>NC_092711.1:271233603-272475434 GCF_047496885.1 Scyliorhinus torazame
ACCTGCACATCTTTGGACTTTGGGAGGAAACAGGAGCACCTGGAGGAAACCCATGAAGACACTGGGATAACGTATAGTCACTTGAGGTCAGAATCGAACCTGGATCTCTGACGCTGTGAGGCAGCTGTGCCACCATGCCACCTTCAGTTGTTTGCCAAATGATGCTGTTTCCTTTTAAGAAATTGGTTTTTGAATCTAGGTGCTGGTTGCACTCTACTAAGTTATCAAGGGTGCTGTTTGTCATGATGTTTGAATCTTAATATCAGGCAAACTGGTATCACAGTAACCTTGATTCTGTTTTTCCCAACTTTGTTCAGCAGGATCTCTATATTTGAGGAAGGTGTCCAAATACCTCTAGGAGCATCACACAGTATATTTGAATCTAATTGTTAAACCTTTTCAATGCATGTCTAAGCTTTGTTCAAAATGTCTTTAAGCTTTAGGATACTATCATCTGATGTCTTGCTGAGAAATAAAATACAGCAGGATCTGAAATCTGAAACAAAAACAGAAAATGTTAGAAATGCTCAGCAGATTAGGCAGCATCAGTGGAAAAATGGGAAACATTGGCAGGGATTTTCCACGGACCCCTGCATCTTTTGTTGAGGCTGCCCATTAGCCGGCGGAGGGATCTTCCAGTCCCGCTGTTGTCAACAATTGTTTTTCCTGTTATTCGCACACTCTGCTGCCGGGGAATTCACGGCAGAGGGCTGCCAATGGCAGGATCAGACGATCCCACCAACGGGAACAGCTGGAAAATCCCACTCAGTCTTTCAGTCATAAACCTTTGCAGAAAGTGGTGTTAATACAATGGCACGTCAAACGTATTCCGGAGAATAAAGTGATGAGTGCTCAGTTCTCCAAACTTTTTTTTCTTATTTCTTGAGGGGCAATTTAGCGTGGCCAATCCACCTATCTTGCACATCTTTGGGTTGTGGGTTGGGTTGTGACCCACGCAGAGAATGTGCAAACTCCACATGGGTAGTGACCTGGGGCCGGGATCGAACATGGGTCTTCTGTGCTGTGAGGCCGCAGTAGTAACCACTGCGCCACCATGCCGTCGCCTAGTTCTTTAAACTTGAGATACACCTGATCACTTGTTAAATTTTGCTGCCATCCTAGCTGTTGGCTAAATTGCACCTTCAAATACTGTCCCGAAAACCTATTGAGAATCACTGTGAAGAGGTCATCTCCGAGTTTGTAATGCACTCGTACTACATTCTGACATTGAAAGTTATTTTCTCATCTGTACCTACAAATACTCAGTTTGCTGATTTTAAGATTGATATTGTTGCAATGTGTGTGACCCAAGAAAATGTTACAGTATCAATTTTCTTAAAACCTGAAATCTGCATTTGAGGTTGCACATGGGAAAGATTCTGTTATGTGATGTAGCTGGATATCTTGTTTTCTTTTGTCATTTATTAGGGACTTGCAATGTAATGGCAGCTTCTGAAGATGGATGTTGTAAGGCAATTGTAGTTGCTTACTGGAAATTAGGATATTTTAAAAGCAAATATAGTGAAATTAAAGCTTTTCCATCCTTTTTAAAAACGGAAGGCTGTGGGAAAGGGGCAAAGATCACTGTTCAAAAATCAATTACGGTAATGATGCTTTGAAGATTGGAGCATGTTTGAAAGTGCTAATACATGCAACTTGACAGATGGAGATTTATTTTCTGTCACTCTGAAGTGACTGGATTAACTTTAGGCTGCGGATGATGTAGTCTATGGTTGGCACCTGTATATTTGTATCCAAAGATTCTGAAGGAAGAGGGCCTGACTAAAATCAAAATTCCATGGAAAGTTATGCCAGAGGTCTGTAGGATCACAATCTATATAATATGAGACAAAATTAGTTACTGTTGGAGAAATGTCAGTTAATTTGGTCCTGTCAGTGTAGATTTCTAATGAACAAGTCATACTTGACTGTTCTTCAGAATATTCTATAGATGTAAGAGGAAAATGGGGTTAATGTAGTTTATTGAGATTTTCATGCGTATTCGATACAGTATTAAATATTGTGTTAAAAGATAGTACAGGTTGAGTATGCCTTGTTCGAAAAGCTCTGAAATCCACACTTATTTTCGAGCGCCAAAATAGTGTTTCTAGTAAAACATTAACATGTTGTTCACCTGAGATCCACTAGCTATGCGACGTTTCACAACTCCGAGTCTTCAATGTTGGCTGTTCTAGCACTGTTGATATTGTTCCTGTGGCCGAACACACATGCGTGTATGTATCCTTCCAATTGACGGCTAGAGGTTGTTGAACCAAAAATATTTATCCCGGTCCTGATTCCCTGTTGGGAGAGAAGCTGCCTACCCCCCCATCAGACTTGGCACCGATAGGCGACTCGGAGCAATGTTTGAGAGTCATTTGCAGCTTGGTATTCCAGAATCTGAGACACTCTCGGCGTCAAGCATTTCGAATAAAGGATACTCGACCTGTACATATTATTAAGGTGAATGTGGCTAAATGGATAGATAGTTCAAAAAGTAATGAAATGGATAAATGAACTGGAAAAATATTGGATTCCGAAGGGCTTCGACTTTCTCTTATTTTGGTACCAATCATAAATTCTCTAGATTTAGAAATATTCAGGCAATATTAAAACCTGCTTATATGAAATTAGATATGTGAGAAATTGTGATGAGGACGTTTACAGACAGATAAGTGACAGGTGCAGTCCAATAGAGAGAAATATGAACTAATCCATCTTGAAGTTAGAATACAGGAAATAAAATGTACTTTTAACAGGTAAGATTTTTAAATAGAGGTGAATGGAGGTACCTTAGTATGTAGAAGAACAAGCCTTTAAAGGTGGCAGTGCGAGTAGATAACACTGTACAAGGGACAAATGAAAACTTTATATTGTATTGAGGGGAATCGAATATAAAAGCAAGAGGCCACTGTTGAATTGTAGAAGATCTTTTGTCCATGTGGCAAATTGTATACTGCTTTGGACATCCCAATTTAGGAAAGAGATAATATCATTGGAAAAGGTATAATAGCAGGATGTTATGTACCTGCAAAATTGGAATTTTGAAGAAAGACTTGAAGTTCAGGCCTTTTCCACTGGAGCTGTTGGGGAAGTTGTTGGAGAAGATACTGAGGGACGGGATCTATTCACATTTGGAAGCAAATGGACTTGTTAGTGATGGGCAACATGGTTTTCTGCGGGGAAGGTCATATCTTAATTTTGTCACCTCCTCAAAAAACTTAATTGATGAGGGAAAGGCTGTGGATGTCATCTGCATGGACTTTAGTAAAGCTTTTGACGAGGTCCCTCGTGGCAGACTGGTACAAAAGGAAAAGTTGCATCGGATTCGGGGTGTGCTAGTTAGATGGATAAAGAACTGGCTTGGCAACAGGAGACCGAGGGTAACAGGGCAGGGAGATTTTCTGAATGCAAGTCTGTAACTAGTAGTGTTCCACAGGGTCAGTGCTGGGATCACTGTTTGTAATATATATAAATGATCTGGAGGAAAATGTAGATGGTCTGATTAGCAAATTTGCAGATGACACTAAGATAGGTGGAGAGGCATATAGTCAAGGGGACTGACAGAGAATACAGCAAAATATAGATTTATTGGAGAGTTGGGCAGAGAAATGGAACATGGAATTCAATCTGGACAAATGTGAGGTGATGCACTTTGGAAGATCAAATTCAGGTGTGAATTATACAGTAAATGGCAGAACCCTTAGGAGCATTGACATACAGAGGAATCTGGGTGTTCAGGTCCATAATTCCATGAAAGTGGCAATGCAGGTGGATAAGGTGGTTAAGAAGGCATCCAGCGTGCTTGCCTTCATCGGCCGGGGCGTTGAGTACAAGAGTTGGCAGGTCGTGTTACAGTTGTATAAAACTTTAGGTAGGTCACATTTGGAATATTGCGTGAAGCTCTGGTCACCACACTACCAGAAAGACGTGGATGCTTTGGAGAGAGTGCAAAGAAGGTTTACCAGGATGTTGCCTGGTCTGGAGGGTGTTAGCTATGATGAGAGGTTGAATAAGCTCTGATTGTTTTTGTTGGAAAGACGGAGGCTGAGGGGTGACCCGATTGAGGTCTACAGAATTACGAGCGGTATAGACATGGTGGAAGACTCAATTACCAGAGGTCTCGGGTTCAAGATGAGAACGGGAAAGTTTAGGGGAGTTGTGCGGGTTGTGGGTCCTGGAACATGTTACCAGTGGAGCTGGTGGAGGCAGGCATGATAGCAACGTTTAAGATGTACCTTGATAGACACATGGGCGGGGAATGGAGGGATACAGATCATTTGGGCAATAAGTCGTAGGTCTAAATAAGAAATCTGGATCGACACAGGCTTGGTGGTCCGAAGGGCTTGTTCCTGTGCTGTAATGTTCTTTCTGAGAAGTTTGAAGTTTTGAAGAGCTGTTACAAAAACAAAAATGTGTCTTTATAGAGCTGTCTTTAACATAAACTCCAGGCACCTCACGAGTGTCATAAAAGCAGAATAGTGAATAATAGGACAGATGACCAAAAACTTGCGGTTAGATTTTCACTACCAAGGCAGGTAGCATGAGTCAGAAGCGCATTGTAGCTGGCCACAGGGATGGGTGAGTACCGTGGCACGTTGGTTAGAAGGCACACCTCAGTTCTTTGGGACTAGTCTCAGGTGTTTTAGAAGTTGTTAAGCTCATTAGCCCTAGCACCAACTCATCCATCACCCACTCCCCTTGTAACCTTGATGCAATCTCATTCCCCTTGCCAGCTCTGTATCCATTCTCCCAGTATCCACCATGGGCAGATGTCGGGAACCTTGTTCAGATGAAAAAAACAATTTATTCATACACATGATACTGGAAAAAAGCTTTTCATTCATGAAACCCATTCAAAGATTTTAAATCCCATTGTGTTCAAGCTGTTATCAAAACAAACTTATTCTCAAAAGGCCGAAATTAGAGGAACACAGATATTTCAGAGGGGTGTGGGATTGGAGGACATTTTAGCGATTTTGGGGGGGGGGGGTCACGAGGCCATGGAAGGTATTTGAAAACAAGGATGACATAAAAATGAGGCATTTCTTAACCAGGAGTGATGGGTGAACAGCACTAGGTGTGAATAGGGACACAGGCAGCAGAGTTTTGGCTGACCTTCAGTATACAGAAGTTGGGGAGTGCAGGCCAACACAGTATATTGGAATGGTCAAGTCTAGAGGTAGAAAAGACATGATGAGGTTTTCAGCAGCAGATGAGCTGAACATGAGGTGATGTTATAGAGGTGGAAATAGGTAGTCTTGGTGATGGCACAGTTATCTGTGATGGTAAGGGTGCAAAAATTTGGGTTTTGACTAAATGACTCTTGGAGTACAGCACTGGCACAGATGTAATTATACTGATTGATTTCTGTGATTACTAACCAAGCAAAGTTTGAGAGATTTTGATATTGTTCTTGCATTGCTGTTTAAGGTAATAAAAATGGATTGAGGAATACAATTTTCTTTTATTAATTCATGGGATGTGGATGTTAATGGAAAGATCAGCATCGATTGCCCTTGACTAATTGCTTTTGAGAGGATGGTGGTGAGCTGTCTTCTTGAGCTGCTGCAGTCCATGTGTACCAACATTACTGCTATGGAGGGAGCTCCTGGATTTTGACCCAACAACAAAAAACAAGTGGTGATTTAGTTCTATTTCCGTTTGACGTTTGACCTTAAACGAGAACTGGCAGCTGATTTTGGTGGTCCCATATACCTGTTGCACGTGTCCTTGGTGGCAGAGGCCAGGGTTTGGAAGGTACTGTGGGAGGAGCCACTGTGAGTCGCTAGAATGCATGTAGGTGGTACACACACCTGTCATTCTGCTTGGATGGTTGGAAGTGAATCTTTAAGATGGTGTATGGGTGATCAAGCAGGCTACTTACCCCTTGACGGTATTACATTTCTTGGGCGTTGGAGCTGCACTCATCCAGGCAAAAAGGAAGTGTTCCATAGCACTAGCTGTGCAATGTAGATGGTGCACCGGCTTTAGGGAGTTGGGCATTCAGTTGCTCACCAGAGAATTCTCGGTCCTGCTCTTAGTGGATGTCAGTTCTAGGATGGTGGGGGTCTCTGTAGTGGTAATGAATGTCAAGGGAGATTGTCTCTTGTTGTAGATGATCATTGCCTGTCAATTGTGTGTTGTGAATGTTGCTTGCTACTTGTTAGTCCAAGCCTGCATGTTGAGAACAAACAGGAAATGGGGAAGGATATTGATAAAGTAGCTTTAGATGGTCCTAAGACATTCACCTGAGGAACTCCTGCAGCATTTTCCTGGGGTGAGATGAGCAGTCTCCAACAGCCACGGTTCTCTTCCTTTTGTGCTCTGTATGATTCCAGCTGGTGGAGAATTTTCCACCTGATTCCCACCAATGATTTCAACTTGCTGCAATGTTGGTCAAATACTGCCCACTTTGGGACTAAGGCTGTAATGAGGTCTGGGACTGCACATTCCTAGGGGAGCCTAAACTAAGCATTTGTGAGTTAATTGCCACTTGATAGCTCTGACGATGACACCTTCCATCTCTTTGATTGAGAATATACTGATGGGGCGGTAATTAACTGGATTCAATTTGTTCTGCTATATGCAGGTATATAACAATCTTTATTTGTCACAAGTGGGCTTACATTAACACTGCAATGAAGTTACTGTGAAAGTTGTGGTAGCCACATGACTGGTAGATGCCACTATTGTAGCTGTACTGGAACAGCTTGGTTGGTTCTGAAATACAAAGTGTAGCTTAGGAAAGTACTTGAATATCAAAGGCAATATTCTTCTAATCCTGGGCCAGAATTTATGGTGCTTCGGTGGGTGCATGCCTAACCCAGAAGTGCATGAAATTGCACAAGATGTCTTGCGTGTGTCCAGATGTCATTGTGCACTCACGTACTATTTCAGTCGGTGGGTGCGCGTCTGAGTGGGAAGCATGCCCACCAATAAATAAGTGACCAATTAAGCCCATTAGGGAGTCAGTTAAAAGCAATTTCACCTGGTCCGTCTACTTTGATTGGCGGGCGGGCTAATTGGTCAGGCGGCCTTCACATTTTAGCTACAATCTCGATAACCGGGTGGAATGAAATGTCAGGGCTAAAATAAAATATTTAAAGGTGTCTGGGTACTGGGGTTTCCCGAGTTTTGCTGTCAGGTGTTTGACTGTGCTGCCTAGACACAGCTTGCTGTGTTTTTTGATCACATTTAATTTGTAGACACCTGCAACTCCCTAAGACTGCTCTGCAGCAACTGTCCACCTTGAGGGAGCCCTTTAGAAATGCTAAGACTTTTCTCAGCATGGCTGCCCGTTAATTGGCCAGTCAGTGTGTTTCACGTCCGGAAGTGCATTTCTCGTCTGCTTCTGGGTCTGGATTGCGCACATCCAACGGATGCCGAATTCGGACCCAGTGAGTTTTTTTTTGTGTGTTTTCTACCCATGTGGCAGCAGCATGGGATAAAGGGGTAAAAATAGTGATCTGAAGAAATACGCCTTGTGCACACCAATCTTGGGAGGTGAACCTTAAAAGCAGACTTTTTAATAAGGGTATAAAGATTATTGAACCAGGTAGGAAGGGCCTTTGATCATAGAATCCCTACAGTGCAGAAGGAGGCCATTTACCTCCTGTCTGCACCCACCTGTGTGTTTATTTTATTGTTATCATTCATTTTATTCAAGATTTAACGAACGAGTCATATCCCTAAAGTGAATTTTCATGACGACAATCAAAGAAATTGAAAATCTCTTAACTGTTTAAGTAGTCAACATAACGCATTCTTTTGGCGGCACAGTAGCATTGTGGTTAGCACTGTTGCTTCACAGCGCCAGGGTCCCAGGTTCGATTCCCGGCTTGGGTCACTGTCTGTGCGGAGTCTGTACGTTCTCCTTGTGTCTGCGTCGGTTTCCTCCCGTAAATCCCGAAAGAAGTGCTGTTAGGTAATTTGGACATTCTGAATTCTCCCTCAGTGTACCCGAACAGGTGCTGTAGTGTCGCAACTAAGGGATTTTCACAGTAACTTCATTGCAGTGTTAATGTAAGCCTACTTGTGATATTAATAATAATAATTATTAACAATATATCTTTGATTAATATACTGGTATAGTGTTGATCTTTCTACTTGTCAATTATTGTGGTGTTAGCTTGTATAAAGTGCTCTGTCTATGTGATAGTTTCCACCTTCTGAGATGACAAGAGGGTGTGGCAGGTACACAACAGGTGTATTTATCATTAGACTTTGCTTAACTCGTGCATTGCAGAAGATACAGACAAAACATTTGGTCTTTTAGAGACTTTGTTTACTTGGAAATTGCTGTGAGCTGTTTATTTTTATTCATTCATGCTGGCTGATCCAGCATTTATCTCCCATCCCTAACCATTGTTGATTGACGTAAAAAAACATCTAGTTCATTAATGTTCTTGGGGAATGCAAACCGCCACCCTCACCTGTCTTGCCTACATGTGACTCCAGACTCCAGTAATGCTCCAGCAAGTTCAAGGACAATGTGGAGAATGTGTAACCAGCCCGAAGTGTGTTAGAACAGTCAAGTCCAGAGGTGACAAATATATGGAAGAGTATTTCAGCAACAGGTGGACTGAAGCAGAATAATGGGGATAAGGGGATATAGTCAGCCATATCAAAAGTTGAAGGGAGTTTAAGATTGCAGTAGAATCACCATGGTCGCAGTCATAGAGGATGTTATTTATAATTTTATTTAAAGATGTTTCGTTATTGTGGCAGGGGCAGAAAACTGGTTCCAACTGTAGCAGCAACCTGGAAGTTGTAGGAAAGCTTGGGAGAGATTTGGGAGGTGACTGCACTCAAGAATTTTAGAGAGCGGCGACCATGGAGGAGTAGGTCGCACATTCGATTGCTCCTGCCTGAAACGGACTTTCGGACCTTTTTTCCTGACTTTTCTCGGACTTTAAGGGATAGATCGGTGTCGTGGACGATATTAAGAAGGATTCCCCCTCCGATGTATGGCTAATTGGACTAGAAGTGGCCGTGTGAAAAGGCTCAGCCCGGATAGAGTGAAGCAGTCGGAGCTGATACTGCGGCGCAGCATGGCGGAGGGTCAGGAGCAGGGAGCGGTGGCTCAGTGGCCTAAGGAGCAGCAGATAAAGTTCTTTAAGGACTGTTTCGCTGAGCTAAAAAAGGAAATGCTGGACCCGATCAAGGCTGCGATCGATCAAGTGGTTTTGAATCAAGCGGCCCAAGGGAAAGCGATACAAGAAATTGAGCTGAAGTTGTCCAGCCAGAAGAACTATCTAACCGTGTTGGAGCACAAGGTGGATGCATTGGATGAGCACCACAAGAGAATGCAGGAGAAGTTGGAGGACCTGGAGAACCGGTCCAGGAGGCAGAACTTCAGGATGGTTGGCCTCCCTGAAGGAATTGATGGGTCGAATGCGGGAGCATAAGTGGCGAGCATGCTGGAGACGCTGATGGGACCTGGGGCGTTTTCTCGGCCCCTGGAAGTGGACGGAGCGCATCGAACCCTCAAGGAAGCAGAAGGCGAATGACCCATTGAGGGTCAGGGTGGTGCGTTTCCACCGCTTTTCGGACAAAGAACTCGTCTTGCAGTGGACCAAGAAGGAGCGGAGTAGCAGATGGGAGAACAGTCAGGTGCGCATCTACCAGGACCTGGAAGCGGGCCTGGCCAAGAGACGTGCTGAGTTTAACCGGGTGAAGGCAATCCTCTTCAAGAAGGCGGTGAAATTCGGGATGCTGTATCCAGCGCGGTTGTGGGTTACGCACGAAGACCGGCACATTTACTTTGAGGCACCGGGCGATGTATGGTATTTTATCAAAGAAAAGAAGTTGGAAGCGCCTTAAAGGACACTTAAGCCTTGAAGGAGTTATGTGGCGGCGGTTTGTAATTTTTGTAATTCTTATATCAATTCAAATAAGACTGTATGGGGTTCTGGGTTACGTATTGGGCTGGGGTGGTGGTCTGAGGGTACTTTGTTTTTGCAGAGATTGGATGCGGAGGGGGAGGGGAGCCCTGAAGTTGGTGCTATTCTGTGGGAGGTTGGGTCTGGTTTCAAGCGATTGTTTCTTCATTGGTTTATGTTAATTTCTTTTACTTGAGGTTGTTTACTGGGGACTGTGATGTTTTTAAATGGTTTATGCATGTCGGGAGAGGGGTTCGAACAATAGGGAGCCAGACTGTTTGGCATCAAGGGCGGAGGCAGTCGGGGTCAGCATGGGTCAGCTGACTCTCGGAAGCGTGGTGGGTGGTGCACATGTGCTAAGATGGTGCTTGACCTGGGGGGATTAGGTTTCGGGGACTGTTGTGTGCATGTGTGGGGTGGGGGAGGGGAAAGAGTGGGAGGCTGCTTCGCCGACGGGAGGAACTATTATCAGCGAACGAAAGGGATGTCGAGGGCGGTGGCTGCTTGTGGGGGAGCTCGAGGAAGCGGGGGTGCGGGCTCTGATCTGGCCAAAAAAAGGTTATGGCTAGTCGGCATGGGGTGGGTGGCAGCCCCTCGTCCAGGCTGATTACGTGGAATGTGAGGGGTTTGAATGGGCCGGTCAAAAGGGCTCGTGATTTCGTTCATTTAAAGGGGCTGAAGGCAGACGTAGCAATGCTTCAGGAGACACATCTAAAGATTATTGATCAGACGAGATTGAGAAAGGGGTGGATTGGTCAGGTGTTTCATTCTGGGCTGGACTCCAAAACCAGGGGGGTAGCAATATTGATCAGCAAGCGGCTGGCGTTTGAGGCTGGAAGAATTGTTGCAGACAAGGTGGATAGATATATTATGGTGAGTGGGAAGCTGGAGGGTGTACGGGTGGTGCTTGTAAACGTATACGCTCCGAACTGGGACGATGTGGGAGTTATGAGGCGGGTGTTAGGCAAGATCCCGGACCTAGAGTATCATGGCTTGATCATGGGGGGAGACTTTAACACGGTCATTGATCCCGATCTGGACCGGTCAAAGTCCAGGACTGGAAAAAAGCGAGCCGTGGCAAAGGAGTTGAGGGAATTTATGGAGCAGATGGTGGGGGGGTAGACCCGTGGACATCGAACAGCCGAGGGCGAAGGAGGTTTTTTTTTTTTTCTCATGTCCATAAAGTTTACTCCCGCATTGATTTTTTTCGTTCTAAGCAGGGCACTAATTCCTAAGCTGGCAGGGACGGAATATTCGGCGATCATGCCCCACATTGGGTGGATTTGCGGTTGTGAGGAGAGAGGGCAGCGCCCGCTGTGGAGGCTGGATGTCGGGTTGTTAGCGGACGAAGCGGTTTGCAGGCGGGTGAATAAGTCCATTCAGAATTACCTGGATACAAACTATACGGGTGAGGCATCAGCAGCGGTAGTTTGGGAGGCTCTGAAAGCAGTTGTAAGAGGAGAACTAATTTTGAGGTTTGGTCCCATAGAGAAAAGGTGGAACGAGCAGAGACTAGTGGTGGAGATACTTCGAGTGGATAGCAGATATGCAGAGGCCCCGGACGCTGGGCTCCTGAGGGAGCGTCGGAAACTACACGCAGAGTTTGAGTTGTTGACCACGGGGAGGGTGGTGGAGCAGTTGAGGAGGGCAAGGGGGGGCGGTCTACGAATATGGGAAAAAGGCGAGCAGGATGTTGCCGCACCAGCTTAGGAAGAGAGAAGCGGCCAGGGAGATTGGGGGGGTAAGGAATAGAGAGGGCGACATGGTATTGGACCCGGGGGGGTGGGAAATGACGTTTTAAAATAACTTTATAGTAAATTATGAGAGTCTGAACCCCCGCATGGTATAGAAGGGATCAAGCGATTCCTAGATCAGTTTATGTTCCTGAGGGTGGAGGAGGACCTGGTGGAGGGGCTGGTGGCCCCGATTTGAGGCCAGAGGAAATTGTAGAAGGACTGGAGGGCATGCAGTCGGGCAAGGCTCCGGGGCCGGATGGTTACCCGGTGGAATTCTATAAGAAGTTCTCAGAGGTGTTGTGCCCACTGCTGATGAGGACCTTTAATGAGGCTAAAGAGAGGGCAATCCTCCCCCCAACGATGTCGCAGGCCTCTATTTCGCTCATCCTTAAACGAGGAAAGGACCCGGAGCAATGTGGGTCATATAGGCTGATCTCGCTTTTGAACATAGATGTCAAGCTGCTGGCTAAGATTTTGGCCACTAGGGTAGAAGACTGTGTCCGGGGGTGATGGGGGGGGACGAAACCGGATTTGTTCAGGGTAGACAGCTCAATGCTAATGTTTGGAGGCTTTTGAATGTAATTATGATGCCCTCAGAAGGAGAAGAGGCGGAGGTGGTGGTTGCGATGGACGCGGAGAAGGCTTTTGATCGGGTGGAGTGGGAGACGCTGGGAAGGTTTGGGTTTGGGGAGGGCTTCATCGATTGCTCTACCAGGCGGCGGTAGCGAGTATGCACAAACCGGCTGAGGTCGGAGTACTTTAAGCTACAACGAGGGACGAGGCAGAGGTGGCCCCTCTCCCCGTTTCTGTTCGCTCTGGCTATAGAGCCGTTGGCCATGGCGCTCAGAGCATCAAGAAAGTGGCAGGAGCTGGTTCGGCGGGGGGGGGCACCGGGCTCCGCTGTATGCGGACGATCTGCTCTTGTACATCTCGGACCCAGTGGAGGGGATGAGGGAGGTTATGCGGATCTTGGGGGAATTTGGCAGTTTTTCGGGGTATAAATTGAACGTGGGAAAAAGTGAATTGTTCGTGATCCAGGCAAGGGGGCAGGTAAGGAGACTGAAGGAGCTGCCACTCAGGATGGTAGAGAGGAGCTTTCGCTACCTGGGAATACAGGTGGCTTGGAAATGGGAGGCATTGGGGGACTTTAAAAGATGGGACATGCTCCAGCTATCGCTGGCGGGGAGGGTACAGACTGTGAAAATGACAGTGCTCCCCAGATTTTTGTTTGTCTTCCAGTGCCTTCCCATCTTCATCCCTAAGGCTTTTTTCAAGCGGGTAAACAAGATTATTTCGGGCTTTGTATGGGCGAATAAAACCCCGCGGGTGAAGAAAATGTTGTTCGAGCGCAGTCAGGGGGAGGGTGGGTTGGCGCTGCCGAACCTCTGCAACTACTACTGGGCAGCGAAAATAGCGATGATTAGAAAGTAGGTAATGGGGAGGGGTCGGCATGGGAGCAGATGGAGGCGGCGTCATGTAAAGGCACCAGTTTGGGAGCACTGGTAACGGCACCTCTGCCGTTCTCGCTGGCCCGGTACTCCACTAGCCCGGTGGTGGTGGCAGCATTGAGGATCTGGGGGCAATGGAGGAGGTATAAGAAAGTGGAGAGTGCATCAGTCTGGACCCTGATTTGCAACAACCACAGGTTTGCACCGGGCAGGATAGATGGCGGGTTCCGAAGTAGGCAGAGAGTAGGAATTAGGAGGATGGGAGATCTATTCATAGATGGGAGTTTTCCCAGTCTGTAGGCGCTGGAGGACAAGTTCAAGCTGCCGTCGGGGAATGGTTTCAGATATTTACAAGTCCGGGACTTTCTGAGGAAACGGGTGTTGACTTTCCTGCTGATCCCGCTACGGGGGATACCGGACAGAGTTGTGTCCGGTACCTGGGTGGGGAAGGGGAAAGTGTTGGATATCTATCAGGAGTTGTTGGAGGCGGAGGAGACCCCGGTGGAGGAACTGAAGGGCAAGTGGGAGGAGGAGCAAGGTGGGGAGTTAGAGGCGGGTCTGTGGGTGGACGCCCTAAGCAGGGTTAATTCCTCCTCATCATGTGCTAGGCTCGGTCTAATGCAGTTTAAGGTGGTACATCGGGCACACATGACAGCGGCGAGGATGAGCAAGTTTCTCGGAGTAGAAGACAGATGTGCGGGAAGCCCAGCAAACCATGTTCACAAGTTTTGGGCATGCCCGAAGCTTGGAGGATTCTGACAGGAGTTTGCCACGGCAATGTCCATGGTGCTAGGTACGCGGGTGGTGCCGAGTCCAGAGATAGCGATCTTTGGAGTATCAGAAGACCCGGGAGTTCAGAGAGTGAAAGAGGCTGACGTTTTGGCCTTTGCCTCCCTAGTAGCCCGGAGACGGATCCTTTTAATGTGGAAGGACTCAAAGCCCCCGAGTGTGGAGGCTCGGGTCAGTGACATGGCTGGGTTTCTCAAGCTGGAGAAAATAAAGTTTGCCTCGAGGGGGTCAATGCTGGGGTTCTCTCGGAGGTGGCAGCCGTTCGGCGACTTTCTCGGGGAAAATTAATATGTCAGCAGAAGCAGCATTCTGAAGGGGGGGGGGGGGGGGCGGGTAGGTGCAATATGGTTAAGGGATGTACAGAAGGGGTTGGGTGAGAAATGTCTAGTTTACCATGTTGATGTTCCCGTACCAGCCTCCCCGAACAGGCACCGGAATGTGGCGACTAGGGGCTTTTCACAGTAACTTCATTGAAGCCTACTCGTGACAATAAGCAATTTTCATTTCATTTCATTTTCATTTCATTTATGTTATTATTGTTTTGTTTTGTTGTTATAAACATTTTGCAAATGCTTCAATAAAAATATTTTTAAAAAAGAAAAGAATTTTAGAGAGCATGGGGAGGTTGAAGATGGAGTGATGGTTGTAAGGGGAGGGGGACAAGAACCGTGGTCATACCTCATCTGATTGCATTCCGTTTTGGATGCCACACCTCCAGGAAAAGTTATTGACCTTTGAATGGGATGGGTACAGCACAGATTCACAAACCTGATGTTTCACGAAGTTAATACAAGACAGGGTACATAAACTTGTATTCCTTTGTGTTCAGAGGTTGCTGGTTGATGTATTTCAGGCACTTAAAATGATAAAAGAGTCTAATACAGTAGGTGCTGAGAATCCTTTGCCCTGAGGGCCGAATCAGAGCAATGGGGTGTAAAATAAAAACTAGACTTCTCAGGGATGAAATCAGTAAAGTATAGGTATCAAAGAATTGGAGTTGAGGTGCAAATTTAACTGATCTAATTGAATGATGGAACAGGCTTTGAGAGTTGAATGGGCTATCCCTTTAGCTTTAGATTTAGATTTTAATTTAACCTCCCGTTACTGAAAGGAGAATAATAGAATCACTGCAGTGCAGAAGGAGGCCATTCGGCCCATCAAATCTGCACCGACCCTCTGAAAGAGCCCCCACAACTCCACCCTATCCCTGTAACCCCACCTAACCTTTTGGACACTAAAGGGGCAATTTAGTATGGCCAATCTATCTAACCTGCACATCTTTGGAGAGCATGACTTGTCCTATACTGTACTCAGTCGCATGCACTGTCTTGTCGAAACAAGCCTTGCTCTGTTTCTTTTGTGTGCCCAATTTCACTGTGGCTGCTAGCTGAGCCGTTTTAACATTTTCCACTAATTGCTCTACTGCTTTCTCGTCTGTGAGGGCCGTCACCTCGGGGCTGGTGAAGTCTAAACCTAATAAAAATTCTGTGCCTTTCATGGGGCGTCCGGTCATGAGGGTGTGTGGGGTGTAACCTGTGGAAGTTAAAATTGTATTACGCAAAAACGAGGACTGAATCCCAAGTAGTGGTGTTTTGCTGGACCATTTTTCTGAGGGTGGATTTTAGGGTCCGATTCATGTGCTCCACGATAGCACTCGACTGTGGGTGGTATGCTATGTGGAATTTTTGGGTGATGCCAAATATCGTGAGGACGTTCTGCATGATACGTCCCGTAAAATGGAAACTTGGTCTGATTCAATGCTGTGGGAGAGTCCCCTTCTTGTAAAGATGTGGTGGGTCAAAATATTGGCTGTGGTTTTTGCAGTGTTTGTGCGGGCTGGGAATGCTTCCACCCATTTTGTAATGTGTCAATCACCACAGGTACATATTTATAGCCATTCCTGCAAGGGGGCAATGGTCCTATAAAATCGATCTGGAAGTTAGTCCAGGGGCTATTAACGGGTCGGGTGTGGCTGAGCGGAGCCTTTTTGGCATATCTGACCGGATTATTCTGGGCACAGATAAGACAATTCTCGATGTAGTGATTTACATCATCCTTTAAATTCGGCCACCAACAAAGCTGCTTGAGATGGGCTGTAGTGGGATCGATTCCCTGATGTCCATGACCGTCATGGAACAAACAAATCAATTGATTCCTGTCCTGTTCAGGAACCACAAAGGGTGTCTTTTAACATCACACCGTCATGTGTGGTCAGTGCATTTTTGAACCTCTCATAGGGTGCTGGATAGTTTCCTTTTACAATCTCCCTGAGATTGCTGTCCTGCTTCTGGGCCTCCACTAGATCCTCAATCTTTGTCTGTGAGACCTGAACTGCACTCACTGGTGTGCTTTCGGGGGGGTGTCCAAAAATATCTGTGTCTGGAACCTGCCTTGGCCAGTGCGTCGGCTTTCACATTTCCAGGGGGGGAGGAACGATGGTGACTACGAACCTTGACTGTCCCAAAAGTCCTGTTCTGGGCTCTCTCTAAAATGTGACGGAGCAATGGGGCTGAGAGGAAGAGTTTTCCGTCTGCGGAAACAAATCCTCTTGCTTTCCACAGGGGCAGAAATTCCGTGAGGCTGTTGCAGACATAGAGGCTGTCCGAGTATATGTCTGCTGGGCTGGGGAAGGAATCTGGGTGTTCCACTATATATGCGATGGCTGCGGGCTCTGCTGCCTACACGCCTAAGTGGCCTGGAAGTTTTAATGCTATCTCCTCTAGGGCGTGTCCCTGCACGTCCTTGACATAAATACCGCAACCTGTTATGCGCTTCCCATCCAAGACTGTGGAAGATCCATCCACATAGATCTTCATGGGCTCACACGTGTCTGTGTGCTGGGGGCCCTGGGTTGAACTACCTATCTTTCTGGGGGGTGTTTTCGCAATAAAGGGGCATGTGTTGTGGTGTGGAGAGATAATTTCACATTCATGGGGGGTTCCGGGGTACTGTAGGTTGTCAGCTAAAAAGGTGTGCGTCTTTGTCCGGTTAACAGTGATGTCCCGTCCCTGCAAGAGAAAAGTCCATCTAGCTGCTCTAATCTGGCTTACTGTACCGTCCTTGAGTCGTCCGTCCAGTAAAAGTTGGGTGGGGGTGTGTTCGGTGAGAATTGTGATGGGGTTCAGTCCGGTAATTTACGAAAAGTACTGAACTGCCCAAAATACTGCGAGCAGGTGCCTCTCACAGGCTGAAAATCCCTGCTCCACAGCATCTAAAATTCTGGAGGCGTAAGCTACGGGCCTTAACTGGTCGTGCCGTTCCTGGAGGAGCACGGCTGAAAGAGTGCGGTCTGTGGTCGCTACCTCTATGGCGTAAGGGGAAAGTGGGTGGGGAACTTGTAGTGCGGGGGCAGCTATGAGCGCCTGTTTTAATGATTCCACAGCATCCGTATGCTGCGGAAGCCATTCCCAGGGGGCTCCTTTCTTTAGGAGGTCTGAGAGGGGTGCTGCCTTGCTGGCGAAACCGTCAATGTGGTTTCGGCAGTAGCCAACCAGTCCTAAAAAACGACCTGAGGGTGGAGACGTTCTGGGGAAGGGGCAATTTAGCAATCGAGTCAATCCTTTTATGCTCGATCTCGTGTTTACCATGTGTGATAATTGTTCCCAAATATACCACTTTTTCTTCCAATATCTGGGCCTTTTTGGGGTTTACTTTACAGCCAATGGAGTGTAGTAATTCCAGGAGTTCGGACAGAAGCTCAATGTGCTCTTCCTTGGTGTCTGTCTGCAGTAGTAGGTCGTCTACGTACTGAACCAGACATTCGGGGCGAGAGAATTTGGCTAAACCATTTGCCAGCTGTCGGTGGAAAATGGAGGGGGAGTTGTGGAATCCTTGTGGCAGGCATGTCCACGTGTACTGCTGATTTTTAAAAGTGAAGGCAAATTTGTACTGGCACGCCTTTGCCAATGGAATGGACCAGAATCCATTACTGACATCCAAAACCGTAAAGAATCGGGAATTGAGTCCCTGCTTGAGCATGGTCTCGGGACTTGTTGCTACTGTGGGGCTGCTGCGGGGGTGATTTGGTTGAGTTCCCGGTGATCGATGGTCAGTCGCCATGATCCATTGGGCTTTCTCACTGGCCAAATCGGGGCATTATTAGCGGAGCTACTGATCTAAGTACGCCCTGCTCTAATAAGCTTTCTATTACCTTTGAGATGTCTCCCTCTGCCTCTTGGGGAAATCCATATTGTTTTTGGGGTCTCTGATCAGGTCCTGTTACTTGTACGGAGCCAGTCATCCGTCCACAGTCGTGCTTGTGGGTCGCGAATGCTGCCCTGTTCTTTTGCAGAACTGCCCTAACCTGCTTGTCCGTGCTTAGCGTGGTCGGGTTGAACCAAAATTCGCCTACTGCGCTAATTTTGTTCGCGTATTCTCCTATGTTGAGCTTGCGGGGGCTCTTGTGGATTTTGCCATCTTCCAGACACACTGGTTGACTGGATCAAATGATAAGTTGTGGGAATTCATGAAATCGATTCCCAGGATGTGTTCTGCTGTGTGGGGCAGGTCAACTAAAACTACGGGGTGCTTGGTGGTGATGGTACCGATTTGAATGGGTACAGGGGCTGTGATGTGTCCCTGCTGTGAGTGGCCTGTAAAGCCGCTGAGGGTGATAGTGGCTGTAGTGGGCCACGTGTCCTTCTGGAACATGGTGGAGGAATTTATTGTGGTGCGGGACCCTCCTGTGTCCCAGAGAAATTCGATGGGCTGTCCCCGAATTTTCGCTGCAACTACCGGTCGTCCGGACCTATCTCAAAGGGTGTCGCAGACCCAACTGGGGGAGCCCGTACACAGTCAGTCCGTTCCGGTCAGGTCCGTCTGATCCGAACGGGCGCTCACACTATGAATGGGCTCTGTCGTCGTCTTATTCAGAGTGCCCATCTGCTGGGCTCTCTGTGGCTTTCTAGGGGCATTGCACTCTCTTGCGAAGTGTCCCAACTGTCCGCAGTTGTAACACTCCTGTGACTTGGGTGGGGGGGCTGTTCTTTCCTTCATTCACCCATGCGGGGTTCTGGTGTGTTGTAACTGCCTCTTTATCTGCGGCGGCCTGCTTTTCCTCGGGATTCTTGACTGCGGGTTTGCTTTGTATAGATTGCTCCCAAGCGCGGGACAATCTTTTCACTACCCGCTTCTCGTTATGGGCCTCCTCTGAGGGATCATAACTCACGCACGCTTTCTGTCCTGTTTCTGTGGCATGGGAGATAAGGATGCGGGTCCATTTGGCCATGTTGTCTGGGGACAAATGGGCACGGTCTAAGTCTCCAAAGACTGCTGCAAAGTGGATCCACAGGCGTCCAGCAAACGCTGTGGGGTGCTCGGCTTTCTTTTGCCTACATTTGTTGAGGCCATCTACGGGGTCACCCCGGTTATACCTGATCGCATCCAGGATCGCGGTATGCATTTCTGCAAGGGTGCCTCCTCTTACATTCTGTGGGTCGGGAAGGGCTGCTACGACCAAAGGGTCTAAACTTAAAACTGTGAGCTTTACATGCTCTCGCTCATCCAGGCCGTACATGGTCGCCTGATGCTTGACTGTGGCAAAGAAATGGTGGGGGTCTGAGGTGGTGAGGAACGGTGTGCTCACACGCGTCTCGTAATTGGGTCACTGTTAAGGGGGTGGAGTATAGAAATTCTGCATTGTCCGATGTGGCTGTGCGGTGGGTGGTGGCTGGGTTCATTGGAGCTTGGACTATCTGCTGTGTGGGGGGTTGGGGCGCTTTCCTCTTTTGTGGCTTTCCCTGCGTACATGTTCCCTGAACATATCTCTGTGCTGTTTCATTCAATTCTTCCCAATCAGGGTCGTCTTCCTGATCTAATTTTGCTCCAAAGGTTTCCGAGAAGCCTTTCTGAACTGAAAGCAGCAATTGCAGCTCTGCAATCTGCTTCCGGCACTTTGCGTGATCTAATGTGCTTTGTCTTTGTTCTGTGGTAGCAGCATGGAGTGCTCTTAATGCTGCCTTTAGATCGCTGCACTGTCTCTGCAACGCTTCTACCTGCTTTTCTGTTTCTTCACGTGCCAGGACTGCACGTTGCATTTCTTGATAGGCCTTTTCATATTGAGACTGGAAGCTGCTTAAGTGCGCCAGACAAGACTGGTGTGCACTTTTGGCATCCTCCACCTCTCCGTCTTTTGCTGCCAACTTCCTTCTCCATTCTAAATTCTCCTTTTCTACCTCGCTCACATCGACCTTACTCATTCGATGTATGCCCTCTACTTCTTTCCGGAGCGTCCTACCGACCTCCTCTGTGCCTCGCAATTGTGCCAAACAGGACACGATTGCCATCGGTTTGCGAGCTTTCCCTAAGCTCTTTTTGTGGATCTCGCTCAGGTTCTCCCACCAAGTATGTCCTATACTCCTGTGGCCTGATTCCTCGTTGTCACAGAATTCATTCCAAAGGGGCCATCCCTTCCCTTTGTGATATTTCCTGATCTCTTCCTCCCAAATGGGACATTGTCCCACTCTACTGCTGCTGGTCGCTGCGACCTCAAATTCCTCTGGGTTCATGAGGCGCTGCGTTGCCATCTTTCCTATCCGAATGCTGCTTTTCAAATTTGGGACAGGGGTATTAAGGCGGTGCTGTAAATACGGGTATGGCTTTCGCTACTTTCCGAAATACAAACTTCCGACAGTTTTGTCGCCACAAAAAATCTATCAGTTTTACCTTATCGTCCTGTTAGTTACGCATGCGCATACACACTTCCGAATTATGAGTATTGATCAGAACTGCTTGAACGCTTGTGGTTTTCTGTTCCCAATTGGATCTCTAATTGAAATTCTTGGGTTCTCCCGGAGTGGTTTTCCACTTCCAGATCGGGTCCCGTCAGATGTTGCCAAATAATGTTGCTGATTTTCTCCTTGGTTCAATTGCTCTGTTTTATTACCTTTACTCTCGAGTCGCCAGGTATCTTTATGATACCGCCACGAGGTCCAAGTCCGAGTAATGATCAATAACCCAATACACCGATTAGTAAGATTTAAGTCAAAGCACATTTATTATACACGGTAATCGCTACCCATGCACAAATTCTACGTCTGAGCTACTTATATAACTAACAGGCCTATACTTCACTTCGGACTGGCCCACCAGGTCAGGGGAACAAATGGCCTTTCGTTCGGGTTCTGAGACAGCGGGATTCGAAGTTGGTACGGATTGGTAGCTAGGAGCGCCTATCTCGTAGCGAGCGTTGAATTACGACTTGCGTCAGTCGACGATCACTGCACCGGTCACGGTCAATGTTGGTTTGTGTTGCTGGGTGACCCGGGCAGGAAGAAGAGAGTGAAGAGGAGCTGCTGTAGGGAGCGATTTGAACTTAGGGTTTAACTCTTATAGTCCCCAGGGGCTTCCCGCCTTTCGGGGCGGACCCTGTACCTGGTCCCAAGTGATTGGACTTTGTCCCAATCGCTTGGTTCGATTTTCTCCAATACTGGAGCGGTTCCCTGATCGATGGGCTGTCTCGAGGTGCTCGTTCACCTCCTTTGTGTTGGCTCCTGCTGGCGCCGAGGAGTCTGGCTTTGCTTTGTGTGTCCAAAATGTTACTTATTGTTCCTGGGGATTGCTTATCAGTATGCAGATGGCTGCTACTTTGTTATGCTGATGGCCGCTGGTATCGATGCTGTCTGGCCTTTGCAGAGGTAAATACACAGCAAACCTGCAGCTGCTGGTTTCTGTCTTGTTGGCTGACTTTCCCATCAGCCTTTGCCGTTCGCCATTTTACATCGGGAGTTGGCCAATTTGGGTGGCTACACCACTCTATCCCTTCATGTCCTCTGTATCTAGGAATGTCATTCATTCTCTGCCTTGAATGACTCTGATTGAGCTTTCACAGCACTCTGGGGTAAAGAATTCCAAAGATTCACTTACCTTTGAGAGAAGAAATTGCTTCTCCTCCAAGTCCTAAATAGCCTACCCCTTATTCTGAGACTGTGTTCCTAGTTCTTCACCCTCCAACTAGGGGAAACATTCTTCCTGTATTCAATCTGTTGAGCCCTGTAAGAAATGTGTACACCAATGAGATTACCTCTCATTCTTCTAAACTCTAGATTATACAGCCCCAGTCCCCTCTCTCCTTATAAGACAATCCTGCCATTCCAGGAATTAGTCTAGTAAACTTCCACTGCACTTTATGGTAAGTATATCCTTACTTGAGTTAGGGGACCAAAACTGTAGACAATGCTCCAGGTGTGGTCTAACCAGGGACTTCCGGGTGCGGCGATGACCAGCTGAGTCGCACGTTTCGGCAGCTCCCGGTGAAACAGACTTTTGGGCTCTTGATAGGAGCCCCAACGGCAATTTTGACGGCTAAAAACACTGTGCGGTAAAGCAGAAGGGAATCCCCCCTGGATACGGATGAAAAAAGGAGGAGAAAGTGGCCGGATTGCAGTGGATCCTTTAGAACAGCGGCAAGGAAGGCAAGCAAAAACCAAGATGGCGTCGGAAGGTGGCAGTTTAACATGGGGCCCTGAACAACAAGAGTTCTTGAAATGCTGTGTGGAAGAGCTCAAAAAGGAAATGAAGAGAGAGCTGTTGGCCCCGATACTACAGGCGATCGAAGGGCTAAAGGAGGAACAAAAGACCCAGGAGCGGGAGCTTCGGGCCGTGAAGGCAAAGGCAGCCGAGAATGAAAACGACATACAGGGCCTGGTGGTGAAGACGGAGACGCATGAGGCACATCAGAAACGATGTGTGGAAAGGTTGGAGGCACTGGAGAACAACGCAAGGAGGAACAACCTGAGGATTCTTGGTCTTCCTGAAGGTGCGGAGGGAGCGGACGTCGGGGCATATGTGAGCACGATGCTGCACTCGTTAATGGGAGCGGAGGCCCCGGCGGGTCCGTTGGAGGTGGAGGGAGCATACCGAGTGATGGCGCGAGGACCGAGAGCAGGAGAAATTCCCAGAGCCATAGTGGTGAGATTCCTCCGTTTTAAGGATAGAGAAATGGTCCTTAGATGGGCAAAGAAAACTCGGAGCAGTAAATGGGAGAACGCGGTGATCCGCGTTTATCAAGACTGGAGTGCGGAGGTGGCGAGAAGGAGGGCGAGCTTTAATCGGGCCAAGGCGGTGCTTCATAAAAAGAAGATAAAATTTGGAATGCTGCAACCGGCAAGACTGTGGGTCACATATCGAGGGAGGCACCACTACTTTGAGACGGCGGATGAAGCGTGGACTTTTATTGTGGAAGAAAAACTGGAATGAGCGGGTTATTAAAAAGAACGTTTGAACAAAGTGGTGGGGCGAATGTGGGTGGCGAAGAGGGGGGTTAAAAAGGGGGGAAAGAGGAGTTTTATGTACTAATCCTGCGATGTAACTTTTCTCTCTTCCACAGGTGGTGATAGGGGGAGGAGGGGAGGTGGAGGAGATGGGGCGTTGGCCATTGGGGGCGGGGCCAAGGGAGAAGCGCGGGCTTGGTTCCCGCGCGATGATATTCATGGCGGGAATAGAGAAGCAGGAAGGAGGGGGCGTCGCACGGTGCAAGCCGAGGTCACGGGGGGAAGCCGAGGTCGGCCAGAGTTTGCTGACTTCTGGGAGCAACATGGGGGGAGTAATTACGCTAGCGGGGGATCTAGCGGGGGGGGGGGGGGGGTGGGAGGGGGGAATTACTGGGTTGCTGCTGCTGGGGAGAGGGGGGAGCTGGTATGGGAGGGGATGGGCGGGGGGGGGGGGCACCGCCTGGGGGAGATACAGCTGCGTGGGAACCGGGTGAGGAGCTGGAAAAAGGGGATGGCTAATCGACAAGGGGGGGGGGGGGTAGGAAGCCCCCCCAACCCGGCTGATCACGTGGAACTTGAGAGGGCTGAACGGGCCGATAAAGAGGGCACGGGTACTCGCACACCTTAAGAAACTTAAGGCAGATGTGGTTATGTTACAGGAAACGCACCTGAAACTGATAGACCAGGTTAGGCTACGCAAAGGATGGGTGGGGCAGGTGTTCCCTTCGGGGCTAGATGCGAAAAACAGGGGGGTGGCTATATTAGTGGGGAAGCGGGTAATGTTCGAGGCAAAGACTATAGTGGCGGATAACGGGGGCAGATACGTGATGGTGAGTGGCAAACTACAGGGGGAGACGGTGGTTTTGGTAAACTTATATGCCCCGAACTGGGATGATGCCAATTTTATGAGGCGGATGCTAGGACGCATTCCGGACCTAGAGATGGGAAAGCTGATAATGGGGGGAGATTTTAATACGGTGTTGGAACCAGGGCTGGATAGGTCGAAGTCCAGGACTAGAAGGAGGCCGGCAGCAGCCAAGGTACTTAAAGATTTTATGGAGCAGATGGGAGGTGTAGACCCGTGGAGATTTTGCAGACCTAGGAGTAAGGAGTTCTCGTTTTTCTCCTATGTCCATAAAGTCTACTTGCAAATAGACTTTTTTGTGCTGGGAAGGGCGTTGATCCCGAAGGTGAGGGGAACGGAGTATACGGCTATAGCCATTTCGGATCACGCTCCACACTGGGTGGACTTGGAGATAGGGGAGGAAACAGGAGGGCGCCCACCCTGGAGAATGGACATGGGACTAATGGCAGATGAGGGGGTGTGTCTAAGGGTGAGGGGGTGCATTGAAAAGTACTTGGAACTCAATGATAATGGGGAGGTCCAGGTGGGAGTGGTCTGGGAGGCGCTGAAGGCGGTGGTTAGAGGGGAGCTGATATCAATAAGGGCACATAAAGGGAAGCAGGAGAGTAAGGAACGGGAGCGGTTGCTGCAAGAACTTTTGAGGGTGGACAGACAATATGCGGAAGCACCGGAGGAGGGACTGTACAGGGAAAGGCAAAGGCTACATGTAGAATTTGACTTGCTAACTACGGGCACTGCAGAGGCACAATGGAGGAAGGCACAGGGTGTACAGTACGAATATGGGGAGAAGGCGAGCAGGTTGCTGGCACACCAATTGAGGAAAAGGGGAGCAGCGAGGGAAATAGGGGGAGTGAGGGATGAGGAAGGAGAGATGGAGCGGGGAGCGGAGAGAATGAATGGAGTGTTCAAGACATTTTATAAAAAATTATATGAAGCTCAACCCCCGGATGGGAGGGAGAGAATGATGGGCTTCTTGGATCGGCTGGAATTTCCCAAGGTGGAAGAGCAGGAAAGGGTGGGACTGGGAGCACAGATCGAGGTAGAAGAAGTGGTGAAAGGAATTAGGAGCATGCAGGCGGGAAAGGCCCCGGGACCGGATGGATTCCCAGTCGAATTCTATAGAAAATATGTGGACTTGCTCACCCCGGTATTGACGAGGACCTTTAATGAGGCAAAGGAAAGGGGTCAACTGCCCCCGACTATGTCTGAAGCAACGATATCGCTTCTCTTAAAGAAGGAAAAGGACCCGCTACAATGCGGGTCCTATAGACCTATTTCCCTCCTAAATGTAGATGCCAAGATCCTGGCCAAGGTAATGGCAATGAGAATAGAGGAATGTGTCCCGGGGGTGGTCCACGAGGACCAAACTGGGTTTGTGAAGGGGAGACAGCTGAACACGAATATACGGATGCTGTTAGGGGTAATGATGATGGCCCCACCAGAGGGGGAAACGGAGATAGTAGTGGCGATGGATGCCGAGAAAGCATTTGATAGAGTGGAGTGGGATTATTTGTGGGAGGTGTTGAGGAGATTTGGTTTTGGAAAGGGGTATGTTAGATGGGTGCAGCTGTTGTATAGGGCCCCGATGGCGAGCGTGGTCACGAATGGACGGGGATCTGCATATTTTCGGCTCCATAGAGGGACAAGGCAGGGATGCCCTCTGTCCCCATTATTGTTTGCACTGGCGATTGAGCCCCTGGCGATAGCGTTGAGGGGTTCCAAGAAGTGGAGGGGAGTACTTGGAGGAGGAGAAGAACACCGGGTATCTTTGTATGCGGACGATTTGCTACTATACGTGGCAGACCCGGCGGAGGGGATGCCAGAAATAATGCGGATACTTGGGGAGTTTGGGGATTTTTCAGGGTATAAATTGAACATGGGGAAAAGTGAGTTGTTTGTGGTGCATCCAGGGGAGCAGAGTAGAGAAATAGAGGACCTACCGTTGAGAAAGGTAACAAGGGACTTTCGTTACCTGGGGATCCAGATAGCCAAGAATTGGGGCACATTGCATAGGTTAAATTTAACGCGGTTGGTGGAACAAATGGAGGAGGATTTCAAGAGATGGGATATTGTATCCCTGTCACTGGCAGGGAGGCTGCAGGCGGTTAAGATGGTGGTCCTCCCGAGATTCCTCTTTGTGTTTCAGTGCCTCCCGGTGGTGGTCACGAAGGCTTTTTTTAAAAGGATTGAAAAGAGCATCATGGGTTTTGTGTGGGCCGGGAAGACCCCGAGAGTGAGGAAGGGATTCTTACAGCGTAGCAGGGATAGGGGGGGCTGGCACTACCGAGCCTAAGTGAGTATTATTGGGCCGCTAATATTTCAATGGTGAGTAAGTGGATGGGAGAGGAGGAGGGAGTGGCGTGGAAGAGATTAGAGAGGGCGTCCTGTAGGGGGACTAGCCTACAGGCTATGGTGACAGCCCCATTGCCGTTCTCACCGAGGAACTACACCACAAGCCCGGTGGTGGTGGCTACACTGAAGATTTGGGGACAGTGGAAACGGCATAGGGGAAAGACTGGAGCCTTGGGGGGGGTCCCCGATAAGAAACAACCATAGGTTTGCCCCGGGGGGAAGTGATGGGGGATATGGAATGTGGCAAAGAGCAGGAATAACGCAACTGAAAGATCTGTTTGTGGATGGGAAGTTCGCGAGTCTGGGAGCGCTGACCGAGAAATATGGGTTGCCCCAAGGGAATGCATTCAGGTATATGCAACTGAGGGCTTTTGCGAGGCAACAGGTGAGGGAATTCCCGCAGCTCCCGACACAAGAGGTGCAGGACAGAGTGATCTCAAAGACATGGGTGGGGGATGGTGAGGTGTCAGATATATATAGGGAAATGAGGGACGAAGGGGAGACTATGGTAGATGAACTAAAAGGGAAATGGGAAGAAGAGCTGGGGGAGGAGATCGAGGAGGGGCTGTGGGCAGATGCCCTAAGCAGGGTAAACTCGTCGTCCTTGTGTGCTAGGCTAAGCCTGATTCAGTTTAAGGTATTACACAGGGCGCATATGACTGGAACACGGCTCAGTAAATTTTTTGGGGTGGAGGATAGGTGTGCGAGGTGCTCGAGAAGCCCAGCGAATCATACCCATATGTTTTGGTCATGCCCGGCACTACAGGGGTTTTGGATGGGGGTGACAAAGGTGCTTTCAAAAGTAGTAGGGGTCCGGGTTGAACCAAGCTGGGGGTTGGCTATATTTGGGGTTGCACAAGAGCCGGGAGTGCAGGAGGCGAGAGAGGCCGATGTTTTGGCCTTTGCGTCCCTAGTAGCCCGGCGTAGGATATTGCTAATGTGGAAAGAAGCCAAGCCCCCGGGGGTGGAGACCTGGATAAATGACATGGCAGGGTTTATAAAGCTAGAGCGGATTAAGTTCGTCCTAAGGGGGTCGGCTCAAGGGTTCACCAGGCGGTGGCAACCGTTCGTCGAATACCTCGCAGAAAGATAGATGGAATGGAAAAAAGAAGGCAGCAGCAGCAGCCCAGGATCGTGGGGGGAAGGGGTGGGGGGGGGGGGGGGGGGGGAGGAACCAGAAGGACTCTCGGTTGTTAATATATACTGTATAATATGTATAGGTCGTTGCGACAGATAATTATATATTGGACTGTTAAATTATATTTTTGGAGAGTGTTACTTGTGATAAGGCAGTTGCCAATTAGGGTTAGTTTTCATTTTTGTTATTTATTATTTATTCATTTTTTGTTTATAAAATAGGTCATTGTTATTTGTGTTGTTATAATATTGTGTAAAGGATGCACAATGTACTGTGTTGGTTGACCAAAAATTTTCAATAAAATATTTATTTTAAAAAAAAGGTGTGGTCTTACCAAAGTTTTACACAATTGAAGCAGGACAGCTTTACACTTGTACACAAACCCCCTTGCGATGAAGGGGAGCACAACATTTGCATTCCTAATTGCTTGCTGCGTGTCGGTTTTCAGTGACTTGTGAACAAGGACATCAGGTCCCTTTGGATATCAACACGTCCCAATCTCTCACTATCTAAGAAATACTCTGCATGTCCGTCTTCGAACCAAAGTGGATAACCTCGCACCTAGCCACATTATATTCCATCTATCGTGTTTTGCCCACTCATTCTGTCTGTCTGTCTTCATTGATTCATAGAATCCCTGCAGTGCAGGAGGCCATTTAGCCCATCAAGTCTGCACCGACCATCTGAAAGAGTACCCTAACCTAGGGCTAATCCCCCACTCTATCAATGTAACTTCACCTAGGGACAATTTAGCATATCCAATCCACCTGACCTGCACGTATTTGGACTGTGGGAGGAAACCAGAGCACCCGGAGGAAACCTACGCAGACATGGGAAGCATGTGCAAACTCCACACAGACAGACGGAATCGAACTCGGCTCCTGGTGCTTTGAGGCAGCAATGCTAGCCACCATGCCACCCAATGCTTCTTAAACTCTTTGCATCATCCTCGTAGCGCATATTCCCACTTAGTTTTATGTTATCTGTAAACTTGGAAATATTACATTTGGTCCTCACATCCAAATCCGAGATATATATTGTGAATAGGCCCAAACATTGATCTTGGTGATACCCCACTAGTCGTAGCCTGCCGACCTGAGACTGATCTATTTATCCCTGCTATTTTCTATCTGGTTCTATCCGTTAACAAATCCTGAAATCCATGCCAGTTTATTATCCCCTATCCCATGTGCTCTAATTTTATTTACTAATCATCTATGTGGGACCTTATCAAAGTCTTCTGAAAATGCATCATATTCATTGGTTCCCCCTTATCTACTCTGAAATATCCTCAAAAAAAACTTAAAACGGGTTTGTCAAACATGATTTCCATTTCATGAATCCATGTTGACTCAATCATATATTTATTTTCTGCGTGTCTAGTTGTCACATTCCTTTATAATGCATTCTAGTATTTTCCCTACTACTGAAGCCAACAGGTATGTGTGGGCGGCACGGTAGCACAGTGGTTAGTACTGATGCTTCACCGCCAGGGGCCTGGGTTCGATTCCCTTAGGTCACTGTTTGTTTGGAGTCTGCACATTCTCCCCATGTCTGCGTTGGTTTCCTCCCACAAAAGTCCCGAAAGAAGTGCTTGTTAGGTGAATTGGACATTCTGAATTCTCTGTGTTCTGAACAGGCGCCGTAGTGTGGCGACTAGGGGATTTTCACAGTAACTTAATTGCAGTGTTAATGTAAGCCTACTTGTGACACTAGTAAAGATTATTAGGGAACTACATTATTTATTATTACTATGTAGTTCCCTGTATTTTCTCTCCCTTCCTTGAATAGTGAGACAATATTTGAAGCTTTTCAATCTGCAGACACTATTCCAGAATGTATAGAATTTTGAAAGATGTATCTGCCATCTCTGTAGCTGCCTGTTTCAACACGTGACGTGTATATCATCAGGGTGTGGCGAGGTTTATCAAAGTCCCATTAATTTCACCCGTACTGCTATTTTAATAAGACAGATTTCTTTCAGTTCTTTATTCCCGTGAGTTTCTTGTCTGACCAAGTAGTCAATGCCTTCAGAAGAGAACAAGAAAAGCAAAACTAGTGGTAAAGTGGGGGCTAGTGGCAGGGAGGGCTGGCAACTTGCCATCAAACCTCAAGGGCTGGATTTTCACCGAGTTACTTTGTCCCGGAGTTACTTTGTCCCCAGAGACCTTTAAAAATGGCAGATTGGCCCTGATTTCAGAAGTGCCGCCGCTGTTTCTGACATCCAGGCCGGGACTCTCTGAGCCGGCACCGGCTCGGAGATGTGCCGAGATGGCCCGCTGGGACGTGATTCTCCGGCGACTGTAGAATCGTCGACGCACGCTGGTCGGGGGCCGATGAAAGAGGCCTCTGCGGTCGACCGGCCGAGTTCCCGCCGGCGTGGTTCTAACATGGTTCCACCCTGCGGGAGCTCGGACCCGCGGCCGCGGTGGCCGTCCTAGTGGGGGGGCCGGGGGGATCAGACTCCAGGGGGGCGCCACGGTGGCCAGGCCGCGATCGGGGCCCACCGATTGTCAGGCGCGAGAGATCCGGGGGGGGGGTGGCCGACCTTCTTCCATGCCGGCCCGCTGTGTGGCTCTGCCATGTTGCGCGGCGCAGACCCGTGGCGAGCAGTGCAGGGCCGCTTACGGCAGCTGGAGCACGCAGAGCACTCCAACGCCGTGCTGGCCCCCTGTGGGCAACAGGATCGCTGGGCCAAGAGGCCCGTTGACGCCGGCATGAAACACTTTTTCAGAGAATCCCGGCCCCTATTTTTGATTTCAGAGGGAAGAATGTGAATCAGAGGCTGGAAACCCAAAACTTAGCGGAGCCATTTTAAATTAGTGCTGAGTTCAAACAGGCCTAATTTCTGCTGTTACAGGGGCATTAACCGAAGCGTGGGACTTTCTTAGATCTGTTAAATGCCAGGGCCTGAAGTTCTTTATAGATCCCCAGTCCTTAAACATGAACGATAATAGGCTGCAGCTGTCCAGTTACACCTTCGTTTGGACTGCTTTGACGGGGGCCATCTGGTGTAAGTTAGAAAAAATATTACCATCTATTCCTGTGGTTTCAATAGAGGTCAAAGACCACATTCTCCAACAGCAGTTAATGCAGCTGAGATCATTATGAATGCTTGGCTGAGTTTTAGAAGCTACAAAAATACTCAACTTGGCCGTAGGGATTTTAAGTTTGTATTTTGATACTTAAAGAGGTAATTAAATGATTTTGTCCTGGAAGTGGTTACTAAATTCAAGTTGTTTTTATAATGGTTTGACCACATGAAGGGATTTAAAATCTTTGAATGGATTCACGAATGGGAGTTTTTTTTAGAATCAAGTGTATGTAAGTGGAAAGTATATTAGATTGTTGGAAGCGTAGGTTTTTTTTGTCTCCATATGGCTGCTGAGATTTGCCCATGTTGAAAATTGGCGAATAGCTATGAAGGTGGCATGGGTGTGTGGGTGAGGCAAAGGGTAGGCCTCTGACAAGGTCCAGTGTGGGAAACTGATCACTAAGGTAAGAGCCCATGGGATCCAAGGCAATTAAAAATTGGCTTTGTGCAGGAGGCAGAGAGTGATAGTTAAAGGTTGATTTTGTGATTGGAAGTGTGTGTCCAGTAGTGTACCACAGGGATCGTTGCTGCATTCCTTACTGTCTGTGGTGTACATTAATGATCTGGATATGAATGTGTGAAGTTATGATCAGTACATTCACAGATGACCCAGACATCGGTGGCATGGTAAATAACGAGGAGGAAAGCCTTGGATTACAGGATGATAGAGACCGGCTGGTCAGATGGATAGAACAGTGGAGTTTAACCCTAAAAGGTGTGTGATGATGCATTTTTGGGAGGATTAAAAAGGAATACACAATGAATGGTAGGATGATCGGAGGTAGAGAGGACCACAGGGACCCTGGGGTGCATGTCTTGGAGGCAGCAGGACAGGTAGATAAGGTGGTTAAGAAGGCATATGGGATACTTGCCTTTATTAGCTGAGGCATAGAATATAAAAGCAGGGAAGTTATGATGGAGCTGTATTTAAAAAAACTGGTTAGACCACAACTAGAATACTATGTGCAGTTCTGGTCACCGTGCAATAGGAAGAAAGTGATTGCACTAGAGAGGGTGCAGAGGAGATGCATCAGAATGTTTCCTGGGCTGGAGCATTTCAACCATGAAGAGAGGCTGGGGTTGTTTTCCTTGGAACAGAGAAGGCTGGGGGCTGGTGGACCACACTGAGATGTAAATAAACTGAGGGACAAAGGATGGATGAGAAGAAATGTTTTCCTTTAGTAGAGGGGTCAATAATCAGGGGGCACAGATTTCAGGTAAGGGGATTTTAGGAAAATATTTTTCAACCAGAGGGTGGTGGTAATCTGGAACTCACTGCCCGAAAGGATAGAGGTGGGAGCCCTCACACCATTTAAGAAGCATTTAGATTAGCTCTTGAAACGCCATAGCGCAAGGCTATGGAGCAAGTGCTGGAAAATGGGATTAGCATGGATTCGTGCTTGATGGCCAGCACAGACATGATGGGCTGAAGGAACTCTTTCTGTTCAGTAAATCTCTGACTCTGTGACTGTAGAGAGCCCATGGGAGTGAGTGGGATATGAAGGTTTAGGGCTTAGGATCCATGCGGAAGGAGGCCATTTGGCTCATCGAGTCTACACCAACCCGCTACCCAGGCCCATTCCCCAGCCTTATCCCTATAACCCCACTCATGGATCATGGCAATTCCACCGAACCTGCACAGCTTTGGACACTAATGGTAATTTGGCATGGCCAGTCTGCCTTGGTCTAACAACCTCCAATGTAACTACATCAAAAGTCCCAGAGGACCACGGCGGGCCTTTAAACAGCCCACCTCGACACTCTCTTCACTCTCCCCGGTGGCAGTCTATTTCTGGGGGCAGTGGATCCAACTCAATCCTTCCCCCTCCCCACCACCTCGCCAGAGTGAAAACTGGGAGTAACGTGACCCTTTAAACTGATGTGGGTCTGTCCGGCAGGGAAATGTCACGACTTGAGCAACCTGCCTCTGTAGCATTAATTCGGCCCCAAGTCTCCCTTTTTTTCTTCAATCCATTCCAAATCCAGCAAATGACATTGTGAAAAGCCTGTAAATAAATCTGTTGCATTGAATAGCATAGTGCAATGTGCAGATGTTATAATAGGAACTTTGGAAATAAAATTGGACAATCACATGTTGAGTGATATGTTGGACCGTTTGCTTCCACCTCTAATATCCTTTCTCTCCCTCTGCTTTACCTGCCGCTGAAACATTTATCCATGCTTTGTTGTACCACATGCAACTATTCTAGTACTTTCCTGACCAGTTTCTTAAGCTTGAGCTCATACAAGACTGTACCTGTATCCTAATTCACACCAAGTCCTGCTCATCCGTTATCCTGTGCTTGAGATGCATGAACTTCCAGTCCACCAAAACCTCCGATCTAAATTTCTCATCCTTCTGATCAAATTCGTCCAAGGCCTTGCCCCTTCATGTCTCTAATGTTCTTCAACCTGCTGGGAGCTCTGTTTCTCTAATTCTGGTCTTGTGTGCCTTCATAACATCATTTGCCCCTACAATAGTAGCTATTCCTTCCAAGGTTTGGAATAATCTTTCTAAATTTGCCTTTCCATTTCTCTCCTTATGATGCTCTTGGATAATATTTTGTTTACTTCTGTAATATCACCATCTTTGGTTTAGTGTTAGTTTTTTTTGTCAGATTACTTTCTGAAGAAGCACCATGGCTTTACTATTGTTTTGATGCAAAGTAAATGCAGGTTATTCTTGTGTGAGTGGCAGTTCCGGAACGTAGGGTTGAAACTGATAAAATATTTACCACTTTTGGTGGAAGCAAGAGATGCACAGTGGATTTGAGGGACTAATGTCTTAGTTGGGACATAAGAATGGAGTTGATCAGTCTGGAAGTGATGATGGACGGATTTGTAGTTGATTTATGTTTAGGCACAGTTGGTTTTGGAGAGGGGTTTTGTATTGGAATTAATTCCGTTTTTTTTTTTTGATTATTCATTTACGGGCTGTGGGTATCACTGGTTAGGCCAGCATTTATTGCCCATCCCTATTTTCCCATCAGAAGGTGATGGTGAGTTGCCTTCTTGAACTGTTGTAGTCCTTCAGGTGTAGGTACACCCACTGTGATGTTCAGGAAGGACTTTCAGAATTATGGGAACGGCGATACATTTCCAAGTCAGGGTGGTGAATCCACGGTAGCATAGTGCTTAGCACAATTGCTTCACAGCTCCAGGGTCCCAGGTTCGATTCCCGGCTTGGGTCACTGTCTGTGCGGAGTCTGCACAGCCTCCCCGTGTGTGCGTGGGTTTCCTCCAGGTGCTCCGGTTTCTTCCCACAGTGCAAAGATGTGCAAGTTAGGTGGATTGGCCATGCTAAATTGCCCTTAGTGTCCAAAATTGCCCTTAGTGTTGGGTGGGGTTACTGGGTTATGGGGATAGGGTGGAGGTGTGGATCTTGGGTAGGGTGCTCTTTCCATGAGCCGGTGCAGACTCTTTCTATGAAACCACTTGGGGACCCTGCAGGTGGTGGGGTTCCCAGGTATCTGTTGCTCTTGTCATTCTAGATAGTAGTGATCGTGGGTTTGGAAGGTGCTGTCGAAGGAACCTTGGTGAGTTACTGTTCGTCTGTGGTGGAGGACTTGAATGTTTGTGGAAGGAGGAAGCGGGCTGCTTTGTCCTGGATGGTGTTGAACTTTGAGTGTTTGTTGGAGCTGCACTCATCCAGGCAAGTGGAGAGTATTCCATTACACCCTTGACTTGTGCCTTGGAGGTGGTTGATGGGCTTTGGGGGGGGGGGGGGGGGGGGGGCAGGGGATGAGTTACCCGCTGTAGGATTCCTAGCCTTTGACCTGCCCTGGTAGCCACTGTATTAATGTGGCTAGTCCAGTTTAGTTTCTGATCAATGGTAACCCTCCAGGATGTTGATTGTCGGGGTTTCAGCGATGGTAATGCCATTGAATGTCAAGGGGCGATGGTTAGATCCTCTTGTAGGAGATGGACATTGCCCGACGCTTGTATGTCGCAAATGTACCATGTTGCGTGGTGTCTCGGAACTGTCTTATATGTACTGGAATGTATATGACTTTCATTTACATTCTCTCTCCTTGTCTCACACACTCCCTCCTTGTCACACACTCACACACTCAATCAGTTTAAGAGTATTGCGTGTGTGATTTCCCTGGCTTCTGCTGATGCTTCTCTGAAGCCAGCCACCAGCTGTCATGGCCTGTGATGATGTCACCCCCCCCCCCCCCCCCCCCCCCCCCCAACCCAGTCAGCGGAGATCTGTGAGAGATACGAACCTAGCATTTTGCAAGTTTATCTGACTGTCCATGTTCTGTTTTAAAAGAACAACAGGAGTCAGAAAGGGTCCAACAAAAAACACTTGCTGGAAGCTCTCGGCAGCATCTTCAGGGAGAAAAACAAAGTTAACATTTGTGATCTTTCATCAGAAGGGGTCACATTCATCATTAAAGTTGAATTCTAGATACTCCCAGCTTGACATCCCCTGCATCCTGAATTAATTTGCCACTTTTAATTCTGCATGCTGATTGCTGCAAACATTGTCCAAAGTAGTCATTCTTGATTTATTTTTACTTTAACGTTTTGCTAACTTACTTTTATCCTCTCTCTTTGTTAACTAGCGTACTTCAAAATGTTTAGTGCACTAGTGTTTAACTAAACCATGCATCAGTTTTTTACAATATTGCAGTCAAACTAAGCTAAATTTTCAGGAGCTTGTTCTTTCTACAATTACTCGTGAAAATCAACGTTGTACATCTCAAGCTTATTTGGTATCTGTTATAACCTGCCTACTTACCATTGGCTGGGGACTAATGACAATCCACAATCCTGTGGGAGTATGAGCTTCCCCAATGAGGGGGGGCGGAGAAACCATTAGTAAACTCCTAGTATGAATAAAGCTGGCCAGTTTAGGAACCAGCAGGAAGGAGTGTGCAGCAAGGGAAGTTGCTGCTGCTGTTATATATATGTTATTGTAAATAAATATTATTACTTTGTATCCTTAAAACTCGTGCTGGATTCTTTGTGGCCCTCACAAAACTGGCGACGAAGGTTAAAGTGAATAGCTGTCTACACTGCTGAAGCCACCTCCCTGGATTTTTTGTTGGATACAGGTTGGAAGTTGTTTTCTATTATACCATGCCTCTGTACGGACGTTTGGATGTTTTTGATGCTGCGCTGGAAAGCTGGAACCAGTACACACAACGGATGCGTTATTATTTCCGGGCAAACAATATCACCGAAAATGAGCGCCAGGTGGTCATATTGCTCACCGCCTGCGGCCCGCATACGTTTGGGGTGATTAGGAGCCTTATGTACCCAGCTGCGCCGGACACCAAAACGTTTGATGAACTTGTGAATATAGTGGGGCAACATTTTAACCCAACCCCGTCCGCGATAGTCCAGCGTTACCGGTTTAATACCGCTGAGAGGACTCCTGGAGAATCCCTTGCCGATTTTCTATCCAGGCTACGCAGGATTGCGGAGTACTGTGACTATGGTGAGACCTTGTCAGAAATGTTACGCGACCGTTTGGTTTGCGGTATTAACAATGCGGCCACCCAGAGAAAGTTGTTAGCTGAGCCAACATTGACTTTTCAACAGGCCATTCAAATAGTATTGTCCCGAGAGAGCGCAGAACGAGGAGTGCAGGAGCTACAGGGAATGGAAGTGCATGCCTTGGGGCGCAACCCCTTCCGTCCGAAAACGTCCCCCCGCACTCCTGCGGTACCTTGGACGAGGCAACGTCCGGGCCGACGCCAGTGGCCGTCGGACATTCCTCCCCGAAGGGAGCCTTCTCCAGAACCAATGGATGAGGAGCCATGTCCGTGTCAGACTTGTAGACGCCGACCCCGTCGCGGACGGCGGTCCTGGGGGCGCCAGAGGCGCCGTCGTTCCGACCGAAACTGGGACCAGCCCAGGGGCCGTACCTTCCATATGGGTGAACCTGCGGCGACTACTCCTGAGGATGTGGAGTGGAAACGGAGGACGACTGCCTGCATTTGCATTGTGTGGCAGCTCCCCGTGTGGCCCCCATTAAGGTGACAGTACGGGTCAATGGCCACCCACTTGAGATGGAGTTGGACACTGGCGCAGCGGTCTCCGTGATCGCCCAGAGGACATTCGACCGCATCAAGCAGGGTATACAGACCCTTACAATAACCGACTCACAGGCCAGGTTGGCCACCTACACGGGGGAACCACTGGACATTGCAGGAACTACAATGACCCCTGTTGTTTATGGACGCCAGGAGGGGCGTTTCCCACTTATTGTGGTGCGCGGCCATGGGCCCAGCCTGTTGGGTCGGGACTGGTTGCGCCATTTGCGGTTGCAATGGCAGCACATCCTCCAAACAGTTTCTGAAGGGTTGACTGAGGTGCTAGGATGATACCCAGATGTGTTCGGGCCTGGTTTGGGGAAAATAAAAGGGGCCGTAGCCTGTATCCAAGTCGAACCAGGAGCCACGCCGTGCTATTTCCGGGAGCGCCCGGTGCCTTATGCCTTGCTTGAGAAGGTAGAAGGGGAGCTCACTCGTTTGGAGAGTTTGGGTATTATCAGGCCCGTCCGTTTTGCTGACTGGGCAGCACCAATTGTACCTGTAATGAAGCCAGATGCCACAGTTCGCTTGTGTGGCGACTATAAACTTACAGTGAATACGGCTTCCTGACTCGACCGATATCCAATGCCTCGCATAGAGGATCTCTATGCGAAGCTTGCAGGTGGACTCTCGTTCACAAAATTAGATATGAGTCCCGCCTACCTGCAGTTGGAGCTGGACCCTGCCTCCCGACCCTATGTAACGATTAATACACACCGGGGCCTGTATGAATATACACGGTTGCCCTTTGGAATAACCTCTGCCTGCGCAATTTTTCAACGTGTTATGGAGGGCATTTTGAGCGCTTTACCACGTGTTGCTGTCTACTTAGATGACGTTATGATTACAGGGACGTCGGAGCAGGAACATTTGAAAAATCTGGAGGCTGTCCTTCGACGCCTTTCGGAGGCTGGAGTCCGTTTACGTCGCACAAAGTGCGTATTTCAGGCAAAGGAAGTAGTCTACCTAGGTTATCGGGTGGATCGCGAAGGTTTGCACCCCGTCGCAGAGAAGGTGCGTGCAATTCAACAGGCCCCCGTCCCGACTGACACTTCGCGTCTTCGTTCTTTTCTCGGTCTTGTAAACTATTACGGGAAGTTCCTCCCCAATCTGGCAACTACGCTGGCCCCTTTGCACCTTCTGCTAAAGAAAAATCACACCTGGGTTTGGGGTCAGCCGCAAGAAACCGCTTTCCGGCGGGTAAAGCAACAATTGTCGTTGTCTGGGTTACTAACCCACTATGATCCTGGACAGCCTTTGCTCGTCACATGTGATGCATCCCCGTATGGTATTGGGGCCGTCCTGTCCCACAAGATGGATAACTGGGCCGAGCGACCGATAGCTTTTGCCTCCCGCACATTGACTGCAGTGGAGAAAAAGTACGCGCAGATCGAGCAGGAGTGGACCCAGACGGAGCCAGTCCTGTCAAAGGTTCGGCACATAGTCCTGTATGGTGGGCAGCATAGACAGCTCCCAGGCGAGTTGCGGGCATTTTCCTCCAAGCTGTCAGAATTCAGCGTGGAAGACGGCATCCTCTTGTGGGGGACGCGTGTGATTGTCCCGGAAAAAGGCCAGGAGCTGATACTAACAGACTTGCACAATGGGCATCCAGGCGTGACCAAAATGAAAATGTTGGCCCGGAGTTATGTCTGGTGGCCAGGCCTCGACACCGACATTGAGAAGGTGGCCCCAAACTGCTCCATTTGCGAGGAGCATCAGAAGCTTCCGCCGGCCGCGCCCCTACATCACTGGGAATGGCCAGGGCGGCCTTGGGCACGCTTGCTTGCAGTTATCGCAGGCCCTTTTCAAGGATCCATGTTCCTTCTATTAATAGACGCCCAGTCTAAATGGCTAGAGGTGCATAAGATGCAGGGGGCAACGTCCTGCGCAACAATTGAAAAGATGCGTTTGTCGTTTAGTACGCATGGCCTCCCCGAGGTGCTGGTCACGGATAACGGCACTCCATTCACTAGTGAGGAGTTTGCGAGGTTCACTAAGATGAACGGCATATGCCATATCCGCACTGCCCCTTAACCACCCGGCTTCAAATGGGTTGGCAGAGCGCGCAGTGCAGACATTCAAAAGAGGCCTAAAGAAGCAGTCTTCCGGATCAATGGACACGAGACTGGCTCGCTTTTTGTTTATGTATAGGACCACCCCCCATGCGGTGACTGGGGTAGCTCCCGCAGAACTCCTAATGGGCCGGAGACTTCGCACCCGCCTTAGTATGGTTTTCCCGGACATTGGCGCAAAAGTACGCCGCACACAAGAATGGCAGGTACAGGGATTTTCTCGGCATCGGCCGATTCGGCAGTTTGCGCCCGGTGACCCAGTGTTCGTTCGGAATTTTGCTGGTGGTGCCCAGTGGGTTCCTGGTGTAATCTTTCGCCAAACGGGCCCTATATCTTACCAGGTGCAAGCCAGGGTCGCCTCCAGCGCAAACATGTAGACCACGTTCGGTCCAGAAGACTATCCCCTCAAAAGATTCCCCGCCCCCGGAGCTCATTTCTACAGCCGCAGAGACCAGAGACAAGGGAAGATAGTCCTCACAATCTTCCACTGGTGCCTCACTCGAAGCCTGCGCAGGTCGTTACAGAACCGAATGGAGATAGAGACGCTGACATGACGGAGGCAGCAGACTCTGACTCCGAGATGGAGACACAGGATGCATCAGAGGGGGAATCCTCGGGTCCACGGGCCGTGGATGTACAACCGTTGCGCCGTTCATCACGGAAGCGCCGGTCTCCGTCTCGTTACACGCCGCCTGATCCAGCGCCGCATGCAAATGGTGTCCGGCCTGCGGCAAAACGGGTCCGACGCCCTCCTTCGTCAGGGTCTTCGGTGGATTCCTTGGACTTTGGGGGGGGAGGGATGTTATAACCTGCCTACTTACCATTGGCTGGGGACTAATGACAATCCCACAATCCTGTGGGAGTATGAGCTTTCCCAATGAGGGGGGGTGGAGAAACCATTTGTAAACTCCTAGTATAAATAAAGCTGGCCAGTTTAGGAACCAGCAGGAAGGCGTGTGTAGCAAAGGAAGTTGCTGCTGCTGTTATATATATGTTATTGTAAATAAATGTTATTACTTTGTATCCTTAAAACTCGTGCTGGATTCTTCGTGGCCCTCACAAAAGTATCCTAATCCTATTGCAAGAATATAAAATCTGAATGAAGGAAACAATTAAGTGTCCTGACACCGTAATTTCTTTTTTGCGGTAAGTGTTCTGGGAGGAGAATTTATATTATCAAAATAGTCATTGGATAGGTGGGATAAAAGCTCATTGTTGATCCTAAGAATTTAAGCTTTGAAGGAAAACTGGTGCATTTGATGTGAAGATTGCCAGTAATGAAAATTCTCTTGCTTTCCCCTCCCCACCCACTGCAATGAACAGTCATTGGTACTAGGAGGTTGTGCAACTCCCATAACAAGACTGAATGCCTTTCTTGTTCCCAATATCAACACTGCATCAGTGAGCCATTGTTTCCCATACTTCCCACCTTCATGACCATTCTTAGTGACGTTAACAGCTCTGCTGAATATGGGTGGAAATTAAGGTAAAACTCTTGGAAACTAAGGTAAAGCTGTACAATCTTAATTCATTTATTCAGGTTTCAATCATACAAAGGAAATAATACTTCCATCTTATTGACCTTAATTGAAATCAAGTAAAACAATAAAAAGGATAATATGCCAGCTGGCTGGGCCACCTTCTCAGTTGAAATTTTAAAACATTTTACTCTACTTCTAAAGAAGCTTAACATTATTCAACATTATTTGGAGTATATTGACACATCCCAAGCATCTGGCATAGGATTTTTCCTGTGGGCTTCAGGACCCTGCCACCACATTCAAATAGGGTCAGAAGCTCACACTGTAGAGAGCAATCACTTGTCTGAGATTTTCTTTAATTATTAATGGGCAGAGGCCAGACTCATCATCTAATTAAGGGCAGTGGGCGTCCTCCAAAAGTCAGTGGACCAATAAAAAGCTCTCCACGGGGTGTCTACAGCTGAACCCTGGCACACCGGCTTTGATGCCTGGAGCATTGGCCTCTTGGTCAGCAGCAGGAAGCTGCCTCCAGGTAGTTGTCTGGTTTCTGCCACTGCCGATAGGTCTTAATAGATCTTTTAATCAGCTACATTGGCTACCCACCACTTGAAAGCAAATAGCCCTGCCATTTTTCTCTCGTCATCTGCCTCTGGTGAAAATGTCCAGTGGCAGATTGCAGCCAGGGAACCAGCATTCTGGCCAGCAGACCAAAATTCTGCCCACACCTCTGTGCCTGGGCCCATCAAAATCTAAAAATCCAGCCCTTGATATCAGAATCCTTTTACCACTAACCCCGCCGCACCATGTGCACTTGTTTCCATTATGTGCATTGCTATTTAGTAGCACTTCTTGACACACAATGAAAAGTGTTTGCTGTAAAAGTTTCTTGATCAATTTGATTTGTTCACTTTCTTAGGGCGGCACGTTGGCACAGTGATTAGCACTGTTGCCTCACAGCGTCAGGGACCCAAGTTCAATTCCAGCCTTGGGTGACCGTGTGGAGTTTGCACGTTCTCCCCGTGTCTGCGTGGGTTTCCTTCGGGTGCCCCGGTTTCCTTTCACAATCCAAAGATAGGTGAATTGGCTATGCTAAATTGCTGCTTAGTATTCAAAAAATGTGTAGGTTATGTTGAGGGATTATTGGGTTGGGCAGTGAATTGAGCTTGGATGGAATACTTTTTCAGAGGGTTGGGGCAGACTCGATGGGCCAAATGGCTTCCTTCTGGACTATAGGGATTCTTTAAAAAAAAAATTATCCATCTTGGACTACCATGGGTTAAGTGGAATGTTCAAGCATTGAGGAATTCTGGTGTAATTTTTGCAAGAGGAGAATGAGAAGATGCATGATGCCACTTGCATATCATCCAGTTCACTTCACTTGGAATTATGAAATAAAGAACTGTTTCATGATGACTGGGATTACAACATGATGTCTTCAATAGATTTTTTTTTTAACCTTAATTTGAAGCTTTGGTTGATGTTTGTTTACCCAGTGTCAGAACTGGGAAGTGAGTAAGTTTGTGTGTAGCATAGCATGGAACTTAGGTGGAAGGCTAGGACTTGCCCTATAACCTTCCTGCTTTGAGAAAAACAATCGTTCATAATTAAACTGGCCCGAAATTAATTTAGTTTCTTGTGATATATCAGTCTTTGAGGAAAAATGCGCTAGTATGTTTTCTGCGCTGATCATGGATAGTCTAGATGTGAGGTGCAGTTTCTGATATTTTAACATAACAAAACAATAAGCGAACTAGGAGCAGAATTGGGCAATTCAGCCCCTCGAGCCTGCTTTGCCATTCAATATGATCATGGGTCATCTCATCACGGCCTCAACTACACTTTCTTCCCCCTTCTCCATAACTCTTCAGCCCATTTCTAATTTAAAAATCTGTCTCTTCAAATTTACTCCCATGTCCTGGCATCTGTACTCTGGGATAGTGAATTCCACAGATTCACGACCTGTTATGGGCCAGGGTTTAGAGAACCCCAAAGTGTATCATGGAGTTCATCTGACCCACAACTTTTAATAGATTGTGGTATGGGGAGCACATGGCCCACTCTACAGGTGTGGTACAGCAGAAATGGAAAAGTATTTTTTAAAGCAAAACAATGTTTATTCTATGAACTCAAGTTAACCTTTTTAAAACATACAGTGAACATTTTAGCAACCATTAATTGAAATACAACCCCTAAAGAATACAACACTAAGTAATCCTTAAGCTGACCTTTTAACATCCATAAGACTTTAAAAAAAAAAAAAACTTTTAACAGAAGCACATCAGGTTAAAGTCACTACTGAGAGCAGTTATTAGTTTCAAATCACCAAAGGATCGATTTACAGTTTTTAGATTACAGAGAGAGAGAGACTAATACCCCTCCTGGCTGTAACTGCAACTATCTAGCTCTAAAAAAGGAACTATAAAACACCCTGCAGCAAACAGCCTAAAACAAAAGTTAAAAAGCTGACAGACAGCCCAGCTCCACCCACTCTCTGACATCACTGCAGTAATAAATACCCATTTCTTAAAGATACTCTCACTACAGATATTTATATACTCACCCATTTATAAACACAAATTTCTTAAAGATACTCTCACATGACACCTCCCCCAAGGAAAAAAAAAATCCCATCAACTTCAAGATGGTTTCATTTTTCACCTTTTCACTATCCTTTAAGAAATGCACACAATAAATATACTTTTTTGTTTCAAAAAAACAACATATAGTGCTTTTTTTTTTTTTTTGTTCTTCCTCCAACTGAAATCCTTCTCGATTTACAGTCTCTTTGAACCAGAACAAAGAACAAAGAAAAGTGCAGCACAGGAACAGACCCTTCGCCCCTCCAAGCCTGTGCCGACCATGCTGCCCGTCTAAACTAAAATCTTCTACACTTCCGTGGTCCGTATCCATCTATTCCCATCCTATTCATGTATTTGTCAAGATGCCCCTTAGTTGTATTTGCTAAAATCCCTGTGAAGCATCGAGCTTTGTGAAGATGCGAGCATTCGCCATCTCACTGGTGATTTCTTCATGCTTTGGGATGGGATCGTGTTCCACACGAATATTTTTATTTAAATCTTTCGGATCTATGCAGATTCGAAGATCTACAGACGTTTTTTTAGCGCAAACCAATGAGCTGACCCAGTCAGTCGGTTGTGTGACTCGAGATATAATACCTTGCGATTGAAGCTGGTCAAGTTCTAGTTTTAACCTTTCTCGCAAAGGAGCAGGAATTCTCCTAGGCGGATGAATTTCTGGCTTAGCATCCTTCCTAAGTAAAATTTTATACTGGAACAGTAATGTGCCCATGCCTTTAAATACATCAGGGTACTATTGTAAGATTTGCTGGATTTCTTCATCCATATTTGATGTATCTTGAGTTGTCGTGTATATTCTTTGTACAAGCTGCAAGTCTTTGCAAGCTTGTGTGCCAAACAATGAACATTTTTCATTTGTAACAATCCCAAATCGTAGTGTCTTCTTAATTTGTTTGTTTGTGACTTTCAGATGGCATGATCCCATTGAAGTGATCTGATTACCATTGTAGTCCTTCAGTCTATATGCAGCTGGAAGCATCTCATGTTCTCCTGGAATCTTACTGAGGTCCAAACTTGTCAGTAGATTGGCTGAAGCTCCTGTGTCAAGTTTAAACATTACGGGATAATTATTAACTTGAAGTACAGAATTCCATTCATTGCTGGAGTTGATTGTGTTGACTGGATGAGGATTCCTTGTTGTAGCTTTAGGTTCCTCACATCTTTCAATGATTCCCATGAAAAATGTATTTTCGAGTGAGATGTTGTCTATTTCAGATGAATAATTCTCTTTGGTTTTCTTCTCTGCTGAATCCACACTCCGAATGCTGATGTTCCTGTGTTTTTGTTTTGGAGTTTGAAATTGTAATGAAGATCTGTATTGTGATACATAGTGATTGAGTTTTCCACACTTTAAACATTGTTTGCCTTGAGCTGGACATTTCCTTTTTAAGTGGGCGGGTCCACATCAGTGACACGTCATGAAGGTCTCTGCACGATCCGTCCATTTCTCTATGCCTCGGCATTCCTCTTTAAAGTCAGATACTTTAATTAGAATCTGATCACAGAGTCCCTTGCAATTCTCCAACACGAGCATTGGGTATCACAGCTTTCAGGCAGTCAAATGCCTGTTGAAAATCTGCTGTCCACTGAAATTTGCGACGTTTCTTCAGCAAGTCTTATCAGTGGAGCAATCACGCTACAAAACGTTTGCACAAACGTTCGAACAAATCCACTCATGCCAAGAAATCGCACGTCTTGAGGGTATCGAATTGTTGGTTTCACATCCCGTGTGACCATTCGGCCCTGTCTGATTGTATGGCCAAGGAAAGTGACGTGGGCTTTTCCGAATTCACTTTTGGCTAGGTTTATCACCAAACCCGCCTCTTGAAGTCGATCGAATAACTCCATCAGATGTTTTAAATGGTCTTTCCATGTCTGGCTGAAAATTACCAGATCGTCGATGTATACCGCACAATTGGGTAATCCTGAAACGACTTTGTTAGTTAACCGTTGAAATGTGGCTGGGGCGTTTTTCATGCCAAATGGCAGAACTTTGAATTGGTATATACCATCTGGAGTCACAAAAGCTGAAATCTCCTTCGCCCTTTCGGATAAAGGTACCTGCCAGTAACCTTTAAGTAAATCCAGTTTGGAAATAAAAGCTGATTGTCCCACTTTCTCAATGCAATCCTCCAAACGTGGGATAGGATAAAGAGTCCGTTCTTGTAACTGCATTAACCTTTCTATAGTCCACACACAACCATTGGGTACCGTCTGGTTTAGGTACCATCACTATGGGTGAGCTCCATTGGCTGCAACCCACTTCAATTATGCCATTTTTAAGCATACTCTCAATCCCTTTATTAACCTGTGCCAATTTTAAAGGGTTAAGTCTGTATGGATGTTGTTTGATTGGAACAGCATTTCCCACAACTACGTTATGTATAGCCATTTTAGTACTTCCCAATTAATCTCTACAAACTTGCCCTGTGACATCAATAACTCTTTCAGGTCAGTCCGTTTTTCCTCGTGAAGGTAACTCAACAATTATCCCAATTTTTAAGAACATTCTCATTTTCCAATTTAATTTGAGGTATGTCAAATTCACAGTCATCTGGATTTGGTTCGTCACCTTTGAGTTAGAATCATTAAAACCTCCTCCTTTTTCTCTCCTTCCCTTTCAAAGTACCTTTTAAGCATATTCACATGACACACTCGGTGAGTTTTCCTCCTATCTGGCGTTCTTACCACATAATTCACCTCACTTAATTTCCTTTCAATCTGAGAAGGTCCACAAAACCTTGCTTTTAAAGGTTCACCTACCACTGGAAACAATACATAAACTTTATCTCCACAGGTAAAACTACGAACTTTGGATTTCTTGTCCGCTACCCATTTCATCTCGCGTTGTGCAACCTTTAAATGTTGTCTAGCCAATTCACCTACTCTATTTAATTGTTCCCTAAAATTTGACATGTAATCCAATAATGTAATTTCCGATTTCTCACTCACCAATTTTTCCTTAATCAATTTAAGTGGTCCGCTTATCTCATGACCAAAAATTAGTTCAAACGGACTAAATTTGGTTGACTCATTAGGTGCATTCTTAATTGCAAACCGTACGAATGGAATTCCTTTATCCCAATCCTCTCGATAATCGTGACAATAAACCCTCAACATTGTCTTTAATGTCTGATGTCACCTTTCTAATGCTCCCTGCGATTCTGGATGGTACGCAGTTGATTTAAATTGTATTATTCCTAAACTATCCATAACTTCTTTGAATAACCTTGAGGTAAAATTTGATCTTTGATCCGATTGTATTTCTGTGGGTAGTCCATAGCTAGTAAAGTATTTAAGTAACTCCTCCACAATCTTTTTAGCTGTAATATTATGTACTGGAATGGCCTCTGGAAACCTAGTAGACACATCTATTATAGTCAAAAGATATTGATTCCCACTTTTTGTTTTAGGAAGCGGTCCTACGCAATCAATTAGGACCCTTGTAAAAGGTTCCTCAAATGCTGGAATGGGTATTAAGGGTGCTGGTTTTATCACTGCTTGAGGTTTCCCTATCACTTGACATGTGTGACATGATTGGCAAAACTTAACTACATCTTTATGTAGTCCAGGCCAATAAAAATGTTTCTGGATTTTAACTTGAGTTTTCCTTATTCCCAAATGGCCTCCCCCACTGGTACCTCCTGTGCAACTCGCAACACCTCCTTTCTATACCCTACCGGCAATACTACTTGATGAACTTCTGCCCACTTTTCATCCGCCTGCAAATTGTAAAGGTCTCCATTTTCTCATCAAGACATCACTTTTACGGTAATATCACTCTGGTATACACTCAGATTCCTCTTCTGTGTATGCTTTCTGATATATACGTTTTATTTCTACATCTTTTTTTGTAACTCCGCCAATTTTCCTGAACTAAAAATATCCGCCTCATTCTCCACCTGTTCTTGTTCTTTTTCAACCATCTGATCAAAAATCGTTTCAACTTGCTCCTCCTGATACACGTGAGTAAACCTTACCCAGACAAGTAAATTCTTTAAAGAGATCCGGCACCTTCTTATCAATCACCTCTTGATCAGGCTGTGCACCTCTTGGTCAGGCTGTACAATCTTTTGCACCTCCTTCACTTCACTTGGGCTTTCCTTTACCACTTTAACAAACCCCACTGTCTCATCCTGTTTTACCACATCAGCCTTCCCAGTGCTTTTCTCCAACCACCAACACTGTGTCTTTACATGGCCTAGTTTATTACAATGAAAACATTTGAAACTTTTCATGTCTCTTCCACCCTCCTAAATCGGATTTCTTTTTTAATCTGAGGTACACTCTCCTTATTATCTCCCATCAGATCACCTTTACCTTTACTACTTGAGTATTTCTCATGTCCCCAGTTTGTATCCCTCACTGGCTGACACTGATGTCGGAAACCAAGCTTTGATTTATGAACTAATTCATAATCATCTGCCTTTTCTACTGCTATTCTCGCAGTTTTAACCCTCTGCTCTTCCACATGAGTTCTCGCTACATCAGGAATTGAATTTTTAAACTCCTCAATGTATAATTTCTCTGAGAGCTTCATACGTTTGGTCTATTTTCAAAGCCCTTATCCATCTATCAAGGTAATGTTAGCTGCAGTGTTTTTGCCAAATCTCACAGTCTGCTTTTAGTCTCTGTCCGTAAGGTACTGCGTGTGACTGTCTCCACCCCCGAAAACTTCTGAGCCTCTGAAAGAGCCATTGTCCACAACACACTCCCTACTTAAACTGAAATACCGCACCTGAAAAGCAACCACAACATGCTCACTCCTCGCTGTGTTTAAGTTCACTAAGCCAATCCAATAGATAGACATTTATCCTGGAGGAGCCCCCAATTTGTTATGGGCCAGGTATTTGTGTCCTCCACTGAAAACTGAGGCAAAATATTGATTTGGCGTCTCTGCCATTTCTGTGTTCCCCACTATTAACTCCTTGGTACCATCCTCCAAGTGACCAACATTCCTTTTAGCTACTCTTCCTTTTTATATACTTATAGGAGCTTTTGCTATCCTTTTTTCTGCTGCTCTGCTTTTCTTAATTTTCCTTTGCTCTTTTTATTACTTTTTAGTAACCCGTTACGTTTCCCAATCTTCCATCCTGCCACTGGCCTTTGCAATATGACATGCCTTAGATTTGTCTTTGTGTTATTTTTAACTTCCTTGCTTAACCAACATCGATGTTTTTTCCCCTCTTACAACCGTTCTTCCTCTCTGGAATATATTTTAGTTGGGATTGAATAGCTTAAACAACTGCCATTGCTCTTCCAACTGTCATGCCGTTTAGTCTTCCTGCCCAGTCCACTATGGCCGAATCTGTCCTCATCCCGATGTAATTACCTTTCTTTCACACCAGAACACTAGTGTGGAACGCCAGTTTCTCGCCCTCAAAAATTTTACATTCTTTATCATACTATGATCACTCTTCCCTGGAGGATCTTTTTAATTAAAATTTAGAGTACCCAATTCTTTCTTTTCCATTTTAAGAGGCAATTTAACATGGCCAATCCATGCATATCTTTGGGTTGTGTGGGTGAAACCCACGCAGACACTGGGAGAGTAACCCGGCGCTGGGATCGAACCCGGGTCCTCAGTGCCGCAGGTAACAGTGCTAACCACTGCGCCATCGTGCCGCCCTCTGGAGGATCTTTAACTATATCTTTAATCTCTCCTCGTTACACAATACCAAAACCAGAATAGCCTGCTCCCGAGTTAGTTCCACAGTATATTGCTTCAAGAAACAATCTTTTTTTTTATAGAAAATATTTTATTGAAGCATTTGTAATTTTTTCAAGAAACAATCTCTAATACATTCAATTAACCCTTCCTTGAGGCTACTCTTGCCAATTTGATTAATCCAGTCATTATCCATATTAAAATCACCCATGATTATTGCCGTACCTTTCTTACGGATACATGTGTATACCAGCAAGACAGTCTCTTGGGTGGACACGTATCTCGTTCTGCAGGACACCACATTCAGAAACTTGGCTCTTAGGGGTACTTGGAGTGTCTTCCTGTACAATGGTCAGTATTACATCTGGCGAAGAAAGCTCCGGAACTGTCTGGTTTAGTGGATGGTTCTGTCATAACAGGTTCCATAATTTTGGCATTTGTAGTCCTCAAGTCGGGCATGCCATTGTCCATACTCTCTGTGATGGAAACATATGGTTCAGATTCTGTTATCTCTCTACATGCAGACGATAATTGGTCAGCATGCCGATGCCAAATTTGTTCATTGCCAGAATGTACAGTATATGAAATCTGATCCGTTTTGGCAAATAAAATTGTAGGAGTCTTTTTTTGCCTGATACTTTCTCGCAGAACACCTTGCCAGCAGTCAAAGACTCTGCTTTTGAAATGGTGTTCCCTTCTAGCCACCTGTGTCTGATTTTGTTGCCTGACTATCTCTGAACTTGAAGGGGAAGTCCAAAGGTGCGTAGTTTCTTTTTGAACATTCACTTACGCCCCAATACTGTACGTGTCCAAATATTTACTTGTTATTTTTACATGCAGCAACAATGAATTTGTCTTGAAGTGACGATATTTCTCCCGACTTCACTCCCAATGGTGTATATGGCCCTGGATTTCCATTGAACGATTCCTTCCCCAGACTCCCTTTTTTTGGGGTTACAGACCAGGTCTGGTCCCAGTTTCCCTTTTGTCATGTTCTTTGTTGTAGCTGCAAAGAGAGAGAATCAGAGGTGGCACATGTTGAATTCATGCAACAAAATGCAAGGGGTTTATTTTCAAGATGCTGCTCAAACAGGGTACAATGGTGAACTCTCCAAAAGCCCGCAGCCTGCAAAATAATGTAATGATGTCATTGCGTGATGAGTGACATTTACACAATGGTGCTTCTCTGATGCATAACATAAAGCCGTTAAATTTGTCCGATTATCAAATTTCCCTACTCTTGTATGATTCCTTGGTGCAATGAGCTATTCCATTCACACATTCTGTTCCTTTTATTTCCTAGTGACAATCAGCCTCATCATTAACCTGCACTCCTACCACCTTTAACTTTTTCCATGCAACTGAACTCTGTCTCTCTTTCGTCTCCCCCATACCATTTCGTTAAAGCACCATCCGCAGCAGGCATTTTCAAAGTGGGGGTCGTGACCTGCGATGTTCCCGATCGCGGGAATTCACGTGAAACAGTCGCAGCTTTTAACAATGCCGGCTGCGAGAGGCTTTGAAAATAGTGGCCGGGACCAGCTAAATAAAAACGCGGGCGAACTGCGCATGTGTGTCCGCTCATCAGTGCGCATGCGGACCAGGAGAGTTGGGACCTGAATCCGGGGTCAAAGTGCTATCGTGGCATGGCGGTGGCTGAACAAGGCTATGACCTCGATCTGTTTTGCATCTCTAAACATTACTGTAATGCTCTGGAGAGAGTATATATTCCTCATGGTTTAATCATGGACAGAACTGATTGTTTAGCAAGGGATATAATGAAAGCCATGGGCAATCATCATATTGCGCCCTCTGTGTACTGAAGGGTGGCTATAAGTTTTTTTGCTGATCTTCTAGACCACATTAAAGCATTGAATTGAAACAGTGACCAGTGACTTCCGGTTGCGGCGATGCGGAGCTAAGCCGCGCGTTTCGGCAGCTCCCGCGACTATGGACTTTCGGGCTCTCCAGAGGAGCCCCAACGGAGCTGTTTTGATTTAATCCCGTGTGGGAAGGTGCAGTGAGGTCCCCCCTCACAATATATGGCAGAGATCAGCGGTGGAGCGACAAGGAAAGAGGCCCTGGAGCAGAGACCAAAACGAGGGGAAGAAGGCAAGAGGGCGGAGAGCGGGCAGCGTGGGGGCCAGACCAGCAGGAGTTCCTCAAGCGATGTGTGGAGGAGCTGAAAAAGGAGGTGCTGGCGCTGATGCTGTTGGCGATCAAGGGCTGAAGGAGACCCAGAAGACCCAGGCGGTGGAGCTTCATGTGGTGAATGAGAAAGTGAATACCAACGAGGACGAGATCCTGGGCCTGGCGGTAAAAATGGAGGCGCACGAGGCGGTGCACAGGAGGTGGGCCGAGAGAATTGAGGTCCTGGCGAACAGGTCGAAAAGGAATAACCTCCGGATTCTGGGTCTTCCCGAAGGAATGGAGGGAGCTGATGCCGGGGCGTACGTGAGTACGATGCTCCATTCGCTGATGGGTGCGGAGGCCTCTCCGACCCCCCCTGGAGCTGGAAGGAGCTCACCGGGTGCTGGCGAGGAGACCCAAGACAGATGAGCTGCCAAGGGCGATAGTGGCAAGGTTCCACCGCTTCGCGGACAAAGAAAGTGTGCTGAGATGGGCCAAGAAGGTGCGGAGCAGTAGATGGGAGAGCTGGCTTCAACCGGGCCAAGGCGGTGCTGCATAAAAAAAGAGTCAGGTTCGGCATGCTGCAGCCTGCGCGACTGTGGGTTACTTATCAGGACCGACACCATTATTTTGAAACGCCAGAAGAGGCTTGGACCTTTATTCAGATGGAAAAACTGGACTCGAACTGAGGAGATGTGGTTGTAAATATGGGTAAAGAATATTGCATGGGTGGGATGATGGATGGGGATGTGGGTAAAGTTCTGGTTAAAATTCCTAAAATTTCCTTTTTTCTTTTCTGTAGACAAGATGATGATGATGGGGAATGTGGGCGTCGGTGCTGGAGGGAGGTGAGACTCGGGGATGAGGGAACTGGGATAATGGCCGCAATAGGAGCTGCGCCATAGGGGGCGGGGCTGGCTCAGGAAAGCGCGGGCTTTTTCCCGCGCCAAAGGGGGGGGGATGGAGGAAGGTAAGGAGGAGGAGAGACTCCCACACGGGGGAGATCAATGGGAAGGCGGGGGAAGCCAGGGTTCGCAGAAGTCAGCTGACTCACGGAAGTAATATGGGGGGAGCAAAAGAGCTAGATGTGGATCTAGCGGGATGGGGGGAGTTTAGGGTTGCTGCTGCACTGTCCGAGGGGGAACTGAAAATGGAAGAGGAGGTCGGGGCGGGGGTCCCCCGCCAGGGGGACTGGAGGGTGCGGGAGGCGCGAGCACGGGACTGGCCTAAGATAGGAGATGGCTAGTCAGCGGGGGACCGAGTGTTCGCGCACCTAAAGGGACTGAAGGCAGACGTGGTCATGCTTCAGGAGACACATCTGAAGGTGGCAGATCAAGTCAGGTTAAGGAAGGGATGGGTGGGACAGGTGTTCCAATCTGGGCTGGATGCGAAGAATAGAGGGGTGGCAATACTGGTGGGAAAGGGGGTGTCGTTTGTGGCCAAGAACATAGTCGCGGACAAGGGAGGTCGATATGTGATGGTGAGTGGTAGGTTGCAGGGGACGGAGGTGGTACTGGTGAATGTATATGCCCCAAACTGGGACGATGCTGGATTCATGAAACGGATGTTGGGGCGTATTCCGGACCTGGAGGTAGGGAGTTTGATAATGGGTCGGGATTTTAACACAGTGCTGGACCCAGCATTTGATCGTTCCAGGTCTAGGACGGGGAAGAGGCCATCTGCGGCCAAGGTGCTTAGGGGGTTTATGGATCAGATGGGGGAGTAGATCCTTGGAGATTTGCCAGGCCTTTGGCCAGAGAATTTTCTTTTTTCTCCCACGTTCATAAGGCCTACTCCCGGATAGATTTTTTTGTTCTGGGCAGGGCATTGATCCCGAAAGTGGAGGGAACGGACTATTCGGCCATAGCTATTTCAGACCATGCCCCGCACTGGGTGGAGCTGGAGTTGAGGGAGGAGAGGGACCAACGCCCGTTGTGGAGGTTGGATGTGGGACTGCTGGCAGACGAGGAAGTGTGCGGGAGGGTGCGGGGGGTGTATTGAAAGGTATCTGGAGGCTAACGACAACGGGGAGGTGCAGGTGGGAGTAGTATGGGAGGCGCTGAAGGCGGTGGTCAGGGGAGAGTTTATCCATCAGCGCTCACAGGGTGAAGAGAGAGGGCAGGGAAAGAGAGAGGTTAGTGGGGGAGATCTTAAGGGTGGACAGGAGCAATACAGAGGCTCCGGATGAGGGACTACTCCGGGAGAGACGAAGTCTCCAGACGGAGTTCGACCTGTTGACCACAGGGAAGGCAGAGGCACAGTGGAGGAAGGCACAGGGGACGATATATGAATATGGGGAAAAGGCGAGCCGGATGCTGGCACACCAGCTCTGGAAGAGGATGGCAGCGAGGGAAATAGCTGGAGTCCAAGATGGCAGGGGAACTATGGTGCGGAGGGCAGGGAAAGTGAATGAGGCTTTTAAGGCCTTTTATGAGGAACTGTATAGGTCCCAGCCCCCAGGGGGAAAAGAGGGGATGCCGCGATTCTTGGATCAGTTGAGGTTCCCAAGGGTGGCGGTGCAGGAGGTGGCTGGTTTGGGGGCGCCAATTGGGGTGGAGGAGCTGGTTAAAGGACTGGGGAGCATGCAGGCAGGGAAGGCCCCGGGGCTGGATGGGTTCCCGGTGGAGTTCTACAGGAAATATGTAGACCTGTTAGCCCCGTTGCTGGTAAGGACCTTTTAATGAATCAAGGGAGGGGGGGAACCCTGCCCCCGACAATGTCGGAGGCGACAATCTCTTTGATCTTGAAGCGGGATAAGGACCCATTGCAATGTGGGTCGTATAGACCGATCTCGCTCCTTAACATAGATGCTAAGTTGCTGGCAAAAATGTTGGCCATGAGGATTGAGTACTGTGTCCCGGGGGTGATTCATGAGGACCAGACAGGATTCGTAAAGGGTAGGCAGTTAAATACTAATGTGCGAAGGCTCCTAAATGTAATAATGATGCCATCGGTGGAGGGAGAAGCGGAGATAGTGACAGCCATGGACGCGGAGAAGGCCTTCGATCGGGTAGAGTGTGAGTATCTCTGGGAAGTGTTGAGGAGGTTTGAGTTCGGGGAGGGTTTATCAGTTGGGTTAAGCTCCTGTATAAAGCCCCGGTGGCGAGTGTGGTCACAAACCGGCAGAGGTCGGAGTATTTCCGGCTGTATCGAGGGACGAGGCAGGGGTGCCCCCTGTCCCCCCTGCTGTTCGCATTAGCATTTGAACCTTTGGCCATGACGTTAAGGGAGTCTGGGAAATGGAAGGGGGTGGTTCGAGGGGGAGAGGAACATCGAGTGTCACTGTACGCAGACGACCTGTTGCTGTATGTGGCGGATCCAGTGGAGGGGATGGTTGAGGTCATGCAGATCCTAAGGGAATTTGGAGACTTTTCGGGCTATAAGCTCAATGTGGGAAAGAGTGAGCTCTTTGTGATCCATCCGGGGGACCAGGGAAGAGGGATAGACGACCTACTGTTGAGGAGGGCGGAAAGGAGCTTTCGATACTTGGGGATTCAGGTAGCTAGGAGCTTGGGGGGGGGGGGGGGGGGCACTGCACAAACTTAATTTGTCGCGGTTGGTGGAACAGATGGAGGAGGATTTTAAAAGGTGGGACATGTTGCCACTCTCGCTGGTGGGTAGGGTACAGTCGGTTAAAATGGTGGTCCTCCCGAGATTTCTTTTTGTATTCCAATGCCTCCCAATTGTGATTACTAAGGCCTTTTTTAAGTGGGTAAGCAGGAGCATTACGGGATTTGTGTGGGCAAGCAAGACCCCGAGGGTAAGGAGGGGGTTCTTGGAGCGTAGCAGAGATAGAAGAGGGTTGGCATTGCCGAATTTGGCTGGTTACTGTTGGGCAGCAGCCAACATGGCAATGATCCGTAAGTGGGTGACGGAGGGAGAGGGGGCGGCGTGGAAGATTTGGAGATGGCATCCTGCAAAGGAACAAGCCTGGGGGCGTTGGTGACGGCACCGCTGCCGCTCTCGCCGACAAGGTATACCACGAGCCCGGTGGTGGCAGCAACGCTAAGGATCTGGGGGCAGTGGAGATGGCACAGGGGTGCGACGGGAGCCTCGGTGTGGTCCCCGATTAGAGACAACCATCAGTTTGTCCCAGGAAGGATGGACGGGGGATTTCAGAGCTGGCATCGGGTAGGGATTAGAAGAATGGGGGACTTGTTCATTGACGGGACGTTTGCGAGCTTAGGGGCGCTGGAGGAGAAGTTTGGGCTACCCCCGGGAAACGCTTTCAGGTACATGCAAGTGAGGGCGTTTGTGAGGCGGCAGGTGAGGGAATTTCCGCTACTCCCGGCACGGGGGATTCAAGATAGAGTGATTTAGGGCGTATGGGTCGGGGAGGGCAAGGTGTCGGCGATATACCAGGAGATGAAAGAAGAGGGGGAGGCTCTGGTAGAGGAGCTGAAGGGTAAATGGGAGGAGGAGTTGGGGGAGGAGATTGAGGAGGGGCTATGGGCTGACGCCCTAAGTAGGGTTAATTCCTCTTCCTCGTGTGCCAGGCTTAGCCTGATACAATTTAAGGTGGTTCATAGAGCGCATATGATGGGGGCGAGGCTGAGCAGGTTCTTTGGGGTGGAGGACAGATGTGGGAGGTGCTCAGGAAGTCCGGCGAACCATGTCCATATGTTTTGGTCATGCCCGGCACTGGAGGGGTTCTGGAGGGGAGTGGCGGGAACAGTATCTAAGGTGGTGAAGTCCGGGTCAAGCCAAGCTGGGGGCTAGCACTATTTGGAGTAGTGGACGAACCGGGAGTGCAGGAGGCGAAAGAGGCCGGCATTCTGGCCTTTGCGTCCCTAGTAGCCCGGCGAAGGATGTTGCTAATGTGGAAGGAGGCGAAGCCCCCCAGCGTGGAGGCCTGGATAAATGATATGGAAGGGTTTATCAAGTTGGAAAGGATAAAGTTTGCCTTGAGAGGGTCTGCGCAGGGGTTCTACAGGCGGTGGCAACCGTTCCTAGACCATCTCGCGGAGCGTTAGATGAAGGTCGGACAGCAGCAACAGCAACCCAGGGGGGACATCGTTCGTGGGGGGGGGGGGGGATTTTCTCTGGGGGGCATTTGAGCAAGAAAACACATGAATGATCCGGAAACTGTCATGTACGGGAAGGATCCAATGTACGAAGTTTTGTATCTTATTGACTTGCCATGTTCATGTCTTGCCACGCGAGTTCTTTTTCCTTTTTTTTGTTACGGGTGGGGGGGGTTTGTTTGTAAGGTAGAAAATATTGTTATTGAAAAATTCTGAATAAAAACATATTTAAAAAAAAAAAAAGAAACAGTGACCAGTCAATCCCAATGACGGTGGACTTCATCCACTTGAAGAGTTACTGTAATGATCAGTCAACAGAGGAGCTACTCAAGAGTTTACAAACTCGGGTGCGAAATCCACGCTCTCCTCCTGTGAACCTGATTGGAGTGAGATCATGAGGACCAAGCAGGCTCACCTCTCGCATTAAAGGTAAGAGAAAATGGTGGGTCGCGAAGGTCGGCCGGCGTGGGTCACGACGGTTGGCCGGTTGGTAAAAATGCTTCCCCGGAAAAAAAAGTTTGAAAAACACTGATCTACAGCGCTGGTTATGTGGTTTCACTGCAGTCTGGGTGATATGTCTGCCTGTTGCATGAAGTTTGCTTGTGTTGCAAATACTCATTCCACAATATCTCTTCCCTCAGTTATTTACATTATTTTTCTCTTCCACTGACAAATTTGCAATGTAAGGTACAAACACATTATTCTTCCCCAATTACTATTAATATTAATGGGTTTTTTCTCCTTTTTCAGCAAGAGCTACAGATTCACAAAAGAGCAGGTTTCTCCAAATCTAGCTAAACAGATGTTCATCAACCATGGTCTGTAGCTTAACCGCAGACTCCAGTTGTGCAGTATCAGAATTAGAGTGCCTTGAAATATCTCCTGGCACTTATTTGCCATGGTGGATTGATATTTGCACTGAATCATCTTGCGCTAATTATGATTTGGTCACATCAGTCCTGAAAGTACTCTTGTGAAACTTCTGAAAGTCAGCAAGATCTATTTTAAAAGCTTTTCTTCAGACTGCTGCAGAATCATTTACCCCCTTGCCCTGCTGCTTTTGCTGCACATCCGCGAGAACATTCCTGCCTACTCTTTTTGATTGTGGCATCATTGTTTTGAAGATTTCTTGGGAATTTGTCTCCGCAATATGGCATCATCGTTTTGAAGATTTCTTGAAAATATATACAAATGTGAAATTTGTCTCCCCAATAAATTCCATGGGTTTTAACAAAAATGTAGAATATCCTGGTAATTCATACGGCCTGATAATGTTTTACCCATACATGAGACAAAATATAGCAGCATCTCACTATCCGCAATCCTGCAGAAAATCTGCTACTTTGTAATGAATTATATTACACCAGATCTGTGGAATACTTTAAATTTAATGAAGTTTTAAAGTTTGTTTTTAATGAATATGTACAGTGTTGGATTAGTGTCTATCTTGATGTGTGGTATGTTTTGTTTAGTGTATGAGATTTGAAAACTCTACCTTTTGTTCTTGGTGAGGCTCATGTTAATTTGAGAGTAAGTGAGACTCTCAGACTGTGCTGGTGCTTGATTTCCCTGTCTGCCAGTATTGTCTTTGTTCTGATAGCGCATTTTGCCTCTACTTTGCTGAAGGTGCTAAGTTGGCCCCTTTTCCAAATACTCCTTTTTTTTGTTTTGTCTTTGATCAACAAGTATCAGTAAGCTATTTAACCTTCAGCTATCACACCCAGGACTGCTCACAACTAGGACTGCTCTTGCCTGCTGTTCTTTGTGCTCTCTCTCGTGTTCCAATTTTACCAGCCAGTAGAAAAACAGATAATTAATGTTACAGATGATTGTTCTGAAGAAGAGTCATATTGGACTGGAAACTTTAACTCTCCACAGATGCTATCAGACCTGCTGAGTTTTTCCAACCCATTTTTAAATTTCCGTTTTCCAGCATCCGCCATATTTTGCCAATCTGTTTCCCATCACTTGGTTTTAAAGTTACTGTATAGTACAAGCCACATTTTATATATTAGCAGGAACATGTTGTATATTGGCATCCATATTTTGCATATACAAACCATAATTTTTGGGTTTTTTTTTCCTGGCTTCTTTCCAGAGTGCACTAATGTTTGCTGGATAATATTACATTAGTGACCATAGCTTTGTTATCCTCTCCAGTTGCCATCATCGCTTTGTGAGCTTATTGTGGGTGCTGACTGACAAATTTTCTTTTGATCAAAGAGGACATCCCATTCACGATTGATCCAACAGGAAACCAGATCAACAGATATAATCGGGCTGGTTTCTTTCCCAGTAACCTGAGCATAGTAGTCCGTTGTAGTCCTGGTGCAAAGCTTGTATTTCCTGGTCTCCTTGAAAGCGATCTAATTTCCTTGAGAATTTTAAGTCCACCTGAAGATGGCTAGGACTGTAGGAGGAAATAATGGGGAATGGATAGGAAGAATGCATGTTGGTGTATTATCCAGTTCAGTTTAAAAAAAATAATAATAATTAGGAAGGTGCAATCTCTTGGTTGTGGGCAGAATGCTTTTTAGAAATAACTTTTTGCAAGGAAAAAATTATAAAAGTGTTGACCTATTTAGAAAGGCACACTATGCTGTAAACTAGCAAGGAGCTTTAGCCTAGCATTTCTCTTAAAATAACAAAATGAAACTTGGGTTCTAAACCTGTTTTGACTCAGTTATGTTTGTAGGCTGCTGAGAATTTAATAAGTTTTCTTATTTGATGGAGGAAATGTTTGAGTTTTTGAAAGTAGTTGATATGTGAATTTAGTTTAAATATTATTCTTTACATCCTCTTATCCATTGGGCACATGCAAGCTTGTGACAGGTCGTCAGTTATAAATTATAATTTGCAGAGCTTCCTATTTCTTGATAGTTTAGCATATTTGGATTTTGTCAGAACAGCCTCTGCGCAATCCTGCATTAATTAGTCTGCAATATCATTGTGTTTACATAGTGCTTTTTTGTTGTTGTTTTTTCCCCGTACCCAATTCTCTCTTTCCAATTAAGGGGCAATTTGGTATAGCCAATCCACCTACCCTGCACATCTTGTTCGGTTGTGGGGATGAGCCCCACGCACACCCAGGGAGATTGTGCAAACTCCAAATGGGCAATGATCCAGAGCCGGGATTGAACCCGGGTCCTCGGTGCCATGAGGCAGCAGTGCTAACCACTGTGCTGACCCCTACATGGTGCTCTTAATGTAGAAAATGTCCTGAGGCATTTCTGGGTCAAAAGGAAAACTGATGACAAGCCAAAGAATGTGATGGAACGATAATCTAAAGCTTGGTCAAAAAAATGAGTATTAAGGAAGAGGAGAATTCAAGAGAATTAAATCTGTATGAACAATTGCAACTGTGGGACAGAGGAACGGAGGAAGTGTAAGAGATTATAGTCAGGAACAAAGGGTACAAGATGACAGTGTGCTACAGGTTTGGAGATAGTTCCATAAATAGGAACATTATCTTAAGAGATTTGAATACATGGATGAGAATTTTAAATTTGAGGTGTAACCTGAAAGCCCCCATGCAGGCTGCTCCCAAGTGGGCGTTTCCATGCACTCCAAAAAGAAAAATGTTGGATGCAACGTTTCCCTGCCATTCATTCATTTTCATTTTATGAACGTGTTTAGCTTTTTCCTGTTTACTTGGTGTACAGTAACTATTTCCCCCACAGAATGACACACATCGACTTGTTTGTATTAGACTAAGTCATGAAGATGCGTAATAATATCAATCATCTGGTGTCTACTAGGACAGTTCATGGCAATGGGTTGTTTGTGGCCTAAGTTTAGTTTACATTATTTTGGGGTAGAGGTTTGAATGGTGGTAGTGTTAAGGGATTTAAGTTCTTGTCCAGAAAATCCTACATGCCATCGACAGGCTCAATTTGTTGAAGGTTTTCTATAGTTTTTAAATTTCTACAGGTGTAGGGTGGTAGTTGATCAAAATGGAGATATGATGGCCCTTGGGTTATAAGTACCATTTGACTCATTGCCTGGAACCAAGCATTAAAAATCATTGGAGAGGAAAACAAGGTTGACGATTGGCAGTAGTCTGCAATGAAAGCCAGCTTTTTGAGGAGGGATTGATGACTGCGGTTTTGAAAATGAGAGGCCGCTACATAAACGAGCGATTTGCTTACACTGCCAGCTAGCATGGGGTTTGGAAGGGAAGTCTGATGGTGAGGTGAGCAGTGTAGTGAGAATAGTCAGGAGATTAGAAGGTGGATCTGCTGGTACTGATGAGCAGGGAGAGAATCATGGGGATATGGGAGAGAAACTAGCGGAAAACTTTGGATGTTGAGCTTGGTGCAAGGGTGAATCATGGGCAATTTAACGTTGGTCAGTGAGGGTGGGTAGAGGCAGTTGAGCTGGTGGTCTCAATCGTAGTGACAAGATCATGATGCTATGCTAGCAAGGCTCCCCCAATTCTGGGATCATATGATTCAGCAACCCATACGGGGCATATTTTTGACAGGCCATGATATCTATAAAGAAAGGCTACAGGCTGAAGTATGGACATTTTTATATTTGAATGAATATGCATGATCACCATATGCCTGATCTCAACTGATAAATAAATAATGCCACTATAGATATAACGTTATTATAGATATTATGTAAAATTGTTGAAACTACACAATAGTCTGTGAGATTAAGCAGATGCAAAACCAATTCTCATCAGATTGCACAGTGGTAGGCACTGCTGCCTCACAGTGCCAGGGACCTGGGTTTGATTTTGGCCTTGAGTGACTGTCAACTTGGGTTTCCTCCGGGTGCCGAGGTTTCCTCCCATAGTTCAAAAAAATGTGCAGGTTAGGTGGATTAGCTGTGCTAAATAGACCCATAAATGTCCAAAGATGTGTAGGTTAGATAGGAGTTAGAGAGCATAGGGTGGGGGAGTGGGCCCAGGAAGAGTTATTTTTCCAAGGGTCGGGGCAGAGTCGATGGGCTGAATAGCCTCCTGCACTGTAGGAATTCTATGGTTCTAATTTGTATACTTTAGTAATTATACATTACTCAAGTTACAGTCCCGGTTTCAAAATAATTAGTATTTCTAGACTCTTAATTAGTCTTGAAAGTAGCCATATCATTTGGATGAGGCAAACCATGATCAAAAGTTTCACAATATTAAACTCTAGCAAAGACTTTAGTTAAGTTTCACCATTATAGCAGTACAGCGAGAACTGAACTGGCAAACCAGCAGAAGTATTCCATACTTTTATGCTGTTTTGCGGCACAGAATTGTCCATCAAAATATACTTCAAATTCCTAAGAAGTCTCCTCAGGATTCGAGCCCTTCATTCATTTCCAACAGAAAACAGAACTGAGAGCCTGATAATAATCTTAGTGTTACAAGTAGGCTTACATTAATACTGCAATGCAGTTACTGTGAAAATCCCCTAGTTGCCACACTACGGCGCCTGTTCAAGTACTCTGAGGGAGAATTCAGAATGCCCAATTCACTTAACAAACACGTCTTCCGGGACATGCGGGAGGAAACTGGAACACCCAGAGGAGCCCCATGTAGACACGGGGAGAACGTGCAGACTCTTTATCACCCTCTTTTAAAACCCACTCTTTGACCAAATTAATATAACTTACTTTGGGATGTGCCAATTGTTTTTCTTTTGGAAATTCTTCTGGTTTTTCTGGTATTTTCTCTGTTAAATGTGCTGTGTATTTACTGTTGCTGTGCTTGTAGTCCAATACTTTCAACACAGTTTCATAGATATGGATACCTGATACAACTGGAAAATTGAAAAATCCCACTTGAGTATGCTGCATGTAGAAAAAGGCTTTACTAAAACAGTTTGGTGCGTTACATCTTCTGATTAGTAAGTGTGGCCCGTATTCATGCTAAATCTCTAAAAACTGCGAAATGAAGGGAGGAATTTCAATGAACATGGAAGAATGTCAGGAACTATTCAGTTAGCCTGTGTTCTGAAACCAAGTGGCTGACCAATGAGGATTTCAGAATGGAGTCTTCGGGCCTGATTTTGACCATGGAGCCAGGAAGCTGAGTTGGAAAGTCTTTCGACTTGATAGACGCATGGAAAGCAACCAAGAGCACAATTTCTGCTCTGGGCAAGAGGGGGTGGTGGGGGCGCGTTTAGGATGATTGAGCTGGGTCTACCATCTCTGGAGACAGTTGGGAGGCAAACATAGAAGCAAGTGAGGATGATGGTGACTGGTTTGCAGACCTACCCCAATTCTCTGAGATTTCGGCCCGTTTTTACAAAGGCCGTTCGGCTTCTGGTCCTCGCTCTTTGCACACCACCCCCATACTTCCACTTCCCCTCATGTATACCGTTTGCCACCTCCATAGGTACTCGCCCAGTATCCACTGTGCACAGACCTCCATGCTGGGTGGAGTAAAAAAAATAAACGTAACAATTTAATACAGTACACACTTCACACTTTTTTTTTTAACTACCCTCTCATTCATGAAATTCATTCAAAGATTTTAAAGTGGTAGATTTAAAAAAATAGAATGAACAAAATAACCTAATCAAAGCAATTAATCCTTTAATAGCCTCTTAAACTGTCGAAGTGTGAACTCCAGTCCCTGTTGTGATGTAATTTTGGAGCTTTTGTCATTTAGCCAAGTTTTCATAATGGGCTTAGCTGTGGGAAATGTCATCAATTAATTCCATTGAAACCTGCGGGAACTGATTGTAATGTTTTTTCTAAGCTATAGATGAGCTGAGAATCCATGCACTCATAGAACATACAGTGCAGAAGGAGGCCATTTGGCCCATCGAGTGAACCGACCCATTTAAGCCCTCACCTCCACCCTATCCCCATAACCCAATAACCCCTCCTAACCTTTTTGGACACTAAGGGCAATTTAGAATGGCCAATCCACCTAACATGCACGCCTTTGAACTGTTGGAGGAAAACAGAACACCCGGAGGAAACCCACGCAGACATTGGGAGAACGTGCAGATTCCGCACAGCCAGTGACCCAGCATGGAATCGAACCTGGGACCCTGGCACTGTGAAGCCACAGTGCTAGCCATGTGTGCTACCGTGCTGCCCAGCACATGAAATTTTTTTTTTCTCCCACTCTAAAACCTGCAAACTATTTTTATTTAAAGGGGCAAGGATTTAAATAGCTGACTTGAAGATTGTGATATTTAATCCTTCTTTCAAGAGCATTTATGTTGTGACTCCCACAATGAGGGGTAAAGCTCTTGGAACAGTGACAATGGGATCGATATGATTCAGGAATGCATCTGGGTGGGGTTCTCTTTCAGAAGGTCGTGCAGACTTGATGGGCCAAATGGCTTCCGTCTGCACTGTAAGAATTCTATGATATTTCAAATGGTCCCACTGAGTTCGGATTTCCTGCCTGTGTGATTCACACCCTGCATTCTGGGACCTACCTGCCATTCTTTTTTAAAAGTCAAAGGAATTGGCCTGCCTCCTCACCTCAAACATCTGGCCCTTGGTTTCAGTATACAAGAAAGAATATTCTAATGAGCCTGAATATTGCTGAATATGCCATTGATTTTAGATGTTTCTGAGACTTGTGGCCTGTGTATCGGATGCTCCAGAGGGCTGCAGAGTAATTGATTTTTTTCTCTAGTAGTTTTGGTTATTGTTGTTATTGACATTCCTTTTAGTCAAACCTCCAAGCTGGTGAGGGGCTCAGCAGAAATACATTGATTTTATTCTATTTACTAATGAAGGAAGCCCCAACCAGTTCAGTAATGGCTTTCAGGGAAGGAAACCTGCAGGACTACCCACCTCTTCTGAAAGTGCCAATGAGGGTCACATTCCAGGAGCAAGTATGGAAAAAATACAGTACCTATAGCATGGAGAAAAAGCCCAAGGTGTTTCTCAGGAGCGGAATAAAACAAAATTGACACATTGCCAAAAAAAACCCAGATATTTGGACAGATGGCCAAAAGGCTCTTGAGTGAGGAGAGTTAAAATGATGGAAAGGTTTAGGGAGAGAATTGCAGACCTTCAGGCCAAGACAGCTAAAGAAAGACACATGGTGAAAGCAAATTAAGTGGGGGGTGCACACGATGCTTAGAGTTGGAGAATCACTGAGTTCTTGGTGAGTAGCAGGTCGAGTGGAGGTTGCATAGTTAGGGAGAGGTGAGGCTACTGAGTGTTTCAAACATTGGCTCAGCCTGAGAAATCGGTGGCAAAGAAACTGAGATGGTGGCAGCTTAAATTGCAATACCGTGTGTTGGAAAATGGTCTGACGATGTTGGAGAGGTCCAGAAGCAGTAGTTTGTGGTAGAGCTGGATCGTATCAGCATAAATGTGGAATGTTGGAGATTGTTGCCAAGGGGAAAAGTACAATGGGAATAGGAGGGAGTTAGGATAGATCCATGGGAAACTTCAGAGGTGAAGATATGGCGGAATATAAACTGAATAATTAAAGAACGTCACATTCAGCTGTACAATGCAGGAGTGATGTCAGAAGAAGTTGTGGGGCACACTATCCTGAAACAATTTAGAAGCCAAACAGGGTGCTGTTGGTGCCTCTTAATCCAGTTTTCATTAGCCTTCATCATAATTCAAAACAAATTATCTGATCACAATTACATTGTAGTTTGTGGGAGCTTGCTGTGTGTAAATTGGTTGTGCATTTTCTACATTGACAGTGACTGCACTTCAGAGGTACTTCAATGGTTGTGAGGTTGTTTGGCATGTTGTGAAAAGTGATATATAAATGCTAGCCTTTATTTTGCTATAATTTCTAAGAATACAACTTTTGTCCCATGCAATGACTCAATTTGGGGAGAATAAGAAAGAGAGAATACCTCTACATCGTTCGAAAAACATAATGGGGGCGCACAGTGGTTAGCACATCTGCTCTCCCTCGCGGCTGTCTATCTCTCCCTCGCGGCTGTCTATCTCTCCCTCGCGGCTGTCTATCTCTCCCTCGCGGCTGTCTCTCCCCCTCGCGGCTGTCTCTCCCCCTCGCGGCTGTCTCTCCCCCTCGCGGCTGTCTCTCCCCCTCGCGGCTGTCACTCCCTCCCTCGCGGCTGTCACTCCCTCCCTCGCGGCTGTCACTCCCTCCCTCGCGGCTGTCTCTCCCTCCCTCGCGGCTGTCTCTCCCTCCCTCGCGGCTGTCTCTCCCTCCCTCGCGGCTGTCTCTCCCTCCCTCGCGGCTGTCTCTCCCTCCCTCGCGGCTGTCTCTCCCTCCCTCGCGGCTGTCTCTCCCTCCCTCGCGGCTGTCTCTCCCTCCCTCGCGGCTGTCTCTCCCTCCCTCGCGGCTGTCTCTCCCTCCCTCGCGGCTGTCTCTCCCTCCCTCGCGGCTGTCTCTCCCTCCCTCGCGGCTGTCTCTCCCTCCCTCGCGGCTGTCTCTCCCTCCCTCGCGGCTGTCTCCCTCCCTCGCGGCTGTCTCCCTCCCTCGCGGCTGTCTCTCCCTCCCTCGCGGCTCTCTCTCCCTCCCTCGCGGCTCTCTCTCCCTCCCTCGCGGCTGTCTCTCCCTCCCTCGCGGCTGTCTCTCCCTCCCTCGCGGCTGTCTCTCCCTCCCTCGCGGCTGTCCCTCCCTCGCGGCTGTCTCTACCTCCCTCGCGGCTGTCTCTACCTCCCTCGCGGCTGTCTCTCCCTCCCTCGCGGCTCTCTCCCTCCCTCCCTCGCGGCTCTCTCCCTCCCTCCCTCGCGGCTCTCTCTCCCTCCCCATCTCGCGGCTCTCTCTCCCTCCCCATCTCGCGGCTCTCTCTCCCTCCCCATCTCGCGGCTCTCTCTCCCTCCCCATCTCGCGGCTCTCTCTCCCTCCCCATCTCGCGGCTCTCTCTCCCTCCCCATCTCGCGGCTCTCTCTCCCTCCCCATCTCGCGGCTCTCTCTCCCTCCCCATCTCGCGGCTCTCTCTCCCTCCCCATCTCGCGGCTCTCTCTCCCTCCCCATCTCGCGGCTCTCTCTCCCTCCCCATCTCGCGGCTCTCTCTCCCTCCCCAACTCGCGGCTCTCTCTCCCTCCCCATCTCGCGGCTCTCTCTCCCTCCCCATCTCGCGGCTCTCTCTCCCTCCCCATCTCGCGGCTCTCTCTCCCTCCCCATCTCGCGGCTCTCTCTCCCTCCCCATCTCGCGGCTCTCTCTCCCTCCCCATCTCGCGGCTCTCTCTCCCTCCCCATCTCGCGGCTCTCTCTCCCTCCCCATCTCGCGGCTCTCTCTCCCTCCCCATCTCGCGGCTCTCTCTCCCTCCCCATCTCGCGGCTCTCTCTCCCTCCCCATCTCGCGGCTCTCTCTCCCTCCCCATCTCGCGGCTCTCTCTCCCTCCCCATCTCGCGGCTCTCTCTCCCTCCCCATCTCGCGGCTCTCTCTCCCTCCCCATCTCGCGGCTCTCTCTCCCTCCCCATCTCGCGGCTCTCTCTCCCTCCCCATCTCGCGGCTCTCTCTCCCTCCCCATCTCGCGGCTCTCTCTCCCTCCCCATCTCGCGGCTCTCTCTCCCTCCCCATCTCGCGGCTCTCTCTCCCTCCCCATCTCGCGGCTCTCTCTCCCTCCCCATCTCGCGGCTCTCTCTCCCTCCCCATCTCGCGGCTCTCTCTCCCTCCCCATCTCGCGGCTCTCTCTCCCTCCCCATCTCGCGGCTCTCTCTCCCTCCCCATCTCGCGGCTCTCTCTCCCTCCCCATCTCGCGGCTCTCTCTCCCTCCCCATCTCGCGGCTCTCTCTCCCTCCCCATCTCGCGGCTCTCTCTCCCTCCCCATCTCGCGGCTCTCTCTCCCTCCCCATCTCGCGGCTCTCTCTCCCTCCCCATCTCGCGGCTCTCTCTCCCTCCCCATCTCGCGGCTCTCTCTCCCTCCCCATCTCGCGGCTCTCTCTCCCTCCCCATCTCGCGGCTCTCTCTCCCTCCCCATCTCGCGGCTCTCTCTCTCTCTCCATCTCACGGCTCGCTCGCTCTCTCTCTCCATCTCGCGGCTCGCTCGCTCTCTCTCTCCATCTCGCGGCTCGCTCGCTCTCTCTCTCCATCTCGCGGCTCGCTCGCTCTCTCTCTCCATCTCGCGGCTCGCTCGCTCTCTCTCTCCATCTCGCGGCTCGCTCTCTCTCTCTCTCCATCTCGCGGCTCGCTCTCTCTCTCTCTCCATCTCGCGGGTCGCTCACTCTCTCTCTCTCTCCATCTCGCGGCTCGCTCGCTCTCTCTCTCTCCATCTCGCGGCTCGCTCGCTCTCCATCTCGCGGCTCGCTCGCTCTCCATCTCGCGGCTCGCTCGCTCTCCATCTCGCGGCTCGCTCGCTCTCCATCTCGCGGCTCGCTCGCTCTCCATCTCGCGGCTCGCTCGCTCTCCATCTCGCGGCTCGCTCGCTCTCCATCTCGCGGCTCGCTCGCTCTCCATCTCGCGGCTCGCTCGCTCTCCATCTCGCGGCTCGCTCGCTCTCCATCTCGCGGCTCGCTCGCTCTCCATCTCGCGGCTCGCTCAATCTCTCTCTCTCCATCTCGCGTGTCGCTCACTCTCTCTCTCTCTCTCCATCTCGCGGCTCGCTTGCTCTCTCTCTCTCTCCATGTCGCGGCTCGCTCGCTCTCTCTCTCTCTCCATCTCGCGGCTCGCTCGCTCTCTCTCCATCTCGCGGCTCGCTCGCTCTCACTCCATCTCGCGGCTCGCTCGCTCTCACTCCATCTCGCGGCTCGCTCGCTCTCCATCTCGCGGCTCGCTCGCTCTCTCTCCATCTCGCGGCTCGCTCGCTCTCTCTCCATCTCGCGGCTCGCTCGCTCTCTCTCCATCTCTCGGTTCCTCGCTCGCTCTCTCTCCATCTCGCGGCTCGCTCGCTCTCTCTCCATCTCGCGGCTCGCTCGCTCTCTCTCCATCTCGCGGCTCGCTCGCTCTCTCTCTTTCCATCTCGCGGCTCGCTCTCTCTCCATCTCGCGGCTCGCTCTCTCTCCATCTCGCGGCTCGCTTGCTCTCTCTCCATCTCGCGGCTCGCTCGCTCTCTCTCCATCTCGCGGCTCGCTCGCTCTCTCTCTCTCCATCTCGCGGCTCGCTCTCTCTCCATCTCGCGGCTCGCTCTCTCTCCATCTCGCGGCTCGCTTGCTCTCTCTCCATCTCCATCTCGCGGCTCGCTCTCTCTCTCCATCTCGCGGCTCGCTCTCTCTCTCTCCATCTCGCAGCTCGCTCTCTCTCCATCTCGCAGCTCGCTCTCTCTCCATCTCGCAGCTCGCTCGCTCTCCATCTCGCAGCTCGCTCGCTCTCCATCTCGCAGCTCGCTCGCTCTCCATCTCGCGGCTCGCTCGCTCTCTCTCCATCTCGCGGCTCGCTCGCTCTCTCTCCATCTCCATCTCGCGGCTCGCTCTCTCTCCATATCGCGGCTCGCTCGCTCTCTTTCCATCTCGCGGCTCGCTCTCCATCTCGCGGCTCGCTCGCTCTCCATCCTGCGGCTCGCTCGCTCTCCATCCTGCGGCTCGCTCGCTCTCCATCTCGCGGCTCGCTCGCTCTCCATCTCGCGGCTCGCTCGCTCTCCATCTCGCGGCTCGCTCGCTCTCCATCTCGCGGCTCGCTCGCTCTCCATCTCGCGGCTCGCTCGCTCTCCATCTCGCGGCTCGCTTGCTCTCCATCTCGCGGCTCGCTCGCTCTCCATCTCGCGGCTCGCTCGCTCTCCATCTCGCGGCTCGCTGGCTCTCCATCTCGCGGCTCGCTGGCTCTCTCTCTCTCCAACTCGCCGCTCGCTCGCTCTCTCTCTCTCTCTTTCTCTCCACCTCGCGGCTCGCTCGCTCTCTCTCCATCTCGCGGCTCGCTCTCTCTCTCCATCTCGCGGCTCGCTCTCTCTCTCCATCTCGCGGCTCGCTCTCTCTCTCCATCTCGCGGCTCGCTCTCTCTCCATCTCGCAGCTCGCTCGCTCTCCATCTCGCGGCTCGCTCGCTCTCCATCCTGCGGCTCGCTCGCTCTCCATCCTGCGGCTCGCTCGCTCTCCATCTCGCGGCTCGCTCGCTCTCCATCTCGCGGCTCGCTCGCTCTCCATCTCGCGGCTCGCTCGCTCTCCATCTCGCGGCTCGCTCGCTCTCCATCTCGCGGCTCGCTCGCTCTCCATCTCGCGGCTCGCTCGCTCTCCATCTCGCAGCTCGCTCACTCTCTCTCTCTCCAACTCGCGGCTCGCTCGCTCTCTCTCTCTCTCTTTCTCTCCACCTCGCGGCTCGCTCGCTCTCTCTCCATCTCGCGGCTCGCTCGCTCTCTCTCCATCTCGCGGCTCGCTCTCTCTCTCCATCTCGCGGCTCGCTCTCTCTCCATCTCGCAGCTCGCTCGCTCTCCATCTCGCGGCTCGCTCGCTCGCTCTCTCCATCTCGCGGCTCGCTTGCTCTCTCTCCATCTCGCGGCTCGCTCGCTCTCTCTCCATCTCGCGGCTCGCTCGCTCTCCATCTCGCGGCTCGCTCGCTCTCTCCATCTCGCGGCTCGTTCTCTCTCCATCTCGTGGCTCGCAGGCTCTCTCTCCATCTCGCGGCTCGCTCGCTCTCCATCTCGCGGCTCGCTCGCTCTCTCTCCATCTCGCGGCTCGCTCGCTCTCTCTCCATCTCGCGGCTCGCTCGCTCTCTCTCCATCTCGCGGCTCGCTCGCTCTCTCTCCATCTCGCTGCTCGCTCGCTCTCTCTCCATCTCGCGGCTCGCTCGCTCTCTCTCCATCTCGCGGCTCGCTCGCTCTCACTCCATCTCGCGGCTCGCTCTCACTCCATCTCGCGGCTCGCTCTCACTCCATCTCGCGGCTCGCTCGCTCTCCATCTCGCGGCTCGCTCGCTCTCTCTCCATCTCGCGGTTCGCTCGCTCACTCTCCATCTCGCCGCTCGCTCGCTCTCCATCTCGCGGCTCTCTCCATCTCCATCTCGCGGCTCGCTCGCTCTCTCTCCATCTCGCGGCTCGCTCGCTCTCTCTCCATCTCGCGGCTCGCTCGCTCTCTCTCCATCTCGCGGCTCGCTCTCTCTCTCTCCATCTCGCGGCTCGCTCTCTCTCCATCTCGCGGCTCGCTTGCTCTCTCTCCATCTCCATCTCGCGGCTCGCTCTCTCTCCATCTCGCGGCTCGCTCTCTCTCTCCATCTCGCGGCTCGCTCTCTCTCTCCATCTCGCGGCTCGCTCTCTCTCTCCATCTCGCGGCTCGCTCTCTCTCTCCATCTCGCGACTCGCTCTCCCTCTCCATCTCGCGGCTCGCTCTCTCTCTCCATCTCGCGGCTCGCTCTCTCTCTCCATCTCGCAGCTCGCTCGCTCTCCATCTCGCGGCTCGCTCGCTCTCTCTCCATCTCGCGGCTCGCTCTCTCTCTCTCAATCTCCATCTCGCGGCTCGCTCTCTCTCCATATCGCGGCTCGCTCGCTCTCTCTCCATATCGCGGCTCGCTCGCTCTCTCTCCATATCGCGGCTCGCTCGCTCTCTCTCCATATCGCGGCTCGCTCGCTCTCTCTCCATATCGCGGCTCGCTCGCTCTCCATCTCGCGGCTCGCTCGCTCTCCATCTCGCGGCTCGCTCGCTCTCCATCTCGCGGCTCGCTCGCTCCATCTCGCGGCTCGCACGCTCCATCTCGCGGCTCGCTAGCTCTCCATCTCGCGGCTCGCTAGCTCTCCATCTCGCGGCTCGCTCGCTCTTCATCTCGCGGCTCGCTCGCTCCATCTCGCGGCTCGCTCGCTCCATCTCGCGGCTCGCACGCTCCATCTCGCGGCTCGCTCGCTCTCTCTCTCTCTCTCGCTCTCTCTCTCTCTCTCTCTCTCTCTCTCTCTCTCTCTCTCTCTCTCTCTCTCTCTCTCTCTCTCTCTCTCTCTCTCTCTCTCTCTCTCTCTCTCCACCTCGCGGCTCTCTCTCTCCACCTCGCGGCTCTCTCTCTCTCTCTCTCTCTCCACCTCGCGGCTCACTCGCTCTCTCTCTCTCCACCTCGCGGCTCACTCGCTCTCTCTCTCTCCACCTCGCGGCTCACTCGCTCTCTCTCTCTCCACCTCGCGGCTCGCTCGCTCTCTCTCTCTCCACCTCGCGGCTCGCTCGCTCGCTCTCCATCTCGCGGCTCGCTCGCTCGCTCACCATCTCGCCGCTCGCTCGCTCTCCATCTCGCGGCTCGCTCGCTCTCTCTCCATCTCGCGGCTCGCTCGCTCTCTCTCCATCTCGCGGCTCGCTCTCTCTCTCTCCATCTCGCGGCTCGCTCTCTCTCCATCTCGCGGCTCGCTCGCTCTCTCTCCATCTCGCGGCTCGCTCGCTCTCTCTCCATCTCGCGGCTCGCTCGCTCTCTCTCCATCTCGCGGCTCGCTCGCTCTCTCTCCATCTCGCGGCTCGCTCGCTCTCTCCATCTCGCGGCTCGCTCGCTCTCTCTCCATCTCGCGGCTCGCTCGCTCTCTCTCCATCTCGCGGCTCGCTCGCTCTCTCTCCATCTCGCGGCTCGCTCGCTCTCTCTCCATCTCGCGGCTCGCTCGCTCTCTCTCCATCTCGCGGCTCGCTCGCTCTCTCTCCATCTCGCAGCTCTCTCTCTCTCCATCTCGCAGCTCGCTCGCTCTCCATCTCGCGGCTCGCTCGCTCTCTCTCCATCTCGCGGCTCGCTCGCTCTCTCTCCATCTCGCGGCTCGCTCGCTCTCTCTCCATCTCGCAGCTCTCTCTCTCTCCATCTCGCAGCTCGCTCGCTCTCCATCTCGCGGCTCGCTCGCTCTCTCTCCATCTCGCGGCTCGCTCGCTCTCTCTCCATCTCGCGGCTCGCTCGCTCTCTCTCCATCTCGCAGCTCTCTCTCTCTCCATCTCGCAGCTCGCTCGCTCTCCATCTCGCGGCTCGCTCGCTCTCTCTCCATCTCGCGGCTCGCTCGCTCTCTCTCCATCTCGCGGCTCGCTCGCTCTCTCTCCATCTCGCAGCTCTCTCTCTCTCCATCTCGCAGCTCGCTCGCTCTCTCTCCATCTCGCGGCTCGCTCGCTCTCTCTCCATCTCGCGGCTCGCTCGCTCTCTCTCCATCTCGCGGCTCGCTCGCTCTCTCTCCATCTCGCGGCTCGCTCGCTCTCCATCTCGCGGCTCGCTCGCTCTCCATCTCGCGGCTCGCTCGCTCTCTCTCCATCTCCATCTCGCGGCTCGCTCTCTCTCCATCTCGCGGCTCGCTCGCTCTCTCTCCATATCGCGGCTCGCTCGCTCTCCATCTCGCGGCTCGCTCCCTCTCTCTCCATCTCCATCTCGCGGCTCGTTCTCTCTCCATCTCGTGGCTCGCTCGCTCTCTCTCCATCTCGCTCGCTCTCTCCATCTCGCGGCTCGCTCGCTCTCTCTCCATCTCCATCTCGTGGCTCGTTCTCTCTCCATCTCGTGGCTCGCTCGCTCTCTCTCCATCTCGCGGCTCGCTCGCTCTCTCCATCTCGCGGCTCGCTCGCTCTCTCTCCATCTCGCGGCTCGCTCGCTCTCTCTCCATCTCGCGGCTCGCTCTCTCTCCATCTCGCGGCTCGCTCGCTCTCTCTCCATCTCGCGGCTCGCTCGCTCTCTCTCCATCTCGCGGCTCGCTCGCTCTCTCTCCATCTCGCGGCTCGCTCGCTCTCTCCATCTCGCGGCTCGCTCGCTCTCTCCATCTCGCGGCTCGCTCGCTCTCTCCATCTCGCGGCTCGCTCGCTCTCTCCATCTCGCGGCTCGCTCGCTCTCTCCATCTCGCGGCTCGCTCGCTCTCTCCATCTCGCGGCTCGCTCGCTCTCTCTCCATCTCCATCTCGTGGCTCTCTCTCTCTCTCTCTCTCTCTCTCTCTCTCTCTCTCTCTCTCTCTCCATCTCGCGGCTCGCTCCCTCCATCTCGCGGCTCGCTCTCTCTCTCCATCTCGCGGCTCTCTTGCTCTCTCTCTCTCTCTCCATCTCGCGGCTCTCGCTCTCTTTCTCTCTCTTGGCTCCCAGTTACTAATGCCTTGATTTCAAAATTCTTGTCGTTAATTTCAAATCCCTTCATGGCCTTGCCTCTCTCATTCTCTAATCACCTCCAGCCCTTCAACTCTGATATTTGCACTTTTAATTTCCTGATTTTAATTTTTCCACCATTCAGTTCAACTGAAGCCGTAAGCTCTGAAATTCCCTCTCTAAACCTTTCTGCATTTCTTTTTTTAAGAAATGTTTTTATTGGATTTACACATTTTACATTTGACAATTTGTTTCTATTTGTATATTTCTAGTTGGAACGTTTAAATTATGGGTCTCATACTCGCGAGCAGTATTTTACCGAAAGCAGTCAGGATGCAGTCCTAGTTTAAACAGTAAAAGAACCAAAAGAGAGGCCTGTTAGAGGAAAACAAGGAAATTAACAATAATATTACTGAGAAAAAGAAGAAAGTCAAATGGGTTCACCCAAGTGCAGACAGACTAGATCCTCTGTACATATTACGGTTACTTGCTTTGTCTCTTTGGCTGTGTATTTTGTTTAGCCAGCCAGCCTCTGCTGCATCATCTGCCATTGGCCTTGGCTTGTGCTTGACTGTTTGTTACTATGCTCTCTAGTCTTTTTTTACTTGGGTTTATCCCCTTGCCTCTGTGCCACGTTTGGTCTTCTTGTGGGTTTTGACCCCCACCCCCACCCCTGTCTTCCTTTTGCTAAACATGCCCACCCCCCACCCGCAAGGCTGTTGGCTGCAAGCAGGTCCTGGAACAAATTGGCGAGAGGCTTCAACATCTTGTGGAAGCCCTCTTCCGACCCACGGATGCCGAATTTGATTTTCCCCAGTTGGAGAACTTTCGGCAAGTCGGACCGCCAGTCTGCAGCTTTGGGTGGCACTGCTGATCGCCAGCTGAGCAGGTGTCTTTGGCGTCCGATTAGGGAGGCAAAGACGTCAGCCCCCTTCTCCATGACCTTTGTGCATTTCTACCTCTCTTTCCTCTATCATGACACTTCTTAAAACATGCCACTTTGGCCATCTGACTGATGTAACTCAGTGTTAAATTTTGTTTGAAGATGATTCCTGTGAAGCACCTCGGGATGTTTTACTATGACAAAGGTGCTGTATAAATGCAAGTTGGTGTTCACTTTTGTATATAGAGAAAATGGACGGGATTTTCTGGTCTTTTCCGCTTGCGGGAACTTAAGGTCCTGCCGACAGTGCACCCCACCACCGGTTTCCCGGCAGCGAGGGGGACAAGGCGGGACCAGAAGGTCTTACAGCCGGCCACTGGAAAGCTGCCTCCTGCTGCTGCAAACACACCAAAGAAGTAGGCCATTCAACTGCCATGCCAGCTTAACTGATCCACCATATTGTGACTGATCTGCACCTGAACTCCATTTTACCCATCTTTGCTCTGTATCTTTTGATACCCTTAACTATCAAAACTCTATCTCCTCCATCTTGCAAATTCTAATTGTCTGTGTAGCCACAGCCTTTTTTGAGGTGGTGGGAGGATTAGAGGTTCTAGATTTCTACTACATTTTGTGGCCTCTCACTAATATTAAAATTGTGTCCCTTTTATTCTCCCCTCAATCAAGGGGAGTTTATGCAGTCCATCCTCCTAACTTAACCCTAAACTTTCTGGTGATGAGTGTTCCACTAACAATGGGACATTTCAAGATATTGGGGAGGAAATGATACATCTCCAAGCCAGTGCGTGACTTCAGCTTGGAAGCAATTGTGTTCCCACAACATTGCTGCTCTCATCTTTAGTGGTGAAGATCCTCATACATCAATACTGCCATCTCAGGAATCCGTCCGGTAAACCTTCGCTGCATTCCCTCTATAGCTGGAACATCCTTCCTTCGATAAGGACACCAAAGCTGCACACAATATTCCAGGCACAACCTCACCATGAAGGCCAGCATACCATTTGCCACCTTTATCACCTGCTGCACCTGCATGCTTACCTTCAGTGACTGGTGTACGAGGACACCAATGTTCCACTGCTAGTAAAATTTGGTTATTTTGGGTATATTAACTCGCCTAAGAAGGAGCAAAATGTTAGCAACTTGCTGGATTTTAATTCCGCTCCACAAGGTATAAGACTGTGTTCCAACCTGTTGTTCAGAAATTAGCTGAGAACCAATAGAACAGTACAGCACAGAACAGGCCCTTCGGCCCTCGAAGTTGTACCGAGCGTTGTCCAAAACCAAGATCAAGCTATCCCACTCCCTGTCATTCTGGTGTGCTCCATGTGCCGATCCAATAACCGCTTGAAAGTTCCTAAAGTGTCCGACTCCGCTATCACAGCAGGCAGTCCATTCCACACCCTAACCACTCTCTGAGTAAAGAACCTACGTCGGACATCCCTCCTATATCTCCCACCCTGAACCTTATAGTTATGCCCCCTTGTAACAGCTACATCCACCCGAGGAAATGGTCTCTGAACGTCCACTCTATCTATCCCCCTCATCATCTTATAAACCTCTATTAAATCGCCTCTCATCCTCCTCCACTCCAAAGAGAAAAGCCCTAGCTCCCTCAACCTTTCCTCATAAGACCTATCCTGCGAACCAGGCAGCATCCTGGTAAATCTCCTTTGCTCCCTTTCCAATGCTTCCACATCCTTCCTATAATGAGGTGACCAGAACTGCGCGCACTACTCCAAATGTGGTCTCAGCAGGGTCATGTATTTCAGTAAATAATAAAAGTACACGGAATTCATGCAAGGGAAAAAAAGTGAATTTGTCAATGGCAAATTGCATTCGCGAGACAGACTTTGAAACATACAAAAGTGCTTAATCAAATATAGTGCTCTTCTATTTCTCTCCCACTATACTGCAGATACCTGAAAATATATCTATCCCATTTTACAACATTCTGGTTCTCGTCTTCATAGAATTATAGAATTTACAGTGCAGAAGGAGGCCATTCGGCCCATCAAGTCTGCACCGGCTCTTGGAAAGAGCACCCTACCCAAGGTCAACACCTCCACCCTATCCCCATAACCCAGTAACCCCACCAACACTAAGGGCAAATTTGGACACTAAGGGCAATTTACCATGGCCGATCCACCAACCTGCACATCTTTGGACTGTGGGAGGGAACCGGAGCACCCGGAGGAAACCCACGCACACACTGGGAGGATGTGCAGACTCCGCACAGACAGTGACCCAAGCCGGAATCTAACCTGGGACCCTGGAGCTGTGAAGCAATTGTGCTATCCACAATGCTACTGTGCTGCCCCAATCTTCAATCTGTATACAGTCAAATATCTAGCCAGAAAAGTTTCTGGCTTTTATATTGCACTTTAGGCACAGAAAATACAAATTATATATCCTTGGCCTGCTGTCAGTAGTGACCATTTGTAAGCAAGCAATAATATCAAGGAGCTAGTCTTCCATCAAATTTACTTTGCACAGATCTACTTTCAACAACATGTTAGACAGCTGTTTATTTTGTCAGCTCCATTTAGATTATTAGAAAGTTTGCTGATACTTGTGCATACTCTGATCATACATGCTTATGCTCAAATACAAAGCTCGCAACCACTATGTGTAATTTAGCACATGTATTAGAAAACAAGAAGTACACAACCACATCAGTCATCTGGTGCTGAATGAAATGAGTGACTCGATAAGCTGGTGGCCTTGGTTGAAAGAGGAAAGTTGACCAGGACACCAGGGAAAACTTTGAATATTTGTTGTGTCATGAACTAATTTGTTTTTGAAACTCATTTTCAAACTGGGGTACGCAGGGATGAAGGGGTCCAAAACAGAAGCAGATTTGAGTACTTTGCTTGACTTATGACATTTATAGAGGCTTCCAAAAATCGTAGGTCCATGTTTAGAATTTTATAGTGCTTTGGTCAGACTGCACTTTGATTAGTGTGGCCTGAATTTATGCTCCAAAGTCAGATACACAGCATCAGGAAATTTCCGGACTCCACAAACCTGACTCTGGACAAAGTGCTCCGAGGGAGAAGGGGGTGCTAACTAGAGTCTGGCCTGCTGACCCCAGGGAACAGTGTGAAGGCAGCCACTGGAGCTGCCGAGTGTGGAGGCGGCTGTTTTTAAGACCCGCCTGGGTGCTCTGCGACATTGTTCCAGTTGTGATAATAGTTAACAATAAACAGCCCCTAGTCCTCACCCCTCACATCGCCTCACTCCCCATGCCCCATCATGTCAACTTGTTCAAACTCATACCCCTTTATCCGTTCCCCATGGGCCCTCCTATCCTCCATGCCAACCCATGCCCCAATCCACCACCCTTTTCACTCACATCCTCCCTCCATATCAACCCACCCAGTATCCACCATGGGCAGATCTTGGAAGCCATGGTGAGATGACGTAAAATAAGGTATCTATTGCAGACTACTCTATTTAAATAAAAACACTCGCATGATAAAAACACATTCAATAAATTTAGATTCCTTAATAATACTAGACTTAATCCCTTAGATCCCCACATCAATCTCTTTGTAACAGAATCACAGAATTTACAGTGCAGAAGGAGGCCATTCGGCCCATCAAGTCTGCACCGACCCTTGGAAAGAGCACCCGGCCAAACCCCACACCTCCACCCTATCCCCACACCTCCACCCTATCCCCGTAGCCCCACCTTACCTTACCATTTTTGGACACTAGGGCAATTTAGCTTAGCATAGCCAATCCACCTACCCCTGCACATCTTTGGACTTTGGGAGGAAACCGGAGCACCCAGAGGAAACCCACGCAGACACTGGGAGAACATGCAGACTCCGTACAGACAGTGACCCAAGCCGGGAATCGAACCTGGGATCCTGGAGCTGTGAAGCCATTGTGCTAACCACAATGCTACCATGCTGCCCAAGTAACCACCTGGAGCTGTCACTCAAACTATGAACTTAAAAGGCTCCTCTTAATAGGTTGTGGAAGCATGCAAGCAGAAATAATACTCCAATAATAACACTTGTGTCAACAAGCATCTATTGAAATTGCATGCACCAATTTATTTTTTCAACTGCAGGCTGGCTGTTTTGTTTCAATATTTAAACATCTGGAATTTAAATGGCGTGACCATTCCACAGGCCTTATCCACTTTGTAACACACATTTGTGTCTCCTCTTATCAACCCCAAAGGGGTACCTGACCTCTCCAAATAACTTTGGAAGGTTTAGCCCTTTCAATCAAATTCATAAAGCCCAGAAGTGTTTCAGAAACCTGGGTGACCCAAGTTGCTTCTGTTTGAAGAACTGCAGGCAGACAAAATATGATCTGCCCCTGTTGCCCACATACCCCAGTGAATATGGTGTGGGTGCTGAGGTTCAAGAGTGGGTGTACCAGATTCATGGCTCCAGTGCCATTTTGGCTAAGCTGTGGAGTCCTTTTAACGCAGCCCAAATTAAGGTGCATATCTAGTTCTGATCCACAAGGCGTTAGAGAGATATTGAAGTACTTCAGGCAATGCAAAGACGGGGAAAAACTTGGACTTTTTAGCCCATGAAAAGGGTGTCTGTCTGGGAGGTGGTCATTTACAGGGAGGTGATCATTTACAGGTAACTAGCGTTAAGGGATTGGTAAAAGGGTCTCTGAATTCGTAACTTAATGCAGTAGAAATAGGAGACAGATGCTATGCAGTTTTTTTTTTTTAAACCCTAAATGCATGACGAATTGAACAACCTGTAACAGCGCATGTTGTACAGTGTAATGTTTTTTAGTTCGTAAGCTCACCAAAGACCTGGTTGGGGTGGGGTGAAGGAAGTAACTGCACAATTGCTGAGCTTCCTGTTTTCGGAAACGCAGCCAATGTTGCTAAGTCAGTCTGGGGGTGGGGAAAGACATTTAATGATTCACAGAATGCCAATTAACTTCCGGGGTGTTTTTGTTTGCTGTCAAATGCTCTAAATCTGTGAAGTGTTGAACTGAGTTTACTTTTCCACCACTATCGCCATCACCCTCATTTTATTCTTCCAGAGCGTGTGGCCTTCAAAATGCTGCGAGCTCACTCAATGATCTTTAAAATGCTTCTATAAAGATGAGTTGACCATGGCTGTGGGATGGAGCAGAGGTGAGGGGGAGGATAGCGTAATATTGTACTGCTAGAAAATGGACACGTCATTCTTTCTTAATATATATCAAATTTGGTTTGATGCATTAATGGCTGGATCATTTTCACTGGTCTGCAGATAGGTTTGCCACAACTGTTTAAAAATTCACTAACACCATACAGGCTATCATGATGTCAGTGCCATTTGCTGGATTCAGTCCATTATTTGTTTTGCAGCCATTAAAGGTTAGAACATAATGCTGGTAATGACATGATTTATGATCCTCACATGACTCAACCTGGAAAATTAACAAAGGAATCATTGTAGCTGTGGAGTCTCATTCTATCAGATTGGAGAATGTTGTTATTTTTTATCTCTATCTTGGCAGTCCTTTCTTACCATCCAAGTCCTTTTTAAAGAGAAAAAAAATTCCAATTAAATTAGTATGGAGGATTCAGGCCCGGAGGGCGACTGTCCGAAGGCTGTGCGCCATCCAGTGTCGGGAGCAGAGGGTGCTCATGTGGCTCTCTACAGTGGAGTGCAGGGCTCACTCGTGCCTGACACTGTGTCGCCCCTCACCACTCTGGGGGACTCCCGGAATCTGGCACATCATTATATGGTAGCACAGTGGTTAGCACAGTTGCTTCACAGCTCCAGAGTCCCGGGTTCGATTTCCGGCTTGGGTCACTGACTGTGTGGAGTCGGCACATTTCTCCCTGTGCGTGGGTTTCCTCCCACTGTCCAAAGATGTGCGGGTTAGGTGGATTGGTCATGCTAAATTGCCCTAAGGGTCCAAAAATGTTAAGTGGGGTTACTGGGATAGGGTGGAGATGTGTGCTTGAGTAGGGTGCTTTTTCCAAGGGCCAGTGCAGACTCGATGGGCCGAATTGCCTCCTTCTGCACTCTAAATTCCATGAAGGTTCTTTTTGTTTTTCTGCCTCCATAGATAGTTCAGGCAGTGTCATATTGCCCCCCCCCCCCCCTCCCCCAACACCGTCCCTTCCCCTCTCCCCACCACTTCACCTCCTTACCCTTGCCTCTGTACCAGCAGAAGGGAATCGGGTCTCCCCAGCGCAAAGTTTAGTGTGTGTACCGTTCTTTTTTTGATAGTACAACTGTGTTGTCAACTGTTTTAATAATCAGAGTATCCTACCCCCCTCCCGTAAGTTGATACTGAGGAGAGGGTACCCTGTTTCTCCAACACAAAATTAGTGTTTGTACCGTTTGGCCTTGTATATATTTGTTAGTGTTTTAAAAAAAAGATTTGGCCAATTCACCTATCCACATCTTTGAGTTGTGGGGGTGAGACCCATGCAGACACCAGGAAAATGCAAAGTCCACAGGGAAAGTGATCCATCCAGAGCCCTATTAATATTAATAGGCAATAACTTCCCATACTGATAGCTCATTCTACACCGTAAGAGAGTGAAAGCATTGCAGTGGACTATCCACCGTTTCTAATCATTAAGGGAGATGCCTCATTATGTGGGACACCTCAGCTGGAGACAACAATCTTGCTGCTGGACTTCCGGGTGTGGCTATGCAGAGCTAGGTCGCATATTCGGTAGCTCCCGCTTGGAACGGACTTTTGGGCTCTTTTACAGGCCCCCACGGCATTTGTTTGACATTTCCCGGTGTGGCAAGAAGACTGCAGCATTCCCCTGACAGTGTCCCCCAGGAATGTTATGTCTTTTGGCTACCAGACCTGGCAGAAACAGTAAAAGATTTGGCTTTGGCTGCAGGTTTAGACAAAAGCCTCTTCCAGCATGCAGGCGGGGGAAGGGCAAGCTTAAAGCTGCAATCTGACTTGACTCTATCAAAGGTGAATTCTAGCAGCAGAGGGAACAACTGTGAAAAGATCTACCAAGGCCATTGAAGAAGCAGGGACAAGGCTTCCGGTGGCGGCCATGGAGGAATAGGTCGCGCATTTGGCAGCTCCCGTCTGGAACTGACTCTCAGACCTTTTTCAGGAGTTTCCATAGACTTTTTAAACTGACCAGAAGTGTAACGGCCAAAGGAGCGGCACTGGAGCAACGGGAGAAGCGAGGGAAAGAAAACAAAATGGCGGCGGCCAGGGACAAAGGGGAGCTGCAGGAGTTCATCAAGCGCTGCTTCGAGGAGCAGCGCAAGGAGATGTTGGCGCCTATGCTTTCGGCAATTGAAGGACTCGGGATCACCCAGAAGGTCCACGAAGCTAAGATCCAGGAGGTACAGAAAAGAGTCAGTCAGAACGAGGACGAGCTCGTGGGCCTGGCGGTGAGAGTGGAGCAGAACGAGGCGCTACACAAGAGGTGGGCGGGAAGACTCGAAGACCTGGAGAACAGGTCGAGGAGAAAGAATCTGCGAATCCTGGGTCTCCCTGAGGGAGTGGAGGGGGCTGATGCCGGGGCATACGCGAGCACGATGCTCGAGGCGATGATGGGCACGAAGGCCCCTTCGAGGCCGCTGGAGTTGGACGGGGCACATCGGGTGCTGGCGAAGAAGCCCCAGGCAAATGAGCCGCCAAGGGCGATGGTGGTGAGGTTCCACCGGTTCACGGACAGAGAGTGGGTCCTGAGATGGGCCAAGAAGGAGAGGAGCAGTAAGTGGGACAATGCAGAGATCCGAATATACCCGGACTGGAGCACAAGGTTGCCAGAGGGGGCGGAGCGGGCTTTGGAAAGTGCGGGGTGTTTTCCAGCGCGTGGGAAGAAAGGCGAGAAGGGGAACGAAGGAATGCATATGGATTGGGAGACTCCCACGCGGGAAGGTCAATGGGACAGCGGGGGAAGCCGTGGTCAGCAGGCGTCAGCTGACTTACGGGAGTGACATAGGGGGAGCAAAAAAGCTAGACGGGGGTCTAGCGGGGGTGGGGGTGGGGAGGTGGGAGGAGGGTTGCTGCTGCACTGGCCGAAAGGGAATGGGACACAGGAGGTGGTCGGGACGGGATCTCACCCCTCTGGGGGACTGGAGGGCGAGTGAGGCGTGGACAATAGGTCAGAAGGTGAGAGCATTGAGGGAGAACTAGGGAATAGGGACAGTGTGGCTCTGAGGCAGAGCAGACAGGGAGAAGTTGCTGAACACAGCGGGTCTGGTGGCCTGAAGTGCGTATGTTTTAATGCAAGAAGTATTACGGGTAAGGCAGATGAACTTAGAGCTTGGATTAGTACTTGGAACTATGATATTGTTGCCATTACAGAGACCTGGTTGAGGGAAGGGCAGGATTGGCAGCTAAACGTTCCAGGATTTAGATGTTTCAGGCGGGATAGAGGGGGATGTAAAAGGGGAGACGGAGTTGCGCTACTGGTTCGGGAGAATATCACAGCTGTACTGCGAGAGGACACCTCAGAGGGCAGTGAGGCTATATGGGTAGAGATCAGGAATAAGAAGGGTGCAGTCACAATGTTGGGGGTTTACTACAGGCCTCCCAACAGCCAGCGGGAGATAGAGGAGCAGATAGGTAGACAGATTTTGGAAAAGAGTAAAAACAACAGGGTTGTGGTGATGGGAGACTTCAACTTCCCCAATATTGACTGGGACTCACATAGTGCCAGGGGCTTAGACGGGGCGGAGTTTGTAAGGAGCATCCAGGAGGGCTTCTTAAAACAATATGTAGACAGTCCAACTAGGGAAGGGGCGGTACTGGACCTGGTATTGGGGAATGAGCCCAGCCAGGTGGTAGATGTTTCAGTAGGGGAGCATTTCGGTAACAGTGACCACAATTCAGTAAGTTTTAAAGTACTGGTGGACAAGGATAAGAGTGGTCCTAGGATGAATGTGCTAAATTGGGGGAAGGCTAATTATAACAATATTAGGCGGGAACTGAAGAACATAGATTGGGGGCGGATGTTTGAGGGAAAATCAACATCTGACATGTGGGAGGCTTTCAAGTGGCAGTTGAAAAGAATTCAGGACCTGCATGTTCCTGTGAGGAAGAAGGATAAATACGGCAATTTTCGGGAACCTTGGATGACGAGAGATATTGTAGGCCTCGTCAAAAAGGAAAAGGAGGCATTTGTCAGGGCTAAAAGGCTGGGAACAGACAAAGCCTGCGTGGAATATAAGGACAGTAGGAAGGAACTTAAGCAAGGAGTCAGGAGGGCTAGAAGGGGTCACGAAAAGTCATTGGCAAATAGGGTTAAGGAAAATCCCAAGGCTTTTTACACGTACATAAAAAGCAAAAGGGTAGCCAGGGAAAGGGTTGGCCCACTGAAGGATAGGCAAGGGAATCTATGTGTGGAGCCAGAGGAAATGGGCGAGGTACTAAATGAATACTTTGCATCAGTATTCCCCAAAGAAAAGAAATTGGTAGATGTTGAGTCTGGAGAAGGGTGTGTAGATAGCCTGGGTCACATTGAGATCCAAAAAGAAGAGGTGTTGGCTGTCTTAAAAAATATTATGGTAGATAAGTCCCCAGGGCCTGATGGGATCTACCCCAGAATACTGAAGGAGGCTGGAGAGGAAATTGCTGAGGCCTTGACAGAAATCTTTGGATCCTCGCTGTCTTCAGGGGATGTCCCGGAGGACTGGAGAATAGCCAATGTTGTTCCTCTGTTTAAGAAGGGTAGAAAGGATGGTCCCGGGAACTACAGGCCGGTGAGCCTTACTTCAGTGGTAGGGAAATTACTGGAGAGAATTCTTCGTGACAGGATCTACTCCCATTTGGAGGCAAGTGGACATATTGGTGAGAGGCAGCACGGTTTTGTGAAGGGGAGGTCGTGTCTCACTAACTTGATGGAGTTTTTCGAGGAGGTCACTAGGATGATTGATGCAGGTAGGGCAGTGGATGTTGTCTATATGGACTTCAGTAAGGCCTTTGACAAGGTCCCTCATGGTAGACTAGTACAGGGAGTGGGGTCACACTGGATCGGGGGTGGGCTGGCAGGGTGGATGCAGAACTGGCTGGGCCATAGAGGGCAGAGAGTAGCAGTGGAAGGATGCTTTTCTAATTGGAGGGCTGTGACCAGTGGTGTTCTGGGACCTTTGCTGTTTGTAGTATATATAAATGATTTGGAGGAAAATGTAACTGGTCTGATTAGTAAGTTTGCAGACGACACAAAGGTTGGTGGAATTGCGGATAGCGATGAGGACCGTCAGAGGATACAGCAGGATTTAGATTGTTTGGAGACTTGGGCGGAGAGATGGCAGATGGCGTTTAATCCGGACAAATGTGAGCAAATGCATTTTGTAAGGTCTAATGCAGGTAGGGAATATGCAGTGAATGGTAGAACCCTCGAGTATTGAAAGTCAAAGAGATCTAGGAGTACAGGTCCACAGGCCATTGGGAGGGGCGGCACAGGTGGAGAGGGTGGTCGGGAGGGCATGCGGCATGCTTGCCTTCATTGGTCGGGGCATTGAGTATAGGAATTGGCAAATCATGTTGCAGCTGTGTAGAGCCTTGGTTGGGCCGCACTTGGAGTGTAGTGTTCGGTTCTGGTCGCCGCGCTGCCGGAGGGATGTGGAGGCTTTGGAGAGGGTGCAGAAGAGATTTGCCAGGGTGTTGCCTGGTATGGAGGGCATTAGCTATGAGGAGCGGTTGAGTGGACTCGGTTTGTTCTCGCTGGAACGAGGGAGGTTGGGGGGAGACCTGATAGAGGTGTACAAAATTGTGAGGGGCGAGGACGGGGTGGATGGTCGGAGGCTTTTCCCCAGGGTGGAGGGGTCAATTACTAGGGGGCATAGGTTTAGGGTGAGAGGGGCAAGGTTTGGAGTAGATGTACGAGGCAGGTGTTTTGCTCAGGGGGTGGTGGGTGCCTGGAACTCGCTACCGGAGGAGGTGGTGGAAGCAGGGACGATAGTGACATTTAAGGGGCATCTTGACAAATACATGAATAGGATGGGAATAGAGGGATATGGACCCAGGAAGTGTAGAAGATTGTAGTTTAGTCGGGCAGCATGGTCGGCACGGGCTTGGAGGGCCGAAGGGCTTGTTCCTGTGCTGTACATTTCTTTGTTCTTTGTTGACACGGGACTGGCCCAGAAAATGAGATGGCTAGTTGGGGGAGGGGGGAGGGAGTGAGAGCCCCTCTAATCCGGCTGATAACGTGGAATGTGAGGGGCCTGAATGGGCCGGTGAAGAGGGCTCGAGTGTTCGTGCACTTAAAGGGACTGAAGGCGGACGTGGCCATGCTCCAACAAGAGACACACCTGAAGGTGGCGGACCAGGTCAGGCTAAGAAAGGGATGGGTAGGACAGGTATTCCACTCGGGACTGGACGTGAAGAATAGTGGGGTGGCAATATTGGTGGGAAAGCGGGTGTCATTTGAGGCCAAGACTATTGTAGCTGACAATGGAGGGCGATATGTAATGGTGAGCGTAGGCTGCAAGGGATGTGGGTGGTGTTCGTAAACGTATACGCCCCGAACTGGGATGATGCAGGATTCATGAAGCGCATGTTGGGGCGCATTCCGGACCTGGAGATAGGAGGCCTGATAATGGGAGGGGACTTCAATACAGTGTTGGATCCAGCACTAGACCGCTCCAAATCAAGGACTGGAAAGAGGCCGGCGGCGGCCAAGGTACTTAGGGGGTTTATGGATCAGATGGGGGGGAGTGGACCCATGGCGGTTTGCAAGGCCGCAGGCCAGGGAATTTTCTTTCTTCTCCCATGTACACTAAGCCTACTCCCGGATAGATGTCTTTGTTCTGGGAAGGGCGCTCATCCCGAGGGTGGAGGGGACGGAGTATTCGGCTATAGCCATTTCGGACCATGCCCCACACTGGGTGGAACTGGAGCTGGGAGAGGAGAGGGACCAACGCCTGTTGTGGCGGCTGGATGTGGGACTGCTGGCGGATGAGGTGGTGTGTGGGAAGGTGAGGGGGTGTATCGAAAGGTACTTGGAGGCCAACGACAACGGTGAGGTGGGGGTGGTATGGGAGGCGTTGAAGGCGGTGATCAGGGGAGAGCTAATTTCCATTAGGGCTCATAGGGAGAAGACCGAGGGTATGGAAAGGGAGAGGTTAGTGGGGGAGATTTTGAGAGTGGACAGGAGATACGCAGAGGCCCCGGAGGAAAGATTACTTGGGGAAAGACGGCGGCTCCAGACGGAGTTTGACCTGTTGACCACAGGGAAGGAGGAGGCACAGTGGAGGAAAGCGCAGGGGGCGACCTACGAGTATGGGGAAAAGGCTAGTCGGATGCTGGCACACCAGCTCCGTAAGAGGATGGCAGCGAGGGAAATAGGGGGAGTCAAAGATGGAAGGGGAGCCACGGTTCGGAGTGCGACGAAAATAAACGAGGTATTCAAGGCCTTTTATGAAGAGCTGTACAGATCCCAGCCCCCAGCGGGGGAAGAGGGGTGAGAAGATTCCTAGATCAGCTGAGATTCCCGAGGGTGGAGGAGCAAGAGGTGGCTGGTTTGGGGGCACCTATTGGGTTGGAGGAGCTGAGCAAGGGTTTGGGGAGCATGCAGGCAGGGAAGGCCCCGGGACCGGACGGATTCCCGGTGGAGTTCTACAGGAAGTACGCAGACCTGTTGGCCCCGCTACTGGTGAGGACCTTTAATGAGGCAAGAGAGGAGGGGTCCCTGCCCCCGACAATGTCGGAAGCGACAATTTCTTTGATCCTAAAGCGGGACAAGAACCCACTGCAATGTGGATCGTACAGGCCGATCTCGCTCCTCAATGTGGATGCAAAGTTGCTGGCAAAAATGCTGGCCACGAGGATCGAGGACTGTGTCCCGGGGGTAATCCACGAGGACCAGACGGGATTTGTAAAGGGCAGGCAACTAAACATCAATGTGCGGCGGCTCTTAAACGTGATAATGATGCCATCGGAGGAGGGAGAGGCGGAGATAGTGGCAGCTATGGACGCGGAGCAGGCCTTTGACCGAGTAGAGTGGGAGTACCTCTGGGAGGTGCTGCGCAGGTTTGGGTTCGGGGTAGGGTTTATCAATTGGGTTAAGCTCCTTTACAGAGCCCCGATGGCAAGTGTAGTGACGAATCGGCGGAGGTCGGAGTACTTTCGACTGTACCGAGGGACGAGGCAGGGGTGCCCCCTGTCCCCCCTGTTGTTTGCATTTGCGATCGAACCATTGGCCATGTCATTGAGGGAGTCTAATAAATGGAAGGGGGTGGTCCGAGGGGGAGAAGAGCATCGGGCGTCGCTATATGCGGATGACCTGTTGCTGTACGTGGCGGATCCAATGGAGGGGATGGTGGACGTCATGCAGGCCCTAAGGGAGTTTGGGGAGTTTTCGGGCTATAAGCTCAATGTAGGGAAGAGTGAGCTCTTTGTATTACAGGCGGGGGACCAAGAAAGAGAGATAGGGGACCTACCGCTGAGGAGGGCGGAGGGGAGCTTTCGGTATCTGTGGATCCAGATAGCCAGGAGTTGGGGGACCCTACGTAAACTGAATCTGACGAGGTTGGTGGAGCAAATGGAGGAGGATTTCAAAAGATGGGACATGTTACCGCTCTCGCTGGCGGGTAGAGTGCAGTCGGTCAAAATGGTGGTCCTTCCGAGGTTTCTGTTTGTGTTTCAGTGCCTTCCCATCGTGATCACTAAGGCCTTTATTAAGAGATTGGGCAGAAGTATTATGGGGTTTGTGTGGGCGAATAAGACCCCGAGCGTAAGGAGAGGGTTCCTGGAACGCAGTAGGGACCGAGGAGGGTTGGCGCTGCCAAACCTGGGGAGCTACTACTGGGCAGCAAATGTGGCGATGATCCGCAAGTGGGTTATGGAGGGAGAGGGGGGCGGCATGGAAGAGGATGGAGATGGCGTCCTGTAAAGGAACGAGCCTGGGGGCGCTGGTGACGGCACCGCTGCCGCTCTCGCCGACAAAGTATACCACGAGCCCGGTGGTGGCCGCAACGCTAAGGATCTGGGGCCAGTGGAGACGGCACCGGGGTGCAATCAGTGTGGTCCTCGATCAGGGGTAACCACCGGTTTGTCCCGGGGAAGATGGACGGGGGGTTCCAGAGCTGGCATCGGGCGGGGATTGGAAGAATGGGGGACCTGTTCATCGACGGGACGTTTGCGAGCCTAGGGGCACTGGAGGAGAAGTTTGAGTTACCCCCGGGAAATGTCTTTAGATATATGCAGGTGAGGGCTTTTGTGAGGCGACAGGTGAGGGAATTCCCGTTGCTCCCGGCACAAGAAGTTCAAGATAGGGTGATCTCGGGTGTATGGGTCGGGGAGGGCAAGGTGTCGGAAATACACCAGGAGTTGAAAGAAGAAGGGGAAGCACTGGTAGAAGAGTTGAAGGGTAAATGGGAGGAGGAGCTGGGGGAGGAGATCGAGGAGGGGCTATGGGCTGATGCCCTAGGTAGGGTTAATTCCTCCTCCTCGTGTGCCAGGCTCAGCCTGATACAATTTAAGGTGGTCCACAGAGCGCACTTGACGGGGACGAGGTTGAGTAGGTTCTTTGGGGTAGAGGACAGATGTGGAAGGTGCTCAGGGAGCCCGGCGAACCATGTCCATATGTTTTGGTCATGCCCGGCACTGGAGGGGTTCTGGAGAGGAGTGGCGGGAGCAATATCTCGGGTGGTGAAAGTCCGGGTCAAGCCAAGCTGGGGGCTAGCAATATTTGGAATAGTGGACGAACCGGGAGTGCAGGAGGCGAAAGAGGCCGGCATTCTGGCCGTTGCGTTCCTAGTAGCCCGGCGAAGGATCTTGCTAATGTGGAAGGAGGCGAAGCCCCCCAGCCTGGAGGCCTGGATAAATTATATGGCTGGGTTCATAAAGTTGGAGAGGATTAAGTTTGCCTTGAGAGGGTCTGCGCAGGGGTTTTACAGGCGGTGGCAACCGTTCCTAGACTATCTCGCGGAGCGTTAGAGGAAGGTCGGTCAGCAGCAACCTTGGGGGGGGGGGGGGGGAAAGCGGGGGGACTGCCTGGGAGGGTGGATGAGCAAGAGATAACATGAAGGGTTGGGGAAACTGGCACGTACGGGTGAGGGCCAGTGTACAAAGCTGTGTAAATATATCATTTTGCCATGCATATATCTTGCTCTGCGCGATTTCTCGGTTTTTTTTGTTATGGGGGGGGGGGGGGGGTTATTGTTTGTAAGGGAGAAAAATTGTGTTAAAAAACTTTAATAAATATATATATTTTTTTAAAAAACAATCTTGCTGCTGCACACTTCTCCCACCCAGGGGAGAGTGTGGATAACAAATTTCTTTTGAGGCACTGTCAGAGAAGCTGTCCACACACCGACAGCACTTCAGCAAGAAAGTAATTGGACTCTTGCGCTAGATGATCCATGAAGATTTGAATCCATAGGCTATTACCGATACAGCCTTGTTAGTGGCTATGATGATGACTTCTCCTCAATCCTGTGGGTGAGATTCCTTCTAGTCAGACACCGAAGACCTCTGGGCAGCACGGTGGTACAGTGGTTAGCACTGGGGCTTCCTCAGGGTATTCAGATGGCCATCAATGAATCTCCTCTACTGTTGACAGCATCTCTTGAGGACCTTGGCATCTTCAACAACAGGAAATGCCACCATTACCACACTGCCCTAATAGTTTATTATACTAAGCTGGGGATGATGCATGTTAACGTAGATAAATGGGGAATGCTCCACAAAACCTTTGTTCTTCATTGCTCCAACTTTCCTGACCTGTCCCTCCCTGTTGAATAAGAAATGGTGATTGGATTGTTGGGGTCAAGACCTACCCAATGCTATGCTCTTCGCACTACCAACAATACCGATCAGAAAAGGATCAATTTGGCAAAGGGGTCAAGGATATTCAGGGTGCTTAAAAACACATTTCTAGTGTCTGGTCAGGTAAGGGAGAGGTTTGTTCTATAGTATGCCCCCGTTAAAGCACTGCCCTTATTAAAGTACCAAAGATTGTACAGGCTTGCTGTGCACTGCACAGTTTTGCCTCCAAGGAAAGGGTGATATTTAGATGCGAAGTCTAGAACTGGTATCTTCAACTGGATGTTCCGGGGTCTGTAAATGGTAACTTCCGTGGAAGGAGGTATAGTGGCAAATGCTAGAGTGACCAAAAGAAGTTAATAATAATCGCTTATTGTCACAAGTAGGCTTCAATTAAGTTCTTGTGAAAAGCCCCTAGTCGCCACATTCCGGTGCCTGTTTGGGCTGGCTTTACTGTTTGAAAAGTGATAATCATCCCAGCCAAGCATTTCCTTGCAACCCCGCCCCCCCCAACACACACACACACACACACACACACTGTACCCCTTGTCAATATTTCTCAGTGGAATGGCTGTAGATCAGAAAGTCCTATAGGGTTATTTTCCATGTGGTTGTTAAAGATATAAGGATATTAAAGATTGAAACTAAATTGCAGCATTATTATGTTCTAAAATCATCAGTCACAAAACATTAGTGTGAAAGCTGACTAGAGCAGAAGAGCTATAAACTCCCAAAGAAAAGCACAACAAAAAGGTAGTTTGATAAATAGTGCCAAATAACCAGTCATAGCTCTTTAGCAGTGGTAAATAAATATTCTACACTCCTATGAGCTAACCATCAGCAGTAGTAACACAATTGAGGTTCAGTAGCAAAGCAGCAGTTTTAAAAGTAGTCCAAAAATTATCAATGTATTTTTACAATTATAAAAAGCACAAAATTCCAAACATAAAATTATTAAAGAAAAATAATAATGTTGGCAAGATATTTTCAAACTATTGACAGGTTGTGCAGTCAGTGTGCTGGAGGTGAGTGTGCAGGAGAAGGTGGAATCTATATGAGAGAGGCACCCTAGTCCATCTTTCAACTGCGCTGCTTCCTTGCATATGCACAAATGTACAGCCTGTGTCCAACAAGTGACCTTGGATCTGGGAATGACTTTGGATCTGGGAATTGAGGATTAAATTTAGGATATTGCTCCGAAAAGGCATGCACTGTTGCTGCTGCTAACTATGTGCATTTGGAGGCTGCATCATTGAAATGTGATTCTTAGTGGCAAAGTATGGATGAACAGAGCATTTTCAAGTTGGCAGACTATCACTCGCTGCAAGGATTAGTACTGGGTCTTCAGTTATTTAAAATCTATATGAATGCAATTTATATATTAATGACTTGACTCGGAGACCAAAAGTAATGTATCCAAATTTGCTGTGATACAAAGCTAGGTGAGAAGTGTAAGCTGTGAGGCGGATAGAGGCCAGAGAGGGATATAGGCAGACTAAGTGAGTGGGACAACAGGGCAGAGATGGCGCTGTATTTGGGGAAGTATGAGGTTATTCACTTTGGTATTGAGAATTGAAAAGCAGACATTTTATAAAAAATTGTGATGCTTCTGAATGTTTATATTCGGAGAGACTTGGGTATACTCTTAATAAGAACACAAAAAATATAGCAGGCAGGTAGAGCAAGTAATTAGAAAAATAGATGGCTAGGGGACTAGAGTACAAGAGCAAGGACATTTTGCTGCAATTGTACAGTGCTTTGATAAGCCATGCCTGGAATACCGTGATTTAAAACTAAATACAGCGGATGCTGAAAACCTGAAATAAAAACTGAAAGGCGGTGGGGAGGCAGTAGTGTAGTGGTGTTGTCGGTGGACTAGTAATCCAGAGACCCAGTGTAATGATCTGGGGATCTAACTTAATAACTGTAGATGGTGGAATTTAAAGTCAATAAATCGCTGGAATTAGAAGTCTAATGATGATCATGAAATCATTGTCGATTGTCGTAAAAACCCATCTGGCTCATTAATGTCATTTAGGGAAGGCAATCTGCCCTCCTTACCTGATCTGGCCTCCATGTGACTCCAGATCTACAGCAATGTGGTTGACTCTTCAGTACCTTCTGAAATGGCCTAGCAAGTCATTCAGTTATATTCAATTGCTACGAAATACAAAAACAAATGAAACCCGATGGACCACCCAGCATTGACCCAGGCACTGGAAACGACTGGCAAACCCAGCCCTGTCGACCTTGCAAAGTCCTCCTTATTAACATCTGGGGGCTTGTACCAGTTCTGAGAGATACCTCGTAGACAAGTCAAGAAACAGTCTGACCGTCATACACTCAAAATCATACCTTACAGACATCACTATCACCATTACTGAGTATGTCCTGTCTCACCAGCAGGACAGATCCAGCAGAGGTGCTGTCACAGTTGTATAGATGGGAGGGAGTTGGCCTGGGAGTCCTCACCATCGGCTCTCGACCCTGGAAATCTCATGGCTTCAAGTTAAACATGGGCAAGGAAACTGCCTGCTGATTACCACATACCATTAGCTGATGAATCCGTACTCCTCCATGTTGAGCACCACTTGAAAGAAGCACTGAGGGTGACAAGGACACAGAATATATTCTGGGCGAAGGACTTCAATGTCCATCACCAAGAATGGCTCGGCAATACCGCCACAGACAGAGCTGGCTGGGTCCTAAAGGACATAGCTGAAGACTGGGACTGCAACTGATGGTGAGGGAACCAACAAGAGGGAAAATCATACTTGACCTCATCCTCCCCAACCTGCCTGCTGCAGATGCATCTGTCCATGACGGTATAGATAGAAGTGACCACCGCATAGTCATTGTGGAGACAAGTTCTGTCTTCACATTGAGGATACCCTCCATCGTGTTGTGTCCCATTGCTAAATGGGATAGACTTTGGACAGATCTAGCAACTCAAGACTGGGCACCCATGAGGTGCTGTGGGCCATCAGCAGCAGAATTGTATTCAAACTTATGGCCCGACATATCCCCAACTCTAACATTACCATAAAGCTAGGGGATCAACCTTGGTTCAATGAAGAGTGCAGGAGAGCATGCCAGGAGCAACACCAGGCATACCTTAAAAATGAGGTGTCAACCTGGTGAAACTACAACACTGAACTACTTGTGTGCCAAGCAGCAAGCAATCGCAGAGCTAAGTGATTCCACAAAGGGACATCGGATCTAAGCTCTGCAGTCCTGTCACATCCAGCTGTGAATGGTGGTGGACAATTAAACAACTCACTGGAAGAGGAGGCGCCATAAATATCCCCATCCTCAAATGATGGAGGAGCCCGGCACATTTGTGTAAAAGACGAGGCTGAGGCATTCTCAGCAATCTTCAGCTGGAAGTGCCGAGTCGATGACTCATCGCAGTTTCCTCCGGAGACCCCCAGCATCACCGATGTCAGTCTTCAATTCAATTGCCAATACAATTCACTCCATGTGTTATCAAGGAACGGCTGAATTCACTGGATGCTGCAACGGCTATGGGCCCTGACAATATTCCGGCAATAGTATTGAAGACTTCACTTGTGAACCAGAACTTGCCGCACCCCTAGCCAAGCTGTTCCAGTACAGCTTAGACACTGGCATCTACCTGGCATTGTAATTCCAATCCAACCTAGCCAATTACCGCCCTAACCTTCTCTATTCCCATCATCAGCAACATGATGGAAGGCGTCCTCAACTGTGCTATCAAGCAGCACTTACCCAGCAGAAAACTGCTCACGGATGCTCAGTTTGGGTTCTGGCAGGGTCACTCAGCTCCTGACCTCATTGCAGCCTTGGTTCAAACATGGACAAAAGAGCTGAATACCAGAGGTGAGGTGAGAGTGGCTGACCTTGACAGCATCAAGGAGCCCTAGCAAAACTGGAATTAATGGAAATTGGGCAGGGGGGGCGGAAATCTCACCGCTGGTTGGAGTCCTACCTACCACAGAGATAGATGGTTGTTAGGTCCATCATCTCCGCTCCAGGACATCACTGCAGGAATTCCTCAGGGTAGTGTCCTAGGCCCAACCATCTTCTGCTGCTTGATCAATGACTTCCCTTTAGGTCAGAGTGGAAATGTTCGAAGATTGCCACGGTCCATGTCCAGATGCAGCAAGACCTGGGCAATATCCAGGCTTGGGCTGACGATGGCAATTTACATTCGCGCCACAAGTGGCAGGCAATGACCACCTCCTACAAGAGAAGATCTAACCACCTACCCTTGTCATTCAAAGGCATTTTCATCACCGAATCTCTCAATCAACATCATGGGGGTTATCATTGATCAGGAACTGAACTGGACTAGCCATATTAATACTGTCTACCAGAACAGGTCAAAGGCTAGCAATCCTACGGCGAGTAACTACCCTCCTGACTCTCTAAAAGCTTGTTCACCATCTACATGGCACAAGTCAGGAGTGCAGTGGAATACTCACCAGTTGCCTGGATGAGTGCCGCCCCAACAAAACTGCAGAAGCTCAACACCATCCAGGGCACAGAGTAGTCCTGTTTTATTGCTTCCCCTTTCACAAACATTCAATCCCTCCACCACTGCGGAGTGGCAGCCATGTGTACCATATAGATGCACTGCTGGTCACTTACCATCCTGACTTGGAAATATATCATCATTCCTTCATTGTCGCTCAGTCAAAATCCTGGAACTTCCTCCCTCATAAGAGTCATAGAAGTTTACAGCATGGAAACAGGCCCTTCAGCCCAGCTTGTCCATGTCACCCAGTTTCTATCACTAAGCTAATCCCACTTTCCCGCATTTGGCCCAGATCCCTCTCCCCACCCTTCCCATGGAACTGTCAACTGCTTTTAAAGGAAAAAAAGTTGTATCCGCCTCTACCACTGCCTCTGGCAGCCCGTTCCAGATGCTCACCACCCTCTGTGTGAAGAAATTTCCACGCTGGTCTCCTTTTGTATCTCTCCCCTCTCCCTGACAAAACTGTGGGTGTAGCTACACTTCAGGGACTGCAGCAGTTTAAGAAGACAGTTCACTATCACCTTTCTGAAGAACAATTGGGGATGGGCAATAAATGCTGGCCTAGCCATCACGTGAACTAAATTTTTTTTAAAATATCCCGGTCTGGCAGAATCTGTGGAGAGAGAAACATTGAGTCAAATATTTATTCTACCTGCTGAGTATTTCCAGCTGTTTGCTTTTATTCATGGATATGTGTGAAGATTTGACCTCCATATCTAAGGGGTACTTCCACGAAATTCATTTAGATTGGTTATGGGATGAGAAGCTTAGTAAATTGGACCTAGACTGTCTCAAGTAGAGTAATTTGGGTCTTTTTGGGAACAAACAGTGATATGTTTAGCACCACCAAAATACTTAATAAAATACTTTTATTGGTGTTGGCTAAGGAAGTGACATAATGTCAGTAGAAGGAGAGATTGACTTAATAGAAGTGAGAATTGGTGGGCATAATATATGGGAAAGATGGCTATATATACGTCGCTTGTTCTGGATGGCCTGAATTGCAAGTTGTTAAAGTAAGTTGGGGGAAAGCTTGCAATTATCTTGCAGTCTTCTCTAGAGATGGAGGAGCCAGAGGATTTAACTGAAGAAAGGGTGCAAGGACATTCCTAGTTACTACAAGTGGGAAAGCTTTTGGAATTTTGTTGCAGTTGTGGTGGAGGCAGGAAAGCTGGACATGTGGTGGTCAGCCAATTAGATATGCAGTTATGGGGCGGGCAGGAAATTGCTGACTCACCGCTATTACATCATGATGGTTAAAGGTCTGAGCGCCCTATTTAAAAGGCACCCAGACTGGCATCCACTCTCTGCAAACCAGCATACCATTCTGCCTGTCTGAGAGGAGGATTTTGAGTTTAAATTTCTGCCACCCTTCTCCACCTGCATCCCAGGAGCTGCAAGCCATCATCCTGCACTCTCTGTCACTTTGTTGAACTGCCCTCCATCATCCTCCACCTTCCTCCATCATCCAAGACCTGCTTTCTATGACCCCCTATTCACCCACCATTACCCCTGATCAACTGTTTCTTGACCTAGAGCTGCCCCCCCCCACCCCCACCTAACACCCTAAACCTGTCGCTCTCAACCTGCCAACCATCATCCTTGTCCCTCCTCCCTGTCGATCTGTCCTCTCCCAGCCTCACCAACAACGTGCCTTCAGTGTCCCCTCTACCAGCCCATGCTGCGGCAGAAATGTGCCTTCCATCTGTTATGCTCCCTTCCACTGTCACCCAGAGGCGGTTGCTCAGGCTGCAGGGAGAGCGCAAGGCACTTAGGGCCGCCACAATCGGACCTCCCTACCTCGGACAGCCATGTCCTGGCTTTCATAAGACATAGGACCTTACTGACCACAATTCAGTAAGTTTTAAAGTACTGGTGGACAAGGATAAGAGTGGTCCGAGGATGAATGTGCTAAATTGGGGGAAGGCTAATTATAACAATATTAGGCGGGAACTGAAGAGCATAGATTGGGGGCGGATGTTTGAGGGCAAATCAACATCTGACATGTGGGAGGCTTTCAAGTGTCAGTTGATAGGAATACAGGACAGGCATGTTCCTGTGAGGAAGAAAGACAAATACGGCAATTTTCGGGAACCTTGGATGACGAATGATATTGTAGGCCTCGTCAAAAAGAAAAAGGAGGCATTTGTCAGGGCTAAAAGGCTGGGAACAGACGAAGCCTGTGTGGCATATAAGGAAAGTAGGAAGGAACTTAAGCAGGGAGTCAGGAGGGCTAGAAGGGGTCATGAAAAGTCATTGGCAAATAGGGTTAAGGAAAATCCCAAGGCTTTTTACACTTACATAAAAAGCAAGAGGGTAGCCAGGGAAAGGGTTGGCCCACTGAAGGATAGGCAAGGGAATCTATGTGTGGAGCCAGAGGAAATGGGCGAGGTACTAAATGAATACTTTGCATCAGTATTCACCAAAGAGAAGGAATTGGTAGATGTTGAGTCTGGAGAAGGGGGTGTAGATAGCCTGGGTCACATTGTGATCCAAAAAGACGAGGTGTTGGGTGTCTTAAAAAATATTAAGGTAGATAAGTCCCCAGGGCCGGATGGGATCTACCCCAGAATACTGAAGGAGGCTGGAGAGGAAATTGCTGAGGCCTTGACAGAAATCTTTGGATCCTCGCTGTCTTCAGGGGATGTCCCGGAGGACTGGAGAATAGCCAATGTTGTTCCTCTGTTTAAGAAGGGTGGCAGGGATAATCCCGGGAACTACAGGCCGGTGAGCCTTACTTCAGTGGTAGGGAAATTACTGGAGAGAATTCTTCGAGACAGGATCTACTCCCATTTGGAAGCAAATGGACGTATTAGTGAGAGGCAGCACGGTTTTGTGAAGGGGAGGTCGTGTCTCACTAACTTGATAGAGTTTTTCGAGGAGGTCACTAAGATGATTGATGCAGGTAGGGCAGTAGATGTTGTCTATATGGACTTCAGTAAGGCCTTTGACAAGGTCCCTCATGGTAGACTAGTACAAAAGGTGAAGTCACACGGGATCAGGGGTGAACTGGCAAGGTGGATACAGAACTGGCTAGGCCATAGAAGGCAGAGGGTAGCAATGGAGGGATGCTTTTCTAATTGGAGGGCTGTGACCAGTGGTGTTCCACAGGGATCAGTGCTGGGACCTTTGCTCTTTGTAGTATATATAAATGATTTGGAGGAAAATGTAACTGGTCTGATTAGTAAGTTTGCAGACGACACAAAGGTTGGTGGAATTGCGGATAGCGATGAGGACTGTCTGAGGATACAGCAGGATTTAGATTGTCTGGAGACTTGGGCGGAGAGATGGCAGATGGAGTTTAACCTGGACAAATGTGAGGTAATGCATTTTGGAAGGGCTAATGCAGGTAGGGAATATACAGTGAATGGTAGAACCCTCAAGAGTATTGAAAGTCAAAGAGATCTAGGAGTACAGGTCCACAGATCACTGAAAGGGGCTACACAGGTGGAGAAGGTAGTCAAGAAGGCATACGGCATGCTTGCCTTCATTGGCCGGGGCATTGAGTATAAGAATTGGCAAGTCATGTTGCAGCTGTATAGAACCTTAGTTAGGCCACACTTGGAGTATAGTGTTCAATTCTGGTCGCCACACTACCAGAAGGATGTGGAGGCTTTAGAGAGGGTGCAGAAGAGATTTACCAGAATGTTGCCTGGTATGGAGGGCATAAGCTATGAGGAGCGATTGAATAAACTCGGTTTGTTCTCACTGGAACGAAGGAGGTTGAGGGGCGACCTGATAGAGGTATACAAAATTATGAGGGGCATAGACAGAGTGGATAGTCAGAGGCTTTTCCCCAGGTTAGAGGGGTCAATTACTAGGGGGCATAGGTTTAAGGTGAGAGGGGCAAAGTTTAGAGTAGATGTACGAGGCAAGTTTTTTACGCAGAGGGTAGTGGGTGCCTGGAACTCACTACCGGAGGAGGTAGTGGAGGCAGGGACGATAGGGACATTTAAGGGGCATCTTGACAAATATATGAATAGGATGGGAATAGAAGGATACGGACCCAGGAAGTGTAGAAGATTGTAGTTTAGTCGGGCAGTATGGTCGGCACGGGCTTGGAGGGCCGAAGGGCCTGTTCCTGTGCTGTACATTTCTTTGTTCTTTGTTCTTTGTAGGAGCAGAATTGAATTAGGCCACGGCCCATCGAATCTGCTCCGCCATTCAATCATGACTGATATTTTTCTCATCCCCATTCTCCTGCCTTCTCCCCATAACCCCAATCCCCTTATTGATCAAAACCTATCTATGTCTGTCTTAAAGACACTCAGTGATTTGGCCTTCACAGCCTTCTGCGGCAAAGAGTTCCACAGATTCATGACCCGCTAGCTGAAGAAATTCCTCCTCATCTCTGTTTTAAAGGATCGTCCCTTTAGTCTGAGATGGTGTCTTCTGCTTCTAGTTTTTCCTACTAGTGGGAACATCCTCTCCACATCCACTCTATCCAGGCCCGCAATATCCTGTAAGTTTCAATAAGATCCCCCCCTCATCCTTCTAAACTCCCAACGAATACAGACCCAGTGTCCTCAACCGTTCCTCATACGACAAGCTCTTCATTCCAGGGATCATTCCTGTGAACCTCCTCTGGATGCTTTCCAAGGCCAGCACATCCTTCCTTAGATACGCGGCCCAAAACTGCTCACAATACTCCAAATGGGGTCTGACCAGAGCCATATATAGCCTCAGAAGTACATCCCTGGTCTTGTATTCTAGCCCTCTCGACATGAATGCTAACATTGCATTTGCCTTTCTAACTGCCGACTGAACCTGCACGTTAACCTTAAGAGAATTGTTAACAAGGCTCCCAAGTCCCTTTGTGCTTCTGATTTCCGAAGCATCTTCCCATTTAGAAAATAGTCTATGCCTCCATTTCTCCTTCCAAAGTGCATAACCTCACACTTTTCCACATTGTATTCAATCTGCTACTTCTTTTCCCACTCTCTTAGCCTGCCCAAGTCCTTCTGCAGCCCGCCGGCTTCCTCAATACTACCTGTTCCTCTACAGATCTTTGTATCATCTGCAAACTTAGCAATAGTGCCTTCAATTCCTTGCTCCAGATCATTTAATGTATATTGTGAAAAGTTGTGGTCCCAGCACCGACCCCTGAGGAACACCACTAGTCACCGGCTGCCATCCTGAAAAAGATCCCTTTACCCCCACTCTCTGCCTTCTAGCAGGCAGCCAATCCTCTATCCATGCCAGGAGCTTATCCTTAACACCATGGGCTCTTAACCTATTTAACAGTCTCCTATGCGGCACCTTGTCAAAGGCCTTCTGGAAATCTAAATAAATCATGTCCACTGGTTCCCCTTTGTCTAACTTCTTTGTCACTTCCTCAAAGAACTCGAACAGATTTTTCAGATATGACCTCCCCTTGACGAAGCCGTGCTGACTCAGTCCTATTTTATCATGCACTTCCAAGTACTCCGCGATCTCATTTCTAATAATGGACGCTAAAATCTTACCAATGACTGAAGTCAGGCTAACCGGCCTATAATCTCCCTCTTTTCTTAAACAGAGGTGTTACATTAGCCACTTTCCAGTGCTCTGTGAGCCTTCCTGCCTCCAGTGATTCCTGAAAAATCACCACCAATGCATCCACAATCTCCTTAGCTATCTCTTTTAGAACCCTGGGGTGTAGTCCATACGGTCCAGGTGATTTATCCACCTTCAGACCTTTCAGTTTCCCCAGAACCTTCTCCTTAGTAATGGTCACTGCACTCTTGCCCCCTGGTTCTCCTGGCGCTCTGGCATCCCACTTGTGTCTTCCACCATGAAGACTGATGCAAAGTAACTATTCAGTTCATCTGCCATTTCTTTGTTTCCTATTACTACTTCTCCAGCCACATTTTCCAGTGGTCCAATGCCTATTTTTGCCTCTCTCTTACCTTTAATATATTGAAAAAAACTCTTCCTATCTTCCTTTATAGTACTAGCTAGCTTGCACTCCTACTTCATCTTCTCTCCCCTTATCTTTTTAGTTGTCCTCTGCTCGGTTTTAAAGGCTTCCCAATCAGGGATAGCTGTGCACTGATCTCCCTGGACAACTGCCAACCTAGGCTCAGTGCAACAACCCAGATTATCTTTCCCTGTCCAACAAAGCTCCCCATACAAGAAAAGCAGCACCTCCTCACTCTCTACACCCAGAAAGAAGACTTTAATTTTGCCAGTTGCATGCCTGGCAAAAATCTTTGGATCCTCACTGTCTTCAGGTGATGTCCCGGAGGACTGGAGAATAGCCAATGTAGTTCCTCTGTTTAAGATGGGTAGCAAGGATAATCCAGGGAACTACAGGTCGGTGTGCCTTACGTCAGTGGTAGGGAAATTACTGGAGAGAATTCTTCGAGACAGGATCTACTCCCATTTGGAAGCAAATGGACGTATTAGTGAGAGGCAGCATGGTTTTGTGAAGGGGAGGTCGTGTCTCACTAACTTGATCGAGTTTTTCGAAGAGGTCACAAAGATGATTGATGCAGGTAGGGCAGTGGATGTTGTCTATATAGACTTCAGTAAGGCCTTTGACAAGGTCCCTCATGGTAGACTAGTACAAAAGGTGAAATCACACGGGATCAGGGGCGAGCTGGCAAGGTGGATACAGAACTGGATAGGTCATAGAAGGCAGAGAGTAGCAATGGAAGGATGCTTTTCTAATTGGAGGGCTGTGACTAGTGGTGTTCCGCAGGGATCAGTGCTGGGACCGTTGCTGTTTGTAGTATATATAAATGATTTGGAGGAAAATGTAACTGGTCTGATTAGTAAGTTTGCAGACACAAAGGTTGGTGGAATTGCAGACAGCGATGAGGACTGTCAGAGGATACAGCAGGATTTAGATTGTTTGGAGACTTGGGCGGAAAGATGGCAGATGGAGTTTAATCCGGACAAATGTGAGGTAATGCATTTTGGAAGGTCGAATGCAGGTAGGGAATATACAGTGAATGGTAGAACCCTCAAGAGTATTGAAAGTCAGAGAGACCTAGGTGTACAGGTCCACAGGTCACTGAAAGGGGCAACACTGGTGGAGAAGGTACTCAAGAAGGCATACGGCATGCTTGCCTTCAATGGCCGGGGCATTGAGTATAAGAATTGGCAGCTGTATCGAACCTTAGTTAGGCCACACTTGGAGTATAGTGTTCAATTCTGGTCGCCACACTACCAGAAGGATGTGGAGGCTTTAGAGAGGGTGCAGAAGAGATTTACCAGAATGTTGCCTGGTATGGAGGGCATTAGCTATGAGGAGCGGTTGAATAAACTCGGTTTGTTCTCACTGGAACGACGGGGGTTGAGGGGCGACCTGATAGAGGTCTACAAAATTATGAGGGGCATAGACAGAGTGGATAGTCAGAGGCTTTTCTCCAGGGTAGAGGGATTAATTACTAGGGGGCATAAGTTTAAGGCGCGAGGGGCAAGGTTTAGAGTAGATGTACGAGGCCAGTTTTTTTTACACAGAGGGCAGTGGGTGCCTGGAACTCGCTGCCGGAGGATGTGGTGGAAGCAGGGACGATAGTGACATTTAAGGGGCATCTTGACAAATACATGAATAGGATGGGAATAGAGGGATATGGACCCAGGAAGTGTAGAAGATTGTAGTTTAGTAGGGCAGCATGGTCGGCACGGGCTTGGAGGGCCGAAGGGCCTGTTCCTGTACTGTACTTTTCTTTGTTCTTTGTATGCCATCTTTAACTAGTCGTGTGTCTGAAGGCGCATTTGTCTCACTTGCTGTCAACTTAATTGCAAAGGGACTATTTAATTTGGTGGGTGGGGGGGGGGCTTTTATTCTTAAACTGTCGAATTGTATTTTTGTTGAAGTAACAGCGAAGGTCGATGAAGGAAAGGCAGTGGATTGTGTCGTCTGTGGATTTTAAGACCGGGTTTGACCATTTAAAGTACCAATAAAAGGCAAGTTAACAAATTGAGGCTCATGGAATAGAGGAAGGGTCAGTATCAGATTGGATAAATTATTGGCTTATGGACAGAAAATAAGTGAGTTACGTAAATGCTGGTTTCTCAGACTGGGAGATGGTGACCAGTGATGTTGCCCAAGGGTCATTACTGGGCTATTTCTTTTGACCCAGTAAGCCCTCAACTTTCCCGGCTTTAAATAATTTGCTTTAGTGTCATTTACTCTTGAGAATCACTTTCGATTTATGCTGCCGTATTTGATTATACGTCATCTGTAATCTGGTCCTATGCTGAACTCTGGGTCAGCTGCCATTTTCTGATGCCAGAGCCACTGCCACAGTCATCAGAGGCTCAGGCTGCAGGGAGAGTGCAAGGCCTGATACCTGGGAGCGCAGGGCAGGGTGGGAAGCTGCTGGCTTCCCACAGTGGTGAGCTGTAGTAACGTGGGGTGCGATCTAACAGCTGCGCACACCGGGCATGAATCCGATCAAGCCGGTTAGATGGGCGAGTTTGAAATCGGGAATCGCGCCGGGTGCCAATCGGTTTCCGATCTAACTGGCCTATCCCCTTGACGAGATCCAAATCCCGCCGTGGCGTGGTGCAAATTCAATAATCACTATTTAAGGAGGGAGATGAGTGGTACAGCAACAACAATCTCCCTCAATGTCAGCAAAACTAAAGAGCTGGTCATTGACTTCAGGAAGCAAAGTACTGTACATACCCCTGGCAGCATCAATGGGGCCGAGGTAGAGATGGTTAGCGGCTTCAAATTCCTAGGGGTACACATCTCCAAAAATCTGTCCTGGTCCACCTACCACCAAGAAAGCACAACAGAGTCTATACTTCCTCAGGAAACTAAGGAAATTCAACATGTCCGCATTAACTCTTACCAACTTTTTTAAATGTACCATAGAAAGCATCCTATCTGGCTGCATCACAGCCTGGTATGGCTACTGCTCGGCCCAGGACCGCAAGAAACTTCAGAGTCATGAACACAGCCGAGTACATCACACAAACCTGCCTCCCATCCATTGACTCCATTTACACCTCCCGCTGCCTCGGGTAAGTGGGCAGCATAATCAAAGATGCCTCCCACCCGGCTTACTCGCTCTTCCAATTTCATCCATCGGGCAGGAGATACAAAAGTCTGAGAACACGCACGAATGGATTCAAAAACAACTTCTTCCCTGCTGTTACCAGACTTCTAAACGACTCTCTTATGCACTGACCACATTAACACTACACCCCTGTATGCTTCATCCGATGCCGGTGCTTATGTAGTTACATTGTGTACCTTGTGTTGCCCTATTATGTATTTTCTTTTATTTCCTTTTCTTTTCATGTACTTGATGATCTGTTGAGCTGTTCGCAGAAAAATACATTTCACTGTACCTCTGTACACGTGACAATAAACAAATCCAATCCAGTGCCTCTACCCCACTGGTAGTGCACTGCAGTACACCCCCTGGAGGGTCTGCTGTGCCCTCCACAATCTGGTACAACAGTGAGGTGAAGTGCTAGAGATGGAGAAGGAGAAACATTCGGCCTCATCTGAGGAGGATGACTTGGAGCCAGACCAAGAGGGGGCTGGAGGACGAGCCCGGGGAGGACCCGGAAGATGGAGGACCAGATGTGGCGGCGAGGGTACGGCCTTTCCGGAGGGCCATGGAGGCCCTGATCCTCGACTGGGACATGCTCTGGAGCGCCTCGAGACTGAGACAGACGTGCTCCGCAGCGCCCCGGCAAGGTCCACATCTGGGACATGTCCCACAACGACTGGGACATGCTGTCCAGGCACTCGGCTACGGCCGTCGCTGGCTGAGTAACGCCTTGGACACTGCCACTCATGCTGCTGACGTCTTGCTCCAGGTTCTCCACTATGGCCACCACCCTAGCAGTGTTGGACTTGGTGCCATGCATTGCCGCTGCCATCTTTGAATCCTGACATTGCCAGCCTGGCACCCTGGCAGTGCCTGGGTGCCAGGGTGCCAGAGAGGAATGAGGAAACCACAAGAGAAAAGGAAGGGTGCTGCAACCAATGGGGCAGGAGGAAGGGGGGGGGGATATCATAGACCGATCCAGAAGGCAGCAAAATGTATGTATACTTGTCAAATGAAGGACAAAACAAACCTCTCTAAAATAAAGCAAATTAGCGCGTGTAAGAAAAATGTAATGTATATAAGTAACAACTGTTTATAAATATGAGAAAAGCCAAAAAAAAAGATTTTCAAATAAGAAAAATCAAGATTGCCTAGTTCCTATAAAGTTGGAAGTTGTTTTTTTGTACTGTTACCAAGCCTCTATTTGGACTTCAGTTGTATTTTAGAATAAATATAGATGTTACAGATAAGAAAGTGGAATTAAGTGAACCTTAATCTAGGTTGTCAAATAGAGGAGGAGCTGAATCAAAGGGAAAAATGGTTGACTCAGCTTAGTTCATTTTCAGTGTGGGTTTTATTTATACCAAGTTTTCTGAAACTTTGCTATAATTCTTGACTCTAAATATGATTAAGTGTCTTCATCTATGACCCAGTTGCCTTCAAGTGAGTTGAGCGTGGTTTTCAAAGATACTGGTCCCAGCAGATCCAGTCGGGAGTCCGCACATGCGCACGGCCCCGCGCGACATGTCAGACTCTCACAGTGGAGCTGGCGCTGAAAATATAGGCCCCCCCGAGATCGTGCCGCACCCGCGGATCGGTGGCCCCCAATCGCTAGCCTGGCTGTCCCTGAGGCCCCCCTGCCCCCCCCCCCCCCCCCCCCCTGTTGAAGGATAAACCCCCACCAGGGTGGTGGGGGCGCGATGCGCCGGATTTCGGTGTCAAGACCCAATCTCCGCCCCCGTGCCGATCGCGATTTCGGCTTTGAGAATCCCGCCCCAGGGGGCCCGTCCCAGAGGGTCGGAGAATGGCCGTTGGCCGCCGTGAATCCCGCCCCCGCCGGTTGCCGAAGTCTCCGAAGGGAGAAAAGTCGGCGGGGCGTTAATGGCGCCGCTGCCGCCGTCGGAGAATGGCACGGGTCTGCGCAAGGCAGCCGATTTTCAGCCTGCCGATATTCTCCCTTCCGGATGGGCCGAAGTCCCGTCGACGTGATGACCGTTCAAGTCAACGTAAATTAAACCTCCTTTTCATCGGCGTGACCCTGTGCTCCAGGGTCACGCCGACCAGCGTGACCACCCCTCACACACACACTTGCGCTCAACGTACATGACACCCCCGCACGCTTTGGACAGAGCACAAATGCAGCTTCTGTAGGTGTAACATTGACTTTAATAACCAAACGAGTTCATGCACGTGCCCTAGCCCCTAAAACTCATCTGTGCCCTGCACCCGTGCCAACTTACTCAGTGTCTAATTGTTTGGCCTTACGGGCCCTTTGACTACGTCTACGTGGTTCCCCAGACGGTACAGCAGAACTGGAGGTGGACTCCTGTGATTCCTGCCCTCTGACACTGGATCCCTTTGGCGGCCATTTCCTGGGGCGTCCTGGCCTAGATGGGCCAGGCTGCGGCCCGGGCGACTGGGATGGCGAGCTGCCAGCCTGTCCTGCCCGATGCACCTGGGACGGAAGGGGGCGGTGGGGGGAGTCCGAGGTGTCGCGGTGTTCCGGGACCACCCCTACAGGGGGAGCCGGGACGGACCACACCACCTCATCCTCCCTCGGGGTGCCCCTACATGGGTGGGGGATGCGAACGGACTGGCCATCCGACGTCCCCCCGACATCTGGCTCTGCCAGTCCTGGAGGCCCGTGCTGGTATCGACAGGGGTCTGCAGGTTTGCAGCCATGGAGCCCAGGGGGTTGGCAAACCCTGTCTGTGACAGTGCGACGCCGGCTCGCACATGGCCACTGGCGCCGATGCCCTCAGCGATGGCCTGCAGAGACTGGGCCATGGCCTGCAGAGACTGGGCTATGGACTGCTGAGACTGGCCCATGGCGTTGAGCGCCTCTGCCATCTGGCGCTGGCACTGGCTCATGGCCTCCTGTGAGAGGGCAGCCATGTCCTGGGCCACAGACGCTGCCTGCACGGAAAGCCCCAGGCCTCGCAAACCGTTCCCCATGTCTGACACCGTCGCACCCATTGCCTCCACCGCAGACGCCACCCGTGCGGTGTCGGCCTGGGTGGCACGCATGACCGGCACCACTCCCAGCTCCTGGACGCGGGTGGACTCCTCCACCTGCGACTGCAGCTGCTGCAAGCCGGCCGTCACCCTCTTCGCTCGTCTCCGGGTCGGTGGTTGCATCGGATCTATGTGTGGGTGTGGTAACTCCAGGAACCCGGGATCCATCTGGGCGGCAGATGTTCGCTTGGGCTGGGCTGCCCTCCGACCGCCCGGCCCCTCTGCTGCTCCTACCTCCACCTGCTGTACCGGGACGGCTGTGTTGTGCGCACCAGTGAGTGTAGCAGACGCCTCATCACTAAAGTGCCCAACCGAGGTGAGTGTTTCTGCGATGGTGGAGGGTGTTGGTGACAGCAGTGGCATTGTGTCGTGCTCTTCGTCCCACTCTGAGTCCATGGCATTTTGGGGTGGGGGTTCGTCTCCACCCATCCACTCTGAGTCACTGTCCGGTATTTCGTCTTCCTGGGTAGTGCTGTCCCGGGTAGTGCTGTCCCGGGTAGTGCTGTCCCGGGTAGTGCTGTCCCGGGCAGTGCTGTCCCGGGCAGTGCTGTCCCGGGCAGTGCTGTCCCGGGCAGTGCTGTCCCGGGCAGTGCTGTCCCGGGCAGTGCTGTCCCGGGCAGTGCTGTCCCGGGCAGTGGTTGCCCCCCTCGTCGCTGGGTGGTCGCTCCCGCACGTGACGGGGGTGTCGTCTCCCTGTTGCTCCAGGTCTCTCCGTCTCCCGTGGTGTGCGAGGGGCATCCTGCGGGCGTCGCATGCTGGAGGGTCCGGGTCTCTCTGTCTCCCGTGGCCTCCGAGGGGCATCCTGCGGGCGTCGCATGCTGTAGGGTCCGGGTCTCTCTGTCTCCCGTGGCCTCCGAGGGGCATCCTGCGGGCGTCGCATGCTGGAGGGTCCGGGTCTCTCTGTCTCCCGTGGCCTCCGAGGGGCATCCTGCGGGCGGTCTGCATCTGCGGGGATGGGTGCCTGGACGTTTGGTCCTGCGATACACAATGAAGCATGCGTGGTTAGACATCAGGCAGTGATCAGGTGATATGGGGGAGGGGGGGGATATGGGGGAGGGGGGGGATATGGGGGAGGGGGGGGATATGGGGGAGGGGGGGATATGGGGGAGGGGGGGATATGGGGAGGCTCACCCTGCCTGCTCTGACGAGGTCGTTCACCTTCTTGTGGCACTGGGTGCCTGTCTGTGGTGTCAGGACCACAGTGGTGACGGCCTCTGCCACTTCCCTCCAAAGACGCCGGCTGTGGCGTGGGGCAACTCTGCGGCCGTGCCCGGGATACAGGGCGTCCCTCCTCTGCTCCACTGCGTCCAGGAGCGCCTCCACATCCCGTGACTCGAACCTCGGGGCTGAGCGGCGGCCAGCCATCCAGTTGGGTGTTCCGGTTGGGTGGGGGGGAGCAGCGCGGCCTTATGAGCCGTCACGCCGTGCGGCGCGTATGACGCTGCACGGCGTGAACCACGTGCGCAAGCGCGGATCCCGTTACGTTGCTGCTAGCCCATTTCGGGCCGGAGACTTTCGACCCATTTTTCCAACATGACGCAAGTCGGATTTGCGCCGTTTTTTGCGCCGATCGGCGGACTTTCCGCCGATAACGGAGAATTTCGCCCCAGGTCTCTGAATTGTACACAGATCCTTATTTTGGTGCAATTGCAATAGATGTATATATTGTTATTCTATTTTGACTCTTTGCAGAACGAGTGACTTCACAAATATATCTTTATTGCATAAAATTAAAAATATGATGCAGGAAACTGAGTACGGTAATTTAAACAAAAGCATTTTATTTGTGGGTTCAAGCCAGCTATGCTGATGAGATTAAAGTTTCTTTTCTCTGAATACATTTTGTAAAGTCTCAATTAAATTTTGAGTGGGCTGGTCTGCAGCCCTTTCCCTGGTTTACCAGAAATTGTGATGATTAGTCAGGGCTAAATATGGTTTGTGCGGAAATTGTTGTATTGACTAAGAAGCAATTGCTCTACTTAGAATTTGGCTGTGGCAGGAGATCTCTGAATCATTGGAACACTTTGAGATGTCCTCCAAAGCACCCTAAACAAGTCAAATCAAACAACCCTGCCAATTCGTGGGAACCCCTTGCTTGTGACACATGAAAACGGCGAAGGTTTATTCAGGAAGGCACCAAACAGAGACATTTCGTCAGGAACACTCCGAGTCAGGACATATGAGTGCATATACCTCCCATCAACCCATCTGCCTGACCTTCCAAACACCACCAACCCCATGTGTGGTAGCGTCCGTAGTTCATACATTGAACTTTCTCCGAATCTATCAAACTGAAATGAAACCAGTCGTCCTTGATCTGAGGGCCTGCCTAATAAGAGAGCAGCTGAGACTAGGACTTGTCATATTGGGATTCGTTACAGAAAATTTTACTCTACATTTAACTCTGCTATACCTGAATAATGGTGACATTGTATGCCTGAAATGGAAAGTGACTAAATTCTCAGCAATATAATCTTGATACAGTATGGTGAGGATTTACCTACTATTATAGTCACAATTACTTTTCTTCTTTTGACTGAATATAGTTGATGGGCAGGTATTTGTGACAGAATTTTAAATAACTGACTGGGTGGGGACAATTCTTCAATAGAATGTGTATTTTGTTGTCTATTCTTTCTTGAGATGCAGGCCTTGCTACCGAGGCCAGCATGCGTTGGCCATCCCAAATTGCACTTGAACCATTGCAGTCCACCTGTGGTGCAGGTACTCCCACAGTACTGCTAGGAAGAGTGTTTCAGAATGTGGATCCAGTGACCGTGAAGGAAGCGTGATTTTGTCCCAAGTGAAAATGGTGTGTGGCTTGGAGGGGAACTTGCAAGTGATGGTGATCCCATGCATCTGCTGCCTTCTAGGGGGTAGAGTTCACAGGTTTTGAAGATTCTGTTGATGCCTTGATGAGTTGCTGCAGTTTATCTTGTGTATATAGACTGGAGAGAAGGAAACTGAATTTCAATTATAGTTCCGTTTCCATCTAACCATATGCCAAGAAGGAACAGGAGCCGCGATTTGAACTTGTGGAATACCATTCGTTATTCACAAAAGATCTGTTTCATAATTTATGTTACAGTTCAAATAGGCGAAAGGACTGTAGCTCTCCTATCATGTAATCCTAATGGTAGGTTTGATGATTAGTTTGTCATCACAAATGAGACCTAAATCCCTTTTATAGGAAAATGGATGGGCTTTATTATCTATAAATGAGATGTCGAAGATGGTTATTTTTGGGCTTTGTTCCAAGTAGCTTTCACCCTAGCCCCAGAGGATAGCCCATAACTTACATCTGTGCTCATTATCACCACTTCAGTGACATCTGCCAACAAAATTTAATTAACATTCACTTTATGTTCCTAGTTAAGGCCCTAAAATGGTAATAATACCAGATCAAAGCCTATGTTTAGCAAGTAGGCAAAAGGCAACCTTGCATACTTTCGTCAAATTGCCTAGCTGAATGTCGGTGTAGTGGGTAACTACTAGCAACATAAAGCCTAATAGAAAAGGTCAGGTGCCAGAAATGTATTTTTAATGGTCTTTGTTTTTTTCCAGATTTAATTCAGTGTACCAATGAGATGAATGTGAACATACCACAGATGGCAGATACTCTTTTTGAAAGGGCAACAAACAGCAGCTGGGTTGTGGTGTTTAAAGCTTTAATCGCAACACATCATTTGATGATGTATGGGAATGAGGTAAGTGTGTTATCAATTGAGTTGCATCTCAAATGTTGGCTCACACCATTTTGGAAGCACAGTGCCTATAGTTGTAGCCAGATTGGTCAACTTCAGTAGTGTATTGTATGTGTCTTAACAGACTTGCCATGGTCAGGGAAACTTTGAGTTTCCGTTCTGTGTTTAAGGCTTTCTCATAAAGGTTATGGATAGGTAGGTAGGAGGCATCATTCCAGCAGTCCCATTCTAGCCGCAGGGTAGTTTTGTTTGTTGAAGTTCTTCCTTCTTCCCTATTCCCCAGAGTGGATGTTATTCATATCAAATTTGACAGTAACTGTCAACAAGCTATTCATGCAACCATCAAGAGCTAACCTGGGCTGTTTGCTCCGTTATCGTGCTCCTCCCTTTGTAATTAGCTAATTCAACAGAAGCCAATGATCAAATTTTGTACCTTCCTGAGGTTTCTTTTCACTGACTGCATTAGTCAGGCCAACTGCCAGGAGAGCCCTATATAATCAACTATTAAATTATTCTTCCTCTTATTCCCATTCAAACCTTTTGGGCTTAAGGTTAGCTGCTTATGCACACGTGAAAAATAAATTTTGCAAACATTGATGTGTGTGCTCTGAAGTAAAGATAATAGTTCCCACAATTTCTTTTTTTTTAAAGAATGAGCCTAACATTACACATATCAGAATAATTAAATGTAAAAAATCACTCCTGTTGTGTTCAAGGAAAGGCATTTGCTGACCGTATTTATAGTGATTTAATTAAAATAAACTGAGTACAATTCTAATGTGTAAAAGTCCTTTCGTCGGAGTTGCATTTCGCACAAAGCTTGACATATTTTAACCACTGCTACATAATCAATCGAGCCAGCCTTTTCATCCATATATAAGCCATTCTTGCTTTACACCTTGTGCCCTACTCTACAAGGTGCTCTACACCTTTCTTTAACTGTAACATTATATTCTGCTGTCTCTCCTTCCTTCCCTATATACGGTATGCATTGTTTGTACAGCATGCAAGAAACAATACTTTTCACTGTATACTAATACATGTGACAATAATAAATCAAATCAAAATTTGAATGTTTCTCCTATCTCTTTCCTTCCCATGCAAAAGATCTTGTGAAGTATTCCATCTACTGATCAACCGCCCACTACTCCAAATAGAATGTAACCAAAACATTATTCATTTGAAAGCTTATGCACCTGTTTTAAAAAAGTGCAAGGCTAATCAAAGGAACTGAATTTCCAGTCTGCAAGAATGAATGCTGTATCGTATTCTACATAAGAAATATAATTGATTTACTGCCAACAGTTTTCTTTAAGTGGCCAAATGCTGCATTTACCCAAAAATGTTGGCTGCCTCATGTGATTTGGCTGAGGCAACTGCAGAAATCCTTGGCTGTGCAAGATAAACATTGGGTGGTACTACAGTAGTGATGGTAACAATACTTATCTCAAATTTTCATGCAATAGAAATGAATTATCTAGTCACCAGTTTTACATTTTAAATGGCTCAGCACAAATGTACTTTCCCTCCCTTTCCCCGTACCCCAAAATAAGTACATTGGGGATTTTGCTTGAAAATCTCAAAGGTCCCAGATGACCATAGGCTGCTTTCCCCTTTTGAGTGGGAGAGCTGACTGATAGTGATTTAACCTGAGGATCACCACACCTTAGGCGAGGGACAAAGTTGAGAAGGTGGGCCTTCGTGAATAACCTCAGTGGCACTGGAATTGAACCCGCACAGTTGGCCTCGTTCAGCAACACTAATCAGCTGTCTAGCCAACTGAGCTAAACCAGCTCCCATTTGAGATTATAGTCTAGTGCTAAAGGAGTCACTTTAGGTTAGAATTGTTTGATTTTATTAAACTGATCATTGCCAAAAATGGGACAGTCCCTGATCCTCTGTATTGATCCCCAAACTCTTTGGTAAACCCTGCTTAGGTTGGTCTTTTACCTTTTCTGAGATGATTTTGGAAAAGGAATTTAGAATTTAGAGTTCATCCCTTGGTTGGCTCTACATGGTTTCTATCAATTTTGTTATTTGGAGAGGCAAGATGAAACAAATTGAAGCCTGTAAAGAATACGTGGCAAACCATATTTGCAGATCATGACCAGTTATTTTCTTATCTCTGAAAGTTAATAAGAATACTGTGAAGCACGTCCTGATTACTTGTCAAAGAAACTGCCAATGTGATACTCTTCTTGAACTAGCCCTTGATGCATGGTTATACAAGTTATAAAAATAAGCAGAACTTAGTTGTGCATTTGAAGTGCATTTTTGAAGTGAAGATGAGCTATCTCCGTTTTGAAATAACTGTTGTATCTTTGAACTCCACAAGGACATCCATAACTTTTCCTCTCGTTCCTAGTCTGACCACTGAGCTGGGAGAGAGCCATACTTGTTATCTCCAAGGAACAGAGACTTTTGTATAAATCCATTCTAGATCTTCATGAGTAATTGGGGGTAATTCAAGCACAGTTGGCAAAGTGGTTTCACTGTTCTGGGATCGTTGTTAAATATTTCTACTCTTATCTCACAATGAGCTGCATTTTTATTGGTCTTTTTGAATGTTTGCTGTAATTTCTGTAAACGTGATCTTGAACAGTCAGTAACAAAGATTCAAAACCAAGGTTTCCTCCCACAGTCCAAAGATGTGCAGGTTAGGTGAATTGGCCATGCTAATGTTGCCCATAGGTTAGGCAATAACCTTTAATGAGGTTAGATTATGGGGATAGGGCCTTGGGATTGGGCCTACCTAGGGTACACTATTGGAGCAGGGGCTGGTGAAAACTTGATGGGCCGAATGGCCTCCGGCTGTACTGTAAGGATACTCCCTTAAATTATCTATACCTTCGGGAACCATCCACTATTCCATTAGCCCTTTATCTGTAACCAAGTAAGAGGTTGTAATGAATAATTGCCTCACTCTTTTACGACAACCCCTTAATTAAGCTTTAGCAGGTTCATAGTCTGGGTAATTTAATCTCTTGTTCTTAATTGTAAAAATGATGTCGCCATAGTGCCAGATGACAATGGGCTGCTTTTCTCCTTTGAGGATGAGGGTTGACTGGTAGTGATTAAACCTGAGGATCACCACACCTCAGGCGAAAGACAAGGTTGAGAAGCAAGACCTTGGTGAATATCCTCGGCTGGCACTGGAATGGAACACGCGCTGTTGGCTTATCTCTGAATCACAAACCAGCTGTCCAGCTAACTGGGCTAAACCACCCGTTAATATTACTGCAACAAATATATACGTTAACCCAGGCTTTTAAAAACATTACTGCAACAGATATAAAATACAAGATGTATACCAATTTCTTACATTCATCACCGTATCAGTGCACAAGTCACTGAAGATAGCAGAAAAGCAGTTGTTAGAGCCCATGGGACTCAGGGCTTTCTAAATTGGGGAATAGAGTACAAAAGCAAGGAAGTTATAATAAACCTGCATCAAAACGCTAGTTTGGCTTCAACTGGCATATACTGTACAAGTCTAGGCATCACCCCTTAGGAAAAATGTGAAGGCGTTAGGATGCAAAAAAAGATTCATGGTTAGGATGCAGAAAAGATTCATGGGAATGGTTCTGGGATGAGGAACTTCAGTTACGTGGATAGATTGGAGAAGCACCGTGGTTAGCACAGTTGTTTCACAGCTCCAGAGTCCCAGGTTTGATTCTCGGCTTGGGCGACTGTCTGTGTGGAGTTTACACGTTCTCCCTGTTCCTGCGTGGGTTTCCTCCGGGTGCTCCGGTCTCCTCCCACAGACCAGAGATGTGCAGGTTAGGTGGATTGGCCATGATCAATTGCCCTTGGTGTGCGAAAAGGTTCGCTGGGGTTACTGGGTCATGGGGATAGGGTGGCGTGGGCTTAAGTAGGGTGTTCTTTCCAGGGGCCGATGCAGACTCGATGGCCCGAATGGCCTCCTGCACTGTAAATTCTATGAAGCTGGGGTGGTTCTTCATGGAGAAGAGTAAGAGGAGATTTGATAAAAAGTGCTGTAAATCATGAGGTGTCTGGACAGTAGATGGGGAGAGATTTTTCCCTTTTGAAGGGCATCAATTTAATTTGAATAACAAAAGAAGCAAAGGTGACCTGAGGGGAACCTTTTTTCATGCAGTGAGTGATTAGGGCCTGGGATGCATTGCCTAAATGTGATGAAGGCAGATTCAGTCAGGGTCTTCAAAGCAGAATTGGATAAATACCTAAAGAATGCAATTTGCTATTAACTGTCAAAGAACAAAGAAAAGTACAGCACAGGAACAGGCCCTTCGGCCCTCCAAGCCTCTGTGACCATGCTGCCCGTCTAATCTAAAATCTTCTACGCTTCCTGGGTCCGTATCCCTCTATTCCCATCCTATTCATGTATTTGTCAAGATGCCCCTTAAATGTCACTATCGTCCCTGCTTCCACCACCTCCGGCAGCGAGTACCAGGCACTCACTACCCTCTGTGTAAAAAAAACTTGCCTCGTACATCTCCTCTAAACCTTGCCCCTCGCACCATAAACTTATGCCCCCTGGTAATTGACCCCTCTGCCCTGGGAAAAAGCATCTGACTATCCACTCTGTCTATGCCCCTCATAATTTTGTAGATCTCTATCAGGTCACCCCTCAACCTCCGTCGTTCCAGTGAGAACAAACCGAGTTTATTCAACCGCTCCTCATAGCTAATGCCCTCCATACCAGGCAACATTCTGGTAAATCTCTTCTGCACCCTCTCTAAAGCCTCCACATCCTTCTGGTAGTGTGGCGACCAGAATTGAACACTATACTCCAAGTGTGGCCTAACTAAGGTTCGATACAGCTGCAACATGACTTGCCAATTTTTGTACTCAATGCCCCGGCCAATGAAGGCAAGCATGCCTTATGCCTTCCTGATTACCTTCTCCATCTGTGTTGCCCCTTTCAGTGACCTGTGGACCTGTACACCTAGATCTCTCTGACTGTCAATAATCTTGAGGGGTCTACCATTCACTGTATATTCCCTACCTGCATTAGACCTTCCAAAATGCATTACCTCACATTTGTCCGGATTTAACTCCATCTGCCATCTCTCCGCCCTGGTCTCCAAACGATCTAAATCCTGCTGTATCCTCTGACAGTCCTCATCGCTATTCGCAATTCCACCAATCTTTGTGTCGTCCGCAAACTTAATAATCAGACCAGTTACATTTTCTGCCAAATCATTTATATATACTACGAACAGCAAAGGTTCCAGCACTGATCCCTGCGGAACACCACTAGTCACAGGCCTTCAATCAGAAAAGCACCTATCCATTGCTACTCTCTGCGTTCTATGACCTAGCCAGTTTTGTATCCATCTTACCAGCTCACCCCTGATCCCGTGTTACTTCACCTTTTGTACCAGTCTGCCATGAGGGACCTTGTCAAAGGCCTTGCTGAAATCCATATAGACAACGTCCACTGCCCTACCTGCATCAATCATCTTTGTGACCTCTTCGAAAAACTCTTGTCAAGTTAGTGAGACACGACCTCCCCTTCACAAAACCGTTCTGCCTCTCGCTAATACGTCCATTTGCTTACAAATGGGAGTAGAGCCTGTCTCAAAGAATTCTCTCCAGTAATTTCCCTACCACTGACGTAAGGCTCACCGGCCTGTAGTTCCATGGATTATCCTTGCTACCCTTCTTAAACAAAGGAACAACATTGGCTATTCTCTAGTCCTCCGGGACATCACCTGAAGACAGTGAGGATCCAAAGATTTCTGTCAAGGTCTCAGCAATTTCCTCTCTAGCCTCCTGCAGTATTCTGGGGTAGATCCCATCAGGCCCTGGGGACTTATCTACCGTAATATTTTTCAAGATGCCCAACACCTCGTCATTTTGGATCTCAATGTGACCCAGGCTATCTACACACCCTTCTCCAGACTCCACATCCACCAATTCCTTCTCTTTGAATACTGATGCAATGTATTCATTTAGTACCTCGCCCATTTCTTTGGCTCCACACACAGATTTCCTTGCCTGTCCTTCAGTGGGCCAACCCTTTCCCTGGCTACTCTCTTGCTTTTTATGTACGTGTAAAACGCCGTGGGATTTTCCTTAACCCTATTTGCCAATGACTTTTTGTGACCCTTTTAGCCCTCCTGACTCCTTGCTTAAGTTCCTTCCTACTTTCTTTATATTCCACACAGGCTTTGTCTGTTCGCAGCCTTCTAGCCCTGACAAATGCCTCCCTTTTTCTTTTTGACGAGGCCTACAATATCTCTCGTTATCCAAAGTTCCTGAAATTTGTCGTATTTATCCTTCTTCCACACAGGAACATGCCGGTCCTGAATTCCTTTCAACTGACATTTGAAAGCCTCCCACATGTTAGATGTTGATTTAGCCTCAAACATCCACCCCCAATCTAGGTTCTTCAGTTTCCGCCTAATATTGTTATAATTAGCCTTCCCCCAATTTAGCACATTCACCCTAGGACCACTCTTATCCTTGTAACTTTAAAACTTACTGAATTGTGGTCACTGTTCCCGAAGTGCTCCCCTACTAAAACATCTACCACCTGGCCTGGCTCATTTCCCAATACCAGGTCCAGTACAGCCCCTTCCCTAGTTGTACTATCTACATATTGTTTTAAGAAGCCCTCCTGGATGCTCCTTACAAATTCTGCCCCTTCCAAGCCCCTAGCACTAAGTGAGTCCCAGTCAATATTGGGGATGTTGAAGTCTCCCATCACAACAGCCCTGTTGCTTTTACTCCTTTCCAAAATCTGTCTACCTATCTGCTCCTCTATCTCCCACTGGCTGTTGGGAGGCCTGTAGTAAACCCCCAACATTGTGACTGCACCCTTCTTATTCCTGATCTCTACCCATATAGCCTCACTGCCCTCCGAGGTGTCCTCCCGTAGTACAGCTGTGATATCCTCCCTAACCAGTAGCGCAACTCCACCACCCCTTTTACATCCCCCTCTATCCCACCTGAAACATCTAAATCCTGGAACGTTTAGCTGCCAATCCTGCCCTTCCCTCAACTAGGTCTCTATAATGGCAACAACATCATTGTTCCACGTACTAATCCAAGCTCTAAGTTCATCTGCCTTATCCATTATACTTCTTGCATTAAAACATATGCACTTCAGGCCACCAGACCGTTTTCAGCAATATCTCCCTGTCTGCTCTTCCTCAGAGCCATAACTGGCCCTATTCCCTAGTTCTCCCTCAATGTTTTCACCTTCTGACCTATTGCTCTGGCACCCACCGTGTCCTGTGTTTAAAGCAGAAAGGACGGCAGATTTCTTTCCCAAGATGGGTTTTTACAGCAACCAACAATGGTTTTCAGATGCCTATTAGAATAGCTTTTAATTCCAATGTAATTGATTGAATTTAAATTCCACCAGCTGCTGTAGTGAGATTGGAACCCATTTTCCCAGAGTATTAGCCTGGGCTTTTGGATTACTAGTTCAGTGCCCCTCCAGATGCCCAAAACTGAGTATCCGTACACAAGACTGGATCTGGCCTATGTTCTATAAAACTGAAGCATCGCTTGCTCAATTTTGAATTTATATTACTTGTGATAAAAGCAAGCAATCCATTAATGTTCATCCTACCTATCGTCCAATTACCAGCACGTGTCCAATCAACCATGAATTTATGTATGGTAGGCTGAATGGCCTACTCCTGCTCTTAATCTTTGTCTGCCAGTCTGAAATCACATGTAGGCCAGACCTGCAATGTAGTCGACTTTGAACTGTTCCCTAAGATGGCTCAGCAAGCCACTAAGTGGTATTAAATCATTATGAAATCTAAAAGGAATTAAACTGGACAGACCACATGGCATTGACCTCGGCACCAGAAATGACAACAGCGCACCTAGCCCTGTCGACCCTGCAAAGTCCTCCTTGCCAACATAGGGGCTTGTGCAAAAATTGGGAGAGCTGTCCCACAGACTAGTCAAGTCTGCTATTGTCTGTATGTTAGTAAGATTCTGTGTGTATGACTATGTCCTCCCAGACACAACCGCCACCATCCCTGGGTATGTCCCACCAACAGGAGCGACATATAGGATTCTTAAGCGGCTTGACAGGGTTAATGCTGAGAGAGTGTTTCCCCTCTAGGACCAGAGGACATAGTCTCTGAATAAAGGGGTGCCAATTTAAGACTTGGATGAAGAGGAATTTTTTCTGAGGGTATTGGGATGGGGGTGTGGGCCATATTTGGGTTCTCATTCGGAGGGTTGGTGCAGACTTGATGGGCTGAATGGCCTCCTGCACTGTACTGATTCTATGACTGTCGGATCAGCCATGATTCTATTGAATGGTGGAGCAGCCTCGAGGGGCCGAACGACCTACTCCTGTTCCTATTTCTTATGGTCTTATAGGTGGTGACCCAGTGTTATACACTACCTCACCTAAGAGTGGCTCAGTAACATCATTAGTCACTGAGCTGGCCAAGTCCTAAAGAACATGGCTGCTAGACTGGGTCTTCGGCAGGTCGTGAGGGATGCAACTGGAAGGAAAAACATCCTCCCCAATCTACCTGTCGCAGAAGCATCTGTCCATGACAGTATTGGGAGGAGTGACCACCTCATAGTCCTTGTGGAGATAAAATCCCACCTTTTATTGAGAACAGTAAATCTTACAACATCAGATTAAAGTCCAACAAGTTTGTTTCGAATCACTAGCTTTAAGAGCGCAGCTCCTTCATCAGGTGAGTTTGGAGAATACCTTCCGTTGTGCTGTCTGGCACTACGACTGTACAAAATCGGGTAGATTTCAAAGGAAAAGTGAGGCTTTTTTAGCAGGTACAAAATCGGGTAGATTTCAAAGGAAAAGTGAGGCTTTTTTAGCAGGTACAAAATCGGGTAGATTTCAAAGGAAAAGTGAGGCTTTTAGCAGGTCCAAGGGGAGCAAATCAGTGAAGGCATTAGTGGAGTACGAAGTGCAGGGTGGAGCTTAAATAGCAGTTAGGAGAGCAAAGGGGATATGAGAATTTGGATATCCCAAAATCTAGCAGAATATCAATGGGAAGAGGATAACCAGGGAAAGAGTAGGGACCAAGGGGGCCGTCTGTGGATGGAGACAGAGGACATTGGTAGGGTGTTGAACGAATACTTCACATCTATCTTTACCCAAGAGAATGAGGATGTAGGTATGGATCTCGGAGAGAGACTGCGAGGTTCAAATTAACATAGGGAGTGACAATGTGTTGGCAGTGGACAAATCTCGGGTCTGGATTAATTGTGTCCCAGGCTGCTATGGGAGGTGAGGGAGGGGCTCTGACCTAAATTTTTAATTCCTCTCTGCCCAAGGGGAGAGTGCCAGACGCGAACAGCTAATGTGGTTACACTAAAGATGGATTGTGGAGAGAAGTCAAGGAACTACAGACCAGGTGAGTCTCTCATCAGTGGTAGGGAACCTATTGGAGAACATTCTGAAGAGAGAATCTATCTCCACTTGAGGCAAGGTTTGATCAGGGATAGTCAGCATGGCTTTGTCAGAGGGTGTCATGCCTAACAAATTTGATTACATTTTTTTGAAGAGGTGCCCGGGTGTGTAGCTGAGGGTAGTGCAGTTGATGTAGTGCATATGGATTTCAGCAAAGCCTTTGACAAGGTTCCACAAGACTTATAATGAAGGCAAATGCACATGAGATACAGAGTAATTTGATGAGGTGGATTCAAAATTGGCTTAGTTGTAGGAGACAAGAGGGTGATGACAGCCTGGTGCTTTAGTGGCTGGAAGCCAGTGTCCAGTGGCGTACTACAAGGATCTGTGCTATTATTCATTGTTATCTATGTTGTTTATATAAACTATGTGGGGGGTAGGATCAGAAAGTTTGCGGATGACATAAAGATTGGCCAGATGGTTAACAGTGAGTGCCTTGGATTACAGGAAAATTATAGACTGGATGGTCAAATGGACAGACCTGAAAAGTGTGAGGTAATACACTTTGGAAGGAGTAGTTTGACAAGGAAGTATTCAATGAAAGGCATGACACTAGGAAGTTCTGAGGAACAAAGGGACTTTGGCGTGTTTATCCATCAATCTCTGATGGTGGAAGGGCAAGTTAATAGGCTGGTGAAACAGGCATATGGGACACTTGTCATTATAAATCGAGGCACAGATTACAAAAGCAGAGAGGTCATGTTGGCGTTGTACAGAACTTTGGTGAGGCCATAGCTGGACTATTGTGTGCAATTCTGGTCACCACATTATAGGAAGGATGTGTTTGCACTGGAGGGGGTGCAGATGAGATTCACCAGGATGTTGCCTGTGATGGAACATTTAAGTTGTGAAGGGAGATTGGATAGGCTAGGGCTGTTTTTGTTGCAGCAGGGAAGACTGAGGGATTGGATTTGTTTATTATCACGTGTACCGAGGTACAGTGAAAAGTATTTTTCTGCGAGCAGCTCAAACAGATCATTTAGTACATGAAAATAATTTTTTTTTTAAATACATAATCGGGCAACACCAGTTACACAATGTAAATACATAGAAACCGGCAACGGGTGCAGCATACAGGAGTGTAGTATTAATCGGGTCAGTCCATAAGACGGTTGTTTAGGCGCTTGGTAACAGCGGGGAAGCAGTTGTTTTTGAATCTGTGCGTGTTCTCAGACTTTTGTATCTCCTGCCTGATGGAAGAAGTTGGAAGAGTGAGCAAGCCGGGTGGGAGGGGTCAGGCAGCGGGAGTTGTAGATCGAGTCAATGGATGGGAGGCAGGTTCGTGTGATGGACTGGGCTGTGTTCACGACTCTGAAGTTTCTTGCGGTCCTGGACCGAGCAATTGCCATACCAGGCTGTGATGCAGCCCGATAGAATGCTTTCTATGGTGCATATGCAAAAGTTGGTAAAAGTCTGTGGACATGCCAAATTTTCTTAGTTTCCTGAGGAAGTATAGGTGCTGTGGTGGCGTCGACATGGGTGGACCAGGACAGATTGTTGGTGATGTGCACACCTAGGAATTTGAAGCTGTCAGCCACCTCCACCTCGGCCCTGTTAATGCATACAGGGGTGTGTGCAGTACTTTGCTTCCTGAAGTCAATGACCAGCTCTTTAGTTTTCCTGGCTTTGAGGGATAGATTTTTGTTGTTGCACCACTCCACTAGGTTCTCTATCTCCCTTCTGTATTCTGACTCGTCTGTGTTCAAGATCCGACCTACTATGGTCATGTCATCAGCAAACTTGTAGATGGAGTTGGAACCAAAAGTTTGCCAGTCGTGTGTATATAGGGAGTATAGTAGGGGGCTAAGTACGCAGCCTTGCGGTGCCCCAATATTGAGGACTATCGTGGAGGAGGTGTTGTTTATCCTTACTGATTGTGGTCTGTGGGTCAGAAAGTCGAGAATCCAGTTGCGGAGTGAGGAGCCAAGTCCTAGGTTTTGGAGCTTTGATATGAGCTTGGCCGAGATTATAGTGTTGAAGGCGGAGCTGTAGTCAATAAATAGGAGTCTGAAAATAAATAGGGGCTACCTGATCGAGGTGTACAAGATTGTGGGGCATGGATAGGGTGTATAGGGAGTAACTGTTCCCCTTAGTTGAAGGGCCAGTTGCGAGGGGACACGAGTTCAAGGTGAGGGGCAGGAGGTTTGGTGGGGATTTGAGGAAAAACTTTTTTACCCAGAGGGTGGTGACGGTTTGAAATGCACTGCCTGTGAGTGTGGTAGAGACGGAATTCTCTCATCCTTTTAAAAAGTACCTGGATGAGCACTTGGCATGTCATAACATTCAAGGCTATGAGCCAAGTGCTTGGTAAATGGGTTTAGGTAGGAGGTCAGGTGTTTTTTCACTTGTCGGAGCAGACTCGATGGGCTAAAGGGCCTCTTCTGCACTGTTGTGATTCTGTGAACAGATCTAGCAAATTCAAACTAGGCATCTGTGGGACACTGTGTGGGGCATCAACAGAAGCAGAATCATATACAATCATAATCCATAACCTCATAGCCTGGCATATCCCCCTACTTCATCATTACCATCAAGCTGGGGGATCAACTCTGATTCAGTGAAGAGGTAGGAGGTGTAAGAGTACTTCCTGTTTATTTCCTTTGTTCCCATTTCTTTTATTATTTTTGGTCCGTGGACCCATAATTGGAATGTGCTTTAAAGCAGAAGCTCTAGCAGTTAATTTTCGCAGGAGACAAACATCCCCAGCCTGCACGATGGGGAAGCCCAGCACAAAAGTCGAGATGAGCATCTGCCGATAACCATTTCAACATATTAATGGTTGATTACTGTCAAGTAGCTGCTGTTAAAATCTGCATGTACCAGACAAGATCAACTTTGCTTTCTTTTTTTCTTACCATGGAGCGAACAGTCAGTTTATGATTTGTAGCCTTCAAAGGTTTCCACCAGATAATGAAAGGATATGTTTTCACATCCAGTTAAAAACATGTTGGTGTGTTAACTCTCACTTGTCTGTTTTCCATATCTACATTTTCTTTAAGTATGTTGCAGATTTACTAGATTTCACTGTTTGTACCTTACTGTGTGGGTGGCATGGTAGCACAGTGGGTGGGCGGCACGGTAGCAGAGTGGTTAGCACAGTTGCTTCACAGCTCCAGGGTCCCAGGTTCGATTCCTGGCGTGGGTCACTGTCTGTGAAGTCTGCATGTTCTCCCCATGTGTGTGTAGGTTTCCTCTGGATGCTCCGGTTTCCTCCCACAGTCTAAAGTTGTGCAGGTTAGGTGGATTGGCTATGCTAAATTGCCTTTAGTGTCCAAAAATGTTAGGTGGGTTTACTGGGTTACAGGGATAGGGTGGAGGTGTGGGCTTAAGCAGGGTGCTCTTTCCAACGGATGGTGCAGACTCGATGGGCCGAATGGCCTCCTTCTGCACTGTAAATTCTATGATCTATATTAGTAGTAGGAGAATCACTAAAATTGGTTAGGTTTTTAATTGAACAGCATACACAGCACTGAACCGAATAAACCTGGATGTCTTTGGCTGCCATTGAGGCCTGGAAGAACGGAATGGCTGTATGGGAATATACATTTCTTTTAGTTGGGCGGGAAAGAGAGAAGAGTTGAGCTGTAGGAAGAGAAAAAAAATCTCCACTATTGGGAATGGTTGGAGACTTTTTTTTGCTCGTGAAATGATTGTGTCATTGGCATGGCCAACGTCCACTGTCATCCCTCATTGCCATTGAGAAGATGGTGGTGAACTATTGGCTTGAGCAGCTGCAATCCCTGTGGTACAGGTCAAAATCCTGGAATTCCCTGCCTAACAGCACTGTGGGTATACCTACAACTCGGGGACTGGAGCAGTTCAAGAAATAGCTCACCACCACCTCAATGAGAAACAGCTCACCACCACCTTCTCTATGGAAAAGGGGGGTGGATAATAAATGCTGGCCGAGCCAGCGACGCCCACATCCCGTAAATGAATTTAAAAGTAGATACACCTAAAGAGACACAGCCATTCCAGAGGGAGCTCCACCACTTTGACCCATTAACAGTGAAGGAATGACTATAGAGTTCAAAGTCAGAATGGTGTGCGACTTGGAGGGAAATTTGCAGGTGGTGTTCCCATCTAACTGCTACTCTCAGGACGTAATGGCTTTAGTAAGGGCATTGCAAAGATTTGAGAATTATTCCAGTGAGGAAAATGTTTGGTTATGTGAATAGATTGAAGAAGTTTGGGTTGTTCTCCTTTGAGGGGCAGCACAGTGGTTAGCACTGTTGCTTCACAGCGCCGGTCCCAGGTTTGATTCCTGCTTGGGTCACTGTCTGTGCGGAGTCTGCACGTTCTCCCAGTGTCTGCATGGATTTCCTCCGGGTGCTCTGGTTTCCTCCCACAAGTCCCGAAAGACATGCTGTTGGGTGAATTGGACATTCTGAACTCTCCCTCTGAATCCGAACTGGTGCCGAGTGTGGTGACTAGGGGCTTTTCACAGTAACTTCATTGCAGTGTTAATGTAAGGCTACTTGTGACAATAATAAAGATTATTATTATCATTATTAGAAGAGAAGGTTGAGGTCGATGGTATTGATGGGATTGTTGTAACTAATGTTGGTCTCATGGATGCAACCTCAAATCGAGTATTCTAAAGGAATAAGTTAAAATGTAATGTTAATATTATTTGACCAGGTTCTCGAATTTAGTTTTAGACTTGATATTAATTTCATAGAATTTACAGTGCAGAAGGAGGCCATTCGGCCCACCGAGGCTGCACCGGCACTTGGAAAGAGCACCCTACCCAAGCCCACACCTCCACCCTATCCCCATAACCCAGCAACCCCACCCAACACTAAGGGCAATTTTGGACACTATGGGCAATTTAGCATGGCCAATCCACCTAACCTGCACATCTTTGGACAGTGGGAGGAAACCGGAGCACCCGGAGGAAACCCACACACACACGGGGAGAACGTGCAGACTCCGCACAGACAGTGACCCAAGCCGGGAATCGAACCTGGGACCCTGGAGCTGTGAGGCAATTGTGCTATCCACAATGCTACCGTGCATTAAAATGCTTAATGCATGTTGCTGGGTGGTGTTCAGCATCAGAAATTCAATGGGTAAATAGAGTATGCTTTCAAATGTGCATTGGATCAAATAACTTTGGTGTTGAAACTGATATTGTGCCAAATTTCAAACTCCGGCTAATGACCTCTTTCTTGCAGCGTTTTATCCAGTATTTGGCTTCAAGAAACACATTGTTCAACTTGAATAACTTTTTGGATAAAAGTGCCATGCAAGGTGAGTTATATTTGTGAGTAAAGAACATATTATTTAGGTCTAACCAATATATGGATTATTAAAGTTGGTTTTCCTCACTCCACCCCCAATCTTAAATTGATCATATAAACTTAAAAACATTCTCTTCCATCCTTGTAGGATATGACATGTCTACTTTCATCAGACGGTATAGCAGATATCTAAATGAAAAGGCACTCTCCTACAGACTAATGGCAGTCGACTTCACCAAAATGAAAAGAGGGTATGTCTATTAAGTGGTTCTTAGCCAGGTAGACAAATATCTTGCATGGGGTGGCATTGATGCAGTATTTAGTGTAGGATTGAATCCTATGTAGTATTAGCAATATGGGAGTAATTAGTGCGTAGAAAATAATAATGAAATTATATATGATGTTACAAATTTCAAGAGATTGTCAGTAAAAAAAATAAAAATAAAACACATCTAAGACAAAAGCTTAGTCCTAATAAAGAAAAAATGCTGAAAAAAGAAAAGAAAATGCTGGAAACTCTCAGCAAATTAATCAATATCTGAAGTGAGATTGGATAGATTAATATTTCAGGTGTGAACACATTTAATCCCATGTTCTCTGAATAGTGTTTGACATTTACAATCTGTATAATAAAGTCCCATGCTCTACATATCCCGTATTTAATCTCTGCATGCCAATCCAAAACAGGAGAAAAGTACTTTGAGAGATTTAGCATTCATTGATTTGACTTTGTTCCGTCAAAGAATTACGATTTTATTCTCCAGTTTCTTTTTCAACCGACCATCACTAAACATTTTTTGATGTAATTTAATTTGTGTTCTTTTTTTCTGACTTATAACTAAATAATTTACACCATAATGATTAAACTTATTCCTAGTTGTCACCATAGTATTGCTAATCAGTAACATTTTCTCAAGCCTTTGCCTGTTTCCAGGGGCTGAAACATGAATTTCAGTGCTTTGCTACCCACCTTTTATTTTAAGCTCAACGTTGCTGAATATAGTTTCTTCCCCGCCCCCACCACCTTACTTCTTCCACTTTTAACTTTATTTTTACCTTGAGCTAATTACTTTTAATTCTTTTATTTCCATTTGTATAGGCTTTGCCATTGGTCTCCTACACATTTTTGTGAAACATGCTTCACTTTTTCTTTGGTCTATTGGAATATCTTTTTGTTAACAAACATTTTCTTATAACTGTTTTATATATTGGAAGTTTGATTTCCAGAGGGATGTGACCAATACACTATAATTTTTAAAAGATAAAACCGGAGATAAGATGACTCTTATCTTCCGATTTACTGAACAACATCTTGTGACATCTGCTAGTTCTTGTAAATATATGGAATGTCTGTAAATATATGGAATGTCTGAATGCTGTTAAGAATATATTGTGCTTTATGATTTGTACGAATAGAAACGTAGCATGTTCATGAAAACCTTGTCAATATGTACTTGATCTCACTCAAAACCAAAATTTAGATTTTTTTTTCCCCCATGCTCTACAGATAGCCATGTCATTTATCTCCACCGAACAATGTATTCTCTTCAGCCCGGTGAAATGGGAGGAATGTTCAATTGATAGCACGATCATATAAATAAATACGACTAACATTTTGTATGCTCTTGTAGGATGGATGGAGTAATGAGAACTATGAATACAGAGAAACTGCTGAAGACTCTGCCTCTAATACAGAATCAGCTGGATGCGCTCTTAGATTTTGATGTACGTACAAGTGTTTTTTATGTGCCCTACCCAAAGGTCTCTACTTAATTATTTCCATCAAACATGCTGCCAGTGTTTGCTTTGTGTGGAAGGTTCCCTCAATTATGACTATACCTCATTTTAGTTACAAAAATGACTTCCACTTTTTTGTTGCTTGATGTTTAATATCTGGTTAAGACTTGGGGCAGTATTTAATGCCCTCCCATGTGGCAGGTTTGTGGCTAGGGTGGTATTTAATCGGGTGCTTCCCAAGTCCACCCTAATTAACTCTGGCTGGACAACATTTCTGCCCCACTGCCACTTGAATCCCTTAAGTGGGAAATCAGTGCTCACTTAAAGGCCTCATCCATGTGGGTAACACATCAAGCGAACTCATGTGGAGTGGCTAGGCCACTAGTATGGCAAGGGGGTGGGCACGGGAGCAATAGGTCAGAAGGTGAGAGCATTGAGGGAGAACTAGGGAATAGGGAAAGTATGACTCTGAGGCAGAGCAGACAGGGTGAAGTTGCTGAACACAGCGGGTCTGGTGGCCTGAAGTGCATATGTTTTAATGCAAGAAGTATTACGGGTAAGGCAGATGAACTTAGAGCTTGGATTAGTACTTGGAACAATGATGTTGTTGCCATTGCAGAGACCTGGTTGAGGGAAGGGCAGGATTGACAGCTAAACGTTCCAGGATTTAGATGTTTCAGGTGGGATAGAGGGGGGTGTAAAAGGGGTGGTGAAGTTGCGCTACTGGTTAGGGAGGATATCACAGCTGTACTACGGGAGGACACCTCGGAGGGCAGTGAGGCTATATGGGTAGAGATCAGGAATAAGAAGGGTGCAGTCACAATGTTGGGGGTTTACTACAGGCCTCCCAACACCCAGCGGGAGATAGTGGAGCAGATAGGTAGACAGATTTTGGAAAAGAGTAAAAACAACAGGGTTGTGGTGATGGGAGACTTCAACTTCCCGAATATTGACTGGGACTCACTTAGTGCTAGGGGCTTGGAAGGGGCAGAGTTTGTAAGGAGCATCCAGGAGGGTTTCTTAAAACAATATGTAGATAGTCCAACTAGGGAAGGGGCTGTACTGGACCTGGTATTGGGGAATGAGCCCGGCCAGGTGGTAGATGTTTTAGTATGGGAGCATTTCGGGAACAGTGACCACAATTCAGTAAGTTTTAAAGTGCTGGTGGACAAGAATAAGAGTGGTCCTAGGGTGAATGTGCTAAATTGGGGGAAGGCTAATTATAACAATATTAGGCGGGAACTGAAGAACCAAGATTGGGGGCGGATGTATGAGGGTAAATCAACATCTGACATGTGGGAGGAATTCAAGTGTCAGTTGAAAGGAATTCAGGACCGGCATGTTCCTGTGAGGAAGAAGGATAAATACGGCAATTTTCGGGAACCTTGGATAACGAGAGATATTGTAGGCCTCGTCAAAAAGAAAAAGGAGGCATTTGTCAGGGCTAAAAGGCTGGGAACAGACGAAGCCTGTGTGGAATATAAGGGAAGTAGGAAGGAACTTAAGCAAGGAGTCAGGAGGGCTAGAAGGGGTCACGAAAAGTCATTGGCAAATAGGGTTAAGGAAAATCCCAAAGCTTTTTACGCGTACATAAAAAGCAAGAGGGTAGCCAGGGAAAGGGTTGGCCCACTGAAGGATAAGCAAGGGAATCTATGTGTGGAGCCAGAGGAAATGGGTGAGGTACTAAATGAATACTTTGCATCAGTAGTCACCAAAGAGAAGGAATTGGTAGATAATGAGCCTGGAGAAGGGTGTGTAGATAGCCTGGGTCACATTGAGATCCAAAAAGACGAGGTGTTGGGCGTCTTGAAAAATATTAAGGTAGATAAGTCCCCAGGGCCTGATGGGATCTACCCCAGAATACTGAAGGAAGCTAGAGAGGAAATTGCTGAGACCTTGACAGAAATCTTTGGATCCTCACTGTCTTCAGGTGATGTCCCGGAGGACTGGAGAATAGCCAATGTTGTTCCTCTGTTTAAGAAGGGTAGCAAGGATAATCCAGGGAACTATGGGTCGGTGAGCCTTCCGTCAGTGGTAGGGAAATTACTGGAGAGAATTCTTCGAGACAGGATCTACTCCCATTTGGAAGCAAATGGACGTATTAGTGAGAGGCAGCATGGTTTTGTGAAGGGGAGGTCGTGTCTCACTAACTTGATAGAGTTTTTCGAGGAGGTCACAAAGATGATTGATGCAGGTAGGGCAGTGGATGTTGTCTATATGGACTTTAGTAAGGCCTTTGACAAGGTCCCTCATGGTAGACTAGTACATAAGGTGAAGTCACACGGGATCAGGGGTGAGCTGGCAAGGTGGATACAGAACTGGCTAGGTCATAGAAGGCAGAGAGTAGCAATGGAAGGATGCTTTTCTAATTGGAGGACTGTGACTAGTGGTGTTCCGCAGGGATCAGTGCTGGGACCTTTGCTGTTTGTAGTATATATAAATGATTTGGAGGAAAATGTAACTGGTCTGATTAGTAAGTTTGCAGACGACACAAAGGTTGCTGGAATTGCGGATAGCGATGAGGACCGTCAGAGGATACAGCAGGATTTAGATTGTTTGGAGACTTGGGCGGAGAGATGGCAGATGGCATTTAATCCGGACAAATGTGAGGTAATGCATTTTGTAAGGTCTAATGCAGGTAGGGAATATACAGTGAATGGTAGAACCCTCGAGTATTGAAAGTCAGAGAGATCTAGGAGTACAGGTCCACAGGTCACTGAAAGGGGCAACACAGGTGGAGAAGGTAGTCAAGAAGGCATACGGCATGCTTGCCTTCATTGGCCAGGGCATTGAGTATAAGAATTGGCAAGTCATGTTGCAGCTGTATAGAACCTTAGTTAGGCCACACTTGGAGTATAGTGTTCAATTCTGGTCGCCACACTACCAGAAGAATGTGGAGGCTTTAGAGAGGGTGCAGAAGAGATTTACCAGAATGTTGCCTGGTATGGAGGGCATTAGCTATGAGGAGTGGTTGAATAAACTCGGTTTGTTCTCACTGGAACGACGGAGGTTGAGGGGCGACCTGATGGAGGTCTACAAAATTATGAGGGGCATAGACACAGTGGATAGTCAGAGGCTTTTCCCCAGGGTAGAGGGAGGGGTCAATTACTAGGGGGCAAGGTTTAGAGTAGATGTACGAGGCGAGTTTTTTACACATAGGGTAATGGGTGCCTGGAACTCGCTACCGGAGGAGGTGGTGGAAGCAGAGACGATCGTGACATTTAAGGGGCATCTTGACAAATACATGAATAGAGGTATACGGAACCAGGAAGTGTAGAAGATTGTAGTTTAGTCGGGCAGCATGGTCGGCATGGGCTTGGAGGGCCGAAGGGCCTGTTCCTGTGCTATACTTTTCTTTGTTCTTTGTTTGTTCTTGTTCTTTGTGGGGGGTGGTGGTTCAAAGACACTCTGGGCCTGACTGAGGAGCGCAACATTGAGTTCAACAATTTTGGACAATAGGGCAGCACGGTAGCACAGTGGTTAGCGCTGGGAATATGGAGCGGTGGACCCTGGTTCGAATCCCGTGTGGAGTTTGCACTTTCTCCCCGTGTCTACATGGGTTTCACCCCCCACAATCCAAAGATGTGCTGGTTAGGTGGATTGGCCACGCTAAATTGCCCCTTAATTGGAAAGAAAACAAAAATGTATTTATTTAAGAAAAACTATTTTGGACTATAAATTCTCCTGCCATCCCCTTTTTGTTTCCTTTGCTTTGCATGTTTCTGGGAGGTTTTCTTGTACCACTATCTGAAAACAAAAATAACTGCTCTAGGTGCGTTTGTTTCTTTTCTTGCCCAACACCATTCTCTTTGGCCCTTTGACATTCAATCTCCCCTGTTTTAAATTTTATTGCAGACTTTGCTTTGCCCTTGCCTCAGCCAGTCCTTGCTCAAAACATATTACATCTCTCAACTTTTCCCAGTTCTCCTGAAAAGCCATCGACCTGAAACGTAAACTCTGTTTTTCTCTCCACAGATGCTGCTGAGTATTTCCAGCATTTTCTGTTTTTATTTCAGATTTCCAGCATCTACAATATTCATGCAACTTGATATATGTATAGTTTTTGAACTTGCTTTGCTCCACCAAGCACTTCCACCGGTGGTAGCATCAGTTACTTGCAGAATAAAGCTTCATGTACTTTACTGTTAGTTCCAATGTACTGGTATGACATTGCTACTTCTCACACAAACCTAAGGTCTCCGAGTGAGGTTAGTGTAATTTAGTTTCACTTTATGCCCAGTTTTGTTGAGCTTATCCACTCCACTTCTTAAGTGACTGTTCCATCTGAACATCCTTGAATTTGGCATTCATATTTTTATTTGTACTACCATTGTTTTAATGGAATCTGTCTCAGAGTGACTATCGGTTTGACTTTCACCTCTGGGTGAAATTCTTCTCAATTAGTTGTGACTCGACTGTAAATCATAACTTTAATAATACTTAACTGTACACATCTTGCTAGTTAAATTCCTGACATGCTTCTAAATTTGAGGAGCAATGACCTAGCTGCACCAGTTAGAGGGCTAGTACTTACAATTATCTTTTCCAGACACATTTAACAGATAACGTTGGGCAAATTTGAGACTTTGATCTACTTTGTAGGTTGAAATCAAGGTTAGGTTTGAGATGAGAACTTTTTAAACACTGCATACCACTTTATTTTGTACATAATGTTTTAATGTTCTTGTTTTTGGATACAGGCAAATCCAAATGAACTAACTAATGGAGTAATAAACGCTGCCTTCATGCTACTGTTCAAAGACTCTATCAGGCTTTTTGCAGCTTACAATGAAGGGATCATCAACTTACTCGGTGAGCAATATATCAAGTGGAGGTTTTGGCTTTGAACAAGGGTTTGAATGAAACATTGTTATTAATGCAGTGTTATGGATCACAACTCAGTACAGTGAATCTGTTTTATAGCAAGGTATTCCAGGCAGACTGGGTTTGTTCAATGTATTCAACATGTGTCTATTGTAACTGGACAAGTCATGCAGACCTTTTCCTCCAAATGGAAAAAGTGGTGACATCACCCTCCCCGTGTTAACCATTCAGTTGGAACTATCTTCTTCAATTTGTTCAACTCCATTGTGCAGAATATGCCTGAGTTTTTGCAACACTTTGAATTAATTCCCCAAGATAAAACCATGAGCTTTTATTGTATGCTTTTCCTCTCCTGGTAGAGACAAACTGGTCTGAATGGAACAGAAAATGTATGTAATCGAAAACTCAATACAAAAAGAGACCATTCAGCTTGTGGTTATGGTTATGAATTGTCTAATGAAGCTAAAAAAAAATCTAACTCCATGATCCAGCTCTTTAGCTTACCTTTCAACATTTTCAAGTGCCTAGCTCCCTCTTAAATGTGACTGGCTATGGCATCATTAGTCAACTAACCATTTTTCCAACCTCCCTGGGAGCATAAATGGGGAAGTTTCTGAAGTGGTGGGAACATGTTCAGTAGAAAGTAGTGTTTAATCTTTTCCTTCCAAAAGCATTTCTGAATTCATTGCATCACTGGGCAGAGAAAGTGCACGCGGGGGGGGGGGGGGGTTTGAAGTGTGTGTGTGTTGGGGGGGGGGGGTGCAGTTCGTGAAGATCGTGAAGAATAGTAGTTTGAAATATTGAAATGGAAGCAATCTAATAGTAAAGAAAAAAATTGAAATAAATTCCAAGTGAACTCTGGTGAAGGCAGCAACTGCAGTTGTGGTGAGGGCGAGTAGAGAGAAGAAGGAGGGTGAATATCGAATGCAGCAGTACTGGAATGGAACTGGATGCACTGATGGGTGTATGGCCAGTGGGACCCCCCTGGTTGACAACCCACCAAAAAGGGAGGAGGAATGACTGAAAGAGAAGTCTGAGACCCAGTGGGCATGAGGATAAGAGAGAAGGGGGTGGAGGGAAAGGGGAGATTGAAGCAATATTAATAAAGTTGAAGAGTTTAGGGAAGGAATGACAGACGGGAGAGAAAGGCATAAGTTATATCTTTCCGTGTTTTCTCTGAGGAGTTGTAAGCTCTGCTGGAACTTGAAGTTTTTCAAACCAAATAACCCTTTGGACTACATTATTCTTACAGTTTTCAGAACGGTACTGAAAACTCTCATGATGGAGAAAATAGGATCTTCCTGGCTAGTAGTTGTGTAGTTACTGAACCTCCCTTAAAAGTTGATGCATGGCAAAAGAAGTCAAACTGAACCTTTTTAAGTTTTTTCCAGCGATGCAAGAAATTGCATGCAGCATGAACAATTAGAACTGCTCAAACACTGAACAAAGGCAAAAAAGAGAAGTGGGGCATTTTTACAACTCATTTACAGGATGTGGGTGTCGCTGCATAGACCAGTGTTTATTGCCCATCCATAGTTGCCATCGAAAACGTGGTGGTGAGCTGCCTTCTTGAACCACTGCTGTCCCTGAGGTGTAGATGCACTCAGTGCTGTTAGGGAGGGAATTCCAGGATTTTGACCCAGCGACAGTGAAGGAACGACAATATATTTCCAAGTCAGCACGATGAGCGATTTGAGGGCATCATCCAGGTGGTATTCCCAGGTATCTGTTGCTCTTGCCCTTCTAGATCGTAGTGGTCATGCGTTTGGAAAGTGCTGCCTAAGGAATCTTGGTGAGACCCTGTGCATCTTGTAGATGGTACACACTGCTGCTCGTGGTGGAGGGATTGAATGTATGTAGAAAGGATAGCAATAAAGCGGACTCTTTGTCCTGGATGGCGTCAAGCCTCTTGAGTGTTGTTGGAGCTGCACTTATCCAGGCAAGTGGTGAGTATTCTATTCCACTCCTAACTTGTGCCTTGTAGAAGGTGGTCAGGCTTTAGAGAGTCGAGAGGTGAGTTGATTGTCTTTGACCTGCTCTGGCAGCCACAGTATTTATAGGTTTAGTCCATTTCAGTTTCTGGTCAATGGTAACCCCCAGGATGTTGATTGTGGGAGATTCAGTGATGGTCATGTCATCGAGATGGTTAGAACCTCTCTTGTAGGAGATGGTCATTGCCTGGCACTTGTGTGGCGTGAACGCCCCTGTTTCTGACCTTGTGTTGGAAGGAAGGTCATTGATGAAGCAGCTGAAGATGTTTGGACCTTGGACACTACCTTGAGGAGCTCCTGCAGTGATGTCCTGGAGTTGAGGTGATTGACCTCCAACCACCACAACCATCTTCCTTTGTGCCAGGTGTGATTTCAATCAATGGAGGGTCCCCCCGATTCCGATTGACTGCAGTTTTGCTAGGGCTCCTTGATGCCATACTTGGTCAAATGCTGCCTTGATGTCAAGGGCAGTTACTCTCTCCTAACCTCTGGGGCTCAGTTCTTTCCTCCTCCTTCTCTTCCCCCCCCCCCCCCCCCCCCCCCCCCCCCCCCCAATGTTTGAACCAAGACTATAACCTGCCGGAACCCAAAGTGAGTGCCCGTGAACCAGTTATGCCCATAAGTTATAGGAGTAGAAATAGGCCATTTGGCCCATTGAGACTGCTCCGCCAGTCATTCATGGCTGATGTTTTTTTCCAAATTCTGCTGCTTTCTCCCCATAATCCCTGATCACTTGTTAATCAAGACCTGTCTATCTCTGTCTTAAAGACACTCAGTGACTTGGCCTTCACAGCCTTCTGTTGCAATGGGTTCCACAGGTTATCCACCCTCTGGCTGAAGAAATTCCTCCTCATCTCTGTTTTAAAGGATCCTCACTTCAGTCTGAGACTGTGCCCTTGGGTTCTAGTTTCTCCTACTAGTGGAAACATCCTCCATGTTCACTCTATCTAGGCCTCTCAGTAGTCTGTAAGTTTCAGTGATATCCCCCTCACCTTTTACGCTCCATCGAGTACAGACCAAGTGTCCTCAACTGCTCCTCATATGACAAGTCCTTCATTCCAGGGATCTTTCTTGTGAACCTTCTCTGGACCCACTCCAAGGCCAACACATCCTTCCTTGTATACAGGCCCAAAACTACTTTCAGCATTCCAAATGAGATCTGACCAGAGCCTTGTACAGCCTCAACAGTACCCATCCCTGCTCTTGTAGTCTAGCCCTCTCGGCATGAATGCTAACATTGCATTTGCCTTCCTCACTGCCAACTGAACCTGCATGTTATTGCTGGGTAGGTGCACTGTTGATGACCCCTTCCATCACCTTGCCTGATGATTGAGGGTCGAGTGCTGGAGTGGTAATTGGCTGGGTTGGATTTGTCCTGTTTCTTGTATACAGGACAGACCTGGGCAATTTTGCACATAGCAAGGTAGATGCCAGTGTTGTAGCTGTACTGGAACTTCATTTAGAGTATTTGTATTTCAAAGGGAAAGAGACAGAAAATGGGATCGTACTTTTCTTCATAATACAACTTACCAGAAGATGTTGACATTGGAATTTTCAAGAGAGCATGCACTCTGTACCAAATTTGATATACATTAAGAAAGTATGATGTATCCATTTTCTGGCACAACAATATTAAGCTCTCCTCCCCCTCACCTCCGCCCCTCCGACAGCCATGGTCAACTCTTCTTAATAGAAGCTGGAGATTTTTACAACTGTCTAAACCTGGAAAAATGTTACCAGTTAAATACTGATACTTGCTGGTGAGCATTTTAAAGATCACAACTCCTTGGGTTCACTCTGTTCTTGGCCTGATGGAAATGGAGCTGATTTTGGGTACAAGATGTTACTTGGATGATTATGGGCAGGACAACTGTTGCTCTTTTTAGCCTTAGTTTATTAGCTCTGATTACGTCACCTTTGCTCACGAGTCGCCAGGTATCTTTCTGATACCGCCACGTGGTTCAAGTTCAAGTTATGATTAATAAGTCAGCACACCGCTTAGTAAGATTGAAATCAACGGTCATTTATTATATACAAGTAATGTTTATACAATAATCCTACTATCTATATAATAAACCTATCACTACTGGCCAATACTTAACTTTAGGAAGAGCCCACCAGGTCAGGGAAACGAATGGCTTATCCAATCGGATTTGGCCCGCGGGATTCAATAGGCTGATACAGGTCGATGGCTAGGAGTCTTTATCGGATAGCGATCGCTGGATTCAAACTTACAGTTGCCGGTTGATGTTCTTGCGAAGGTCTCGAGCAGGCGAAGAAGAGAGAGAGAAAGCGAGATCTGAACTTGGCCCCTCACTTTATAGGGCCCAGGGGCTTCCTGCCTCTCGGGGCGGCCCTTGACACTGAGTCCCAAGTGATTGGACTTGTTCCCAATCACTGGGTTCAATACGTCCAATTGCGAGGCGATTCCCCGATCGGGGGGTGGTCGTTCACCTGCCTTTGTTTCGGCCACTGCAGGCGCCGACAGGTCTGGCCCGGTTTTCAATTGCTAATATGTTGCAATTGTTCCCGGGGATAGCCGATTAAACTGCAGATGTCTGGGTTGATGGGCTGCTAATAGTCCTGAGTATAACTGCAGATGTCTGGGTTGATGGGCTGTTAATAGTCCTGAGTATCGATCTGGGCCGACTTCCCCAGAGCCGAATATGATATTCTGCCTGCAGCTGTCCGTTTGTGTCTTGTTACCTGCTTTTCCCATCAGCCTTTCCGGTTAGGCATTTTAAATCGGATTTTGGCCAAATTAATCGGGGAGCAGCCATGTTACGTGGCTACATTCCCGCCTTGTGATCCTAACGCGAAGCGTGAAGGATCACATAAATTTTGTCCTTTTCGTTCCCTGACCGGCGGGGGGGCACCTCCTACATGGCCACTACTCTGACCCTAGCTATGCACAAAAATTTACCTAAACAATTCTTGAGGGCGCTATGTCAGGCAGAGGCATGTGTCTAAAAATGAAAGTGGGAACCTCTAATTTTACTTCAATACTCTATAAACATTGCATTATCCTATCTTCCTAAAACATACAACAACAATCACAACATTTAATATACTCTTTCCTGGCTTGGCAGTCAAGCTCAGGATCATACATTTTTTTTAATGAAACGTTTTGTACATCTCTTTATTTACAGTAATAACGCAAGTGAATACTCTTTATTCGTTATAGGTCGCTGGGGTCTGGTCATAGCCGAATATCGGGGATCGGATCCGATATACCGGGGTTCGAGCGCGGTACGCTCTCCTTTTCCACTTGCGGAGGCGCATGGTCTGTACTGCACAGCAGAGTATGGCCAATGCTAACAGTGCCTCAATGACGTACGATAAGGTGTACCAGGTTATGAACTTGGCACACCAGGATAATGCAGCATGGCTGGTGACTGGGACCTCGGTACTGCGGGGCAGTGAAACATTAACGGCAGGGGGGCTTGGAGTAATGGGGTCCGCGTTGCTGCGCAACCTAATGTTCAGAAAAAGAGTGTTGAGCACGATGAAAGGAGTCCTCATGGCTGTCCTCTTTCTTTTCTTTCTCTGTGTTCTGTTTTTCTCCGGTCCTGGAGCTTCTGAAGTTCTGTAAAACAAGCATAGTATCTGTAACTACCTTGGTTTAATATCCGGTGTGTTAGTGTGTCTGTCCTTCTTGGGGCCAATTAAACCCTTATAATTGGTCACAATATGTGACTTCTCCCCCATTTTTTTTTTTCAAAACAAATGTTAGGACACGGCACACTTCCCAATGGTGGACCAGTTTAGCATCCAAATGTTCTAGGATGTAAATAGCATTTGACGGCAACCCAAAGGTTGCCTAAATAAATAAAACTGTTTTTGAAAGGAAAAGGTCGAATGAGGCCGCGACGGGTAAGATTTGGATGGAGTCCCCGGGTAGGACGGCTACCAATACCGTATGTCCCCTACCCGAGCGTTTTTGACCAACAGGGGGGTCCCCAAGCAGGGCGGGTCTCACGCTGTTTCTCCACTGCCTGAGCAACCGACAAGAACGGACAAAAATGTAGTCATTATGGTGGGGTTGCTGTTCTGAATCTTCCGTCAAATCAAATCAGAAGAGCAGTTACGATCGGGCGTCTGATACCTGAACAAGTATCAGCTGAAAAGTTAGTTCCGCTGAACAAGCGTCTGGTGGCGGTGGGTGTCTGAGGCAAGTCCTCAGAGGTTTCGGCAGAATGGGCGTGTGGCCGCGGTGGGTGTCAGTGGGAAAAGGTTAAAAAGTTCAGGTGAATGGGTGTGTGGCGGTGAGAACATTCTCCTGTTGGACGAACAACATTAAACAAACATACGAACAGCGGAAACATTCTGCAGGTTCCATCAGGAAGGACAACATTTTCACCAAGTGTCTCCTTTAAATCATCATGTGGACACCTCAGTTCTCTGTTGCGAACAGGGTCGCAAAGGGGTTGGCGGCTTGGGAGTCAGACCCGAGGTCGTCACCTTCTCCCGGGTGCCAAACTCTGGAGTGAATTAGGGCGGAAAGGGCTGCGTGGTGTGAGTTGGGGTCATCCTCGTCGTTGCGGACGAGTCTGCAGGCGTTGTCGCGGTGCCAATGAGTAGGGTCGAGTTGGGTGGGGACAAAGTCGGGGTCGTCCGTGTGTTTCGGGGTTCGGTGGTTGGTGGTGTGGTTTATTTAAGTAAGTGATGAGGAAGAGGTCACTGGAGTCGAAGTCGGAGTTGCTGGGTGTGGGACCAGGATAGTAGGGAAGCGTGCGGTGGCTGTCGTCAGAGTCACAGTTGCTGTCTGTGCTGCTGCAGTCTGTGGGCGTTCCGGGGCGGAGCGTAAAGTCCGTGGGTGGAGTCGGGGGCGCGTCCGTGTCTGGGCTGGACGTGGAAGGGGTGAGTGTGGTTACGTTGGCTGTGGGCGGGGTTTGGTCTGCTGCGTCAAGCATGACGTGGTGGGAGTGGTTTGACTGCTCCATACACCTTTAGCTGGTTTATGTGAAACCATGCAGTCTTACCATTTCGGTATTTGATTTTATATACCGATGGGCTTATTTTATCCGTAATGGAGTATGGACCCGAGTATTTCTGAGACAGAAATGTGCTGGGGTTATACACGGACAACATCACTTGTTGTCCTATATTGTACTCCGTTGCATGTACTACCTTGGCAAAACAGGCCTTGCTCTGTTTTCTTTTAGTGCCCAGTTTAACAGCGGCTGCTAACTGAGCCGTATTTACATTTATAAGTAATCGTTCAACGGCTTTCTCGTGGGTGAGGGCCGTAACTTCAGGGCTGGTCAGGTCTAAACCCAACAAGTACTCTGTCCCTTTCATGGGCGTCCGGTCATGAGGGTGTGTGGGGTGAAACCTGTGGAGGTGGAAACAGTGTTACGCAAAAACATCAGTGCAAAGGGGAGGACCGAATCCCAAGTGGTGTTGTTCTGCTGGACCAATTTTCTAAGGGTGGTTTTTAGGGTCCGATTCATGCGCTCCACTATACCACTCGACTGAGGGTGGTACGCAATGTGAAATTTTTTGGTTATGCCAAATATCGTGAGGACGTTCTGCATGACCCGTCCCGTAAAGTGAGAACCTTGGTCCGACTCAATACTGCGGGGTGTCCCCATCTTGTAAAAATGTGGTGGGTTAGGATTTTGGCTGTGGTTTTCGCGGTGTTGGTGCGGGCTGGAAATGCTTCCACCCACTTTGTAAAAGTGTCTATGACCACCAGAACCTATTTATAGCCATTCCTGCAAGGGGGCAATGGACCTATAAAATCGATCTGGAGGTTAGTCCAGGGGCCGTTAACGGGTCGGGTGTGGCTGAGATGTGCCTTTTTGGCATATCTATCTGGGTTGTTCTGAGCGCAGATGAGGCAATTCTCGATGTAATGGGATACATCCTCTTTGAGATTAGCCCACCAACAAAGCTGTTTGAGGTGGGCTGCGGTGGGTTCGATTCCCTGGTGTCCATGACCATCATGGAATAAACAGATCATTTGATTCCTATCCTGCTCAGGAACTACATAAAGGGTGTCCTTTAGCACCACATCAACATGGGTGGTTATTGTATTTCTGTACCTCTCGTATGAGGCTGGAAACTTCCCTTTCACGATTTCAGTGAGAGCGCTATCCTGCTTCTGGGCCTCTACTAGATCTTCGATCCTAGTCTGCGCGACCTGAACTGCACTCACTGGCGCACTCACTGGGGCGCTCTCGGGGGGGGGGGGCTTCCAAAAGTACCCATGCCTGGATCCTGCCTTAGCCAGCGCGTCGGCTTTTACATTTCCAGGGGGGGAGGAACGATGGTGGCTGCGGACTTTTATAATGCCAAAAGTCCTGTCCTTGGCTTTTTCCAGAATATGGCGGAGTAATGGGGCTGAGGGGAGGGGTTTCCCATCCATGGAAACAAATCCTCTTGTTTCCCAGAGGGGCCGAAATTCAGTGAGACTGTTGCAGACGTATAGACTGTCTGAATATATGTCTGCTGGGCTGGGGAAGGAATCTGGGTGCTCTACAATGTAAGCGATGGCCGCAAACTCTGCTGCCTGCGCGCCTAAGTGCCCGGGTAATTTTAATGCGATTTCCTCGAGGGCGCGTCCTCCACATAAATCCCACAACCTGTTATGCGTTGCCCATCCAGGATCGTGGAAGATCCATCCTGATGGGGTCACACGTGTCCGGGTGAGGGGGGTTCTGAGATGGAGTGGCTAGTTTTCTGGGGGGTGTTTTAGCTATAAAGGGGCCTGTATTATGGTGGGGCGAGATGATTTCACACTCATGGGGGGTTCCGGGGTACTGTAGATTGTCCGCTAAGTATGTGTGAGTCTTTGTCCGTTTTACTGTGATGTCCTGTCCTTGTAAGAGAAGGGTCCACCTAGCAGCGCGGATTTGGCTGACGGTACCGTCTTTAAGTCGTCCGTCTAGTAAAAGTTGGGTGGGGGTGTGCTCGGTCAAAATGGTGATGGGGTTCAGTCCGGTAATGTATGAGAAGTACTGGACTGCCCAGAAAACTGCGAGCAGGTGCCTCTCACAGGCTGAGAATCCCTGCTCCACAGCATCTAAAATCCGGGAGGCATAAGCCACGGGTCTTAGCTGGTCGTGCCGTTCCTGCAGGAGCACGGCTGAAAGGGTGCGGTCTGTGGTCGCTACCTCTATGGCGTAAGGGGAAAGCGGGTCGGGAACTTGTAGCGCGGGGGCGGCTATGAGTGCCTGTTTTAATGATTTCACAGCATCCGTATGCTGCGGAAGCCATTCCCAGGGGGCTCCTTTCTTTAGGAGGTCTGAGAGGGGCGCTGCCTTGCTGGCGAAACTATCAATGTGGTTTCGGCAGTAGCCAACCAGTCCTAAAAACAACCGGAGGGCTGAAATGTGTTGGGGAAGGGGCAATTTAGCGATCGAGTCAATTCTTTTGTGCTCGATCTCGCGTTTGCCGTGTGTGATAATTGTACCCAAATATACCACTTTTTCTTCCAATATCTGGGCCTTTTTGGGGTTTACTTTACAGCCAATGGAGTGTAGTAATTCCAGGAGTTCGGACAGAAGCTCAATGTGCTCTTCCTTTGTGTCTGTCTGCAGTAGTAGGTCGTCTACATACTGTACCAGACATTCGGGGTGAGAAAATTTTGCTAGCCCATTTGCCAGCTGTCGGTGGAAAATGGAGGGGGAGTTGTGGAAGCCTTGTGGCAGGCATGTCCACGTGTACTGCTGCGCTCTGAAAGTGAAGGCAAATTTATACTGGCACGCCTTTGCCAATGGAATGGACCAGAACCCATTACTGACATCCGTGAAATATCGGGCATGGAGTCCCTGTTTGAGCATGGTCTCGGGACTTGTTGCAACGGTGGGGGCTGCTGCGGGGGTGACTTTATTGAGTTCCTGATAATCAATGGTCAAGCGCCATGATCCGTCGGGTTTCCTTACTGGCCAAATCGGGGCATTATTTGTTGAGGCTACCGATCTTAGGACGCCCTGCTCTAATAAGCTTTCTATGACCTTTAGGATTTCTCCCTCTGCTTCTAGTGGAAATCCGTACTGTTTCTGGGGTCTTGGGTCCGGTCCGGTTATCTGTACGGAACCGGTCGTCCGTCCACAGTCGTGTTTTGTGGGTTGCAAATGCTGCCCTGTTCTTTTGCAGGACTGCCCTAACCTGTCGGTCCGTGCTGAGTGTGGTGGGGTTGAACCAAAACTCGCCTACTGCGCTAATTTTGTTCATATAATCCCCTATATTGAGTGTTGCGGGGGCTCTAGCGGATTTCGCCATCTTCCAGACACACTGGTTGACTGGATCGAAAGAGAGGTGGTGAGAGTTCGTAAAAGTCGATCCCTAAAATGTGCTCTGCTGTTGGGGGATGGTCGACTAACACTACGGGGTGTTTTGTATTAATAGTTCCGATCTGGATGGGTACAGGGGTTGTGATATGTCCCTGCTGTGAGTGGCCTGTGAAGCTGCTGAGGGTGATAGTGGCTGTGGTGGGCCACGTGTCCTTACCAAGGGTGGAGGAATTTAAGGTTGTGCGGGACCCTCCTGTGTCCCAGAGAAGCTCGATCGGCTGTCCCCTAACCTTTGCTGCGATGACGGGTCGTCCTGACCTATCCCAAAGGGTATTGCAGACCCAGCTGGGGGAGCCTGTACACCGTCAGTCCGTTCCGGTCAAGTCTGTCTGATCGGACAGGGCACTAACGCTTTGTATGGGCTCTGCCTTTTTCTTATTGAGAGTGCCTGTCTGTTGGGCTCTCTGTGGTTTTTTAGGGGCCTTGCATTCTTTGGCAAAATGTCCCAACTGTCTGCAATTGTAGCATTCTTGCGGTTTTGCTGGGGGGGGGCTGCTCTTTCCCTCGTTTACCCAGGCGGGGTTGTGGAGAGTGGTTCTTACTGCCTGCACGTCTGCGGCGGCTTGGTTTTCCTCGGGGGTTCTAGCTGCGGATTTACCGTGAGCCGCTTGTTCCCAAACGCGGGACAATCTTTTGACCACCCACTTCTCATTATGAGCCTCCTCCGAGGGGTCATAATTACTACAGGCATTCTGTCCTGCTTCCGTGGCATGGGAGATAAGGGTGCGGGTCCATTTGGCCATATTGTCTGCGGACAAATGGGCACGGTCTACGTTGCCGAAAACGGCTTCAAAGTGAATCCACAAGCGTCCTGCGAACGCGGTGGGGTGTTCAGACTTTTTCCGACTGCATTTATTTAGACCGTCTACGGTTGTACCCGATCGCATCCAGGATCGCGGTATGCATTTCTGCAAGGGTGCCTCCTCCTACATTCTGTGGGTCGGGAAGGGCTGCTGCGACCGATGGGTCTAAGCTGAGGACCGTGAGCTTTACCTGCTCTTTCTCATCCAGGCCGTACATGGTTGCCTGGTGTTTGACGGTGGCAAAGAAATGGTGTGGGTCTGAAGCGGGGAGGAACGGTGTGATTTTAGCACACGCGTCCCGTAATTGGGTCACTGTGAGGGGGGTGGAATATAAGACTTCCGCCTCGTCTGCTGTAGCGGTGCGGGTTACAGGGTTCATGGGAGCCTGTATTATCTGCTGTGTGGGGGATGGGGGTGCTCTCCTCATTTGGGGTTTTCCCTGCGCATATGCTCCCTGAACATAACATATCTCTGCGCTGTCTCTTGCAGTTCTTCCCAATCAGGGCCGTCTTCCTGGTCTAAACCTTCCCCAAAGGTGTCATGGAATCCCTTTTGGACAGAAAGCATAGCTTGCAGGTCTGCAGTTTGCTTTCTGCACTTTGCATGGTCCAAGGTACTCTGCCTTTGTTCCATGGTTGCAGCGTGGAGCGCTCGCAAGGCTGCCTTGAGATCACTACACTGCTTCTGTAGTGTCTCCACCTGCTTCTCCGTCTCTTTCTTATGGATGGCACGCTACGTGTCCTGATAAGCCTTCTCATACTGGGATTGATAACTGCTTAAATGCGCCAGACAAGACTGGTGACCCCGTTGGGCGTCAGCCACCTCTTTGTCCTTGGCTTCTAACTGCCTTTTCAATTCCAGGTTTTCCTTTTCCATTTCGCATACATCGATTTTACTCATACGATGTATGCCCTCTATTTCTTTTCGGAGCGTCCTGACGACCTCCTCCGTGCCTCGCAGTTGTGCCATGCAGGACACGATTGCCATCGGCTTGCGCGCTTTTGCTAAGCTCTTTTTATGGATCTCACTCAGGTTCTCCGACCAAGTATGCCCTATACTTCCAGGACCTGAGTCGTCGTTATTACAGAAACCGCTCCACACGGGCCATCCTTTGCCCTGCAGAAATTTGCAAATTTCCACTTCCCAAATGGGACACTGTCCCACTCTAACGCTGCTGATCGATGCGACCGCAAATTCTTCGGGGTTCATGAGGCGCTGCATTGCCTGCATGGCTATCTCTCTTATCTGCTCGTTACGTTCAATTTTGGAACAGGGGGCTAAGGTGGTGTCGTAGATGCGGGTACGGCTTGCGCTAATTTCTGAAAATACAGACTTCCGACAGTTTTGACGCAACAAAATCCATCAGTTTTACCTTATAACCCTGTTAGTTACGCATGCATACACACACTTCCGAATTGTGAATTATTAACCAGAACCGCTTGAACACTTGTGGGTTTTTTTTGTTTTTGTTTCCGATTGGATTCTAATTCAAATTGTTGGGGTTCTCCCGGAGTGGTTTTCCACTTCTATGTCGGGTCCCGGCGGAGTCGCCAATTATGTTGCTCTTTTTAGCCTTAGTTTATTAGCTCTGATTATGTCACCTTTGCTCACGAGTCGCCAGGTATCTTTCTGATACTGCCACGTGGTTCAAGTTCAAGTTATGATTAATAAGTCAGCACACCGCTTAGTAAGATTGAAATCAACGGTCATTTATTATATACAACAAGTAATATTTATACAATAATCCTACTATCTATATAATAAACCTATCACTACTGGCCAATACTTAACTTTAGGAAGAGCCCACCAGGTCAGGGAAACGAATGGCTTATCCAATCGGATTTGGCCCGCGGGATTCAATAGGCTGATACAGGTCGATGGCTAGGAGTCTTTATCGGATAGCGATCGCTGGATTCAAACTTACAGTTGCCGGTTGATGTTCTTGCGAAGGTCTCGAGCAGGCGAAGGAGAGAGAGAGAGCGAGATCTGAACTTGGCCCCTCACTTTATAGGGCCCAGGGGCTTCCCGCCTCTCGGGGCGGCCCTTGACCCTGAGTCCCAAGTGATTGGACTTGTTCCCAATCACTGGGTTCGATACGTCCAATTGCGAGGCGATTCCCCGATCGGGGGGTGGTCGTTCACCTGCCTTTGTTTCGGCCACTGCAGGCGCCGACAGGTCTGGCCCGGTATTCAATTGCTAATATGTTGCAATTGTTCCCGGGGATAGCCGATTAAACTGCAGATGTCTGGGTTGATGGGCTGTAATAGTCCTGAGTATAACTGCAGATGTCTGGGTTGATGGGCTGTTAATAGTCCTGAGTATCGATCTGGGCTGACTTCCCCAGAGCCGAATATGATATTCTGCCTGCAGCTGTCCGTTTGTGTCTTGTTACATGCTTTCCCCATCAGCCTTTCCGGTTAGCCATTTTAAATCGGGTTTTGGCCAAATTAATCGGGAAGCAGCCATTTTACGTGGCTACACAACCAATAAAGGTGGAACTACCTTTCTTTGTCAAACTTTGACAGCCCATTTCAAATCCACAGAAGACCAGGGCAAAAAATGCATGGGAACATCACCCTCTGCGAGTTCCCCTTTAAGCACCATCCTAACTTGGAACTATATTGTCATTCTTTCACTGGGTCACTCCCTCACTAACAGCACTGTGGGTGTACCTACACCACATGGACTGCAGCGGTTCAAGGAGGTGACTCACCACAGCCTTCTCGAGGGCAATTAAGGATGGGCAATAAGTGTTGGCCTAGCCAGCGATACCCACACCCCATGAAATAATTTTTTTAAAAACAGCTGGGCCCATCTTTCCTAATTGCAGGTGGAGCAGTTTAAATACTCTTAGATGTTGTTTTCCCTTTTAAGTTGTCATTTATAATTTCTTAAACTTCAAGTTCCATTCAACCTTTGCTTCAGCTTTTGACGCCTTCTTTCTAATAAGAACCTTGCGCACTATGTCAATTTATACTTTTTTTTAAAGATACTTGATCCCTGTCAGAGAGGATTATTTAAAGAAGTAACATTCTAAATAACTTTATAGCAGTTAATGACACTTGTCTATATATTTTTGAAGTGGTATAGCCTCCAGCCATACCAATTTATTTTTGCTATCAGATGTCCAGAGTTTCTTAAGCAATAATCAAAGCATTGAATATGGCAATCCTTGGGTAATGGTGACAGGGTAATCCTATAGAAAATGTATGCCAAGTGGAGATGATCCTTCCGGATTTTTGCTTTGGCTTTTAGTTTACAGGGATTTGGCCAAACGTCAAACCACTGAAAGTAAATGGAATTTTGAGTTGTCACCAAGCAGTTGTGTCTTGCACATCAGGGAGGAAAAATATACTACTAGCTGTTGCACAAATGTATAATGTGCTGTTAATTTTATTTTGAGTAATCAGTTTATACAAAATGCTTTATTTAACTATTTTTGAAAAAGAACAGCCATATTATTTTGGCTCTAACCAGGTTCAATTAAAGGTGTGTATCAATTGTTTCAGTTGGCACCAGGTAAAGGGAGAGTATGATTTACCTTTAATATTTTTGGGACGAACTGAAGTCCAAGCTTTTGACTATCCCTAAAATATCTGCAGAAAATTGGGGAGAAGTGGGACATGTGTGTTGTGTATATGTAAAAGCTATCAGCAAAAGTAGAGAAATTATCTCTAGTTTTAACCTGAAAAAATTATAAAATTTGTATTTTTGGAATATTGGTAGAAAAAAAAGACAAATGCTCAAAAGCTTTTTCTGACCATTTTGACAGAAACATTGCAGATAATTAGGTACATTTTATTTCCTGTTTTCATGCATTGCAATGGTTCTGACTGCAGCTGCTTTAAAAACAAATACAGTGGCAGGTATGAAACAAATGTATTTTCATGAATTTGAATGAGGACATTTTAAAAGCCATTTTATGATTATTCTGATTTTCAAAATTTATACTACAGCTCTTGTGTTGATTATCTTTCCAGAGAAATACTTCGATATGAAAAAAAACCAGTGCAAGGAAGCCCTGGACATCTATAAAAAGTTTTTGGCTCGAATGACCAAGCTGTCCGAATTCCTCAAAACTGCAGAGGTGAATATGTATTTCTTGCCTGTAGTCTATTTCTCCCATCCCCACCTCTTTCCTCCTTTTCCTGTATATGAAGCATTTCTGTAAGCATGCAACTCACTTTTCGTTTTTATTTACTTGCCACTGCATGAAGTAATGTGAACTTTTTCTTTGTTGACACAGCAAGTTGGAATTGATCAGGGTGACATTCCAGATCTTACTCAGGTCAGTGTACATATCATCTAGCTTTATCCATTTCCCAACTTCTGGGTTTTTAAGTTTTTTTTTCTACAGAGAGCATGAGTCTCTGTGTGTACATGGTTTACACATGTATATTTTATGTGAACTCAGTTTTGTGCCTGTATACATTATACTGTATGAAGTACTGCGTGTCGCCCTGTGACTTGAACGGAATCTGATCAATATATTCTAACACAACTTTTTAATTTTCATTACCTATATTTCAGATTTAGCTTTCTGAGCTCTGGTTTAGAATGATTGTGAATGCAGTTTACTTTCACCTTGGAGAGCTTGACATTGTCTGTAGTGCCCAATGGGCATCTAAATTGCACGTGCATTGTTACTTTTATACTCTTGTCTCGCCCTTCTGCTCAAATGCTAGGTATCAGAGTTGCTGACTCTTGGTTGGGCTGCTCTCTTGTACTTTCAGCCAGTGTGTTCAATTGTTAACGAGAATCAAAGCCAAGTTCTGAATTATTGCTAGAATGTACAAGGTGCTACAAGTTGAATAGAACATTTAAATTGAAGAAAAATACCACATCACTGCGCTGAGATCCCAGGTTTGATCCCGGCCCTGGGTCACTGTCTGTGTGGAGTTTGTACATTCTCCCTGCGTTTGCGTGAGTTTCGCCCCCCACAACCCAAAGATGTGCAGTGTAGGTGGATTGGCCATGCTAAAATTGCCCCTTAATTGGAAAAATTAATTGGGTATTCAAAATTTTAAGGGGAAAACATTGAAGAAAAATATACATGAACTTGGGCATCGGGTTGGCCATGTAGATGGGCTATGTCCTAATGTGGATGAGTTCTATGTTCTGTTGGCACAGGAGAACAACACAAGTTCCTTATCCACAAATCAAGTGTTGTGTTGATTCTCAAATCAAGGTAACAGGTTATGTACACAGTGCATGGGTCAAAAAGAATGAGTTCAGGAGGCTGGATAATGCAAAGTTTGCATTATAAATGTTTATGGATTGTAGGAGAAAGGGCAAACTGAGGGAGATAAGGGCTTGCACGTTTTTAATGTGTGCATTGAAGATGGGATAGAAGAGTCTTCCGGAGAGTTAAAAGTTGAGGTGCATTTTAAAAGTAGACAAACTTTGGTGTTTGACATGGATTATAAAAATGTTGACGTGAGCACAACATGAGACTAAATCAACCCAAATTGCTTCCGATTTGACTCAAATAAGGGTTACATGAAGGCATGTCATTGCATCTGTGCATGCACTATTAGCACAGTCAACTGAGTAGTGCATTCATTGTTGTTATTATATCTCTAGGCTCTAACTGCTTGTTCAACTCCTAATTTATTTTTAAAATCTGATCATGCTTCTGTGAAGGCGGCGGGACTTTTTTCAATATTAAGAGACCGTATACTAATATATCATCCGGGATGGGGAACAAACTACCATGCAAGCATGCCAGTTGCAAAATTTACTAATGCAGGACAAAAAATAAAATAGGATTGTTGGCTACCTAAAACTACAGTAATTAGGCTTATCCTGTACTAGTTGCTTGTTTCTGAATAATGGTGATTGCTGCTATTTTCCTGTCCATTGCCTGCATGTCTTCAAATGTCAAATGGGCATATACTGGACCGTTTTCTAGATAAAAAGGTGCTAGTTGCATTTGAACACTGAAATAGTTTGCATTAAGCTTTTGAATACAAGTTTACCACAAAAAAGCCTCAGCGGTTATGCCACTCCCTAACCACTCGTCTCCTTCAGTTGAATGAAGATTTAGCCCGTATCAGCGGCACTGCTACACACCCATGCATTTCTACGGTACTGTGACCAAGAGATTATTAAAAATCTAGATCTGCTTTGCAGAACAATTCCACTAATGTTCATTGATGTATTCATTCATAATGATTAACTTGCTTTCAAAATGCATAGTCTCCCAGTTTTAGGCTAAGATGCCAGCCCATGGGTATAATAAAAACAATGTGCTGAAAAATCCCGACAGGTCTGGAAGCATCTATGGAGACTAAAACCGTTTCTCTCTCCATAGATGCTTGCCAGACCTGAGTTTTTTTCAGAATTTTTTGTTTTTTATTTCCAATTTCCAGCATCTGCAGTATTTTAGATATAATAATTTTGTTTTCAAAATACTAATAGATCTAAAATTTACCTTGGTGCTCTGAACAATTCTCTTTGATTGTTTCATATGAAAGGTATGAATTTTTATTCTGCATTTGTACAATGGAAGGAATATGAGGAAAAGAGAAAGTTCTAGCACATTCTGACCAAACATGCATTCTAATTGTAGTAAATTACTAATATAAAGCCTTTGAGCAACCTTTAAATTCAAATTTGAAAGTCAGTCCACTTCAGACATTGTGAAATGAAGGAGATGTTATTTTTAGATGTATTTGACAGACCCTGAGTAAACTATTCATGTAATAATATGGTGATGCCTTTACATTTTCCAAAAATAGTTGATTTTTTTTTGTTAAGCAGATAAGCAAATCATTATTCCCTCCCCCTTCACCCAAGATCTCTTCCTAAGCAGGCATGACACTATTCGTAAATGGTTCTCCCTTCTGTCAAGAAGCTTCCTGGCTTCTGCTCTATCTTTTTCCATAGTGGCACAACGGGGACTGGGGAATTAGTGTATATCATATCCCTTAGGGGCAGCACGGTAGCATAGTGGTTAGCTTCACAGCTCCAGGGTCCCAGGTTCAATTCCCGGCTGGGTCACTGTCTGTGCGGAGGCTGCACGTCCTCCCCATGTGTGCGTGGGTTTCCTCCGGGAGCTCCGGTTTCCTCCCACAGTCCAAAGATGTGCGGGTTAGGTGGATTGGCCATGCTAAATTGCCCTTAGTGTCCAAAAAGGCTAAGTGGGGGTTGCTGGGTTGCGGGGGTAGAGTAGATACGTGGGCTTGAGTGGGTTGCTCTTTGTAAGGGCCGGTGCAGACCCGATGGGCCGAATGGCCTCCTTCTGCACTGTAAATTCTATGATCTATGATCTGTCATTTCTCCAACGCTCAACAATGAAGATGCAGCTATTAGACTGACTATTCCATTCCGTATCATGAAACGCCACGCACCCTTTTCAGAATTATACATTAGATTGATGTTTTGAAATGTTTGTGCTTGTATGGTCAACAGACTAAAGGTTGAATTTCAAATGTTAACATAGTTAAGTTGCAGTTCATCTTGATAAGTGCATTTCCAGACTAAAATCTAGTGCAAAGCTGACCATAAACTGCTAATTTACAAATCTTGCATTTAAAAAGCAAAATGTGGAAGAAAAACTCAAATACAGGGTTGCTATTTTAAGTTTTAATTAGATAATGTACTGAGGATTAAATACAAAAATTAATCAGTATATTTGGATTGGGAATTTTCATCAGTGGGAGTGATGGGAGATAGTCAGTGCGTAGAGCCTCACCTTGTGGTTTATTGGCAAAATACAGTTTTCTTAACTTGTGTTCTGCATTCCTACTGTATTTGTTAGATCTTCATTTAATGCTGCTGGCCATTATCCTCCAAAGATTTTTTTCACATACTATAAAGTAACTATTTAAGACCAGCAAATGGCAAATTAAATTTATCCTAACTATTGGGGATCCTTAAACAGATAAAAGCATTACCCTCCTTGAGAAAGTTCAACATCAGGCAGCTCATTTTGTTACAAACAATTAATCACAAGATTCACACCTCCCAATTCTCTTGTTGCCAGTCTGGCAGTCTCCAGAACCAAAGAAAGGCCCAGAGGTTAATTGCCTCTACAATTTTGAATTAAACATTTCTGAGCAATACATTATGCCTAAAAATGAAAGCTCAACACCTCAACGTGTTTCCTTTGCTAGCTCCTTTATCCCGAAGTACTGGAACAATCTTCCACAAACCTCAATTTCCATGCCCTCCATGGTTGATTTTTTTGGTGCACCTAGTGGAAAACTATGGAGGGAAATTTTACCAAGTATTGTTAACTTTTTTTTCAAATTTGAAAAGCCTTCTCTTTGAAGTGAGCTTAAATGTCCCAAATGACTTGTGTCTGCCAATGCATGTATCCTGGTGTTGACTTCTATCTGGATCTCCTTGGCGAAAGCAAAAGGAAGCATGCAGAGGCCCAGTATTGCTGTTGATTCAGCACAAACATAAAATTGGGTTAGGTGCATTATACCATCAAAACTAATCATTTTTTTCTTAAATTTATCACTACAGGCACCAAGCAGTCTGCTTGAAGCATTGGAACAGCATCTAGCTTCTCTAGAAGGGAAAAAGACAAAAGAATTTTCTGCAGCAAGCAGGTGAGAATTGTTACATCAACAGATAATTACATTTCATAGATTCATAGAATAGTTGCACACACAAGGAGGCCATTTGGCACATCTTGTCCATGCCAGCCCGAGGACACTCAGGTGCCTTTTCTAATGTCACTTTCCTGCAGCCGATCCTTAGCCCTGTAGCTTTGAGCACTTACGGTACAAGTCCAGGTATCAGCAAATTCCAGACTCTCTCTACCCTCTGCGTAAAAACATTTTTCCTCATGTCCCCTCTACACCTTCTGCCACTTATCTTGAATCTATGTCCCCTTGTTTTAGAATTCTCCACCAAAGGAAACTATTTTATCCTCTCTACCCTATCTCTTCCCCTCTTAAATTTTGTGTACCTCAATTAAGTCACCCCTCGGCCTTTGATCCAAGGGAAATAACCCCAACCTATCCAATCTTTCCTCCTAGCCACACTTTTCTAGCCCTAGCAACATTCTTGTAAACCTCCTCTGCATACTCTCCAGAGCAATAATATCCTTCCTGTAATGTGGCGACCAGAGCTGCACACACTATTCCAGTTGCAGCCTCACCAGTGTTTTATATAATTCCAATATATCCTTCCTTTTATATTCTATATCTCTGACAGTGAAGGAGAGCATTCCATATGCTTTCTTCACAATCTTGTCTACTTGAACTGCTTCTTTAGGGACCAGTGTACCTGTACTCCAAGATCTCTCACTTTGTCTACCCCTCTTAGTACATTCCCATTTATTGTCTACTCCCTACAGTTGATGTCTTTAACTAGCAAAACCTCCCAACAAGCTTAAGACGTGCATCATTAATAAGAATAGTTTTGACACTGAGCCACAGAAGACAATATCAGGACAAATAACAAAAAGCTTTCTCAAAGGGTTAATTTTTTTGGAGTTAAAGGAGAAAATTAAGGAGAAGGTAAAAGCAGTAGAGGGGCAGAAAGATTTAGGGAAGGAATTCCATACATTGTTTCCAATTGCCAAGGCCCTAATGTGTCAGTAGTGAAACAATTAATTGGGGTGCAAAAGAGACCAGAATTAAAGTTAAGAGGGCTAGAAGGCTTGGAGTGATGGAGGAGATTATAAATGTAGGGCAGAGCAAAGGCTCAGAGCAATTTGAAATCGAGGACAGAGATTTTAAAATTGAAGTGTTGTCGGCCTGGGAGCCAGTGTAAATCAGCAAGTATAAGGGTGGTAGGTGAATAACATTTTGTGCAAATTCCAATATAGACAGCAGACTTTGCATCAGCCCAAGTTTGGGTAGGATCGGAGTCTAGCCAGGAAAGCATTGGAATAGTCAAGGCTAGAGGTAACAAAGGCATGAATGTGGGTTTCAGCAGCAGATGAACTGACACAATGTTGGAGTTGGGCAGTATTATGGAGGTAGAAGTAATCAATCTTGGTAATGGAGCAGATATGTGGTTGGAAGCTCAGCTTGGGGTCAAACAGAAGATTGATGTTGCTAGTGGCTCAGCTTCAAGGGGTCAGGGAATGGATTTCTGGTTGGAACAAAGACGTTGGTTTCAGTTTTCCCAATATTAATATGGAGTAAGTTTCTGCTCATCTTAACATTGCTCATCCAACATCCAATATGGCAAATCAGACTGTGGAGGGTGTGAGAGAGGTGTTCTTGTGAAACCTGATGTACCTTTTGCAATGATCGCTTATGATATTGCCAAGGGGCAGTATAGTTGAGAAATAGAAGGCAGCTAAGAGTTAGATCCTTGGGGTGAGGTGGTAGTGCAGGAGTCGGAAGAGAATCCTGTAGGTGAATCTCTGGTTACCGTAAAATAGACAAAAATGGAACCAGGCATGGGAAATTCCACCTGGCAGGATGACAAAGAAATCTTGTTGGAGTAGGATGCTGCGGTTGATCAAAGGCTGAAGATAGGTTGAGTAGGATGGAGAAAGGATAGTTTATCATGATTATTGTCACCTAGTTTGTTATCCTTGTGATGCCCATAATTGGGAGTGAAGTGCATTTTACCAGAATGAGCTGTCTGACCAGAGTTCTGGAAAAACCATCAGTTCTGCCAACACCTTGGCGAAGAACTCCGTCGACTCTAGCCATCCACCCCCTCGGGTAGGTCCGCAACCCTCAAATTTTGCCACCCTTGAGCAGTTCTCCAAGTCCTCCAGCTTTGCTCGCAGCCCCTTATTGGCCTCAACCATCCCCCATTGAGGTGAGCTGATCGCTATGATGCGACATGGCCTCTTCCACTCCCTTCATCTCCTTGGCCGATGTCTTCACCACAGCCACCCTCACCGGGGCAATTGCCTCCTCCACCAACGCCTTCAAAGCCACCGCCATCTCCTTTCTCAACACCTCCATATGTTTTCCAAACTGCTTCTCCAGCTCCAAGGCATCACCTCAGTCATCTTCTCTGCCGTAAACAGTGCGGCCTCACCCAGCAGCCCAGCCGCCGCCATCTTGCCAGCTCCCTCTCACTCGACAGTGAACACTCACTCCCTCCCTTCTTCATAGCTGTTTTCCTTAAACCTTTTGACATTCTTTGCCTTCTTTATATCTTCCTACACCAAATCATTCACAAATTGCCCCCAGAACTGGACATTAAAACTCCTAAAAGCACGCCTCAAGCAGGAGCCACCCAACATGGGACTTCCCCTCTACATGCTGCCATTGCCCTCTTCCGTTCAACATGATTTCCTAACGTGTATGTTGTAGAGCATTCATACAATTTTCACCATCACTACGTTATAAAACCTGAAATAAATATTAACTTGAGTGTTTTAGAAGTTTTCTGATCGATGTTTCAACTTGTACAACATGGAATCATAGAATTGTCGAATGATTTAAAGCCCAGAAGAATGCCATTTGACCCATTGTATCTGTGGCCACCTGTAAGAACGACTCAGCTATTCCCACTTACCCGCAATTTCCCTGTAGCCCTGCAATTTTGTTTCCTTTTGAAGTACTATTGAATTCCCTTTTGAAAGCCAGAAATAAATCTGCCTCCACCCCACTTTTGCCATTTTTTACCTTGGATCAGTTTTCCCTGGTTCTCTTTCTTCTTCTCGATCCGACTACCAATGGGAACAATTTCTCCTTATCTCATCTGTGTAAACCTCTCATGATTTTGGAACATCTTTGTCAAATCTCCTCTCAAACCTTTTCTAAGAAACACATTCTCCCCGTGTCTGCATGGGTCTCGTCTCAGCTCTACAACCCAAAAAATGTGCAGGGTTAAATTGCCCCTTAATTGGGAAAAATTTTTTAAAACCTTCTCTAAGGTTTCTCCAGTCTAAACTGGTTTCTCCAGTCTATCCGCATAACTAAACTTCCTCATAACTGGAACTATTCTCGTCAATCATTTCTGCACTCTGTCCAATGCTTTTACATCCTTCCTATGCTTTCACATCCTTCCTAAAGTGCCGCTCCGAATTGGGCAGAGCCAGTTGAAGCTGGACCAGGTTCACAACAACTTTCTTGTTTTTAAAAAAATGTATTTTATTACAGATATGTATCAAAACAGGTTACGACACATAAACACCCCGGTAATCATACTTCCCAGCAATCAGCTATATAGTCTGATGTTTCCCCTTTTTCACCCCCCACCCTGTGCCGAACAGCTCCTCAAACACAGTCTCAAACATCCCCCACATTTTCTCAAACCCCCCCTGCAGAACCCTTAACTCATATTTTATCTTCTCCAACCTAAGGAGGTCGTACAGGTCACCCAACCAAGCCGCTACCCCCGGTGGCAATGCCAACCGTCACTCCAGCAAAATTCGCTGCCGTGCAATCAGATAGACCTTCCTCCTCTCCATGAGCTCCAGCTTCTCTGAAACCCCCAAATATCGTCACCAAAAGGTCCTGATCCTCCACCTCCTCCGCTATCCGGGCTAAGACCGCAAACACTCCCGCCCAGAATCTTCCCAATTCTTTGCAACCCCAAAACATGAGTGTGATTCGCTGGCCCCCACCGACACCTCTCAGTCTCATCTGCTACCCCCTGAAAGAACCCACTCATTCCCGCCCGAGTCATATGCCCCATGTGCACCACCTTAAACTGTATCAGGCTCATCCTTGTGGGTACCTCACTCCATACTCCCCAATTGATCTCCCCTTCCCATTTCTCCTTGATCTTCACCACCTGCTCGCCTCCCTGCCCCCCAACCACTTGTATATATCCCTGATTCTTCCCTCCCCTTCCACATCCGGAAGAAGCAGTCACTCCAGTAGGGTGTATCCCGGCAACCTAGGGAACCCCCTCCTGACCTTTTGCGCAAAGTCCCTAATCTGCAGATACCTGAACTCTCTCCCCCTTGGCAGCTTACCCTCTCCCTTGGCTCCTCCAGACTGGCAAACCCTTCCTCCAAATACAGATCCCTCACCTTGGCCAGCCCCACTTCTTGTGTACAACTTCCTTTTTTTTGTACTCTGTGCCTTACAATACAAGTTTTGTGTCATCAAAGCTGATTAATTCATGCCGTCTTCAGATTGGTATCAAAATTTCAAATAAAATTAGTACTTTCATTGAAGGGAGATTCATTTTGCAACTAATCAGAGTCTATATTCCCTTCCCCAGAAATGTTTTAATTTAGATTTATTTTCCACTTTTGGGTTTTATATAAACCTTTCTTTTTGGAGGGGAGCTCGCTGATATTTTCAAATAACTACAAGAGCAGTAAAGCAGCAATTTATTTCCAAATTTACCTTCCTCCTGCAGAGCAACTACTCTGTCGAATGCAGTCTCCACACTTTCCAACACAGGGATGTCTTTGAGTAAAGTTGATGAGAGGGAAAAACAAGCAGCTCTTGAAGAGGAACAGGCTAGGCTACAAGCTCTCAAGGTTCGTGGCTTCTTCCTCCTTATTAAACACCAACATCTTTTATAACTTTGCCTCTTTTTGAGGGTATTAAAGCATTTCCTTGAACTTCTTATTCCAAATGCTTTAAACCAAACTTGGCCTACTTGAGCACTCGGTCTGTGAAAAATGAGCAGTAAAAAAAATAACCAGCAAACTTTTATTTATCTTGACTACTTTGTTATAATTTGCAAATCTCATGTCTTTCATCAAATCTGAAACCTATTCTGATCTTGTAATTGCAAATATAATCGCCTAAAATTGATTTGCCCAATTTTATTAATGTTCCATATATAATAATCGCTTATTGTCACAAGTAGGCTTCAATGAAGTTACTGTGAAAAGCCCCTAGTCGCCACATTCCGGCGCCTGTTCGGGAAGGCCGGCATAGGAATTGAACCCGCGCTGCTGGCATTGTTCTGCATTACAAACCAGCTGTTCAGCCCACTGTGCTAAACCAGTTGTAGTTGAAAATAGATATGTTAGGAGCCATCTGATTAGAGATACAGACGTACCAATGTAAGAACTTGCATTTGTATAGTACCTTTTAACTAACAGGTTCAGGGATAGGAAATGGGAGTGAAATTCGGCAGGGGGAAGGGGCTGGGTGGTGTTGGAATGGGTAAAGCAGCAGAGGCTGCTGAATAGATGGACTCATTTGTTCCCAAGATAGATTCTATGAGCTCCAGGCACTTGTTAGAAGTGAGAGTAGAGAATTTAAGAAGATAGTTATGGATAAAATAAGCTGCAGTTAAATTTTCTCAGCACATCTGTATTTGCAGTGGATACCACCTTCTATTCCAGTCTTTTCATTACTTGGTATTAAACTCTGTTATAGTTTTGAATTAGCAGGTTTAGGCAACATATGTTGAACCAAACTTACTGTAGAAAGATTTGTATATTCCTTCATCCATTGTCAGGATATTAATTAGAACTGACAGGAACTCATTCTGACAATAGATGCCAAATTGATGTACCCAGTAAATAATTGAATAATGTCATCGGGTGGGCAACTGAACTTTACCCATGTTATAAATCCAGATTTTTAATTTTCGATTAACTTTAGAATCTAACCTTGGTGATTAAAGATGAAATTACTTCAATGATAAGAGAGGATTGATCAAGAAATCAACAGGCAGTGGGAACTTTATGGGTAGAATTTGGAAACCGAAAAGGATTTAAGACTATAGTGGGAGTTGTGTATACATCCCTGATAGCAGATGTGAGGTGGTAAATGTAAAATGGTTGGGGTTGGTAAGGAGGGAGTTTGGTCTTCAGGTGCCCTAACTAGATGCTCTGTCTGAAGAGTTAAAATGGCTTGCAACATTAACTCTTGTTTGTCTCTCACAGATGTTGCCAGACCTAATGCATTTTTCCAGCATTTTGTACTTTTATTTATATTCTTCCAAAGTTCACTCGACTTTTGAACCACTCCTTTAGACTGCATATTGTACATGTCACCTCACCATTAGCCTAACATCTGTTACGCAGAAATTGCTGAGTCTATATTTAAGGATAGGGTGATTGAACACCTTGAAAATTTTCAACTGATCAGCAGGAACCAGCGGGGATTTATAAAGGGTAGGTCATGCTTTATGAATCTGATTGAAATTTTTGAAGGGGTAGTCAAAATAGTTGACAGGCGAATGAATGTTATTTTTATGGGCTTCCATGAAGTACCTTGTAAGAGTCTTTTAGCTAAAGTTGATGAAATTGAATGCAAGAAACTCAATTTTGCCAATTTTAGCTCCATTGGACATGACATTAAGCAGATCTTACTTTATAAACCTTTTTTGCCCCTTTTACAGAATAAGTTGACATGCTGTGGTATGATCCCACAAGTATTAGTAGCTTACTGCTATCATGCTTGAGTGCCCATTCTGCACTTGAGCCTAGACCACTATAGTGCCAGGGGACTTTGGATAGCTAACAGTATAACCATATCCAGAAAAGGATGATCAAATGTCCAGGGAACTATAGACCAGTTAACTTGGCATCAGTTCGTATGTAAGGTAACGGAATCCCTACTAAAAGACAAAGTAAGACTAGCAAGCATGGATTTTAAAAGGATCTTGCTTTATCAACCATGTAGAATTCTTTTTGAAGAGGTGACAAAGAGAGAACAGGAAGTGTATGTTCCATGTAATTAGGTGGGCAATTTGAATGTGGAGGGCATCACTACCTAGAAAGTTGTGCCTTGCTTGGGTTTTGTACACAAGGATTTTCTTGGGAGTCACTGAATGGCAATTTAGAAGAGACTTATTTTGTGTCTCCTTTCACCCCTCATCTGCCCCAACCATTAACCAAGCCAAGGAATAGTGATGCCAATTGTATCACTTTGCTGTAACCAGTAATATACACCTTTAAAAGAAGAGACAAGACGGTGCTTGGTTCTAAAGACTGCTCTGAAATATGGTAAATTTGAAGGTCCTTGGCTTGGAACTCAATCCCTCTAGCTAGTTGTACCTAATCTGTAATTTCTGCATATGTAGGCAAAGTGCGATGCTATTCCACCTGGATTTCTGATGCAGGTAGGTAATGCTCATCATCATTTATTGAATTCATTTCATTTACCCAGTATATTTTATGCAAGGACATCCTGTGAAACCTGTCTCACCTCTCCTCTTGACAGGAGCAGCGGCATAAAGAAATGTCTGTGTTACCCCAATCAGCAACAGCATCCACAACTGTCTCTCCAAGCTCCACATCAGGGAAAAGTATCAGTACAACTGCAGCGGTTGATCTGTTCTCCGTATCCACGCCAGCAACAAGTGCTAACAGGTAAACAACTTTTAATTAACTTTTATGAAGTAGTTATGGTTTCTGATTCACATCTGATATGTCTGCTAATTACCCCCAATATTAGTTCACTTTACTTAATTTATCCAAGTTACTTGCTGGACCAACTTGTCAGTTATTTTGGACATGTAATATATCAAGATAAAGGAAATAGCAGAGCAAATCACCAATAATTGGATTGTATAAGTAACATTGCCTCCATTTCAGGAAGCTCGCGTATGAATTTTGACCTATATCATCCAAAGGTTTGTGTGGCCTTATGATGTCTCACCAGTTTTAAATGACTCATCATCTGGAATGCTTGGATTGTATAAGTAACATTGCCTCCATTTCAGGAAGCTTATGTATGAATTTTGACCTCTCTCATCCGAAGGTTCGTGTGGCCTTATGATGTCTCACTAGTTTTAAATGACTCATCATCTGGAATGCTCAATTTCTGACCAAGATAGTCTATTCGTCCTCTTGTGAAATGCATCATAATCATAATTGGGAAGAATCAAAATGTTAAATGTATTTATTTTTTAAATTTTTCATTATGGGAGGTGGTAGATCAAAGTGAAATGTTCTGCATGCAATTTGGAGCAGGCTTAAAGTTCATACTTCAAGCTAGATGCATGCGGAAGAGAAATTGACATTTGTAACCGTATGGCCTGGTGTTTTCTTCATGGGCACAATCCTGAATTAAGTGCCACACAGACTCCCGATGATGTGCCCATTTTACAGATGTCAGAAAATGTGCATGTATTCTTCCAATGTCATTAAAATATCCCCAACATCAAACCTACACCAGTACATTTCTTCTTTGAGCCTTAAAGTTTAAGTTTGAACGAATTTAACCATGATTCATGCCCATCAGCTACAGCATGTTTAAGAACCTGCAATCAGTAAAGTTTTTCGAGTTTTAGTGCAACTTATTTTTAATATTCTAAAAATGCATTGGAAAGAACAAAGTACAGAGCAGGTCTCAAATCAAATTTTAAGAACTCAAAAAGTTGCAACTAAAAGACTGTAAAATTTAATTTTGCTTTCTGCTGCAACTAAAAATTTCTGCTGCAACTAAAAATCTGAACACTTCAAAGCCCAATACAGCACAGGAACTGCCCCTTCGGCCCTCCAAGCCTGTACCGGCCATGATACCAACCTTGGCCAAAACCCTGAGCATTTCCTTGTGCCATATCCCTCTATACCCATCCTATCCATGCATTTGTCAAGATGCCTGTTGTATCTGCTTCCGCTGGCAACGCGTTCCAGGCACTCACCACCCTACGTGTAAAAAAAAAAAAAAACCTGCCTTGCATGGGTGGCACGTGGCACAGTAGTTAGCACTGGGACTACGCGCTGAGGACCCGGGTTCAAATGCTGGCCGTTGGTCACTGTCCGTGTGGAGTTTGCACATTCTCCCTGTGTCTGCGTGAGTTTCACCCCCACAACCCAAAGATGTGCTGGTTAGGTGATTAGCCACGCAAAATTGTCCCTTAATTGGAAAAAAAATAATAAAGTACGCTAAATTTATTTTTAAAAAACCTGCCTTGCACATCTCCTCTAAACTTTGCCCCATGGACCTTAAACCTATGCCCCCTGATGACTGACCCCTCCACCCTGGGAAAGAGTTCCTGCTCATCCACTATCCATGCCCCTCATAATCTTGTTGACCTCTATCAGGTCACCCCTCAACCTCCGTCTTTCTAATGAAAACAGTCAGAGTCTATTCAGCCTCTCCGCGTAGCTAACACCCTCCAAATCAGGCTACATCCTTGTAAACCTCCTCCGCACCCTCTCCAAAGCCTCCACATCCTTCTGGTAGTGTGGCGACCAGAATTGTGCGTAATATTTCAAATGCGGCCTTACCAAGGTTCTGTGCAACTGTAGCATGACTTGCCAGTTTTTATACTCAATGCGCCGTCCAATGAAGGCAAGTATTCCGTATGCTTTCTCTTTTTTTTTTTTAAGAAGCATTTTATTGAGGTATTTTCGGTATAGTAACAACAAAATAAACAATTTATTGAAACCATAAACATAGTGCGAAAGCCAAATGGACCTCTCGTACAGGTCCCACCCTTATTGACTCCCTACTCTAATCTAAACTACCAAACTGCCCCCCCCGGTCTGCTGATTAATTTCCCGCAAAGAAGTCAACGAACGGTTGCCACCTCCGGGTGAACACTAACAGTGACCCTCTCAAGGCGAACTTGATTTTCTCCAACAGAGAAAGCCAGCCATGTCCGATAGCCAGGTCTCCGACTTCGGGGGTTTTGAATCCCTCCATGCCAATAGTATCCGTCTCCGGGCTACCAGGGAAGCAAAGGCCAGAACGTCTGCCTCTTTCTCCTCCTGGATTCCCGGGTCTTCTGACACCCCGGAAATCGGCACCTCTGGACTCAGTGCCACCCTTGTCTTTAACACCGTGGACATGACGTCCGCAAACCCCTGCCAAAATCCCCTAAGCCTTGGACATGTCCAAAACATGTGGACATGGTTCGCTGGTCCTCCCGCACATTTTGCACACCTGACCTCAACCCCAAAGAATCTGCTCATCCGGGCCACTGTCGTGTGAGCCCGGTGAACAACCTTAGGCTGAGCCTGGCACATGTTGCGGACGCGTTGACTATACTCGCATGCATCCGCCCATAGACCATCCTCTATCTCACCTCCCAGCTCCTCCTCCCACTTGCCCTTCAGCTCCTCGGTCTGCGTCTCCTCTGACCTCATAAGTTCCTTGTAAATGTCCGAGACGCTCTTTTCTCCTACCCATCCTCTGGAAACTACCCTGTGCTGAATCCCCCTTAGCGGTAGGAGGGGGAAGGTTGACACCTGTTTACGTAGGACCTACAGATAGCTGAATTCGTTTCCCTTTGCCAACCCAAACTTCTCCTCCAGCGCCCTCAAACTCAGAAAGCTCCCCTCTATAAACATATCCCCCATCCTCTCAATCCCCGCTCTCCGCCATAACTGGAACCCTCCGTCCATACTCCCCAGGGCAAACCGGTGATTATCACAGATTGGGGCCCAAACCGATGCTCCCACATGCTGCCTCCACTGGCCCCAAACTCTCAGGGCCGCCACCACCACTGGACTGGTGGAGTACCATGCCGGCAGGAACGGTAGAGGCGCAGTTGCCAACGCCCCCAAACCGGTGCCCTTACATGAAGCCGCCTCCATGCGCACCCATGCCGACCCCTCCCCCACCACCCACTTCCTGATCATGGCTATATTAGCCGCCCAGTAATAGTTGCCAGTCCTCCATAATAACGTCCAGAACACAATCCTCGATCCTGGAGGACAAGATTTTGGCCAGCGACTTGGCATCTAAATTCAACAGGGAGATCGGCCTGTGGGACCCACACAGCTCCGGGTTCTTGTCACGCTTAAGAATCAGCGAGATTGTTGCCTGTAACATCGTCAGGGGCAACATCCCTCTTTCCCTTGCCTCATTGAACATCCTCATCAACACCGGCCCCAATATCCCAGAGAACTTTTTATAGAACTCCACTGGGTACCTGTCCGGCCCCGGGGCTCTACCCGAATGCATAGCCTTCAGACCCTCCACTATCTCTTCCAACCCAATCGGAGCACCCAGCCCTTCTATACCAGCTCCCCGTCCACCTTTGAGAAATTCAGCCCCTCCAAGAAGTGCCTCATCCCCTCTGGCCCCACAGGGGGTTCCAACCTGTACAGCCTGCTTTGGAACTCCCTAAACGCATTATTCACCCCTACTGAATCACCAACCAGGTTCCCATCTCCGTCCTTTACTTTCCCTATCTCCCTAGCTGCCTCCCTCTGCCTAAGCTGCTGTGCAAGCATTCTGCTGGCCTTCTCTCCATGTTCGTAGATCTCTCCATGTTCGTAGATTAATACGTACACCTTTCTCAGCTGCTCCACCGCCCTTCCTGTGGTCAGCAAGCTAAACTCTGTCTGTAACCTCCGTCGTTCCCTTAAAAGCCCTGCCTCTGGGGTCTCCGCATACCTCCTATCAATCTGTAGTATCTCCTTTACCAGTCGGTCCGTCTCTGCCCTGTCCACATTCTCCCTATGGGCCCAGATCGAAATCAGCTCCCCCCTGACCACCGACTTCAGTGCTTCCCACACCATCACTGCTGAAATTTCCCCTGTGTCATTGCCCTGCAGGTAGCTCTGAATACATTTCCTCAGCCACTCGCACACCCCTTCATCCGCCAAAAGTCCCACATCCAACCTCCAGTGCGGGCGCTGATTACTGTCTTACTAAGCTGCAGGTCAACCCAGTGCGGAGCATGGTCTGAGATTGTAATCGCCGAGTACTCAGTGTCCACCACCCCAGCCAGCAAGGCCCTGCTCAAAATAAAGAAATCAATCCGGGAGTATACTTTATGCACGCGTGAGTAGAGGGAGAACTCCTTCACCCTCGGCTGCCCGAACCTCCATGGATCCACCCCCAATCTGCTCCGTGAACTCTTTTAGTTCCTTTGCCATTGTTAGCACACTGCCCATTTTTGAGCTTGACCGGTCCAAGCCAGGGTCCATAACCGTGTTGCAGTCCCCTCCCATGACCAACCTGTGCGAGTTCAGGTCCAGTATCTTCCCCAGCATCCTCTTTATAAACTCCACATCATCCCAATTTGGCGCATATACATTTACTAATACCACCTGCTCCCCTCTAGCTTCCCACTGACCATAATGTACCGACCTCCCACGTCCGAGACTATTCTACCCGCCTCAAATACCACCCGATTATTGATCAGGATCGCAATCCCTCTAGTCTTTGAATCTAATCCGTGTGAAAGACCTGACTGACCCAGCCTTTCCTCAGTCTAACCTGGTCCGTTACTCTAAGGTGCGTCTCCTGCAACATTATCACGTCCGCCTTCAATCCCCTAAGATGCGCGAACACACCCATTGACCGACCCATTTAACCTCGGACATTCCAGGTGATCAGTCTAGTTGGGGGGCTCATTGCGCCCCCCCCGCCCCCCCCCCCCCCCCGGTCGATCAGCCATCCCCTTTTTTAGGCCCGCCTCCAGCCCATGCTCCGCGCCTCCACCGGTCCATCCCCAGGCAGCCCCCGCCCCCAACCTCCTCTCTGTCCCTCAGCTCAACTACCTCCCCTGTCAGCCGAACATTCGCCACCCCACCCCCCCAGTAACAACACCCTGTAACCCAACCCCTCTACTAAACCAAGCACATGCACACACCCCACTGCGCTTCCATGAGCTAGCTCTCCCAGCTAGCTTGGTGGCCCCCATCCCCGCCGCCTGATAGTCTCCCACCTATTGTTCCCTCCCCCCGCACATACAAACAAACTCCAGCATCAAACAATCCCCACACAATTGCCCAACAGAAAAAACACCAAGATCAAAAACAAGCACACCTCCATCCCCCAACATTGCAAATGAAAACCTTAACTCACTCCGCTCTACCGCTGGTTCCAAATCAATGCAAACGACATCACAAACATCTTCCATGAAACGCAAAACGAGAAACCTTTTACAAAAACAGAGAAGCAGAAAAAAACCTGAAAACATGAACGTTGCAGCCAAGTTCAAAAGTTCTCAGTCCTTCGCCAGCCCTTTCTTTTTCGCAAAGTCCAACACGTCCTCGGGCGACTCGAAGTAGAAGTGCTGATCCTTATGCGCGTGACCCAGAGACGGGCTGGGTATTACAGTCCAAACTTCACCTTTTACTTAAAAAGGATCGACCTAATCTGGTTGAAGCCTGCTCTCCTCCTGGCCACCTCTACACTCAGGTCCTGGTAAACACGCAGGATGCAATTGTCCCACTTACAGCTCCGTGTCTGTTTGGCCCACTGTAAAATGCGCTCCTTGTCCGAGAACCTGTAGAATCTCACCACCATTGCCCTCGGGGGGGGGGGGGGGGGGGGGGGGGGGTCGTCGTCTCTCCCATTCGCGGCTTCCTCGCGAGTGCTCTGTGAGCCCTATCCACCTCTAAGGGCCGGGAGAATGCCCCATCCCTCAGCAGCTTCACAAACATGTCTGCAATGTATGCCCCAGCGTCCGTTCCTTCGGACACCTCTGGGAGCCGGACGATTCTTAGGTTCTGCCGGTGGGACCTATTTTCAAGGTCCTCCACCTTCTCCAGGAGCTTCTTCTGCTGGTCCCTCAGCATCCCCACCTCCAGCTCCACCGCAGTCTGATGTTCCTCCTCCTCAGCCAGTGCCTTCTCCACCTTCTGGATCGCCCGATCTTGGGCGTCCAATCGATGCTCCAACCGCTCAATCGACTCTTTTATTGGGTCCAAGCAGTCCCGTTTCTGCGTAGCAAAGCCTTCCTGAATGACTTGCATCAGCTGCTTCATACATAGACTGCTGGGTCGACAAGCCCGAGGTCCGAACTTCCGCCATGCTGCCTTAGCTACAGCTCAAGCCTTCTCTGTCTTTTTGTTTCTGCCCTTATGAACACTTCTAGTCCTTCTCTCCATGCACTGAAGTGGGAATTCAGTAAACAATTGCCATTAACATCCGTTGTACAATTCAAATCCGGTAGAAAAACGGGGGAAAGGTCCAAAAGTCCAACCAGAGCAGGAGCCACCAAATGTGCAATCTAACTCCTCCATAGCCGCCACCAGAAGTCATTCCATATGCTTTCTTGACTACCTTGTCCACTTTTGTTGCCACTTTCAAAGATCTGTGGATCTGCACGCCCAGATCTCTCTGACTTTCTATATTCCTAAGAGTTTTGCCATTTCCGGTATATTTCCTCTCTATGTTAGACCTACCAAAACACACTACCTTCCATTTGTCTGGATTAAACTTCATTTGCCATCTCTCTGCCCAAGTCTCCAATCTATCTGTGTCCTGCTGTTTGCTCTGACAATCCTCAACACTATCTGCCACTCCACCAACCTTGGTGTCATCCACAAACTTGCTAATTAGACCAGCTAATTTTGCTCCAAATCGTTTATGTATACTAAAAACAACAAGAGACCCCAGCACAGATCCCTGTGGAACACCACTAGTCACAACCTTCCATTCAGAAAAACACCCTTCTACTGCTACCCTTTGCCTTCTGTGACCGAACCAGTTCTGTATCCATCTTACCTCTGATCCCGTGTGACTTCACCTTTGTACCAGTCTGCCATGAGGCACTATGTCAAAGGCTTTACTGAAGCCCATGTAAACAACATCCACCGCCCTCCCCATATCCATCATCTTTGTCACCTCCGTAAAAAACTCGATCAAGTTAGTGAGGCTTGTTGTGCCTTCATTAAATAAGCCCAGCTGGTGGATTCTCACATTTGAGATTTGGAGGTGTAGCCAGTTTTATGGTTGGAGATTCATTTGGTCAAAAGATTAGGTGCACAAGCAGAAAAGATCCAAAAAGCCTCGGAAGGTGGTTAGCACTGCTGCCTAACGCCGCCAAGGACCTTGGTTCAATCCTAGCCCCGGGTCACTGTCTGTGTGGAGTTTGCACATTCTTCCTCTATCTGCGTGGGTCTCACCCCCACAACCCAAAAGGATGTGCAGGGTAGGTGGATTGACCACACTGAATTTGCTTCAGTACTTTATTTTTAGAAAAGACTTGGAAGTATTGTGAAAATCACTTGCACCCAAACTTCTGCAACTTTGTAAACCATATAATTAATGTCCAGATTGCCAGTCTATCTGGGTACAATTGCAGAGGAATCTTCCTGATCTATATGTGTAGAAGGGTGCTTCCGGTCATTTTAGTTGACTCAGAATTACATATTTGTGAATTGGTCTTTGATTCATATTTCAAATTCCCTTAGCACCAAATTATGTGTTCAACATATCCAATTTAAGTTTGAAATTTTTAAAAGGATCACGACTCAAGAAAAGCTTACAAACAAATCCCAGCACAAGTGGCAACGTGAAAGTATAATAACTGTTAATGTTTTGGCTGTGCATTTTCCAGTTACATCTGTTTTGAGAGATGTGACATGAATGATTTAATACTGAAAGTACATTTATTGTCCACTGGAAATTAAGTGAAATTATTGGACTCCGAAAACAAAACCTATCCACTGCAGCATATTTGTTCAAACTAAAAATCATCAATTTTTGATTCTGAACGAGTAAATTAAGATTGATTAAGTTAAAATATGTGGAGAAGTGCGGCAAATTTGCATCCATTATTGCAAATGTATAATGTACAAATTAATGGCATTTTGAATATTTTTAGTCAGCATGATGGGAACTTGAACCACATCTTCCCAATACAGAATAGTTTTATTTTAAAATTCCATTAGCTCTGATACCCTGTGGCTGGACATAGAATCATATGGCATAGTTGAAGGCCGTTGCCAGATCATGACTGAAACAGCAGTGCAAGAGTTGCTTGAGCTTAAACAAGTCCCTACTGTTTAGAACGTGGAAGTGGTGGTGCAGTGGTATTGTCACTGGACTAGTAATCCGGAGACCCAGGGTAGTACTCTGGGGACCCGGGTTCGAATCCCACCATGGCAGACGATGGATTTGAATTTATTAAAAACTCTGGAATTGAAAATCTGATGATGACTGTAAAACCATTGTTGTAAAATCTGGCCCTTTAGGGAAGAAAAGCTGGTGCGGCGCTCATGTGATTCCAGACCCAAAGCAAAGCTGGTGTGGCCTACATGTGATTCCAGACCCAAAGCAAAGCTGGTGTGGCCTACATGTGATTCCAGACCCAAAGCAATGTGGTTGACCCTTGAAACACCATCTGAAGGTCGACACAGTGGTTAGCACCACTGCCTGACCCGCATTCGATTCCGTGTGGAGTTTATACATTTTCCCTGTATCTGCGTGGGTTTCCGCCACTGCTCCAGTTTCCCCCTCAGTCAAAAGATGTGCAGATTAGGTGGATTGGCCATGCTAAATTGACCCTTCGTGTCCAACGGTGAGGTGGGGTTATAAGGATAGGGTGAGAGATTGGGCCTACGTAGGGTGCTCTTTCGGAGGGCCGATACAGACTTGATGGGCCAAATAGCCTCCAACACTGTAGGGATTCTCTGATTCTATGAAATGGCCTCACAAGCCACACCGTTGTATCCAACCACTAGGTTTACAAAAAGGATGAAACTGGACGAACCACCCGGTATCAGCCTAGGCACCGGAAACTACAATGGCAAGCCCAGCCCTGCAAAGCCTTCCTTTTGTGCCATAACGGAATCATACCTTACATACAATGTCCCAGACACCACCATCACCACTCCTGGGTATGTCCTGTCCCACTGGCAGGGCATTAATTAGTGGTGGCAGCACAGTGGTGTACAGTCAGAAGGGAGTTGCCCTGGGAGTCTTCAACACCAGCAGGGGACCCCATGAAGTCTCATGGCATGTCAAACATGAGCAAGGAGGGACCTCCGGTTGCATCGATGCAGTGAGCGGTCGCATTCAAGGCGGCTCCCGTTCAGCGATGCGCTTTTGGTCCTTTTCACCCGATTTACGGCTGTAATTCTTTTTTATAAACTAAGCGTATTGGCACTTGCAGGTCTATCCTCCAATGTGGAATGCTTGTAGGGGGTAAAACCAGGCAGAAGACACTTAAATGTTCCTCACATGTAAAGGCAGCACCTTGTGGTAAGAGGGAGGAAAATATGACAGAGCCCTCTGAATCGTCAACGTCTATCCTGGAGCCAACGGAGAGATTTATGGAATTCCTTGTGGGGTGTTGATGGCAGAAGATGTTTCTGGAGCAATCGAGGAAGCGGTGGCCTCCTCTTCGGTTAACCTTGGAGAGGGTGGAGCAGTGGATGGAGGCACAAAGCACGAAGGAAGATCCATGAGATGGAAGAGGTGGTCTCTGATCATAGTGACCAGATTGGCTCTTTGAAGGCTGAGGTTAAGCTGATGGTGGAGACCCAAAAGGTTTTAAGAGACGATGCTGAAGACCAGGAGAACAGATCCAGGTGCCAAAGTCTGCGAATTGTGGCTACTGGAGGGCATCGAAGGCCACAGATTTTGTGGTGAAGATGCTTGATAAACTAGTGGGGGAGAGGATCTTTGCTAACCCTCCCAAGGTGGACCAGGCCTACCGATCATTACGATAGAATCCGGCGATCCACCACGTGCACTCATAGTCTGCCTTCATAGATTTCCCAAGAGCAGATCTTGAAATGGACGAAGGCCACCAAGGAAAGTGCATCATGTTCAAATTTAGCACGACATTGGGGTGGAACTGGCAAAGTAACGAGCTGGTTTCAAGGCCAAGGCGGCACTTTACAAAAAAGAGGTGTGATTCGGAATGGTGTACCAAGCTGTACTGAGGGTCACGTTTAAAAACCAGGACCATCGCTTTAATACGCCAGAGGAGGCAAATTACTTTGTGAGAGAATTGATTGTGGTTATGGGAGTTTTGGGGGAGGTTTTTGAATTTTGCATGTTCATGTATATAGTTCCTGTTACTGTTTGTGTTTTAGCTATTTGGGGTTCCTTATTCTTCTTCTCGCACATGATTGTATGATTGGTCAATTAGGGATGTGGACTCTATTTATTTATTGTTTTGCCGAATGTGTACTTTTGGTTTGGATGAGGGACTGGGGTAAATGGGTGTCTGGCTGTTTCTGTTGGGATTCCATTTGTTTTTTTTCTCTTTTGGACTTGCTGGGCGGGGGTCGACTGGTTAGCGATTTTGCTAGTTAACGGAAGCAAAGTGGGGGTGGGGGCTTGGCTAGAAACTTGGGGTGGGAGTAGTTTCTGTTTTGCTTGTTTGTTGGGTGAGGTAATGGGTTTAGGTTGACTGGGCTTTCTGTGATGGGATGGGTGCCTACTTGAGCTGGGAGGAATGGTTAGCAGATGTTTAGAAGGGTGAGGGAAGAGGGGGTAGGATGTTGGGTGGACAGCCAAGGTGGGGGGGGGGGGGGGGGAGTTGAAGGGGGGGTAGATAAAATGCCAGCGCAGAGGGTCTCCACATATGAGCGACGTGGAGGTGGTCTGGATTCAAGATAGGTTGGCCCAGTTGCCCCCCTCCCCCAGGTTGGTGACCGTTTTAACGGTCCGGTTAAAAGTTCTCGTGTTCAGTTGAGGACTCTGAATGCAGAGGCAGACTCCTTGCAGGAGACACATTTGCGAATTGGGGATCAGACGAGATTGAGGAAAGAGTGGGTGGGGCGTTCCACTCAAATTTTGATTCCAGGTCGAGAGGAGGTTCGATCTTGATCAATAAGAGGATGGCATTTACGGCGACTAGAACTTTGATAGACCCTGAGGGGGTGTAATATGTTATGGTGAGTGGGGTGCTGGCGGGTGCACCAGTGAACCTTTATGCACCAAATTGGGACGATGCAGATTTTATCAAAAGGGTGTTGGCAGCCATCCCTGATCTGGACTCTCGCCAGTTGATTATGGGTGGGAGATTTCAATTGTGTATTAGACCTGAGGATGGACAGGTCAAGTTACTTCTAGGATGGCAAGAGAGTTGGAAAGGATTGGGGGGAGGGGGGGAGAAGAGGGAGGGGGAAGGAGAAGGAGGGGGAAGAGGGGGGGGGGGGAGGAGGAGGAGAAGGTGATGAGATTTAGTCACCCAAGAGAGAGGACGTTTTCCTCCTCCTCTCAACGTGCACCGGGTCTACTTCAGAATAGGGTTTTTTCCACAGTGGGAAAGGCGTTACTCCCCGGGATGGTGGGGCTGGGTACTCGGTGATAGTAATATCGGCCCATGCTCCATCTGTGTGGATATGCGATTAGAGACTGGCCGAGCCCAGAGCCCACCATAGAAGTTGGACACATCACTCCTGGCAGATAAGGGGTTTTGTGAAAAGGTGACTTTGGCCATAGGGAATTACTTGGATTCCAACCAGAATGGGGAGGTCTCTCCTTCCAAGCTCTGAGAAACGGTAAAGGCGGTGATCAGAGGAGATATAATATCGTACCGGGCCCACAAGGTTAAGGCTGGCAGGGCTGAAAGGCCGAGGTTGGTAGACCTAATCTTGGAGTTGGATCAGCAATACTCCACGTCCCCTACAGCGAAGTTGTTCACAGAGAGAAAGAGGCTCCAAATGATGTTTGAGCTTGAATCAACGGGGAATGCGGCAAGCCAACTTCGCCGTTTGGGAGGGACATTTTCTGAGTGGGGATAAAGCCAGTCAATTACTGGCTTACTAATTGGGACGGCAGGCAGCAACACGGCATATAACTCGGATTTCAAAGATGAGGGAGGAGAACTGGTTACTGCCCCGGATAAGATTAATGGAGCTTTTGAGGTTTTTTTATCGAGGGTTGTACAAGTCTGAACCGCCGGAAGATGGCTCCGAGATGGGGCGATTTTTATTTTTTTTATTTTTTGGCAAATTGGACTTCCCAATGGTAGAAACAGTGAAGATGGAGGGGCTGGACACCATTGCAGTTGGAGGAAGTTATAGACCTTATTGGTTCCATGCGATCGGGAAAAGCCCCAGGGCTGGATCGTTTTCCGGACAAATTTTACAAACATTTCACGGTCTTGTTGGCACCGCACTTATTGGGAATGTTCAATGTGCTGAGAGGGATGCTGCCTGCCATGCTGACACAAACCTCAATTTCTTTAATCCCGAAAAAGGACAAAGAACAGTGGGTCTTATAGACCTATTTCAGTATTGAACGTTGACGCGAAAATATTAGCTAAGGTTCTGGCAAAACGTTTGGAAGGGTGCTTACCACAAGTGATCTCCGAGGACCAGACAGGATTTGTCAGGGACCGACAGTTGACGTCCAACATCAGGAGGATTAATGTGGTCATGGTGGAGCAGGTGCCGGAGGTGGTAATCTCCATGGATGCAGAGAAGTGTTTGCTGGAGATGGGGAAACTATCACGAAAAGAGGTGAGGGTGAAGTGGGAATTAGAGATGGGCCTGGGGCTAGAGGGAGGGGTGTGGAGTGAGATCCTGCATAGATTGAACTTTACCTCTTCCTGTGCTAGGTTGACCCTGATACAATTTAAAGTAGTACATAACTTAACTCAGACTTGTGTGGGTGGGTTCTTCCTGAGGTGGAGGAAGCATTGTTCAGGAGAGCCTGCGAATCACACTCGCCCCAAGGTAGTTGGGTTCTGGGTCTCATTTTTTGAGATCATGTCTGAGATCATTGGGGTTAAACTAGAGCCACGTCCGCTGGTGGCAATCTATGGGGTGTCAGACTCCCCAGATTTCCTTTGGGAGAAGGCTGATGTCTTGACCTTTGCCTCCTTGGTGGCTTGGAGGTGAATCCTGCTTGGATGGAGGTTTGCGGTGCCATCCAGGGCCTTGAGTGACCTGCAGAATTCCTGCGATTGGAAAAGATTAGATATACCCTGAGAGGGTCAGAAGAAAGGTTTTATTCCAGGTGAATGTCTTCCTTTAAGAACCTGTTCGTGGCCAGCAGTTAGGGGGATTGGGCGGGAGGTTAAGAGTGGAGGGGATAAAGTAGGGAGGATAGGGGATTTAGGGTTGTTGCTGTTACTTTGGTTTTTTTTTAAAATATATATTTTATTCAAATTTTTCGGCCAAACAAAACAGTACAAAGGTTTTTCCCCTTTTTACAACAATAAAACAATATAAATAACAGTGACCGTTTTTAACAAATAAATAAATAATATATAAACTAAATGGCAACTGCCATAACAAAAATAATAGCTCTCCCAAATAATAGAATCAAGCAATCCAATATACATAACCAAGTACAAATATCTATACAAAAACACCCCTGAGGACCCACCCAAGCCCTCCCCCCTGGGTTGCTGCTGTTACCTTCCCATTTCCTTTATCGTTCTGCGAGGTAGTCAATGAACGGTCGCCACCGCCTGGTGAACCCTTGAGCCGAACCCCTTAGTGCGAACTTTATCCGTTCTAGTTTTATAAACCCTGCCATGTCGTTTATCCAGGTCTCCATGCCCGGGGGTTTGGCTTCCTTCCACATAAGCAATATCCTTCGCCGGGCTACTAGAGACGCAAAGGCCAAAACATCAGCCTCTCTCGCCTCCTGCACTCCCAGCTCTTCTGCAACCCCAAATATAGCCAACCCCCAGCTTGGCTCGACCCGGACCCCCACCACCTTCGAAAGCACATTCGCCACCCCCACCCAGAACCCCTGCAGTGCCGGGCATGACCAAAACATGTGGGTGTGGTTTGCTGGGCTCCTCGAGCATCTCCCACACCTATCCTCTACCCCAAAAAATTTACTGAGCCTTGCTCCGGTCATATGCACCCTGTGCAAAACCTTGAATTGTATCAGGCTAAGCCTGGCGCACGAGGACGAAGAGTTTACCCTACGTAGGACATCTGCCCACAGCCCCTCTTCAATCTCTTCCCCCAGCTCTTCTTCCCATTTTCCCTTCAGCTCATCCACCATGATCTCCCCCTTGTCTCTCATTTCCCTGTATATATCCGACACCCTACCATCCCCCACCCATGTCCCTGAGATCACTCTATCCTGAATCTCCTGTGTCGGGAGCTGCGGGAATTCCCTCCCCTGTTGCCTCGCAAAAGCCCTCAGTTGCATGTACCGAAATACATTCCCTTGGGGCAACCCATATTTTTCCGTCAGTGCTCCCAGACTCGCAAACGTCCCGTCTAGGAACAGATCCCTCAGTTGCACAATCCCAGCTCTCTGCCATGCTCTAAATCCCCGATCTATTCTCCCTGGGACAAACCTATGATTATTTCTTATCGGGGACTACACCGAGGCTCCCGTCATTCCCCTATGCCGTCTCCACTGCCCCCAAATTTTCAGTGTTGCCACCACCACTGGACTTGTGGTGTATTTCTTCGGGGTGAACGGCAACGGCGCCGTCGCCAGTGCTTGTAGGCTGGTTCCTTTGCAGGATGCCATCTCCAATCTCTTCCACGCCGCTCCCTCCCCTTCTCCCATCCACTTACACACCATTGAGATATTGGCGGCCCAATAGTACTCACTTAAGCTCGGTAGTGCCAGTCCCCCCCCTATCCCTGCTATGCTGCAAAAACCCCCTCCTCACTCTCAGGGTCTTCCCAGCCTACACAAAACTCATGACACTTTTCTCGATTTTCTTGAAAAAAAGCCTTCGTGACCATCACCGGGAGGCACTGAAACACAAAAAGGAATCTCGGGAGGACTACCATTTTGACCGCCTGCACCCTACCCACCAGTGACAGGGGCACCATGTCCCATCTCTTAAAATCCTCCTCCATCTGTTCCACCTATCGTGTTAGATTTAGCCTATGTAAGGTTCCCCACTCCTGGCTATCTGAATCCCTAAGTACCGGAAATCTCTTGTTACCTTCCTCAGCGGTAAATCATCTATTCCCCTACTCTGCTCCCCCGGATGCACCACAAACAACTCACTCTTCCCCATATTCAATTTGTACCCCGAGAATTCCCCAAACTCCCTGAGTGTCTGCATTATCTCAGGCATCCCCTCCACTGGGTCCGCAACATACAGCAATAAATCATCTGCATACAATGATACCCGGTGTTCTTCTCCTCCCCTAAGTACTCCCCTCCACTTCCTGGAGCCCCTCAATGCTATGGCCAGGGGCTCAATTGCCAATGCAAACAGTAACGGAGTCAGGGAACACCCCTGCCTCGTCCCTCTATAAAGACGGAAGTAGTCAGACCTCTGCCTGTTCGTGATCACACTTGCCACCGGGGCCCTATATAGCAGCTGTACCCATCCAATAAACCCTTCTCCAAAACCAAATCTCCTCAACACTTCCCACAGGTAGTCCCACTCCACTCTGTCGAATGCTTTCTCGGCGTCCATCGCCACCGCTATCTCCGCCTCCCCCTCTGGTAGGGGCATCATCATCACCCCTAGCAGCCTCCGTATGTTCGTGTTCATGCTGTTACTTTGTTAAAGTGAAAATGACAAACTGTATGATTTAGTAAAGCCTTTGTATGTAAGAATTTGATGATGTTTGGAATAAAATATATTTTTTTAAAACATGGGCAAGGAATCCTACTGATTACTACATGCAGTCCTCCCTCCGCTCAAAGTGGAGCTGCCACTTGGAGGAAGCGCTGAGATGGATGGCAAAAATGGGGCATTTGCACAATGTTCAGCAACATTTGCGACGACTCGGATAAAGAAACAGTCAGAGTCCAAATGCAACCAGTCCAGGACAATATCCAGGCTTAGGCTGACAAGTAACATTTGCATCACACAAGTGCCAGGCAATGACCTTCTCCAACAAGAGAGAATCTAACCATCGTCTCTTGATATTCAGTGGTTTTGCTCCCTGAATCTTCCACTATCAACATCCTGGGTGTTACCATTGACCAGGAACTAGACTGGACTAGCAATTTGAATACTCTGAGAAGGTCAGAGACTAAGAATCGTGCAGCGAGTAACTCACCTCCTGACTTGTCAAAGCCTGTCCACAATCTACAAGGCACAAGTCAGGAGTTTTTAAAAAATATTCTCCCTTTGCTTGGCTGGGTACAGCTCCAGGAACACTCACAGCTTGACACCATCCAGGACAAAGCAGCTTGATTGGCATTCCTTCCATAACGCTCACTCCCTTCACCAGTGATGCACAGTAGCAGCAATTTGTACTATCTGCACAAAGCACTACAACAACACCGAGGCTCCGAGACAGAACTCTCCAAACCCATGATCACGACCACTGGAAGGATTTGCAAGTGCAGTAGATACATGGGAAATTACCACCTGGAGGTTCCCCCTCCAAGCCATCACCATCCTGACTTGGAAATACATTGCCATTCCTTCATTATCACTGGGTCAAATTCTAGAATTCCTTTTCTAGTTAGGTGTACCTACACCATAAGGACCAGCAGTCCAAGGCGACAGCTCACCATCACTTTTCAAGGGCAATAGGGATGGACAGTAAGTGCTGGCCTAGCCAGCGAAACCAACATCCATCAATTTAATTTAAAAAGGAGCACTAGCTGCTGTTGATATGCCTTCACATTCTCTATAAATCTAAAAAGTCTACATGGCATACTAGTGCAAGGTTTCATGGATGGCGTTCTCCTTCATAGAATTTACAGTGCAGAACATACAAAAGTGCTTAATCAAATATAGTGCTCTTCTATTTCTCTCCCACTATACTGCAGATACCTGAAAATATATCTATCCCATTTTACAACATTCTGGTTCTCGTCTTCGTAGAATTATAGAATTTACAGTGCAGAAGGAGGCCATTCGGCCCATCGAGTCTGCACCAGCTCTTGGAAAGAGCACCCTACCCAAGGTCAACACCTCCACCCTATCCCCATAACCCAGTAACCCCACCCAACACTAAGGGCAATTTTGGACACTGAGGGCAATTTATCATGCAATATTCTCTCCCAAGGTGATTTGGAATCTTGTCTTTTGTCATAGTAAATAGTTTGCTGATGTAGTGTTAATAGTTCACAACTGATATATGTTTGCTAATTACCCCCAATATGCGTTCACTTGACTTCATTTATCCAAGTTACTTGTTCTGATTTCACATCTACTAATGGGGATATTTAATGTATCATGATAAAGAAAATAGGACAAATTATCAAGAACTGGATTGTATAAGTAACATCGACAAATACTTCTTCAAAACTGGCCTTTTGTGCGCTCAAGAATCAAAGGGTCAGAATCTCTGTGTTAAAAGTTCCTGCTGCACCTTTTTAAAACTCAAAACACTTTAATGTTGATAGGTCTGTTTTCATTGCTGGAAGTATGCATTCCCTAAAATGGGGTTAAGCTCTAAGACTCTGGCACCTGGGACCTATGTTTTTCTGGAACTTAGACTGCCCATTGAAGGTGGAGCAAACTATTAAATGCTTTCCTATTGACTTCCCAATGGATTCAGTTGGGACCAGCAATATGCAGATGTACAAAAGAAAACTAGCAGAAAATGCTTGGAAATTGTGGGTCTCCACTTTGCTAGGATCCTAGAAATGCCAAAACAAGCACATTGTAAAAGTCCATGGCAAAGAGTTATCTTAGACATCTTTCTGTGAAATTAATATAGAACTTTTTTGGTTTCTTGTCCAGTGCACCTAACCTGTCCAACGATATCTTCAACATGGAGTCAGCTTTTGTACCTACTGTACAGAGTACCCCAGCAATATCGACCTCAGTAGCTAATGCATGGGGAGGTAAGTTATTCCTGTATACTATAAAAATCATTGTTGCATCATTTTGCTTCATCTTGCAGTTGAGGTGAGCTTGATCTGTTTGTGGGTGAAGTGTAAACAGCATTGTTTTGCATCCACTTAATCTTACTTCGGGTGAAAACATTGGCTGGGTTTACAAAACACAAGATTGGGGGAAAGATGTTGATTTTCTATGTTTCTAATTTTTTTGCAATAGAGCTTTATTTCTGCTCGTGATGGATTTGCAGGGCATCTGGTGGACCAATGGTTTTCCAGAAAGCACCTTTAATAATAATAATCTTTATTAATGTCACAAGTAGACTTACATTAACAATGCAATGGCGTTAATGTGAAAATCTCCTAGTCGCCACACTCCGGCGCCTGTTCGGGTACACAGAGGGAGAATGCAGAATGTCCAATTCACCAAACAAGCACGTCTTTCGGGACTTGTGGGAGGAAACCTGAGAACTCGGAGGAAACCCACACAGACGCTGGGAGAATGTGCAGACTCCGCATAGTCAGTGACCAAAGCCGCGAATCGAACCCGGGTCCCTCATTCCATGGAAGAGGCTGTTTGACATGGGCAGGGTATTGATTGAGTCAGAAAGCAGAGTATAGGAATAATGGATATATACTCCAATTGGCAGAATGCCCCCCTCCCTTATTTCTTGGAATCATTTTTTAAAAAGTACCTTTATTTCTAGGAATCAATTTTAAAAAAATTAGTGGTCAAGTTCAAAAATAATTAAAGCAATTATTGGAATATTAGCTTTTTTCTCAAGAGGACTGGAATTTCATTTGGGTAGCACAGTTGCTTCACAGCTCCAGGTTCGATTCCCGGCTTGGGTGACTGTGCAGAGTTTGCACGTTCTCCCTGTGTCTGCGTGGGTTTCCTTCGGGTGCTCCGGTTTCCTCCCACAGTCCAAAGATGTGCGAGTTAGATGGATTGGCCATGCTAAATTGCCCTTGGTGTCCAAAAAGGTTGGGTGGGGTTACAGGGATGGCGTGGGCTTAAGTGGAGTACTCTTTCCAAGGGCCAGTGCAGATTCGATGGGCTGAATGGCCTCCTTCTGCACTGTAAATTCTATGAATACAAAAGGGGCCTCTGGGGAGGCGGTGGCATAATGGTATTGTCACTGGACTAGTAAGCTAAAGAGCCACGGTAATGCTCTAGGGACCCAGGTTCAAACCCCGCCACTGCGCATGGTGAAATTTGAATAAAAATTTTTAAAATCTGGACACTGTAACAGTTGTATAGCGCTCTGGTTAGACAGCATCTGAAGTACACTGTTCAGCTTTGGGTGCTGCATTTCAGCAAGGATATATTGGTTTTGCATGGATGTCTAGTGTAGCCTCACCAGGAAAATCCTCCTTTCCCATCTCCTTCAAATACCATGCCCCCAGAGGGTGTTGGACACCATGGACTTCCATTGGAGTGGTCCATGATTATGTTTGGTAAAGTACTGCAATGGTTTGCCATTGCCTTCTGCACAATGGCTGACCAGGAAACTCTCCCGCTTTACCACCTGCCATCAGATGTGTTGGAAGAATTTACAGGCTATTAATCAACCTATTGGTCACATTATGAAAGCACCTTCCGTGGCCATCAAATCCTGAAGTGGGGCTTGAACACCGAGGTAAGGACACAACCACTGTGCCTCCTCATTAGGAAAATACTAACACTGGAGGGGTTATGAGGATCTTCTGCATTAAGTAGAATGTATTTTCTTGAATATAGAAAATTACGGATTGATCTAATTTAAATGTTCAAAATGATAAAAGAATTTGATTGACTAAATATAGAGAGAAACTATTTCCTAGGATGGGAAAGTCCAAAATAGTGGACATAACCTTAAAATTAGATCTGAGCAATTAAAGGGTATTTTCAGGAAGTACTTGACAGCTGTTTAAAGTGGACATATGCAGCAATGTGCTCAGGACAGTCTGAGGTTCATTTACTAAGGGGTACTTTACTAACCTCTTCCTCCTGAAAAAAATCATGTTTGATAGCATTCAGAGGAGTCTGACTTTGTTGAAAAGAAGGGCGAAAGAATGACCAATTGATAATGTAGGTAAATGCACATGGGAGCCAATCTGGTGGCCTCTTTCCGCTTCTGGGATTTATTGGCCTAAAAATGCAGGCACCATATAAAACATTTGCTTATATATGGATAATATTCAAGATTATGCAATATTTTTGTTAAATCTGTGAGCAGCGTACAATGCATTCACCCATGGGTTGGGCAGGTGTGTTCTATGCAAATAAGAGAATTAAGTCATCGGACACATTTCCTTTAATTTATATCGTAACACGACATGAAAATCTGTTTGTCCTGATGTCCTGATAAATGGTGTGATCCTATTTTAAAGTTAAAGAAAGAACACACTTGCATTTATATAGCCCCTTTCAATATACTTATGTGCCCCAAAGCACATTGCAGCTAATGAAGTGTGTTCACCATTGTAAATGCAGGGAAAAGCAAAAGCCAATTTTGAAGTAAATTAAATAACACTGGCTACCAATTAAGTATAAGTTCCTTTCATGCTACTGGCAAAGAACAATTTTAACCCATTGCTTATATTTTTACATGGAACAAGACAATTCTACTTTCTCTTTAACATAATATATAGATCAAACCGAATGCAGTGCAAATGGCATAACTGAATAACCTTGAACATTTGATGACCCTTACCGATAATATTGGTTTGTTAGTGCAGAATTTGTGTAAAGTGATGGAGGGTGTCATCAACAGTGCTATTGAGCAACATTTTAACACCGCAATAGCCTGCTCACTGATGGTCCGTTTGGGGGCTCCACCAGAGCCACTCAGCTCCTGACCTCGTTACAGCCTTGGTCTAAACATGAACAAAAGAGCTGAACTCAAGAGGTGAGGTGTGACTGCCCTTGACATCAAGGCCACACTTGATCGAGTGTGACATTAAGGAGTCCTAACAAAACTGAGTCATTAGGAATAAGGCGGGAAACTCTCCATTGGTTGGAGTCATACCTAAGACAAAGGAAGATGGATGTGGTTGTTGGAAGTCAGTCATCTCCACTCCAGTACATCGCTGCAGGAATTCCTCAGGATAGTTTTCTCGAACCAACCATCCTCAGCTGCTTCCATCAATTACCTTTCATCATTAAAGGTGGAAGTCAGTCATCTCCACTCCAGTACATCACCTAAGATCAAAAGTAGGATGTTCGCAGATCCATGTTTAGCACCATTGGCGACACCTCGGGTAATTACGTAGTGCATTTTCCATATGCTGCTAGATCTGGACATATTCAGACTAGGGCTGCTGTTAAGTGCCAATGACCATCTCCAACTAGAAAGAATCTAATCTTGATATTCAATGGCATTATCATTGCTGAATCCCCCACCATCAACACGCTGAAGGAGTTACCATTGACCAGGAACTGAACTGCATCAGCCATATAAATACTGTGGCTGCAAGAGAAAGGCTGGGAATTCTGCAGAGGTTAACTCACTTCCTGGCTCCCCAAAGCCTGCCCATATCTACAAGGCACAATTCTGTGTGATGGAACACTCCTCATCTGGATTAGTTCAACTCCAACAGCAGTCAAGAAGCTTGACACCATCCAGAACTTTCAACATTCACTCCCTCCACCACACAGTAGCAGCAGTGTGTACCATCTACATGAGCTCACCACCACTTTCACAAGGGCAGTTGGGGATGGGCAACACATGCTGGCCTTGCTGAGACACCCATATTCCATTTAAGAAGAAGAAGAATCCTACTTACTGATAGAATAAGACAAAGTGACAACAATTTCATCACTCCTTGGAATAACGCAAGGACTTTTTCAGCTGAGACTTAGAACTGATCACAAAACATAGTTTAAAAATTGTGGTCACCAAACTGAGACCAGCAAGCACCTGTGACCAAATCCTCTTTTTAACTCGTTGCCAATTAGGCCTTTTGTTATTCAGTTCTCTGAATACCAATTTTGATCCCAGGTGGAAATTATTTGCGCCTCTTTCAGGATAAATATCTGAATTTTTGCAAAAGTCTAAAGTGCTTTAGAATTCCATGTTTAACTTGTAAAACGAATATTTTGTAGTCTATGACAACAAGACAATGTTGAGAGTGTAGTTGCACTGTTTTACAGCACTTCGTTGCTTCATTGCTAAGAAGTGTTTGGCATGGCTTTGTACTTTTTCCTGCATCATTACAGCATTAATACTTATACTACAGAGAAAGGTTAACTTCATTGAGCCTGCTAAATATGTCAGCCAAATAGCCCAATAAAACCAGGAAATGCTGGTGGAGGAAATGAATAATGAATCCAAAACAATGTGCATTCTTTCCCAATGCTTGCCAAAAATAAATTTTGCTCGGTTTCATACTATCCTGAACAAGAACTCCAGCACAAGCAACACATTGTAGTCACAGAGTTTCATTAGAACCAGTAAATGTAAATCCCAAGTTCAAGTTGGAAGGATCACATTTTCTTTTCCTTGTATTTTTTGTGGCTCTCTACTTCCTTCCACAAGATCAGAACGGTAGCCTTGTGGATAGCACAATTGCTTCACAGCTCCAGGGTCCCAGGTTTGATTCTGGCTTGGGTCACTGTCAGTGCGGCGTCTGCACATCCTCCCCGTGTGTGCGTGGGTTTCCTCCGGGTGCTCCGGTTTCCTCCCACAGTCCAAAGATGTGCGGGTTAGGTGGATTGACCATGATAAATTGCCCTTAGTGTCCAAAATTGCCCTTAGTGTTGGGTGTGGTTACTGGGTTATGGGGATAGGGTGGCGGTGTTGACCTTGGGTAGGGTGCTCTTTCCAAGAGCCAGTGCAGACTCGATGGGCTGAATGGCCTCCTTCTGCACTGTAAATTCTATTGTATTGTAATCAACATATTCAATTTAATGCTTTAAAAACGCTCCCATTTCCTCAAAATTGTCAAACACCGAGCATTAATTATGTCACTTAAATAACAAGCAGGTGCTATGGGTATTCAGATATTGATTCAGTTTAGTGTAATCTGGATGAAAAGCAGTAATGTTGTGAAAAGAGACTACTTGTCTGGTAGGTGCCTACAGCTATCAGTGTTTTTTTTACTATGATAAACTGACAATCAACTATATGAATTTATTTTAAAATGTGAGAGAAATTGAGCAAATATAAGTTCAATGCAACTAAACTAAAGGGCAATCTCAGCCCCTGAGATGTTGAATTCTCACTGATTTCTAAATAGGAAAGTTGAATAAATCAGAACTACGTATGGTGCTTAGTAAAGAATGATTTTGCATTGATGGCATAGACATAGATTTGTAAAGGAATGCGATAGACTGTAGCTTTATTAACCAATAGGCTATAAATCTATAAAATACATTATTTTATAAAACAAAATTCAAGTATCCATTTCCCAGGTAGCAGCATAACTTTTTCTGATATTTGTCAGTTTGGTTGCACACTTCAAATATACATTAATGAAAAATTATTTGTACGAAAAATTGGAAGGTCCAAGTGAGGAATTTGGAGCTTTTGGATACGTTTCTATTGAGCACTGAGAACCACTAATTCCTGGTATTCTGCTCATTAGATAATAAACATGATCTACATCATTTTGGGGTTAGGAGGTAAAGCAAAGTAAGGAGATGGATGCATAGTTATCTTACATGGAGTCAAACTATCTCTAACACCCAACTACTTGGAAGTGAATTGTAGTCTAATTGTGGCACCCATAGATGTTGTATGTTATGGAACTGAATCCATTGAACGCTTAAGATTTGCAAATTGATATTTACTACCGATATTAAAGTCATCGCAACCTTCAATACATACAGTTCATTTATAAAAATTCTAGCTACAATACTGATAAAATGTTTGTGGGCTGTTGGTGTAGGGGGAGAGGCTTGTTTAAATGTACTTGGCCCTTGATTAAGGGACTTCCCTGAGAGTCAGCCCCTGCCCTTGCACCCTTCCCCAACCTAACTTCTAGCTTCAATTCTGAGTTTTCTTTTAAGAAAACTACGTTGTGCTATTAGAATAGGTGTGAACACATGAAAAACATAATGAGCAGAATGAATTCCAAAAAGAGAAAATTATATAAACTTCTAATGCAGCTTTCCCTTTTGTTTGCAGGCTCCAGATTAGTGTTCTGTTTGGAGTCCAACTATTATTTGCAGGCATACTTAGGCAAGAAAATAGTTCTTAAAAATTATTTCCTCCCTGCATTCAAGATTTTTACCACCACGTCCCATCTATTTTTATGGTACGATGCAAATATGCAAGTGGTTCTTGAAAATGAATATATTTCCTTCTTCCCTCCCAAGTACCTCACAATCCATTTCCTTTCAAACTGATGGGCAGTTTTCCCAGACCCGTGTACAGGTTGCTTATTAACACAAATGTATTCAAACCATGTTATTGGTTAGGTCTGATCCAGACATTCCTAGCGACACAAATCAGAAAAATTATACAATCGAAAAGGAAGTTAGAAAGTTAACAAAAGCATGAGTATCTAATTCAGCCATTCTGGGTCCTGAAGACTTTTGTTCCCTCCACCTCCCCCTAAATTTGATCTTCCAGTATTAAATTCTCTTCTTTCTCATCCTTGCTCTCGCTTGGAGTATAGATCTTCTTGTTAGGGGTAAGTGTCTTGTCATATTTTTGAACTGTTTGTGCATTTAAACCGGATGAATGTCAGCTAAAGTGCATATATAGTAAACCGATATGTGAAGTATAGATATCTGAAATACCTTTTGAAAAAACATAGATCAGCATGGACTCTTCTGCAGTAAGATTGAATTCTTCTACATACAGCTGTTAAATTATCACATTTAATATGACCACTCGGTCTCACCTGGTGTGATCTTGCTCAGTGGAGAAGTGGAGGCAGTTAGTGACTGAACAGCATGGATGATGCCAAGGAAGAAGCTTTTTTAATTGTTCATTTCAGTTCAGTCTTATTGAAGGTGTACTCGGATGTGCTCAGGATAGCATATTTTGAAACTTTTTCAATATTCACTTTAGTTTGAACTGATTCAAAATTTAGTTGCTAAACACCCATTGGTGATGTCTAACTTATGGAAAGTAATAAATATATCAATTTCATATAATCATAAGTGGATATTAGTTTACAATGTTTTGGTGAGGTACGAGTTCAAAATTATATTCTTTAACATCCAGAAAAATGTATGCTCCACTTAATTTGGTTCCATTACAGCTGCATACTTTAAATATCTAATGTTCTAGTTCAAAGCAACTATCTTAGTCCTGGATTAAGTGTGCATATATATGACAAAAGATTAAGAATCCCATAGTTTTCAGGCCCCCTGAGAGAATGGTTTGCTCAAGTCTAGTTGAAATTGGTGGTGCTGATGGGGCTGCCCAGAACAAGATACCCGTAGTGCTGATGAACCAATGACCTCTTTTGTTCTGTGAAATGAATGCAGAAACCGGTGGAAGTTCTGCTGATTGACTGCATGGACAGCATTGAAACATTCTTCACTGCAATTTAAATCGCAATCTTTTGTGAGAAGATGAAAAAGAGTGTAATTCAGCCAGGCCAGTGACTATCGCTGTGCTTCTCTGTCCTTTTCATATATAGACGAGAGAGTCACCTTTTTATTGTCCTTTGCTGTTTTGTCACAATGTTGTTACAAATGGTTCCTCTCACCATTTCTCTTTTTCTATCTATTAGACCCATTTTCTGCCTCTGATGGTTGCATTGACTCTGTCTGTCGTTTGGACCTGTTTGACATGCAACCTGTTGAAGATGTAGTAAAAACCACAATCGCATCTAGTGCTGCTTCAAAGCAGACAGTGGCCCACCTTTTTAGCGGTAAATGGGAAATCTCGCACATTCTTTCACTTAGTCTAATCTCATTAATGCAGGCTCTCATACACCTAACCTGTTTGTTAACTTGATCAAATGTATTGAATTTTTTTCAGCTGGGCATTTAGCCTCCATGCAAATTCATTGGCAAGTTTAAATTTCCACAATATGCCACTGAGAAATACATATAAGCAATATTTTCTATTACGGAGTGTACACCCAGTCCCTTTCAAATTAGAGCGGGGAGGGGGGGCGTTCCATGCTTCAAGTTGGACCCTCTGGAACATTTCTGCAAAATGCAATGCAAAAGCATGCACGTGCCACCAAAAGCGCCAGAACGTTTTACACCCTGAGCAGAGGTTAATTAGTTTCAGCAGGGCTCCAGAACATTGGACAAGTGGGCAAGTTGTAGAATCCCTTTGCGAAAGGTGGGCATGGAAGAGTCACTGATGGAGGTGCTTAGAGCCCCTTGCAATGTATTGAATCAGGTTTGGACCATGGTTCAAGCTAACTGGCAGCCTTGAAGTGCAGGTAGGATAATGCCTCAGCTGAGAGCACAGCATACAGTCGAGTGGCCACCAATCAGTCACGTTCCAGTACAGCTATAACACTGGCATCTATCTGGCAATGTTAAAAATGACCCAGGTATGGCATGTACACAAGAAACAAGACAACCCAGCCAATGACTGCCCCATCAGTCTACTCTGCATCATCAGTAAAGTGATGGAAGGGTTCATCAACAACACTCAAGCACCTCTTATTCAGCAGTAATCTGCTCATGGCCACTCTGTTAGGATTCCGCTAGGGTCACTCAGCTCCTGACCACGTCTTGGAGTCAAACTTGGCACAGTTTGTGGTTGTTGGAGGTCAATCATCTCGGCTGCAGGGTATCACTGCAGAAGTTCCTCAGGGCAGTGTCTTTGACCCAACCATCTTCAGCTGCTTCATCAATGCCCTACCTTCCATCATAAGGTCAGAAATGGGGATGTTTGCTGATGACTGCACAATGTTCGAGCACAATTTGTGACTCCTCGCGTGCAGTCCATGTCCAAATGCAGCAAGACCTGGACAATATCCAGGCTTGGGTTGACACTGCCGTACAAGTGCCAGGCAACGATCACCTCCAACAAGAGAAGATCTGTCTAACCATCGCCTGTTGAAATTCAATGGTCATCACAAAATTCCCCACCACCAACAATCTGTGGGATACCATTGACCAGAAATTGAACTGGACTAGCCATATAAATACTGTGGCTGTCAGAGCACAGCAAAAGCTAGGAATCCTGTGGGGGGTAACTCACCTCCTGACTACCCAGAGCCTTGTCCACCATCTACAAGGGACAAGTCGGGTGTATAATGGAATACTCTCCACTTTCCTGCACGAGTGCAGTTCCAACAACACCCAAAATGTTTGATACTATCCAGGAAGCAGCCTGCTTGATTGGTAGCCCCTTCATGAACATTCAATTACTGCACCACCGAAGCACAGTGGCAGCAGTGTGTACCATCTAAAAGATGCACTGCAAGAACTCACCAAGGTTTCGTAGGCAGCACTTTCCAAACCCACAACCATGATCATTTAGAAGGATGAGCAGCAGATACCTTGCAGCACCACCACCTGGAGTTTCCTGTCCAAGCCACTCACCAACCTGACTTGGAAATATACTGCCAGCTGACATGTGCGGAATCTCGCAAGCCTCCACCCACAAGTGCATCTAGGAAGTCATGGATGCCATTTTCGCGAAGGCACTAAACCTTCGACCGGGAAGCAAGAAAATGAGCTGTAGGATTTGCGAAATCTCTGGTTTACCACTGGTGCAGGGTGCCATCGCCTACACTCTCGTGGTTCTTGGGTCTCTGTGGCAACAAGCAGTCCAGTATGTGAACCTCAAGGGCTACCACTCACTTGACTGTTCAGCTGATCTGCGACCACAGCAAACGCATTATGTCCACAACTCCTGCATCCTCAGCAGGTCTCCGATCCCTGACATCTTCCAGGGTCCACAGAGACTCCTCTGGGACAATGGTTACCCTCCAAGAGAAGTGGCTGATGATGCCCATGCAGTGGTCTCAGACTGCAGCAGAGAGACGGTATTACAAGGCTCTTGCCGGTACCCAGACTTTGGTAGAGCGCACAATTGGCATCTTAAAAATAAGATTCCGGTGGCGATAAGTGTGGTAAAGCACTGCAGTGAAGTCCACGGAGGGTGCCAAGCATCATCGTAGTTTGCTGGACAGCCTGGCACTGCAATGGGGTGTGGGCGGACCTGGCTGAGGAGGGGATGGGAAAGCTGCACATCTCAGATGAGGGGGACTTCAAAGGGGATGAAGGTGATGGAAGTTCTTGAAGGCATGGATGCCAAAGTGCCCATCACACTGGTCAGACAAGGTAGGCATGCTTGTGAGCAAGGTTTGTGAAGGCTGATGATGCGAGTTGCAGTGAGGACACTCCTGACATCCTCACATTGCATCTGTGAAAATATGACTCCTGTCTGGCTGTGGGCAGCTTGCAACAGGGTCATATTGTGGAGTTGCAGAGGTACAACAGCACCTGATCCTATGGCAGCTCTTCACCACCCGTCCCCTTCAGCATCATAACCATTACCAGACATAGATGCTGAAGAGGCACGGTGAATCACCAACCTTGAGACCACAGCCTGAGCGCACACTTTGCTCATTAAAGGATTGTTTCAACCACCCAAGATAGAATGTTTCAGTTGCATCTACTTGCCTCTGTAATCCCTAAACATTATAAGCATTGAACCCAGAATAAAGACATGTGTTTCTGTGTAAAAGATATATTTGTGCTAGAGTCTCTTCTTAGACTGGATTAAATATCTTCTGTTTTTAATCTCATGCAGAGATGATAACTGTAACGAAAACAGTTGTGATAGGAATAATGGTGAGGAGGGCAGCGTGGTGGTTAGTGCTGCTGCCTCACGACGCCGAGGTCCCGGGTTCGATCCCTCTCTCTGAATTCTATCTTTCTTTCATTCTCTTTTTCTACACATGATTTTAAAATGTATTAAATATTCTAACTTACACTTTCTAGTTTAGATAGTACGTACCTAAGTAAAGCATCTTTAATCTGGTTGAAGAGACATGTAGTTGCTTGTCCTGTTCGCTTATACCACAGATCCCCTGTTGGTCCTGCAGGAAGCCCCTGCCGGGCTCACAAAGTCTGTGGGCAACTGTAAACATGCCATTCATTCACCGCTGTTTGCAAAATCCAAGCTATTACATATTATTTTCTTACTTTAAAGAGCTAGTTTACATTTTGTCAAGTTCTTCACGTGCTGGCTGATGTTCAAGTGTTTTAAATAAAGGAAAATAAACTGCCTGCTAAGAGAGGAAAGGGAAAATTGGGGACAGTTAAGAGAGGAAAGGGAAAATTGAGGACAGTTTGATGAATTGAAACTTTGAGTAGGGTTGAGAGAGAGAGAGGCTAGTTAAGGTAGCATTTAAGAATTTGAACCTCTAACAGATTAAGCATTAAGGTTTAAAAGAAAATTAGTGATCAAGGCAGGCATCATTGTAGATATGGAAAAAACATCTGATAACAAACTGATGTGCATGAAACAGCTAACCTGAGTCCAGTAATACATCTCTACATCTCCTGACTTGAGTTGGAAGTATTAGCTGGGTTAGGTGCCCGTGAAGGTTAGTCTGGAAGCTAGCTACTGTTTCATTAGGGTGAAGCTGAAGAAAATGTTGAGTTATTCTTGGTCTTGATGTTGGATTATCCATTCAAAAGTATAGCAATAAGTGTTGGATCAATGAAAGAGTCTGTATGGTCGTATTGGGTGTTACCAACCAGACATTTGACTTTGGAGGAATATCACTTGGGAATCCAGAAGTGAAGAGGGCCAAGGATGCACCCCTTTGGTACATCAGAAATGACTGTGGGGAGCAAAGGGTGAGAAGCCTTTGGAAATCCGTGTCTGCAATACAAGAAGTATTGAGCAGAATCAAGAGAGGATGGCAACATCTTGTATTTATATAATGCCTTTAATGGAATAAAACACCTTGAGTGCTTTTCATGAGGATTGTAAAACAAAATTTGACACCAATGTGCACACAGCAGAAAACCAGAAGCTTTGTGAAAGAGGTAGGTTTTAAGGAGTGTCTTGAAGAGGGAAAGAGGTGTAAAACTTTAGGAAGGTAATTCCAGAGCCTACGGTCTGTTAAAGGCACAATCACCATTGGTGAAGCAAATAATTAAAATTGGGAATTCTCTAGAGGCCAGAATTAGATACGAACAAATATCTCTGAGGGGTGAGATCATGGAGGGATTTGAAAACCAGAATCAGAATTTTAAAATCAAAGCATTGCTTGACCAGGAACCACTGTAGGCCAGCGAGCACAGGCCTGATGGGAACGGGACTTGGTACAAGTAAGCAGCAGAATTTTAAGGATAATCACATTTACAGAGGGTGGATTTTTGGAGGATGGCCAGGAGTGTGTTGGAATAGTCAAGTCTGGATACAACAAAGACATGGATGAAGGATTCAGTAATAGATGAGCTGAGATGGGGACAGAGTCAAGTGATGTAATAGGGGTGTAAATAGGTGATGTAAATAGGCAGTCTTGGTAATGGCGCAGATTTATGGTCAAAAGCTCACCTCTGAGTTAGACATAGCACCAAGGCTGTGAACTGTCTCAGGGAGTAGCAAAGAGAGGAATCAAGACGATAAATTATGAAACTGAGTTTCTGTTGAGGACCAATGACAATGACTTTGGTCTTCTCTATTTAGGACAGTGATATTACAGGGATCACCTGCAGAGTTGTGACATTAGAGTCAAATGGAATACTGAGCACTGTTGAAATTGAGAATGATGTGGAGATGCCGGCGTTGGACTGGAGTGAGCACAGTAAGAAGTCTTACACCAGTTTAAAGTCCAACAGGTTTGTTTCGAATCACTAGCTTTCGGAGCACTGCTCCTTCCTCCTTCACCTGAGGAAGGAGCAGTGGTCCGAAAGCTAGTGATCCGAAACAAACCTGTTGAACTTTAACATGGTGTTGTAAGACTTCTTACTGAAATTGAGAATGAAAGAAAGGCACATGATGGCTTTGTGACGATGACCATTGTGACCCTAGTGCTTTAATTCGGATGTAAATGAAGAGTGGATGGATGTTCCAAAAACAATGACTCACTGCATTACTTTAGCAAGAAAAGGAAGATTGACAATCGGGTGGTAATTGTAATGTAAATTGCATGTAAAATTTAAACTAGAATTTTTGAGGAGAGTAGTAGTGTTAGGAATGACCTTTAAAAATGGGGTGCTGCCAAAAGTTAGAGAATGGTGATGCTGAACAGCATGAAACTGAAGGAATGAAATTTACATTTCAGATGTTGGGTAGGGAGAAAAACGATAGAATGGTTTATAAGTTTTAATGGACAAAAGGAGTGGACTGAGGAGGGCCCAGTTAGCTGGAAACCAGAGGGAAATCGAGATCCAGTGACAGTCAGAGGAGGCAGCAGCATTTTTGTTTCTCAAACTTTAAAAAGAAGTCTTGAGTTTCTCTCATTTTAGCGTACATGAGGAGGAAGGACAACTAATTAAGTAGTTTGTGGTGAAGCTGAGCAGTTTGCAGTGGGTTCTGTTGCATATGATGGAGTATAATGAGCCATATTGCACAGGGAGAGTGAAAGTAATCCAATTTAGTATTTACCTAAAGAAATTTGTACTGTTCTCTTAACATTTGAGGAAGACTTTGTCATTTCAAGGCAGCTACTGTGACAAGTTCTGCATTTATGCATGAGAATGACACAAATTCACTTTGGTATTTAGTTAAGCTTGGTGATGGGTGTGTCATTTCTGAATATGTATTTTTAACACTGAGGAAAGGAGCCCGGCAAACCATGTCCATATGTTTTGGTCATGCCCGGCACTGGAGGGGTTCTGGAGAGGAGTGGCGAGAGCAATATCTCAGGTGGTGAAAGTCCGGGTCAAGCCAAGCTGGGGGCTAGCAATATTTGGAGTAGTGGACGAACCGGGATGCAGGAGGCGAAAGAGGCCGGCATTCTGGCCTTTGCGTCCCTAGTAGCCCGGCGAAGGATCTTGCTAATGTGGAAGGAGGCGAAGCCCCCCAGCCTGGAGGCCTGGATAAATGATATGGCTGGGTTCATAAAGTTGGAGAGGATTAAGTTCGCCTTGAGAGGGTCTGCGCAGGGGTTCTACAGGCGGTGGCAACCGTTCCTAGACTATCTTTAGAGGAAGGTCGGTCACCAGCAGCAGCAACCTTGGGGGGGGGGGGGGGGGAAGCTGCCTGGGGGGGTGGATGAGCAAGAGATAACATGAAGGGTTGGGGAAACTGGCACGTACGGGAGAGGGCCAGTGTAGAAAGCTGTGTAAATATATCATTTTGCCATGTATATATCTTGCTCTGTGCGATTTCTCTTTTTTTTTTTTGTTACGAGGGGGGGGGGTTATTGTTTGTAAGGGAGAAAAATTGTGTGAAAAAAATTTAATAAGTATATATATTTTTTTAAAACACTGAGGAAAGGGCCATTAAATCTAACTCTGAATCTGCTTGGCCAAATCCAGCGGATCTTTCAACTTTCTCGAGAAATACCACCTTTATTTCATCTAAGGATTTGCCATGTTTGAGCATTAAAAAAATCGTCTGATCAGTTTTGAAATCTACTGAGAAGCTTCTATCAGTTGTTTGAAAGTAATTTCAAAGCTGAATTAAAACAGTCCAAAATTAAATTGGAGACTTATGCCGATGTGTCTACTCTATGCTCAAGTACAATTGCACTTTTGTAGAATGAGTACCAGTGCAAGAAACCGGTTAAAAACTTGACCAAAAGTGCCGATATTCAACAACAGTGTGTTTCCATGTCTGTGCGCACACTTAGTGGCTCCCCAGAAGGTCATCCAGTATGTAGAACAACCAATGTTTCGGTTTTGGGTTTTCTTCTATGCCTCAATTTACCTCTTTCCACCTACCAAAACTTGAATGTCTCACGTTTGGTGTTAAGTTTGCTTGAGTGGACTTCCGGTGGCTCTCTTGGGAACTTCTTACTAGGCCCTTTTAACCCGTCAAACAGATACAAAATACCACTAAATTCCCACCCCTCCCAGCCTCACTCCTAACTAACACTCAACTGACCGAAATGCCATTGAACCAGCCGAAAAAACAACAAAAATCGGGAAAGGAAGACCCCAACTTCAGAACGAGAGGACACAAAGGGTGAAACAGCGGAGCATGGGGACCCACCAGGGTTACCAACACAACTCCGGCCCACCCGTTGATGAGGCTTCTCTCGATAGAGCTCCAGAAACAGACTCAATAAGAGAGGACCTTGTGTCGGCCATGAGGTCGGCAATAGAAATCGCAATGGCCCCCATAAAAGAGGCAACAGACAGAATGGAGCAGAGACTGAGACCCAGGAAGCGACGGTGGTGGGGAAAGCGGCCACTGGCCAGAGCGAGCAGATCTCCTCGCTCGAAGCCAAAGTAGCAAGGTTGGTAACAACGCAGAATGCGATCATGGGGAAAGCCTGATCGCCAGTATCTGAGAGTTGTCGGGCTACCAGAAGGCGCAGAGGGCAGAAATTAGACAGAATATGTTGGATGGATGTTCATGAAACTGGTAGAAGAGGAAGACTTTGTCAAACCCCTGAAGTTGACCGGGCCCACAGGTCACTCTGGAAAAAGCCCAAATCAGGAAGCACCACGGGCGATCATCGCGAAACTGCATAGATTTTAGGACAAACAACTGGTCCTTAATTGGGCGAGGAGCATACGGTCATGTATGTGGGAAGGGCACAGAATCCGGATCTACCAAGACATTGGAGCCGACCTGGCCATGCATGGGGCAGAGTTTAACGAGACCAAAGCGGCAATATTTAAAAGTAAGGTGCGGTTTGTGACGATATGGATATTGTACGGTAAATGAAGGGTTAACAATTTTATATAAATGGATCTAACCACCAGATGGTGATGAAGAGCAGTCACGTAGATCACATGATGCCCTTGATCCTGGGAGTAGGTGATTGGAGGGATAGAGTCGTCGTGTGTTTAGGCGACCTGTAGATAGAATTATAGTTTAGCTTATTTAGCTATCTTTGTATCTTAGCAAGATGATCAAACCTAGTTAGAAGTAGTGTTAATAAATTAGCTTTGTTAATCAATATAGCTTGATGTTCTTTGTTGAACACTACACATCAAAGTCATCCTTATCCAGAAAGCAAAGAACATCACACAATTTGGCATGTTGTACCCGGCGAGACTATTGGTCACGTTCAACAACAAAGAACTCTTAACGTGTCGGAAGAAGCAAACCAGTTCCTTTAACCGACACGATTTAGGGGGCTGCTCCCAAGAGGGGAGCCATCACACTGGTGAGCAGACTAGTGTATGGGAATAAGAATAAAAAGAGGGAAAGGGACTAAGGTGCATCTCCCAAGGGGAGGGAGCGCCTGACCGAAAGGGACGTGGGGGGGGAGGGGGGTCCAAAATAGCAATCCGGGTTGAGCAATGGGGCAGGGGAAGAGAGGGGGGGGGAGAGGCAGTAGGGTAATAGTGAAAAGGAAGAGGGGATTGCTAAGGCAGATGAACTCTGGATGAGAAGGGGAGTAGAATGCTGGTTACAACAGGTCGCACATGGAGACGGCTGGAAAGAGGAAGGCGATGGCGGCCATATTGGATGACCCATGAACAAAGGGAAACCGTGGCGTGTAGGGGCACATCCACGAGGTGGGGGACAGAAATTCCCAATCGGAATAGTCACCTGGAACGTGAGGGGACTTAATGGCCCGAAGATCCAGAATCTAAAAAGTCTCTTGAGGGTCAACATAATCTTCCTTTAAGAGACACACCTGAGGAAGTAGGGCCGACTGAGGGTAAGGAAAAGCTGAGTGGAATGGACATACCAGGCAGGCTTTGGCACAAGGACGATGGGGGTCAACAAAAGGACAGCCTTTACAACAACAAACTCCGTGACGGACCCAGGGGGACGATACGTGATTGTTAGCACGATCCTGGAAGGGACATCGGTGGTTCTTGTAAACATATACGCCCCTGACTGGGACAATGCCAACGTCATTAAAAATGCAATGGTAGAGATCCCTGACTTCAACTCCTACCAGCTCATCATGGGAGGGAGACTTAACTGTGTACAGGAACCAAAAATGACAGGGCCAGCCCCAGATCAGGGGAAAAATATGGGATAGCAAAAGAATTAAACACCTTTTTATGGAGCAGATTGGGTGGGTGGACACGTGGAAGATCAATCCGAGGGAGAAGTAATTATCTTTGACCACACACGACGCTATTTGGACGTGAGGCTGGAGATTGGCTGGGCCCAGTGCCCCCATGGAGGCTGGACACAGCAATCCTCGCCGACGAGGCGTTTTGCGAAAATAATGTCACAACCATCGACGAGTAGGTAATCTGCAACCAGAATGGGGAGGTCTCACCTTCCCCATTCTGGGAGATACTGAAGGCAGTGATAGGGGGGGAAATAATAGCATACAGAACTCCCAAGGACAGGAACGAAAGGCGGCTAGGCATTGACTGATCGACTCCATGTTGGAAGTGGATCGATGGTACTCCATGGCCCTGACCTTGGAGCTGCTGGTGGAGAGGAATTTGACCTATCCACTGGGAAAGCAGCTGTATAAAACCTTAGTTAGGCCACACTTGGAGTATAGTGTTCAATTCTGGTCGCCACACTACCAGAAGGATGTGGAGGCTTTAGAGAGGGTGCAGAAGAGATTTACCAGAATGTTGCCTGGTATGAAGGGCATTAGCTATGAGGAGCGGTTGAATAAACTCGGTTTGTTCTCACTGGAACGACGGAGGTTGAGGGGCGACCTGATAGAGGTATACAAAATTATGAGGGGCATAGACAGAGTGGATAGTCAGAGGCTTTTCCCCAGGGTAGAGGGGTCAATTACTAGGGGGCATAGGTTTAAGGTGAGAGGGGCAAGGTTTAGAGTAGATGTACGAGGCAAGTTTCTTACGCAGAGGGTAGTGGGTGCCTGGAACTCGCTACCGGAGGAGGTGGTGGAAGCAGGGACGATAGTGACATTTAAGGGGCATCTTGACAAATACATGAATAGGATGGGAATAGAGGGATACGGACCCAGGAAGTGTAGAAGATTGTAGTTTAGTCGGGCAGCATGGTCGGCACGGGCTTGGAGGGCTAAAGGGCCTGTTCCTGTGCTGTACATTTCTTTGTTCTTTGTTCTTTGAACCAGCTTCATCAGACAGACCTTTTATGAGCATGGAGACAAAGCCAGCTGCCTACTGGCGCACCAGCAGAGAAAGCAGGCAGTCATGAGGGAGATGGCACAGGTGAGGGGTGTGAACGGCAGGCTTCACAGCACCAAATAAGATCAGCGAGGCCTTTGTGATCTCTAGGGACTGTACCAGAGGGGAACTTGAAGATGAAACAGTTTCTCGATGAGCTGGACATACCAGGGGGAGGAAGAAAAACAGCCTGGAAGTACCACTAGGACTGGGGGAGGTCATGGAGAGCATCATGCAGCCAGGGAAGGCCCCAGGTCCGGACGGATTCCCGGTGGACGTAAAGAAAGGTTGCGGCAGCACTAGCCCCGCACCTGTGGGAGACATTCAATGATTCGCTGTCGAGAGGGGTCCTGCTGCCCATGTTGGCACAGGCCTCGATATCGTGATCCCAAAAAAACGCAAAGACCCAACGGAATGCAGATCATACAAACCCATCTCACTCTTGAACAGTGACCCCAAAATCCTGGTGAAGGCTCTGGCGTGGTGACTGGAGAGTTGCTTGCCAGAGGTAGTCGCGGAGGATCAGACAGGATTTGTCAAGGGCAGACAGCTAATGGCGAGCATCAGACAATCAGATGCCTGCTGAGCGTGATTATGACCCTACCCAGGGAGGAGACACCAGGGGCAGTATTACCCCCCCTCCCCGGCCGGGTGGGAGAATCGCCGGGGTGCCGCGCGAATATCGCCCCGACCCCCGCACGCGATTCCCCCCCCCCCCCCGAAACCAGCGCGAATATCGCCTCGACCCCCGCACGCGATTCTCTTTCTCCCCCCCCCACCCCCTGCCGAAACCAGCGCGGCGATTCTCCGGCCCAGACGGCAGCGCGTAAACGGCCAAGTCCCGCCGGGGCTGTCCACACCTGGTTGCTGCCGGTGGGTACTCGTCGCGAAGGCTTGGGGTGGGGGGGGGGGGGAGAGAGACTCCGGAATGGCCTGGTATGCAATCAGGACCAACTGATCGGCGGGCCGGCCTCTCTGTCAGCGGGCCTCCTTTCTTCCGCCGGCGAGCTTGGATCCATCCGTCATGTTTGTGCGGGCCGGCCTGGGGGATGACAGCCACCGCGCATGCGCTAGTTGGTGCCGGCCCAACTGCGCATGCGCGGGACCCAAGGCGCCACGTCTTCTATGCGGCGCCGGGTCTCTGACGCTGTGCTGAGGCCCCGCCCCCGTAAATCGCGCGACGCCCCTGCTAGCCCCACAGAGGGGGGAGAATAGGGGTCTGGGAACGGGCGCCGACGCTTGACTAAAACACTCCGGTTTTTACTCCGGTGTCGGCACTTAGACTCCCGTTGGGAGAATCCCGCCCCAGAAGTCATAATTTCCCTAGATGCAGAGTCCCTTGGTATTTGGACCCCCAGATACCGAAAATTAATTCCTGCTAACAGGAATGGTAACCCCCTAAGTTCCCCTCTAATTACGATCTTTATTGTCACAATTGGCTTACATTAACACTACAATGAAGTTACTGTAAAAATCATCTAGTCGCCACATTCCAGCACCTGTTCGGATACACAGAGGGAGTATTCAGAATGTCCAAATTCCATATCAGCGCATCTTTCGGGACTTGTGGAAGAAAACTGGAGCACCCAGAGGAAACCCACGCAGACATGGGGAGAACGTGCAGACTCCACACACAGTGACCCAAGCCGGGAATTGAACCTGGGACCCTGGGGCTCTGGAGCAACAGTGCTAGCGTGCTGCCCTCTGTGTATGTGTGTGTGTACACCTCCACCCATGTGGCCCAGCCACAAAGTACTCGCTCTTTCCTATATTTAGCTTATAGCCAGAAAAGACCCTAAGCCGCTGCAAGATCTCCATAATGTTTCTAACTGTGACCTCCTGATCCTTGACATATATAATAGCAAATCTTCGGTGTATAGCGAGACCCTATGCCCCACCCCTCCTCTAGCTATTCCTTTCCAAGCTTTCGAAGTCCTCAGCGCCATGGCTAGTGGCTCTATTGCCAATGCAAATAACAAAGGGGACAGCGGACATCCCTGCCTGGTACACTGGTATAGACAAACGGGCTCAGAAGTCACTTTGTTAGTGCAAACACTGGCAAATGGGGCCGCATACAACCCATGCTACAAAGCCCGGTCCAAAACCAAATCTCTTTAGTATCCGAACAGGTAGTCTCACTCTACCCGGTAGAATACCTTCTCCACAACAAGCGAAACAATAATCTCCAGAACCAGACCCTCCCCAGGGATAAGAACCATATTCTTTTTTAAAAAAAGAAATTTAGAGTACCCAGTTCATTTTTTCCAATTAAGGGGCAATTTAGCATAGCCAATCCACCTACCCTGCACATTTTTGGGTTGTGGGGGCGAAACCCACGCAAACACGGGGAGAATGTGCAAACTCCACACAGACAGTGACCCAGAGCCAGGATCAAACCTGGGACCTCGGCGACGTGAGGCTGCAGGGCAAACCCACTGCGCCACCGTGCTGCCCTGATAAGAACCATATTCAACAACCGTCTCACCTTTGCTGTCAACCTCTGCCCCTTTACAAATCCTATTGGTCTTTTCCCACCACCTCCGGGAGACGAGGCTCCAGTCTTAACGCCAACACCTTAGCCAGAAGCTTCGCGTCCACATTTAACAGGCAGATCAGACGATATGACCCATAGTCTGTGGGGTCTTTATCCTTCAGGAGCAGAGAAATCAACGCCACCCCTAGTCACTGTGGTAAGGTACCTCTCTCCAAGGAATCTCTGAACATCTCCAACAACAGAGGGCCTGGCTGATCTACAAATTTTAAAATAAAATCCCACTGAGAACCATTGGGCCCTCGTGCCTTCGCCGACTGTATAACACCAGCGCCTCCTTGATGATCTCCAACTCCAACGGAGCATCTAGTTCCTCCTGTAACTGCTTCCCCCACCCTGGGAAACTCCAACTACCAAACAAATTCCACCATACCGCTCTCATCCCGAGGCGGTTTGGACTTGTATAACTCCCCGTAAAAGACTCTAAATGCCCCATTCACTTCCTGAGCCAAAACCGCCCCCCATCCCATACTCTAACCTTGCCAATCTTTCAGCCTCCCGTTTCCTCAGTTGATATGCCAGGAACCGACTTGCCTTCTCTCCGTGCTCATAAATTGCCACTTTAGCTTGTCTCCACTGTCGCACTACCCCATCTGTGGAGATCAAATTGAACTGCATTTGCAGTTTGTTCCTATCCGCAGTAGTTCTGGGGATGGACTGCTCACATATCTGTGATCTACCTCTATGATTTCCACCAGTTTTTCCCACCCTCCTTGTCTCCGCATCAATATGTGCCTTAAAAGATATAATTACTCCTCTGATTACTACCATCAGTGCCTCCCATAGTATTGAGGGTGAGACCTCCCCATTATCATTGTTCAAGATATAATCGAGGATAGCCCTTCAGATTCTGACACACAACCCCAGATCCGCTAGCAGGCCTACATCTAACCGCCGCTCCCGGACTACCTTCAACTCCAGGTCCACCCAATGTAGGGCTTGGTCAGAAATGACCACTGCTGAGTACTCCGATTTCTTCACCCCTGCCAACAGCGCTTGGCTCACTAAAAAGTAGTAATTCCTGTGGAACAATTATGTACTGAGGAGAAAAACAAAAGCTCTTTCTCCGCCAGCTGCCCGAACCTCCAGGATCTGTCCCCCACCACCCCGTTTTCTCCATAAATGCAGTTAACGCCTTCGCCATACCTCCCATCCTCCAAACCAATGACCTTGGCTCAGAGTGGTCCATCATCATTTCTTTTACATGCCTCTTAAATCGCTTGTCCATATCCCCACCGAACTTCTCAAGTTATTTTGCCATCACCTCTGCCATCATATCCAAGGTGATGGGCGCGGCGGTTTCCCCTGCCATCTTTGCCAAATCTTTAGTCGGGCTCGGTGTGTGAGATTTCCCTCCTCCGCCTTTTCTCGACATCCCCCGATCAAACTCCACTTGTTCTGCTGTGCTGTCGGTTTAGAGCTCGAAGATTCCTCAAAGGGCAAAAAAGACCTGCGTGGGACCCACCTAGAGTGCGAGTGGTTGTTACATGCCCCATCACCGGAAGTCCTGGACACTGATCCATAAGTGGAACCTGTCCGGTCTAGTGGAAGATGTAAAGAGAGACTTGTGGAGGTAGGACTCACTCCTGCTTTCCCTGGTGGGAAGTGTGCAGACAATAAAAATTAATGTGCTGCCAAGATTCCTCTACCTATTCCGATCCCTCCAGATCTTCTGCACCAAGGTAGATTAACTAATTATGGTGTTTGTCCGGTGGGGGGGGGGGCAGAATCTGTAAAAGCGACTTACAAAGAAGGAGGAATATGGGGGACATGGCTCTGCCGAACATCCTGTTCTACCACTGGGCAGCAAATGCAGAAAGGGTACGGGGTTAGGTGAGAGCCGGCGGCGGAATGGATGCGATGAAGGAGTCCTGTGTGGGGACAGCCATCCGAGCACTGCCCACGACCCCACTCCCATTTCCCCCAGATGAACACTTGAAAACCCGGCGGTGGCCACGCTAAGGACCTGGAACTGGCTCCGGCACCATTTCAATCTTGGTGCAATGCCCACTATGGCTCTCATCTAAAAAAATATATATATATTCATCCCGGCAACAATAGATCCCTCCTTCGAAACATGGAGACAGAACAAAGAGATACTGACGGTAAGGGGCATGTACACAGACGGTAGAATAGTGATAAAAGCAAATGACTGCGAATGCTGGAATCTGAAACCAAAGAGAAAATACTCTTTGCAAAAGAGTGGTGATCCTTGGGGAACTAACAAAAGTTTCAGCTCCCGAAAGGGAACGAGCTCCGTTACCTCTAACTAAAGAACTTCCTCCGCAAGGAGACTGCACACTTCCCCAAGCTACCCAGAGACATTCGACTGAACAGACTGCTAGCATCTGAGAATTAGGAGACCGTAACTGTGCCAACATGTACAGACAAATGTTAGAGGAGGTAAGGGCCCTGCTGGACTAGCCACCGGAAAGGTGAGAGGAAGAGCTAGGCATAGAGATGGGGTGGGGGAGGGGGAGACTCAGTGTTGAAGCACTGCAGAGGGCGAACTCCACCTCCTCATGCGCAGGGCTGAGCCTAACGCAGCTAAAGTAAAGGTAGTGCACAAGGCACACCTGACCAGAATACGCATGAGCGGTGGAGGATAAATGTGAACAGTGCCAGGGAGGCCCAGCCAACCACACCCACATGTTCTGGTCCTGCCCCAAACTCGTCCACCTTTTTTGAAGCCATAATCCAGGGTTGTGGGAATGAGAATGGAGTCATGTCCGCTGGTGGCGGCCTTCAGGGTGTCGGAACAGCCAGAATTCTTTACAATGAGAGGGGCAAGACGCCCTAGCCTTTGCCATCCTGATTGTCTGCCAGGACTCCTGCTTGGCTGGAGATCAGCAGCAGCACCACCCAAGGCTACAGACTGGCTGTCAAACCTGGAGGAATTCCTTAAATTGGAGAAAATAAAATTTGGCACCAGTGGAACGGAAGAAAGCTTCCACAATATATGGAGGCAATTCACCAACCTCTTTGAGGACCTGTTTGTGACCTTGGGGGGGGGGGGGGGGGGGGGGCAGGCATTGATGCTGCCACGGCAACTAATAAGTTACACCTTTGTTGTCTCGATCAACAATTTCTGTTTAGGTTTCCTGTGTTTTCGGTTTTGTTGTAAATACAAATGAAAATCAATATTAAAAAAAAATTTAAAAAAATGTTTTTTTAAATGTTTGCTTCAGTGAAGGAAAGTGAGGGAGAACTGTATTTTGCATAACCATTCATTTTTAATTCAAGGTTGCTGTGTTAAGCATTCCAGTTTGAATAATGTAATATTAAAATTTGTATATCATTGGTGCATTTTGAATTAACAAGTCCCTGTTACCGCCTGATTTTTGAACTTCTGAATCAAGTGCAAACTCCGATGCAAGAAAATGTGCTCAGAATAGACATAAAGTAAAGTAATTGTAACAATGTTCAGAATTCAAAACCTTTGGGTATGATCAGAGCAATTTTTCAAGGAGTCAATTAAATGATGGAAACACTTAAAATGTCTTCTCTAATTATAATGAAGCTGATATCATAGAATTTACAGTGCAGAAGGAGGCCATTCGGCCCATCGAGTCTGCACCGGCTCTTGGAAAGAGCACCCCACCCAAGGTCCACACCTCCACCCTAGCCCCATAACCCAGTAACCCCACCCAACACTAAGGGCAATTTTGGACACTAAGGGCAATTTAGCATGGACAATCCGCCTAACCTGCACATCTTGACTGTGGGAGGAAGCCGGAGCACCCGGAGGAAACCCACGCACACACTGGAGGATGTGCAGACTTTGCACAGACAGTGACCCAAGCCGGAATCAAACCTGTGACCCTGGAGCTGTGAAGCAATTGTGCTATCCACAATGCTACCGTGCTGCCCGTGCAAATATGATTTGCACATCCTCAGCATCTTTTGCCCCCTCGCAGTGACTTTGTTTAATCCAGATGCACTATGACACCTCCCTGAAGCTTTCAGTGCAGACAGAATTTGACTAACACCATGAGGCAAACTGCGAAAGTGGCTGTGTGTGTTAAAGCAGCAACAAATTTGATGTTTCTAGGTTTTATCTGGTTTCATCCTTAATATAAAAATAATTTTTCAAGATGGTAGAGTGTTATCGGGTCTAACCATAAAATAAAGATATTTAACCAAACTTAATTTGAGGTTATCCTTCAGTAGAAGAATGGCTCAATTGCGAGTACTCGTGACCAGTAAGACGCTGAGGGTGGTGTTTTCCCATCCACCGGTGCCAGGTTTCCTGGGATTAGACTTGAGAATTGCCGAATCTTAAAGCCAACTTCTTCAATTGCTGGGTAGAGTCAGTATACAATGCTTTAAAAACATGGCTGACTATGAGGAAATCTAGGAAAATAAAAATAAGATGAAAATTGCAGGATTTTATACTGCAACAAATCATTTTGACCTGTTCCTCCAATTCCTTTTTGGTTTTAAATGTCTAAATATCGGTCACTGCAAATGTAGCACTGAAGTTTACACTTGTTTTCTAATCTGCATAAATTAAGATTTGAACACTTCAAAGCTTCAGCTGGTGACATGTGAAATTGTGACTATTGCTTTTTTTTAAATAAAAGGACTGCAATATTTCAGGAACAAATCTGTTTTCAAATATCCTCATAACATACCAAAAACCATATTGGTCAGAACTGTTATGTTTTTTTCCATTTTAAAAAAAAAAAGTCTGTGAACACCAAATGAAAAATGGTTTAAAATATAGTTTGTAGAAAAATTGTATGAAAAAAGTGTAACATGCTTCACGTAGTCACATTTATATCTATAAAAACACACTATCCGGTTAATGGGGTAGTGAAATGGAAGAAATTTTAGTACTACACATAATTTCTGTAACTCTTTTCTAGATGTATTCAACTCTTTTCCTGAACCAAGTCCTGCTTTATCTACAAAAGTTGAACATTTTCCTGAGGTAGACGTCTTTGCTGCAGGTATATAAAATGCATAATCATTGTAGTGCATTGGCATCTAGTTTAGATTGTCAACAGTTAGTTATAGAAATAGCACAGAACGTAGCCATAAATTTAGCCCATCTATTTCATCTCCACTGCAACCTGGAGTTTTCTATTTTAATGCCTTGTACTATTCTCTCAAATTAAATTTTAATTGCCAGTTATTTCACAGAATGAGTTTAGTTTTTAAAAAAACCTTCTGTTATCTTTTCTTTAAAAATACATTTAGAGTAGGCAATTCTTTTTTCCAATTAAGAGGCAATTTAGTGTGGCCAATCCACCTACCCTGCACATCTTTTGGGTTGTGGGGGTGAGACCCACGCAGGCACTGGGAAAATGTGCAAACTCCACACGGACAGTGACCCAGAGCCGGGATCGAACCCAGTTCCTCAGCGCTTTGAGGCAGCAGTGCTAACCACTGCACCACCGTGTCACCCCCTACTGGTATTTCTAATGGTCTGCAATTGTGTCAGATCATAATGACTAGACTTTTAAACAAATAACTGTGTATAAAGGGTGTGAATTTTTGCTAGACGTGATTAGGTGACCGTATTCCTTAAATGGGCAGATGACATTTATTTGATTAACTGTAGAGATAAACTAACTTATGCATCCAGGTCCCTCGTACATGAAAATTCAGTCATAACCAGTGCATTTATTGAATTGTCAATGTGAATATGGAAGCTGATGGATGGAAATGGCAGTATTCTACACGTTGGGATTATGCCAAGTTTCATATCTGAACTCCCCTTTTTTTTCTGCATCAGATTCTTTCACCTCAAAAGGACCTGCTTCTGTTCCTGAAGTTAAATCTACCCATGATCCATTTCTTGGTGAGTTGCTTCATGATGAGAAGTGTGGTTTCTGCCTCTTAATTTCTGCCTTGCACTTGTTTATACGTTTGCTTCCTACTTCTCCCATACTCAACCTCCATTGTTTTTCCACTCGTGCATTTGCGTTGTACTCTTGCTTGCTTGTGCTCTGGACTAATTTTCTCTCTTTCCTCCTTGTGCAGTCTCTATCTCGCTGTTAAAGATGCTCACTTGCATTATCTCTCATCCATGCAGACCCCATCTTTCCCGCTCTTTTTTTTTTTCCTATGCAGTTCTTTCAGTGGATAGAAAAGTTTCATCCTATCAAGACAAGATGAATGATTGAATGAGGACAGCCATTTGACCTTTCGTGATTCATCTATCAATCCAGAAATATCCTGAAGTTCCCCCACTTAGCATCAGATTCTAGGGATTTCACTTCCATTGCTCCTAGTTGTCATTCCGTACTTTGGCTACTCTGAAAAATTTACTGATCAGTCATAAATCTACCTTCTAATTTGAGCGTGTGTCATCCTGTCTGCACTTGCAGTTTAATTTCAAATAATATTCATAATTCCCTTTTTCTGCTCCTTTTGCAATCTTAATTATGTCTATGCGTTCACTTTTTGAATGCCTCCAGTTCCTCTGTCTCAATGACCAGAAATTAATGCAGTACCTAAAGATACAATCTGACAAAACTGACTAACCGTTTATAAACAGCTGCCTCTGATTTGCATTTTACTTGTTGTTACACATCTTAGTATTGACTTGAACAATATATGCAGGACCTGAGAGCAGGCTGACTGCAGTTGGTATGTTGTCAAAAGTACACAAATCAGGAGAAAAAAGTTACAGGAATCATCATTAAATTGTAAAGGGAAGTTCAACGTAGCTGACGTAAGGTAACTAGACTTTAGACGTTTGTGTGTTTATAATGTAACGCTGGTTCTCAAACCTTTTTGTTGAAGGATCCTTTTTCAAATGGATTAGCCATCACAGATTATCTATTTAAATTATAAAATATCAATAGAAATATTTGATAGACATAGTAACTGTTAAATGTAATAATCAATCTCTACCATGCTGATACCAGCTCAGTGAATTCTGTCCCAGTGTTTGGTGTCAGCAAAATCAGAAGACAGCCAGATGGTTATTGCAATAACTTTGGCTCACCAGCTAGGTATGAAACAACAAACTTTTATTTACAATATACTACCGTAGACTCTTGAAGCTTCATGGCTGCCAGTCAGTGTTTGGAATCGATCTGAGGCAAAAACCCACACTTGCTAGAGTGAACCCTGATTGGGTTTTTTGGGTCATGTGACCCTTTTGGCCGATCACCCCTTCATAGAGGCCAGAAGCAACAGTTATTTACAAAGTAAATATTCCGGCCATTGTCACCTTCTTGCATGTACACTCACCTCTCCATATATGGTGACTACACTTGCACTAAATCTGCCTCAGGCCACTGCTCATTTGCTTACTCTGGGCCACTTCCTGTGGTCCTTCACTTAAGGTTTACAGATAAAAGCATGGTGAGTTGATTTTCTTGATACACCCTATTATTTTTAAAAGTCCCTTCCTCTCAAATCTCTGAATCTTATTCTGCGAACACATGCCTCTGGAAAGGCTCTACATTGCAGCCCTCCCCCACACCCCCACAGGGTCCTGCAGATCCCAGTTTGAGAAACTCCGAAGTAACTTAAGTACAGATTACTGAATTGAACAGGTTCACTTTTGATCAGATTTGGTTGTTGAAAATTGGCCATAAATCAATGACTGCAGAAACCTATCTTAATAATAATCTTTTAGTGTCACAAGTAGGCTTACATTAACACTGCAATGAAGTTACTGTGAAAATCCCCTAGTCGCCACACGGCATCTGTTCGGGTACACTGAGAAAGAATTCAGAATGTCCAATTCACCAACAAGCACGTCTTTCGAGACTTGTGGGAGGAAACCGGAGCTCCCGGAGGAAACCCACGCTGACACGGGGAGAACGTGTAGACTCTTCACAGACAGTGAGCCAAGCCGGGAATCGAACCCGGGTCCCTGGGGCTGTGAAGCAACAGTGCAAACCAATGTGCTGCCGTGTCTTCCAGAAGTAGCTCGGTTGTGATTTCTCGGCTGCATGTAACCTTTAAGCTTTTCTTACTAAGAAATAAAAAGAGAATACAGGAAATAGAAGGTCAAGCAGCATCATGGAGAGTGCAAGAGAGTAAATGTTCAGGCCAAGGATCTTTCATCAGAACGTTTTTCTGGTGATCTAAAATACCTTTGCTCTTTTATGTTACCATTACTGAATATTCCTCCAGTTGGTCAAGTTCAACTGTGACAGATTTGCAATAGTAGCATTAAACTGAAGGTCTCACGTTTACATCTGTTTTGAAATATTTGAAACCATCTGTGGACATAACTGGTAGACGACCGTACATTGACGGAATTACCTGTGTTTCTAGGATTATTTAGGAAAATAATATAGCAATAGTGACATTTCTTTTAGAAATAAAATTTATTGAATTCCTCAATAAATTAGGGTTGTGTGTTCATGTTGCACTCAGCCATTTTGACTGATACTTAAATGTAGTACAGAAAGGAGTGCAAAAGGGAATGCAATGTCACAGATGTTGTCTTTGGATACAACATGCTAATTTGCTGAATACAAAAATAGATTGTACATCTATTCAAAAAGTCAGGAAATTCTCCCTCTGAAGTAATCAATTTGTTTTAAAGTATTTTGGGCATCTTCAAAGTGCAGTTAGGCACTATGTAATGTCAGTCGGTCTCTCTCTCGCTCTCGGTCTATCTCTCCTTTTTCTCGGTCGCCCTCTCTCTCTCGGTCGCTCTCTCTCGTTCTCGGTTGCTCTCGTTCTCGGTTGCTCTCTCGGTCGCTCTCTCTCGGTCGCGATCTCTCGCTTGGTCATTCTCGCGCTCATTCGCGTTCTTTTGCTCTTTCTTTCGCTCTTTTTCTCTCTCTCTCTCTCTCTCTCTCTCTCTGCGCACCTCCTGTGTGTGCCTTCCAGTATTTGTTTCTTTGTTTTATTCTTGATAATGACCGATGTTAAATTCTTGTTCCAGAATTTGCTCCTCAACCAGCCCAACAGATGATGGCTCCATCAACACTGAATGTGGACTTTGACTCCGTGTTTGGATCCAAATCGGGCCTCAATGATGCCAAGAATGCAAGCGGTAAATGCATAGTGCTAATTTTGCATTACTTGCCCAAATCCTTCATTATATAGCAAATTGAAGCAAGATCATGTAGTAAAGCTGTACTCTAGCACAGCCACAAAATATTACAGCCAAACCTTTCAGCCCTGTCAAGATATCCTGCATTATTTTACGGCAAACTGGCCTGTCTTTGAATAGCTGATACTTGCGTGTAGAACAGAAGGGAATGCAAAAGGGAATGAAATGTCACAGATGTTGTCTTTCAATGCAACATTATAAACAAGCTTTTTCAGGCTAATTTGCTGAATACAAGAATAGATTGTACATCTATTCAAAGAAAGTCAGGACATTCTCCCTCGGAAGCAATCAATTTGTTCTAAAGGGACTTGAGCCTAGATGTTTGACTATAGCACCCATTTTTCCTCTTCAGTGGCAAAGTTGTTAGGGTCACCTGTTGTGTTGCAGCTGTCTGGCCTGATGATAGTGGGCTCAAGATTTCGTATTGGGTGCATCTAGAGACCATCTATTCAAGTGCAGGGACCAATTCCAGCAGTTTTCACCTAGCTCATGTATTTTTTATTTTGTTTTTTTGCAAAATATTTTTTGCTCCACTCCACACACACTATGAACTGAGATTTGATACATTGTAAGTTCTCCAGTCTGGAAAGCTTGGGATCAAGGCATTTCTGGGTTTCTGAATTTTCTGGATTATAGGCTAACGTTAGAATGCCTAAACATAAGTGTTTGAACCGATATAAATGTGTGACTGACACAAAACTTGCCGAAGTGATTGATGAGACACAAAAATGTGCAAAACGGCTGATGTATTAATGTGCAAGTGTCCAGAATAAAATTGAACATAGTCAACAGTTAAGCAATAACATGCCTTATAAACGTTATTTAATAATAATCTCTATTTGTGTCACAAGTACGCTTACATTAACACTGCAATGAAGTTACTGTCAAAATCCCCTAGTCGCCATACTCCGGCACCTGTTCAGGTACACTGAGGGGGAATTCAGAATGTCCAATTCACCTAACAAGCACGTCTTTCGAGACTTGTGGGAGGAAGCCGGAGCACCCGGAGGAAACCCACGCAGACACTGGTTGAACGTGCAGACTCCGTACAGACTGTGATCCAAGCCGGGAATCGAACCCGGGTCCCTGGCGCTGTGAAGCAACAGCGCTAACCACTATGCTGCCATGCCGCCCATAAGGCTTATAAATTCCAATGCATTCATAAGTATACATTTGAAGAGACTTGAGGTATCTCAAGTTCTTACTTAATCCATACCCTCGTCACCAGTATTTCCCGAACTATTTTCCAACGAGACCCCATTTTAACACCTATGCAGTAACAGTCCCTCTCCCTACATGGGCAGGGCAATCTGTTCTTTTCAATAAGCCCCTCTTCTCCCCTTACTCACCCCCCCCCCCCCTTCCTGCAACATGCAAACCGCTATAATCAGGAAACTAACCAGTTCCCCTGCCCCAGTCTAGTTGCCAGTGCCTGTGATTCATAGTGCTCAGGCTAAAGTAAGGAGCCTGTACAACAGGGAGGCAGGAGCAGAAATACAGCAATGTTTGAAGCCACCAGTCACCTTCCTAGCTTGGCCCCATGGCCTGGCATCGATCCAGTTGGTCCAGGGCTTTTGCAGCATTGTGAGTGGCAGGTTGTGAATTGGGGGGGGGGGGGGCGGGGGGATTTGGTCATTTTCTTTCCAGTGTTCTGATTGATTAGGTTACAGTGTAAATGTATACTTCCACTATTAATGGACAATGCTATCTGGAGAATGTGAAAATGGCTTTTTTTAATCTTTGGAGTTTTATTGCCTAATGAATGCTCCCCTAATTTGCTGTATGGAGCTCTGACACTGATTCAACTTTCTTCTGGCTTTACATGCTACCTCTTTGGGCTGATGTCATCTTGCTGAATGGGTACGGTGGATTTTATTGACTAGTTGAGGTTTGGTATCATATGGGTCCATAACTTCTTCGGAGTGGCAATCAGCATTGGATTGCCGCTCCATACACACTTAACTGCACTAAATTATTTCAGTGACTGTCTTGTGCAACATTCCTGAATCAAGCCGGAGAAGTAAGGACCAAATGCTTTGAGGTTGGAAGTATGAAAATGGTTTTGCAAAAACTTGTGCAAGGTGCAAGGTGTTTTTGTCTATCTGCAATTGCTGAGAGAATTGGGATTGAAGGAGAATAGGTGTAGGATGTTGGGTGTTAAAGGATGTAAGAAGAGTTTGAGATAGTCTCATTGATGATCAGCACAGGAAGTATTAAGGCAACAGGACAAAATGAAAAGGACATGAATATGGTAGAAGAGGTTAAGAGGGGGCAAAAAGTCAAAAACAAAACACCAATTTGTTTAACAGAAATTAAAGTGTTCATTGCACACTTATCACCTTGCATTCGTAAATTACCTCCTAACATGCATGTACTTCCTATATATTCAACTTGTTTAGAGCAATACCATGCAAGATCAATTAATCTACTAAACCGTACATAATGTTGGTTTTGATTATTTTGCATCTGTAGCAATTACTTAATGATAGATTTTTCTGACTTGAAATTGAAACAGATAAGCATTTGACCATTTTCAACCATGGTTAAACAAGGGAAAATTGACCTGGTGTTTAATATTTTAGCAGAGAAACCTGTGCCTGCAAATTCATATATAACCTGATTAACAGTGAAGGAAAAAAACACTAGAAATGATCAGTGAATGAGGAAATGTTGCACACTGATGTGGTCTGGCCATTTTGCAACACCTTTTTCTTAAGTGGACCACTTGATTATTTCTGTCTTTAATGGAATGTAACCTGCATTTGTTTTGCTTGCTCCAGTACCAGGTAATTTAAATTATAATAAATTGCCTGCTGGAGAGTAGTATGTCCAGTATATTTGCTATCTGCCCAAAGGTCGAAAATATTCATGATATTAGCCCACTTCACACAGGCTAAACAACTGATCAGATTTATATGATTAAAAAAAATCACAAAATACAATACCGAATAGCACAATGAATCATTTATTGTACATATATTACTTTGACAGTTTGAGTCGCTTGTTGCATTCTCTCCTGGAAATTCTTGAAAGGCAACCTCTGAAAATATGCAAGTTGCTTATTATTTTTCTTCATCACTGATGAATGGAACAGTACAATCAACTTTAATACATTGATTTTGCCTTTATGCATGGATAAATGGTCATTTAGTGGTAATATCACTGGATTCGTAACCCAGAAACCCAGGCTAATGTTTTGCGGATAAGGTTTCACATCCCACCACAGCAGCTGGTTGAATTAAAATTCAGTTAATTATTTTTTTTTAAATGGAATTGAAAGCTAGTCTCAGTAATTGTAACCATGAAAGTATCATCCTCAATTGTTGTAAAACCCATTTCGTTCATTAATGTCCTTCAGGGAAGGAAATCCCCATCCTTGCTTGGTCTGGCTTTCATGTGACCCCAGACCCACAGCAATATGGTTGACTCTTAATTGTACTCGAGGACAATTAGGAATGGGCAGCAAATGCCAGCGCCGTAGACATCCCATGAACAAATAAAATTCCTTTTATTGAGGAAATCCCCACAAATTACATCTTGATAGAATAATAGTTTGAGAGTTTCAATCCATGAAAATTATAATTAATTTGCTGAATATTGAAAATATTAGTATTCTATTCATTTTCTCCACCAAAAATGCTTTTTATCTTGGCCCAATCCAATTCCTGTACCTAGCATAGAAAAACAGTTTTGAGTAGCAATCTGAGCTTTCAGTAAAACCTTTGGAGTCCATGTAGGTCCTATGCTTTCACAGCATACTGTGTTAAATTAATGAAAACGGTTGAGGTAGAAGTGGTATTGAAACAGTTGAGTCATTGTTTAGAATATATTACATTATCCAGGAAGCATCTGGAACTTAGAAAGATGCATTGTAGGATTGTACATGTGGACTTTGCTTTAACCTTGTTACACCATTACTTTCCTGCTAAGGTTTTGATCAACCAGGTGAAATGCTGATGCCGCAGCCAACTCTCCTTGCCAAAAATGAAACAACAACACCAGTGAGCCAACAAAACAAAAAACTACTAGCAACTGACCTGGATTCATCCCTCGCCAATCTTGTGGGCAGTATGTACAAGCTAGCCAGACTATGCTATTTGAGAAGAGTTGTGAAGGGCTATAGATGGGATTGTGTGTAATTCTGTTTCTAAGCTAATTATCCAGTGATTCTTGCTCTTGTTAGGCTATTGCACCTGGACCCACAGGAATAATTATTTGAAAACCAAGAGTTTAGAAGTCTTAATTTGATTAATGTTCATAAAACTGTGAAAAGCCTCACAGAAGTTTATTTTCTCAACAGAGATATTGGAGATGGTTAGAAATTGTATCCAGTTGCCCCCCCCCCCCCCCCCGCCCCATCTCAATCAGAAATCCATTTTTCTGCATTGCAACTGTTCTTCTGCTGTGTTTTGAATAGTTATTAGCCATTTATTGTAAACGGTTAAAATTAAAAGTAGCCTTTGCTGTGGAATTTGAGAGCTCACCCAGCAATCTGTTTGCAGCTCTGCTTTGGTTCCGAGAATCCTTCTACAGCGCAGAAGGAGGCTATTTGGCCCCTCAAGTCTGCACCGACCCTCCGAAAGAGCATTCTGCCTAGGTTCACTCCCTCGCCCCATAACTCTGTAAATTAACCTGCATGTCCCTGGACACTAAGGGGCAATTTAGCATGGCCAATCCACCTAACGGGAACTATAAAGATCATTGAAGGTGATATTGGGCAGGATGGGAAACCTTACTAATCCAGTTTATATTTTCCCAATGGAGAGGGGTTGAAGTGTGTATACTTCAACGCAAGAAGCATCAGGAATAAGGTGGGTGAACTTAAGGCATGGATCGGTACTTGGGACTACGATGTGGTGGCCATCACGGAAACTTGGATAAAAGAGGGGCAGAAATGGTTGTTGGAGGTCCCTGGTTATAGATGTTTCAATAAGATTAGGGAGGGTGGTAAAAGAGGTGGGGGGGTGGCATTATTAATTAGAGATAGTATAACAGCTGCAGAAAGGCAGTTCGAGGAGTATCAGCCTACTGAGGTAGTATGGGTTGAAGTCAGAAATAGGAAAGGAGCAGTCACCTTGTTAGGAGTTTTCTATAGGCCCCCCAATAGTAGCAGAGATGTGGAGGAACAGATTGGGAAACAGATTTTGGAAAGGTGCAGAAGTCATAGGGTAGTAGTCATGGGCGACTTTAACTTCCCAAATATTGAGTGGAAACTCTTTAGATCAAATAGTTTGGATGGGGTGGTGTTTGTGCAGTGTGTCCAGGAAGCTTTTCTAACGCAGTATGTAGATTGTCCGACCAGAGGAGGGGCAATATTGGATTTAGTACTGGGTAATGAGCCAGGGCAAGTGATAGATTTGTTAGTGGGGGAGCATTTTGGAGATAGTGACCACAATTCTGTGACTTTCACTTTAGTAATGGAGAGGGATAGGTACGTGCAACAGGGCAAGGTTTACAATTGGGGGAAGGGTAAATACGATGTTGTCAGACAAGAATTGAAGTGCATAAGTTGGGAACATAGGCTGGCAGGGAAGGACACAAATGAAATGTGGAACTTGTTCAAGGAACAGGTGCTACGTGTCCTTGATATGTATGTCCCTGTCAGGCAGGGAAGAGATGGTCGAGTGAGGGAACCATGGTTGACAAGAGAGGTTGAATGTCTTGTTAAGAGGAAAAAGGTGACTTATGTAAGGCTGAGGAAACAAGGTTCAGACAGGGCATTGGAGGGATACAAGATAGCTAGGAGGGAACTGAAGAAAGGGATTAGGAGAGCTAAGAGAGGGCATGAACAATCTTTGGCGGGTAGGATTAAGGAAAACCCCAAGGCCTTTTACACATATGTGAGAAATATGAGAATGACTAGAGCGAGGGTAGGTCCGATCAAGGACAGTAGCGGGAGATTGTGTATTGAGTCTGAAGAGATAGGAGAGGTCTTGAACGAGTACTTTTCTTCTGTATTTACAAATGAGAGGGGCAATATTGTTGGAGAGGACAGTGTGAAACAGATTGGTAAGCTCGAGGAAATACTTGTTAGGAAGGAAGATGTGTTGGGCATTTTGAAAAACTTGAGGATAGACAAGTCCCCCGGGCCTGACGGGATATATCCAAGGATTCTATGGGAAGCAAGAGATGAAATTGCAGAGCCGTTGGCAATGATCTTTTCGTCCTCACTGTCAACAGGGGTGGTACCAGGGGATTGGAGAGTGGCGAATGTCGTGCCCCTGTTCAAAAAAGGGACTAGGGATAACCCTGGGAATTACAGGCCAGTTAGTCTTACTTCGGTGGTAGGCAAAGTAATGGAAAGGGTACTGAAGGATAGGATTTCTGAGCATCTGGAAAGACACTGCTTGATTAGGGATAGTCAGCACGGATTTGTGAGGGGTAGGTCTTGCCTTACAAATCTTATTGAATTCTTTGAGGAGGTGACCAAGCATGTGGATGAAGGTAAAGCAGTGGATGTAGTGTACATGGATTTTAGTAAGGCATTTGATAAAGTTCCCCATGGTAGGCTTATGCAGAAAGTAAGGAGGCATGGGATAGTGGGAAATTTGGCCAGTTGGATAACGAACTGGCTAACCGATAGAAGTCAGAGAGTGGTGGTGGATGGCAAATATTCAGCCTGGATCCCAGTTACCAGTGGCGTACCGCAGGGATCAGTTCTGGGTCCTCTGCTGTTTGTGATTTTCATTAATGACTTGGATGAGGGAGTTGAAGGGTGGGTCAGTAAATTTGCAGATGATACGAAGATTGGTGGAGTTGTGGATAGTAAGGAGGGCTGTTGTCGGCTGCAAAGAGACATAGATAGGATGCAGAGCTGGGCTGAGAAGTGGCAGATGGAGTTTAACCCTGAAAAGTGTGAGGTTGTCCATTTTGGAAGGACAAATATGAATGCGGAATACAGGGTTAACGGTAGAGTTCTTGGCAATGTGGAGGAGCAGAGAGATCTTGGGGTCTATGTTCATACATCTTTGAAAGTTGCCACTCAAGTGGATAGAGCTGTGAAGAAGGCCTATGGTGTGCTCGCGTTCATTAACAGAGGGATTGAATTTAAAAGCCGTGAGGTGATGATGCAGCTGTACAAAACTTTGGTAAGGCCACATTTGGAGTACTGTGTACAGTTCTGGTCGCCTCATTTTAGGAAGGATGTGGAAGCTTTGGAAAAGGTGCAAAGAAGATTTACCAGGATGTTGCCTGGAATGGAGAGTAGGTCTTACGAGGAAAGGTTGAGGGTGCTAGGCCTTTTCTCATTAGAACGGAGAAGGATGAGGGGCGACTTGATAGAGGTTTATAAGATGATCAGGGGAATAGATAGAGTAGACAGTCAGAGACTTTTTCCCCGGGTGGAACAAACCATTACAAGGGGACATAAATTTAAGGTGAAAGGTGGAAGATATAGGAGGGATATCAGAGGTAGGTTCTTTACCCAGAGAGTAGTGGGGGCATGGAATGCACTGCCTGTGGAAGTAGTTGAGTCGGAAACATTAGGGACCTTCAAGCAGCTATTGGATAGGTACATGGATTACGGTTAAATGATATAGTGTAGATTTATTTGTTCTCAAGGGCAGCACGGTAGCATTGTGGATAGCACAATTGCTTCACAGCTCCAGGGTCCCAGGTTCGATTCCGGCTTGGGTCACTGACTGTGCGGAGTCTGCACGTCCTCCCCGTGTCTGCGTGGGTTTCCTCCGGGTGCTCCGGTTTCCTCCCACAATCCAAAGATGTGCAGGTTAGGTGAATTGGCCAATGATAAATTGCCCTTAATGTCCAAATTGCCCTTGGTGTTGGGTGAAGGTGTTGAGTTTGGGTAGGGTGCTCTTTCCAAGAGCCGGTGCAGACTCAAAGGGCCGAATGGCCTCCTTCTGCACTGTAAATTCAATGATAATCTATGATTAATCTAGGACAAAGGTTCGGCACAACATCGTGGGCCGAAGGGCCTGTTCTGTGCTGTATTTTCTATGTTCTATGATTGATCCCCTAAAATTACTATATTGGCAACTGTGTCGAGATGGATTCAGATCCCAGGGTTTGACTAATTCAACAGCGACCTTGGGAAGGGGATGATGAGATTTATAAATGAGTAGTGGTAAGCACCAATTTGAACCCAGTTAGGTTTTTTTTGTATACATGTTCAATGAGTACGTATTCATCAATTTAAAAAAAAAAAAATAATATCTTTTAAGCTGAAATTTGCTGCAGCAGGACATCTAATAGTTTCTTTGTTAGTTAAACTTGCCATTGTGCGTTTAAGGTTTTTAATTTTTATGCTGGGCAAATTGCTGACAGTGCAAAATGATAGGTTTTCTGGGCCCAGAGTGAAAAAGCAATCAACTGTGTATCTCTTGAACCAATCCAGTTGAAGGTGATTAACAGCACAAAGATCGAGTAGGGAAGTGTAAATTAGAGGAGGTGAATTCAATGGCAAATCCGGTACAGAACGTGAAATAGAGATGGAAAGAATTAAATAAGAGGGAAGTTTACATTTTTATTTTTCCGATGGCAGCCATAGTGTGAATGGTCGCACATTTGGTGGCTCCCGCTTGTGGGGTTTTTTTTTTCTGACCTTTTCACCGGTTAACGGGTGAATTGTGAGGAGGCAAAAAGGTGCAGGAGATTTAGTAGAAGAGAGTGACCCACTGGTGTATCGAGCTAAGGGCCAGAGCGGTTGCAAAAGAGGGGAACAGAGTGCAAAAGTTGTTGCGTTGTCTGCAACGCACGTGGAGATGGCGGAGGGTCAGGGAGTGGTCCTGCTGTCTCAGTGATCAACAGAGCAGCTGATGGGCTTCCTGAACATGAAGTTCACCCAGCAACGCAAGGAAAATCTGGAAGACCTGGTCCGAGCAGTGGAAGTGGTGATCGACCGCGTGGAGGCGAGGCTGGAGGCCCAGGGTCAGGTAATCCAGAAGATGGAGGAGGTGGCAGGAGCAGTTTGCCTCTATGGCAGCAGAGATGTGGCTGATGCGGGGTCAGCAGAGGCGGCTCCAGGAGAAAGTCGAAGACCTGGAGAACCGGAATATTAGGATTGTGTGCCTGCCGGAGGGAAATGAGGGAGCCGACGCTGGCGCGTATGTGGGAAGATGCTGCAGAAGCTGCTCGGGGAGGGTGCATTCGCACGACCTCTGGAGGTGGCTCGAGCGCATAGGGCACTAATGAGGAAGCTCTAGGGGAACAAGCCACCGAGAGCGATGGTGGTGCGTTTGCACCGTTTCCTGGATAATGAGCGGATCATGAGTTGGGCGAGGCAACTAGGTGCTGCACCTGGGAGGGCAGTGAACTTTGAATATATCAGGACCTGGGTGCAGAGCTGGTAAGAGGAGAGTGAGTTTCAATAAGGCCAAGACGACCCTCTTCAAGAAGGGGGTGAAGATTGGGTTGCTGTACCCGGCAGGCCTGTGGGTGACTTAGAATGCCAGGGGCTATACTTTGGGATGCCGGAGGAGGAGGCGATGACATTTTCCAGAGACAATGGACTGGCAGGAGAAGGTGGACATTGAACTTTGGTGGAGATGCTTTGGCGCTGTGTTCAATTTGTGTTTTGGACCATTGATCGGCTTCAGGTTTGTTTTTGTTCTTTGTTGGAAGGTGGGGGGTTGATGTCTTCGATTCGGATTGGGGAGGGGTTGTTTTTATTTGCACTAACCGGATGATTGAGCGCGAGCGGTTGGAGCAGTGGGGGGTAGGATGCTCGATGCCAGGGGAGGGGTCTGCCAGGCTAGCTGGGGGGGGGGGGGGTTTGAATGGTCCAGTCACGAGGGCCCATGTGTTCGCACATTGAAAACTATTAAAGGCGGATGTGGCCATGCTACAAGAGACCCACCAGAGCATAGAACATAGAACAATACAGCGCAGTACAGGCCCTTCGGCCCACGGTGTTGCACCGAAACAAAAGCCATCTAACCTACACTATGCCATTATCATCCATATGTTTATCCAATAAACTTTTAAATGCCCTCAATGTTGGCGAGTTCACTACTGTAGCAGGTAGGGCATTCCACGGCCTCACTACTCTTTGCGTAAAGAACCTACCTCTGACCTCTGTCCTATATCTATTACCCCTCAGTTTAAAGTTATGTCCCCTCGTGCCAGCCATATCCATCCGCGGGAGAAGGCTCTCACTGTCCACCCTATCCAACCCTCTGATCATTTTGTATGCCTCTATTAAGTCTCCTCTTAACCTTCTTCTCTCCAACGAAAACAACCTCAAGTCCATCAGCCTTTCCTCATAAGATTTTCCCTCCATACCAGGCAACATCCTGGTAAATCTCCTCTGCACCCGCTCCAAAGCCTCCACGTCCTTCCTATAATGCGGTGACCAGAACTGTACGCAATACTCCAAATGCGGCCGTACCAGAGTTCTGTACAGCTGCAACATGACCTCCCGACTCCGGAACTCAACCCCTCTACCAATAAAGGCCAACACTCCATAGGCCTTCTTCACCACCCTATCAACCTGGGTGGCAACTTTCAGGGATCTATGTACATGGACACCTAGATCCCTCTGCTCATCCACACTTTCAAGAACTCAAGGGGGCTGGCTCTTCCGAATTTTATAAATTATTTTTGGACGGCGAATATAACAATGGTCAGGAAGTGGGTAGTGGGGGAGGGGTCAGTACGGGAGCAGGTGGAGGCGGCGCAATGTAAAGACACGAGTTTGAGGACACTGTTAACAGCACCAATGCCGTTCTCGCCGGCCAGGTACAGCACAAGTCCGGTAGTAGTGGCAGCCCTGAGGGTGTGGGGACAGTGACGGCAGCACATAGGGTTGGAGAGGGGGTTGGTGTGGGCACCGATATGTGGTCACCACCGGTTTGTTCTGGGGGAGCTGGATGGGGGGTTCTGGAGATGGATGGGGGTGGGAATCGAGAGATTTGGAGTTTCTTTTATTGATGAAGGCTTCCCAAGCTTGGAGGAGGTGTTTTGAGTTGCCAGGAAGGAAAGGGTTTCGGTATCTGCAGGTGAGGGATTTTGTGCAGAGGCAGGTTTCGACCTTCCCGCACCAGGAGCTACAGGATAAGGTTGTGTTGAGAACAGGAGTAGAGGAAGGGAAGATTTCCGAGATCTACAAGGAACTGATGGAGTGGGAGGGAGCCCCAATAGCGGAGGTGAAGAGAAGAAGAGCCGGATGGGGAGTTGGAGGCCGGATTATGGGAGGAGGCGCTGAGATGCATCCTTGTCCCGTGCCAGGCTCAGCCTGATACAATTTAAGATGGTCCACAGGGCGCACATTACGTTGGCCCGGATGAGCAGGTTCTTCGAGGGGGTGGAGGAGAGGTGTGGCCGTTGTGCGGGGGGGTCCTGCGAAGTCCATATGTTTTGGGCATGTCCGAGGCGGAGACCTTTCTGGCACGGGTTTGCTGACATCATGTCAGAAGTTTTAACGGTGTGGGTGGTGCCGAGTCCAGAGGTAGTGATCTTTGGCAAATCGGAAGCCCAGGGGGTGAGAGGCCGATGTCCTGGCCTTTGCTTCCCTGGTGGCCATGAGACGGATCTTGGTAGGTTGGAGGGACTCGGAACCCCCTAGGTCGGGGGTATGGTGATGTTTCTCAGACTCGAGAAAATTAAATTCGCCTTGAGGGGATTGCTGCAGGGGTGTGCCCTGAGGTGGCAGCCATTCATCGACTGGTAGAAAAATTGGAGAGGAGGAGGGGAGGGGGGAGGAGGGAGGAGGGAGGAGGAGGGGAGGGGGGAGGAGGAGGGGAGGGGGGAGGAGGGAGGAGGGAGGAGGAGGGGAGGGGGGAGGAGGAGGGGGGAGGAGGAGGAGGGGAGGGGGAGGAGGAGGAGGGGAGGGGGGAGGGGAGGGGGGAGGAGGAGGGGGGCGAAGGGGAGAGAGAGGGGGGAGAGAGAGGAGGGGGGGAAGAGAGAGGAGGGGGGGAGAGAGAGGAGGAGGGGGGGAGAGAGAGGAGGAGGGGGGGAGAGAGAGGAGGAGGGGGGGAGAGAGAGGAGGAGGGGGGGAGAGAGAGGAGGGGGGGGGGAGAGAGAGGAGGGGGGGGAGAGAGAGGAGGGGGGGGGGGAAAGCGAGGAGGGGGGGAGAGAGAGGAGGCATGTGGGGCGAGTACGGGCAGGAGAACCAGTGGAAAGGGGGCTGGGGAAGGTGGTCCTGTTTGTGTAAGCCATGTTACTTTGAGGGGGGTGGGGTGTTGGTTATATTGTTTTGTTCTTGTTGAAACCTGCTGTTTTAAAATTGTTAAAATTATAAATGCCTTCATAAAATATTTTCTTTTTAAAAAAAACTACTTTTTCAATATATCTTGTCGCCTTCAAAAACCTCTGCACATTGTTTAGACCTGTCCATAATGTCAATCTTTACCACTTCTGTCAAAATGCAGTACCCACACTTTCTGTACGTCATGTTCCAGTCAATTGCTATCATCCTCACTCTCTGCCACACCACAAGTTTAGTATCATCGGAAAGTTTTGAAATTTTGGTTTGTATTCCCATATCCAAGTCATTTATATACAATATATATATTCAAAAAATGGTGGTCTGAGTACAAAGCCTTGAGGAATACCAATGTCTGCCATCCTAGAGTTTGAAAAACAACCATTTACCACAACTCGCCGTTTTCTGTCCATAAACCAAGTTTCTTCATCCAGGCTGATGCTGACTCTCCTATTCCACATGTCTCAATTTTGTTAACCAGTCTTTTTATCTGGTACTTTTCAAATGCTTTCTTAAAAATCAATATAGACAACATATATTGCATTCCCTTCCTCAGCTGTCTGTTACTCAAAAAAAAATGTAATTCAATGAGTCAACCATGCTCAAACCTGTTGATTTTCTTTCCCTTGATTATTGTTCCAAAAAATGTACCCACTGCTGATATTAAACTGACCAGTCTGTCGTTGTTAGAAATGGCCAGCAGGTGCTAGAAATGTTCATCCATTCTTTATTTAATCTGGGTGTCACTCTCCAATCCACTGGTACCTTCCCATTTGTAGAGAAGATTATGTCAAGCCTTTCACACTTCTTTGAAAAACCTAGATGCAAGCCATCCGAACCAGGTGACTTATGCACTCTAAAACATAGCCAAGGTTGCCTAACAGTTTTCACCAAATCTCCTCCACTATCTTTGCTTCTACCGATATTTTGTCAACATCCTGTTCCTTTTGTAAACACCAATAAAATGTACTAATTCATTATTTAAATCTTGCCCAGTGCCTCAAAACATTTATCATTCTCTGGTCGTAATAAGACTTACCCTGTCCTGTACTACGTTCTTAAATGTTTGCATGCCAGTTGAGGACTTTTGGGTTTCTTTTTATGTTAACTGCCATTCTATTCTCATTCTCTCTTTGCCAGTTTTATCTTCCTCTTCACTTCCTCTCTCAATTTATTGTATATAGCCTGGTTCTCACTGAAATAATTCACCTGGTGGGAGACTCCTCATTATAGGAGTATGTCCAAGCTGTAGGTAACTTCATTGACTTCTGTGGGTCCTCTCATGACTAGAGAGTCTGATGTGAGATTGGCCTGGGCATCACGGAATTCACAGTTCATGTTGTCATTGTTAATGCTGCTTTCCCAAAGGGGCTGGTTTAGCACAGGGCTAAATCGCTGGCTTTTAAAGCAGACCAAGGCAGGCCAGTAGCACGGTTCAATTCCCGTACCAGCCTCCCCGAACAGGCGCTGGAATGTGGCGACTAGGGGCTTTTCACAGTAACTTCATTTGAAGCCTACTTGTGACAATAAGCGATTTTCATTTCATTTTCTTTTCCAGAGAGGCATTCTGCAATTCAGAACTTTGTAAAGTTATTTTTTTAGGGTGTCCTTGTATCATTTGTACTGACCACTGTGATGTCGTCGAGTCTGAGTCAGTTTCCATTGAAGATCTGTTTGGGGATTCTGTAATCCTCCATGTGGGAGACATGACCTGCCATCTAAGTTGAATTTTCATGTGTTCAACACAATGAAGGACCTCATTGTTTGTCATTTTTGTGTTGCCATCAAATTCTCATGATGGACCTTGGATTTTTGTGGTGAAAGTATTCCTGAATTTTGGTGTGATGCCTAGAGCAGACCAAGGATTCTGCACCATACATCAAGGTAGTAAGGACAATTGCCTGGTGTTACTTTCATTTTCGGCTTAATGCCATGCTGCTTCCAGACATGTTCATGGAGTGGACCATAGCCAGAACTTGCTTTCTGGATGTGTGTACTAGTGGCATCCCTAGAGAGCACGTTACCAAGTTATGAGAATTTTTCTACAGTGTTGAGGCTGGTGCCATCAATGGTTACATCTGATGCTTTATAGCATGTGCCTGGTGCTGGCAGAAACATAACTTGGATTTTGGAGATCAAGTCTTTGCCATTGTCTGGGTGTATTCCTTCTGTATACAAAAGCTTTCTGATTACTGCCTCTCTGACTTTGATAAAGGCATGCAGTCTGGAGAGATTGAAGAGCTTCCCTGAACAGAAACTAATGTTGATGTTCGCAGGCATGTTTCTGGTGGTTACTTTCAGCATTGCAACAAAGAAGAGAGAGTTGGGGAGCCACAACCAAATCCTTGTTTTAAACCACTGGTTACCCCAAAGGGATCAAACATCTTGTCACAGACACAAACATGCCCAATCACGCCATAAGCATTGGTTTTGACAAACTTGTTTGAAAATCCTAGCTTGAAGAGCATGTGCCTTAGATCAGGTCGACACTCTTTAAAAACTTTAGACCACTGAACAGCATGTATGGATCCTGATTTTGCTTTCTGCACTCTTCTTGTAGTTTTCTTGCTACAAATGAATGGCCATTTATATCAGCTGTCCCACTCTTAGCTCTAAAATTACATTTTTCTGGGAGGATATAATCTACAAGGCTATGTAATAGATGATTTAGTATGATCTTTTCAAAGATCTTTTCTGCAATCGAACAAGACTTATTCCTTGGTAATTGCTTGGTAGAGTTTTTATTAGCATTTTTCTAGGCTTGTTTGTTGACTGTGACACAGCTAGCAGAACTTGCATGTGAGAGCTGTTTGAGAAAATGGGAGATGTTTTCATTATTCTCATCAAACCAGTCTTGACGCTTGCGCTTGCAGTATCCCAGGACGTCCACTGAAGTCTTGAAGAGTTTTGATGACTGAGCTGTTTCCATTCATCTTCTACGGCACTTGAGGGAGGAAGATCAAACTGCAGTGGTGTCAGGTTGTGTAGTAAGGTCTAAAGAAGGCTTAAAGAATTTACCTGACCTGCATCATACATCCTTTTTTTTTTTGTTTCAACGAGTTCTCGATTTCCCTCTTCATTCGAGGACCGCTGACTTTGTTTCTCTCAAGTATCGCGCTTGTTGGAATCTACCTAGCCTGTACGTGAAATTATATCTTAAAGATCACTCATTGTTCTGTTACAGATTTTCCAGTAATTTGTTGCCAGCGCATTTTATGAAGAAATATTGGGGAGTGAGAGACTTCACATAGCACTCACTCACGGGGGATGGTGGCATAGTGCTTATCACTAGGCTAGTAATCCAGAGGCTCAGGCTGGGGACATGGGTTCAAATCCTGAATTGAAAAAATTGAAATGAAAATCGCTTATTGTCACAAATAAGCTTCAAATGAAGTTACTGTGAAAAGCCCCTAGTCACCACTTTCCGGCACCTGATCGGGGAGGCTGGCATGGGAATTGAACCGTGCTGCTGGCCTGCCTTGGTCTGCTTTAAAAGCCAGCTCTTTAGCCCTGTGCTAAACCAGCCCCTAATCCTGCCACAGAAGCTGGTGGAATTTAAATCTGATTAAAAAGCAAGTTTATGGGTGACCACAAAACCATTGCCGTAGAAACCCTTCTCCTTCATTAATGTCCTTTAGGGAAGAAAATCTGCCATTCGTACCTGGTCAAGCCTATGTGACTTCAGACCCACAAACTACGCAATTGTATCAAACCGTTACAAAGTCTAAAAGGAATTAAACTGGGCGGACAATCCAACATTGACCTAGGCACTGGAAATGACTGGCACACCCAACCCTGTCGACCCTGCAACGTCCTCCTTACTAGCATCCAGGGGCTTGTGCCATAATTGGGAGAGCTGTACCACAAACTAGTCAAGCAACCTTCCGAATAGTCATACTCCTGGAATCATACATTTACAGACAATGTCTCAGATATGACCATCACTATCCACCAGAGATGGTGACACAGTGGTCTACAGTCAGCAAGATGTTGCCATGAAAGGTTCTCAACATTGACTCTGGACCCATGAGGTCTCATATCATCAGATCAAACATGGCTGGTTACCACCTATCACATCCCCTCTGCTGATGAATCTGTATTCCTCCATATTAAACAACACTTGGAGGAAGAACTGAGGGTGGCAAGGACACCGAATGATGTCCATTACCAAGAGTGGCTCAGTAACAGCACTACTGACCAAGCTGGCGGAGTCCTAAAGGACATGAGACTGAGTCTTCAGGTAATGAGGGAAAAACATACTTTGTCCTCACCAATCTACCTGTCACATATGTATCTGTCCATGATGATATTGGTACAGTGACCACCTTGTGGATGCAAACTTTCCATCATGTTGCATGGCACTACCACTGCTAAACAGCACCGATTTTGAACAGGCCTCACAGCTCAAAAGTGGTTATCCAGGAGGTGCAGTGGGCCATCAGCAGCAGCAGGATCCTTCATGACCTATATCCTCCTGGCTTTCGTGCCATATCTCCTTTCTCTTTCTCTCTCTCTTCCCCCGCTCCCCCAAAAAAGCTTGATGGTAATCAACTCTGGTTCAATGAAAAGTGCAGGAAGGCATGCCAGGAGCAGTACCAAAATGAGGTGTCAACCTGGTGAAGCTACAACGCAGGAGGAAAATGCATGCGATAGACAGAGCTATGCACTCTTACAGATCAGATCCAAGCTCTGCAGGGCTGCCACATACAGTCATGAATGGTGATGGGCAATAAAAAAAAGAACTGGAGGAGGAGGCTCCGCATTTATCCCCATCCTCCGTTATGGGGGGAGTCCAACACAAAGGACCAGACTGAAGCATTTGCAGCCAATTTGAGCCAGAAGTGTCGAGTAGATGATCCATTTCAACCATGTTTGATCTGATGGCATGAGACCTCATGGGTCCAGAGTCAATGTTGAGAACCTTTCATGGCAACATATTGCTGACTGTAGACCCCAGTATCACCATCCTCAGTCAATTCAATTAACTCCATGTGATATCAAGAAAGTATCCTGGAAAGGTTATGGACCATGACAACATCCCATCAATTATACGGAATATTTGTGCTCTATAACTGGCCACACCCCAAACCAAGCTGTTCCAGTCCAGCTACAACACTGGTATCTACTCAGGAATGTGGAAAATTGCCCAGGTATGCTCTGTCCACAAAAGCAGAAAAGTCCAACCTGGTCAATTATTGGTCTTGATCAACTGCAAAACTGATGAAAAGTTCATAAACAGTGCTATCAAGCGGCGCTTACTCAGCAATAACCCTGAACTGAATGAAGTTTGGATTCCACCAGAACCACTTGGCTCCTGACCTCATAACAGCCTTGGTTCAAACATGGACAAAGGAGCTGAATTCCAGAGGTAAGGTAAGAGTGACTGCCCTTGATATCAAGGCATCATCTGGCCGTGTGTGACATCAAGGAGCCCTATCAATACTGAAGTCAATGTGAATCATGGGGAAAACTCTCCACTGGTTGGAATCATACTTCGCACAAAGGAAAATGGAGATCAATCATCTCAATCACAGGACATCGCTGCAGAAGTTCCTCAGGATAGTGCACGAGGCCCAGCCATCTTCAGTTGTTTCAGTTTCATCAATGATCTTCCCTCTATCATAAAGTCAGAAGTAAGGATGTTCATGGGTGATTGCACAATGTTCAGTACCATTTGCGACTCGGACACCAAAGCAGTTCATGTACGTTCACAGCAAGATCTGGATAACGTTCAGGTGTGGGCTGATAAATGGCAACAGTGTTGGGCAATGACCATCTACAACATAGAATCTAGCCACCTCCCTTTGACATTTCACAACATTGCCATCGCTGAATCCACCACTATCAACATCCTGTGGGTTACCATTGACCAGAAACTGAACTGGACTATCCATATAAATACTGTGACTACCAGAGCTGGTCAAATACTAGAAGTCCTGTGGCGAGTAACTCGCCCCTGACTTCCCCAGAGATTGTCCATCATCTACAAGGCACAAGTCGGGAGTGTAATGAAATGCTCTCCGCTTGCCTGGATGAGTGCAGTTCCAACAACACTCCAGAAGCTTGACACCATCCAGGCCAAGGCAGCATGCTTGATTGGCACCCCATCCAGCGCCTTTATTCACTCCCTCCACCACCGATGCAGTGGTAGCAGCGCGTGCCATCTACAACATGCACTGCAGCAACTCACCAAGGCTTCTTCACAAGCACTTCTCCAACCAGTGACCTCTACCACCTAAAAGGACAGGGGCAGCAGATGCATGGGAATACCACACCTGCAAGTTTTAAGTCGCACACCATCCTGACTTGGTATCATATTGGCATTCCTTCACTACTGCTGGGTCAAAATCCAGAAACTCCCTTCCTCTTGCGGGTGTTCCCGCAGCAATGGACTGCAGCAGTTCAAGAAGGCAGTAATCCACCACCTTCTCAAGGGCAGTTAGGGATGGGCAATAGATGCTGGCCTAGCCAGTGACGCCCACATCTCATGAACAAATAGAAAAATAATTGGTCCATCATGACTATGCCCAACACTTTTGGTAGAACTACCCAATTAGTCCTGCTTCCCTATTAACGCCCCCGTAGCTCAGAGTATTTTCTCGTCTTTTTTTGGCAATTACTATTGAATCTCCTTCCAGTTTCTCTGTGGCAAAACATGAAACTCTATATTCACTTTAAGATACCTGCATGTGTGACCATGCAACAATCTGGAATATATCAGCCATCAAAACAAATAGAGTTATTCTCAACTTAGTTAGTCATTAATGTAAGTCATGACTTAATTGTAAACTTCCCATCGTCCGAGGTGTTTGTAGCCTGCCCTGTACAAAGAAAATTGAGAGGGAACATTGCTGAGACGTTTTTGCTGAACCTTGTATTCAAGTATCTCGACAAGTATGTTTCTAATTTGTGGATTGGAGAATAGCTTCAAAGAACAAACATTTGAATGCTACATGTTTTCATATATTAACTTAATCATAACTCCCAATGAGTTAGCCAGCAATATCCAATTTGACAAAGAACTTTCACTTATATAGTGTCTTCTCGGGATGTCCCTTCTCGGGATGTCCCAATGTAGTTCACGGTCAATGAAATAATTGTGAAACATAGTCACTGGTCTAATGGCGATAAACATGATGGATTCCTGCCTCTATTTGATGTTGCTGATCTGAGTGCACAATTAATGCTCTCGTGACTTTTTCCTCTTTTCACAGATTTGAGTTTTGGAGGAACCCCAATGAAAAGGTAAGGACCTAAATATTTAACACTACTGATTCAGACAATGGAATTAAAACTTGAAAGGAACAAGTGAAAAAGGGATGACAGGAGGAACCAAGATTAGTCTTTCAGAGCTCCAATTTCACCTGCCAAGCAAATCTTCTAATCTAATTTCTATCGTGACTGTTGTTATCCCATAATAGAAACTGAATCAGTTGGGTATTATGTGATGGCGAAAAGCTTGCTACTTTATAAAATGGAACCTGCCTATACCACATCTTCCAAGATATTGTGAACTGCAATAATGCTCGATTCTACCTTACACCAGTTGCTCTCTCATTTTGTGAACTACTCCCTTCCCTATTTCTAAATATCCTAGGTCCCCATTTTCAGTGGGGCCACTGCCTTGCCTATTGTAAAGTATTCACCCTCTTCGATCTATTCAAATATTTGGATGTCAAATGTATTTTCTATTTGGAGAAACGTGGTTATCTAGGTCTCACCTCCTATTAAGTAGCTGTTTTGATGGACTTCCGGGTGCGGCGATGACCAGCTGAGTCGCACGTTTCGGCAGCTCCCTGTGAAACGGACTTTTGGGCTCTTGATAGGAGCCCCAACGGCAATTTTAACGGCTGAAAACACCGTGCGGTAAACCAGAAGGGTGTTCCCCCTGGACACGGATGGAAAAAGGAGAGGAAAGTGGCCGGATTGCAGCGGATCCTTTGGAACAACGGCAAGGAAGGCAAGCAGAAACCAAGATGGCGTCGGAAGGTGGCAGTTTCATATGGGGCCCTGAACAACAAGAGTTTTTGAAACGCTGCGTGGAGGAGATAAAAAAGGAAATGAAGAAAGAGTTGTTGGCCCCGATATTACAGGCGATTGAAGGGCTGAAAGAGGAACAAAAGACCCAGGAGCAGGAGCTTCGGGTCGTGAAGGCGAAAGCAGCAGAGAATGAAAACGACATACAGGGCCTGGTGGTGAAGTCGGAGATACAGGAGGCACACCAGAAACGATCTGTGGAGAGGTTGGAGGCACTGGAAAATAACGCAAGGAGGAACAACTTGAGGATTCTTGGCCTTCCTGAAGGTGTGGAGGGGGCGGACATCGGGGCATATGTGAGCACGATGCTGCACTCGTTAATGGGAGTGGAGGCCCCGACGGGTCCGTTGGAGGTGGAGGGAGCATACCGAGTTATGGTGCGAGGACCGAGAGCAGGAGAAGCTCCCAGAGCCATAGTGGTGAGATTTCTCCGTTTTAAGGATAGAGAAATGGTCCTTAGATGGGCGAAGAAAACTCGGTGCAGTAAATGGGAGAACGCAGTGATCCGCGTCTATCAAGATTGGAGTGCGGAGGTGGCGAGAAGGAGGGCGAGCTTTAATCGGGCCAAAGCGGTACTTCACAAAAAAAAGATAAAGTTTGGAATGCTGCAACCGGCAAGACTGTGGGTCACATATCAAGGGAGGCACCACTACTTTGAGACGGCGGATGAAGCGTGGACTTTTATTGTAGAAGAAAAATTGGAATGATTGGACTACGAAAATGAACGTTTGGACAAAGTGGTGGGACGAGTGGGGGGGGGGGGGGGCGAAGAGGGATTGTATGATTAATCCTGCGGTATGGTAACTTTTCTTTCTCCCACAGGTGGTGATGGGGGGAGGTGGGGAGGGAGAGGAGATGGGGCATTGGCCATGGGAGGCGGGGCCGAGGGAGAGGCGCGGGCTTGGTTCCCGCGCTATGATAATTATGGCGGGAATAGAGAAGCAGGAAGGAGGGGGCGCCGCACGGGGCGAGCCGTGATCACGGGGGGAAGCCGAGGTCAGCCAGAGTTTGCTGACTTCTGGGAGCAACATGGGGGGAGTAATTACGCTAGCGGGGGGGGGGGGGGGGAGGGGGGAATTACTGGGTTGCTGCTGCTGGGGAAAGGGGGGAGTGGGTGTGGGAAAGGATGGGCGGGGGGGCACCGTCTGGGAGAAATACAGCCGCGTGGGAACTGGGCGAGAAGCTGGAAAAAGATGATGGCTAACCGGCAAGGGGGGGGGGTGGGAAGCCCCCCAACTCGGCTGATCACGTGGAACGTGAGGGGGCTTAACGGGCTGATAAAGAGGGCACGAGTACCCGCACACCTTAAGAAACTTAAAGCAGATGTGGTCATGTTACAGGAAACGCACCTGAAACTGATAGATCAGGTTAGGTTGCGCAAAGGATGGGTAGGGCAGGTGTTCCATTCGGGGCTGGATGCGAAAAACAGGGGGGTGGCTATATTAGTGGGGAAGCGGGTAATGTTCGAGGCAAAGACTATAGTGGCGGATAACGGGGGCAGATACGTGATGGTGAGTGGCAAATTACAGGGAGAGATGGTGGTGTTGGTAAACGTGTATGCCCCGAATTGGGACGATGCCAATTTTATGAGGCGAATGCTAGGACGCATCCCAGACCTAGAGACCGGAAAGCTGATAATGGGGGGAGATTTTAACACGGTGTTGGAACCAAGGCTGGATAGGTCGAAGTCCAGGACTGGTAGGAGGCCGGCAGCAGCCAAGGTGCTTAAGGATTTTATGGAGCAGATGGGAGGGGTGGACCCGTGGAGATTCAGTAGACCTAGGAGTAAGGAGTTCTCGTTTTTCTCCTATGTCCATAAAGTCTATTCACGCATAGACTTTTTTGTGTTGGGTAGGGCATTGATCCCGAGGGTGAGGGGAACGGAATATACGGCTATAGCCATTTCGGATCATGCCCCACACTGGGTAGACTTGGAGATAGGGGAGGAAACAAGAGGGCGTCCACCCTGGAGAATGGATATGGGACTAATGGCGGATGAGGGGGTGTGCTTAAGGGTGAGGGGATGCATTGAAAAGTACTTGGAACTCAATGACAATGGGGAGGTTCAGGTGGGAGTGGTCTGGGAGGCGTTGAAGGCGGTGGTTAGGGGGGAGCTGATATCAATAAGGACACATAAAGGGAAACAGGAGAGTAAGGAACGGGAGCGGTTGTTGCAAGAACTTTTGAGGGTGGACAGACAGTATGCGGAAGCACCGGAGGAGGGACTGTATAGGGAAAGGCAAAGGCTGCATGTGGAATTTGACTTGCTGACCACAGGCACTGCAGAGGCACAATGGAGGAAGGCGCAGGGTGTACAGTATGAATATGGAGAGAAGGCGAGCAGATTGCTGGCACACCAATTGAGGAAAAGGGGAGCAGCGAGGGAAATAGGGGGGGTGAGAGACGAAGATGGAGAGACGGAGCGGGGAGCGGAGAGAGTGAATGAAGTGTTTAAGACATTTTATAAAAAATTGTATGAAGCTCAACCCCTGGATGGGAGGGAGAGAATGATGGAGTTTTTGGATCGGCTGGAAATTCCCAAGGTGGAAGAGCAGGAAAGGATGGGATTGGGAGCACAGATCACGGTAGAAGAAGTGGTGAAAGGAATTAGGAACATGCAGACGGGAAAGGCCCCGGGACCGGACGGATTCCCAGTTGAATTTTACAGAAAATATTTGGACTTGCTCGCCCCGCTACTGACGAGGACCTTCAACGAGGCAAAGGAAAGGGGACAACTGCCCCCGACTATGTCAGAAGCAACGATATCGCTTCTTTTAAAGAAGGAAAAGGATCCGCTACAATGCGGGTCCTACAGACCAATCTCCCTGCTCAATGTAGATGCCAAGGTCTTGGCCAATGTAATGGCAATGAGAATAGAGGAATGTGTCCCGGGGGTGGTTCATGAGGACCAAACTGGGTTTGTGAAGGGGAGACAGCTGAACACGAACATACGGAGGTTGTTAGGGGTAATGATGATGGCCCCACCAGAGGGTGAAACGGAGATAGTAGTGGCGATGGATGCCGAGAAAGCATTTGATAGAGTGGAGTGGGATTATCTGTGGGAGGTGTTGAGGAGATTTGGGTTCGGAGAGGGGTATGTTAGATGGGTGCAGCTGTTGTATAGGGCCCCAGTGGCGAGTGTGGTCACGAATGGACGGGGATCGGCATATTTTCGGCTCCATAGAGGGACAAGGCAGGGATGTCCTCTGTCCCCATTACTGTTTGCACTGGCGATTGAGCCCCTGGCGATAGCGCTGAGAGGTTCCAAGGGATGGAGGGGAATACTTAGGGGAGGAGAAGAACACCGGGTATCTTTATATGCGGATGATCTGCTACTATATGTGGCGGATCCAGCGGAGGGGATGCCAGAAATAATGCGGATACTTGGGGAGTTTGGGGATTTTTCAGGGTATAAATTGAATATGGGAAAGAGTGAGCTGTTTGTGGTGCATCCAGGGGAGCAGAGTAGAGAAATAGAAGACCTACCGTTGAGGAAGGTAACAAGAGACTTTCGTTACCTGGGGATCCAGATAGCTAAGAATTGGGGCACATTGCACAGGCTAAATTTGACGCGGTTGGTGGAACAGATGGAGGAAGATTTCAAGAGATGGGACATGGTAGCATTGTCAATGGCAGGGAGGGTGCAGGCAGTTAAGATGGTGGTCCTCCCGAGATTCCTTTTTGTGTTTCAGTGTCTCCCGGTGGTGATCACGAAGGCTTTTTTCAAAAGGATAGAAAAGAGTATTATGGGTTTTGTTTGGGCCGGGAAGACTCCGAGAGTGAGGAAGGGATTCTTACAGCGTAGTAGGGATAGGGGGGGCTGGCACTACCGAGCCTAAGTGAGTATTATTGGGCCGCTAATATTTCAATGGTGAGTAAGTGGATGGGAGAGGAGGAAGGAGCGGCGTGGAAGAGATTAGAGAGGGCGTCCTGTAGGGGGACCAGCCTGCAGGCTATGGTGACAGCCCCATTGCCGTTCTCACCAAGGAACTATACCACGAGTCCGGTGGTGGTAGCTACACTGAAGATTTGGGGACAGTGGAGACGACATAGGGGAAAGACCGGAGCACTGGGGGGGTCCCCGATAAGAAACAACCATAGGTTTGCCCCGGGGGGAATGGATGGGGGATATGGAATGTGGCAAAGAGCAGGTATAACGCAATTGAAAGATCTATTTGTGGATGGGAAGTTTGCGAGTCTGGGAGCGCTGACCGAGAAATATGGGTTGCCCCAAGGGAATGCATTCAGGTACATGCAATTGAGGGCTTTTGCGAGGCAGCAGGTGAGGGAATTCCCGCAGCTCCCGACACAAGAGGTGCAGGACAGAGTCATCTCAAAGAAATGGGTGGGGGACGGTAAGGTGTCGGATATATATATAGGGAAATGAGAGACGAAGGGGAGACTATGATGGACGAACTAAAAGGGAAATGGGAAGAAGAGCTAGGGGAGGAGATTGAGGAGGGGATGTGGGCAGATGCCCTAAACAGGGTAAACTCGTCGTCCTCGTGCGCCAGGCTAAGCCTGATTCAGTTTAAGGTATTACACAGGGCACATATGACTGGAACACGGCTCAGTAAATTTTTTGGGGTGGAGGATAGGTGTGCGAGGTGCTCGAGAAGCCCAGCGAATCATACCCATATGTTTTGGTCATGCCCGGCACTACAGGGGTTTTGGATGGGGGTGACAAAGGTGCTTTCGAAAGTAGTAGGAGTCCGGGTCGAACCAAGCTGGGGGTTGGCTATATTTGGGGTTGCACAAGAGCCGGGAGTGCAGGAGGCGAAAGAGGCCGATGTTTTGGCCTTTGCGTCCCTAGTAGCCCGGCGCAGAATATTGCTAATGTGGAAAGAAGCCAAGCCCCCGGGGGTGGAGACCTGGATAAATGATATGGCGGGGTTCATAAAGTTAGAGCGGATTAAGTTCATCCTAAGGGGGTCAGCTCAAGGGTTTACTAGGCGGTGGCAACCGTTCGTCGAATATCTTGCGGAAAGATAGATAGGGGAGAACAAAGAAGGCAGCAGCAGCGGCCCAGGACTTTGGTGGGGGGGGGGGGGGGGGGAGGGATGGCGGGGGGGGGGGGGTGGCCTGAGACAAGGCAGTTGCCAATTAGGGCTAGTTTTTATTTTTTGTTATTTAATATTTATTTATTTGTTGTTGTTTTTGTTTAAATTTAAAAAAGGTCATTATTATCTGTATTGTTACAATGTTGTGTAAAGGATGCACAATGTACTGTGTTGGTTGACCAAAAATTTTCAATAAAATATTATTAAAAAAAAAAAAAAAGTAGCTGTTTTGATTTTGGACTCAAACACACCCAGGAACATCGAAGTAGAAAAATGATCAGTTACCCTTTTGGAGCAGTATCTCTACTCATAAAGACGTTTTGTTGGGTCAGTGGGAATCTGGCGTGTTAAAATTTGGGAATGGGTGCATATGTGTGCTGTACATGTATTTGAGGGATTCCAGTTTTTACTGGCACATTTACCCCTCCTGGTTCTAACCACCAGTGAACCTGGCTGCAACGCTGTCTGATTCAGGTTCTTTTATTCATTTTGGGATGTGGGAATAGCTAGCAAGATAATTATTTATTGTCAATTCTTAAATGCTCTTGAAGGTGAACCACCTTCTTGAACTTTTGCAGTCCTTATGGTACTGTTGGGGAAGAAGTTCAATAATTTTAACCTTGAAATGAAATGAAAATGAAAATCGCTTATTGTCACAAGTAGGCTTCAAATGAAGTTACTGTGAAAAGCCCCTAGTCGCCACATTCCAGCGCCTGTTTGGGGAGGCTGTTACGGGAATTGAACCGTGGTGTTGGCCTGCCTTGATGTCTGCTTTCAAAGCCAGCGATTTAGCCCTGTGCTAAACAGATGATGTTCCCGTGTGCCTGCCACTTTTATTCTTGTGGGTGCAGGTTTGAAAGGTACCGTTGAAGAATCCTTAGCTAGTTGTTGCAGTGCATTGTGTACATGGCGTACACTGATCCACTCTACGCCAGTTACAATGAATGTTGAAGGTGGTGGATGGGCTGTGACTTGGATGGTGACAAGCTTCGAGTGCTGTTAGAGCTTCACTCATCCAGGCAACAGGGGACCAGTCACACAGTCTCCTGCTGTGTGCATTGTAAATAACAAACAGGTTTTTGGGAGCAAGAGGTGAGTTACTTGCTGCAGAATTCCCAGTCTCTGACCTGTTTTGTAGCCACGGTATTTGTGAAGTTGGTCTGGTTAAGTTTCTAACCAATGGTGACTCCCAGGAAGTTGGTGGGGGTTCAATGATGATAATACCTTTTGAATGTCATGAGGAGATGATTAAGTGCTCTCTTGTTGGAGATGGTCATTGTCTGGTTCTTATGTGGCATGAATATTACTTGCATTTGCGATCCTTGTCTTGATGCATGTGGGCATAGACTACTTCATTATCTGAGGAGTTGCAAAGGAATTGGCACTATGCAGTCATCAACGAACATCTCCAGAGTAAGCCTGGTAGGAGAATAAACACAGGGCAGTTTGCATTACACAAGTCACCTTGATCTAGTTACCAAGTCCAGTGTCATTAACCAGGTTTAGTTGTCACAAACCGCTTAATCCAAATAATCAAGTGAGGGCCATTGGCAAAGACAGTGTGCCTCCTGTAACTAGCTCCAGAGTGCACGATTAACAAGTAGTCTATATTTTTTGGAAATTATTTTTATTCACATTTTTAGCATTTTGACGTTTAAAAAGTAAACAAAACATTACACCCCAAATACTTTAAACCCTGCATCAACCCATTTCCCGCCCAACCGTTTCCTCCCCCCCCCCCCCCCCCTTAGGGCAAATCACCTCAAGATGTAAGAACTTCATTAGATACCCCAGCAACGCCGAGGGTGGAGAAGATGACCTCCACCCCAACAGAACCCACCTGCGAGCGACCAATGAGGCAATGGCTAAAACATCTTCCCCCATTCCTGTCTGCAACTCCGGCAGGTCCGACACCTCGAATATGGCCCCCAGGGGACCTGGCTCCAAATCCACATGCAGGATCACCAACATGGGTACTGAAAAACGACCCCCAAATTTCTGCAACTTCGGGTAGGACTAGAACATGTGCACATAGAACATTACAGCGCAGTACAGGCCCTTCGGCCCTCGATGTTGCGCCGACCTGTGAAACCACTCGAAAGCCCATCTACGCTATTCCCTTATCGTCCATATGTCTATCCATTTGAATGCCCTTGGTGTTGGCGAGTCCTCTACTGTTGCAGGCAGGGCATTCCACGCCCTTACTACTGAGTAAAGAACCTACCTTTGACATCTGTCCTATATCTATCTCCCCTCAATTTAAAGTTATGTCCCCTCGTGCTAGACATCACCATCCGAGGAAAAAAGCTCTCGCTGTCCACCCTATCCAATCCTCAGATCATCGTGTATGCCTCAATTAAGTCACCTCTTAACCTTCTTCTCTCTAATGAAAACAGCCTCAAGTCCCTCAGCCTTTCCTCATAAGATCTTCTGTCCATACCAGGCAACATTCTGGTAAATCACCTCTGCACCCTCTCCAATGCTTCCACATCCTTCCTATAATGCGGCGACCAGAACTGCACGCAATACTCCAAATGCGGCCGCACCAGAGTTTTGTACAGCTGCAACATGACCTCATGGCTCCGAAACTCAATCCCTCTACCAATAAAAGCTAACACACCGTACACCTTCTTAACATCCCTCTCAACCTGGGTGGCAACTTTCAGGGACCTTTGTATATGGACACCGAGATCTCTCTGCTCATCCACACTGCCAAGAATCTTACCATTAGCCCAGTACTCTGTCTTCCTGTTATTCCTTCCAAAATGAATCACCTCCCACTTTTCTGCATTAAACTCCATTTGCCACCTCTCAGCCGAGCGCTGCAGCTTATCGATGTCCCTCTGTAACTTGTAAAATCCTTCCGCACTGTCCACAACTCCACCGACTTTACTGTCATCTGCAAATTTACTCACCCATCCTCTACGCCCTCCTCCAGGTCATTTATAAAAATGACAAACAGCAGTGGCCCCAAAACAGATCCTTGTGGTCCACCACTAGTAACTGGACTCCAGTCTGAACATTTCCCATCAACCACCACCCTTTGTCTTCTTCCAGCTAGTCAATTTCTGATCCAAACTGCTAAATCACCCTGAATCCCAATGCCTCTGTATTTTCTGCAGTGCCTACCTTGGGGAACCTTATCAAACGCTTTACTGAAATCCATATGCACCACATCAACTGCTTTACCCTCATCCACCTGTTTGGTCACCTTCTCAAAGAACTCAATAAGGTTTGTGAGGCACGACCTACCCTTCACAAGACCGTGTTGACTATCTCTAATCAAATTATTCCTTTCCAGATGATTATACATCCTATCTCTTATAAACCTTTCCAAGATTTTTCCCACAACAGAAGTAAGGCTCACTGGTCTATAGTTACCGGGGTTGTCTCTACTCCCGTTCTTAAACAAGGGGACAACATTTGCTATCCTCCAGTCTTCTGGCACTATTCTTGTAGACAAAGATGACTTAAAGATCAAAGTCAAAGGCTCAGCAATCTCCTCCCTAACTTCCCAGAGAATCCTAGGATAAATCCCATCCGGCCCAGGGGACATATCTATTTTCACACTTTCCAGAATTGCTAACACCTCCTCCTGATGAACCTCAAGCCCTTCTAGTCTAGTAGCCTGAATCTCCAGTATTCTCCTCGACAACATTGTCTTTTTCCTGTGTGAATACTGACGAAAAATATTCATTTCGCACCTCTCTATCTCCAAGCACAACTTCCCACTACTGTCCTTGACTGGCCCTACTCTTACCCTTGTCATTCTTTTATTCCTGGCATATCTATAGAAAGCTTTAGGGTTATCCTTGATCCTACCTGCCAAAGACTTCTCATGTGCTCTCCTGGCTCTTCTTAGCTCTCTCTTTAGGTCCTTCCTAGCTAACTTGTAACTCTCAAGCGCTCTAACTGAACCTTCATGTCTCATCTTTACATAAGCCTCCTTCTTCCTCTTGACAAGTGTTTCGACTGCTTTAGTAAACCACGGTTCCCTTGCTCGATCACTTCCTCCCTGCCTGACAGGTACATACTTATCAAGGACACGCAGTAGCTGTTCCTTGAACAAGCTCCACATTTTCATTGTGCCCATCCCCTGCAGTTTTCCTCTCCATCGGATGCATCCTAAGTCATGCCTCATCGCATCATAATTGCCTTTCCCCCAGGTATAACTCTTGGTATATACCTATCCCTTTCCATCACTAAAGTAAACGTAATCGAATTGTGATCACTATCACCAAAGTGCTCACCTACCTGCAAATCTAACCCCTGTCCTGGTTCATTACCCAGTACCAAATCTAATATGGCTTCGCCTCTCGTTGGCCTATCTACATACTGTGTCAGGAAACCCTCCTGCACACATGGGACAAAAACGGACCCATCTAAAATACTCGAACTATAGCATTTCCAGTCAATATTTGGAAAGTTAAAGTCCCCCATAACAACTACCCTGTTGCTTTCGCTCCTATCCAGAAACATCTTTGCAATCCTTTCCTCTACATCTCTGGAACTTTTCGGAGGCCTATAGAAAACCCCTATCAGGGTGACCTCTCCTTTCCTGTTTCTAACCTCAGCCCATACTACCTCAGTAGATGAGTCCTCATCAATCGTCCTTTCTGCCACCGTAATACTGTCCTTGACTAACAATGCCACCCCTCCCCCTCTTTTACCACCTTCCCTGAGCTTACTGAAATATCTAAACCCCGGCACCTGCAACAACCATTCCTGTCCCTGCTCTCTCCATGACTCCGAAATCGAAGTCCCAGGTACCAACCCATGCCGCAAGTTCACCCACCTTATTCCGGATGCTCCTGGCATTGACGAAGACACACTTTAATCCACCTTCCTGCCTGCCTACACTCCTGCAACTTTGAAACCTTACTCATGACCTCACTACTCTCAACCTCCTGTATACTGGAGCTACAATTCAGGTTCTCAAGCCCCTGCTGAACTAGTTTAAACCCTCCCGAAGAGCATTAGCAAATTTCCCCCCCCCCCGAGGATATTGGTACCCCTCTGGTCCAGGTGTAGACCATCCCGTTTGTAGAGGTCCCACCGACCCCAGAATGAGCCCCAATTATCCAGAAATCTGAAACCCTAACTCCTGCACCATCCCTGTAGCCACGTGTTCAACTCCTCTCTCTCCCTATTACTCGTCTCGCTATCACGTGGCACGGGTAACAACCCAGAGATAATAACTCTGTTTGTCCTAGATCCAAGTTTCCACCCTAGCTCCCTGAATTCCTGCCTTACTATCCCTATCCCTTTTCCTACCTATATTGTTGGTACCTATGTGGACCACGACTTGGGGCTGCTCCCCTTCCCGCTTAAGGATCCCGAAAACACGATCCGAGACATCACGCACCCTGGCACCTGGGAAGCAACACACCAACCGCGAGTCTCTAGTTCCCACAGAATCTCCTATCTATCCCCCTAACTATGGAGTCTCGAATGACTAATGCTCTACTCCTCTCCCCCCTTCCCGTCTGAGCAACAGGGACAGACTCTGTGCCAGAGACCTGTACCCCATGGCTTACCCCTGATAAGTCGCCCCCCCCAACAGTATCCAAAGCGGTATACTTGTTACTAAGGGGAACGACCACAGGGGATCCCTGTACTGACTGCTTCCTCCCAGCTTCTCTCACCGTCACCCATCTATCTTTATTCTTCGGAGTAACTACATCCCTGAAGCTTCTATCTATGACCACCTCTGCCTCCCGAATGATCTGAAGTTCATCCAGCTCCAGTTCCCTAACGCGGTTCCTGAGGAGCTGGAGATGGGTGCACTTCCCACAGATGAAATCAGCAGGGACACTGACGGCGTCACTCACCTCAAACATTCTGCAGGAGGAACATTGCACTACCTTCCCTGCCATCCCCTCTAGATAAAAAAAGAAAGAAAGAGCTTACCTGTTGTTCACTCCCCTTCACAGCAAGCTATCACTCAGCAACCTCTGCGCCCCGCACAATAACACCGGAGGGAAAATAAAAGAAAAACCACTTACCAGTCACCAGCCAATCCCTTACCTGCAGGCTGTGATGTCACTTGACAACAGCTCCTCCACAAACCACCTTCAAGTTAGGGTGAGCACACGGATGTATGCAAATTTTCCCCGCAACAGCCAATCAGCAGCTCCGCTCTACTGCCCTCTGCTGGAGGTCCACATAGGTACCAATGACATCGTTAGCTGGGCCCTTCCCACACAATTGCAAGTATCCTCTACCCCGTCAAACAGCCAGCTCATGCTTGGCTTCATCAAATGCACCCTATGCACCACCTTCAACTGTATCAACCCCAGCCTCGCAAACGAGGTTGAGACATTCACCCTCTGCAGCACCTCACAGCACAGTCCCCCTCCTCCATTGCCATCACTTCTAGCCTCCTCCAAAATCCCCCCATAAATCGCCGAGACGACCCCACCCTCCAACCCCATTACCGACAGCACCTCCAACAACGGAGACAGGCGCTATTGGGAAGGTCGGAAAAACCTTTCTAGCAAAGTCCTGCACCTGCATAAACCAAAAACCCTTCAAGTAGTCTATATTAAACCCTGTTTTTCCTGCAACAGTTTTTTCCCTTTAAAACCATAAATCCATCTCGCTTCTCCAACATGTTTGCTGGAGAAGGCCCTTCAATTCCTTAACTAAAAAGTGCCCACAACAGGAAATGGTGTAACGTGAACTGTAGCAACTGGCAGCTACAATCAAAATTCCATTCCAGGACTGCAGGATGCAATCAACATTGTGATGTCAACTTCTGATTGAAGTGAAAACTACCTCTTGTTTCTTTTTCTCCAAGAGATGAACTTTATATTTTATTGTGCCTTATAAGGGATCAGCAGTGGACCCAGAGTGGGGAAAGGAAATTGACGGGAGGAACAAACTGGCAGCCAAAGACCACCACGTCAACATCCTGGAGTGCAGTGCCAATGAACATCCCACCAATGGTATGTTTAGAACTTCATAAATGTAGGTTCCATGAACCGAGATTTTGACAGCTACTTAATTTTCTATGAATCAAGCAAGCGCATGTTTCCTGTTGAAATTTATAACTGGCACTTCAGAACACTAGCAATCTCTATTTGCATCATTCTACACAATGCAAGATGGTGCCTAAAGTCATGGGCTGATGTCGGAATCAGGAAACGCGATTGGGTGGAGAGTTTTGACACCGAAATCGTGGCGGGTGCCGAATTCACGCCAAATCGGAATTCGGGTCCCAGGCTCTGTGAAACAACAGTGCTAACCATTGTGCTACCATGCCACGCCTCCTCTCCCCATTCATTTGTCAATTCTGCTTCTTGAGATTACAGCTGACGTGATAGATATTTATAAATAAAATTTTGGGAGTACTTAGCTCAATTTTAAGATGAGACATGCTACCAAAACAGTAAAAAAGGATTGTTACAACCACTTCAGGGGTAAAATGACTCCCCTATTCTAAGAAAACCTGTAAAGCAGATTTTTTAAAAATTGCTTTTGCCACTCCAATTCTCTCTTGAGAAGCTGATTTTGTAACCGTCTGGCAGTCTCTTTTGCCTTTTAGAGGGTTTCGGTTTTTAAGTAATCCAGCCTGAAAAATAAATGTTAGAAACCGTGGACTGCATTTTTATGTGTTTCTGCTGGGTGTGTTTTTGGCAGAGGGAAACATAAAATCGGACACCCCTTCACCTTCCTGCTTTTTTTTCCCAAATTTTTTTTTGGGTGTTTCAAGTAACCATTATAGAATAAAAAAGAAAAGAAATGGAGCTGAGTTTTACGTATAGAGTATCATACAAAGAAGAAAACTGTACATGGGTCGGAACAACCAGCCTTGAGCCCCTCGCTGTCACCATAGCTGTGACTGGGGCTCTAATGCTGGGTGATACTTATATTTTCACAAGTGTGTATGATTTTTAACACAGTTCGTCGGGTTCCGCTGGGGCTCCTGTCACTTGGCAGTAGAGGTTGTCCTTTTCTAGCCTCAGGAATTCTGACAGATTCGAGAGCCATTCTGAAGCCCGGGGCTGTGCTACCCTAGCAGAAGTCTCCATCTGGCGATCAGTGAGGCGAAGACAAGGGTGTCTGCCTTTTTTCCTGTCCAGAGCTCGACCTGTCAGCCTGGGCTGACACCCCGAAGACCGCCACAGGCAGTCATGGCTCCATCTCGACCCCCACCACCTTGGACATAGCCTCAAAGAAGGCTGTTCAGAATTCCTCGAGTCTGGAAGGACCAGAACATGTGGGTGTGGTTGGCCAGAACCCCCCCCCCGGTTCTTCTCGCACTTGATCTCCACCTCCGGGAAGAACGCTTCCTGCGTGTCTTGATAAGGTGCGTGTCTTGATAAGGTGACCTCTATACACTACCTTGAACTGCCAGGCTTAGCCCGGCACAGGAAGAGGTGGAGTTGACTCCTGTTTATGTCGCTGCATTTGTCGTCCCCCAACCAGTCCAGCCCTACCTTCGTGTCCAGGAATGTGTGCATGGGTCTCTGGAACATTTTTATCTCATTGCGGAGAATGTTACGCAGCTGCAGATATCTGAGCTCGATCCATATTGAGAGTTGGTGCTCCTCCCTGTGTTCCCCCAAGGTCGCAAGTCTGTCGTCCCCATACATGTCCTCTACTGTCGGCATCCCTCCGTCTCCTCCTCTTTCTTCCTCCCCCCCCCCCCCCACACACACACACACACACACACCGTCCATACCTGCCAATGTGAACCTGTGGTTAATGCAGTTGGGGGTCCACGTGGGGGTCCACGTGGACGTCTCGCCCAATTCAAAATGGTGCCTAATCTGCACCTTCCTGCTTACCCGTATAACATCCACACTGCCACCATTTCTCCTGCTCCCCCACCCCCCGTTATTTCCCTCTCCACGGATGCTGCCAGCACAACTTGAATTTGTTTCAAATCCCCAGCATCCCCAGTGTAGGTTAGATGGCTTTTGTTTCGGTGCAACATCGTGGGCCGAAGGGCCTGTACTGCGCTGTATTGTTCTATGTTCTATGTTCTATCTGCAGTATTTTGCTTTTGAGTAAAATGGGATCTTAGCTATTGTTTGTGCAATGTGTCTTCTATCCTAGACTACAATCTATCTTGTGCAACTGATAGAAAGGACTTATCAGAGAGAAGCCTACTTTATAAATAGCCTTTATTCTTAGCCACTTGTAGAGGCATCAATGAAATGTCTTTTTTTTAAAACTTTCACTATAGTACAAACGTCTTTGTGATCTTTTAGCAAATAATTTTATTGCATTGCAGGTGCCAGCACCAGTGACTTTCCCAGTGTCAACATCTCAAGTGCCTGTATATGGAATGGTGAGTACCTAATTTTTAGAATTCCTTTCCACTTACTTCCTCCTGTTCTGAAGGTGGACAATTGTGCTTGAGTATAGCCCACGAGTTTTATCATCAGCCACATTTGATTCTGTTTATTCCTTGGCTTCAAACACAGATTTACGAACAAAGAATAACAGATATAAATGAGAAGTGAGGAACACTTTTTTATTATTCTACTGTGGTCATCGTCCCTCATCATTCGCCCTGAAGGACATTGAGTCTAACAGTGCACCTTGGCTGAAGTCAGATACTATCTGGGACCTCCATAATCCTTATAGCTTGGTATTGCACTATGCCATGAATTTACTCATTAAGCCATTGTGGAGCCTTTGATTTGGCCTATTAGAGATATATGCAGTAACTTTTGGGGGGAAATATTTGGATTAATCCCATATATTATGGTTCTAAATGTGTATACATAGACTTCACAAGGAGAGTTATATTGCTCGGGACCACATCCTGAATTCAGTCAGAGTTAGCTTTTGCTCTCCTTTCAGCTGTTCCCCACTTCGTAGAAACATACATAGAAAATAGAGCAGGGGGAGGCCATTCGGTCCTTCGAGCCTGCTCCATCATTCATTATGATCAATACCCTAATCTTGCATTCTTCCCGCAACCCCATATCCCTTTAGCCTCAAGAGCTATATGTAATTCCTTCAAATTTCAGCTAGTTTTTGTGGCAGTGAATTCCACGGATTCACCACTCTCTGGGTGGAGATATTTCTCCTCGCCTCATTCATAAAAGGTTTACCCCTTATCGTCAAACTATGAGCCCTGGTTCTGGATTCCCCCACCATCGGGAACTTTCTTTCTGAATCTACCCTGTATAATCTTGTTGAATTTTATAAGTTTCTATGAGAGCCCCTCTCACTCTTCCTCAAATAAATATAATCCTAACCAACTTAGTCTTTCCTCATCTGACAGTCCTGCCATCCCAGGAATCAGCCCAGTAAACGTTTGTTGCACTCCCTCCATAGCAAAAACATCCTTCCTCCGATAAGGACACCTATAAACTGCACACGCTACTCCAGGTCTGGCCTCACCAATGCCTCATACAATTACAGTCAAACATCCCTATTCCTATACTCAAATTTGGTAACTGGTATGCTTATTTGATACGTGAACGTGTAGATGGTCAGTCCATTGAACAGTTCCTGTAATCTCCTTTTAACAATATTGGCTAGATTTGTTCAAGCAGTGCAGCAGTCATATCAAGCAAGCACTCTTCCTGGGGCTCTTTGTGCATGCAGTAACTTTGGCACTTTTCCTCGATGCTATTACTGTATAAGGCAATTCTTGGAACCAACGAAGCAAACTCTGTTGAACTTTCATTAACTCTTGGCACTGTTGCATTTGTTTTGGAGGCTTGTGTAAAAGAATATTGGCAGAACCAGAAGTCACTGTATATTTATTCCCATCCAGTCACAGCGCAGTATAGAAATAATTCACACTCCTTGGAACCACATTATTCTTTGTGTAAAAGTTGCATGGATGTGTTATCAGCAGTTTAGGTTGTTATTGGTTAAATTTTGGCTTATTAATATCACTCTCAGGTACCTACAGGGGGAACAATGCCTGTGGTATCACAGCATCCACTGATGTATCCTCAGCCTGTAATGAGGGCAACCAACCCTTTTGCACCAGTTAATGGAGCTCAGGTAAACATTGCACTTAAACTATTAATTTTATATGAGCCTTTTTGTCCACTGACAAAGGTAGAAACAATTAGCTATATTCATATGTTCATTTTCCCACTCGGAAGTACTTTTAACTAATATCCTTCTCCATTCTCTCAGTTACAGTTCATGTAAAGACAGCGGAACTGCATCAACACAAAGTTCAGTAAGCACCAAATACCTGGATGAAGGCTGGTGAACATAGACCAAGAACAAGACTCGAGGCTTATTCATCATTTTAAACTGTTACTGAACTTGCATTATATTACTAATTCCCAAACTAACTTTCCAATCAAATGCAAAATCTGTTTGATATGGGGAAATGCTGAGTAGAATACAGGCCAATCTGTTTTGAGCGGTCATTGATCCACTGAACAGGCTTAAATAAATGTTGATATTTATTGTCCTGTTCAGTGCAGTTTCTTCTCTTCTCTCTACGAGCATAACTGAAAGTACTCCTGATTCTAACAACAGGAATATGAATGAACAAGACATTACCAATAAATATTAACAATTGAACTGAAAACTGAAAAGGAATTGCAAGATGGTAGCCCAGCCAGGTTCAGACAAATTCTTAAAACTGCTTGGAGATTCTATCTTGGGTTTTAACCTTCAGCTTACTGCCAGATGAGTATTTTGATTAAAAACCTCTATAACAAAAGTTGCTACTTACAGTCCTGTTACCTTCTGATCTTTTTGACCATTTCAGAAGGATTTCATTCTATTATAACTGGGTGCATTGTATAACATGTTTTAGTCTGGCAACAGTTACTGGGTTATCATAATACTTTGCTGTACAGAATGTGAATTCATTTTTCACAATGTGTGAAAAGAAAAGATAGAGTATTTTTGGAAACGAGGTTTAATACTTGTGTTTTGGGGATGGTTATTGTGGACAATTTCAAATCATGAAGCAGCTAGTATTTCTTTTTAAAGTTGTAGTCACCAATCTGTTCCATTATTAAGGTTTAGGTTGGAGAAATTGACCATTATTGAATTGGAGCAAGCTGGTTACGGTTAGGTGAAGTATTTAAGTTCTGTTTAAACCACTGAATGATGGATCTCAGATACAGTTTAATTAGAGATAACCTGGTCTGATTGCAGCTAAACTTACAGCACAGAAATAGGTTTAGCATGATCTGGGAGAGATGCAATTGCTTTGCTTGCTGGCAACATGTTATAGGATACTATAACTCTGATGCAACTATGAACATCTGTTGAAAGCAGCAAGTACATATGAAGCAATTGAGCATAAGTTCCGCATCAATTTCTGTGCGTGTATACTTTTCCTCCAGATATCAGATACTCAAAAAAAGTTAATGTTATGAATAATGAGTCATGGTCTCTATGCTAAAAGTTGATTTCCTTATTTTGTACATCCCACTAACTAAGCTGAAGGTGCCCATAATATCTGAACCTACTTTTCTACTGACTTCAGCTGTTAAGTTGCTAAAAAGATTTAATTCCCAAAAGTCCTTACTTTCCAACCCCCCCCCCCCCCCCCCCCCCCAAAAAAAACACACACATACACACACACACTCTACAGCAAGTTCTTGGTACTATTGCACAGTTTGACTAGCTAAGTTTGCAAATAATTTTTAGTGTAGGTTTGATTTTGAGACTGTTTTGCAAACCAAATATATTACTAAAAGGACAATGAATCAATGGTCACCAAGCACTGGACATGCAGAAATGCATCGTGAGAGTTGACCCACCAAAGGCAGACCACATAATCACAGGTGCTGATATAGTAGCTATGTGTTGTATCAAGGTGCATTATATGAAAAAAGTTATAACCGTAGGAAGAATGAGGTCAAAGCTCACAACATGGGTGTTAAATGCAAATGAACATTGCATCACACATTATAATGTAGCACACTTTGATATTGATCTGAAAGTATCTGGGGATGTATTTAGTTTCATTTTTATAGGACTCTTCTACCCATTTTTTAAAATCCTGATCATTCTGTGAGCTAATAAATTTCAGAAGAACCAACGTCCTTGTCCTCAGGACTGGGATCAGCAATTCAACCACCTATGGAGAAAGTTATCTTTCACCCTTTTCCCCCAAAGAATTTGAACCTGACAACCAATGCAATTTTAACCACATACATTTTGAGGTTTGTCTGTCCTTAGCCCTTAATGAGATTTTCAAACTTGCAATAGTAATCTCCACTCCAAATTGCACTATTTGGTGCTTTACATCGAAGATGAAAAATCTATTCTGAAGATTGTTGATGATGTAGATTGGACTGTGAATGTTATATAAATTTCTGCCAACACAAAATTGTCCATATGTAGCTGATTAATTTCCAAATAAAAATTTGTCGAAATATGTGAATTTCAGTGTACATATAGCACAACTCTTCCTCGTTAACTTGCTACAGTAACCCAAGAAGACTTGTACAAATTTGTCTATTAATTTTAATTTAAATTTTTTAATATTTTGAAAAATCAGAAAAACTACATTTCTCCTTTACTATTTATTTTTTAAGTATTTTTTTTTGCCAGTTTTTCCCATCTAAATTAAATATTTTGTAACTACATTGCAGGCTCTGAAGCCTGTGCTCCATCAGAGGCAATTAAATATCATTAGGGCTGATGAGGTTTGTTTGGTTTTGCCTATTGTTGATTTGTTGCTCCAGGAATTTTCTCTTCCATTTTTTTGACATAGTTTAGAATCAACCTTTTTAGTTCAATTTAAGGTGAGTTTTATGAAAAGAAGGGAAATGGGACAAAATGTACACTTATTTAGTGCCAAAGGCCTGTATTTTCTCTGGTTTCATCTATATGTACAAAGTTTGAAGTTGAATGTTTTGAAGTACCTTTTTTAAAGAAAACAAAAATTAGCTCCAGAATTAAAATCCACCTCATTTACTCACACAGCACCCTCATCAAATATTTCAAGCTTTGGACAGTAGCCTGATTGTTATATTTGGGCAGATTTATAAAATACCAGGAATGCAAAATAACTCATTGATTAGTACACCACCTTAGGCTGAACTAGATATGCAGGGAAATCATCCTTTCTAAAAAAATTAAGCTGCAATATTTTTGTTCTAATGCATTTGAATAATTCAAGAGATGGCATTCATGTAGAAAATTATTTGTTCAAGTGTACCAGTTTTTAATATATGAAATAATTGTGTACTATTGCTTTCTTCTCTAGATAGCTTTGATAAAGTTGTTGAATAATTTTCATAATCAATGATACAGCTCAAATTGATATAACTCACAGCCAGAATCTTTTATTTAATGAGAGGACTGTTGTGTTTGCTTCACTTTTTTTGCACTGAACTAACTATTTGAAGAGGTAGGCGGAAGGAGCTGTGATAGAGAAAGACAGAAAAAGAGGAGGAACACCCCTTATTTGAATCAAGACTATGTATGCCAGGTACTTGATGGGTCTTTATCTGTCATACCTCCTGCAAAGTGTACTTCATGTTATAGAATGTTCTGTAGTGACAGAGTCCCACTTTATCTCGCCCTGTTGGAGTATGGTGAAATATACCATGAAATAATTACAAGATCAACCTATGGAGGCTGAGCTGCTCTGCATCATGATAATATATGTTTAAAACAGTCAATATTATCTTGCATAAATGCAGGAAACACTCAGCAGATCATTTTAGCAAGACTAGAATTTGCCATAGTTTCAGACCTGAGGTGCTCCTGCAGGCTTCAGAACACTGTAGAGAAAAATATGAATGGCTGGCCGCTCAAGCTTAAGAGCAAAAGAACTTGTACTTATGCTCAGTATTATATAATCAAAGTTTGCACAAGTAATTTATTTTTAAATGGTGGATTAGAATAAGTGGCATATTTTAGGAACCTTCATTTTCTGGTAATAAGAACTACATTCCACATGCCATAGAGATGTTATTGCAAGACCCTTTTACTCCATAACATTCAGAAGAGCCTTACAAGTTGCTGGCAGCAGAGGTCAACACAGCTTGTTTGAGTCACAATTTTCCATATTGCCATAAATCATAGCTCCTTCCTATTTTCCTGCCCCACACCTTGGCTTATTGTATCTGGTGCTTTGACTTTGTGGCTTAGAGATATGTTAAGTTGCAGTAAGTTAGGTCTCCTTTAGTACTGGTGTTCAAGGCATTTTTCTCAACTGATGGATACTTAATGTTTTATCAAATGTAAGTAATCCTTTATCAACCCATTGCAAGTTGGCTAAAGTTGAGAGCTACCAAGTAATCTCTTAATTACATACAAATGTGCCAATGCAGTGAGCAGTCAGCAGAGTATGCTGTAGAATGTTGGTTCCCTTGCTACCTCCAACATGGAATTCTAATTGACTCGATGTTACAAAGGTAATCTAGCTGCAATAATTTCTTCAGGTTTTGATTTGCATGGATACTCCTTCAAAAGCACTTGTCTGCATATATTTTACAAAAATATTCCTTTTTAAATAGTTAAAGCACATTGACTTGCTGCTACCATTTTTGGTGAACCAAGACAAATTTAAAATTACCGAGAAAATATTTAAACCTTCTATACTTCCTTGTAGGAATCTTGTTTCTTCAGATTCCAGCCATATACTTTGTTTAGGATGCTTTCCTCGGTATAGTCTTCAACTTTTTAATAAAAGTCATCAGAACAACTCAATGACTTTTAAACAAGTAAAATACTGAAAATATTTCCTTCACACTATAAACTACCTTGTCCATCATTTAACAGGCTTGTTGCATACATTTAGTGCATTAATGCTTCACTTAATAAAAATCTTCCAACATTTATATGTATCACTGTGGTAAATGTATGAGCACTGAAATAAGGGGGAGGGGGGGGGCAATTACCCTAGATTTTAGTGCATTTAGAAGCGGGAGTTGAACCGAATAAATAATTACAGCACTGTGGATCGGTGCTTCTTTGTAAATAAGGCAGGAATTTTTTTCTGTTTTGGGTAGTTTGTGCTGTGAGGGGAACAAAAATTACTATCTCTGAATTGCAACAAATGAAAATTACGCTGTTGTATTGCATTTTTGCAGATTATATTTTTTGAGTAATTGAAACCTGTATATGTTATCATTTATACATTTGCAGTAACTAGTAAACTTAGAAAAAACAGCAAGTTTCATCAGGGTTGTATTTGATTCTGAAATCAGTGTATGGGCAAGTGCATTATTGCATAATAAAGGAAATGTATTAAACACTTTTGCTTGTGTTTTTTTAAATATTAGTCAATTTCAAATGTGCAGGTGCTTTTTTAAAAAAAGTACCACGTGTTTTTTTGTTGGAATATGTCCAGCTACAATAACATTTGTATTTCTCCTTAACGTGATAACATTTCGTAAGCCACTTCAGGAGAGTTATCAAAAAAGTGACATTGCATGTCAATGTGACATGCAGTAGATATGCAGATAGAAGAGAGAATTTTCAAGGAGCAACTTAAAGGAGAAGGAAGATGGAAATAAGTATAGTAAGGGGGAGGGGGGGGGGGGTCCAGATCTTAGCGCCTGGACAACTGAGAGCATGGTAGCCAATAGTGAAATGGAAGAAATTGGGGATATGCAAGAAGCCAAAATTGGAAGATTGCAACAATTTTGGAGGGTTGGAGGGCCAAAGGAAGCCACATAGATAGGAAGAGCTTTGATTTAAAAATTCCCGGTCATTGTTTTCAATGTTTAGCAAAACTGGGAGCTGATGTAGACCAGCAAGCATTTGGATATTTTGAAATGAACCAGTAGGTGGAAAGTAATCTCATGAGCAGCTCACTGAGCTGATCAACCTGAACATGGTCAGCCTGTACTGGAGCAGCGAAGCGGGTCAGGAGAAGGTTGATGTTCTAGAAATATAGAGCCCAATCTTCCCAAAAGGGAACAAAGACCCCGAGCGAGCGGTTTAGCCATGTGTATCTCGGCACTCGTAGTGCCAAGAAACACATGGCTATTCAACGTGACTCGCTTTGAATAATAATAATCTTTATTGTCACAAGTCGGCTTACATTAACACTGCAATGAAGTTACTGTGGAAAAGCCTCTAGTCGCCACATTCCGCCAACTGTTCAGGTACACGAGGGAGAATTCAGAATGTCCAAATTACCTAACAGCGCGTCTTTCAGGACTTGTGGGAGGAAACCGGAGCGTGGGAGGAAACCCACACAGACACGGGGAGAACGTGCAGACTGACAGACTGACTCAAGCTGGAAGTGAACCTGGGATCCTGGAGGTTTGAAGCAACAGTGCTACCTATTGTGAATAAGAGGCCTGAATAGGAAATGTAAGTCAAGGCCACACACAGCCCCGTTTTTTTTACAATGTGGAGCTCTGCTTGCCAGAACTCCCCATTGGAGCAAGAAATCTAAGGCCCCAAAAAGAATCCCTAACCTCTTTACACCCCCACCCCCACCCCCGCGTGAATGCAACGAGGGTCCCCTGATACCCCTACCCCCAAGGCAGGCAACCCCAGCCTAATTATACATGTGCAAAAAATTGCCAGCTTGACACTTGGCAGTGCTGCTGCCAGCACCAGGCTGGCACCCAAGTGGTGTCCTGCCCAAAGGGTATGCAGCTGGGGCCTCCGATCCTCTTGGAGACCGCCATGAATGCCATTCTGTCTGATCCCCGCTTGTGGGGGCTAGTACCAAATGACGCTTGCCCAATGTCCTCGAGGCAAAGGGTTTGACTCCCAAAGCCTCTGGTACCTTGGCAATCTGCACATTAAAGTAAGGCTTCTACTATGCAGATTTGCTAAAAAAAGTGGTCTTGCCCATTGTGGGTGGGATTCCCCTTGCAACGTCTCATGAGTGTGCGTTGAATCTCGCGAGGCGGGTCGATCCTGGGAGTGGGGTCTCCCAGCTTTCACCAGACCCGCTGCACCACGGCACGCTGCTTTTCTGACGCAGCATGGCCGGAGGATCGCGCCCGTAACGTTTTTAAAGTAAGCAACTGAGAAATATAGCAATGGCCTGTTGATTTGAGCAGGAATCTCCAAAGAAGATGCAGTGATAGAATACAGCAAAATCCTGGTTGTAGAATGAACATGGCATAATTCCTACATTGGATACTGAATCGGCAACTGAAGGTTTTCAGAACATATGAAAAAATGTGAGACAAAAAATCCTTGTGGCCAATTTGGGAAAAGTGAGGGGCAAGGTTGAGAAGACAGGCCTTCATGAATAACCTCAGCCGGTCCAGGAATCAACCTGTACTGTTGGCCTTGCTCAGGAACTGAACCTGTACCGTTGGCCTTGCTCCGCCCCTGGGGAGGTGGTGGTGTAACCATATTGTCGCTGGACTAGTAACCCACAGACCCAAGACAATGATCTGGTCCTGGGTTCGAATCCCACCATGGAAGATGGTGGAGTTTATAATGACTTCTAATGATGAACATGAAACCATTGTCAATGTCCTTTAGGGAAGGAAATCTGACGACATTACCTGGTCTGGCCACCTTGTGTCTCCAGACCCACAGCAATGGGTTGACTCTTAAATGCCCTCTGAAATGGCTGAGCAAGCCACTCAGTTCTATTCAACCACCATGAAAGCACAAAATAGGAATGAAACCAGACAGACCACCCAGCATCAACCCAGGCCCCGGAAACAACAGCAAACCCAGCCCTGATGATCCTGCAAATTCCTTACTAACCCCTGGGGCTTGTGCCAAAGCTGGGAGAACTGTCTCACGAACTAGTCGAGGAACAGCTTGACAGTCATACTCACAGAATCCTACCTTACAGACAATGGGCACGATTCTCTGGCCTCATTGCACTTGAGCGAGAGCACAATGCGGCCGGTGAATCCTGGGAGAGGCCTCCCGGCAGCCTCTGCACCTCACTGGATACACTCAAGTCCTGCGAGGCGTTGGATTCAGAACTCTGCCCAATAGGGGCTAGACTAAACAGCGCTCGCAAAAGTAGGTCGGAAACCTACTTAAGGCCTACCTACCCAGGATCTTCCTCAATTCACCGGCCTCCTCTGCGAGATGGCAGCCGGGTGCGCCAATCAGTACTGGTCCACAAGAACATGGACCAGGCGGAATGGCACCCAGTGGGGTCTCCCAGGCCATCAGTGGCCCATGGATGATCAGGGTTAGTGCACGGTGGCCCGCGGCCCTCCCCCTGGAACGTGGACATCTTGCCGTTGCCCAGCTGGTACCTTGGTACTGCCAAGCTAGCTGGAGCACTGCCAGGATGGCACTGCCAAGGCTCAGGGCCCAAGGGGGGGCCATGCCCATGAAAGGAAGGTGGAGAGGAGTTTGAAGGGTGTGGGTGTGCAGGGCAGATACGTAGAGGTCTCCGGGAGGTTGGGGGTGTTGACGGGTGGGGGTCCTGGCACACGAGTGTACTGTAAGGGGGCTTGGAGGGGCCCCCTAATGGGGTATTCCCACTTCGGAGGTGTAGGGTAGTGCCCATGTGTGTGGGGGGCCCATAAGCTCACTTGGAGATCGGGGCACCCTTTCAAAATGACACCCCAACCTCGGCGTTCAGCTCCCCAGTGCTGAAACAAATGCTACTGGTGGGCTAAACCGGGCCCAAAAAAATGACCGTCATTGGATAGCAGTGGGGAACTAAAACCCCCTGAAAAACCCACCACAAATTAACTTAGAAAATATTTCATTGGGCAGATGGGCGGAATTCAATGTCCCAGATACTACTGTCACCATTCCTTGGTATGTCCTGTCTCTCTGGCAGAACAGACCCATCAGAGGTAGCGGCACAGGGATATGCAGTTTGGAGGGAGTTGCCCTGGGAGTACTCAACATCGACCTGTACTCCATGAAGTCTCATGGCTTCAGGTTAAACATGGTCAAGGAAACCTGCTGCTTATCATGTACCATCAGTACTCCATGTTGAACACCACTTGGAGGAAGCACTGATGGTGGCAGAATATGCTCTGGGTGGGGGACTTCAATGTCCATCACTAAGAGTTGTTCGGTAGTACTACCACAGACTGAGCTGGCCCGGTCTTAAGGACATGGCTGCCAGATTGGGACGACAGGTGGTGAAAGAACCAACAAGAGAGAAAGATGTACTTGACCTCATCCTCACCAACCTGTCTACTGCAGATGCATCTGTCCATGACCATATCGGTAGAAGTGACTATGCACAGTCCTGGTGGAGACAAATGAAGTGTGCAGGAGAGCATGCCATGAGCAACATCAGGCGTACCGAAAAATGAGGTGTCAACCTGGTGAAGCTACAACATAGGACTACATGTGTGCCAAACAGCATAAGCAGCAAGTAATAGACAGCTAAACGATTCAACAATAAATACATCACAGCTAAGTACTGCAGTCCTGCCACATCCAGCCATGAATGCTGATGGGCAATTAAACAACTCACGGGGGGGGGGGGGAAGAGGCTCCACAAATATCCCCATCCTCAATGATGGAGGAGCCCAGCACATCTCTGCAAAAGACCAGGCTCAGGCATTCGCAACAATCTTCAGCCAGAAGGGCCGAGTGGGTGATCAATCTCGGTATCCTCTGGATACCCCTGCTGCCCTAGCATAGTGGTTAGCATTATGGCTTCACAGCGCCAGGGTCCCATGTTCGATTCCCTGCCGGGTCACTGTCTGTGTGGAGTCTGCACGTTCTCTCCCCATGTCTGCGTGGGTTTCCTCCGGGTGCTCCGGTTTCCTCCCACAGTCCGAAGATGTGCAGGTTAGGTAGATTGGCCATGCTAAATTGCCCTTGGTGTCCAAAAAGGTTAGGAGGGGTTATTGGGTTCGGGGGATAGGGTGGAACTGAGGGCTTAAGTGGGTTGGTGCAGACTTGATGGGCCGAATGGCCTCCTGCTGCACTGTATGCTTTATGTTCCCCAGCATCACAGATGTCAGTATTCAGCCAATTCGATACACTCCACGTGATGACAAGAAAAGGCTGAAGGCATTGAATACTGCAAAGGCAACCGCCCTGGCAATATACCGGCTATAGTACTGAACACCTATATTCCACAATTTGCCACACTCCTATCCAAGCTGTTCCGGTACAGCTACAACACTGGCATCTACCCGGCGACAAGCCAAATCCAACCCAGCCAATTACCTCCCTATCAGTCTACTCCCATCATCAGCAAAGTAATGGATGGATGCATTAACTGTCCTATCAAGCAGCACTTACTCAGCAGTAACCTGCTCACAGATGCTCAGTTTGAGTTCTGCCAGGGTCACCCAACTCGCAACTCTGCAGATAGTGAATCAGTCCATGTCCAAATTCAACAAGACCTGGACAATATCCAGGCTTGGGCTGACAAGTGGCAAATTATATTCGCAGCACATTACCAGGCAATGACCATCTCCTAAAAGAGACGATTTAACCATCACCCCTTGATATTCAATGGCATTACCATTGCTGAATCCCCCACAATCAGCATCCTGAGGATTATCATTGATCAGAAACTGAACTGGACTAGCCATATTAATACCAGGGCTGTTCAAATGCTAGGAATCCGATGGTGAGTAACTCACCTCCTAACCCCCCTCCCCTCCAAAAAACCTGTCCACAATCTACAAGGCACAAGTCTTGTAATGCAATACTCCACTTGTCTGGATGTGCAGCTCCGACAACACTCAAGAAGCTTGACACTATCCAGGACAAAGCAGCCCCGCTTGATTACTCCTCCTTCCACAAACATTCAAACCATCGACGAACAGTGGCAGCCGTGTGTACCATCTACAAGGTGCACTGCAATAACTCCCCAAGGTTCCTTAGACAGCACCTTCAAAACCCACGACAGCTACCATCTAAAGGACAAGAGCAGCAGGTACCTGGGAGCTTCACCATCTAGAGGTTCCCTTCCAAGTCACTTAACACCCTGACTTGGAAATATATCACTGTTCCTTTGCTGTCGCTGGGACAAAATCCTGGAACTCCCTAACAGCACAGTGGGTGTACCTACATCTCAGGGACTGCAGTGTTTCAAGAAGGCAACTCACCTCCACCTTCTGAAGGGCAACTAGAGATGGGCCATAAGTGCTGGCCTAACCAGCAATTTCCACATCCCATAAATATATATATTTTTTCTTTCTAAGTTTAAAGTACCCAATTATTTTTTTCAATTAAGGGGCAATCTAGCATAGCCAATCCACCTACCCTGCACATCTTTGGGTTGTGGGGGTGAGACCCACGCAGACACAAGGAAAATGTGCAAACTCCACATGAACTGTGACCCCGGGCCAAGATCGAACCCGGGTCCTCGGCGCTGTGAGGAAGCAGTGCTAACCACTCTGTCATCGTGCCGCTCCATAAATTAGTTATTTTAAAATCACAAATCAGCTGTCCAGCCAACTGAGCTAACCGGCTGACAAAAGGGGTGACAGTGAAAGGTATAATAGATAGAATTTACAGTGCATAAGGATGCTATTCGGCCCAACCCTTAGAAAGAGTACCCTGCCTAAGCCCACACCTCCACCCTATCCCAGTAACCACCACCACCCCCCCCCCCCCCCCCCCTCCACCTTTTTGAACACTAAGGGCAATTTAGCATAGCCAATCCACCTAACCTGCACATCTCTGGACTGTGGGAGGAAACAGTAATGAAACAGTAACAGGACAAGTAAGAAACAAAGGATGTGTCCAGAGAAGGTGTAAATGGAAACAGTCCCTGATAATACTCCCTGAATGCCTCATTTATCTTCCCCGGCACTAACCCACATCCCCAGGCCCAGTCCGTATCCTCAATATATCCCTGGACGCGACCTGTCTCTGCACTGGTGCACCAGCATGCGGCTCGCCTTTTCCCAGTACTCATATTGCACCCCTCTTGCCCTACATAATTTCCCTACTGCCCTCCTCATTGTCAGCCTGTCAAATTGCCCCTGCAACTATTTCCTCCTCACCAATTCCTCCGTGTGGGCAGCCTTGAATATTCCCTGTCCACCTCCATTATCTCGCTCACTAGGCGGTCATATTCCTCTCTCCTTTCCCTATCTGCAAACAAAATAATTTCTCCCCGGACCACTGCCTTCAGCGCTTCCCAAACAATGGCTGCCAACACCTCCCCATTCTGATTCAACTCCACATACTCCTTAATCACTGCCTGCACCTTATCACAAAAACCTCCATCTGCCAACAACCCCGAATCAAACCTTCACCCCGGCCTCTCCACCCCAACCAAAATCTCCCGGCTCACCACAGAATAATCAATTCTCAAATATACCTTAAAGATGTGTGAAAAAAAGGAATACTCCCTTCCCCCATGGCTCTGAAAACACCATGGATCCACCATACCCATCCACTCCATAAATCCACCCAGTTCCCTTGCCATTCGTACCCTACCCATCGACCTGGGGCTCGACCTATCCACCCTCGGCTCAAGGACACAATTAAAATCTCTTCCCATGATTGACTGATGCGCGGCCAAATCCGGGATCGCTGCCATCAACCCCCTCATAAAACTCACATCATCCCAATTTGGTGCATACACGTTTACCAACACCACCGGCGGCCCTTCCAATACCCCACTCACAATCAAATACCCCCCACCCAGATCCCTCACTTCCTTCGCACTCAAAAAATCCGATTTTCTTCTGCTCATTAAAATTGCCACACCCTCGATTTTGAATCAAAACCTGAGTGGAAAACCTGCCCAACCCACCCCTTCCTTAACCTAACCTGGTCCTTCACGCGGAGGTGCATCTCCTGCAGAAATACCAGTCATGCTTTCAATCTCCTAAGGTGGGCGAACACCTGCAATCTTTTAACCGGTCCATTAAGACTCCGGACTTTCCACATTACCAACCTTCCTGAAGGCTTACGCCTCCAATTCCCTCTACCGTCCGTCATCTTCCCCACTTAATTCCAGCCCCTTAATTCCACCCTATACCTAGCCCATCCACCAAGAGTTGGCCCTCTTCTCCGCCCCTGACCATCTCATCTCCTACCACTGCCACGTCGCGACCACCTCCCCACCCCCCGGCCACCCTTCTCCCCCACCTCACTTCCGTTCACTAGCATTTCTTGCTATCATGGCAGCCCCTGCCCAAAGGCTCTTCCCAATGACCTCCCCTCCTCCTCCCTGCACTCCTCAGCTCAAGGAAGGCGGCTCCCTGCTGACCTTGCTCTCCCCCACCCAAACAAAGACTCCTGAACTCCAGGTCACCTCCCCCGAAAGCAAACAAACAAATGCTAAACACAAACAGCCCCATAAAACAGGAGGGAGAGATGGGAACATCCATCCCTACATAGACCCTTCACCACTACCACCCCTTTTAATCCCAACAGTAAACAGCAAACCCCCCCCAAAAAAGGTCCCCTCCAAACATTCTGAATTCTCCCTCTATGTATCCGAACAAGCACCGGAATGTGGCGACTTGGGGCTTTTCCCAGTAACTTCATTGTAGTGTTAATGATAGCTTACATATGACACTAATAAAGATTATTATTATTATGATGATTATACAAGGCAGGAGAGTGACGATAACCCGTTGTGAAGTAAGCTCTGGTGCTCCTCAGTCTCTGCCATCGTCTCACTCCGGTCTTTCTTCTGACAGCGCGCTCCCACCCATCTCCTACACGTGGTCTGTATCGGGGACTCTTGCTGTAGGCCCACTGTGCCTGGGGAGCGGGAGGTGGGAGGAGCAGAGGGCAAGTGAGATTGGGGTGCAGGCTGGCCCACTGTGAGGAACAACGTGACAGAGGCTTTGCATGTATCAGGTGTAACATGTTTTCATTGTGTACATTCAAAACCCTCATTGTCTCTAGCTACAGATTGTCCCTGCCCCCCTCAATGCCCACTCAGTGATCCTCAGTCTGAACCTCCCATGCTCTACCTCTACACAAGGTGAGTTCCCAGGATGCACGTCGGAGGTGGAGGCTGCCTGCTGCTTCTCACGCCCTTGGCCTTTGATGCCCCTGGTGTCATCCTCTGGAGGGCCTGGAGCCAGAGGGCCCCATACGACTTACCGGTGTCGCTGGCATTGCTGTGTCCACTAACCTTGAGACATGCCAGTGTTCGGAGGGAAGGGATTCGGGTGAGGTGGAGGCCGCCGTTGTGGAAGACGCTGGGTCAGGCTCCAGCGCTGCCTCCCGGACAGTGTCCATAGGGCCCTAAGGGATTCCGTGGGATGGAGGAGCAGCTGGAGTAAGCTCCTGAGGCCTCTCCGTCATCCGGTCCTGGTGCCTCCCCATTGTCTGACCATGGTGTTGCCGCCCTCAGTCGATTCTCCTCAGTGACTGGGCCACATGGAATGCCCCGGCAACGTCCACCTGCATCTGGGACATGTCCTCCAGCGACTGGGACATGCTGTCGAGGCCCTCAGCCATGGTCATCACTGACTGAGCCATGCCTTGGACACCACTACTCAAGATGCTGACCTCATGCTACAGGCTTTTCACTGCAGTCGCTACCCCTGGCAGCTTGGGTCTCAGTGCCATGCATTGTAGGCATCATCTCCTGTGCCCGTAGCCTTCGGGACTCCTCCAATTAGCTATGTAGTTGCCAGAATGTCACTGGCATCCTCTCCTGGATCTTGTGGCTGGGATCTAGCAACTGCATCAGCTCCATGAACCCGGCAAGTCGCGCCCGATATGGCACTTAGAACTTCTCCCATAAATCGTGCCCTTGGTTTTGAAAGGGGGCTAATCAGCCTTTTGTCAGTGCTGAAGTCTGCACAGATAGTTTATTCAGTTCCTTAGGCTCCTGATAAGATGTTACAGGACTGGGATGCCAAAATGTGATCACAGTTGAGGGGCTAAAAGAGATTTTGTCTGGAAGATAACCAGCAAGCACTAATTATACCTCTTACTTTTGGAGCGAAAATCTCAAGTGCTTGTGAAAATTGAATTAGAATCATAGGATTTACAGTGCAGAAGGAGGCCATTCGGCCTATCGTGTCTGCACCGGCCCTTGGAAAGAACACCCTACGCAAACCCACACCTCCACTCTATCCCCACACCTCCACCCTATCCCATAACCCCAACTAACTTTTTTGGACAGTAAGGGCAATTTATCATGGCCAATCCACCTAACCTGCACATCTTTGGACTGTGGGAGGAAACTGGAGCATCCGGAGGAAATCCACGCAGACATGGGGGGAACGTGCAGACTCCGCACAGACAGTGACCCAAGCCGGGAATTGAACCTGGGACTCTGGAGCTGTGAAGCAACAGTGCTAACCACTGTGCTACCTTGCTGCCCTTGAATTTAACAAAGTTTATTTCACAGCAGGAAATTTCATCTCAGGTACAGAAATGTTGTTGGCAATCTCTGACCAGTTCAGCAGTTCTTTATGTTTTCTAAATGAACAGGCAAAGTCTATGTGGCTAGGGTATTAATGTTAAAGTTTTATGTTTTGAGTGCTTATCTATGCTCAGTGTTATCATAAATGGAGTAAGGGAACTAGTGTTCTGAGTCAATAGTTATCCCTCAACAAAAATCACTAAAACAGATTATCTTGTCATTATCTCATTGCTGTTTTTAGGATTTTGTTGAGTACAAATTTGACACCATGTTTGAAAGACAACTTACATTTATGTAGCATCTTTAACATAGTAAAACGTCCAAAGTCACTTCACAGGCGTGCATGAAACAAAATTTGAAAACAAAAGCTCATAAGATGATATTAGGACAAATGTGGACTAGGTCTTAAGGATTGTCTTTAAGAAGTACAAATAAATACAGAGCTTAAAAGTTTTAGGGTGGGAAGGCATGGCTGCCAATGGTAGGGCAATGAAAATTGAGATGTGCAAGAGACCAGAATTGGAGTGCAGAGATCTTGTAGAGTTGTAGGACTGGAGGAGGTTACTGAGATAGAATGGGAAACGCCAGGAGGGAATTTGAATATAAGAATGAACATTTGAAATTGATCCATTTGCAACAGTGACTATACTCCAAATGTACTTAATTGGCTATCCAAAGATTGTGAAAAGTCCAGATAAATGTAAGTCATTTCATCAATTTCAAAGCATTACAGTTTTATGTGTTTATGAACCATTGAACTGCAAGTTAAACATTGTAATGTGGAAGAATTTGCTGTGTTGATGTTTTTCTATTATTTTTTATTTTAATAAATCTGATGTGGTTTATTACCTAGGCACAGGTTTTGACCTGCTTTTGATTTTGTTTTGATTGTTCAAGGATCTGGAGGGCATGAAGCCTGTCCACCATCAACAAAGGACGAGTCTGGAGTGCAATGGAATATTATCCACTTGCTTGGATGAGTCCACCACCAACAACACTCAAGAAGCGGGACACCATCAGGACAAAGCAGTACATTTTATGGGCACCCCATCTACCATCTTAAATATTTGCTCCCTCCACCTCTGACGCAGTGCCAGCAGTATGTACCATCCACAAGATGCACTTCAACAATCCACCAAAGTTCTTTCAACAACATTTTCCAAGCTTGCAACCTCTATCGCCTATTCGGATAAGAACAGAAGATGTATGGGAATAACACCACATGCAAGTCACCCTGAAAGCAACACATCATCCTGACTTGGAAATATATCCTTCATGTTTCTTCACTGTTGCGGGGTCAAAATCCTGGAACTCTCTTCTGTACAGCCCTGTGGGTTTTATTACGACTGGGTTGGGAGAAGTGCACAGTTTGTCTCGCCCCACTATTCCACAGGTCATACCATTAGTTTAAAAGTTTCATTCACTCGCCAAAATAGCCAATTATTTACTTTCACTATTACTACACCTGGAATAGAAGAGAGTTTAATCAGGCTTCTTTCAATTATCTCAGAATGATTGATTTATTGTAAAACAAAACTCTTTTTTTAAAACAAATTGCAAGATCTAGTTAACACAAATTGTAATCTGAAAGTATAACCATATATCCATTTTAAAATCCCCCAGCCGGTCAGGAGGGCCTTCTACAGAGGCGCCCTCCCACTAAACACACAAAAACAAAGAAAGGACAAACAGATAGGGGGCTGGATTCTCCGGTCGCCGATGCCGAAATCACGTTTGGCGATCGGCTGGAGAATCACAGTTCCTGACCAAATCGGGGGCGGTGCCTATTCCACGATGCTCCGCCCCCTCCAAAGCGGCATACTCAAAGTACGCTGTGCGACGTATTGACAGCCTGAGGACATTGCCTGATGCCCGGCCCCCGATGCTCCGCCCCCTATCAGACCAATTCTCGACGGCGTCGGTCGCGTGTGGTCTCAGGCGTGGGAACTCGGTGTGGCGGCTGCGGACTCAGTCCAGAACCGCTACAGTTGGGGGAGGGCTGATCCGCAGGCAGGGAGGGACTTTATTAGGGGCTGGGGGCACTGTGGGGGGGGTGGTCTGGGGTGCGCGAGCCAGCCAAAGGGGGGGGGGGGGGGCACGATTTTGCGGGCCGGGACCGCGAGCATTCTCTGCCATGTAACACGGCGTGGCCACTGCAGGCCGCTGCCGTGCACGTGTGGCCACGGACTTGCCAATTCTCTGTGCCATATCGGCAGCTCGAGCCGGGTGCTCTATGCTGCCGGCGTGCTAGCCCCCAGCAAAACGGAGAATCGGTGGTTGTTTTACACCATTTTGTCTGGCACCACCGTTCCCATGCTGGCGTGGAGACATAGCCCCAGAATCGGAGAATCCAACCCAGGGTCTCTGCAGAGATGGATGGTTGAAGAATAAGTCAAAGGATAAAGTTCAGAGTGTTTCAATGCTGTCAATCTGGAGCTCCCTTGTGTAAAGACAGATTGCTAGTCCTTAGAGGTTCTAACAATGGAGCTTTAGCATAGAAGAAAATATAGCCAGATCAATGTTTCTTGTCTCAGCCTCTCGGGTGTCCAAACGCAGACATGTAGCACTGAGATGAGGATTCACAGCTGGATCCGGATAACCACTCTATTTTAGGCAATGCAAGGAGTGTGCGAGCTGTGCAGCTTTTCAAATTCTCAGTTCAGTCCCAACTGAGTTAAAAAAGACTGAAAGCTGATCTGCGTCAGGTGACCTCTAATAAACAGTTTTACCCATCAATTAAAGTAATTGCAGTGCAAACAAGCTTGCCATGCTGGTCAGGAGGGCCCTCTACGGAGGTGTCCTCCCCCTAAAGCTTGGGGACCTAGGGTGCAGGGTAATGCACGCAGTAGTGCCATGCAGTCATCGGCTACACCGGTTCATGGACGCCCAAGAATCCTGACTTTTTTGCGATCTTGTGGAGTCCGTGAGCCATGTCTAGGTTGAGTGTCCTAGGCTGCACTCCTTTTTCAGTTCCTTAACGACGTTGTTGTTAAAGTTTTTTTTACACTTCAGCCCCACGCTCCTGATCTATGGGCATCCGGTGTGGAGAGCGGCGAGGAAGGCGGAGGACCTCCTCATCAACCTGCTTCTGGGCCTGACGAAACATTGCCATTAACTGGTCCAGGCAGCGGGCGACCGAGGGGGACGTCCAACCGGACTGTCTGTCTCTCTTCCGTGACTTCATTCGCGGCCGGATGTCCCGGCAGAGGGAGCATGCGGTGTCTATGGGCACACTCATGGCCTTCCGTGCTCGGTGGACACCGCAGGGGTTGGACTATTTTATCAACCCTTCTTTGCACACGTTGATTTGAACTTTTTAAGTTTCCGTTGCCCTTTTGTTGTTTTGGGGCTGTGCTCCTCCTAGAAGCGGCTCCTTTTAATTTGTCCCTTGGTTACTTTCCGTTAATCTATTCAGTAGTAATGCCCAATGACATCATGCCATGCTGGTCAGGTGATCCCTTGGAAAAGGCATGGTTGCACCCAGTTCAAAGATGAAATTAAGATCCTTAAAAAAAAAAATCCTGGTCGGCTTCCAAGTGTCCAGATAATGCCACGTTCAGCCATATTTAAAGGAAAATATTGTCCTGGCTGATATGGTTGCAACATTGTTCCTGCACCACATGGACTGCAGCGGTTGAAGGCTTACCACCAACTTTTAAAGGATAATTAGGAATGGGCAACAAATGCTGGCCTGGCCAACGATGCCCACTTCCTGAGAATTAATTTTTAAAATAAATAAATTTAGAGTCCCCAATTCATTTTTTCAATTAAGGGGCAATTTAGCATGGCCAAACCACCTAACCTGCACATCTTTTGGGTTGTGGGGGCAAAACCCACACAGACATGGGGAGAATGTGCAAACTCCACACGGACAGTGACCCAGAGCCGGGATTGAACCTGGGACCTCGGCGCCGTGAGGCAGCAGGGCTAACCCACTGCACCACCGTGCTGCCCTGAAAGAATTTTTAAAAATACAAGAGGGCCCATATAATATTCAGTGAGCAGCCTATGATTATTGTAGAATCCAACAAAGTGACGACATGGGAACGCAGTTGAAAAAAAAATCTTTTTAGTCAAGGCTTTTAACAAATAAACACAAAAATATTGGAATACCAAAACACCAACCGGGACAAATAACCACAAATCCCCAACCTCCCCCGATACCAACCCCCAACTACACCCGCCTTCCCAATTTTTATCCCATTATGCCCCCCACTTGCTGACCCCTCAATCCTCCTTGAAGACAACAATGAACCAACCCAATCACCCCCACGCCTTCCTCCTGACAACCCCCACTTCATTCCCGTTAACTATCCCGCCCAGCTAGCATGGTCCCCCCCCCCCCCCCCCCCCCCCCGCCCCTACCCCCACCCAGGCACTCTGCTTTCCCCTCACCCTTCCAATTCATCCCTCCCCTTCAACCCTCCCAACCACCAACAAACAAAGGGCAGCACGGTAGCCTTGTGGATAGCACAATTGCTTCACAGCTCCAGGGTCCTAGGTTCGATTCCAGGTTGGGTCACTGTCTGTGCGGAGTCTGCACACCCTCCCAGTGTGTGCGTGGGTTTCCTCCGGGTGCTCCGGTTTCCTCCCACAGTCCAAAGATGTGCAGGTTAGGTGGATTGGCCATGATAAATTGCCCTTAGTGTCCAAAATTGCCCTTAGTGTTGGGTGGGGTTACTGGGTTATGGGGATAGGGTGCCGGTGTTGACCTTGGGTAGGGTGCTCTTTCCAAGAGCCGGTGCAGACTCGATGGGCCGAATGGCCTCCTTCTGCACTGTAAATTCTATGAAAAGAGAAACAAAAGGCACACGCACCATTTCTGCTTTCCCATCGAAACCTATCCCAATTCACTCACCCAATGTACCCCACAATTAACATAAAACTCCTCTCCAAAGTTCAATGTCCTCACACTCCTCCCAGCCCATGGTCTCTCATAAAGTATCCTCTGGAGAGTCAAAATAAAATTCCTGTTTTTGATGCATCATTAACAAGCGGGCAGGATACAAAACCCAAACTTCACCTCCTTCTTGTAGAGGGCAACCTTTACCCAATTGTACCTGCCCCCCGCCGTTTAGCCAGCTCCGCACCCACTTCATGGTAAATCTGCAGCTCACTCCCCTCCCAGGTGCACATCTTGGTCTGCCTAGCCCCCCTCAGCATCTTCTCTTCATCCAGAAACCGATGCAGCCTCACCACCATTGCCCGCTGTGGCTCCCCTACCTGAAGCCTTCTCCTCAGTGCCCTGAGTGCCCGATCCACCTCAAAGGACTGGTCAAAATCCCTCTCCTCCATCTGCTTATCCAGCATGCTTGCCACAAATTTGGCGGCCTCCGCTCCTTTGATGCCTTCAGGCATCCCAACAATCCTCAAATTCTGCCTCCTGAGGCGGTTCTCGAGGTCCTCCGATTTCTCTCTCAGCCTTTTCTGGCTGCCTATCATCATCCCCACCTCTGTCTCCAGCGAGGTCAGCCGATCATCATGCTCCACCACCAACTCCTCCACCTTCTGGATCGCCAGGCCCTGAGATTCCTATCTCTGCTTCACTCGCTCAATCGCCACTCTAAGGCCTCTTTCCTCTGCTGCTGGAATTTGCCATTCAAAAACTCCACCAGCTGCTCCGTTGACCACTGGGCGGGCAGTGCTGCCCCCTTGCCCTCTGCCATCTTCACCTGTGTCACACCACAAACCCTTCCTGCTCCAGCTGCTCTCTCTTTCTCGTGGCACTCCTCGTCCACTGACCAATACATCAACCTCACCAGAGGAGTATTACCTTCCCTGGGCACTCATATACCTTTTGCCCTCAAACACCACATCATTCGGGTGGGGAATGACCGAAAAAATCCACCTTGAGCGAGAGCCACCAAATGTGCAACAACTTACTCCATGGCCACCACCAGGTTGGGAATGCACAGTTGGATACAAACAAATTTCTCATACAGCAAACTCTTGATTCCCCGAAGAGTCTTCCCTCGGCAGGTTGGGGGTTTAATACTGAGAGACTCCCTTTGTTTGTTTGTTTTTTATTACTTTTTCCGAGCCACAAAGCCAGGGCTCAGAGCGTGGCAAGGGGCGAACCCCTAATCCAGCCCCCGCCCGGTCCAAAAACCAATTCAAATTCAAATTGAATCCAATTCATGGTCCCCACAAGAAAGACACACCAGATCTGAGCCAAAAGGCTACTGCACTTGTTCTTAGACAAGAGGCCGAGAAGCGATGAGGCTCCCCTTGTTAAGGGGGAATCCCTGCCCCATTTGAAGTCCCGAAAAGGACTGGCAAAACCGCTGCCGGGGCCTTCTGGTTTTCCTGGCATTGTCTGCAATGTTGAGCCAGCTTCTCGATGTCCGCCACCAGACCTAGCTGCAGGCCAGCAGCTTCATCTTGGGCATCCCTGGGTGCCCTTTGTGGAGATCTTACAGAATGGAGGTGTGCCCTCGCTCCAGGATGACCACCTGAGTCCCCCATCAGGATGACGCGTTATAGGCCTTGAGGTCTTCAGGTAAAGCCCGGTGCTGGGCCCCATACAGAACAATATGGTGGACTCGAGACAATTGTGGGTCCGTCAGGGTCCAACCCCATATACGAGCCGCCATGACTGTCAGGGTGTCCATAAACTAGAGGGCGGCGATGACTTCCTCAGCTGACTCAGTTGCCGGCGGTCTAGTGGATAGGGGGAGGCGACTTAGTGCATCTGCATGGGGAAACTTTGTACATGGCTGGGGCTGCAAAATATACTCGTACACCACCAGTTGTGTGGCCCACCGCTGGATCCTGGCCGATGCGATCAGGAGAATCGTCCAATCCTCTTTAAACAGACCCACTTGCCCATAGATATATTGATGAAGTTATTTCACACCAAAAATTACAGCTAGTCCCTCTTCCTCAAATTGTGCGTAATTTTGCTGTGTCGGCGAGTGTTCTGGACGTGAATGCTATGGGCCGTTCTGAGCCGTCGCCCAGGCAGTGGGCAAGAATGGCCCCCACCCTGTAGGGCAATGCATCGCAAGTGAAGAGTACTGGCTTGGAGGGGTTGAGTTTGGTGAGTAGTTTGGAGGAGGACAATTCTGTCTCACCGCAGAAAATTCCTCCTGTTGTGGCTGGGCCCATTCAAAAGTATTTCCCTTTTTCAACTGGTGGAGAGAGCTGAGTGGCATTGCCAAATTTGGGATGAACTTCCCATAATAGTTAACTAAGCCGAGGAAAGAACGCAATTCCGTTTGCCCTCTTGGAAATGGGAAGTCTGCTTGTTAGCCTGTACCTTGTCTTCTACAGGGTGTAAGCCGCGGTAGTTCATCCAAGTATGTGACCTCGGGGGGGCTTTGAAACACATTTCTTCCGACGGAGTTAGACGTCGGCCTTCTCGAAACGCCTGAGGACTTCAGGCAGGTTCTCCAAATGTTCCTGGTCGGACGATCCGGTAATGAGAATATCATCACGATAGATGGCCACTCTGGGCTACCCCTGCAGAATGTTCTCCATCACTCTTGGGAAAATCGCACATGCTGAGGAAACTTCAAATGGCAGCCGGGTATACTCGTATAACCTCCAGTGGATGTTTACAGTGACAAATTGTCGAGAGGTGAGGTACAGCACTAACTGCAGGTACGCATGGCTCATGTTAAGCTTTGTGAAAGTCCTGCCGCCATGGAGCTTGACGTAGAGGTCCTCAATTTGGGGGACCGGGTAACGGTCCAGACGGGAGACGCGGTTTACCGTCATCTTGTAGTTGCCACACTGGTGCATGGAACAATCACATTTCAGCATGGGCACCATGGGAGCTGCCCAGTCGGCAAACTGAATGGGGAGGATAATGCCCAATCGCTCAAAACGGTTCAACACTGCATCTAATTTTGGTCTTAAGGCGTAACAGACTGGACGACCTCAGAAATAGTGGGGCAGCGCTCCTTTGATTATTCCCAAAACTTCCTCAAAGACCCCGGGGAATTTCACCAGAACCCCTTCATGGCGAATCTTTAGGCACATACGGCAGACTGTCTGCCAGTCCAATTTCAGGTGTCGTAGCCAGTCAGAAACGTGGTCCTCCACCGTGGATCACCACCAACAGCAGACATGTTGATTGTTGGCCGTATGTCACTGGGTTCAAAGAGGTGCCTGCAATGGCCAATGTCTCCCCCATGTGGCCAGCTTGCCGTTGGTATTGCAGAGGGTCAGCATCTGGAGGCCAGTCCGGATTTTATCGAATGTGCGGCGGCTAACGAACCGAGACTGATGCTCTGGTATTGAGTTCCATATTGTTGGAGTGTCCAGTTACCCACAGCGTTATCTGGATTGTGGACAGACGTGGGGCAGTTACGTAGTGCTACTGCTGATAGGATTTGTCCTCATCGTCAACATAGTATGCTTGGTCATGAGGGGGGTGGTCGTGCCAGGAGGGGTTGCGCGGGGGAAGGGCCCTCTCCGGGATGTCTGGGGCCTTGGTCCCGGCATCTGGCCTGCGGTCTGTGGCCGCTGTCTAGGTTTCCCTGTTTGGGAGAGCTGCCTCGGCAGCCCTCGAGCATCCTGCGGTGGCAGTCTCCATCTCTGCGGTGTGCACCCCACTGCTGGGGGTCCCGTTATTCAGGTCTTGCAAAACCCAGTCGGAAGCTCGTTTGGCATCCCAGGTTTAGGACCACCAACCCCTGGAGTTCTTGTACCCAAGCTCAGCGCTCTTGCGGGAGACGACAATTTTGACTGCCCACTGCAGAGTGGGATGAGTGTCCATCAAAGGTTTACGCTGCGTGGCTGCATTGAGGGTGCCATAGCCAAACCGGTCTCGCAGGAATTTGTGCAAGGTCGGCTAAAATTCACAGGTTTCGGTGAACTTTCGCAATCGTGCCAAAAGGTCGCTGTTGGACTCCCCTTGGACATGGGTGGCTGCATGAAAGCAGAATTTGCGGACGATAATCGGGGGATTTGGATTAAGGTGTTCCCCAACCAGGGCTACTAACGCGGCAAAGGACGGGGATCTGGCATATCTGGTTGGGTTAAACTCGCCAGTAAGATCACTGTCGTTCATCTTCAAAAATCACATTTGTCCTCAAAAATATTGCATTCACTCAATATACTGAGCCCATTCATACTCACATCGAATGTCTCTGACTTCTCAATGTGCACATCTCTGTCGGCTGAAGACATGCCTCTTAAGGCCGAAGTGAAGTGGTCCAGGTATGCAATTCGCGGTGTTGATAGCAGCTTCACTTCAACCTCGTCGCCAGTGTAGAATCCCATGACATGACCACACAGGAACTTACAGTTGGATACAAAACAAACACAGGTTTATTTCTCATAGAGAAATCTCTCCTCTCCCTGAAGGGTCTCGCTGCAGGTCGGGGTTTTTATACTGAGAAGCCCCCTTCTTAATCACCCCCACCCCCCCCCTTTGTAACGGAATGGTACTTTTGTCAATGTGTAAGCCAACTGAAGGGCTCAGCAATTAGCAATGTATCACCTGTGGGGGGGAAAGGGTTTCTTTTATGTATAAAGATCTCGACAAAGAGTCATCGGGCTCGAAACGTGAGCTCTTTTCTCTCCCTACAGATGCTGCCAGACCTGCTGAGATTTTCCAGCATTTTCTCTTTCGACGTTCCTCATGTTCCCCAGAGTGTTCCTGCTGCGACCCTAGATTACAGCGGCCTCTTCCCTTGTTGCAAGTAAAATCGTTTAACCCTTAACTGTGCTGGTATTTGTTAAGCTTCTTTCAGTCTAAAAGTCTTACTCGTATGTTAAAGATTCCGACACCGTGTACAAATTGTTGAAAGCGACAGGGCAGGTTAAGAACATGGTTAAATGGGACGGCATGGTGCTGCAGTGGTTAGCACTGCTGCCTCACGACCCGAGGACCCGGGTTCGATCCCGGCCCCAGGTCACTGCTCGTGTGGAGTTTGCACATTCTCCCCATGTCTGTGTGGGTCTCAATCCCACAACCCAAAGATGTGCAGGGTAGGTGCATTGGCTGCACTAAAATTGCCCCTTAATTGGAACTTTTTTTCTTAAAAGGACGTGGTTAAAAAGACACATGGAATACTGGAACTTAAAAATAGGGCAATAGAATACTGGAACTTAAAAATAGGGCAATAAAATACAAACTAGGACGTTATGATGATTTTTTGTGAAACGGTGGTCCAGCCTCAACTGGAGTATTGTGTCATATTCTGGGTGCCACACTTTTGTATGATTGTTAAGACTTTAGAGAGTGTGCAGAAAAGATTAGGTATGTGGTTACAGGGATGCAGAACTTCAGTTTCAGAGATAGGGTGGAAAAGTGGAGATTGTTCTTTGCGAAGAACAGGTTGAAAGGAGATTTGAAAAGCTGTTCAAAATGATGAGTTTTAGGCAGAGTAGATACAGAGAAAGTGTTCCTATTGCTAGAAGAGTTGAGAGTTGAAAAGAACACAGGTTTAAGGTGAATGGCAAAAGAATCAATGGCAAAATGACAAGAAAACATTTTTATCCAGCAAGTGTGGTGGCGGCAGATTCAACCATAACTTTCAAAAGGGGACTGGATATGCACCAGAAGAGAAAAGAAAATTGCAGGGCCTCAGGAATGCCAAGGGACTTGGGCTAGCTTAGTTGCTCTCACAGACGGTTGGGCCAAATGTCGTTCTTCTGTGCTGTAACAAATCTTTCTGCACCCAGAAATGCCTCATTTGAGTGTCTTTTATTCTTGAGTGAACCTGGTCAGTGAACATTTGCAAGCTTGGATGGGTATGCTGCATTTATTTAGTTTTTAGCACAGGGCTAAAGAGCTGGCTTTTAAAGCAGACCAAGGCAGGCCGGCAGCACGGTTCAATTCCCGGACCAGCCTCCCCGAACAGGCGCCGGAATGTGGCGACTAGTAGCTTTTCACAGTAACTTAATTTGAAGCCTACTTGTGACAATAAGCGATTTTCATTTCATTTTCATTATCTTTGATAAATGCCACTAATTACTTACATGCTCAGCGAATGATAACAACCACAAAATATTAGCCATTCTTTCTGTTTGTGATGCTTATTGATATACTATGCCCCTCGGGTTGCATGCGCCAGAAAATGTTTAACATGCAATTTAAGTGTATGTTGTAAATGTAACTTGTAATTCTAAGTGCAATCAGGCACCTCAGATTGTCGCATACTGTTTTGAAATAAACTGATCTCTGTTGCCTCACAGCGCCGAGGTCCCAGGTTCAATCCTGGCTTTGGGTCACTGTCCGTGTGGAGTTTGCACATTCTCCCCGTGTTTGTGTGAGTTTCGCCCCCACAACCCAAAGATGTGCAGGATAGGTGGGTTGGCCACGCTAAATTGCCCCTTAATTGGAAAATATGAATTGGGTACTCTAAATGTTTTTTAAAAAGAAATAAACTGATCTGTTTTGTAATGTTAAATTTTGGTAATGTTAAATTTGAACTGTTATGTAGCTTTACAAATTTTGTGAATAAAATGTATTTTTGGGGAGAAAAGATTGATCACTTTGTTCTTTGTACTGTTCATGTTGAATTTTAATGGATATTTTGGTAATATAATCAGGGCCTAGTTTTAAGGCCGATTAAATTGGATATCCTAAATTACAGAATATGAAAATCAAACACAGTCAAACCTCAGGCAGGCCAGACCTGACTAAGATCAAATATGCAAAGACACAGAAACATGTCTGGGCCTGTCCCATCAATCACCCATCAAGATCATCGCACTCTACTGAGACCCAGCAGGAGAGCATCGCACCCCATTGAAATGCACCAGGCTATTGTCAGAAGCCCAGTTCGGGCCACACTTTCTGACACCTACTGTTCCTGCCATTACCTTTTCTGGCAACAGGTTACATGTAAGCAACACCATGGAGATGGACACCTGGGGGTAGGCCCTGGTGTCCTGTCAAGCAGACATCAAGAAACCCACTGGGTATTGGGACCCCCTCCTGAGACCTCACCGGCCGGAAGCCAGAGAAGTTTTTGGAAAGTCGGGGAGAGGGGGAGATAAAGGTATGCATCTCAGACAAACCAGCCAGCAAAGAGTCAGTGTGAGATGACCATAGTGGGCCGGATCTCGAATAACGATGAGTCCGAATACAGGAGGGAGATAGAGAATCTAGTGGAGTGGTGTAGCGACCACAATCTCTCCCTCAATGCCAGCAAAACTAAAGAGCTGGTAATTTACTTCAGGAAGGAAAGTACTGTACACACCCCTGTCAGCATCAACGGGGCCGAGATGGAGATGGTTAGCAGTTTCAAATTCCTAGGGGTGCACATCTCCAAAAATCTGTTCTAGTCCACCCACGTCGACGCTACCACCAAGAAAGCACAACAGCGCCTATACTTCCTCAGGAAACTAAGGATATTTGGCATGTCCACATTAACCCTTACCAACTTTTACAGATGCACCATAGAAAGCATCCTCTCGTGCTGCATCACAGCCTGGTATGGCAACTGCTCGGCCCAGAACCGCAAGAAACTTCAGAGAGTCGTGAACACCGCCCAGTCCATCACACGAACCTGCCTCCCATCCATTGACTCCATCTACACCTCCCGCTGCCTGGGGAAAGCGGGCAGCATAATCAAAGATCCCTCCCACCCGGCTTATTCACTCTTCCAACTTCTTCCATCGGGCAGGAGATACAGAAGTCTGAGAACACGCACGAACAGACTCAAAAACAGCTTCTTCCCCACTGTCACCAGACACCTAAATGACCCTCTTATGGACTGACCTCATTAACACTACACCCTGTATGCTTCATCCGATGCCAGTGCTTATATAGTTACATTGTATATATTGTGTTGCCCTATTATGTATTTTCTTTTATTCCCTTTTCTTCTCATGTACTTAATGATTTGTTGAGCTGCTCGCAGAAAAATACTTTTCACTGTACCTCGGTACACGTGACAATAAACTAAATCCAATCCAATCCAATCCTTGACCAGACCAGAAGGAAGGAAGGAAACATGGAACAGACCGTCAGCGAGAACCACCTTTGTGAAGACGAGCCAGAGGAATTCCAGCGATCAGATCCATAATCTACCAAGTCATCTCTGCGGATAGTATACTTGAATCTGGGATATCCTCTTGTTTTATGTGGGTAATTTAAGGGTTAATAGTTATTATTATTCATAAACTTATTGAACCTTTACTTGTGTTTATCCTTTGTCCATCTTGCAAATAAGGGCACCCCATGTGCTTCAGAGTCATAAAACAATGATTCTTATAAAAATTCCTGATGCCTTTGGCCCTTGGCTGCCCAATAATTATAGTCACCAGGTTTGTAAGTTGAAAGACAATGACTGAAATATGCAATAAATACAACAATCCAATACCTACTACCGCCTTTGACTGCCCTACCCTCTACCCACACACACAAGACAGACACAGAGGGGTGGAAAGGGTTAAAATAATAAGGATGAGGGTCAAAAGTTACAGCTGGTCCTCGCACAGTCATTCATTCAGCATCCCCACAGATTAAGCTGTACTTTCAGGCAGCGGGCTTTCTGGAGAGACATTTTAGTTCTTGTCAAACTGGGCCTTCAGCTCGAGGTTCACATTCAGGCCTATATCTTTCTGAATAGACATTTATTTCACATCAAACCTTGCTTTCAGCTCGTGGTTTTACTTCAGATCTCTGCAGTCTCAAGAGAATGGCATCCAGATTTGCTGGAGAGAGAGAGAGAGTCAGCCTTCACCGTGGTCTTTTGTAAAGAATTAGTTGGATCTTTTTGGAGAGAGTTAGTTATGTCCCTTCACCCAGGCTGCAGAATCAAAAGTGAAACCAAACTGCAATCTTGTGACTCTGAAAACATTCCAGTGGGACAGGGCGGCACGGCGGCACAGTGGTTAGCACTGCTGCCTCACAGCACCAGGGACCTGGGTTTGATTCTGACCTCAGGTGACTGTTTGTGTGGAGTTTGCACTTTCTCCCGCGTCTGATCTGGCTTCCTCCCACAGTCCAAAGATGTGCAGGTTAGGTGGATTGGCTATGCTCAATTGGCCCTAGGGGGTTTACGGGGATGGTGTGGGTTTGGGTGTAGGTAGGGTGCTTTTTTGCACGGTGGCGCAGTGGGTTAGCATTGCTGCCTCACGGCGCCGAGGTCCCAGGTTCAATCCCGGCTCTGGGTCACTGTCCGTGTGGAGTTTGCACATTCTCCCCATGTTTGCATGGGTATTGCCCCCACAATCCAAAAGATAGGTTAGGTGAATGGGCTCGGGTCTGGCAGATGGAATTCAATGTTGCCAAGTGTGAGGAATAACAGCAGAATGGATTATTATTTAAACGGTAAGATGTTAAAACATGCTGCTGTGCAGAGGGACCTGGGTGTGCTGGTGCACGAGTCGCAAAAAGTTGGTGTGCAGGTGCAACAGGTGATTAAGAAGGCTAATCAAGTTTTGTCTTTCATTGCTAGAGGAATGGAGTTCAAGACTAGGGAGGTTATGCTGCAATTGTATAGGGTGTTGGTGAGGCCACATCTGGAGTATTGTGTTCAGTTTTGGTCTCCTTACCTGAGAAAGGACATATTGGCACTGGAGGGAGTGCAGAGGAGATTCACTAGGTTGATCCCAGAGTTGAGGGGATTAGATTATGACGAGAGGTTGAGTAGACTGGGACTGTACTCATTGGAGTTTAGAAGGATGCGGGGGGATCTTATTGAAACATATAAAATTATGAAGGGAATAGATAGGATAGATGCGGTCAGGTTGTTTCCACTGGTCGGGGAAAGCAGAACTAGGGGGCATAGCCTCAAAATAAGGGGAAGTAGATTTAGGACCGAGTTTAGGAGGAACTTCTTCACCCAAAGGGTTGTGAATCTCTAGAATTCCTTGCCCAGTGAAGCAGTTGAGGCTCCTTCTTTAAATGTTTTTAAGAAAAAGATAGATACCTTTCTAAAGAATAAAGGGATTCGGGGATATGGTGTACGGGCTGGAGAGTGGAGCTGAGTCCACAAAGATCAGCCATGATCTCATTAAATGGCGGAGCAGGCTCGAGGGGCCAGATGGCCTACTCCTGTTCCTAGTTCTTATGTTCAGGGGAGGTGGACTGCCATGCTAAATTGCCCCTTAATTGGAAAAAATGAATTGGGTACTCTAAATTTAAATTTAAAAAGGTAGGATGCTCTTTCAGAGGGTCACTGCAGGATTGATGGGCCTTCTTCCGCGCTGTAGTGATTCTTTTAATCCAAACACCATGCCAATTGTCCAATCACCACCTATTACCGGGCACAGCACAGCCTTTTGGACCCATTCATTGATCACCAGCCACATCAATCAAATCAAGTTATCACTGATCAGCCTGTAATCACCACTCTAAAACAGCACAGCTTCTCTGGAATCGTCTATTTGAGTTAAAGGCACAGGCCACTGCTTCCTTAAAGACACATATCCATAAATCACCAATGGATCAAAAATGTAATTGTAAAAATAAAAGAAATGGGACATAAGGGAAAAAGCAGGAAGTACCCTTATAATACCATAGTAACATACATGAGCACAGAATGGAACAGGAGAACGGCATCATAACTGGCTCGGCACAATATTAGATAAAACTGAATGCTCTCATGACCCCACCAGGAACCGAAGGATAAACACGATAAGGACAAAGACATTACAAAATGGTGCACACCTTCCCATGCCACAACCATCAGAAGAAGACAGGATAAATTTCCCGTGGCAAGATCATGTATACAAACAGTTCCCTAGGCTCTAGCAGCGCCATGGACATCAGTGACCCATCAGAGCCATCTCCTTTGGATATCCAACCCAACTGCACCCATGCAGAAGTCAAGAGCAGATGCATCATACACAACCCTACAAAAAAATACACAATACCCCAGTTGTAAAATGAATTTACATACATAACCCACCATGCAACCTCACCCCAGTCCAGGCCAATAGCAGACCAGCAACATTCAGACAATTACTGGCAACAACACGTCCAAGTTGTTCTCAGACCGATGGTTTCTCATTGAAGAAGAAGAAAAGAAGGAAGACTCGGTTACCCGAACTAACCCACTGGGCCTAGTACTAAACCTTGCGTTCCATTAGCTCAATGAAAAAGCAAAGTGAGAGACCGGTGTTGGACTTAACCTCCAGGGCCACCTGGAAATTAAAAAGAAGGAAGAAAGAGCAAGAACCATGAGAACTAATCATTCGGATATCAAGGAATAAAAATCCAACTCAGACCCCAAACCTCTCATAGCCGACCTAGTCCAGAACTGTCCAAAAACAACACAGGATATTATATCCCCAGGACCTACCACACAACCCCCAAAACCTACACCGTCCCGAATGTTGGGGCGGAGGGAGCTGGCCTTCCCTCCCAAGATGCCCAGTTAATGGGTGTCGCACACCAACGAGATGGAGAACCAGCCACGTTCAAGATAAGGAGCAACTCTTACCCCAGGGAAGAAACAGGATATCTATCAGCACAGTTCTCAGCCCATCTCCAAGTCTCCATACATTTGTGAGGGGCCAAATTCAGACTCTCTTGCCCCCCCCCCACTCCCCCACCAGGGATGCCCCCAGAAAGGGCACCCCGATTCTCAAGGACAACGGGATACTAGCTGCGGCATCGGATCTGACCTAGTCCTGAACTGTCCAAAAACAGCACGGGAAATTATATCCCCAGGACCTCCCACACAACCCGCAAAACCTACACCCCGCCTAACCTGCACCTACCCAACCCCGGCCAGGGAAATGCACCCACCGCCATTCACAAAAAAGGAAAGGCTAATTGTTCCAATGCTAGCCAGGAGGAGACACAAGGAGAAGAACTGTTAAGACACCCATCAACTGGGCATCTTGGGAGGGAGGGGCAGCTCCCTCCTCCCCAACATTCGGGAGCCCCCACCTGCTCCACCGGTTCAGACCAGGACAGGGACCAGCACACTCATCCTAACAAAAGAAGAAGAAAGAACCCTCAGGGAGGGAACATCTAAACCAACTCACGACAACCACGAGGAATACCCAAAGCCACCCTCCTCCCCAATCAACAGCCATGGAAACAGATCCCACTTCAACCTGTCCTAATAACAGACAAAATGTTCTAATACTTTTGAATGTTCCAGAGAAAGCTAAAGAGAGAGACCCAATCTAGGGGAAAAGACAAACTGAACCCAGAGGAAGAGTCAGAAGAAACCCCGTCCTTTCCAGGGTAACAAGACGTCCACCTGGGCCATTGAAGGACAAAAACACGGATTCTTAAGTTATGTTCTAAAGGGAAAATATCTTGAAATGGATTATCTCTAACTGGGGGGGCCTAACCTAAATCTCAGTGAGGACAAACTAACCCTACCAACTCCAAACTTCCACCCCTCTCCAACTCCAGGTCCACTCACATTCCCTCTAAATAATATAGGGAGTGATACGAATGAACATCACTCTCCCCCCAACCACAAGGATTATAACATAGCATAAGGCATAATAACAAATAGGAGTGAAACTGCACAGATTCCATTTCTCATTTTTGACCAAACATGAATCTGCTAAATCAGGATAACCAATGGTACAGACATACCAGCGAACCCACATTTCACATTCTCCTGTAGGAAAAAAGAAAGCAACAAAAAACAATAACATGATCAGCAATGAGTAATGTCCAGGGTGACATACTGGTTGCAGAGCAGTCCTCAAGATAATGACATCTTCCTGGTCGCACAAAACAGAGGCAAAGGATAAAGAGCATCAATGGGCACTCATGATCCCTCAAGTATCCGATGATCGAACCATGAGACACCATTACTTCCGTCATGCCGCTTCACCAACGTCCAGGCAGTCCGTATCCTAGAGTCCAGATGGGGGGAAATGACTTGACCGGTTCGGCCACTTCCAACCACTCACGACAAGCATCAAGAACAGAACAATACAGGACCAGTGATCAGTGGACCAAATCGATCTCTGACCTCAGAGGCATAATACATTGTGCTCTATCAAATCTGACGGACCAGCCTCGAAATCAAGATTATTGAAACATGGCAGCCAATTTTCGAACTCACTTGGGAAGTTGTCTACCACTGCCAAGGTGAGGGCCCAGGGCTACACCCCACCCGGTCCCCTTCTCGCGAACCCGTCAAGCCATGTAGACAACACGGAGGCAGGCCCCCACCAGGGAAAGTACTCTCTCACGTGCAAGAACTTCCTCATGCATCTCCATTGCGTCCATAAAAATACGTCACAGCTCTTTGAAATGAGCCCTGACGACTTCTGTATTGCAGAGCTGAGATTTTCAGTCAAATCAACATCTTCATTGGCAGCCACCATCCAATGCGTACACCACCAACCGCCCAATAGCAACTGCACCCCTGCAAGAAAGGCCCCACCACAGCCCACTCCAGCCACCACAAACCAACGACGATTTAAGCATTTTATCTGTGCTCTTTCTTGCAAAGACATTGACCAAACACTTCCCGGGACATAGCACAAGTCAGGCACCCCAAGAAAAGACAAATGCGAAATGTGCACCAGGATGAAAAGACGGATTAAAGGTTGAGCAGACCTGCAAAAACGCAGCTGCTCCTGCGCTCATATCACATGACTCCCTTATTTGAAGTTTGATGTTGATAATTCATCGAGTTACTATGGCGTGTTATATTTAGCATGGCCAGTCCACCTACCCTGCACATTTTTGGGTTGTGGGGGCCAAACCCACGCAAACATGGGGAGAATGTGCAAACACCTCCCAGAACCTGGTACCTCGGCACCGTGAGGCAGTACACTGAGCCACCGTGCTGCTCACGCACAAGTGTTTTGTCTTTGAAGAGTGATGTCAAATTATAGGCAATGACTATTAGTTAAGTTTATCTTCACAATTGTTGAGTGTATTGGGCGTAATGGACTTTATGGGCATTGGTTGGCACAATTAGGGCGCCCCTTCAGCTCTCCCGCCCCTCTCCCCCTGATTGACAGCTCAGCCTGCAGCGCGGCTCCAATCAGAGTGGAGCAGGGCGGAACCCGCGCTCGCCGGCGCGCGTCACTCGCACGACGTCAGATTGCCCCAAGATGGCGACCACCAGTGGGAGCGGTGATAGCAACGCGGTTGTGAGTGGCCGCAAGCACCTGGGCATTCCCCAGGCGGTGTTCGTGGTAAGAGCGCCCTAGGGCCTGGATTCGAGCGAGTTTGGGGCCATTCGTCTTCAGGGGGAAGAGCCTGAAAGCTCAGGCCTGCGGGAGCCGGAGTGGCTCTGTCCCCATGGCGACGTGCGGCCGGGAGTTAGTGAGGCGCCGCTCGCCCCTCAAGGTGCTGGATGTTCAGCTGTCACTGGTAGCAGGAATACCGCTTTCATCCTTTGCGGACAATTTACCTCCATGTAAAGGTGGGCCCTGAGCCCGGGGTAAAGCGCAGGCATTGAGCTGTGTAGATCGACGGGTCCCAGGTTCCATTCCTGGGTCTGGCCTCTTCAATGCTTCAGTTCCGGTGAGCTAGGGAGGGGTAGGGTCAGCCGGCCTTACTGTTGCTGTTGACTAGCCAATGACTCCTGCGAGGTTTGTGAGCCCAAGATCAAACAATCTGCTACCATTCATCACTCAGACTTACACATTCGAGCCACATAGCTGAGCCATAAGCAAGAGTCAGCAACTTACCAAAAAAGGTAGGGCAGGTGGGTTAAGTATTGAAAGGAAGGGATTAATTATTATGAAGAGGGTTGTTTGGAAAAATAGGTGTTTTTTTTAAACGCAGAGGACAAGGAATATCCAAAATAACAAAACATAGAATAACTCTGAAAAGTTTAGCCTTTTCACACCCTGTACTGTTGAGATGGTTGAGGGGTGGATGTGGTAGTTAATGGAGGGTGCCCGGGACAAGACTTCATGATTCAATATTTTGTGTTTTGGAAGCAATTTGGGCAACCTTTTCCTGAGTCACTCAATGAGTGGCTTTAGGCTTTGTCATGGTGAGGGGAGAGTGACTGCCCTTGAAATCAAGGTGACATTTGATCGAGTATAGCATCAAGGCGCCCGAGCAAAACTGGAGTCAATGGGGATCAGGAGGAAAAGTTTCCACTGAGTTGGAGGCATACCTAAAACAAAGGAAGATGGTTGCTGGAGATGAATCATCTCAGTCATAAGAACATAGGAATTAGGAGCAGAAGGAGGCAATTCAGCCACACCCCTACCTGTTCCCCAGATTCCTTTAACTGATTTTAATAATCAGAAATATATCTATCTCCCTCTTGAAACCATTTATGATTTGAACTCCACCGCAGTATGGGGCAGTAAGTTCCAAAAATGTATCACCCTCTGCGAGAAGTACTGCCTCATAATCTGTTTTAAACCTACTGCCTATCAAGCTATATCTGATCCTCGTTCTAGATTGTCCCACAAGGGGGGAACATTTGGTCTACATTTACTTTAGTATTTTATATATCTCAATCAGATCCCCTCTCATCCTTCTAAACTCCAGCTAGTAAAAGCCCAAAGTGTTTAATCTCCTCATAAGTCATCACATCAACCCCTTCATCCCCAGAAACAACCTGGCGAACCTCCTCTGAACTGCTTCCAATGCCACCACATCCTTCCTCAAATAAGGAGGCCAAAACTGGACACACTACCCCAGATGTGGTTTCACCAACACCTATACAATTGCAACAATGCTCCTCTACTTTTATACTCCAGTCCTTTGCCGTCCCAGGACATCACTGCAGGAGTTCCTCAGGGTAGTGTCCAAGGTCCAACCATCAGCTGCTTCGTCAATGACCTTCCATCATAAGGTCAGAAGTGGGAATGCTCGTTGGTGATAGCAAAGTGTTCAGCACCATTTGCGACTCCTCAGATACTGAAACAATCCACGTGCAACTACAGCAAGACCTGGACAAAATTCAGACTTGAGCTGACAAGTGGCAAGTAACATTTGTGCCACACAAGTACCAGGCAATGACTATCTCCAACAAGAAAGAATCCAACAATCTCCCCTTGACATCCTGCCACCGCTGATTCCCCCACTATCAACATCCTGTGAGCTACCATTGATCAGGAACCGAACTTAACCAACTATATAACTACTTTGATTACAAGAGCAGGTCAAAGGCTAGGAATACTGCAGTGAGTGACTCCCCAAAGCCTGTCCACCACCTGCAAAGCACAATTCAGGAGTGTGATGGCATACTCTCCATTTCTGGAACTCACCAAGGCTCCTTTGACAGCACCTTCCACCCTTGACCTCTACCAAGGGTGTGGGTCCCTGGGAACACTATTATCTATAAGTGCCCCTCAAGCCACACACCATTCTTACTCTGAACTATATTGCTGTTTCTTCCCTGGGTCAAAATCCTGAAACTTCCTCCCTAATGGTAATGTGGGTGTACCTACTCCGGATGGCCTGCAGTGGTTCAAGGGGCGGATCACTACCAACTTCTCCAGATCAATTAGGGATGAGTAATAAAAATGCTAGCCTAGCCAGCGATGTCCACATCCTGTGAACTAATTTTTATAAATTGTATCTATCAACATAATGTACATTCTTACCATTTACATTCATATAGTGGTTTTAATATCAAAATGTCCCAGGGTAGTTCACAGACAGAAATACTGAAGTGAGTTAGGTAGGAGGGCTAATTAGGAGTGAATACCAAAGCTTGCTTGAAATGATAGATTTTGGTACGGTTTCAAAGGTACAGGGAGACATCGAAAGATGGCGGTGTTGTGAGCTGTTCCAGAGAGTAGGGCAAAGGCAGCTGATGGCACTGCAACCAGTGGTGAGGTGAGGGAGAAAACAATGTCCAAAGGGCAGTGGTGAAGATTGCTGAAGGATAGAAGGGTTAAAACGAAAGCGCACAGATAGATTGGAGCAAGACCATAAATGGATTTGAAAGAGGTAATAATTGGGCACTTGATGTGTTGGGGGCTAGTGAGCCAATATCACTCGACCATTAGTGAATGGCATATAGTACAGCTGGCTGAGTTTAGGATATGATGCACTAGAGGATCAGAGTCCAGCATGGCTGCATTAGAACATACAAAATAGGAGCAGAAGTCAGCCATGGTCTTATGGCCTTATTCGGCCCATGAGCCTGCTCCACCATTCGATGAGCTCATGGCTGGTCTGTTTATATTTCAAATTCCACATTCCCATCTACCACTGATAATCCTTAACTTACAAGGATCAATCTAACTCCACTTTAAAAATATTCAATTACTTAGCCTCCACCGTCTTCTGAGGCAGAGTTCCAAAGTTGCATAACCTGAGAGAAATTTCTCCTCATCTGTCTCAAAAGGGCGACCCCTAATTTTAAAATAGTGCCCCCCTAGTTCTGGACTCACCCACAAGAGAAGACATCCTTCCCCGCCACCTTGGCAATACCATTCAGGATCCTATATACTTCAATCAAGTCACCCCTCATTCTTCTGAACTCTAGTAGAAACAAGCTCGGAGGGCAGCACGGTGGAGTAGTGGTTAGCACTGCTTCTTCACGGCGCTGAGGACCCGGGTTCGATCCCGACCCTGGGTCACTGTCCGTGTTGAGTTTGCATGTTCTCCCCGTCTCTGCGTGGGTCTCACCCCTACAACCCAAAGATGTGCAGGGCAGGTGGATTGGCCACACTAAATTGACCCTTAATTGAAAAAAATGAATTGGGTGCTCTAAATTTTTTTTATTTTTTAAAGCAAGCTCTGTCTAACTTTTACTCAGAAGACAACCCACTCATTTCAGGTATCAATCTAGTAAACCTCTGAACTGCCTCCCAACTAATTTACACCTTTCCTTAAATAAGGAGACCAAAATTGTACGTAGTATTCAAGATGTGGTCTCACCAATGCCCTGTCCGACTGAAGCATAGCATCTTTGTTCAGGTCCTCTCGTAATAAAGGATAGCATTCCATTAGCTTTCTTAATAACTTGCTGTACTTGCATACCAGCTTTTTGTGACTCGTACTAGAACATCTAGATCCCTCTGCACCTTGGAATTCTGCAGCCATTCTCCACTTAAGCAATATTCTACTTTTTTTATTATTCCTGCCAAAGTGAGCGACTTCGCAGTTCAGAAAGAAATAGATATGTTAAGAGGGTTTCAGCAGAGGGTTGGGGGTGAGTTAGGAGTGCAATGGAGCAATAGTCTGGAAGGGTTTAGTAGTCGGAGCAGATGGGGAGGGGGGGGATTGAAACCTGTGTCAATGGAGCAGAATGTATAGCATGTACTGAAAACACTGGCTTTCTTCAATCAGTGGAAATTGTAACTTGGCTATGATATGATGGTAGTCTGGTGGTATGATAGCATAATGGCGGTTGCAGGAGGTGGTGGTGTCATAGTGGTATTATCACTGTCCTAGTAATCCAGAGACACAGGGTAATGCTCTGGTGTCCCAGGTCCAGGCCCCACCACTGCAGATGGTGAAAATTGAATTCAATAAAAATCTGGGATTATAAGTCTAATAATGACCATGAAGCCATTGTCGATTGTTGTAAAAAATCCATCTGTTCACTTATGTCCTTTAGGGAAGGAAATCTGCTGTCTTACCTTGGCTGGCCTACATGTGACTCCAGACCCACAGCAATGCGATTGCCCCTTAACAGCCCCTTCAAGGGAAATTGGGGATGGGCAATAAATGCTGGCCCAGCCTGTTGACCAGGACTTGATGTGGGACATGACTTGAGGTTCAATAGACTTGAAGAGTGGTAAAGATGGGTGCCATTTGGATCATGGCAAAATTCCTCATTGTCATGGTGGGGTTAGAGGTAGCACTGGGCAGCCCAATATTTCTCAGTCGCTGCTCCCGGAAATAATACTTGACACTTACGAGGTTTAGGGTAAACTGGATTTAATTCATTGTTGTTGTCTTAAATTAAGGAATTTAGAAGCCAGTGTACGTTCTAAGTAGCTGTCAGTGATATGATACCAAATGTTTAGTAATTATTTTTCCAGTTTATGCTTTTTGCTACGCACCACAAACTCAGTTTACCTGCCCACTATGATTCAATTGTCACGAAGGTGGAATAGATGCTTGTATCCCAACGATTCCATCTGTTGGCTTAGGATCTTTTGATGGAGAGCAATAATCCATCTGAATCTTCCGTAAGATAAATAATGAACCTAGTGCTGGGGAGAATGGATGGGCAATACCAGAAATTCAAATTCAGGCAATGAAATCTATTGTAAAAAAGAATCGTTGAGAGCTTAATTGTCGGGAATTCTTTCTGTGTCCTAAATTACACCCAAGTCGCGTTCACCCATCATCCATGTGCTTGCTGATCTGGTCTGGCGATATCATGAATGTTAAATTCTCATCCATGTTTTCAAATTCCTCTATGGCTTCACCTGTAAATTCTGCAAACTCTACCAACCTAACTAAAATCTCCGCACTCCAATTTTGACGCCTTGTACATTTCCCTTTTTAATCGCGAAACTATTAGCACCTATGCTTTCAGCTGCCAGGCCCTAAGCTCTGGAATTCCCTGCCTTTACTTCTCCAACTTCTCTCCTTTTAAAATATTCCTTAAAACCTTCCATTTTGACCAAACTTTTTGTCTTCTGTACTGATATCTCAGTTTGTATCTTGCTATCAATTTATTTTTTCAGAATGTTCTTGTGAAGTGCCTGGGGATAATTTATTGATTAAAAGTGCTGACTAATTGCGAGTTGTTGCTGTTGTTGCAGTCAAAATCTTTAAATTGTCAGCTAATAATATCTGCATTTAGGTGAGTTATTGTAAAGGTTAGAAGTTATGGAGAACCTGTGATTCATTATCACAGGTGATTTATTCTCTGTGATCTTCAGCGCAATGTGTTTTGTAAAATCAAGTGTCCACTTGTGTTTAATACCTACTGTATTAGAAGTCTGCCTGCTGCTTTTCAACACACGTCCGTACATTGTGTGTTATAAACTCAAAAAAGCAGAATAGAAGCAATGTAACATTTTTTAAATCAATCTGTTATTTTGGTAACTAGCTTTCTCGTCAGCTAGCTGTGAATTGGTCTGTTTTGTGTTCGCAAGCAAACATTTATTGGAGATATAACAATTTTAAATGTTTTTTGTCACAGGGAAGGCTGTTCTACATGCATAAGGTGTATCAGTGACTGCTGTCAGGTTATTTGACAGAAAGGGGATTACAGCTGACCAATCCTGCTCTTGTTCACTGCCCACTCTCAGTGAGGGTTATACTTAGAAAATCATTTTTAAAAAAATGTTTCACATTTCAGTTCGTAAGTTAAATTACAAGTTGCATAGCCGCGCATAATACGTAGCAAAAACAACCAAGGAAAAATTAAAATTACAAAATAGAAAAACCACAGAGAAAAAGAAAACAGGAACAAACATAGATCATTATCTATATTTACATACACTTCTCTCCCCTTCCTCTGTGGCCGTGATCCCCTCCTGGCCGCTCTGCCTCTGCCGTACTCCCCAGTGTGGCCCGAGCGAGTATTAACCAGTGTGTTCTTGTTGTACTTATAAAATCACGATATGATTGGATAGGGCCAATATCATTTTATGAAAAGTCTGAGAAGTTTGACTTATAAGGAGTGTTGTTCAGGTTCGACCTGTCTTCATCGGAGTTCAGAAGAATGAGGTGATTTTATTGGAACATAGCAGATTCTGAAGGGCCTTGACAGGTTAAATGCTGAGAAGGTATTCCTCCTTTTTGCTGAATCTAGGACTTGGAGGACACAGTTTCAAAACTGCATTTAAGATGGAGATGAGAAGAAATTTCTTCTCGAGTGTTAGCATTTGGAATTCTCTTCCCCAGGGGAAGTGGCGGCTGGAGATTGAATATAGTCAAGGCTGGGGTTACACAGATTTCTGATTGACAAAAGAGCCCAGGATTATGGGGGGTAGGCAGGCGAATGGAATTAAGGTCACAATCAGTTCAGCCATGATCCTGTTGAATGGCCTATTCCTCCCATTTCTTATGTTATGTTGTGAATCGGTTTTTGAACTTTTTGAGGACGTATCAGTGTGATGAATAAGTGGGAGCATCAAATGCGTGGCGGGAAATAGTGAGGGGGGTGGTGGAGCATAGGGTTTCTCTTTATGCAGATGACTTGCTGCTTTATGTTACAGACCCGGTGGGGGGAATGACCGGAATCCTGGAGGTACTGGGAGAATTTTAGCGATTTTCAAGCTACATGCTGAATATGGGAACGAGCGAGATGTTTGTGATCCAGGTGCGGGGACAGGAAAGGAGACTGAGGGAGTTACCTTTTAAAGTGGTGGAGGGGAGTTTCAGATATTTAGGGATTCCAGTGGCTAAAGAGTAGGGGCAGGTCCACAAGTTAAATCTGGGCAAAGCGGTCGACCAAATGAAAAGGGACTTCCATAGATGGGACATGCTCCTGCTAGCGGGAAGAGTTTCTTGCTCCAGAAGCTCTTTTCTTTTAAAACCACTTCTGCTCCACAAATCCATTCACTGGTGGAGGATAGACTTCCTCCACCTTTTTCTTCTAAAACATCCACCCGTTAATCGGGGAAAAGGACCAACAAAATGCCTTGATGGGGAGTTGTCAAATGTGCGACCACTCACACCATGGCCACAACCAGAAGTCTGCTTCTTATGCACAACTTACAGAAAGTTAGCATGTAAGTACAGCATGCAATTAGGAAAGCAAATGATATGTTAGCTTTTAAAACAAGGGATTAGAGTGTAAGAGTAAAAAAGTTATTCTTGTGCATTATAATAATGACCACAGTTTTAAAAAGTGCTTCATTGACTGGTAAGTACTGTGGGAGGTGCTGCGTAAATTACAGCCTTTCTTTTCTTTGAGTTCAGAAGAATGAGAGGTAATGTAATTGAAACATGCAAGATTCTTTAGGAACTTGACAGGGTAGATGTTGGGAGCATGTTTCCACTGGCTGGAGAGTCTACAACTAGGCGTCACAGTCTAAGAATTTAGGACTAAATTAGGAGCTTTTTTTTCTCCGGGTTTTGCGCTTTTGGAATGCTCTAACATCTAGAATGGTGGATGCTCGATCAGAGATCACAGATTTTTGAATAAGGGTATAGAGGGATAAGGGATAGTGCAGAAAGGTATAGATGTAGTAGAATATCAGTCATGATCTTTTTGAATGTCAGATCAGGCTTGAGATGCTAAATGGTCTCCTTATTTCTTGCGTTCCTATAACTAGAATCAGGAAAGGAAATCTTTGTGCTGACCCCCCCCCCCCCACTAATGTTCAATGTTATCCAATTCTTGAAAGTGCATAATGAATAAAGCCAATGAATTGTAGAACCCCTCCAGCCTTCCCCTCAGTTCAAACTTAACCTTCTCAAGAGTCAAGAATTCCAACAGGTCCCCCCCCACCACGCCAGGGCACAGGGTGGAGAGGCTGCTCTCCATCCCAGCAGGATCCGCCTTCGGGCGATCAACGAGGCGAAGGCTTCAACATCTGCCTCCACACCCGTTTCCAACCCGGCTGGTCCGACACCCCGAATATGGCTCCCCGTTGTCCCAGGTCCAGTTTCACGTGCACCATTTTAGAGATTATCCTAAAAGCCTTCTTCCAGTAATCCTCCGGCTTTGGACAGGACCAAAACATTTGAACGTGATTTGCGGGGCTGCTTCATTATCTGAGGAGTCGAGAATGGTGCTGAACATTGTGCAGTCACCTGCGAACATCCCCACTTCTGACCTTATGATGGAAGCGAGGTCATTGATGGAAGCAGCTGAAGGTGGCTGGGCCATCAAATTTAGTGTGGTGTATGAGTGACTTGGAGGGGAGGTGTTCCCATGTGTCTGCTGCCCTTGGCCTTCTAGATGGTAGGGGTAGCTGGCTTGGAAGGTGCTGTGAAGGAATCTTTGGCAAGTTACTGCAGTGCATCTTGTAGATGATACGCACTGCTGCCACTGTATTTCAGTGATGGAGGGAATTAATGTCTAAGTAATGAATAAGCAGATTACCTTGGCTAGATGGTGTAGAGTTTCTTGCTCCATTTGGCAATGCAGCTGCACTCATCCAGGCAAGTGAAGACTATTCCATCACACTCCTGACTTGTGCCTTGTAGATGGTGGACAGGCATGAGGGAGTCAGGAGGTGAGTTACTCACCACAGAATTCCCAGCCTCTGATCTGATCATGTCACCACAGTATTTATATGGCTGATTCAGTTAAGTTTCTGGTCAATGATAACCCCCCCCCTAGGATGCTGATAGTTTGGGATTCAACACAGTTCAGCTATTCACATTTTGTTCTTTCCCATTTTTCGCTGGTGTGCAAGTCATTTTCATTTTACAAGTCCGTCCCTTAATTTTTTTTTCTTTAATCAACTGTCTCCCAGGAAGATGTTATTGCATTTATGAAGCAGCCAGGTAACGAGACAGCAGACCTAGTGCTGAGGAGGCTAGACGAGCAATACCAAAAATACAAATTCATGGAACTGAATCTATCGCAAAAGAAAAGAAGGTGAGAGGTTAAATCATCAGGAAGGAAAAATATCCAGACTTAGCTAGTTTAGCTCAGTATATTAAATGTACACTGTTCTTAACACATAAAAATGGATTTTCAATTTATACTGTGATTGAGAAAGACATCCAAGTGATCCTGGTGGTCTTTGATTATGCGAGAGAAAACCTTCCTGTATCGCTTTGCTGTTTTGCCTTAACTGGATAAGTCAAATTTAATTTTCATTAGATGGGATACTACTGTTAGTACTGTTTACTATTGTTTTGACAAATACATTCTTAAGTTCCATCTGTTTTTCTATTAAAATCAAAAACCAGCTGTTTTTCCAAGGACTGAAAACTCACCCTTGCACTAATGCCCGGTGTCCAGAAATTATATGCTACCTATGCACATTATAAGAGAATATACTTGTGCAACAAGTAAGTTTGAACCACTGGCCTGGGTATTTCTTCTAAAGTGAGAACAGCACCACCGCCTGTTGATTAAAAATATCCACGTCAAAGCCAAAGTTACAAACAAACCATCTAAGATGATTTAATGTTGTATATATTGGGGGAGTGAAACATGGTTTTACAATTTTTCCAACCAGTAATAATCAAAAGATGTTGGGGTCAGGGAATAAAAATACCTTTTCCAATCAGAATCCTGTGCTCGTGCTGCTGGAGATGAATTAAAAACAAAATACTTAAGTTTTGAAAATGTTGGCATTAGAGAATACTAACAAAAAAAATTGGGTGGGCATGCGTACACTTTCAAATGTAAATAATCCCAGCTTCTTGGTGCAGCCATGGTTGTATTCAAGTGTGGTATAATGCAAAGACTGGAGATCTTTTTTTTCTCAAGATTTCTATTTGCCCGGCTGAAGGCCTCCTTGACTAGTGTCATATTTGATCCCCAAAGTGAACTTCCAAACACTTATCCATGCCAACACTAAGACCACCTATTTTCACCTCCGTAATGCCACCTAATTGACCCTGCCTTCTCTGCTGCCGAAACCCTCATCTATATTTTTGTCACCTCTAGACTTGACTATTCCAACACACTCCTTGGCAACTTTCCATGCGCTACGGTCTCCAAACTTGAGGTCATCCAAAGGAGTGTGGCCCAATGTCCGTACTCACCAAGTCCCATTTACGCGTCACCACTGTCCTTGCTGACCTGCATTGGCTCCAAATTCGTCCATGATCTCATCACTCCAGAATTCTGTAATCTTCTCCAGCCCCACAACCCTCTAAGATATCTGCACTTCTCCCACTCTGGCCTCTTGAGCATCCCAGTTTTAATTGTTTTATAATTCATTCAGCTGTCTCAGCTCTAGGCATTGGAATTCACTCCCTAAACCCTTCTGCTTCACGTTCTTCCTTTAAGGCACTCCTCAAAACTATCTCTAACCAAGGTTTTGGTTATCTGCTTAATATTTTTTATGTGGCTTATTATCATGAAATGAAATGAAAAATGAAATGAAAATCGCTTATTGTCACAAGTAGGCTTCAAATTAAGTTACTGTGAAAAGCCCCTAGTCGCCACATTCCGGCGCCTGTTCGGGGAGACTGGTATGGGAATTGAACCGTGCTGCTGGCCTGCCTTGGTCTGCTTTCAAAGCCAGCGATTTAGCCCGGTGTGCTAAACCAGCCCCTATCCGGTTTTATTTTCTAATGCTGCTGTGAAGTACCTCGTATATTTTATTACATTAAAGGCACTATGTAGATAAAAGTTGTTGCTCTGTGTAAAGCAGTTATTCTTTTTGTCAGCAGGAGCATTTATATTTGTCATCTTTTCTTCCCTCTCCTAGGCTAAAAAGTCAAATCCCGGAAATTAAACAAACGTTAGAGATTTTAAAACACATGCAGAAGAAAAAGGTAAAATTCACTAAATCTTCACGTAAAGTTGGCTGATGGTCAATTATTTTTCCCACTGCACTTAAATGTTTTTTCTGATTAGTGGACTTGCTTAATCAAATAGGTTTTTAGTTTGTTTTAGGCTAATGTGGAGCTATGGGTTTGGAGATGAAGAATTTTCAGGATGTGCCTGAAGAGAAGAATATTTCAAAAATATTGCATTAAGATTTTTTTCTGCTTGTTCTGGAGTTGGCCAATGATCTGTGCCTAACCTCTCTCACCTCTTTGAAACCGGTTATTGAGGTGTAAGTATGGAGCACAGGTGGAAGAAAATTTGTCTCACATACTAATGCCAAACCTTTCTATGATGCTATTTTCCCATGGCCTTCTATTGTCTTTTATTTCAACTCTATTTTTCCTTTAGCAGTTAGTATTCACCACCTATTTCCTCTCGCAAAATATTCCTTGCTTTAACCATTCTGCATAAATATATTTATTTCTCTTAACTTCGGTTTAAATTTTCTTTGTGACAATTTTTAGTTGAAATCCCTTGTTATTGGTTCCCCACCCACAAGAAATCATCTTTCCCCATTAAAACCATGCGTCAAATCCAAATCATATAAAGAAAGAACATAAGTGAACTCAGCACTGACTTGAGAAGTACAACACTTTCGACCGATCTCCAATCCATGCAATATTTGATTATTGAATCTTTGATTATTGTTCATCAACCAACTTGCTATCATAATAATAATAATCGCTTATTGTCACAAGTAGGCTTCAAATGAAGTTACTGTGAAAAGCCCCTATTGCCACATTCCGGCGTCTGTTCGGGGAGGCCGGTACAGGAATTGTAACCGTGCTGCTGCCTTGTTCAGCATTACAAGCCAGCTGTTTAGCCCACTGTGCTAAACCAGCCCCTGTTATATTTATTTTTCAAAACTTTTAAGTGTCAAATTGCAGTGCTGTAACAAATGAGGGACACAGACAATGATTGGTTTATTCAATAATAATGCAGCTCAACATCCATTCGATTTTTGTTTTAAAGGATTCCACAAATCCAATGGAGACGCTATTTCTGCTCGCAGATAACTTGTATGCTAAAGCATCCATCACTCCTACAGATAAAGTGTGCTTATGGTTGGGGGTAAGTTCAGAGCCACGGTTTCTCACTTGTACAGCATTTTCCGGCTACATTTTACAGAAATACATAAGGGGAACAAAACCTGCAGGATCATTATCAGAAATAACACTTCTTGACATATCTCCTTTGTGAACTCTCCTATTCAGGCAATAGGTGAGGTACATGCATTAAGTATGACCATTCTAAAGTCTACCTTCTGCTAACACACAAAGGCAAAATACTGTGGATGCTGGAAATCTGAACTATAAACAGAAAATGCTGGAAATAATCAGTAGGTCTGGCAGATTCTGTGGAGAGAGAAACAATTAACATTTCAAATCGATGACCTTTCATCAGAAAAGGGCAGTTAAGGATGTAATGGGTTTAATCCCTAACAGTGAACAGTTTGTTTCTATTTCTGCTGAGATATATGGAATAAGACCTGTGGTAAGTTATGGTGGAGCTAATACCAGAGAGGATATAACAATGTTTCTCTGAGTGATTAGGCTTAAAATTACTGGAACCAACTTAATCTGTGATAGGCGTACCTTCATTCTAATTGTCTTATGCGCCCAAATAAAGCAGGGCATTAATTTGCTGACTTTGACGAAAAGGACTTGGGGAGAAAATTGGAGACATTGAAAAATAAATAAAAATCTCAGAAGTATGTTAATTTTAATAGTCTGGATCCTGCCCTCCCAAGGACACGGGGAAGTTATCCCACTTCTGCAAGTCTGACTTGACACTATCAACCAGGTAAGTGTAATTTAATTCATGAAGCGAGGCCCAATTGTGGGCCACCCGGACCCTAATTCGATAACGAAAGCTAGTCTTTTTTTTTATTAAATGTTTTATTGAGGTATTTTGGGTATAGTAACAACAACAAAATAAACAATATACATGAAACCATAAACATAGTGCAAAAGCCATTTACCTCTCGTACAGGTCCGACCCTTATTGGCCCCCCCTACTTTAATCTAAACTACCCCCCCCCCCCGGGTCTGCTGACGATTAATTTCCCGCAAAGAAGTCAACGAATGGTTGCCACCTCCGGGTGAACCCTAACAGTGACCCTCTCAAGGCGAACTTGATTTTCTCCAAACAGAGAAAGCTAGCCATGTCCGATAGCCAGGTCTCCGACTTTGGGGGCTTTGAGTCCCTTCATGCTAATAGTATCCGCCTCCGGGCTACCAGGGAAGCAAAGGCCAGAACGTCTGCCTCTTTCTCCTCCTGGATTCCCAGGTCTTCTGACACCCCGAAAATCGCCACCTCTGGACTCAGCGCCACCCTTGTTTTTAACACCGTGGACATGACGTCCGCAAACCCCTGCCAAAATCCCCTAAGCTTTGGGCATGTCCAAAACATGTGGACATGGTTCGCCGGTCCTCCCACACATTTTGCACACCTGTCCTCCACCCCAAAGAATCTACTCATCCGGGCCACTGTCATGTGGGCCCGGTGAACAACCTTAAATTGTATCAGGCTGAGCCTGGCACATGTTGCGGACGTGTTGACTCTACTCAATGCGTCTGCCCATAAACCATCCTCTATCACACCTCCCAGCTCCTCCTCCCACTTGCGCTTCAGCTCCTCGGTCTGCGTCTCCTCCGACCCCATAAGCTCCTTATAAATGTCCGCTACGCTCCCTTTTCCTACCCACCCTCTGGAAACTACCCTGTCCTGAATCCCCCTTAGCGGTAGGAGAGGGAAGGTTGACACCTGTTTACGAAGGAAGTCCCGCACCTGCAGATACCTGAATTTGTTTCCCCTCGCCAACCCAAACTTTTCCTCCAACGCCCTCATACTCTCAAAGCTCCCCTTTATGAACATATCTCCCATCCTCTCAATCCCCGCTCTCTGCCATAACCGGAACCCCCCCGTCCATACTCCCCGGGGCAAACCGGTGATTATCACAGAATAGTGCCCAGACCGATGCTCCCACTGTTCCCACATGTCGCCTCTACTGGACCCAAACTCTCAGGGCCGCCACCACCACTAGACTGGTGGAGTACCGTGCCGGCGGGAACGGCAGCGGCGCAGTTGCCAACGCCCCCAAACTGGTGCCCTTACATGAAGCCGCTTCCATACACACCCATGACGATCCCTCCCCCACCACCCACTTCCTGATCATGGCTATATTAGCCGCCCAGCAATAGTTGCTAAAATTTAGCAGCGCCAGCCCGCCCTCTCCCCAATTCCGCTCAAGCATTACCTTCCTTACTCGCGGGGTCCTGCCCGCCCAGACGAAGCCCGTGATCACTCTGTTGACCCGCTTAAAGAAGGACCGCGGGATAAAGATGGGGAGACACTGAAATACAAATAGGAATCTCGCGAGGACCGTCATCTTCGCCGTTTGCACCCTCCCAGCCAGAGACAACAGAAGAGCGCCCCTTCTCCGAAAATCGACCTTCATTTGGTCCACCGGCCGGGCCAGATTCAATTTATGCAGCCGGTCCCATTCCTGCACCACTTGGATGCCTAGGTACCTAAAGCATCCCTCTACTAACCTAAACAGCAGCTCTCTCAGTCGCCTCTCCTGTCCCCTTGCCTGGACCACAAACATCTCACTCTTTCCCATATTAAGCTTTTACCCCGAAAACCAGCCAAATTCCCCTCATGAGAGTCCTCATGATTTCTTCCATCCCCTCTATTGGATCTGAAACGTACAGAAGCAGGTCATCTATAGCCCCGCCCGAATCTAAACCGTCCCAGTATCTTTCACAGATAGTCCTATTCTACCCGATCAAAAGCCTTTTCTGCATCCATTGCGATCACTACTTCCACATCCCTACCTTCTGGGGGCATCATGATCACATTTAACAGCCTTCTTACATTGGCCACCAACTGCCTGCCCTTAACAAACCCCGTCTGGTCCTCCATAATAATGTCCAGAACACAATCCTCGATCCTGGAGGACAAGATTTTGGCCAGCAACTTGGCATCTAAATTCAACAGGGAGATCGGCCTGTGGGACCCACACAGCTCCGGGTTCTTGTCCCACTTAAGAATCAGCGAGATTGTTGCCTGTGACATTGTCAGGGGCAACATCCCTCTTTCCCTTGCCTCATTGAACATCCTGAACAACACCGGCCTCAATATCCCCGAGAACGTTTTATAAAACTACGCTGGGTACCTGTCCGGACCCAGGGCCTTACCCGCCTCTATGGCCTTCAAGCCCTCCACTATCTCTTCCAGCCCGATTGGGGGCCCCAGCCCTTCTACCCTCTCCCCGTCCACCTTTTGGAAATTCAGCCCCTCCAAGAAGTGCCTCATCCCCTCCGGCCCCGTAGGGGGTTCCGACCTGTACAGCCTGCTGTAGAAATCCCTAAACGCCTTATTCCCCCCTACTGAATCACCGACCAGGTTCCCATCTCTGTCCTTTACTTTCCCTATCTCCCTCTTCCTAAGTTGCTGTGCAAGCATTCTGCTGGCCTTCTCTCCATGTTCATAGATCGCCTCCCTCGCCTTTCTCAGCTGCTCCACTGTCCTCCCTGTGATAAGCAAGCTAAACTCCGCCTGTAACCTCCGCAGTTTCCATAAAAGCCCTGCCTCTGGGGTCTTTGCATACCTCCTATCAATCTGTAGTATCTCCTTTACCAGTCGATCCGTCTATGCCCTGTCCACCTTCTCCCTATGGGCCTGGATCGCGATCAGCTCCCCCTGACCACCGCCTTCAGTGCTTCCCAAATCACCGCTGCTGAAATCTCCCCCGTGTCATTGACCTGCAGGTAGCTCTGAATACATTTCCTCAGCTGCTCGCACACCTGTTCATCCGCCAAAAGTCCCACATGCAACCTCCAGTGCGGGTGCTGGTTACTGTCTTTACTAACCTGCAGGGCAACCCAGTGCGGAGCATGGTCTGAGATTGTAATCGCCGAGTATCTCGTGTCCACCACCCCAGCCAGCAATGCCCTGCTCAAAATAAAGAAATCAGTCCGGGAATACACTTTATGCACGTGTGAGTAGAAGGAGAACTCCTTCACCCTCGGCTGCCCAAATCTCCATAGATCCACTCATCCCTTCAGCTCCGTGAACCCTCTTAGTTCCTTTGCCATTGCTGGCACCCTGCCCGTTTTCGAGCTTGACCGGTCCAAGACAGGGTCCATAACTATGTGGAGGTCTCCTCCCATGACCAACCTGTGCGAGTCCAGGTCCGGTATCTTCCCCAGCATCCTCTTTATAAACTCCACATTATCCCAATTTGGCACATACACATTTACTAATACCACCTGCTCCCCCTCCAGCTACCCACTGACCATAATGTACCAACCTCCCACGTCCGAGACTATTCTACCCGCCTCAAACACCACCCGCTTATTGATCAGGATCGCGACCCCTCTAGTCTTTGAATCTAGTCCCAAGTGAAAGACCTGACTGACCCAGCCTTTCCTCAGTCTAAGGTGCATCTCCTGCAACATTACCACGTCCGCCTTCAACCCCTAAGATGCGTGTGAACACGCGTGCCCTTTTGACCGTCCCATTTAACCCTCAAACATTCCAGGTGATCAGCCGAGTTGGGGAGCTCATTGCACCCCCCCCCCTCCGCCGATCAGCCATCCCTTTTTTAGGTCCGCCTCCAGCCCGTGTTCCGCGCCTCCACCGGTCCATCCCCAGTCATCCCCCGCCCCCAACCTCCTCTGTCCCTCAGCCCAAGTCCCTCCTTCGTCAGCAGAACAACACACCCTGTAATCCAACCCCTTTACTAAACTAAACATATGCACACCCCCCACTGCGCTTCCAAGAGCTAGCTCGCCCAGCTAGCTTGGTGGCCCCCATCCTCGGCGCCAGATAGTCTCCCACCTATTGTTCCCTCTCACCCCTCGCTCATACAAACAAACTCCAACATCAAACAATCCCCACACAATTGCCCAACAGAAAAACACCCAAGATCAAAACAAGTACACCTCCATCCCCAAACAGTGCAAATGAAAACCTTCACGCACTCAGCTCTACCGCTGGTTCCAAATCAATGCAAACGGCATCACAAACATCTTCCATGAAATGCAAAACGAGAAACCTTTTACAAAAACAGCGAAACAAAAAGAAAAAACAAAAACACGAACGTTGCAGCCAAGTTCAAAAGATCTCAGTCCTTCGCCAGCCCTTTCTTTTTCGCAAAGTCCAACATGTCCTCAGGCGACTCGAAGTAGAAGTGTTGATCCTCATGCATGACCCAGAGACGGGCTGGGTATTACAGTCCAAACTTCACCTTTTTTCTTAAAAAGGATCAACCTGATCTGTTGAATCCTGCTGTCCTCCTGGCCACCTCTACACTCAGGTCCTGGTAAACCCGCAGGATGCTATTATCCCATTTACAGCTCCGTGTCTGCTTGGCCCACTGTAGAATGCGCTCCTTATCCGAGAACCTGTGGAATCTCACCACCATTGCCCTGGGGGGGTCTCCCATTCGCGGCTTCCTCGCGGGTGCTCTGTGAGCCCTATCCACCTCCAAGGGCCGGGAGAATGCCTCATCCCCCAGCAGCTTCACAAACATGTCTGCGATGTCTGCCCCAGTGTCCGCGGACCTCTGCCAGCGGGACCTATTTTCTAGGTCCTCCACCTTCTCCAGGAGCCTATTCTACTGGTCCCTCAACATCCCCACCTCCAGCTCCACCGCAGTCTGATGTTCCTCCTGCTCAGCCAGCACCTTCGCCACCTTCTGGATCGCCCGATCCTGGGCGTCCAATCTATGCACCAACCGCTCAATCGACTCTTTTATTGGGTTCAAGCAGTCCCGTTTCTGCGTAGCAAAGCCTTCCTGAATGATTTGCATCAGCTGCTCCATAGACTGCTGGGTCGACAAGCCAGAGGTCCGAACCTCCGCCATGCTGTCTTCTGTTGCAGCTACAGTCCAAGCCTTCTCTATCTTTTTGTTTCTGCCCTTACAAACACTTCTAGTCCTTCTCTCCATGCACCAAAGTGGGAATTCAGTAAACAATTGCCACTAACATCCGTTTTACAATTCAAGTCTGGTAGAAAAACAGGGGAAAGGTCCAAAAGTCCGACCAGAGTGGGAGCCACCAAATGTGCGACTTACTCCTTCATAGCCGCCACCTGAAGTCGACAACGAAAGCTAGTCTTGACAAAGCGAAAAGATAGCATCCCCAGTTGGGTTCTCCTCCCCCGGGGGTTGACCGGGAAACATTCACTCTTGTCCAAGTTCAACTTGTAACCAGAGAAGGAGCCAAAAATCCTAAGCAACTTCATTATCTCCTCCATAGAAGGTACTGAGTCCATGATATGGAGAAGTAGGTCGTCCACGTAAAGGGACACTCGATGCTCCACCCCTCTCCGATTTATCCCATTCCATCTAATAGAGGACCTCAGCACTAGAGCAAACGGTTCTATTGCCAAAGCAAATGAGACAATGGACACCCCTGTCCCACCACGTTCAACAGGAAATAATTAAGAGTTCAGGGGTTTCGTACAAACACTAGCAGTGGTGGCCCTACACAGTAGTCAAATACAGGAAATAAATTTGGGATAAAAGCAAATTACTGCGGATGCTGGAATCTGAAACCAAAGAGAAAATGCTGGAAAATCTCAGCAGGTCTTGCAGCATCTGTAGGGAGAGAAACGAGCTAACGTTTCGAGTCCAGATGACCAGATAGCTTTGACAAAGGGTCACCTGGACTCGAAACATTAGCTCTTTTCCCTCCCTAAAGATGCTGCCAGATTTACTGAGATTTTCCAGCATTTTCTCTTTGGTTCCAGGAAATAAAGTTGTGACCTAATCCAAACCTCCCAAGAATCTTAAACAGATAGTCTCACTCCACTCTATTAAGCACCTCTTCGGCATCGAGGGACATAATTGCCTCTGGTTCGGGCACCGAGAAGGGGAAAAGGACAGCGTTTAGCAGGTAGTGTATATTGCCGACCCTCAGCGAAGCCTGTCTGAACTCTGAGATGATAAGGGCAGCATGGTAGCACAAGTGGATAGCACTATGGCTTCACAGCGCCAGGGCCCCAGGTTCGATTCCCCACTGGGTCACTGTCTGTGCGGAGTCTGTACGTTCTCCCCGTGTCTGCGTGGGTTTCCTCTGGGTGCTCCGGTTTCCTCCCACAGTCCAAAGACGTGCAGGTTAGGTGGACTGGCCATGATAAATTGCCCTTAGTGACCAAAAGGTTAGGAGGGGTTATTGGGTTATGGGGATAGGGTGGAAGTGAGGGCTTAAGTGGGTAGGTGCAGACTTATTGGGCCAAATGGCCTCCATCTGCATTGTATGTTCTATGTTTGATCTCTGGAAGGCAGGACTTCAGCCACAGCACCAGCACCTTGGCAAGTAACTTAACATCCAGAATTACGAGTGAGATAGGTCGATATGACCCACACTCTGTTGGGTCTTTGTCTTTCTTGACAATCAAGGAGATAAGGCCTGAGTGTGGGTAGAGGGCAGCAACTCCGAGATAAGGAATCATTAAACATGTCCAGAATTACAGGCACCAACTGCTCCGCGCACATTTTGTAAAACTCAGTGGGGAAGCCATCCGGGAGGGGGGCTTTACCAGTCTGTAATGCGTGTTATTATTTCCTCTGGGCCCAACGGGGATATGATGTATTTGTAAATTAATGGTGGTGCTAAAGTTATTACTTGTTATGTTTAGTCAGTTGTACCTGTTTCTTTTTGACATATTGGAACTGTTACTTTAAAAAATTGTGAATGTTGATAGGTGTATTTTCAGGGAAAAATTAAAATTAAGCTATTGGTTACAAAAAGCTATAAGTTTAAAATTAACTTAAACAGTACCACTCTGTTCACATTATTCAGGCTAAGAATATTTTTGTCAGTAGCCATGCATTGCATAAAAAATAAAATTATGTTTTAGGTTAATTTCAACTGTTGTACAATAGTCCAGACTAGAGTTCCCTTGCTGCTTCTCTACCTTGGCTTAGTTGTAAAGGAGATGTGTAGCTGGCCCATATGGACGAGGCTCTTGCTCTTTTTAGAGTAAGGAATCTCCATTTGGGTAGCAGTAGGGTATATACTGCTGACCTTTGCATCCTTGGACAGTGGCTGGGGAGAATCAGCCATAGGTCCTGCTCTTGATCGCTATCCAGCTTCCTTTGCTGGAAAGTGCATCTGTGGAAATCAGTGTGGGCAGGATCAATTGTGATACACACCAGTGATTAGCCTGCTAGTTCTCACTTTCTTGCTCACTAATGCAAAACAACTAGTTGCATTAAGTTCCTGTATATACATTGAGGAGCCAGTGAAGGCAAAGGGTGGGTGTGGGGATTGACAGAAAAATAGGTAAGAAATGTCTCTGTCTTGCCACAGGCTAACGTAATGCTTGAGTATGATATTGATGAGGCTCGAGCATTACTCGAGAAGAATCTGACAACTGCAACCCGTAATCTGGAAGGACTAGAAGAAGACTTGGACTTTCTTCGAGATCAGTTCACTACCACAGAAGTCAGTATCCTTTATACCAAATTGACACTGGGAGATATGGTAACTTATTTATTTTTCATATTTTTGGTGAGACTTTTCTTTATCATTTGTCATATGAATAAGCCGAAAACCGACTGCCTGAGGACAGGTGGATAAAACAATACTTTTCAGTATGACAGATAGAAGGTATACATTCAGGTCAGATTTACCACTGAACTATTCCTCCCTTTTTCATGGACAAATAGTGATTGACCCACTGTGAAATACCCACAGTAGTGCACTTAAGATGGGCAACTAGCATTGTCTTGAGTAATCCATGCAGTTGTGTATTGAAATATGAATGATACATACCGTTGAAAGAAATCCACTGGGAGCAATTTGGGCTTCACCTGAATACTTGATATTGGTGAACAAACTTTTACTATTCTGCAGAACTAAGCTGTTCGAAGCTTCAATGTACCGTAAAAAATTGTAATTTTAGAAATATAAGTACGTTTAAAATGATACGTGTTTGGGATGGGTTACTGAGTTGTCTACAACTGCATGTATCTGAAATTATTTTTGTAAATGTCCTCCCTCAGCTTGTCAGATCCGCTATTGCCATTCTACCTGCTCCAGCTAGAAGTATAGCTGCAATGTGTCATTTACAGGATCGGTATCTCGTCCGCATTCACTGAAATTGACCATGTAGATTGGTCCTCTTCTCTTCGTAACATGGATATTACTTATGAGTGAAAGGTCATTCATGACCTTCTCAACCTTGCTCCTCGCCTGAGGTGTGGTGACCCTCAGGTTAAATCACCACCAGTCATCTCTCTCCCTCAAAGGGGAAAGCAGCCTATGGCCATCTGGCACTATGGCTACTTTATATTACTGTTACTCATTTACCACTACTGACGTAGGGATGTTGGATGTCACGGGCGCAAACGCACTCTGTGGCACAATGTATTAGTTGCCCTTTTATTCCTTTTCAGTTTTTTCTCTTCCTTCTGAAAATACTGAATTATGCTGGAAAATAGTTCCATGGGTGTGGAATGCTCCCAACTACCACACTCAAGGAGTCGTTATTTAAGACTGAACTGAGACAGTGAGTGTAGGCGGGTCATTTGACTTCAGTACATTGCAGCTAAATCTGATATCCACTCAGTCCACATATTTAGATTTATTGTCACGTGTACCGAGGTACAATGAAAAGTATTGTTCTGCGTATTGTTCTGCGTAAGGTCCAGACAGACCATGAAAAACATTGGACATAGCGATAAATACACAATATAAATACATATACATCGGAGTCAGGAGTGTGATGGAATACTCTCCACTTGTCTGGATGAGTGCAGCTCCAACAACATTAAGAAACTTGACACCATTACGACCATTTGATTGACACCCTGTCCACAAATATGCAGTTCCTCTACCACCGACACACAATGGCAGTAGTGTGTGCATTGCAAGAATTCACCAAGGCTACTTAGACAGCACCTTCCAAATCCATGACCGTTACCATCTGAAAAGACAAGGGAAGCAGATGCATGGAAACATCACCACCTGAAAATTCCTCTCAAAGCCATTCACCACCACGACTTGGAAAAATATTACTTTTCCTTCACAGTCGCTGGATCAAGTTTTTTTTTTTTTTAAATCATTTACGGGATGTGGGCATCACAACTAATGTTCAACATGGAGGAGTACTGATTCATCAGCTGAGGGAGATGGTAACCGTGCCCATGTTTGACCTGATGCCATGGGACTTCATGGGGTCCACAGTCATTGTTGAGGCCTTCCAGGGCAACTCCCGCCATCTGTATACCACTGTGCCGTTGTCACCTCTGCTAGGTCAGTCCTACTAGTGGGACAGGAATGGTGCCAAGGTGAGGGTGGCATGATGGCACAGTGGTTAGCACTGCTGTCTCACAGTGCCAGGGACCCAGGTTAAATTCCAATCTTGGCTTACTGTCTATGAGCTGTTAGCATGTTCTCCCCATGTCTGCGCGGCTTTCCTCCAGATGCTCCGGTTTCTTCACAGAGCCAAGAGATGTGCAGGTTAGGTGGATGGGCCATGCAAAATTGCCTCTTAGTGTCCAAAGATACGGTGCAGTCACGGGGATAGGGCAGAGGAGTGGGTCGATGTGGGGCGTTCTTTTGGAGGGTCGGTGCAGATTTGATGGGCCGAATGGCCTCCTTCTGCACTGTCAGGATTCTAAGATCACATCTGTAAGGTATGAATCCATGAGTATGGCTATGTCAGGCTGTTGTTTGACTAGTCTGTGAGACAGCTCTCCCAATTTTTGGCACAATGACAGGGCTGGGTTTGCCGTAGGGGCTTGGGTCAATGCTGGGTAGTCCATCCAGTTTCCCTCTTTTTTTTTTTTGTAGCAGTTGGATACAACAGAATGATTAGGTGATTTCAGAGAGCATTTAAGAGTCAACCACATTGCTGTGGAGGCACATGCAGGCCAGACCAGGTAAGGACATTAGTGAACCAGATGGGTTTTTATAACAATTGACAATGATTTCATGGTCATTAGACTTTTTGTTTACATTCCAGGAATTTGAACCTGGGTCCCCACTGGTTCTCTGGATTACCAATAAAGTGAGAATACCATTGTGCCATTGGCTCCCCTGGAATACCCTCCCTAATAGCACTGTAGGTGTACCTACACCCACAGGCACTAAAGCAATTCAAGACGGCAGCTCATCACTGCTTTCTCAAGTGAAATTGGCCCCCGGACATCGACCTTCCTCCTCTCGATGAGCTCCGGCTTCTCTGAAAACCCAAATATCGCCACCAAAGGTTCCGGGTCCACCTCCTCCCCTACTATCCTGGCTAAGACTGCGAACACTCCCGCCTTGAATCTTCCCAATTTTTCGCAAGCCCAAAACATGTGCACGTGATTCGCTGGCCCCCGCCCATACCTCTCGCACTCATCTGCTACCCCCTGAAAGAACCCACTCATTCTCGCCCGAGTCATATGCACCCTGTGCACCACCTTAAACTGTATCAGGCTCATCCTTGCACAAGAGGAGGTCCTATTTACCCTACGCAGTGCCTCACTCATGTTCCCCAATTGATCGCCCATCCCAACTCCCCTTCCCATTTCTCCTTGATCTTCACCACCCGCTCGCCTCCCTGCTCCCCCAGCCACTTGTATATATCCCCAATTCTTCCCTCCTCTTCTACATCCAGAAGCTGCAGTCGCTCCAGCAGCGTGTATACCGGCACCTAGGGAACTCCCTCCAGACGTTTTGCGCAAAGTCCCTAACCTGCAGATACCTGAACTCACTCCCCCTCGGCAGCTGTATCCACTCCCGTAGCGCCTCCAGACTGGCAAACCCTTCTGCGCTGTTTTCCTAAGTTGAGTTTTTTTTTAAATAAATATTTTGTTGAAAAGTTTTGGTCAACCAACACAGTACATTGTGCATCCTTTACACAATATTATAACAACACAAATAACAATGACCTATTTTATAAACAAAAAATGAATAAATAATAAATAACAAAAATGAAAACTAACCCTAATTGGCAACTGCCTTATCACAAGTAACACTCTCCAAAAATATAATTTAACAGTCCAATATATAATTATCTGTAGCAGCGACCTATACATATTATACAGTATATATTAACAACCCTGGGAGTCCTTCTGGTCCCCCCCCCCTCCCCCCCGATCCTGGGCTGCTGCTGCTGCCTTCTTTTTTCCATTCCATCTATCTTTCTGCGAGTTATTCGACGAACGGTTGCCACCGCCTGGTGAACCCTTGAGCCGACTCCCTTAGAACGAACTTAATCTGCTCTAGCTTTATTAACCCTGCCATGTCATTTATCCAGGTCTCCACCCCCGGGGGCTTGGCTTCTTTCCACATTAACAATATCCTGCGCCGGGCTACTAGGGACGCAAATGCCAAAACATCGGCCTCTCTCGTCTCCTGCACTCCCGGCTCTTGTGCAACCCCAAATATAGCCAACCCCCAGCTTGGTTCGACCCGGACCCCCACTACTTTTGAAAGCACCTTTATCACCCCCATCCAAAACCCCTGTAGTGCCGGGCATGACCAAAACATATGGGTATGATTCGCTGGGCTTCTCGAGCACCTCGCACACCTATCCTCCACCCCAAAAGATTTACTGAGCCGTGCTCCAGTCATATGCGCCCTGTGTAATACCTTAAACTGAATCAGGCTTAGCCTGGCACACTAGGACGACGAGTTTACCCTGCTTAGGGCATCTGCCTACAGCCCCTCCTCGATCTCCTCCCCCAGCTCTTCTTCCCATTTCCCTTTTAGTTCATCTACCATAGTCTCCCCTTCGTTCCTCATTTCCCTATATATATCTGACACCTTACCATCCTCCACCCATGTCTTTGAGATCACTCTGTCCTGCACCTCTTGTGTCGGGAGCTGCGGGAATTCCCTCACCTGTTGCCTCGCAAAAGCCCTCAGTTGCATATACCTGAATGCATTCCCTTGGGGCAACCCATATTTCTCGGTCAGCGCTCCCAGACTCGCGAACTTCCCATCCACAAACAGATCTTTCAGTTGCGTTATTCCTGCTCTTTGCCACATTCCATATCCCCCATCCATTCCCCCCGGGGCAAACCTATGGTTGTTTCTTATCGGGGACCCCCCCAAGGCTCCAGTCTTTCCCCTATGCCGTCTCCACTGTCCCCAAATCTTCAATGTAGCCACCACCACCGGGCTTGTGGTGTAGTTCCTCGGTGAGAACGGCAATGGGGCTGTCACCATAGCCTGTAGGCTAGTCCCCCTACAGGACGCCCTCTCTAATCTCTTCCACGCCACTCCCTCCTCCTCTCCCATCCACTTACTCACTATTGAAATATTAGCGGCCCAATAATACTCACTTAGGCTCGGTAGTGCCAGCCCCCCCCCCCCTATCCCTGCTACGCTGTAAGAATCCCTTCCTCACTCTCGGGGTCTTCCCGGCCCACACAAAACCCATGATGCTCTTTTCAATCCTTTTTTTAAAAAAAAAGCCTTCGTGATCACCACCGGGAGGCACTGAAACACAAAGAGGAATCTCGGGAGGACCACCATCTTAACCGCCTGCACCCTCAACACCTCCTCAATCTCCTCAACACCTCCCACAAATAATCCCACTCCACTCTATCAAAATCTTTCTCGGCATCCATCACCACTACTATCTCCGTTTCCCCCTCTGGTGGGGCCATCATCATTACCCCTAACAGCCTCCGTATATTCGTGTTCAGCTGTCTCCCCTTCACAAACTCAGTTTGGTCCTCGTGGACCACCCCCGGGACACATTCCTCTATTCTCATTGCCATTACCTTGGCCAGGATCTTGGCATCTACATTTAGGAGGGAAATAGGTCTATAGGACCCGCATTGTAGCGGGTCCTTTTCCTTCTTTAAGAGAAGCGATATCGTTGCTTCAGACATAGTCGGGGGCAGTTGTCCCCTTTCCTTTGCCTCATTAAAGGTCCTCGTCAATACCGGGGCGATCAAGTCCACATATTTTCTATAGAATTCGACTGGGAATCCATCCGGTCCCGGGGCCTTTCCCGCCTGCATGCTCCTAATTCCTTTCACCACTTCTTCTACCTCAATCTGTGCTCCCAGTCCCACCCTTTCCTGCTCTTCCACCTTGGGAAATTCCAGCCGATCCAAGAAGCCCATCATTCTCTCCCTCCCATCCGGGGGTTGAGCTTCATATAATTTTTTATAAAATGTCTTGAACACTCCATTTACTCTCTCCGCTCCCCGCTCCATCTCTCCTTCCTCATCCCTCACTCCCCCTATTTCCCTCGCTGCTCCCCTTTTCCTCAATTGGTGTGCCAGCAACCTGCTCGCCTTCTCCCCATATTCGTACTGTACACCCTGTGCCTTCCTCCATTGTACCTCTGCAGTGCCTGGAGCCAGCAAGTCAAATTCTACATGTAGCCTTTGCCTTTCCCTGTACAGTCCCTCCTCCGGTGCTTCCGCATATTGTCTGTCCGCCCTCAAAAGTTCTTGCAGCAACCGCTCCCGTTCCTTACTCTCCTGCTTCCCTTTATGTGCCCTTATTGATATCAGCTCCCCTCTAACCACCGCCTTCAACGCCTCCCAGACCACTCCCACCTGGACCTCCCCATTATTATTGAGTTCCAAGTACTTTTCAATGCACCCCCTCACCCTTAGACACACCCCCTCATCTGCCATTAGTCCCATGTCCATTCTCCAGGGTGGGCGCCCTCCTGTTTCCTCCCCTATCTCCAAGTCTACCCAGTGTGGAGCGTGATCCGAAATGGCTATAGCCGTTTCCTCCGTTCCCCTCACCTTCGGGATCAACGCCCTTCCCAGCACAAAAAAGTCTATTCGCGAGTAGAATTTATGGACATAGGAGAAAAACGAGAACTCCTTACTCCTCGGTCTGCTAAATCTCCACTGGTCTACACCGCCCATCTGCTCCATAAAATCTTTAAGTACCTTGGCTGCTGCCGGCCTCCTTCCAGTCCTGGACTTCGACCTATCCAGCCCTGGTTCCAACACCGTATTAAAATCTCCCCCCATTATCAGCTTTCCCATCTCTAGGTCCGGAATGCGTCCTAGCATCCGCCTCATAAAATTGGCATCATCCCAGTTGGGGGCATATACGTTTACCAAAACCACCGTCTCCCCCTGTAGTTTGCCACTCACCATCACGTATCTGCCCCCGTTATCCCCCACTATAGTCTTTGCCTCGAACATTACCCGCTTCCCCACTAATATAGCCACCCCCCTGTTTTTCGCATCTAGCCCCGAATGGAACACCTGCCCCACCCATCCTTTGCGTAGCCTAACCTGGTCTATCAGTTTCAGGTGCGTTTCCTGTAACATAACCACATCTGCCTTAAGTTTCTTAAGGTGTGCAAGTACCCGTGCCCTCTTTATCGGCCCGTTCAGCCCTCTCACGTTCCACGTGATCAGCCGGGTTGGGGGGCTTCCTACCCCCCCCCCCCCCCCCACCTTGTCGATTAGCCATCCCCTTTTTCCAGCTCCTCACCCGGTTCCCACGCAGCTGTATCTCCCCCAGGCGGTGCCCCCCCGCCCATCCCCTCCCATACCAGCTCCCCCCTCTCCCCAGCAGCAGCAACCCAGTAATTCCCCCCTCCCACCCACCCGCTAGATCCCCCGCTAGCGTAATTACTCCCCCCATGTTGCTCCCAGAAGTCAGCAAACTCTGGCCGACCTCGGCTTCCCCCCGTGACCTTGGCTCGCACCGTGCGACGCCCCCTTCTTCCTGCTTCTCTATTCCCGCCATGATTATCATAGCACGGGAACCAAGCCCGCGCTTCTCCCTTGGCCCTGCCCCCAATGGCCAACGCCCCATCTCCTCCACCTCCCCTCCTCCCCCCCATCACCACCTGTGGAAGAGAGAAAAGTTCCCACATCGCAGGATTAGTACATAAAACTCCTCTTTTCCCCCCTTTTTAACCCCCCTCTTCGCCCCACCACTTTGTTCAAACGTTCTTTTTAATAACCCGCTCATTCCAGTTTTTCTTCCACAATAAAAGTCCACGCTTCATCCGCCGTCTCAAAGTAGTGGTGCCTCCCTCGATATGTGACCCACAGTCTTGCCGGTTGCAGCATTCCAAATTTTATCTTCTTTTTATGAAGCACCGCCTTGGCCCGATTAAAGCTCGCCCTCCTTCTCGCCACCTCCGCACTCCAGTCTTGATAAACGCGGATCACCGCGTTCTCCCATTTACTGCTCCGAGTTTTCTTTGCCCATCTAAGGACCATTTCTCTATCCTTAAAACGGAGGCATCTCACCACTATGGCTCTGGGAATTTCTCCTGCTCTCGGTCCTCGCGCCATCACTCGGTATGCTCCCTCCACCTCCAACGGACCCGCTGGGGCCTCCGCTCCCATTAACGGGTGCAGCATCGTGCTCACATATGCCCCGACGTCCGCTCCCTCCGCACCTTCAGGAAGACCAAGAATCCTCAGGTTGTTCCTCCTTGCGTTCTCCAGTGCCTCCAACCTTTCCACACATCGTTTCTGATGTGCCTCATGCGTCTCCGTCTTCACCACCAGGCCCTGTATGTCGTCCTCATTCTCGGCTACCTTTGCCTTCACGACCCGAAGCTCCCGCTCCTGGGTCTTTTGTTCCTCCTTTAGCCCTTCGATCGCCTGTAGTATCGGGGCCAACAGCTATTTCTTCATTTCCTTTTTGAGCTCTTCCACACAGCATTTCAAGAACTCTTGTTGTTCAGGGCCCCATGTTAAACTGCCACCTTCCGACGCCATCTTGGTTTTTGCTTGCCTTCCTTGCCGCTGTTCTAAAGGATCCACTGCAATCCGGCCACTTTCTCCTTTTTTCATCCGTATCCAGGGGGGATTCCCTTCTGGTTTACCGCACAGTGTTTTTAGCCGTCAAAATTGCCATTGGGGCTCCTATCAAGAGCCCAAAAGTCCGTTTCACCGGGAGCTGCCGAAACGTGCGACTCAGCTGGTCATCGCCGCACCCGGAACAAGTTGAGCCTTTTTAATGGGGGAGAGACTCTTCAAGGTCAAGATACGAACCAATTAATGCAATTACCCAACTCCTGCCCTGCTTTTGTAACCAGACAGCTGATTAAACTGGTTCAATTAAGCTTCTGTTAAATGGTATCCAACAAAAGATTAGGGCAGCACGGTGGTGCAGTGGGTTAGCCCTGATGCCTCATGGCGCCGAGGTCCCAGGTTCGATTCCGGCTCTGGGTCACTGTCCGTGTGGAGTTTGCACATTACCCCATGTTTGCGTGTGTTTCGCCCCCACAACCTAAATATGTGCAGGTTAGGCGGATTGGCCATGCTAAAGTGCCCCTTAATTGGATAAAAATTAATTGAGTACTCTAAATTAAAAAAAAAAAGATTTTTTTTTTTCTTTTTTGAAACAATTCTTTTAATTATCAAAGTTTTTTTTACATGTTATACATGCAGTAAGGATAACTGCCATTTACAACGTACATGTTGATTTCATTTGTGCCGGAATCCCCTCCCCCTCTTCATTGTTTCAGGGTCCTTTCCTCGGCCCTTCACTGTACAATGGGTAGTTATCCGTTATTTTGGGGCTGGTTTAGCACACTCGGCTAAATCGCTGGCTTTTAAAGCAGACCAAGGCAGGCCAGCAGCACGGTTCGATTCCCGTACCAGCCTCCCCAAACAGGCGCTGGAATGTGGCGACTAGGGGCTTTTCACAGTAACTTCATTGAAGCCTACTCGTGACAAGCGATTTTCATTTTCATTCATTTTATTTTACAAGTGAGTAGTGCCCTCCCTTTCTCCCTACTTTTGTTGTTGGGCATCCCCCCTTTTCACCCGCTCTCCCTGTCCTGTTTTCGGCCTTCCCTTGGGGGTTCCTTTTCTTGTTCTAGGCTCTCTAGGCCTCCCCACCCGGTAGCTCCCCTCCCTCCCTTTCCTGCCTGCTCCCTGTGGTCCCGTTGGCTCCTGTACGTCCTCTCCCCCCTAAACATTCTACTGGTTGTTGGCTTCAAGCAGGTCCTAGAACAAGTTGGTGAATGGCCTCCACACTATGTGGAAGCCATCCTTGGACGCTCGGATGGTGAACTTGATCTTCAGGTGGAGAAATTCCGAGAGATCTGCCAGCCAGTCTGCAGCTGTGGGTGGTGCTGCTGATCGGCAGCCGAGCAGGATTCTCCGGCGGGCGATTAGAGAAGCAAAGGCTAGGGCCTCAGCTCTCTTCCCCATGAATAGTTCTGGCTGGTCTGATACCCTGAAGACTGCCATTTTTTAGCATGGCTCCACCCTCGCCCCCACAACCTTGGACATTGCCCCGAAGAAGGCTATCCAGAATCCTACAAGTCTAGGGCATGCCCGGAACTTGTGGGTGTGGTTGGCCAGGCTTCCCTGGCAACGTTCACATTTGACCTCCACCTCCAGGAAGAACCTACTCATTCTGGTTTTTGTCAGGTGCCTTGCACATGAGGGAGTGATGTTGGCCCTGCACAGTGCTTCACTCCAGTCTCCAACCTATTTCTGTCCTAGCTCTTTCTCCCATTTTTCCCGAGTTTCGTCCAGTGGTGAGAGCATCCTTTCTAAAAGTCATCCATACAGGTCCCCACAGTTTCACCATCACAGGCTTTCCGTGTCCAGTAACTCCTCTGACACTGTGCTTTTCGGGGTTCGTGGGTATGTAGTCCTCTCCTTGCAGAGAAAGTTTTTGACCTGTAGATGTCGGATTTTGTTCCGCCTGGTCTCTTTGTCAGCTCCTCTAAGGTCGCTAGCCTGTCACCCGTGTAAAAGCCCCTAATCTCTTTCTCTTCCCCCCCCCCCCCCCCCACCAAACAAAATATTGTTGATGGGAACTCGGAACTGATGGTACTGTTGAAAGTTAGGGAGAAGTATTTGGGCTTTCTCTAGTGCAAGCTAACCATTTGTCAGCCCAAGCCTGAATATTATTCTGCCATTTCTCAGCCCAGGTTACTTTGTTTTGATATAGTTCTGAATAGAGCTTTACGTAGAATAATTAGCGAACATCCCCACTCTAAATCCTATGAAACTGTTGCCAAATAGCTGATAATGCTGAATTAATTAACCTCCAGTACCACTTAGCTCTTGATTTCATCACAACTTTTAAGTAGAGATGGACATGAGAGCTGAATGCTAGATATCAAGGCATCATTAAACTGAGCATGACATCAAAGAACTTCTGCAAAACTAGGGCTACAATGATTTGGCTCCAAAAATCACATATCTTCCTGTATTTCAGGTATGTTTGTAACAATTGAAGAATTTTCCCCTTGACCTTCAGTTTTGAAGGTCAGCATTGAATCCATTGTAAGTGTCAATGATATGTTTGATTTATCCTTAACCTGCTACCTTTTAGATATGGCAAGAGTTTATAACTGGGACGTTAAAAGGAGAAGTTCTGAAGCAGCCTCTAAAAGTACCGCATAGTTCACAAAAACACATTTTTACACACAGTTTAACTACCAAACTCACTTTTGTTTCCTTTTTAAAAAAAAATCCACCAATTTGGCAACATTTGTGTTTGGAAAGCTGCAGTTATTTTAGTCTTTGGAAACAAAGAAAAAATGAATGTTAAACCCAAGAACAGACAAGAGACTGAAACTACAGATATGTAGGCATACTGGTTTATTGCATGCTTATATGGCATTTGTGGAAGTGGAAAAGAATGATATAAAGTACAGGTTCAAAATGTATTGTTGCCAGTTTTCACAACAAGCCACACTTGCAGCAGTCCTGCAGCCCAGTCGTACAGACACAATAGGCAACTTGTGTATCCACGCAACTGGTTCTTGCTGTGATACGATACCTGTAAAGATTTTGTATGGTTCTATCATGAGATGTTATTAAACTGCTGAACAGAACAAAGCAAGTGCACTTGCATTATTTAATTCTGCGTATTTTCCTGTGTAATTTGTACTCAATATGAGGAATGCCAGAGCTAAGAGAAAGCAGTATTGTCAATTTCAGGCATTTAATGCCAGGATTAACATTGACATCAGGTAACGTGTGGGTTAGGTTGGAAGTAAAACCTTAAATCCAAACTTTGGAAACTTTACAGTACCAGTATTAATATTTTTAATTTCCTATGTGACCATCTTGTCCTTGAGTGAGCCTGCTAGGTACCGCAAGGCACTATCCAATCTCAAACCATATCTCTTTAGGTAGAGTAAATAAACCCTTCATGACTTTAGCACCTCTTTCAAATCTTCTCTAAGCCTCATCTGCTTTTAAGATTCCATGTAACTGTAATCCTTCATTCCTGGAACCATTCTGGTAAATCATTTTTGTATCCTTGCAAGTCTTTACATACCTCCTAAAGAATTGGACACCAACTAGAGCCAAACTAGTATTTTGTACAGCTTTAGCTTAAAATAATTTGTGCACAAGCATCCACAGGACTCTTTGCATTCCCTTTAAAATTATGCCATTTAGTCTATATTCTTCCTATCAAAATGTATCCTCCCAATTTTCTGCGTTGCATTTCAGGCGTCCTCCCATTCCATCAGCTTGTCTGTGTCCACATAAAGCCTATTACTGTTTTCCTCATTGTTTACTGCACTTCTAAGTTTCTTGTCATCTGCATATTTTGAAGTTGTGTCCTTTAATCCTAATCCTAAATCAAAGTCATTGATGTATATCAAAAACATAATGGTCTTGGTACTGAATTCTGAGGAATATCACTGTTTCCCTCTCCGAAAGACAACCATTCATCACAACTCCATTTTCTGTACTTTTGCCAATTTTATATCCATTTAACCACTGTCCCTTTTATTCCGTGCATTTCAATTTTACTAACGCACCTATTATGTGGTGCCTTATCAAACTCCTTTTGAAGGAACATATACCCAACATCAACTACACCATTCGCCCTGATATCTCATTAAAAAAACCCTGAAGATTTACCCATAATAAATCCCTGCTGGCTCAAATAGGTCTTGATTTTCGTCCCACCATCTTTTAAATCATGAAACATATTGTAAAAATCATTTTATTTTCCAAACATAAATCTATATAGTCGGTTGGTATATAAACCTCTTAATAGCTAACTGATCAGAACTCTTTTTAACAAACATTATCTGAAAATACTTTTTAAGAACTTTTTTTTAAAAACCTACCTGTGATCTGATGTACCCATGGCTGAGGTGGAATGGTTAAATGCCACCTCAGAGGCCAGTTAGCCTGCCGAAAAAGGCAGTGTATGCAAAACCTAGGCCTCAGCTGGGCAGGGAAAGGAGTGGGTGCATCTTTAAATTAATACATATACATGCATTAGTCTGATACATCTATATATCTGTTTTAGGTTGAAATAAATGAGGCGATGAATATTAATTTTTAATGTCCTTTGTGTGCACTTGTGATGGGCAGCACAGTGGTTAACACTGTTGCTTCACAGCACCAGGAACCCGGGTTCGATTCCCGGCTTGGGTCACTGTCTGTGTGGAGTCTGCACACTCTCCCCTTGTCTGCGTGGGGTTCCTCGGGTGCTCCGGTTTCCTCCCACTAGTCCGGAAATACGTGCTTGTTAGGTGAATTGGACATTCTGAATTCTCCCTCAGTGTACCTGACCAGGCGACTAGGGGATTTTCACAGTAACTTAATTGCAGTGTTAATGTAAGCCTACTTGTGATAAAGATTATTATTAATAAAGATTATTATTAGTTATGAATGAACTTCTGTTATTAATTGTATTTATGTATCTCTGTTAGGCAAAATCAAACACTTATAAACTGTTTATAAAGCTATTTATTATTCATCAATGAATCTGTATATCTCAATTGTAAATGTAATTTTTATTGCATTTTGTTATTTTTAAATAGCTGTGTCTGTATCTCTGTCTTATTTTGAAAGTATTTGTTTGTTCCTGCCTATTTCAAGCCATTCCATGCATCCACCTGTGTGAGGCAACTTGTACTTACAACATCAGCCATCAGAAGTAAGTGTTCACTGGCAATGTCACACTCACTGGCTTCTAGCAGACCACAGCGCTGGGGAGGTGGCGAAGATGGGAGACGTTGAAACAGAAACACTATGAAGACCCAAGTCCAAGCTTCAACCCAGACCTCTGGGCCCAGGCAGCTTCAGACATAAGCAGAGGCAATGATGCAACTTGTAAGTCAAAAATCCTGAGGTCTGTGATAGGGTGGAAGGTGAAACTCATTAAATGTCAAATGTTGATGGTACAAAGCAAAATTGGCACGACACAAGTAAAGAAACAAAAGATTGGTCTATTAGGAGGTGTAAATTACAGCTGAGCAACCTGGGATCAGTGATAATGATCTGAAATTGTTAACTCTGTTCAGCCTGAAAGGTTGTAATGTTCTCGATTGAAAGATGAGGTGCTGTTCCTTGATCTTATGCTGCACTTCATTGAAACGTTTTAGGATACTGCGGACAGCAATGTCATAGTGGGATGAGGAATTAAAATGGCAAGAGTCTGGAAGCTCAGGTTCACAACTGTGGAGAGCAAAGTGATCACCTAATCTAGCTTTGGCCTCTAATGTACAGGAGCCTGCATTGTGAGAACATAAGAACTAGGAGCAGGAGTAGGCCATCTGGCCCCTCGAGCCTGCTCCACCATTCAATGAGATCATGGCTGATCTTTTGTGGACTCAGCTCCACTTTCCGGCCCGAACACCATAACCCTTAATCCCTTTATTCTTCAAAAAACTATCTATCTTTATCTTAAAAACATTTAATGAAGGAGTCTCTACTGCTTCACTGGGCAAGGAATTCCATAGATTCACAACCCTTTGGGTAAAGAAGTTCCTCCTAAACTCAGTCCTAAATCTACTTCCCCTTATTTTGAGGCTATGCCCCCTAGTTCTGCTTTCACTCGCCAGTGGAAACAAGCTGCCCGCATCTATCCTATCCTGAGCAGTGAATATAGTAGACAAAATGGAAAAAGAATATCAATAAGTTGCTGATTCATTTACACCTGAAAGGACTTTAGGATCATGGATGATGGGAAGGAAAGGTTTGCATAGGAAGGCTCTTTGGAAATGAGGAGTGCAGGTTAGAGGTGATTGTCAAGTGGACTAGTGTCTCTGGGGAGGGGGTGGGGAGCAGTCTCTTTGCAATGCCAAAAGGGGAAGGAAGAGGAAGTCGTGTTTGGTGGTGGCATTGCTCTGGGGGTGAAGCAATGGCAGACAATGAACCAAATGTGGAGGGTGGCGCGTAATTCCCTTATTTCTCATTTTATTTTGTCATCACTTTTGATCCTTGGATCTTTAATGAACGCATGCCTTTAAGTCGAGCAGAGGAGTGAAGAACTCAAGTTTCAAAATAGTACACTGTGCTATGAAGTTGTAGCTTGTGAACAGAAGGACGCAGACTTTCTTACACCCAAGAGATCGTAGGGATTTTGTTTGATAGATTGGCTAGTGGCCAATGGATTGGCCAGGTACAATATTCCACCTGGCAATAGACAGTGATTGGGTTCTGCCAGGTGGGGGTTTTGAGAGGACCCAGCAGAGAAAACTGGACACAGGAGAGGTGTGTTGCTCTGTCTCTCCCAAATGTTTCCTGCCTGCTGGATCTAAGTGCAGAGAAGTCTCAAGACCCTAATGAGTCTACAGTAAAAACATTACAGATTGAAAGCAAGGTCATCCAATTAGAGTCTGAGACTAAAGAAAAATCTTACTGGAAGACCTCCATCTGAAATAGACATTTATCCTTTTGGTATATTTTTTTACACTTCTTTTCCCGCTGTTTGTCACGTGTGTGTGGGGGTTAGAAATTTGATAATTTGCTAGTTGTATTTGCTGCCTATATAATTATAGTTACTGTTCGTTAATAAAAGTTAATTGTGTTTAAATTTACAAACCTGGTGAGTAGTTATTGGGCAGACAAAGACCAACCATTTCGGGTATTTTAAGTGTTTAAGTATTTCGGGTGTTGCAACTCGAGGACAAGTGGGACTGGAATTGACTGTGCACTAGCCCAGGGTGTCATAATTTGGGGACTCGACCGGGATCTTTGGAACAGTAGACAGCTGCGATTTGGGAGGTGGAATATATTAAAGACGCACTCTATTTGTAATAGCATAACACAATGGCTCTGGAAGCTGCTTACGGCATTTCGTCCAGTGGAGGACCTGTCTTTGGTTTATTTACAAGGGCTTTGAAGAGACAAGTTACTTGCATTAGCAAGTGAATTTAAAGTAGAGTTGCATTTAGGAAGCAATTTTTCGGGCACTGCTGCCTCACGGTGCTGAGGACCCGGGTTCGATCCCTGACCCGAGTCACTGTCTGTGTGGGGTTTGCACGTTCTCCCCGTGTCTGAGTGGGTCTGACACCCCACAACCCAAAAAGATGTGCAGGGTAGGTGAATTGGCCACGCTAAATTGGGGTTGTCGGGGGGGGGGGGGGGGGGAAGAATTGTGCTACTCAAAATTTATTTTTAAAAATGAAGCAATCTTTCTTCTGTTCGAGACATTCGTTCAGAACTCTTTTCCATAGCCTTCTCTCTGTGGCTTTTTCATGGTCTCTTCAATGGCTGCTTACATCCTTCTCTGTGTGGCAGATTTCATGACCTGCCTCATGGCTACTCATATCCTTCTCCCTTTTGCCTGTTCCAAATCAACTCATTTTCTCTCTCTCTTTAAGCTCTGCCCAGCCCTTAAAACAAAGGTCCTCCTCTGGAATGTAAAGGCTGGAACTTATCAACTATAATTGGGCTGCTTGATTGCCCACTTCCATTTACACAAAAGACCAGAGTTACGCCATTCAAATGCAACTACCCTCCATTGACTGACAAATAGGTCTTCAGACTCTGTAATGGGATAATGGATGGTCATGCAGGAATGTTTCAAAAGACAACAGATCTCGGGTGAATAACCTATGCATTTCCTAACGAGTTTAAGTCTGAATGGGACCATGTGACTCAGCCAGGTGTGGGCATATCCTTCGGAGTCTGCTAACCCCTAAATTGCCTGCTACATCTTGGAACACATTTCTGTACCCAAGTTCCTAATATCCCTATCATGGCACAGTTAAAGCTAGGAAATCATGGACTTCCGGTGGCGGCCATGGAGGAGTAGGTCGCACATTCGATAGCTCCCGCCTGTAACGGACGTTTGGACCTTTTTCCCCCGACGATTCTTGGATTTTATGGGATAAATCGGTGAACTGTGCAACATTAAGGAGGATTCCCTCTGAGGTATGGAGAATTGGACCAGAAGTCGCCGTGTGAAACGACTCAGTCCTGGTAGTGAGAAGCAAGCGGAGCCGGTATTGCGGGACAGCATGGTGGAGGACAAGGGCCGAGGAGAGACGGCACAGTGGTCGACGGAGCAGCTGGTGAAGTTTTTTGAGGATTGCTTCGCCAAGCTGAAAAAGGATTCGCTGGACCCGATCAAAGCTTTGATTGATCAAGTAGTCTTGAATCAGGAGACCCAAGGGAAAGTGATACAGGAGATCGACCAAAGGTTATCCGATCAGGAGGACTATATAACCATGCTGGAGAACAAGGTGGAGGTGTTGGACGACCGCCGGAAGAGGATGCAGGAGAAGCTGGAGGACTTGGAGAATAGGTCCAGGAGGCAGAACCTCAGAATTGTTGGCCTCCCTGAAGGCAGTGAGGGATCGGATGCCAGGGCATATGTGTCGGACATGCTGGAGACGTTGATGGGGCTGGGACGTTCCCTGGAGGTGCTCAGAGTCCTCACGAGGAAGCCCAGGGCGAATGACCCGCCAAGGGCCATAGTGGTACGTTTTCACCGATTTACGGATAAGGAACGCGTCTTGCGGTGGGCCAAGTGGGAGAACTGTGAGTTGCGTATTTATCAGGACCTGGGAGCGGAGTTGGCCAAGAGGTGGGCTGGGTTCAATCGGGCAAAGGTGACCCTCTTCAAGAAGGGGGTGAAGTTCGGGATGCTGTACCCAGCGCGGCTGTTGGTTACGCACGAGGAACGGGACTTTTATTTTGAGATGTCGGACGATATATGGACATTCATTAAAGAAAAGAAGCTGGAGATGATTTAAAAGATATTTAAGCTGCGGAGAAGTTTTGTAGCGGTGGTTCGTAATACTGTACTGTTTAAAAAAAATTTTTTAAAGATTTTATGTCGTTCTGGGTGAAATAATGGGCTGTGGTTATGGTTGGAGGGTGTTTTGTCTTGCAGGGATTTGATGCGGGGGGAGGGGTCTTGAAGTTAGAGCTATTCTTCGGGAGACTGGGTTTTGTTTTAAGTGATTGTCTCTGCACTGGTTTATGTTAATTTCCTTTTTTTTGCTGCTGTTTACTTACTGGGGAATGTGATACTGTTGAAAGGTTTATTCATATGGGGGGAGAGGTTCGAACAATAGGGAGACAGACTGTTTGGCACCGGGGCGGGGGTTATCGGGGTCAGCATTGTTCAGCTGACTCTCGGAAGCGCAGTGGGGGGTGTGCAAGTGTTAAGCTGGTACTTGACCTTGAGGATGAGGTTTCTGGTGCTGTTGGGGGGGGGGGGGAGGCTGTTTTGCTTACAGGGGAGGAACTATTATCGCGGAATAAATGGGAGGTCGGGAACAGCTGCTGCTCATGGGGGTACTCGGGAAAGCGGGGGGTGGAGGCTCGGGGCTGGCCTAAAAAGAGTGATGGCTAGTCGGCCGGGGGGGGGGGGGGGGGGGGAGTCGCGGTGGAAGCCCCCCAGCCCCCCGTCCAGGCTGATTACGTGGAACGTGAGAGGACTGAATGGGCCGGTCAAGAGGGCTCGTGTGTTCGCACATCTAAGGGAGCTGAAGGCAGACGTGGCAATGCTACAAGAGACACATCTAAAGGTCATAGATCAGGCGAGATTGAGGAAGGGATGGATTAGCCAGGTGTTCCACTCAGGGCTGGACTCAAAGACAAGGAGGGTAGCAATTTTGATTAGTAAGCGAATGCCATTTGAGGCTGGGAGAATCATGTCAGATAAGGGGGTTAGGTACATAATGGTGAGTGGAAGGTTGGAGGGTGTACGAGTGGTGCTCGTGAACATACATGCTCCGAACTGGGACGACGTGGAATTTATGAGGTGTGTGCTAGGTAAGATCCCGGACTTAGAGTCACATAACCTGATCATGGGTGGGGGGGACTTTAACACGGTTATCGATCCGGAATTGGACCGGTCAATATCCAGGTCAGGGAGGAGGCCGGCTGTGGCAAAGGAATTGAAGGGCTTTATGGTACAGATGGGGGTTATAGACCCATGGAGGTTTACACGGCCGAGGGCAAAGGAGTTTTCTTTTTTTTCTCACGTCCATAAGGTTTACTCTCGTATTGACTTTTTTGTTCTGAGCAGAGCGCTTATACCGAAGGTGACGGGGACGGAATACTCGGCAATTGCAGTGTCGGATCATGCCCCGCATTGGGTGGATTTGCGGGTTAGTGAGGAGAGAGGGCAGCGTCTTATGGAGACTGGGTGTGGGGTTGCTAGTGGATGAAACGGTCTGCGGGCGGGTGAATAAGTCCATCCAGAACTACCTGGAAACAAATGACACGGGAGAGGTATCGGCAGTGGCAGTTTGGGAAGCTCTGAAGGCAGTTGTTAGAGGGGAACTAATTTTGATTCGGTCCCACAGGGAAAAGGGGGAACGGGCTGAGAAGGAGAGATTAGTGGAGGAGATACTCCGGGTGGACAGGAGATACGCGGAGGCCCAGGACGCGGGGTGCCTGAGGAAGCGGCGGAAGTTACAGGCGGAGTTTGAGCTGTTGACCACAGGGAAAGCAGTGGAACAGTTGAGGAAGGTAAAGGGGGTGGTTTAGGATGTTGGTGTAACAGCTTAGGAAGAGAGAGGCAGCCAGGGAGATTGGTAGAGTGAAGAATAGGGATGGTAAAATGGTCTTGGACCCAGGGGGGGTGAACAAAGTTTTTAAAGAATTTTACAGTAAATTGTGTGAGTCGGAACCCCCGGCTCGAGTGGAGGGGTTGAGGCAATTTCTGGATCAGTTGAGGTTTCCGAGGGTGGAGGAGGACCTGATGGAGGGGCTGGGAGCCCCAATTGAGATTGAGGAAATTATCAAGGGGCTGGAGGGCATGCAGTCGGGCAAAGCTCCGGGGCCTGACGGCTACCCGGTGGAATTTTATAAGAAGTTCTCAGATATTGAGCCCACTGCTGATGAGGACATTTAATGAGGCTAGAGAGAAGGGAATCCTCCCTCCGACAATGTCGCAGGCCTCGACTTCACTTGTTCTTAAACGGGAGAAGGATCCGGAGCAGTGTGGGTCATATAGGCCGATCTCGCTTTTGAATGTGGATGCCAAGTTGTTGGCTAAGATATTGGCCACAAGGATAGAAGACTGCGTTCCGGGGAGGGTGATAGGGGAAGATCAGACGGGATTCGTTAAGGGCAGGCAACTCAAGGCCAACGTTCGGAGACTTTTAAATGTTACTATGATGCCCTCAGAAAGAGGAGAGGCATAGGTGGTGGTAGCGATGGATGTGGAGAAGGCTTTTGACCGGGTGGAGTGGGAGTACCTGTGGGAGGCGCTGGGAAGATTTGGGTTTCGTGAGGGCTTTATTGGCTGGGTACGGTTGCTCTACCAGGCGCCTGTAGCGAGTGTGCGTACGAACCGGCTGAGGTCGGGGTATTTTAAATTGCATCGAGGGACGAGGCAAGGGTGCCCCCTCTTCCCGTTATTGTTTGCTCTAGCTATAGAGCCACTGGCCATGGCGTTAAGAGTTTCAAGGAACTGGCAGGGGCTGGTTCAGGGGGATGGAGCACCGGGTCTCTCTCTACGCGGACAATTTGCTTTTGTACATTTTGGACCCGTTGGAGGGGATGGGGAAGGTTATGCGGATCTTGGGAGAATTTTCAGTTTTTCGGGGTATAAATTGAACATGGGCAAGAGCGAGATGTTCGTGATTCAGGCTAGAGGGCAGGAGGAGAGACTGGGAGAGCTGCCGTTAGTATGGTAGGGAAGAGCTTTCGATATCTGGGAATCCAGGTGGCCCGGGAATGGGAGGCACTGCATAAGCTTAATCTATCTCGGTTGGTAGAGCAAATGGAAGGGGACTTTAAGAGATGGGACATGCTCCCGTTGTCACTGGCGGGTAGGGTACAGACCGTGAAAATGACAGTCCTCCCCAGATTTCTGTTTGTCTTTCAATGCCTCCCCATCGTCATCCCTAAGGCCTTTTTCAAGCGGGTGAACAAGATCATTTTGGGCTTTGTGTGGGCGGATAAAACCCTGCGGGTGAAGAAAATGTTGTTGGAGCGTAGTCCGGGGGGGGGGGGGGGGGGGGGTCGGCGCTGCCGAACCTCTGCAACTACTACTGGGCGGCTAATATAGCCATGATTAGGAAGTGGGTAATGGGGGAGGGTTTGTCATGGGAGCGGTTGGAGGCGGCGTCCTGTAAAGGCACCAGTCTGGGAGCATTGGTAACGGCACCTCTGCCGTTCTCGCCGGCCCGATACTCCACAAGTCAGGTGGTTGTGGCGGCACTGAGGATCTGGGGGCAATGGAGGAGGTATAAGAAGGTGGAGGGTGCGTCAGTCTGGACCCCGATTTGTAACAACCACAGGTTTGTACCGGGCAGGCTGGATGGCGGGTTTCAGAGCTGGCAGAGGGCAGCAATTAGAAGGATGGGGGATCTGTTTATAGATGGCAGCTTTCCCAGCTTGGAGGCGCTGGAGGATAAATTTAAACTGCTGCCAGGGAATGGTTTTAGATATTTGCAAGTGCGAGACTTCCTGAGGAAACAGCTGTTGGCCTTTCCGCTGCTGCCGCCACGGGGGATACAGGATAGAGTAATTTCCAGTACCTGGGTGGGAGAGGGGAAGGTAGCGGATATTTACCAGGAGCTGTTGGAGGCTGAAGAAACCCCGGTGGAAGAGCTTAAGGGCAAGTGGGAGGACGAGCTAGGAGGAGAGTCAGAGGCGGGTCTATGGGCGGACGCCCTAAGCAGGGTCAATTCCTCCTCATCATGTGCCTTGTTTAGCCTAAAACAATTTAAGGTGGTCCACCAGGCACACATGATGGCGACGTGGATGAGCAAGTTTTTCGGGGTAGAAGATAGATGTGTGAGGTGGGCGGGAACCCCAGCAAACCATGTCCACATGTTCTGGGCGTACCCGAAGCTCGGAGGGTTTTCGCTGGGGTTTGCGAAGACAATGTCCACGGTGCGAGAAACACGGGTGGTGCCGAGTCCAGAGGTAGCGATCTTTGGAGTGTCAGAAGATCAGGGAGTGAAAGAGGCCGACGTCCTGGCCTTTGCCTCCCTGGTAGCCCGGAGACGGATCTTTTTAATGTGGAGGGACTCGAAGCCCCCGAGTGTAGAGACTTGGGTCAGTGACATGGCTGCGTTTCTCAGTCATGAGAAAATAAAGTTTGCCTTGAGAGGGTCAACATTGGGGTTCTGTCGGAGGTGGCAGCCGTTCGTCGACTTTCTCGGGGAAAATTAAAATGTCGGCAGGAGCAGCATTCTGAAGGGGGCGCGGATAGGTGTTAGATGGTAGAGGTGTGTGAAGATTGGATCGGGTGGGGAAATGTTTATTTTACTATGTTAATGTTTTTGTTATTATAAAAATTTAGCAAATACCTTAATAAAGACTTCCGGTGGCGTGTGCGAGCAGGGCACCGCAGCAACAAGAGGTCCCGCCGGTGGCTGCGATTCGCGGCGATTTCGGTGAAATCCCCGAGTCCTCACGCACCCCCGACTATCGTCGGCCTTTGGGGCTGCCACGAGCAGCCAGGGGGGCCGGTTTAAAAACCGGCGAAGAACCCCGCGCGGGTGTCGGGCGGCGGGGGGCTGAGGCGCCGGGCCCAGCGCAGCAGGTCAGCGTAGCGGGGGCGGAGCTACAAGGAGGCTGAGGCGGCAGACCCGAGGCCAGGGCACCATGTAGGGAGGGTGCTCCACGTCGGATGGCTCCCACCTAGGAAGAAGGTTGAAGCCTGGTCCCAGGTGAATGCAGAGGAGAAAGAAAGGAGATTTAAGGAAGTTTGTTGAAAGTTTTTCTTTTTCTTCCCCCCTTTTTTTTTCAGAAAAGAAGAATGTCAGATTGATGAAGGGCAGGAGGGTGAAGGGGGAGAGAGGAGAAAAGAAAGATAAAAAACAATAAGCCGCTAAAGGATGCGAAGAGCAGCGTCGAAGAAAGGAGGAAACGCGGGTGCGCTGCCGAAGGAGAAGACGAGCAAAAGTGTTCACAGGATGGCGGAAGCCGAACTGCAAGGCGGGGCCGCACTACGTACGGTGGGGAAGATGACCGAGGTGATGGCGGTGGAGCTGGAAAAACATTTGGTGAGGCACATGGAGGCCTTGAGGAAAGAGATGGCGGTCGTGTTGAGGTCATGGGTGGAGGAGGCAATCGGCCTGATGAGGGTGGAGGTGGCAAAGGCATCAGCCGAGGTGAGAGAGCAGGGCAAGAAGATGAAGGAGGTGGAGGAGGCCGTGACACGACACAGCGACCAGGTCACCTCGATGGTGAACGAGCTGCGGAGGGTGGTGGAGGTTAACCGAGGACTCCGAGCAAAGCTGGAAGACTTGGAAAACCGCTCAAGGTTTTCACAATTTGAGAATTGTGGGCTTGCCCGAAGGGACAGAGGGCCCAAGGCCAATGCAATACTTCACCAAGAAGTTGGCAGAGCTGATGGGGGAGGGTGAGAGCCCCACCCTGTACGAGCTAGACTGAGCTCATCGGTCATTAAGGCCGAAGCCCAAAGTGAACGAGCCGCCAAGCGCAGTAATTATCTGCTTCCATAAGTTTTGCATGAAGGAGAAAGTATTAAGCTGGGCGAAGCAGGAGCGTGAGGTGCTGTGGGATGGTACTGCGGCTCGGAGATACCAGGACTTGACGGTGGAGTTGGCAAAAAGACGAGCGGCGTTTGGGCGAGTGAAGGCGACTTTGAACAAGAAGGGGGTGCGATTTGGTGTGGTGTACCTGGCGAAGTTGAGAGTAACATATAACGCCAAAGACTTTTATTTTGAGACAGTAGAGGCGGCTGAGGCGTTCATGAGGGCAGAAGGCTTGGGACAGACGTGAAGAGCGGAACTGGAAGAGAGACTGTGGACTGTTTGAGCGGCTGGAAAATGTACAAATGTTACAACTTTCTTTTTACTGATTTGTATTGAAATTTTCTTCTCTTTGCATTGTTACAGAGTTCAAGTTAATGGCGTTCTGTGTTGCAACGGTTAAATGTTATGTTAGTGAATTGTAGGGGTTGGATTGTTGGGTTTGTTTTGGTGTTTCTTTCTCTGGGACTGGGTGGAAGGGGGTGAGAGGTCTTGGCGGGGGGGAGCCACCCGCGCTAGCTAACTCTCGTCAGTTAGTGAACAGAGGTGAGGTGAGACTGCGGACGTTGGCGCCTGGATAGCAGGCTTCAATGGGCCTACGAGGCGAGCAAGAGGAGGTGGAGAGATGGATGTTGGCGGATGTTTTTGTAGGGGGGGTTCATGGGAGGGGGGGGAAGAGGGGGTTCGATGTTAACAATGGACAGGGGCGATCAGGCTTATGGGGCAGGGCCCGGTGGTATGGTGATGGTGGATAAGAAAGGTGGGGGGGGTGAGAGACCCCCAGTAAGGATAATCACGTGGAACGTGAGAGGGCTAGGAGGTCCGGATGTTAACAATGGACAGGGGCGGGTCAGGCTTATGGGGCAGGGCCCGGTGGTATGGTGATGGTGGATAGGAAAGGTGGGGGGGGTGAGAGACCCCCAGTAAGGATAATCACGTGGAACGTGAGAGGGCTAGGAGGTCCGGTCAAGAGGTCAAGGGTGCTTGCACATCTTAAAGGTTTGAAAGCCGATGTAGCAATGCTGCAGGAGACTCACTTGAGGGTGAAGGACCAGGTGAGTCTTAAAAAGGGCTGGGTTAGCCAAGTGTTTCACTCCAGATTTGATGGAAGGGCTCGAGGGGTAGCGGTGCTGGTCAGCAAAAGGGTACGCTTACAGATGGAGAAGGTGGTGGCAGATCAGGGGGGTAGATATGTGATTGTGACAGGGGCACTGGAGGGGAGATTAGTGGCGCTGTTAAGTGTATACGGTCCCAATTGGGACGATGTGGGATTCGCGAGTAAGTTGTTTGGGGCTATTCCCGACTTGGACATGCATGAGCTGATTGTGGGGGGGGACTGGAACTTGGTGCAGGAGCCAAGGTTGGACAGATCATGGCCGTGCTCGCTGGTCCCATCGGGGGGGGGGGGGGGGGGGGGGGCGAAGGCGCTGGCTGGGCTAATGGTGGAAATGGGAGGGGTGGACCCTTGGATGTTCCTGCACCCAAGGGAATGGGAGTATTCGTTTTTAGCAGCGGTCCATAAGGTATACCCGCGGATCGACTTTTTTGTGGTGGGGAAGGCTTTTCTGGCTGGAGTCAAGGGTTCGGAATACTCTGCAATTGCAGTGTCAGATCACGCTCCACATTGGGTGGATATGGTGCTGGAGAAGGGGGCAGCGCAGAGACCGGGGTGGAAACTGGATGTGGGGCTTTTGGGGAACCAAGTGTTCTGTGAGAAAATTGAAAAGGTAATTAAGGAATATGTAGGTTTCAATTGTACGGGTGAGGTGTCGAAGGCAGTCGTCTGGGAGGCTCTAAAGGCAGTGGTGAGAGGTGAGGTAATTTTGTTTAAGGCCAGGGTGGATAATGAGGAGAGGTTGGAGTGGCAGAGGGTAATAGATGAGATGTTGGAGGTAGATAGGAGGTATGCAGAGGATGGGGACCCGGCGAAGCTGAAAAAGAGGAAGGAACTACAGGCGAGCTTCGACCGACTGTCCACCAGGAAGGCGGTGCGCCAACTGAGACGAGCAAGGGGTGCAGTTTATGAACATGGATATGTTAGCAGGTCAGCTCCGGAGGGAGGCAGCGGCAAGGGAAATTCTTCAGGTGAAGGATAGGGCAGGGAAGTTGGTGGTGGCCCCAGTGCTGATTAACAAGGTTTTTGAGGAGTTTTATGAGAGGTTGTACAAGTCAGAGCCACTTGGGGGAGACCGTGAGATGCAGGAATTTCTAGATGGGTTGGAGTACCCGATGCTAGGGGAGGGGGACAGGGCTACATTAGAAGGAGCAATAGTGGAGCAGGAGATAAAGGATGCGATTGGGAGGATGCAGTTGGGGAAGGTGGCAGGGCGCATGGGTTTCCGGTGGAATATTATAAAAGAATTTAAGGATAGGTTGGCACCCCTGATGGTGGGGATGTTTGAGGAGGCGATAGGGAAGGGGGTGTTGCCGCAAACCTTGGGGCAGGCATCGATTTCCCTGTTACTAAAAAAAACTAAGGATCCGACGGAGTGTGGGTCGTATCGGCCCATATCACTTCTGAATGTGGACGTAAAAGTGTTGGCGAAGGTACTGGTGGGTAGACTGGAGGAGTGCCTTCCGAAGGTGATAGGGGAGGATCAGACGGGGTTCGTGAAAGGGAGGCAGCTGTTTTCGAACATTAGAAGGGTTTTGAACGTTGTTATGGCACCAGCGGAAAGAAAGGAAACTGAGGTAGTTGTGGCATTGGACGCCGAGAAGGCGTTTGATCGGGTAGAATGGGGGCAGTGCTGGAGCGGTTTGGGATTGGACCGAGGTTTGTGAACTGGGTAAAGCTATTATATAAGGAACCGAAGGCGAGTGTCCGCACAAATAATATCAGTTCGAGATACTTTTCTCTCCACCGTGGGACGAGACAGGGATGTCCTATGTCCCCCGCTGCTGTTTGCACTTGCGATTGAGCCATTGGCCATCGCATTGGGAAGTTCGGGAGCATGGAAAGGAATAGTGCAGGGGGGTGATAGAGCATAGGGTGTCCTTATATACCGACAACTTGCCGCTGTATGTGTCGTAGCCGAGTGCGTCGATAGGAGGAATATTGGAGCTACTGTGGGTATTTGGGTCTTTCTTCATTGAAAATAGCTTCATTGAAAATCTGGAGGCAGTTTCGCCAACACTTCGGGTTGGGTTTAGGGTCAAGGGAAATGCTGATTCGGGGGAACCACAGATTTGAGCCAGGGAGGTGGGATGGAAGTTTTCGGAAATGGGAAGAGAAGGGGATTAAGACGCTAAAAGATTTGTTTCTTCGGGGTCGATTTGCAGGATTGAGGGAGCTGGAAGCGAAGTATGGGCTAGAGCAGGGAGAAGTGTTTAGGTGCATGCAGGTTCGGGATTTTGCCAGGAAGGAGATACAGAGCTTCCCAGAGGAACCGGCCTCCACATTGCTGGAGGAGGTGTTGACGACAAGGGGACTGGAGAAGGGGGCAGTGTCAGCGGTGTACGGAGCTATTTTGGAAGAGGATAAGGCACCACTGGAAGGGATCAAAGCAAAGTGGGAGAAAGAGCTGGGAGTGGTTATAGAGGAGGTCTGGTGTGAGGTGCTCCGGAGAGTGAATGCCTCCACCTCATGTGCGAGGTTGGGGCTGATACAGCTGAAGGTGGTATATAGAGCACACCTCACAAGGGCGAGGATGAGCCGATTTTTTGAAGGAGTAGAGGATGTGTGTGAGCGTTGCGGGGGGGGCCCGCGAATCACGTTCATATGTTTTGGTCCTGTCCAAAGCTAGGGGAGTACTGGAAGGAGGTGTTTAGGGTAATTTCCAAGGTGGTGCGTGTGAAACTGGACCCGGGTCCCCAGGAGGCCATATTCGGGGTGTCGGACCAGCCAGGGTTGGAAACGGGAGTGGAGGCAGATCTCATAGCCTTCGCCTCGTTGATCGCCCGAAAGCGGATCCTGCTGGGATGGAGAGCAGCCTCTCCACCCAGTGCCCTGGCGTGGCGGGGGGACCTGTTGGAATACTTGACCCTTAAGAAGGTTAAGTTCGAACTGAGGGGAAGCTCGGAAGGGTTCTACAAGTCATGGGCACTATTTATTATGCACTTTCAAGAACTGGATAACATCGAACATTAGCTGGGGGGGGGGGGGGGGGCTGTGTAGATTAAGGGTGACTACGGGTAATCCCTGATTCCTTTTTGTCATTTGTTTATATAAACATGGGGGCTGATGTTTGGGGGTTGGTGGGTGGATGGGATCGTTGTTATTATGGAAATTGACATATCTTGCTGATTATTGTTTATTGTTGATGGGTGTAAATGTGGGAGAAAATGTGAAAAAGGAGAATAAAAAAAAAATTTTAAATATTTTTTTTAAAAGCTAGGAAATCATAGATATATGGGGCTGGATTCTCCACACCCCGAAATTGCGGCCGGCGCTGGGGCGGAGAATCCATTTCCCCGCGTGGAATTGGGACCGGTGCCGGTTCCCCGATTCTCCGGGCCCTGAAACGCGCTGTACTCTGAGAGTACGCCGCGCCGCATATCCCCTACCTGCGGCCATTGCTGGAGGCCCACCCCGCCATTTTCTGCCCTCGACCGGCCAAAGTTCCGATAGTGTGGATCTAACATGGTCCTGCTAGTCTGGGTACTAGCATAGCGGCATCGGACTCAGTCAATTTTTGGCCGCACGACCAATCGGGGGCACTATGTTTAGGGTCCAGCTCTGCGGTCTGAGTCCACCATGGAGCACGGCATGACCACTGGAGGCCACCACCAGCTCATGCGCGGCCTCTGACCCGGAAGTGCGGGGTCCCCTTTCTGCAGCAAAAGCTGCTAGTTTTACAATGGTTCACTGCTAGCCCCCTGCAGGGCTATGAATATGTGGCCCTTTCACACCAGTTTTTCTGTCATGAAAGTCTGCAGTTTTTACGACAGCGTGGGGACATAGTCCCAAAATCAATGAATCCAGCCCATGATATATTAATTGAGTGTTTAGGTCTGTTAGAAACACAGGAGAGCCCGTGAGCAAGTAGTCCATGAAGCACCTTCTGGCGGGGAACTGATCTGGAGAGAATTGGGTTGCAATTCGAGCATGAGAGGGAATTTTAAAATAGGAAGAAAGAGCTTTTCAAAGGGAAATTGAAATGAGAAAACTTGGTGTGGAAATGGAAAGATTAACATGGGAAGAGGAAAGGAGAGAGAATATCCAAAAGGTTGGAGTTAAAGACAGAAGTTGAGGAAAGTCTAGAGGGAGGAGTAACCCTTCCCAGTCCAAATCCTAGTGGGGATATGTTTAAATATGTATAGGCCCTACCACAATTTGAAGGAAAGGGTATAGAGGCATTCTTCGTGGCATTTGAGAAAATAGCAACTCAAATAGAGTGGCTGAAGAAAAAGCGGATATTACCCATGCAAAGTAAATTGACGGGGTGGGCACAGGACGTTTTCCTCTGCTGTCAGATTGAATGTCTAAGGATTACAACGAGTTAAATAAAACAAAATTCTAAGTGCTTATCAGTTAGTTCTGGAGACATATAGGCAAAAGTTTTGGAATTTAAGGAAACAGTTGGGACAGATTTCTGTAGAATTTTGAATGGTTAAGCAGTACAATTTTAATAGGTGGATACAAGCAATGAGAGTTGAAACTACATATAAAGCTCTGAGAGAAATCATTCTTTTGGAAGAAATTAAGAATTCATTACCTTCTGTGATGATAACCCATATTGATGACCAAAGATAAGCAGCAATGGCTGATGATTATGAGCTGATCCATATATTTAAACTTTTTTCCGTCATCCTCATAATTTTGAAAAGGAGGAAATGGGAGAGTGAAAGGAAAGCAGGTAGCCAAGGTAAGGAATGGATAGCTGGGAATGCTCTGGGATTCCCTCCTCAGACGAGGAAGGAAGGTACTGAGGGTGGTAGTGAGAGTCGGAAGCCTAATTATTACCAACACAATAAAGGGGAGCACGTTTGTTCAGGTTGGATTTGTGAGGAAAGTCCATGGGACTTGTTAGGATTCATAAGGTGGACTCTAAAAGGGAACAAGAATGGAGAATACTAGGGCAGAATGTAGCTCTAGATAGAACTAGGAGACCTGCGGTAAACACTGCTGGGTTTTTCATTGAATGATGTAGCCAACACCATAACTATTCTAAGGGACCCAGGTGCATCGCAAACTCTCTTATTGAAGAGGGATTCGGTTTTCCCTCTGGAGAGTTCAATAAAATCTCAAAGTGAAGGAGATAAGTGGAGATCATATCCCAGTTCCATTGAATAAAGTACAATTGGAATGTGATTTATTGCCAGGTCCGGTAGTTGTCAGAGTGGTTAAGAAGTTACCAGTGGACAGAGTAGATTTACCTTTGGGGAATGGGCAGGAGTGAAATGTCTAGCTTCACCCATGATTACAGAGAGTCCGAGGGAAGATAAGGCGGCACGGTAGCACAGTGGTTAGCACTGTTGCTTCACAGCGCCAGGGACCCGGGTTCGATTCCTGGCTTGGGTCAAAAACCTCCTTGAATACAATTAATTATATTGCTGTGGGGCTGGAGTCACATCTGGGCTAAACCAAGTAAGGATGGCAGATTTCCTTCCCTAAAGTGAAACTGATGGGGTTTGCACCTTTCCAATATTTTCATGGTTAATGTCACTGAAATTAGCAATTTTATTAAATTAACTGAACTGAAATTCCACGCTGCATTGGTGGGATTTGAATTCATGTCTCTCTGACCATTAGTCCAGGCCTCTGGATTACTAAACCAATAAAGTAAGCACCATCCTATCCATTCTTTAATTTGACGTGTTAGAACATTTCCTTGTGTCTGTCTGGCTCTTTTCCAATCAGCTTAATGCACGGACCCTTCTGCCACTGGAAAAAGTATCTCCATTTCTACAAAAGCAAAATACTGCCAATACTGAAAATCTGAAATAAAAACTGAAAATGCCGGAACTATTCAGCAGGTCAGGCAGCATCTGTGAAGAGCAAAACAGAGTTACTGGCTAGAATTCTCCCGTCATTGAGATTCAATTTTCCCGGCAGCAGTGCAGCCCCGCCAGCATGGGTGGTTACAATGGGAAATCCCATTGCCGATACGGGGCCCTGCACTTCCGGTCAGGGTACCGTGCATGGCGGCAGCCTGCGTTGGCCGGCCCGTGCGACATGGCCGCCTCACACCGCTGACTGGCACCAAGAAGATAGCCCCCCCCAGATTGCGCGCGCCCGCGGATCGGTGGCCCCCGATCGGTAGCCTGGACATCCTGGAGCACCCCCCCCCCCCCCCCCACCAGGGCAGCAGCGAACTGAGTAGCAGCCGCCATGCCAAGTTCCCGCCAGATGGAACCATGAGAGAACCACGCAGGCGGAAACCCAGCCAGCTGCACTTGTTGAATCGCCGCGGGGGCCTTTCAATCGCCGCGGGGGCCTTTCAAGGGCCTCCGACCAGCGCCGCGTTGGCCACGCACGCCTGATTGGTGACGATTCTCCGGGGACGATTGCGACTTCGGCGCAGAGAGTCCCGCCCCTGTTCAAATAAAGCCTCCATAACAAGGCCGAGTGATGAAAAGCGCATACAATTTTAATATATCAACGTGGAAATCTTACAGCATCAATCACAATTAGCTTTATTTTGCTGGCACATGTTTTTATTTGTTCCTGTTTGCTTTTGCGCAGCCTTTCGAAGATGGGTGATTTTAAGTTTCACTGAGCCTAGTCTACTCGAACCGGCCTGGAAAGAAGCAATAATAACTGTATATTTGCATTGCATTAGCTGGGCACTGATCCAAGCTCTTCAGTATACTGTCATATTCAGCATGATGCAATGGTGCTTCGGGTCAAGGTGTCCTGCTATGAGCTGCAAAGAAGTGCGTTTCCCAGCGAATGCTCAGGGGAGGGCTGAACATGTCTCGGGGTGGTGGAGAGCGTAGGCCAGCAGCAACAGCAGCACGAGGCTGACAGGCCCACGTCACTGACATTGCCAGTGGGAGAAACCATACAGCATGGACAGACGCAGTGCTAGCCGAATGCACATACACAACTGTTCCTTGCACCTGGACTGATCAGTATCCGGAGGTAGTGAAAAATTACTTGTCAATTTGTCCCCTCAAAATGCCTAATTCCAAGAAAATCTCCTTGATGTACACTGCTTTCAATCAGCCTGCTTTGCCACTTGCTAAAGAGGTATATCATTAGTTATCAAGGGATTACCTATTTACAGGTCCTGAAGACACTGGCGCTTTCAATTTGCCATCAGTTTTCCTTTGTTCCCTCAATTAAATAGTTTTAATATCCAAACTAACAACTTCCTGACTGATTATTTTTTTAATCTTCTACTCTTTCCAGCCTTGGTGATGTGTTGCATAATTGGGACTGGGGCCGTTAACTTCCATTTTAAGAAAAACAAAGCACTACACTTGAAAATTTAAGACCGCTTTCCCCACATTAGCTTGTTTTGGGCTTCAGATAATCATCAGCTAACCCTCTGTCATTCACCTGAGGAAGGAGCAGCGCTCCGAAAGCTAGTGACATTGAAACAAGGACTTTAACCTGGTGTTGTAAGACTTATTACATTAGGAGGCGTGGAAAGAACCCACCATATTTAGATTTTACATTCTTTTTTTAACATTTTAAAATAAATTTAGAGTACCCAATTCCTTTTTTCCAATTAAGGGGCAATTTAGCGTGGCCAATCCACCGACCCTGCACATCTTTGGGTTGTGGGGGCAAAACCCACGCAAACACGGGGAGAATGTGCAAACTCCACACGGACAGTGACCCAGAGCCGGGATCAAACCTGGGACCTCGGCGCCATGAGACAGCAATGCTAATCACTGTGCCACCGTAGATTTTACACTCTTGACGATATAGTGACAGATAAAATATTAAATGTTATACCTATGATAAATCCAGAGTACCAGAATCCACACTCTGGGTAAACAAAGGTATTCGAGCAAGAAGGCATAAAATAAAAATAGTAAAAGACCAATTTAAGACTGATATTTGGAAGAATGAGTTAACGCAGAGAATGACTAACTTTTGGAATGATCTATTAGGTAGCAAAGTGAAAGTAAAACCTCAGATCCACTCAAGATCCAGCTGATGACTTAATTGAAATCTACTGTTCAAATTGGTTCAGTGGAAGAATTCTCACCTCGAGGTCAGGAGATTGTATGTTCAAGCTCTATTACAGACCTGAGCATATCATCTATGCTGCCTTCAGGGCTGCGGTTTAATTGGATGTACTATCTTTCTATAAGATATTCCCTCAACGTTCGGTCTGTTTTTACTGAAAGTTTGTATGTTCGCCACCTGTCGAAGAGGGAAGTTGGAAGTGTTCCTCATGTTCTGGTCAACATTAGGCCTTTTATTAAACATCAGAGTAACTGGTCATTCATCTAATTTGCTGCTTGTGGGAGTTCTCTGAAAACACAAATTGTGTTTGTGGGCTGGTTAGGGGCTGGTTTAGTACAGGACTAAATCACTGGCTTTGAAAGTAGACGAAGGCAGGCCAGCAGCATGGTTCAATTCCCGTACTAGCCTCCCCGAAAAGGCGCCGGAATGTGGCGACTAGGGGCTTTTCACAGTAACTTCATTGGAAGCCTACTCGTGACAATAAGTGATTTGCTTTTCATTTCATTTTTTCATTTCAATTGGCTTTTACATTTACCAATATGACAATGCCTATTCTTAAGAATTCACCTGAGGAAGGAGCAGTGCTCCGAAAGCTAGTGTTTGAAACAAACCTGTTGGACTTTAACCTGGTGTTGTAAGACTTCTTACTGTATTCTTAAGAATAGGCAAGTTAATGGTTATGAAGCGCTTTGGGATGTCCTGAGAATGTAATAAGGTGCTATATAAAGCATATTTCCCTTATTGGTAAACTAGACCACCATCGTTTGTGATGGTACAGGCAGCACGGTAGCACAGTGGTTAGCACTGTTGCTTCACAATGCCAGGTCCCAGTTTCAATACCCGGCTTGGGTCACTATCTGTGCGGAGTTTGCATGTTCTCCCCGTGTCTGCGCGGGTTTCCTCCCACAAGTCCCGAAAGACGTGCTGTTAGATAATTTGGACATTCTGAATTCTCCCTCAGTGTACCCGAACAGGTGCCGGAGTGTGGCCTCTAGAGGATTTTCACGGTAACTTAATTGCAGTGTTAATGTAAGCCTACTTGTGACAATAAAGATTGTTATTAAGATTATTATTATTTATGATACTGCCACACCTGCAGCATCTGGCACAATACATATTGGGTCTAATTCTCACTTCTGCCGATAGGAAAGGTGGCCGATATCGAAGTAGCTGCCTATTGCACATCTATCCTGATCTCCTTCAACGGAAATACAAATTGGAAGATATATACCAAGCAGCTGATCTGATATCAAGAAACATACTTAAACCATCATCCAAAGTCAAGATGATCATTGATACCCCGCTCCTCCCCAAATATGGCCTGACCAAAAGTGTAACGGACAAATTAGAGGAAATTAAACCTGAATCCTCATGTTGCCTAACATGTACAGTGTCTCAAATTCAGCTATCCAAAAACCAGTGATGCCTGAAAACAGGGCTTTTTAAAAGTTGTCATACATGAATATTACATTTTTTATTATATTTATTAGATGAGCAAAATAACTTACCGGTTTGTCGGGCTAGGTGTGGTGGCGAGACAAGTAGTTGTTGGCTTTGTGCACCTGTCTTTTTCTCATGACCTGACGCGGCTCGAATTTCACGCCTGCAGCTCTCGAACTGAAAACCATCAAGATCCAAAATCCAGCACAGACCTGGTCCCAAGATTATCGGTTTTGAGACACTTTACCTGTACCAGAATATGCTGCCCTATTCATTGGGAATGAATAGTTGGGCAATTTAGCCAGTTTTCAGTCTCCTTTAGACTCAGGTCACTTTCAATGTGATGTTTTAGTTTTCCAAAACTATGTCATGTTTTGCTTTGTAAGATTTTTACAAAGAGTCAGACAGGATCAAATGCATGAAACATTAACTTGTTTGTTGATAAACATTTTCAACAAAATCAGAAACAATAAACTCCAATAATATCGGAGTAGATCACTTTTGAAAGTAATCGAAAATCATGTGATAGGTTAACAACTGGTTATTTTTGAAACATCTCAATAGCTGAACTGGCTTCTACTAAAAGTCGCTTGATAGTATAGAACTTGAATTTGCTGAAAATAGAGACATGTTGCCGAAGCTTTTCCTCTTGTATTCTTCAGGACAATTGCAAGAATGTCAAATTTGTAACAATCACAACAATTTATAGTTCAGGAGAAAAATGCGTTGATTGGTTGGCAAGTGACTGATGCGTTGCCATGGAGAAAACATGGAAATAGGGCCTTTGCCATTTGCTCACAATGCAGCAAGCTCACTCAGAAATAGAGTGCAGCAAGGCAATCATGCAGGACAATGGCTATCCTGATTAAATCATTGTTTGCTGTGTATCGCGCAAACTCACAAATGGGGGGCAAGAAACTTCCGATACCTGGGGATTCAGATAGCCAGGAGCTGGGGAACCTTACACAGACTCAATCTGACTCGGCTGGTAGAGCAAATGGAAGAGGATTTCAAAAGGTGGGATATGCAGCCACTGTCACTGGCGGGCAGAGTGCAGGCGATTAAGATGATGGTCATCCCAAGGTTCCTATTTGTGCTTCAATGTCTCCCAATATTGATCACTAAGGCCTTTTTCAAAAAAATAGATAGGAGCATCATGAGCTTCGTGTGGGCAGGGAAGGCCCCGAGGGTAAGGAGGGAGTTCCTGCAACGTAGCAGGGACAGAGGGGGACTGGTGTTGCCGAATTTGGGCGACTACTACTGGGCCGCCAACGTTGCGATGATCCGTAAGTGGATGATAGAGGGAGAGGGGGCGGCGTGGAAAAGGAGATGGCGTCCTGCAAAGGAACAAGCTTAAAAGCGCTGGTGACGGCGCCACTACCGCTCTCCCTGAAAAAGTTTACCACAAACCCAGTGGTGGCAGCAACATTAAGTATCTGGGGGCAATGGAGGCGACAGAGGGGTGAGTTGGGAGCCTCGGTGTGGTCCCCGATCAGGAACAACCATAGGTTTGCCCCAGGGAGGTTGGACGGAGGGTTCCAGAGCTGGCACCGGGCAGGAATTAAGAGAGTGGGAGACTTATTTATAGATGGGAAGTTTGCGAGCTTGGGAGCGCGAGAGGAAAAGTATGAGCTGCCCCCAGGGAATATCTTTAGGTATATGCAGGTGAGAGCGTTCACGAGACAACAGGTGAGGGAATTGCCACTGCTCCCGACACAAGGGATCCAGGACAGGGTGCTTTCGGGGGTGTGGGTCGGGGAGGGCAAAGTGTCCGAAATATACCAGGAGATGAGAGAAGAGAGGGAGGAGCTGGTAGAAGAACTGAAGGGAAAATGGGAAGAAGAGCTCGGGGAGGAGATTGAGGAGGGTTTGTGGGCTGATGCCCTAAGTAGGGTAAATTCCTCTTCCTCGTGTGCCAGGCTTAGCCTGGTCCAATTTAAGGTGCTACATAGAGCACACATAACGGGAGCGAGGTTGAGCAGGTTCTTCGGAGTGGAGGACAAATGCGGGAGGTGCGGGGGAAGCCCGGCGAACCACACACATATGTTTTGGTCGTGTCCGGCACTGGAGGGGAGTGGCGGGAGTGATCTCAAAGGTGGTGAAGGTCCAGGTCAAGCCAAGCTGGGGGTTAGCTATATTTGTAGCGGATGAGCCGGGAGTGCAGGAGGCGAAAGAAGCCGATATTGTGGCCTTTGCGTCCCTAGTAGCCCGGCATAGGACTTTACTCATGTGGAAGGAAGCAAAACCCCCCGGCGTGGAGGCCTGGATAAATGATACGGCGGGGTTCTGGAACGGATGAAGTTTGCGCTGAGAGGATCGGCTCAAGGGTTCACCAGGCGCTGGCAACCGTTCCTCGACTATCTAGCGGAACGTTAGGGGAAAAATAGATAGCCAGCAGCAGCAGCCCAGAGGGGGGGGCGGGGGGTTAAATTGTTTGTGTTCTAGATGGGGTGAGGGGGCGGGGGGGAGCACTATTTCGTGTTATTTTGTTAGTTCACTATTTTATTTTAACAATGTTATCTATCAGTTATCATGTTACCATTTTTGTTGATTTGTAAGGGGGAAAAATTGTGTTCGAAAACTTTAATAAAAACATACATATTTTTAAAAACTCACAAATGGGCCAAAGACCACTTCCAGGCGTAAATAGTACCAGGTCTGGATATCTCAAAAAATTTGAACAACAGTTTAAGCAATGCAATTTCATGAATTCTTTGAATTTCCCAGAAGCATGGGTCACCTGTCATTCCCCATTGTGTTCTCCATAGCAATACCTCGGCCAATCAGAATCGACATTTGTGGGCAGCACGGTAGCATTGTGGATAGCACAATTGCTTCACAGCTCCAGGGTCCCAAGTTCGATTCCGGCTTGGGTCACTGTCTGTGCGGAGTCTGCAAATCCTCCCCGTGTGTGCGTGGGTTTCCTCCGGGTATTCCGGTTTCCTCCCACAGTCCAAAGATGTGCAGGTCAGGTGGATTGGCCATGCTAAATTGCCCTTAGTGTCCAAAATTGCCCATAGTGTTGGGTAGGGTTGCTGGGTTATGGGGATAGGGTGGAGGTGTGGACCTTGGGTAGGGTGCTCTTTCCAAGAGCCGGTGCAGACTCGATGGGCCAAATGGCCTCCTTCTGCACTGTAAATTCTATGACGGCCAACCAATTAGCACCTTTTTCTCCGGTACTATAAATTGTGATCATTTAAGATTTGGCATTCTTACCGTTGTCCTGAACAGTGCAAGACAAAAAGTTTCGGCAACATATCTCTCTTTTCTGTAATTTTGGTTTCAACTAACAGTTGTATCGGTTGTCAGAAAACTGGAGAGATCAATAATCAAAGCACTTGCTCAAAACTCACATACAGTTCCAGCTTATTCAACTGATTAAGAATTCGCATCTGGTTCAAATGGTTGTGCTATTACTGCATTTCAATCTGATAAGTAGTAGTATATCTGGAATTATGTATTCAGCAGGGTAGGAATAACTCACATAACTACAGAAAACTTTGTTCTGTAGTTACCCACTGGGCGAAGTTTCTGTTTACGGAGCAAGTGGAAGTTATTTGCTGTGTGACTGGAGTTATTGCTCACTTGCCATATAAGTAAGACAGAGTTTCTCACCATATAACTCTAAAGTTCTTGTCTATTTGGCAGGGTGAGGTCTACTCACTATGTAACTGCACTCAACTACCATTTTTCAGCAGGATAAAAAAATGATATATTTTACAGGACTGAGCCTCTTTTATTCAGCAAGGCAATAGTTAATGATTCTAACTCTACAGATTTCTGTTTATTTATAAGCTAAGGGTCACTCGTGTACTGTTTACTCATCAGGGTAACAACTGTATGGATTTACCATTTATTCAGCAAAGTAATGATTCATTCAATAGCACTGATCTATCATACACAGCATATAGTCGCTTTACTGATTTACAAATATTTTTATGTTTGTACAGTCACTACACATGGGAGGCTAGTGAAGGCCTTCTTAATTCTGTAATTTCGAAATGTTCACTATTTATTTTCAGTAAGTGTTATTGTTCAACTTCATTTTTGATTTTCCTTCCATACTTTCTCCCTCATTATCAAATTATCAAGAACTCTCCTGGTGTGGAACTGATTGCACCAGCCAATATATCACAAGTGACACTTTAATCATGATGGATCCAGTCTAAGCCCCTCCTGAGTCAGCAGCATTTGGGATCCAATGTTGACTTCAACTGGAAAACAAAATCATTCAGGGTCCCTGTTCTGATTGATATCAATGACTCTTGCTGGAGAGTGCAGATGTTGGCAGGGTTAGGTTCAGCTCTGAAACCAAGCATTGAAGTCCAATAAATTGAAGGTGAATTAATTGAAACATTCTAAGTAACTTTAATAGTTTGCCAGAGAGTTGCACTTTATCTCAGCAAGCAGCTGATTTCTCCAGGAAGGACAGAGGGGGGGAAAATTTTGGGAAGAAATAAGCTTAATGAAACAGTACCCCAAAAGTGAAATCTACCTGTTTTGAGTGACTTGAGTGAGATGATGTTTATGGATTATTTTGTAATAGATGTCAGGCAGAAAAAATACCTATATTTATTTATGCATGTCTTTTATTACTAGATCCCAATTTAAATTATTTCAAATTATGTCATGGGCAATTGATTTTACTGTGCCCGGGATTCGAGAGTAGGCTGCAATGAAGATCCTCACCTTCACTGTACCAGGGAATGAGGGCATGCAGATTGAATTAAATTTGCAGTTCAGGTGCTTCAACTGCCTCTATGCCAGAAAAAGGTCAATGATGACTATGAACCCAGTTACTGTCTGAGATGTTTTCTGTTTTTTTCAAAAATAAATGAGCTCTTTCTTGTCCCCATCCCAGAGATTAAAACAGGAGGTGAAAACTCTCCCATTACCAGCGGCTGGCTAATTAACGTAACTGGCTTATACATCAGGATCCCAATAACTACAAAGACAGATCAAATGTCCATATTGTGGAAATAGTGAATCATTTGTGATACAAACTTAAAAAGGCCTACAGTATGTATTTGGTACAGTCTCTACGTGCGAGGGAACTTATCAAGTTTAAATGTTTCCACTCAAATTAGCAAAGGCATCTCCTGCCTGATTTGACAGCTTCCTCTGATGAGTGGACCACATTTGGAACAAAACCACTCTTCACTCCTTCCCATCCCTCTTGCATCATAATGTCACCCCTTCTGACAAGTTCGTAAATATCCCTTGTCAGATCAGTGAAGGCCTGTTCAACGTTGATGGAATCTCTTGCAGATGTCTCTATATATTTCATCTGATAAGCAGCTGCAAGCTTTTCTGCCTCCTCCTTCGACACTTGCCGCTGGGCTGCCAGATCACACTTATGGCCGACCAGCACAAAAACGATCTGGAATGGCTGCACATGGACTTTGGCCTCTTCCAACCACTCGTGCACATTCTGGAAGGACCTACGGTTGGTTATATCGAACAAGAGCAGTCCTCCCACTGAATTCCTATAGTACGCACGGGTTATGGACCTAAAAGACAGAGAGAAATAAGTTGAAAAGACCTTAGTACAAGTCAAACCTCAGGTTTTCATGACACATAAAATGAATTCTATTTTAGCACAGTGTTTGCAAACTTGTTTGCGGCCTTGGTAGTAATTTCTGCATGGCTTGGAGATGGAAGGATTAGAAATAATGGTAAATCTACTGTTGTGAAAAACAAAAATTAGAAAGCACCGCTAAAAAGACCACCTACAATTTACAAATGTTCTCCCTTACTCAGTCTCTTGAGAGAATTGATGTAGTTAACTGACATTTCTCCATGACTGACTGGCAGCTATTCCAAGTTAAAAGATCAGCAACTTCATTGTGTTAAAATCATAACTTTTCATTTCATTTTCCCCTTCCCTCCCAGGTCTTGTGTAACTACTTGATAATCTTGAGATAGTGGACAGGCCGTTTCCACAAGCAGATCCTGTGGTTTTATATAGGCCATGAATGGCACAGCGTGCTGAGTTATGGGCGGGATTTTTAAATTAGTGTGAGGGTCCGAATTGGAAATGAATGGGTTGCAATTTGATGCCACCTGTCTCCTTGCTGGTTGGCTGCCAACAACCCTGATCCCAAACCATTTTAATTGAGGGTGGCTCGCAGGCGAATTGGCTACTTGTCGCTTCCCGGCAGGCAGCTAATTGAGGACAATTAATGATAATTAGGTTCCCACGACAACTGGGATTTTCAGACGGCAATGTGGGCGGCCTATGCCCAGGCAGATGTGATGAGCTAAGGGAAGGAAGCAAATGCGGGGGCTTGATGGATCATGCGAGAGATGCCGCCCAAATCCATAACAACTGCTGGGCTATCGCTACAGCCACTGGTTGCGCCATGGAGGGGTTGCAAGTAGCTGCAACATTTAAACAAATAAAATGAACTTACCTAGCATTCTCCCTCCCTCTCCAACTTCAAATCGGCAGCTCCTACCTCAGCTGGTGGAGCTACTGATCTCTGAGGGCTGGACGGCGTCTCTTCGGCCCTCCAGTGTTAGGAGCTCACCCGCCCTTCCGGATTGGATGGTGAACCTTGCTTGCTTTTGATTGGCTGCATTTTTAAACATTCCCAATAGCAGGATATATCGGATGAATACGTGGCTGAAGAAATGGTGAGAGGGGGAGGGTTTTAGATTCCTGCGGCATTCCTAGGAGCGGTTCTGGGGGAAGTGAGACCGGTATAAACTGGACAGGTTACACCTGGGCAGGACAGGAACTGATGCTAGTGTGGTTGGAGAGGGTTGAAACTAAAATGACAGGGGGATGGGAACCTAGGCAAGGAGACGGAGGAGGGGGTATCAAGGACAAAAACAAAAGACAGAAAGGGGGATCAAGACAAGGAGCGGGAAGCCAGGAGGCAAATTTGACATTATAATATGTCAATGATGATGGAAGCCTGGGAATTAACCTGCTTTGCAGGTCCAACTGTGGCCGTTGGGTTTCCCAGCAGCTGCAGGAGGGCAAAGGCAGCCTTGGGGTTACACCCTGTGGGCCAGTAGGAGCAGCAGTGCTTCCTACTGACCCCTCAAGCTCCTCCCATCATCAAACAACATCTCTGTACAGCATTAATGCTGCCAGACCAATATTGATTATAGCTTAAAATAGTTTTGTTTGGCAACTGAGATAATGCCCTGAAGCAGTCAAGGACTGGAAGAAATTGACAAAAAACATACTTGAAGTAATAATAGTACACATCAACAGTCCGACGATGGACAATGTTTTGAGTGCAACAACCTTTCAGATATTTCTGAGCAAATGAGAACAACACACTGAGTTCTACACTGAAGTCACAACAAGGTCTGTGTTTTTTTATGTTGAAGGAATTCTTTCCTGTCACAGGTGTTAACTTTCAACGTCACAAGCAAATCCCTTCATCAGTCAACCTTCAGCGGTAATGGCCCCAAATTTGCTCTGAGGTGGATTACTGAGCTATATTCCCCACTGCTCCCATCTCCTGAGCCTGGAACACTTGCAAGATACCAACTTTCGGTTCACTGGAGCAGTTTGGACCCACAGGTGTGTTCCAAGCTGCAATCATGGCTTGGGCCACCCTGAAAGATAAAAGCCTGTCACATTGACATTTAAACAGACTGGTGGAGGAACAATAAACAAAACAGACACCAATAAAGGAAATTGATGGCAGGAAAATAAATAGGCAAATAAATGTTTTGAAATGTATACAAATGTAGCTCTAGATCCAGGATACTTGGATCAATTGGTATCTCAAGTGATGGCTGATAAATTATTGCTAAAAATTGATAATGTAATGTAAACTAAATGGTAGGAAACTGTTATAGAACATAGAACATTACAGCGAAGTACAGGCCCTTCGGCCCTCAATGTTGCACCGATCTGTGAAACCACTCTAAAGTCCATCTACACTATTCCCTTATCGTCCATATGTCTATCCAATGACCATTTGAATGCCCTTAGTGTTGGCGAGTCCACTACTGTTGCAGGCAGGGCATTCCACGCCCTTACTACTCTCCGAGTAAAGAACCTACCTCTGACATCTGTCTTATATTTATCGCCCCTCAATTTAAAGCTATGTCCCCTCGTGCTAGACATCACCATCCGAGGAAAAAGGCTCTCACTGTCCATCCTATCCAATCCTCTGGTCATCTTGTATGCCTCAATTAAGTCACCTCTTAACCCTCTTCTCTCGAACGAATACAGCCTCAAGTCCCTCAGCCTTTCCTCATAGGATCTCCCCTCCATACCAGGCAACATTCTGGTAAATCTCCTCTGCACCCTTTCCAATGCTTCCACATCCTTCCTATAATGCGGCGACCAGAATTGCACGCAATACTCCAAATGCGGCCGCACCAGAGTTTTGTACAGCTGCAACATGACCTCATGGCTCCGAAACTCAATCCCTCTACCAATAAAAGCTAACACACCGTACGCCTTCTTAACAACCCTCTCAACCTGGGTGGCAACTTTCAGGGATCTATGTACATGGACACCGGGATATCTCTGCTCATCCACACTGCCAAGAATCTTACCATTAGCCCAGTATTCTGTCTTCCTGTTATTCCTTCCAAAATGAATCACCTCACACTTTTCTGCATTAACTCCATTTGCCACCTCTCAGCTTATCTATGTCCCTCTGTAACTTGTAACATCCTTCCGCACTGTCCACAACTCCAGTGACTTTAGTGTCATCTGCAAATTTACTCACCCATCCTTCTACGCCCTCCTCCAGGTCATTTATAAAAATGACAAACAGCAGTGGCCCCAAAACAGATCCTTGTGGTACACCACTAGTAACTGGACTCCAGTCTGAACATTTCCCATCAACCACCACCCTTTGTCTTCTTTCAGCTAGCCAATTACTAAATCACCCTGAATCCCATGCCTCCGTATGTCTTGTAGTAGCCTACCATGGGGTACCTTATCAAATGCTTTACTGAAATCCATATACACAACATCAACTGCTTTACCCTCATCCACCTGTTTGGTCACCTTCTCAAAGAACTCAATAGGGTTTATGAGGCACGACCTACCCTTCACAAAACCGTGTTGACTATCTCTAATCAAATTATTCCTTTCCAGATGATTATACATCCTATCTCTTATAAACCTTTCCAAGATTTTGACAACAGAAGTCAGGCTCACTGGTCTATAGTTACCTGGGTTGTCTCTACTCCCCTTCTTGAACAAGGGGACAACATTTGCTATCCTCCAGTCTTCTGGCACTATTCCTGTAGACAAAGATGACTTAAGCCCTTCTAGTCTAGTAGCCTGAATCTCAGTATTCTCCTCGACAACATTGTCTTTTTCCTGTGTGAATACTGATGAAAAATATTCATTTAGCACCTCTCCTATCTCCTCGGACTCCAAGCACAACTTCCCACTACTGTCCTTGACTGGCCCTACTCTTACCCTAGTCATTTGTTTATTCCTGACATATCTATAGAAAGCTTTAGGGTTATCCCTGATCCTACCTGCCAAAGACTTCTCATGTCCTCTCCTGGCTCTTCTTAGCTCTCTCTTTAGGTCCTTCCTAGCTAACTTGTAACTCTTGAGCGCCCTAACTGAACCTTCATGCCTCATCTTTACATAAGCCTCATTCTTCCTCTTGACAAGTGTTTTGACTGCTTTAGTAAACCACGGTTCACTTGCTCGACCACTTCCTCCCTGCCTGACAGGTACATACTTATCAAGGACACGCAGTAGCTGTTCCTTGAACAAGCTCCACATTTCCATTGTGCCCATCCCCTGCAGTTTTCCTCTCCATCCGATGCATCCTAAGTCTTGCCTCATTGCATCATAGTTGCCTTTCCCCCAGGTATAACTCTTGGTATATACCTATCCCTTTCCATCACTAAAGTAAACGTAATCGAAATGTGGTCACTATCACCAAAGTGCTCACCTACCTCCAAATCTAACACCTGTCCTGGTTCATTACACAGTACCAAATCCAATATGGCCTCACCTCTCGTTGGCCTATCTACATACTGTGTCAGGAAACCCTCCTGCACACATTGGACAAAAACGGACCCATCTAAAGTACACAAACTATAGCGTTTCCAGTCAATATTTGGAAAGTTAAAGTCCCCCATAACAACTACCCTGTTGCTTTCGCTCCTATCCAGAAACATCTTTGCAATCCTTTCCTCTACATCTCTGGAACTTTTCAGAGGCCTATAGAAAATCCCTAACAGGGTGGCCTCTCCTTTCCTGTTTCTAACCTCAGCCCATACTACCTCAGTAGACGAGTCCTCATCAAACATCCTTTCTGCCACCGTAATACTGTCCTTGACTAACAATGCCACCCCTCACCCTCTTTTACCACCTTCCCTGAGTTTACTGAAATATCTAAACCCCGGCACCTGCAACAACCATTCCTGTCCCTGCTCTATCCATGTCTCCGAAATGGCCACAGCATCGAAGTCCCATGTACCAACCTATGCCGCAAGTTCATCCACCTTATTCCGGGTGCTCCTGGCATTGAAGAAGACACACTTTAAACCACCTTCCTGCCTGCCGGTACACTCCTGCAACTTTGAAACCTTATTCATGTCCTCACTACTCTCAACCTCCTGTATACTGGAGCTACAATTCAGGTTCCCAAGCCCCTGCTGAACTAGTTTAAACCCTCCCGAAAAGCATTAGCAAAGTTCCCCCCCAGGATATTCGTACCCCTCTGGTCCAGGTGGAGACCATCCCATTTGTAGAGGTCCCACTGACCCCAGAATGAGCCCCAATTATCCAGGAATCTGAAACCCTCCCTCCTGCACCATCCCTGTAGCCACGTGTTCAACTCCTCTCTCTCCCTATTCCTCGTCTCGCTATCATGTGGCACGGGTAACAACCCAGAGATAATAACTCTGTTTGTCCTCGATCTAAGTTTCCATCCTAGCTCCCTGAATTCCTGCCTTACATCCCTATCCCTTTTCCTACCTATGTCGTTGGTACCTATGTGGACCACGACTTGGGGCTGCTCCCCCTCCCCCTTAAGGATCCCAAAAACACGGGTTGATAAAGGATATGTAAGGTGCTAACCATTGAGGGGTTTCAAATCCCAAAAGTTGAATGGATGGGATCAGGTCAGGCTAAAGGGAGAGGCCAAAACACAAGATCAGCCATGTTCTCATTGAATGGTGGAGCAGGCTCGAGAGGCCATATGGCCTACTCCTGCTCCTAGTTCTTATGTAAATGTGCTGAGGTGGTGAGGGTTGTATCCTCATAAAACATGTGATGACAAGCTACTAGAACAGATACTGTGTGACATTTGGGAACTACTGGTCATTGTAATGTTCAGTTGGATATTTCTTTGGTAAAACTGACCTCACGAACAACAATGTAGTGGTATAAAACATCAAAACTGCTGACTTTGGAGCTCTGAGCAGAGGCTGTGAGTTTGTATCGGGAATCCAAACATAAAAATGGAGCAAATTGATTTGTTAAGATGGAGAAAAAAGAAAAACATTTATTTAAAAATGAGAAACAGAAAATGTGCATAAAAAGCATCTTTTAAAAGATTCACGCAGACAAAATTGACAATTATTGAGATTCGTACAAAAGGGAACCATAGATAATTAGAAATATTAGGGGGAAAAAGAACAATGGAGTGACTAATCACAGAGAGTCCTCAAACGTTTTACATCTGTGTTATTAATAGGAATATTAGGGGGTATCTACTAAAGAATAAATTGGGTAAGGCTATCACAAATAATCAGGATACAGAAGATAATATTAAAAGGAGCGGCAGTGTTAGAACTGCTATCTCAGCGCCAGGGGCCTGGATTCAATTGCGGCCTTGGGTGACTGTAGAGTTTGCATGTTCTCCTCATGTCTGCGTGGGTTTCCTCCTCCGGGTGCTCCCATTTCCTTCCACTGTCCAAAGGATGTGCAGGTTAGGTGGGGTTACGGGAGAGGGCAGGAGAGTGGGCCGAGGTGAGGTGCTCTTTCAGTGCAGACTCGATGGGCCAAAAAGCCTTCTTCTGCACTGAAGGGACTATATGGTATTCCTTGCATCATTTTTCACATAGGCTGGTTGTAACTCTTTCAAAGTGTGATGCACTATCAGTTACCACAAAGCCAAGAGTAGTGGAATAATCAAGGCTTTATTGAGCAAAGATGTTGTGCCTCCTATAGCTGGAACCAGAATGGCTGCAGCACCGGCGAGCACACACATTTATACTCCGCCTGCTGGGCGGAGCCAGCAGGCAGGGATTTACCCATGTACCTCTATTATACGTGTCTTACCGTAATACATATAATACTGCTAGTGGTGACTACCACATTCACCCCCTGTTTAAAAAAAGAGTCCGGCGGGGGTGGTGGAAAAAAAGAATTACAAGTTCAGTCTGTCGGGGGCCTTGACCCTCCTCTGCGATCGCCTCAGTCCTGGTGGTGATGTGGGCGCCGACTTGGTCACCTGTGACTCCGGGAGCGTGTTGTCCTCGTCTTCGTCACCCCTGAGTGAAACCAATGGGAGGACGGATCCTCCTGCGGTGAGGTTCGCTGGGGGGAGGGTGAGTGGTGCAGGGGTGAATGAGGGCGACTGTATCCTGGCAACCGTCGGCGTGTGCCACGTAGGCGTACTGCGGGTTCGCGTGTAGGAGGTGGACCCTTTCGACCAAAGTGTCCGACTTATGGGTCCGCACATGCTTGCGAAGGAGGACGGGTCCAGGAACTGTCAGCCATGTTGGGAGCGAGACCCCGGAGGTGGACTTCCTGGGAAAGGCCAAGAGATGTTCATGAGGGATCTCGTTAGTCGCGGTGTAGAGGAGCGATCGGATGGAGTGAAGCGCGTCGGGGAGGACCTCCTGCCAGCGGGAGACCGGGAGATGTTTCGACGGCAGGGCCAGCAGGACGGCCTCCCAGACCGTCCCGTTCTCCCTCTCCACCTGTCCGTTTCCCTGGGGGTTGTAGCTGGTCGTCCTGCTCGAGGCAATGCCCTTGCTGAGCAGGAACTGACACAGCTCAACCACTCATAAAATAGGATCCCCGTTCGCTGTGGACGTCGGTGGGGAAACCGAACAGTGTGAAAATGCTGCGGAGGGCTTTAATGACCGTGGCAGAAGTCATAACGGGGCATGGGATGACGAAAGGGAATCGAGAGTACTCATCGACCACGTTCAGAAAGTACGTGTTGCGATCGGTGGAGGGGAGGGACCCTTTGAAGTCCATGCTGAGGCGCTCAAAGGGGCGGGAGGCCTTCACCAGGTGCGCTCGATCTGGCCGGTAGAAGTGCGGCTTGCACTCTGCGCAGACCTGGCAGTCTCTGGTGACAGTCCTGACCTCCTCAATGGAGTAGGGCAGGTTGCGGGCCTTGATGAAATGGAAGAACCGGGTGACCCCTGGGTGGCAGAGGTCATAGTGGAGAGCCCGGAGTCGGTCCACTTGTGTGCCGGCACATGTACCGCGGGATAGGGCGTCAGGGGGCTCGTTGAGCTTCCCCGGACGATACAAAATCTCGTAATTATAGGTGGAAAGCTCGATCCTCCACCTCAAGATCTTGTTGTTTTTGATCTTGCCCCGCTGTGTGTTATTGAACATGAAGGCAACCAACCGTTGGTCAGTGAGGAGAGTGAATCTCCTGCCGGCCAGGTAATGCCTCCAATGACGCACAGCTTCCACAATGGCTTGGACCTCCTTTTCGACAGAGTGCCGAATTTCGGAGGCATGGAAGGTGCGGGAAAAGTGCCCGCCTGGGTGAGGGTGGCAGCCACAGCTATGTCCGATGCATCGCTCTCGACCTGAAAGGGGAGGGACTCGGCGACCGCGTGTATCGTGGCCTTGGTGATGTCTGCCTTGATGCGGTTGAAGGCCTAGCGGGCCTCAGCCATCAGGGGAAAGACTGTGGACTGAATGCGGTTTGTGCGGAACACGCATTTCTCCTTATTGTAAGTGAGGTTAAGGAGTTTGGCGGTCTGGAAGAATTTTTAGAGGTTAGCGTCATGGTCCTGCTGATCGTGGCCGCAGATGGTGATGTTATCTAGGTACGGGAAGGTGGCCCGCAGTCCGTACCGGCAACCATTCGGTCCATCTCACGTTGGAAGACCGAGACCCCATTAGTGACGCCGAAGGGAACCCTAAGGAAGTGATAGAGGCGGCCACCTGCTTCGAACGCAGTGTATTGGCGGTCCTCCGGGCGGATGGGGAGCTGGTGGTAGGCGGACTTCAGGTCCACTGTGGAAAAGACCCGATACTGCGCAATCTGACTGACCATGTCAGATATGCGTGGGAGGGGGTACGCATCGAGTTGCGTGTACCGATTGATGGTCTGACTGTAGTCAATGACCATCCTGTGCTTCTCCCCAGTCTTTACTACCACCACTTGGGCTCTCCAGGGGTTGTTGCTGGCCTCAATGACCCTTTCCCGCAGAAGCCGTTGGACCTCCGACCTGATGAAGGACCTGTTCTGGGCACTGTACCGTCTGCTCCTGGTGGCAACGGGTTTGCAATCCGGGGTGAGGTTCGCAAACAAGGAAGGTGGATCGACCTTAAGGGTCGTGAGGCCGGATACGGTGAGGGGGGGTAGGGGTCCACCGAATTTTAAGGTTAAGCTTTGGAGGTGTAACTGTAAGTTCAGGCCGAGTAACAGGGCAGGGCAGAGGTGGGGGAGGACGTAGAGCTGGAAGTTGCTGAACTCTACGCCTTGGACGGTGAGGGTCGTGATGCAGTACCCCCGGATTTCCACGGAATGGGATCCGGAGGCCAGGGAGATTTTCTGGGTGACGGGGTGTACCGCGAGGGAGCAGCGGCTTACAGTCGTGGGGCGGATGAAGCTCTCTGTGCTCCCGGAATCAAAAAGGCAGGTCGTCTCGTGCCCATCGATTTTCACCATCGTTGTTGCGGTCGCGAGGCCGGGACTGATCCAAGGTGATCGAGGCGAGCTGCGGCAGATGCTGGGAGGTCCCGGGCTGGTCAGCGGTGGTGGAGGTAACGGCAAGTGATGAACGGCCAGACGAGCAGGGGTCCTAAAGACGTCGCCCAAAATGGCGCCGAAGATGGCGGCGCCCACGGGGCGCACATGGTGGGCGGCATCAAAGATGGCGGCGCCTACGGGCTGCACGTGGCCTGCGGAGAAGAAGATCGCAACGCCCACAGGCCGCACATGGCTTGCGAGGAGGAAAATGGCTGCGCTCCTGGGTTGTACGTGGTGGGTGCAGGAACGCCGGGCCTGGAAACAGCGGCGACCGACCGGGCCTGGCAAACAGAAACAAAGTGTCCCTTCTTTCCGCATCCGTTGCAGGTCGTGCTCTGTTGTGTTTGGGGTGTTTGTTCTGCCCGCAAAAATAGCACTTGGGCCCCCCGGGGTTGGCTGGCTGCTGCGCGCTGCAGGCTTGCGGTGAGCTGGAATCGGCAGCTGGTGGGGCCCACGATGCCCACAAGGGTGCCGTGCGGTCGGGGGCGTACGACTGGACATTACGGGAGGCCACTTCTAACGAGTTCGTGAACTGCCTAGTTCCCGCAAGATCAAGCGTACCCACTTCCAGTAGGCGCTGGCGGATGTACGCAGAGCCAGTAGGCGCTGGCGGACGTACGCATACCTCATGCCCGCAACGAAGGCATCTCGGATTAAAAGTTCTGTGTGCTGGACTGCCGAAACTGCCTGGCTGTCACAGTTCCTTCCCAGGGTGTGCAGGGCACGCCAGGAATCGTCCAGAGACTCACCGGGGAGTTGCTGTCTCGTGGACAGGAGGTGCCAGGTGTATAGTTGGTTGACTGGCCGAACGTAATGTCCCTTCAGGAGCTCCATCGCTTCGGAGTAAGTGGGCGCATCCAGGATGAGAGGAAAAATGTCAGGGCTCACCCGTGAATAAAGGACTTGGAGCTTCTGCGAGTCCGAGGGTTCCTCAGCGGATGTTTGGAGGTAGCTTTCGAAGCAGGCTAGCCAGTGGTCAAAAGCGAGCACTGATTGAGGGCTCAGCTGCAGGCGATCAGGCTTGATGCGAAGATCCATCGTTTTAAAAATCTTTGCTCAATAAATTGATGCACTATCAATTACCACAAAGATGAGAGTAGTGGAATAATCGAGGCTTTATTGAGCAAAGATGTTGTGCCTCCTGTAGCTGGAATCCGAATGGCTGCAGCACCGGTGAGCACACACATTTATACACCGCCTACTGGGCGGAGCCAGCAACAGGGATTTACCCATGTACCTCTAGTATACGTGTCTTACCGTAATACATATAATACTGCTAGTGGTGACTACCACAAAGTTGCAGAACACCTTTATAGCAATGAATCTCACAAATGCACAATTACTACAAAGTAATAATTGCTATTCTTCCTGGACCTTCTCTGAATTTTGGAGAAAATCATTTTATGATGCAAAACAGAACATGCTTCCTTATTCTCTATGTTGTTAAGACAGCTGGCTCAAACTAACAGTCGGTGAACTAATACTGGGATAAAAATATTTTGTTAAGATTTGTTTGAAATATGGGTTTTGATAGACGGGAGTGTTTGGGAGGCACTATCTAGAAACATAGAAGATAGTAGCAGGAGGAGGCCATTCGGCCCTTCGAGCCTGAAACAGATAGGTTTGTGCTCCATAATTCTTAGCTTTATGAAACCTGTCCTCATATTTTAACACTTTACGCCTTGGCATCATTCTGGTGAATCTGCACCTGATCTTTTGAGAGCTGCTCGTTCTGACGGGATGAGCCTACCCCACTATCGTGACGTTGTGGGACCCACTGTCATAATATGCACCCATGCACATCATGAGGTAAAAGAAGGCAGTGACGGGCAGCCAGGTGAGTCAATCAACGTACAGAACAGAACACGACCAATCATCAGACAGAACACCAGAGGGGGGTTTCCGACTATAAAACACACGAGGCATCGGCACTCCGCCTCTATACACTGGTGACAACTGTAGTGACAGTCAGGGTGTACAAATCATTCAACACCTTCTACACGTGGATCAGAGCTAGCCTGGTCTAGATAGTTAATGTTAGTTTACTTAGAGTAGTGGAGAGTCACCCCACAGGCAGCTGTGTGCTTCGTTAGTGAAGTTCAATAAATCTTATTGAACCAACGCCTACGCTTGGTGTATGCTTGATCATTTAACTGCATCGTGTTGAGTCCATGTTACCCCAGGGTAAATAACACAACACCCACCTCCTGGCTTTTTTTTCAGCAGTATTTGAAAATAAGGCAGGAATACAGGAAGAGACAGCAGTGCATCCAGTGGACTACACCCTGCTTTTCCTACCCAAATTAACACTTTTTCACACAATGGGTGGAATTTTGCCATTTTTTGACAAAGCTATTCCTCCTGTTGCTTTTGCTTCTTTTCCAAATGACCTTAAATCCATTCTCAATACTTCACTGGTGGGAACAGTTTCTTGTATCTACTCTCTCAGGAACACTCATGATTTTGAATACTTCTATCAAATCTCCTCTCAGCCTTTTTTTCTCCAAGGAAAATAGTCCCAACTCCTCCAATCTATCTTTACAACTGAAGTTCCTCATCCCTCGAAGCATTCTTACGAACCTTTTCTGCACTCTCTCGAATGTCTTCACATCTTTCTCAAAGTGCTGCACCCCAAACTGGACCTAATACTCCAGCTGAGGCCAAACCCGTGTCTTATACAAGTTCAACATGACCTCCTTGCTCTTGCGCTTTAGTTCCAAGTCTTTCGCCATTAACAAAACCATAGAATTTACAGTGCAGGAGGCCATTCGGCCCATCGAGTCTGCACCGGCTCTTGGAAAGAGCACCCTACCCAAGGTCAACACCTACACCCTATCCCCAAATCCCAGTAACCCCACCCAACACGAAGGGCAATTTTGGACACTAAGGGCAATTTATCATGGCCAATCCACCTAACCTGCACATCTTTGGACTGTAGGAGGAAACCGGAGCACCCGGAGGAAACCCACGCACACACGGGGAGGATGTGCAGACTCTGCACAGACAGTGACCCAAGCCGGAATCGAACCTGGGACCCTGGAGCTGTGAAGCAATTGTGCTATCCACAATGCTACCGTGCTGCCCACCTAGACCTAAAACACCTAGAGCTATTCTTCTTGCATCCAAAGTTGATGAACCTACACTTCCCTACGTAAACAGATAAACTCTATATTGAAAAAATTACATCCTTGGTGGTCTCTGGCTCTCGATAAACCTCGCGACTAAAATATGTTGTTAGCCAACAGGACTCCATGAAGAATTCATTCATGTAATTTGCTATCATTTACTATCAAAGTACATCATTTACTATCCACATCATTTACTATCAAAGTAGCCTATAAGAAGCAGCTTATTGTAAAGGTTTACACCATTACCTTGTGGATTGATTCCAATTCTATTTAATATTTTACGGTACTTGGCCTTTATACCTTTTTAATTCGGTGTCTTATTTTATTTACAAATAAATTTCACCCAATATTTTAATATAACCAATGACCTGATGCGGATTTATTTTTCTACCTGTGAGATGATGGGCCTCAGCTTTGGAAACAGACTTTTTGCTTTGAGCACAAGACAATTGGATCCAGAATCAGTCTGAAGTGTAATAATGTCAAAACATCTCAAAGCACTTCACATACAGTGAATTACTTTGAAGTGTAGTGGCAACTATTATGGCCAGCTGATCTGTTTTTGGTAACTTTTGATTAAAGGCATAATCTTGGCCATTCAACTAGGAGAACATTCCACTCTCCTCAATCAATGTTAAGGAGTCTTATAGCTAAAGATAGCTTCTCCAGCAGTGTAACTCTCCCCTAGTACTCTGTTGGATTATATACTCAAGTCCTGCAGAGGTGTGAATTGGAAACCACAAATTTGTGGTTCAAAAGCAAGAATGCTACCAACTGAGCTAATACAGTACGAGAAAGTGCACAGTAAGCCTGCTCCATTTATAGATCAAGTAAAGTTCAATCGATCATGATCCTATTGAGCCCATTTCACCTGGTGAAAACATACTTCTACCCCTGGGATCTAGGGAGTAAATGTAAAACTGTATGTAATTCTTCCATGTCCTGCTGCTTTTCATGCAGAATGCTTGAGCATGTATTGATGTGCATATTTACGATAGTCCCTGGTAAAAATCTCTTTTGTACCCTTTCTAATGCTTTTTCATCTTTCCTCAAGTATGCGTCCAGAATTGTCCACAATACTCCAGCTGATGCTCAACCAATGATTTATGACATTCTAGAATGGTCCCAATGTTTTTATATATTATTTCTCGATTTATGAACCCTAACAATCTCTGCTTTCTAAAACACCATAACAATTTCTGCTTTTTAAAAAATTTGCATAGATGAACACCAAAGTACATTGCTTCACACTCCTCTGCACAGAACTCTATCTGCCATCCTTCTGCCCTTTTTGACAGCTTATAACTATCCTCATTATGATCTACAACTTTGACAAGTTTATCATCTGCAAATAATGCTGCTGCCTATTTCGGAATAGGAGCAGAGGAATTAGGAGCAGAAGTAGGCAATTCTGCTCTTCGAGCCTGCATTCAATCAGATCATGGCTGATCTCTTCCTGGTCTCAAATCCACCACCCCACCTATTCCCCATATCCCCTTTTTAAAACTAATTTAGAGTATCCAATTCTTTTTTACCAATTAAGGGGCAATTTAGCGTGGCCAATTCATCTACCTTGCACAGATTTTTGGGGTGTGGGAGTGAGACCCACGCAGACATGGGGAGAATGTGCAAACTCCACATAGACAAGTGTCCCGGGGCGAGGATCGAACCCGGGTCCTCAGTGGCGTGAGGCAGCAGTACTAACTACTGCGCACCATGCCACCCACTTCCCCATATCCCTTTAACCCAATTTTTATCAGAGATATATCTATCTCCTTCTTGAACCCATTTAATGACTCAGACTCCACTGTACTATGGGACAGCGAGTTCCACAAATTCTCCATCCACTGCGAGAAGTAGTTCCTTCTCATCTCAGTTCTAAATTTACCTCCTCTCAACCTATAACCGTGATTGCTCGTTCTAGATTGCCCCACAAGGGGGAACATTTGGTCTACGTTTACTTTATCAATCCCTTTTAGTATCTCATCCATCTAAACTCCAGCAAGTATAAACCCAAACTGTTTAATCTCTCCTCATACGTCAACCCTTCATCCCTGGAATCAATCTGGTGAACCTCCTCCGAACTGCTTCCAATGCCACCACATCCTTCCTCAAATAGTGATAATATTTAGATAATAACTTGCCTTTCAATTTTTTCGGCCAAAATGGATAACCTCATACTTATCTTCATTAAATTCCATCTGCCAAATTTTGGCCCAATATCCCAGCCTATCTATATCCATCTGTAAATTTTTTAATTTCCTCTTCACTGCCTGCTTTCCCATCTATTTTAGTATAATTTGCAAATTTTTCTATGTTACACTCTGTCCCTGCTTATAGATCATTTATATAGATTGTAAACAGTTGCGGTCCAAGGACTGACCCCTGCGGCACCCCACTAGTTACAGTTCGCCAGCCAGAGAAGGGTCCATTTATCCCAACCCTCTGCTTTCTGTCAGTCAGCCAATCCTCAATCCAATCCAATACGCTACCCCCAATCCCCTGCGATCTCACCTTCTGGATCAGTCTTTTATGCGGCACTTGTCAAATGCCTTCGAGAAGTCTAGATATACCACATTCACAGGTTCCACATTATCCAACTTGCTGGTTACATCCTCAAAGAACTCAACAAGATTGTCAAGCATGACTTACCCTTCATAAAACCATGCTGACAGTGGTGGATTGAGCTTTGTCTTTCCAAATGTTCAATCATCTCTTCCTTAATGATTGATTTCAGCAACTTCCCCACCACAGAAGTCAAACTAACTGGTCTGTATTTTCCTACATTTTGCCTCTCTCCGTCTTGAACAGGGCATCACATTAGCATGTTTGCAATCCACCGAGACACTTCGAGAATCCAGGGAATTCTGAAATATCATAACAATGCATCCGCTATCTCTGCTCCCTTGATATGCTACGGTGTAGGCCATCAGGTCCTGGAGACTTATCTACCCTTAATCCCATCAGTTTATTCAGCACCATCTCCCCAGCGATGTTTCTTTTACCAAATTCCTCTGCATTAACTGTAGTTTTGGAAACAAGTTTATTATCTTCTATTGTGAAGACAGAGGCAAAATATTAGTTCAGTGTCTCCACGGTCTCTGTGTTCCCCATTATTACCTCACCAATATCATCCTCTAAAGAGCCAACATTTACTTTAGCCATTCTTTTCCTCTTTATTTACTTACCGAAGCATTAAGTATCGGTGTTTATGTTTTCTGCTAGTTTCCTTTTGTAGCTCATCTTAGCTCTTTTGATTTTATTTTTAGTAGCTTTTCGCTGAACCTTAAAGTTTTCCCAATCCACCAGCTTACCACTAGCTTTTGCAGTAAAGTATGCTCTAATTTTTGCCTTTATGTCTTCCTTGACTTCCTTGTTTAGCCATGGAACATCTTTCTCCCTTTTAGAATTCCTCCTCCTCTCAGGAATATTAATTGAGTGGTATTTAATATCTCCCTGAACATCCGCCATTGTTCCTCAACTGTCCTACCCTCAATTATCTGTGCCCAGTCTACTTGGTCCGACTCTTTCCTCAGGCCTGTATAATTACCTCTGCCCAACACTAAAACTCTAGTATGGCACTCTGTCTTCTCTCGCTCAATCTGAATTTGAAATCTAGGCCATTTACAAAAACTGCAAAGAGGATTGGAGCCAAAACTGATCCTTGGGGAACACACTACTACAAATCATCTCCATGCGTGAAAAACAGCCGTCTACCGCCAGCCTTTGTTTTTTCTCTTTTCAGTAAATATCAGATTTTAAAATGCCGATTTCTTGTCAGTTGTGGAAAAACGTCATCAGGTAAGAATGAAGCATTCGGCCGGTTCTCAGGGTACAAATTAAATATGGCCAAGAGTGAGATGTTTGTGGTGCAGGCAAGGGGCCAGGAGAATAGACTGAAAGAGCTGCCATTTAGGCTGGTTGGGGAAAGTTTCCGGTACTTGGGGATACAGGTGGCACGAGACTGGGGCAGGTTGCATAAGTTAAATTTGACTAGAGTGGTGGAACAAATGAAGAGGGAGTTTCGTAGATGGGATGCACTCCCGCTGTCACTGGCGGGGAGGGAGCATGACGGTAAAGATGACAATCCTCCCTAGATTCCTGTTCATCTTCCAGTGCCTCCCAATCTTTATCCCATGGTCCTTCTTCAAAAGGACCGGCAAAATCATCATGAGCTTTGTCTGGGTGGGAAACCCCCGCGGGTGAGGAAGGTGATGCTTGAAAGGAGCCACAGCGAGGGGGGACTGGCATTGCCGAGCCTGATCAACTACTACTGGGCAGCTAACATAGCCATGATAAGGAAGTGGATGGTGGGTACAGGGTCTATCTGGGAGCGTGTGGAAGCGGCTTCGTGCAGGGGCATCAGTTTTGCAGCCCTGGTCACAGCTCCCCTACCGCTTGCACCGGCCAGGAACTCCACCAGCCCGGTAGTGGGGGCGGCCCGGCGGATTTGGGGCCAGTGGAGAAAGCATGCAGAGGAGGTGGGGGCGTCGGTCTGGGCTCCAATTTGTGATAACCATCAATGAGCCCCCAGAAACATGGAAGGAGGGTTTCGAGCATGGCGGCGGGCGGGGGTGAAGAGGGTGGGCAATATGTTCCTGGAGGGGAATTTTGCGAGTTTGAGGGATTTGGAGGAGAAAGCTGGGCTAGAAAGAGGAAATGACTTTAGGTACTTACTGGTGCGGGACTTTGTATGCAGACAGGTCCCATCCTTCCCACGCCTCCCGCCAATAGGGATTCAGGACAGAATAGTCTCTGGAGAAGCAGGAGGAGAGGGTAGAGTCTCGGATATTTACAAGGTGCTCATGAAGGGGGAAGAGTTCCAGACGGAGGAGCTGAAACTCAAATGGGAGGAGGAACTCGGCGGGGAGATGGAGGATGGGGTATGGGTGGAAGCCCTGAGTACGGTAAACTCAACTGCAACATGTGCCAGGCACGGCCTGATTCAATTTAAGGTCGTTCACCGGGCTCACATGACGGTGTCTCGGATGAGCAAATTCTTTGGGGTAGAAGACAAGTGCGGTAGATGCGCGGGAGGACCAGCGAACCACGTCCACATGTTTTGGGCATGCCCTAAGCATGCTGCGAGGGATTTGCGGGTGTCATGTCCCGGATGCTGAGAACAAGGGTGGTGATGAGTCCAGAGGTGGCAATTTTTGGGGTTTCGGAGGACCTGGGAGTCCAGGGAAAGAAAGAGGCTGATGTTCTGGCCTTTGCTTCCCTGATAGCCCGGCGGTGAATATTGCTGGCATGGAGGGACTCAAAACCCCCAAAGACCGAACTATGGCTTTCGGACATGTCAAGTTTTCTGGGTATGGAAAAAAAATCAAGTTGGCCTTGAGGGGATCTGTGTTGGGGTTCGCCCGAAGGTGGCAACCATTCACCGACTTCTTCGCGGGAGAGTGAACGTCAGCAGGTGGGGAGGGGGGGGGATTAGGGTAGAGTAGGAGGGATAAACAGGCGGGGAGTGTAGGTGGGAGAGGAGCGGGTATGTGCATTATGGTTGGGTTGAAATGTTGGTTTTCTGTTGATGCTTGCATATTTCTGTAATCTGTAACTGTTTACAATGCCAAAAAATACCTCAATAAAATTGTTTGTTAAGAGGTAAGAATGAAGCAATAATGCATGGTTGGCATTACCTGGATTACGAAAGATCTGTGGGGTTAATTGTAGAATTCCACTGTCAAACTGATCTTTCTATATTGACGCAAGCTCGATAGTCACCTGACCTCGCCGGAATTTACAAGATAATTTAAATCAAGATATAATTCATGTGTACTACTGGCACCGCAATTGCAAGATGGGTGGGAGCTGCATTCACTATGGACTGATGGCAAAATGTACAGGGGTGCGACCATTAAAATATTATTAGCTTTCAGGCTTTAGAAAGTTTGAAAATATTTTAGGGCAGCACGCTGGCGTTGTGGGTTAGCCCTGCTGCCTCACGCCACCGAGGTCCCAGGTTCAATCCCAGCTCTGGGTCACTGTCCGTGTGGAGTTTGCACATTCTCCCCATGTTTACGTGGGTTTCGCACCGACAACCCAAAGATGTGCAGGGTAGGTGAAATGGCCACGCTAAATTGGCCCTTAATTGGAAAAAATGAATTGGGCACTCTAAATTTATTTTAAAAAAGAAAATATTTTTAAAAATATATCAGTTCATCCAAAGATTCTACTGGGGTAAAGAGGAGGCCGAGAAAAATCCAAATCTGTGGGCATATGGTGAAGCTCCCAGCTGATAATATGAACCTGTTACTGAATTTGGAAATCCAAAGCACTCTCCACACAAGATGGAAGTGCACTCTCTGGCAGCCGGGATTAAACAGGGCCGCTGTTATGTATCAGTGCCCGCAGGCGAATGAACAATTGCAGGAGAAGATTCACATTCATTGATATTATTGTGCTATCTGAGACTGAGGTAGAATGGACCAGCTGTGAACATGCCAACCATTCACTGAAATGTCCCCATGTTGCAAATTGGTTGAAGTTGCCTTGCTGCAAATAGCAAAACTCTGCGACTGGCTCTCAGCTGACCCACAACAAGTGAAGGAGTTGTTCTTGGTCACTAGAAGGTGACTGCATCAAGGTTTCAAAATACGGCCTGGCATTTGCTGATCTCCCTGGCATGCCGTTTCTATTTCAACCATTACATTCTGGTTTTGAGGCATTTTACCTTGAACAATGAGTAAAGTTACCTTGAAATGTTTTTCTCAGAAATAGTTAATTAAAAAAGTCATAAATATGGAGAAAAAAAACCTGCCTAATAAAACACTGCTAAAAAGACATTGTGGACATTGCAAGCAAATACACAAAGTCTGTGCTATTTTTAGATTTCTTTACCCATGCAGTATGGTAGCAGCATGGTAGCATTGTGGATAGCATAATTGCTTCACAGCTCCAGGGTCCCAGTTTCAAATCCGGCTTGGGTCACTGTCTGTGCGGAGTCTGCACATCCTCCCCGTGTGTGCGTGGGTTTCCTCCGGGTGCTACGGTTTCCTCCCACAGTCCAAAGATATGCAGGTTAGGTGGATTGGCCATGATAAATTGCCCTTAGTGTCCAAAATTGCCCTTAGTGTTGGGTGGGGTTACTGGGTTATGGGGATAGGGTGGAGGTGTTGACCTTGGGTAGGGTGCTCCTTCCAAGAGCCGGTGCAGACTTGATGGGCCGAATGGCCTCCTTCTGCACTGTAAATTCTATGATAACTATCTATGATAACTATGTATTGTCTTCATTCTAATTGAATGCAAACTTGGAAAACATCTCACAGAATTGTGCTTAGGAGACAACATATACCTTAATCTAAGCACTCTGGCACACGTGTAAGTGTAAAGTCGCCTTCGTTACCCTTTGAAGGGGAGAGCTGACTGGTGGTGATTTAACCTGAGGATCACCACACCTCAGGCGAGGGGCCAGGTTGAGAAGGTGTAGCCTTCATGAATAACATCAGCCAGTATCGGGATTGAACCTGCGCTGCTGGATCTCGCTCTGCAACACGAACCAGCTGTCCAGACAACCTAGCTAAATCAGCCCTAGCACACACAATGCAGGGGACCCACAGAACTGCCACCTTGCAGGGAATTTTCACAGGCCTGCTCGACTCTGCAATTTCCCCACCAATACGTACGCCTGCAGAATCTCCACCCTCAGGCTCGGTATTCTGGTCATGGTGCAGAAATACCAGCACGGTGCCACTGCTGCTTTGGCACCATGAGTAACTGTCATCCAGACAGCTGACCTTGCATTGTAATTCAAGGTCAATACTTTTGAATACTATTGCAGATCTGTAGGTGCTCAATGCATGACATGCTGGGAAAGCACCAAACTCAAGAGGACTAGTTATTGACATTCACAACTATTAAAAGGCTGCTAGTCACCTCAAAGTTGCACTGCTACTGAACGAGAGAAAGATTTGGAATAAATTACAATTTTGTGATGCGACTCAGAATTCAGGGCCTGTGGACTTCCGGTTGCGGCTATGCAGAGCTAAGTCGCACGTTCGGCAGCTCCCGCTTGGAATGGCCTTTTGGGCTCTTTTCAGGGCCCCCAACGGAATTTTTTCGACATTTCCCGGTGTGGGAAGAAGACTGCAACATTCCCCCGACAGTGTATGGCTTGGACCAGGAGCGGGGCGACTAAAAAAGTGGTGGTGAACCCAAAGAAAGTGCGAGGGAAGAAGAGCAAGATGGCGGCGGGCGGGGACCAGGCAGCGTGGATGCAGTGGGCGCAGGAGCAGCAGGAGGTTATCCAGCGCTACTTCAGGGAGCTCAAAGCGGACCTGTGGAGCCGATGAAGGCTACTATCGATAAGCTGCTGGAGACTCAGACGGCCCAGGGGGTGGCGATCCGCGAGGTCCGACAAAAGATCTCTGATAACGAAGACGAGATCTTGGGCCTAGCGGTAAAGGTGGAGGCGCACGAGGCGCTCCACAAGAAATGGCAGGAACGGTTCAAGGAGATGGAGAATCGGTCGAGGCGGAAGAATCTGCGGATCCTGGGCCTCCCGGAGGGGCTGGAGGGGTCGGATGTGGGGGCCTATGTGGTCACCATGTTAAACTCGCTGATGGGAGCAGGGTCCTTCCAGGGGCCCCTGGAGCTGGAAGGGGCCCATACGGTGCTGGCGAGCAGGCCCAAGGCTAACGAGCCGCCGTGGGCGGTGCTGGTTTCATCGGTTCGCTGATCGGGAGTGGGTACTCAGATGGGCCAAGAAAGAGAGGAGCAGCATGTGGGAGAACGTGGAGGTTCGAATATATCAGGACTGGAGTGCGGAGGTGGCGAAGAAGAGGGCCGGGTACAACCGGGCGAAGGCGTTGCTGCACAGGAAGGGGGTGAAGTTTGGCATGCTGCAGCCAGCGTGACTGTGAGTCACCTACAAGGACCGGCACCATTATTTTGAGTCCCCGGAGGAGGCGTGGGCCTTTGTTCAGGCCGAGAAGCTGGACACAAGCTGAGGGTCGGGATGGGTGGTCGGGGATTGCTGTTGGTGTGTTACATTTTGAGGGGGGGTTCTTTGCTCTTGTTTCTTTTTGGTTCGGTGTGGGTGGTTAGGGTGGGTTGGGCACTGATTTGGTTGGGTCTGTCGGGTGGGTTCTTGGAGGGAGGCAAGTAAATGGAGTAGGAGTGGATGGCCGGTAGGGGGGTTGAGGCCCCGCGGAGGAAGGGGAGGCCTGAGTCGGGGGTGAGGGGACTGGGCCTGTTAAAGGAACTGCGTCAGAGGTGGCGGGGCCGGGCAGGTGGAAAGCCTGGGCTTTTTCCCGCGCTGAAGGCTGGAGGGGGCGGGTCCGGGGCGGGGAAGCGAGGGTTGTTTCCCGTGCTTGGGATGGAAGGGGGAGGCGGAGAGCCTGCTGATGGGTAATGGAGGAGGAGGGGATGTCCAACAATGGGAGGAGTCGAAGGTGAGGCGGGAGTGTCCGGGGTCAGCAGGAGTTAGCTGACTTGCGGGAGTGCAATGGGGGGGAGCAAGGGGGGGGGGGGGGGTGGGGGGAGCAAGGGGGGGGGGGGGACGACGACCGGGTTGCTGCTGGTATGGTCAAGGGGGAGCTGGAGCGAGTAGGGGGGATTGAGATGGGGGTCTACCGCCGTGAGGAATGGGCCGGACGTGGGGTGCAGGCGCTTGGCTGGCCGAGGAGAGGTTATGGCTAGTCGGCGGTGGAGGGGTAGCCCCGATCCGGCTGATAACCTGAAATGAAAGGGGACTGAACGGGCCGGTCAAGCGGGCTGGCCTCTTGTGGGTGGCATTCATCTGTACTACTGACTCTGGCTAGGCAAGTTCATGACTAATAAAGCCTTATGTTCACTCGCTCTCGCTGCCTCTCTGTGGATTGATGGTACATCACCACCCATACTGCCTTCCGCGGGAGTTCACTTCTGCCATCATCACAGAGGTCTACATCCCACCCCAGGCGGAAGTGAAGAAGGCGCTTGATGAATTGTACACCACCATAAATAACAATGAAGCAGGATTCATTGACTCTGTCTGCACCTCCCGCTGCCTTGGAAAAGCAGGCAGCATGATCAAAGACCCTTCCCAACCAGGTTATTCTCTCTTTCAACCTCTTCCATCAGGCAGAAGATACAAAGGTCTGAGACCATGCACTAACAGATTCAAAAACAGCTTCTTCCCCGCTGTTACCATGACCCTCTTATAGACTGAATTGATCTCTCTATGCATCTTCTCCGTATGCTTCACCCGATGTCTATGTATTTACATTGTGTATTTATTGTATGTCCTATGTTTCTCATACATTGAACGATCTGTACGCAGAACAATACCTTTCACTATACCTCGGTACATGTGACAATAAATCTAAATCTAAAACGAATTCCTACTTCAGAGGTTATGGACAAATTGTGGTCCTTTCTTAAGAAGGGCTCCGCAAAAGCAGATGGCAGGAAGGATCAATAATATTTCATGTTGCATACATTATGGAGGCAGATGCACTAGAAAGTTAGATTTCATTACACTGTCAAGTTGGGTGTCATTACACCTATCAATGTTGCCTCACAATGCATGTTCACAGAACTGCTTGATACAGCAACAGAGAACAAGAATAACTAGCACTCTGGTAACAGTTCCCAAGTGCACAGATATACCATGACCTTTTTTGCAGTGCAGTTACGCCTCTTGAGATCGAACCAGATCTCGCGATACATCACCGTCTGGGCTCTGCCCCTGCATGGCTAAGTGAGTTTAACAGCCCACTTAGCCGTGCTGATGCCAGATCGATCGGCCACCCGACATCTATCAGCCTTGCCGAGGAGACGCCAGTCAGGTGCCGTTCTGTACTGGTCCCCACAAACAGGGACCAGGCGGAATGGTACCTTTGGGGAGCGGGAGGGGCTCTCACAGGTGATTGGAGGCCCTCAGGTGGTCGATCTCCAGGCAGGGTGGCACCTTTGCACTGCTAGCCCTGCAGTACCACCTGGGAACCATGGCAGTGCCATCCAGATGCCAGCCAGATGGCCAGTGGCAAGGTGTCAAGCTGGCATTGTGCTCATGCCCGTGATCGGGCCCGGGGGTGCCCATATGTGTGAAGGGCTCGAGGACCTCCCAACAGGTGAGCTGGGGTGTTAGGGAGGGGGTCCAGGGGTTGCATCGGGGGGGTCATGAGATCGGGAAGCCGTTTCAAAATGCTGTCCCAATCCCTTCCTGCTCTGAGGAGCTCCGCTTGTTGGAGCTCTTCAGTGGAGGAGATGCGATTAAGTGTGGCCTCGGCAGGGCGTTTCCTGTCGGTGCATGAAAACAAGACAGTGTAGGTAGTTAGCGGGAGCGTTGGGAGCGACGGCGCTAATTCCACCCAGAATGGCACTCTGTTTTATTTGATTGGGTTGCGCCCCTGATCTTGCCATTTCAGCTATCATAGATTATCATAGAATTTACAGTGCAGAAGGAGGCCACCCGGCCCATCGAGTCTGCACTGGCTCCTGGAAAGAGCACCCTACCCAAGGTCCACACCTACCCCTATCCCCATAACCCAGCAACCCCAGCCAACACTAAGGGCAATTTTGGACACTAAGGGCAATTTATCATGGTCAATCCACCTAACCTGCACATCTTTGGACTGTGGGAGGAAACCGGAGCACCCGGAGGAAACCCACGCACACACGGGGAGGACGTGCAGACTCCGCACAGACAGTGACCCAAGCTGGAATCGAACCTGGGACCCTGAAGCTGTGAAGCAATTGTGCTATCCACAATGCTACCGTGCTGTGTTTGATCCGTTTCTTCCTATCAACAATATTCCGATCCTACAATTGTCCTTAATTAGTCTCAGAATGTGCACCCTGGCCTAGTACTTACAGCACCCTTTTTCACTCATTCCAATAATGGCAAAGCCCAGCACTAACCGGAATATGAGATCAGCATGTGTGGGCCTCATTGGAATTCATTCAATATTTAAATCAGGGCCTTTGCTGAACCTTACAGCCCCAGGTAAAGCCTGTATAAATTGCCAAACTTCAGTTATTTAAAAAAAAAATGTAGAGTACCCAATTCATTTTTTCCAATTAAGGGGCAATTTAATGTGGCCAATCCACCTACCCTGCACATCTTTGGGGTGTGGGGGTGAAACCCACCCAAACATGGGGAGAATGTGCAAACTCCACACGGACAGTGTGCCAGAGCCAGGATCGCACCTGGTGCCATGAGGCAGCAGTGTTAACCACTGCACCACCATGCTGCCAAACTTCAGTTATAAGTATATGTCCTTGCCAACTGCAGGTACAAACACACCTGAAAGCGCTTTTGCACTATCCCACCAACCGCACTAAAAAGTAACTCCACACGAACCTGCATATGTTCGACAAGACCAATCTTTTCCACATATGTTTTGTGCATATTGTCCTAGAATTGTACCATCGACTGCAGAATGACATACATATAACATTTGGAATAGGAATACTTTTCCCATAGCAGTGAAAGATTTCCCAGCAAACAGCTTTCTTGCTGCTGGCACCTTCCAAGCCACCCAAAAAAATGTCAGGCAGCCTGCAGAGCATACAGGTACTGAGACGTCAAGGATAAATTGCCAGAGATGGAAAGGAAACTTAAATAAATTAAGGGGCGAAAGTTATTCAAGTCAATATTGTTTTTTAAATGATAAGGGTGAAAATAATGGAGTTTAGGATAGATAGATAAATCTCCAGCAATTTTCCATCTGAGAGCATTAATTTAACTAAGTGAGAAAATTGCTATAGCAGAGGCCATAAGGTAGGGCGGCACAATGGTTAGCACTGCTGCCTCATGGCGCTGAACATCCGGGTTCAATCCCGGCCCCGGTTACTGTCCGTGTGGAGTTTGCACATTCTCCCTGCGTTTGCGTGGGTATCACCCTCACAAAGCAACAGGGTAGTTGTTATGGGGGACTTTAACTTTCCAAATATTGACTGGAAACGCTATAGTTCGAGTACTTTAGATGGGTCCGTTTTTGTCCTATGTGTGCAGGAGGGTTTCCTGACACAGCATGTAGATAGGTCGAGAGGCGAGGCCATATTGGATTTGGTACTGGGTAATGAACCAGGACAGGTGTTAGATTTGGAGGTAGGTGAGCACTTTGGTGACAGTGACCACAATTCGATTATGTTTACTTTAGTGATGGAAAGGGATAGGTATATACCGCAAGGCAAGAGTTATATCTGGGGGAAAGGCAATTATGATGCGATGAGGCATGACTTAGGATGCATCGGATGGAGAGGAAAACTGCAGGGGATGGGCACAATGGAAATGTGGAGCTTGTTCAAGGAACAGCTACTGTGGTTCCTTGATAATTATGTACCTGTCAGGCAGGGAGGAAGTGGTAGAGCGAGGGAACCGTGGTTTACTAAAGCAGTCAAAACACTTGTCAAGAGGAAGAATGAGGCTTATGTAAAGATGAGACATGAAGGTTCAGTTAGGGTGCTCGAGAGTTACAAGTTAGCTAGGAAGGACCTAAAGAGAGAGTTAAGAAGAGCCAGGAGGGGACATGAGAAGTCTTTGGCAGGTAGGATCAAGGTAACCCTAAAGCTTTCTATAGATGTGTCAGGAATAAAAGAATGACTAGGGTAAGAGTAGGCTCAGTCAAGGACAGTAGTGGGATGTTGTGCGTGGAGTCCGGAGATAGGAGAGGTGCTAAATGAATATTTTTCGTCAGTCAGGAAAAAGACAATGTTGTCGAGGAGAATACTGAGATTCAGGCTACTAGACTAGAAGGGCTTGAGGTTCATAAGGAGGAGGTGTTAGCAATTCTGGAAAGTGTGAAAATAGATAGGTCCCCTGGGCCGGATGGGATTTCTCCTAGGATTCTCTGGGAAGCTAGGGAGGAGATTGCTGAGCCTTTGGCTTTGATCTTTAAGTCATCTTTGTCTACAGGAATAGTGCCAGAAGGGGAGTAGAGGCAACCCCGGTAACTATAGACCAGTGAGCCTTACTTCTGTTGTCTTGGAAAGGTTTATAAGAGATAAGATGTATAATCATCTGGAAAGGAATAATTTGATTAGAGATAGTCAACACGGTTTTGTGAAGAATAGGTCGTGCCTCATAAACCTTATTGAGTTCTTTGAGATTGAGGTGGATAAGGGTAAAGCAGTTGATGTGGTGTATATGGATTTCAGTAAAGCATTTGATAAGGTTCCCCACGGTAGGCTACTGCAGAAAATACGGAGGCATGGGATTCAGGATGATTTAGCAGTTTGGATCAGAAATTGGCTAGCTGGAAGAAGACAAAGGGTGGTGGTTTATGGGAAATGTTCAGACTGGAGTCCAGTTACTAGTGGTGTACCACAAGGATCTGTTTTGGGGCCACTGCTGTTTGTCATTTTTATAAATGACCTAGATGAGGGCATAGAAGGATGGGTAAGTAAATTTGCAGATGACACTAAAGTCGGTGGAATTGTGGACAGTGCGGAAGGATGTTACAAGTTGCAGAGAGACATAGATAAGCGGCAGCGCTGGGCTGAGAGTGGCAAATGGTGTTTAATGCAGAAAAGTGTGAGGTGATTCATTTTGGAAGGAATAACAGGAAGACAGAGTACTGGGCTAATGGTAAGATTCTTGGCAGTGTGGATGAGCAGAGAGATCTCGGTGTCCATGTACATAAATCCCTGAAAGTTGCCACCCAGGTTGAGAGGGTTGTTAAGAAGGCATACGATGTGTTAGCTTTTATTGGTAGAGGGATTGAGTTTCGGAGCCATGAGGTCATGTTGCAGCTGTACAAAACCCTGGTGCGGCCGCATTTGGAGTATTACGTGCAATTCTGGTCGCCGAATTATAGAAAGGATGTGGAAGCATTGGAAAGGGTGCAGAGGAGATTTACCAGAATGTTGCCTGGTATGGAGGGAAGATCTTATGAGGGAAGGCTGAGGGACTTGAGGCTGTTTTTGTTAGAGAGAATAAGGTTAAGAGGTGACTTAATTGAGGCATACAAGATGATCAGAGGATTGGATAGGGTGGACAGCGAGAGCCTTTTTCCTCGGATGGTGATGGCTAGCACGAGGGGACATAGCTTTAAATTGAGGAGAGATAGATATAGGACGGATGTCAGAGGAAGGTTCTTTACTCAGAGAGTAGTAAGGGCGTGGAATGCCCTGCCTGCAACAGTAGTGGACTCGCCAACACTAAGGGCATTCAAATGGTCATTGGATAGACATAGGGACGATAAGGGAATAGTGTAGATGGGCTTTAGAGTGGTTTCACAGGTCGGCGCAACATCCAAGGGCTGAAGGGCCTGTACTGCGCTGTAAGTTCTATGTTCTAACCCAAAAGATGTGCAGGGTAGGTGGATAGGCCACGCTAAATTGCCCCTTAATTGTACAAAGAATTGGGTACTCTAAATTTATTTTTAAAAAGCAGTGACCATAAGAACATAAAAATTAGAAGCAGGTGGAGGCCATTTGGCCCCATTGGGCCTGCTGTTCCACCATTCAATAAGATTATGGTTGATCTTTCACCTCAACTCCATTTTCCTCCCCTTTCCTTGATTCCTTTAGTTTTCAATAATACAATGATCAAATTTATTCAATGTCTGAGCATCCACGGCTCTCTGGGGTGGAGAATTGCAAAGATTCACAAGCCACTGAATGAAGAACTTTCTCCTCATCTCAGTCCTAAATAGCTGACCCCTTAGCCTGAATTTATGCCCCTTAGATCTAGGCTCTCCAGCCCAGAGCAACAATCTAACCCAGCAAGTTCTCTCAGAATATGTTTCAATAAGGTCACCTCTCATTCGGCTGAGCCAGAGAATAAAGGCCCAAATTATTCAATCTCTCTTTATAGGACATCCTAATGCTAAGCAACAACCTCGTGAACTTTTGTTGCACCCATCCCAATGGCAAGTATACCTTTCCTTAGATGTGTAGACCAAAACTATACCAAAGCATTCCAGCGACCCCACCGGGTCGGAGAATCGCCGGGGGCTGGCGTGAATCCCGCCCCCGCCGGTTGCCGAATTCTCCGGCACCGGATATTCGGCGGGGGCGGGAATCGCGCCGCGCCGGTTGGCGGGCCCCCCCCTGGCGATTCTCCGGCCCGCATGGGCCGAAGTCCTGCTGCTGGAATGTCTGTCCCGCCGGCGTGGATTAAACCACCTCTCTTACCGGCAGGACAAGGCGGCGCGGGCGGGCTCCGGGTTCCTGGGGGGGGGGGGGGGCACGGGGCGATCTGGCCCCGGGGTGTGCCCCCACGGTGGCCTGGCCCGCGATCGGGGCCCACCGATCCGCAGGCAGGCCTGTGCCGTGGGGGCACTCTTTTCCTTCCGCCTTCGCCACGGTCTCCACCAAGGCGGAGGCGGAAGAGACTCCCTCCACTGCGCATGCGCGGGGATGCCGTGAGCGGCCACTGACGCTCCCGCGCATGCGCCGCCCGGCAAAGTCAGTTTCGCGCCAGCTGGCGGGGCACCAAAGGCCTTTCCCGCCAGCTGGCGGGGCGGAAATCAGTCCGGCGCGGGCCTAGCCCCTCAAGGTTAGGGCTCGGCCACTCAAGATGCAGAGGATTCTGCACCTTTGGGGCGGCGTGATGCCAGACTGATTTGCGCCGCTTTTGGCGTCGGTCGATGGGCATCGCGCCAATTGCGGATAATTTTGCCCATGATCTCACCAAAGCCATGTACAATTGCAGTAAACTTCGCGACACATGTCCTCCAACCCCTTGCAATAAAGGCCAACGAACCATGTGCCTTCCTCCTTGCTCTCTATACCTGCATGCTAACATTCAGTCTTTCATGTACAAGCAAACCCAAATCCCTCCAAACACCAACATTTAATAGTTCTCACCATTTAAAAAATATCTATTCTTCCAACTAAAGTGAATTTCCCCATATTGTACTTGATAGGCCAGACTTTTTGGATGGGATCTTATCGCCCTGCCGAGGTGGCTTTGGAAGCATGTGGGAAGGGAATATGTGAAAGTTGTGCTTTGGATTAACACATTCCCACTTCCAAGCATTCTTACCAGATTCCATAGAATCCTGACAGTGCAGAAGGAGGCCATTCAGCCCATCGTGTCCACAGTGACCTCTGAAAGAGCATCCTAGCCATGCCCACTCCAGCACCCTACCCCATAACCCCACCTAACCTGCACATCTTTGGACACTAAGGAGCAATTTATCATGGCCAATCCACCTAGCCTGCCCATTTTTGGACTGTGGGAGGAAACCGGAGCAAACCCACGCAGGCAAGGGGAGAAAGTACAAACTCCACCAAGACAGTGACCTAAGACCGGAATTGAACCCAGTTACCTGGCGTTGTGAGGCAGCAGTGCCAACCACTGTGCGTCTCTAGCACTGTACATCTGCTTAAATATGCTCCTTAAACCTACCTCTTTAAGCATGGCTTGCATGGCTTAGTATCAAATTTTTGTTTGATAATCCACTAGCGAAAATGTTGGCGCATTTTTATATTCTGTTAGTGCCTGAGTCTTTAAATTTTTTTTTTTTCTTGTATATTCTTTCCACACTTTTATTTCTCAACCCACAATTCTTCTTTTTCCCCTATGCTAGTTTTCCTGTGCTAACCTGCTTTCCCTGCTGACTCTACCTCTGTTCAAAGACAGTGTGCTTCAGGACTTTTCAGGATGGTTCACCAGGATTTTAAAAAGGTGCATTCAGCCAGTCACACTGTCTCCTGAGTGACCTGCATATTCTCCTGCCTGGGAACTACTGCTGGTTGAAAATTTTCTGATGATCCAGTTTGTCTTGCAGTTTGTCCAAAATTGGAAGAATGAACGTATTTACATAGAGGAGACAGGGGCCCCCAAAGGTAAGTAACACAACAATCCAGAATGACTGCCTTCTTGAACCATAATATTCATCCGAAATAGTTCCTTGCATTGGCACGATTCTTCCATTGTCCCAGCAAATTAGAAACCACTACTGTACTCCACATGCTATTTAATTATCTGTACTTCTACTTAGCCACAAAGCCCTCGATGTTGATTATAACCAAACATCCCGTTAAAGGTATGAATCAACACAGCATTTTGTGTGTGTAGATTTACTAATGCTTCTCAGCCACCGATTTTATATTTAGAGGCAGCTTGCAGCAGTCATTTTGTGTGGAGTTCTCCCTTGTGTGGTATTGTGAATGGAAATTGTGGGTAGATGGCTGTGGATACCACTCACCATTCATAGTGTCACATCAGGAAGAGTACAACACAAAATATCTAAACAAAAGCTTTCGCACATGGGTTTTTAAAATGGGGTACTTGCATCCTATGGGGTCTGTAGGGTCATCAGATCTTTGTCTATCTGGGGCTGGACATATCACAAGCACAATGACTTGAGAATTTTGCTTTGCGTACTTAACTTACATTATTTCTGCTGCTGTATAGTAATAAAATATGTTATCCTCAATGATAACAACAGTTTCTTTTGAACGACTGGCAATTGCTTTTCAACTGGAGTTCAAAATGGGAATCCTGGGAATATGTCAATTTTTGCAACCAATGCTGGTGAGATATCAATGTCTGCAGGGTGCTGGTGACATGTAAATCTTTGCAGAAGATTCTGCTTACCTGCCAATGTTTGGAGAGTTTCCTCACACAAAGTGTTTGATACTTCCTGCTCTGAAGTGGTGACTTCAATGACATAGTGAATGGAAATGTTTATCTACTGAGACTAACTTCCATTTGTGGCATTGTGGGAGTGGAAACTCATGATATTACACAAAGGGCCTTCTGCACAAAATGTCTGCTCCCAGTAGTTCTCAATCATAAAGCGAAAGAAGGCACAACAATGACATATTTCCAAGTGCAATGGTTTTCCCCTTTAGTACACAAGATTATTGCTAATTTGATTAAACATTAACCCCCTTTAAGGTATTCCTCAGATGTACCCGAGATTTAAGATTTACCTGAATCGCTCCTGACCAGCTGTGTCCCAAATCTGCAACTTAATCCGTTTCCCTGGCTCGATCTCCACCAACCTCGAGAAGAAATCCACCCCGACTGTGGGGTCTGACACTTGGGCAAAGCGTCCCTCGGTGAAACGACGGATCAGGCATGACTTTCCCACCGTGGAGTCCCCAATGACTATCAGCCTGAACTGATATACCCAAATAGCCTCCATCTTCTCAGACTTTGTGATTACCTCTCTCCAAAATGAATAAGTCTTTTGGCCCAAAGGGAGCAAGTCTACAGGCAGTATCACAGGTGGTGCCCAGGTTTCTGAGGTTAGCTACACATCAACCATATATCTAGCACACAGACAAAAACAAAAGTCTTCAGGCCCTGCTGTGAGTCTCTGGGGGCAGCAAGAATTGCACCGATTCCTATCCTTTACAGGCAGATTACCATGATCGACTGCTCAAAAAGCAGCAGCATTTGCAGACACTAAAGGATGTTTCAGTCCAAAAATCAGTCCATCCCCTCCTCGATTTCCTCACATCGCCAGAGGAATATCCTGTTTGGACAAGCTTCCAGTATTGCAAAGGGGCTCAGATCAGGGTCCTCTGAAACAGATATTTTTTTGTTGTTGTTGCTGCTGCTGTTATTTTTTATTCATGTGCAGTTGCGTTGTTTTCCCAGCTTGCAGCTCTCACTTTAATCTCTCTCTCTCTCTCTCTATGTATATATATATAAATAATCACACCTCGGATGGTAACTCAAGCAGTCTCCATCTTTAAATCTTCCTCAATATCGACCAGGAGAAAGACATTCATGCAACAGCGGGCTGTCAGAATCATGGAGGAGGGGAGGCAGTTCAGTGAGATTCAGGCAACAGGGAGGATGAGATTTTTTTTTTTTACTGCTGCATGGCCCGCATCGAATGCAAGAATTGGCGAGGAAATTGGCAGCGACAGTGCGCTAGGGTTACAGCCTGGCCGAGCTCCCAGTTTCCAAATAATGGCTACTTGTTCCTTCCAAGGTCGCTCCCATCGCTCTCCTCAGAGAGAAACGGAGCCGCTTCAAGGAAAGAAGAAAATTGATTGCAATTACAACACTCCTGCAAACTGAGCACAAAATATTGAATTTTACTGGCTAATTTCTGTTTTTTTTTAAATCAGTGGTTTTGAATATACATTAGAAAACACACATTGCAATTCTGCTGCTTAAAAACTGATTTGCACAAAAATAATTATTTAAAAGAACTGCAAATGTTACAAATCAATGTAGCGAAAAGCTTACTATCTTGGTTGTAATAGTAGCGATGCCGGTAGCGTCCCCTCACTCCGGGGGCGGCGGACAGAATAAAGACCACGGCGATTTAAAAATATCAAACAATTCAATGGTGAACAGACCGAAAAGGAGGTTCCCGGGGCTGGGCGATGGCAGCCTGCGATGGGTGGAAGATGGTGTCTAGCTTGTCCCCCGGGGATGGGCTCGCAGTCTCTCTCTCTCCTCCCTCTCCCCGCTCGCTGATGCAGGAGTCACAAACTGTTTTTAGCAGGTTGCAGCTCTGGGCGAAAGCTGATGAAATCACTGCAACATCAGCACCATCTACAACGCAGACAGCCTCCTCCAACCCTGCAGCCTGGGCTTGCAATTGCAGTCTGCATATATTTACAGAGCAATGGTGCACATGCTCATTTCAAAGCGGGATTGAGAATTAGTATGATTTTGCCTGCCAAATAAAACAAACCATTTACTTTATGTTTTACTTAAGTGAAAGAGGAACTTTTAAGTTTATAAAATCAAGTTTTCACTCCAGAGCAAATAGATCATTTTGTGTGATAGTAAAACATAGAATCATAGAATTTACAGTGCAGAAGGAGGCATTCGGCCCATCGAGTCTGCACCGGCTCTTGGAAAGAGCACCCTACCCAAGGTCAACACCTCCACCCATAACCCAGTAACCCCACCCAACACTAAGGGCAATTTTGGACTCTAAGGGCAATTTATCATGGCCAATCCACCTAACCTGCACATCTTTGAAATGAAATGAAAATTGCTTATTGTCACAAGTAGGCTTCAATGAAGTTACTGTGAAAAACCCCTAGTCGCCACATTCCGGCGCCTGTTCGGGGAGGCTGTAATGGGAATTGAACCGTGCTGCTGGCCTGCCTTGGTCTGCTTTCAAAGCCAGCGATTTAGCCCTGTGCTAAACAGCCTGTGGGAGGAAACCGGAGGAAACCCACGCACAGCTTACTGTGCAGGACTGTACTGTTACGGAGGATGTGCAGACTCCGCACAGACAGTGACCCAAGCCGGAATCGAACCTGGGACCCTGGAGCTGTGAAGCAATTGTGCTATCCACAATGCTACCGTGCTGCAAAAACATATAGATAGATGTTTCAGGTGAGACCCTTTAGCACAATGCTTTGACAAAGAGTCACCCAGACTCGAAACGCTAGCTCCCTTCTCTCTCCACAGATGCTGTCAGACCTGCTGAGATTGTCCAGTATTTTCTGTTTTTGTTTTAGATTCTAGCAACCGCAGTAATTTGCTTTTACCTTTATCGCAAGTGCCTGATGAAGTGTCAGAGATCTGCACCTTCTCTTCCAAATACTAATATAAATGCTGGTTATGCACTTCCAAAAATATTCTGCTTTTATTTCAGAATCACAGCACTTGCTGTTTTTTTCCTCTGTGCGTGTACATGAGGGACAATATTAACTCCAGCAAGTATCGGAGGTGTGGGGACTGGGGGTTGAAGCATGGAGCAAACTGTCCAGATTCCTGGAGCATAAGGTCTGGAACATTTTAATATGATCAAAGGATTTGGAAGAGAAACCATTCCCTCTGATGGGGGGAGTTAAGAACAAAGGGGACGTAATTATAAATTGACAATCTCGAACAAGAATCAAACCATCTCCCTTCCGCATTCAAAAACATTTGTCAAATTCCCCACCAACACATCTTAGGTGGTTACACCATTGATCAGAAACTCAGTTGGACCAGCCATATAAATACTGTGGCTACACCGGCAGATCAGAGGATGGGTGATCAATGCCAAATGATACAATTCCCCCTGGAGACCGGTAACTTTTTAAAATGAAAGGATTCCCCACGATGCCAATGTAAAGAAAACCACAGGCCAAGGTTTCACTTCTTAAAATTTTTAGTGTAAAATCAACATAATTCAAACATGCTACGGCTGCCTGGTCAGCTCTCAGCTCTCAAGTGGTTAAGAGACTGGACCATAGACTTCCGGTTGCGGCTTTGCGGAGCTAAGTCGCACGTTTGGCAGTTCCCGCCAGAAACGCACTTTTGGGCTCTTTTTAGGGCCCCCAGCGGAATTTGTTCGACAGTTCCCAGTGTGGGAAGGTGATAGTAACATTTGCCCGGCACTGTATGGATTGGACCAGGAGTGGAGCAGTGAAAAAGTAGTTTTGGAACAGGGAAAAGTGCGAGGGAGGAAAATCAAGATGGCGGCGGGTGGAGACCAGGCAGCGTGGGCGCAGTGGTCGCAGGAACAGCAGGAGTTTCTCCAGCGCTGCTTCACGGAATTGAAGGCAGAGCTGTTGGAGCCGATGAAGGCTTCAATAGACAAGCTGCTCGAGACCCAGAAGGCCCAAGGGGCGGCGATCCGGGAGGTGCGGCAAAAGGCCTCGGAGACCGAGGATGAATTCTTGGGCCTGGCGGTGAAGGTAGAGGCGCATGAGGCGATGCATAAGAAATGGCAGGAGAAGTTCGAGGACATGGAGAACCGGTCGAGGAGGAAGAACCTGTGGATTCTGGGTCTCCCGGAGGGAGTGGAGGGGTCGGATGTTGGAGCATACGTGGTCACCATGCTGAACACGTTGATGGGCGCGGGTGCCTTCCCAGGGCCCCTGGAGCTGGAGGGGGCCAACCGAGTCCTGGCGAGGAGGCCCAAGCCCAACGAGCCGTCGCGGGTGGTGCTGGTGCAGTTCCACCGCTTCGTGGACAGGGAGTGTTTCCTAAGGCGGGCAAAGAAGGAGCGGAGCAGCAGGTGGGAGAATGCAGAGGTCCGGATATACCAGGACTGGAGCGCGGAGGTGGCCAAGAAGAGGGCCGGGTACAATCGGGCTAAGGTGGCTCTGCATCGGAAGGTGGTGAAATTTGGAATGTTGCAGCCGGCGCGACTGTGGGTCACTTTCAAGGACCGCCACCACTACTTTGAGACGCCGGAGGAGGCATGGACCTTTATCCAGGCCGAAAAGTTGGACTCGGATTGAGCGTCGGTTGCGAGGGGATTCGGGAGGGGATTGATGTGATTGTTGTGTTTTGGGAGATGTTCTGTTCTGTTTGGTACTGGGTTTTTTTGGGTGCTGGGTGGGGTAGGGTGAAATGGTTCGTAGTGGGGGTTTGGTGAGAGTGTGGGCATCGGTGGGGGGAGGGGAGAGGGGAGGCCCGAGCTGGGGGAGCTGGGATCAGGCCGCGAATGGGAGCTGCGCCTGAGGGGGCGGGGCCGGCTTGGTGGAAAGCACGGGGCTTTTTCCCGCGCTAGGGAAGGAAGGTGGCGGGGTCAGGGGGAAGGGTGGTGCTGGAGAGGAGCGCCCGCTGATGGACAGGAGGGGGGGGGAGAGGAGATTCTCACACTGGGGGGGGGGTCGATGGAGTGGCGGGATCGGCCGGGGTCAGCAGGAGTCAGCTGACTTACGGGAGTGCTATGGGGGGAGCAACACAGCTAGGGGGGACCTAGCTAGTGGGGGGGGGGGGACTGTGTTGCTGCTGCATTGGCCAAAGGGGAGCTGGAGCCTGAAGAGAGAGTCGGGGCGGGGGTCTGCCGCTGGGGGAACGGACAGTGCGGGAGGCGCGGGCACGCGGCTGGCCTAGAAAGGAGATGGCTAATCGGCAGCGGGGTGGGGGAGGGGGGGGCAGCCCCCTGATCCGGCTGATAACTTGGAATGTGAGAGGCCTGACCAGGCCGGTCAAGAGGGCCCGTGTGTTCGCGCACCTGAAGGGACTGAAGGCAGATGTGGTCATGCTCCAGGAGACGCATTTGAGGGTGGCAGACCAGGTTAGGCTGAGAAAGGGGTGGGTAGGGCAGGTTTTCCACTCCGGGTTGGACGCAAAGAATCGAGGGGTGGCGATTTTGGTGGGGAAGCGGCTGTCGTTTGAGGTGCTGAGCATCGTGGCAGAGAATAGAGGTAGGTATGTGATGGTGATTGGTAAGCTGCAGGGGGTGTGGGTGGTATTAGTGAATGTATATGCCCCGAATTGGGACGATGCCGGATTTATGCGGCGCATGTTGGGCCGGATTCTGGACCTGGAGGTAGGGAGCTTGATAATGGGGGGGGGGGGGGGGGGGGACATTAATACGGTATTGGATCCAGCATTGGACCGCTCTAGGTCCAGGATGGGTAAGAGGCCGGCGGCGGCCAAGGTGTTGAGGGGGTTTATGGACCAGATGGGAGGAGTGTTGGAGGTTTCAAGGACCAATGGAGGTTTGTTCGGCCGGGGGCCAGGGAATTCCCTTTTTTTTCCCACGTCCATAAAGCCTACTCCCGGATTCACTTCTTCGTTTTGATCCCGAGGGTGGAGGACACGGAGTATTCGGCCATAGCCATCTCAGACCATGCCCCGCACTGGGTGGAGCTCGAGCTAGGGGAGGAGAGGGATCAGCGCCCGCTGTGGCACCTGAAGGTGGGTTTGCTGGCGGATGAGGAGGTGAGCAGGCGGATCCGGGGGTGCATTGAAAGATACCTGGAGGTGAACGATAATGGGGAGGTGCAAGTGGGGGTGGTCTGGGAGGCGCTGAAGACGGTGATTAGGGGAGAGCTAATCTCCACTCGGGCCGACAAGGAGGGGAAGGAGAGGAGAGAGAGGGAGAGATTGGTGGGGGAGAGATTTTAAGGGTGGATAGGAGGTATGCAGAGGTCTCCAAGGAGGGACTACTCAAGGAGCGACGAAGCCTCCAGGCCGAGTTCGACCTGTTGACTACCAAGAAGGCGGCGGTGCAGTGGAGGAAGGCGCAAGTGGCGGTGTATGAATACGGGGAGAAGGCTAGCCGGATGCTGGCACACCAGCTTCGGAAGCGGGAGGCGGCGAGGGAGATTGGGGGAGTTGGGGAGAAAGGGGGGAACACGGTGCGGAGTGCAGTGGGAATAAATGGGGTATTTAGAGACTTCTATGAGGGGCTGTATAGGTCTGAGCCCCCGACGGAGGAGGTGGGGATGTGTCATTTTCTGGACCGGCTGAGGTCCCCGAGGGTAGAGGAGGGGCAGGTGGCGGGGCTTGGGGCACCGGTACGGCTGGAGGAGCTGACTAAGGGGTTGGGGAGTATGCAGGCTGGGAAGGCACTGGGGCCAGATGGGTTCCGGTGGAATTTTACAGGAGGTATATGGACCTGTTTGGCCCACTACTAGTGAGGACTTTCAATGAGGCGAGGGATGGGGGGGGTCCTACCCCCGACGATGTCTAGGGCGCTGATCTCAGTAATCTTGAAGCGGGACAAGGACCCTTTACAGTGCGGGTCGTATAGGCCAATCTTGCTCCTCAATGTGGATGCAAAGCTGTTAGCGAAGGTGTTGGCTACCAGAATTGAGGACTGTGTCCCGGGGGTGATCCACGAGGACCAGACAGGTTTCGTGAAGGGAAGGCAGCTAAACACCAATGTGCGGAGGCTCCTAAATGTAATCATGATGCCTGCAGTGGAGGGGGAAACGGCGATAGTGGTGGCTATGGATGCGGAGAAGGCCTTCAATAGGGTGGAGTGGGGGTACCTGTGAGAAGTGTTGAGGAGGTTCAGGTTCGGGGAGGGGTTCGTTAGTTGGGTTAGGTTACTGTACGAAGCCCCGGTGACGTGTGTGGTCACAAAATCAGAGGAGGTCGGAATACTTTCGGCTGTACCGGGGGACGAGGTAGGGGTGCCCCCTATCCCCCCTGCTATTTGCGTTGGCAATTGAACCTTTGGCGATGGCTTTGAGGGAGTCCAGGAACTGGAGGGGGCTGGTCCGGGGGGGTAGGAACACCGGGTATCGTTGTATGCCGATGACCTGTTACTGTATGTGGCGGACCCAGTGGGGGGGATGCCGGAGGTGATGCGGATCCTCAGGGAGTTTGGGGACTTTTCCGGGTATAAGCTCAACGTGGGGAAGAGTGAGCTCTTCGTGGTACACCCAGGGGACCAGGGAAGGGGGATAGACGAGCTTCCACTGAAGAGGGCGGAAAGGAGTTTTCGGTACCTAGGGATCCAGGTGGCCAGGAGCTGGGGGGCCCGACACAAGCTCAACTTTGACGAGGCTGGTGGAGCAGATGGAGGAGGAGTTTAAAAGGTGGGATATGCTGCCACTCTCCCTGGCGGGTAGAGTACAGTCGGTAAAGATGACGGTGCTCCCGAGGTTCCTTTTTATATTCCAGTGCCTCCCCATCCTGATCCCTAAGGCCTTTTTTAAGCAGGTCAGCAGGAGCAGCATAGGGTTTGTATGGGCGAAAAAGACCCCGAGGGTGAGAAGGGTGTTTCTGGAACGGAGCAGGGACAGAGGAGGGCTAGCATTGCCTAATCTGTGTGGGTACTACTGGGCTGCCAATGTGGTGATGATACGCAAGTGGGTAATGGAGGGGGAGGGGGCGGCGTGGAAGAGGCTGGAGATGGCGTCCTGTGTGGGCACGAGCCTGAGAGTGCTGGTGACGGCACTGCTGCCGCTCCCGCCGACAAGGTACACCACGAGTCCAGTGGTGGCGGCGACCCTCAAAATTTGGGGGCAGTGGAGACGCCACAGGGGGAAGGCAGAGGCTTCGGTGTGGTCCCCGATCCGAGAGAACCATCGGTTTGTCCCGGGGAGAATGGATGGGGGGTTCCTGTAAGGGGGGGGTTTGTTGAAAATATGTAAAAATTTGAATAAAAATATTTTTTTAAAAAGAGACTGGACCATATGCTGTAACCTTTTTAAGTTTTAATGCAGTGCGGAAAGATCGATTCGTTCCGTGAGTGATAATATAAGAAAAAGGGTTTGGTTATTTTACAAACGAACGTTTTTATAATGAAAGAAAGGAAAACAATATTTAAACTTTTACTTCAGCACTAACACTAACAGATTACATGCAGTTTCTTAACCTTAACACCCCAGTTCCCATTAAACATCACTTTAACCATGCTCTCATGCGCTCACACAAACAGGCCAAGGCAACATTTGCTTTTACAAAGCAATTTTTCTTCTGTATAGGACATTTGTTCAGAACCCTTTTCCAAAGCCTGCCTCGATGACAACTTTCATGAACTCTCTGAGCAATTTCCATAGCCTTCCCCCTGTAACTGTTATCATGACACCCTGGGAGAGCGCACAGTCAGTTCCAGCCCCCTCAACCCGGGATCGCGACATGAGTGAATTAACAAATAATTCTTATTCACTTAACAAAATTTTGGGCCTAGACTGCTGTAATGAGATGCAGACACTAGTGTCTAAGTAAAAACGTTAACAAACTATTTATTAATAACAAGAGGAAAAGATGAATATATGAAGTAATAACAGAACAACGATCTTACAATCTACCTAATCCCAAAACTCACCCTCCACCCAGACACACACAAGACAGACACATATGGCGTGAATTGGGGGGGGGGGAAGGTTTGTGGTAGTTGGTATTAGGGGTATTACGGTACCCTGAATAATGCTGTAAGACCATTGGTGTGGGAGGTACCTGAGACTGCTATTCTCATTGGTGAAGCCTGCCTGCTGGTTCCGCCCAGTAAGGCGGAGTATAACAGCCTGTGTCTCCCCAGCAGCTGCATTCTGTACCTACGCTGCTGGGGGAAACATCTAGTGCAATAAAGCCTTCAATTGTCTCCAATCTCATCTCAGGAGTTATTGATTGAGCATCAATTTATTGCACTAGATTTTAAAGAATGGAGCTCCGAATCAAGCCGGAGTGTCTGCAACTCAGCCCCCACGTGGCAAACTCAACGGCAACCTTCAAACACTGGCTGACATGCTTCAAAGGGTACCTCAGGGCGCCCACGACTGAACCTACGGAGGACCAGAGACTGCAAGTTCTCCACTCGAGGGTGAGCCCAGTGATCTACACCCTCATCGAGGATGCGGTCGATTTCGAGGCCGCAATGACCCTGCTAAAAGGACGCAATATTCGCCCTGTAAACCAGCTCTATGCCCGACATCTGCTAGCGACGAGGCGACAAATCCCCGGGGAATCGCTGGAGGAGTTCTACTGTGTACTGGTGTTAGGGAGGAACTGTGACTGCCCGCAAGTTTTGGCCAGCGACCACACAGAACTTTTGATCCAGGCTGCTTTCGTTGCAGGTATGCTGTCCTCCCAAATCCGCCAGCAATTGCTGGAGAAAGAGACACTAGGCCTCAAGGAGGCACGGGGCTTTGCTAGCTCCCTGGATGTAGCCTCCCGAAACGGCCGCGCTTACGTCCCTGACCGCGCGGCAGCCCCTTGGGCAGCGTGGAACCCCCCCCACTGCCGACTCCGATGCATCTTCCATCCCCCGACAAGCTTGTGCTGCGTGACTGCCAGGTTACCCCGGGGGGCCCCGCTGCTATTTTTGCGGGCACGCCAAGCACCCCCGGCAGCGCTGCCCAGCCCGCTCATCCATCTGCAAAGGTTGCGGCAAAAAGGGCCATTTCGTGGCAGTATGCCAGGCCCGGGTGGTCTCCGGGTGCGAACCGGGACCGCCAGCACAACCCTCTCCACGAGCCACGTGCGACCAGCAGGCGCCACCATCTTCCTTCTCCTGGGCCACGTGCGGCCTCAGAGTGCTGCCATCTTGTCCTCCGGGAACCACGTGCGACGGCTGGGCGCCGCCATCTTGTACACCTCCAGCCATGTGCGACCAGTGTTTGCCGCCATCTTGGCTGGACTCTCAGGACTCTGACTCGGATGACCAAACACCGCCCGAGGAAAACATCCAAAATTTGTCACGACCTGCCTCAGTGACCCTGGATCAGTCTCGGCCCCGAACACTCTCGACGACCGTGCTCATCAACGGGCATAAAACATCCTGCCTGATCGACTCCGGGAGCACAGACAGCTTCATACACCCCAAAAGTAAGGCGCTGTTCTCTTCCTATCCACCCAGTCAACCAAAAAATCTCCCTGGCCCCCGGGTCTCACTCGGTAGAGATCAAAGGGTTCTGCATAGCGAAACTCACGGTCCAGGGAAGGGAGTTTAAAAATTACCAGCTCTACGTCCTTCCTCACCTCTGCGCTGCCACGCTCCTAGGGTTAGACTTCCAATGTAACCTCCAGAGCTTAACTTTTAAATTCGGCGGCCCTATATCCCCCCTCACTATCTGCAGCCTCGCGACCCTCAAAGTCGATCCGCCTTCCCTGTTTGTGAACCTCACCCCGGATTGCAAACCCGTCGCCACCAGGAGCAAACGGTACAGTGCCCAGGACCGAACCTTCATTAGGTCGGAAGTCCAGCGGTTACTGAAGGAAGGTGCTATTGAGGCTAGCAACAGTCCCTAGAGAGCTCAAGTAGTGGTTGTAAAGACCGGGGAGAAGCATAGGATGGTCATCGAATATAGCCAGACCACCAACAGGTATACGCAGCTCGATGCGTACCCTCTCCCCCGCATATTTGATCTGGTCAATCAGATTGCACAATACAAGGTCTTTTCCACAGTGGATCTAAAATCCGCCTACCACCAGCTCCCCATCCGCCCTAGCGACTGCAAATACACTGCATTCGAAGCAGATGGGCGGCTCTACCACTTCCTAAGAGTTCCCTTCGGTATCACAAATGGAGTCTTGGTCTTCCAACGGGAGATGGACCGAATGGTTGACCGGTACGGTTTGTGGGCCACGTTTCCGTACCTCGATAACATCACCATCTGCGGCCACGACCAGCAGGACCACGACACCAGCCTCCGAAAAGTCCTCAAAAATCCTTAATCTAACATTAACAAGGACAAATGCGTGTTCAGCACCAACCGTCTAGCCATCCTCGGCTACGTAGTGCATGATGGAGTATAGGCCCAGATCCCGAACGCATGCACCCAAGGCCCGCCCACTAATTCAATCCTCAGTCTTCCCCCTGTCGGCAGAGGCCCGCCAGGCCTTCAGCCGCATCAAAGCGGACATCGCAAAGGCCATGATGCACGCAAACGACAAATCCCTCCCCATCCAAGTCGAGAGCGACGCGTCCGACGTAGCCTGGCGGCTGCCCTCAACCAAGCGGGCAGACCTGTGGCCTTCTTCTCACGCACCCTCCATGCTTCAGAAATCTGCCATTCTTCAGTTGAAAAGCAGGCCCAGGCCATAGTAGAAGCCGTGCGGCACTGGAGGCATTACCTGGCCGGCAAGAGATTCATTCTCCTCACTGACCAACGGTCGGTTGTTTTCATGTTTGATAATGTTCAGCAGGGCAAGATAAAGAACGATAAGATCTTACGGTGGAGGATCGAGCTCTCCACCTACAACTACGAGATCTTGTATCGTCCCGGAAAGCTAAACGAGCCTCCTGATGCCCTATCCCGCGGCACATGTGCTAACGCACAAGTGGACCACCTCCGGGTCCTCCATGAGGACCTCTGCCACCTGGGGGTCACTCGATTCTTCCATTTCATTAAGACCCGAAACCTGCCCTACTCCATCGAGGAGGTCAGGACCGCCACCAGGAATTGCCAAATCTGTGTGGAGTGCAAGCCGCACTTCTACAAGCCAGAGAACGCTCATCTGATAAAGGCTTCCCTTCCCTTTGAACGTCTCAGTATGGACTTCAAAGGGCCCCTCCCCTCCACCGACCGCAACACGTACTTCCTGAACATGATTGATGAGTACTCCCGGTTCCCATTCGCCATCCCCTGCCCTGACATGACCGCAGCCACCGTCATAAAAGCCATCCACAGTATCTTTACACTGTTCGGTTTCCCTCCCTACATACACAGCGATAGGGGGTCCTCCTTCATGAGCGACGGACTGCGTCAATTCCTGCTCAGCAAGGGCAGTGCCTCGAGCAGGACCACCAGTTACAACCCCCGGGGAAACGGGCAGGTGGACAGGTGGAACGGTCTGGAAGACCGTCCTACTGGCCCTATGGTCCAGGAATCTCCCAGTCTCCCGTTGGCAGGATGTCCTCCCGGATGCTCTCCACTCCATCACTACTGTGTACCACGACCAACCAAACCCCTCACGAACATCTCCTTATCTTCCCTAGGAAGTCCTCCTCCGGGACCTTGCTCCCAACCTGGCTGGCAGCTCCTGGATCCAACCTGCACCGCAAACAGGTGCAGGCGCACAAGTCGGACCCATTGGTCGAAAGGGTCCACCTCCTGCACGCTAACCCTCAATACGCCTACGTGGCGTACCCCGACGGCCGACAGGATACGGTCTCACTACGGGACCTGGCACCTGCTGGATCCCCCCCCCATACCTCCACTACCGACCCCATCCTCCCTCCCACCGGCGCATCCCACAGCCAACCCCTTTCCAGGTGGATCGGTCCTTCCACTGGTCCCATCTAGGGGTGATGAAGCTGTTGAAGAAGCCGAAGTCACGCTCCCGGAGCCATGGATGCCCGAGCTGCATCACCACCAAGGCTACGATGATCGCAGAGCACGACCAGAGCCCCCGATCGACTAATTGCTTCACTCTGACTGTTAATAATTACTGTAAATAGTTGCGACATGTAACGAGGCAAAACACTGTGCTAACGTATACCGGGTACCAGCATGACCTACACCTCTACCACTGTATAACGCAAGACCACTGTATAATACAAGACCACCACCCCCGCCGGACTCTTTTTTTAAACAGGGGGTGAATGTGGTAGTCGGTATTAGGGGTATTACGGTACCCTGAATAATGCTGTAAGACCATTGGTGTGGGAGGTACCTGAGACTGATATTTTCATTGGTGAAGCCTGCCTGTTGGTTCCGCCCAGTAAGGCGGAGTATACGAGCCTGTGTCTCCCCAGCAGCTGCATTCTGTACCTGCGCTGCTGGGGGAAACATCTAGTGCAATAAAGCCTTCAATTGTCTCCAATCTCATCTCAGGAGTTATTGATCGAGCATCAAGGTTTAAATTGAAAAAGGGACCAATAGTTGTGAGATCGCTATTTGCTGCCGACATAGCTCTTTGCAGCCAGCGATCTCCTAATCATGTATCCAATCAGAAATGTACCTCTCCCCCTAAAAGAATGAAATGTCAGAACAGGGATGTTTCATTATGAGGAATGCAAGACACAACACCCACACATACATGTCTAAACTACCCCTAATACAATCCCCTGCTCAGTTTCGGCATTACAAGCAACTTAATCTTTAAGCATCTGACAAAGTATTGCAAACATATTATCACTTGCAGAATATATATATATATGATATATATATTTATATAGTCTTTACAACACATGATTGTGGTACTGATTCTGACAGTAATCTCTTGCATCCTGGGTTTTAAATGTCACGGTAAATGCCAGTAGGTGGCAGTTGTCCGAAACGTCTGTGGCGGGCGCACAGATTGGCTGCCCAACATGGCCATCAGCTTCCCAGACTCTCCTTGGCATTCCGTGCATCATAACAGGGTGGCATGTCCCTGTAACATGTTCAACATGCATTGCTCCTCAGTTTCCAACTGAGATTGTAGTCGAGACGAAGGTGGCTTTGGTGGTTCAAATGTTTGGAGGTCCACAACAGGAGTAATTAATGGAGTGCTCCCTGGTGCTTCCCTACACCTTTGTCTACACTCCTTTTGCACCTGCTCTAGACCGGTCTCTTGCTGACCCTCAGGTAATGCTACTGCTCCCTCCTGGCTGTCTGATGAACTATTACATAAACTTGGATGGTTTCCTTCAACAAGACTGCAAGTAGAGTTGTCAATGCTGAATGAATGGGTTCATTCATGACCAATGGACTCTTTTTAATCCCACCAGCCTTACATTCTCTCTTGGCCTTCACCGGGCCACCTTCAGCAACAGGAGCTGCTGAGGAGTCTCAAACTTAATTGGCTCAACAGGCACCATTCCCTGGGTGGCAACCTTTACCTCCCATCGGAGTTTTCGTAACCACCACCTGCAATCCATTCGCCAGAACTAAGTCTATTCCGTCCATTGGGAATTCCTTAACCACTCCAACAACTATCCGAGCTGACACTAAATCACACCTCCAACTGCACTTTATACAATGGAACTGGGATAGAACTTCCACCCATCCCATTCATCAATACCTCAGCTTTCACTGAGCTCTCTGGAGGAAAAATCAAATCCCTCTCCAGCACAGGGGTTTTAGTAGCCCCGGTGTCTCTTAAAATGGTTCAGGGTTTGACCACCTCTGTCAAGGAAAATGGGGTGACTTTCCCCTAAGACACAAAACTGGTATATCTCACATCTCCCTCATTCTCCACATCTTTCAGAGTCAGAGTATAGAACGTCACTGACTGTATGTCCAGCTTGGATTTTCCTGGCCTCCGTGATTACAGAACCACAACAGGATTCGCCAACCACCTCTCCCATAACTCCTGAAAAGGATTGATGGCTAACGACTTCACCTTCCTGGCTATCAACCTCTGCTACCTCAAAAAGATACTGTAAACCTTCAAAAGGATGTGGGTCGACCAGCCGCTTGCTTGGTATCACTCCCCAGTCCTTACAGTCCTCGTCCTGACTAACTGACGGTATTCAGTCAGGTATACTTTCCTTCTGGGCAAGCCAGCTCTGGGAACTTCTTCCACCTGAAGGGAGTGACAATGGTTTATCTCAATACAGGTTACAAACTACCTTTTGGCAAATCCACTTAACCTACCTCCTCCAGGTTACTAAGTCTTGGACTAGCTCTGGAAGAATTGCTCGCCAGTGATCCAAGCTCAATTGGTGGTGAGTCCTCAGGAACAACTGTCTAACATCCCATCATTGTCAGACCTAAGATCAAAGTCAAGACTGTCGCCTGACTCTTCCTCCCTACTATCACTCTTACAACAACCATTCACTATCACTTCATAACCAGGATCTAGGTTGAAGTCAAAACATTCGTCTGGCTCTTCCTCAACTCTTGCAACAACTGTTTACCAGCACCTCATAATTCAAACCAAAGTCAAGGACAAGAATCTTGTCAAATTCCTCAGCCATACAGTTACCGTCGGTCTGAAAATGCTCGGCACCTGGTTCACTCCTATGATCACTTGAAACATACTGAACAGCCGTCAACATCTCTTTCTCTGAGCCGTCTACCGCCCAATGAGTGTTCCTAGCTCCCGTATGCCCTTCAGTCAGCATTTCAGGGGCTAATTGCAGTACTTTCATTGGCCTTTCTGTAACCAGGGGTGAAGCTACAACCTTCACTCCCATTAAATCATTCCCCAGAACTAAGTCTATTCCGTCCATTGGGAATTCCTTAACCACTCCAACAACTATCCGAGCTGACACTAAATCACACCTCCAACTTTCCCCTAAGACACAAAACTGGTATATCTCACATCTCCCTCATTCTCCACATCTGCTCCCACAGCAGTGTTCACCTTAGGTATCCTGCGCCCAGTTAACGCTACTGTTTGCATCGGAGCGTTCTCCACTCTTGCTCCTTTCACAGAATCCTCCTTCTGAACCCCAAGGGCCATGGGCTTTCCGTGCAACTTCCAACATACCGACCGAATGTGTCCCACCTTGTTACAATGGTAACACCAAGGCTTCCAAGTCTCACTTCCACCCCCAGTCCTTTCCTTCCTGGTCTGAGGCAGCGATCTCGGCACCTTCCCAGCTATCCATTCTCTACCTTGGCTACCTGCTGTCCTCTCACTCTCCCACTTTCTATTCCTTTCAAAATTATGGGGATGATGGAACAAAGGTATATTTTATGGATTAGCTTGGAATTGTCAGCTATTATTGCTGTTTGCTAGCAGTTTGCACCCTCTGGTCTTCAACATGGATTTTTATTATCGAGGGGAAGGAATTCTTAAACTCCTCTAAGAGAATGAGCTCTCTCAGAGCCTCATAGGTAGTCACAACTCCCAATGCTCTTACCCATCTATTGAAGTTGTTCTGTTTAACCCTCGCAAATTCTCCAAAAGTCTGTCCCTGCAGTCTCTTCAAATTCCGGAATTTTTGTCTATATGCTTTGGGAACCAATTCATATACATCCAGAATGGCCTTTTTTACTGTGTCATAATCCTTCGACTCCTGATCTGACAAGTTGGCATAAACTTCCTGTGCCCTCCCTGTCAACTTATTCGGCAGGGGCAATGTCCACTTCTCTTTTGGCCACTCTATTTGGGTTGCTATTTTCTTGAAAGCCCTAAAGAATGTTTCCACTTCTTTCCCAAATTTTGGGAGAGCCTGTATAAACGTAAACATATCACCACTATGTCCTGTTCTAGGGCTAGGCTCCCCTCAACGCTCTGGCAGCTTCCTACTCTGTGCCAGTACCAGCAAGCTGGAACTCTCTCTCTCTTTCCATTCTCCTCATTTCCATTTTTTTCTCCTTCATCTCCATTTTATAAAATTCCCTTTCATGCTGTTTACTATTTGGAATAAGTGTCAAACTCTAATTTAGTAGTGTAAATAAAATGTGTTTAGTTCTTAAAAGGAGCATCAAGTGTTTTTGTGATCACTACGCTTTCCGTCCTGGAAATCCCTCACAAAGATCACCACAGCCGCCACCGGAATTCCTTATTGGGGATGTTTATTGACTCTGTGTCTCGGGGAGTGTTGCCGGCCACATTGGCACAGACGTCGATCAACTTTGATCCCGGAGAGGGACAAAGGTCCATTGGAGTGTGGGACTTACAGGCCTATCTCACTGTTGAAAACTCATGCAAAGGAAGGTGGTGGCGATGGTCTGGAGGGTTTCTGGCCAGACATGATTTCTGAGGACCAGAGTTTGTCAAGGGCTGACAGTGGTCGGCCAATATCAGGAGACTTTTAAATGTGGGCCTGTCACCCTCCTTGGGGACTGTTCCAGAGGTAATCATCTCCATGGATGCGGAGATGGCATTTGATCGGGTGGAATGGAGGTACCTCTTCAAGATTTTGGAGCGATTTGGGTCATCATTTATCTCCTAAGTGAGACTGCTATATGGTGCCCCCACAGCTAGTGTCGGAACCAACGCGGTGAGTTCAGGATACTTCTGGTTCACATGGGCACAAGGCAAGGATGCCCACTATCCCCATTACCATTTACGCTGGTGATTGAGCCATTGGCCATTTCGCTTAGATCGTCAGGTGGGAGAGAGGGTAATAGAGAGGGAGGGGTATAGAGAGCAGGCTGCCAAAATGAACATCCTGCCGAGGTTCTTATTTGTGTTCCAGTGTCGCGCAATATTCCTCCCCAAGTCTTTTTTTCATTAGGGTTATTAAGTTAATCTCGGCCTTTATCTGGGTGAGTAAGACCCCCAGGATTCAAAAGGCCTTCCTACAGAGGGAGAAGCAATCGTGAGTTCTCCCAGTGAGCCAGAGAAGACACAGCCAGAGTGAGGCACAGGCAAGAGTGAGTTTGGGAATTTGAGGCTAGCTGGGAATTCGAAGCTGGGTGGGGAGGAGGTGCTGTTTATCCCTGGTAAGTGACTGGTAAGCAGTTTTTCTTTTCATTTGTCTATTTATTTATTCATTTATTTTTTCTTTCGTTTTTTTGGAATTGTAGTTGTACAAGTTAACCTAAGGTTTAACACATGACAGGAGATCCCAGACCCATGTCATGCGTCTTGTGTGTGATGTGGGAGCTCAGGGACACATCCACTGTCCCTGGCTCCTTCACATGCAAGAAATGTGTCCAGTTGCAGCTCCTGTTAGACCGCTCGACTGCTCTGGAGCTGCGGATGGACTCACTTTGGAGCATCCGCGATGCTGAGGATGTCGTGGAAAGCACGCTTAGCAAGTTGGTCACACCACAGGTGAATGTTACTGAGCGAGACAGAAAATAGGTGACCAAAAGACAGAGCAAGAGTAGGAAGGCAGTGCAGGTGTCCTCTGCGGTCATCTCCCTGCAAAACAGATATATCGCTTTGGATACTGTTGAGGGAGATGGCTCACCAGGGGAAAGCAGCAGCAGCCAGGTTAATGGCACTGTGGCTGGCTCTGCTGTGCAGGAGGGCAGGAAGATGAATGGCAGGGCTATAGTGATAGGGGACCCAATCGTAAGGGGAATAGACAGGCAGTTCTGCAGACGCAACCGAGACTCCAGGATGGTATGTTGCCTCCCTGGTGCAAGGGTCAAGGGTGTCTCGGAGCGGCTGCAGGACATTCTGGGGGGGGGGGGGGGGGGAAAGAGGATGAACAGCCAGCTGTCGTGGTGCACATAGGCACCAACGATATAGAAATAAAATGGGATGAAGTCCTACAAGCTGAATTCAGGGAATTAGGAGTTAAACTAAAAAGTAAGACCTCAAAGGTAGTAATCTCAGGATTGCTACCAGTGCCACGAGCTAGTCAGAGTAGGAATGTCAGGATAGATAGGGTGAATGCGTGGCTCGAGAGATGGTGCAAGAGGGAGAGATTCAAATTCCTGGGGCATTGGAACCGGTTCCGGGGAAGGTGAGACCAGTACAAACCGGACGGTCTGCACCTGGGCAGGACTGGAACTGATGTCCTAGATGTTTGTCCTGATGTTTGCTAGAGCTGTTGCGGAGAGTTTAAACTAATGTGGCAGGGGGATGGGATCCGATGTAGGAAGTCGGAGGGAAGTAAAATGGGGCCAGAATCAAAAAGCAGTAAGGGGGAAAGTGTAAGGCACAGAAGCCATAGTCAAAATCAAAAAGGGCACAGTATAGGGTACAATGACTGAGGAGATTGAGGGTGTTGTACCTAAATGAACGCAGTATACGGAACAAGGTAAATGAGCTTGTTGCGCACATTGAAATTGGCCGGTACGATGTTTTGGGCATCACAGAGATGTGGCTGCAAGAGGATCAGGGCTGGGATCTAAATATTCAAGGATATATGACCTATCGAAAGGACAGGAAGATGGGCAAAGTGGGAGGGGTTGCATTGTTAGTAAGGAATGAAGTTAAATCGATAACAAGGAGCGATATAGGATCAGAAGGCGTAGAATCTCTGTGGGTAGAGTTGAGGAATCGCAAAGGTAAAAAGACTCTGATGGGAGTTATGTACAGGCTGTTGCTCTTTTTAGCTTTAGTCTATTTGCTCTGTTTAGGTCACCTTTGCTCATGAGTCGCCAGGTATCTTTATGATACCGCCACATGGTTCAAGTTCAGGTTATGATTAATAACACAGCACACTGCTTAGTAAGGATTAAAACAACGGTCATTTATTATATACAACAAGCAATATTATTACCTAATATTACTTTCTATATAATAAACCTATCACTACTGGCCAATACTTAACTTAGGAAGAGCCCACCAGGTCAGGGAAATGAATGGCTTGTCCAATCAAATCTGGCCCGCGGGATTCAAAAGGCTGCGACAGGTCGGTGGCTAGGTGTCTCTACCGGATAGCGATCGCTGGATTCAAACTTACTATACACGGTGGCTGGTCTTGCGAAGGTCTCGAGCAGGCGAAGATGAGAGAGAGAGATCTGAACTTGGACCTTCACTTTTATAGGGCCCAGGGGCTTCCCGCCTCCCGGGGCGGCCCTTGACCCTGAGTCCCAAGTGATTGGATTCTGTCCCCAATCTCTGGGGTTGATGTGTCCAATGGTGAGGCGATTCCTCGATCGGGGGTGGTCGCTCACCTGTCTTTGTTTCGGCCACTGCAGGCGCCGACAGGTCTGGCCCGGTATTCAATTGCTAATATGTTGCAATTGTTCCTGGCGATAGCCGATTTAACTGTGGATGTCTGAGTAGATTAGGTGTAAACAGTCCTGAATGCAACTGCGGATACCTGGGTTGATGGGCTGTTGATAGCCCTGAGTATCGATCTGGGCTTCGTTCCCAGAGCTGAATATGCAAACCTGTCTGCAGCTGCCTGCTTGTGTCTTCTTGGCTGCTTTTCCCAGCAGTCTTTCGGGTTAGCCATTTTAAACTGGGTTTTGGCCAGATTAATCGGAACGCAGCCATTTTACATGGCTACAAGGCCCCCTAGCAGTAGTCAGGATGTGGGGCAGAAAATAAATCAGGAGATAGAAAAGGCATGTAAAAAAGGCAATATTACAATATTCATGGGGGACTTCAATATGCAGGTGGACTGGGAAAATCAGGTTGGTAGTGGATCCCAAGAAATCGAATTTGTGGAATGTCTAAGAGATGGTTTTTTGGAGCAGCTTGTGACAGAGCTACTAGGGAACAGGCAATTCTGGATTTGGTGATGAGGCAGACTTGATTAGGGAACTTAAGGTGAAGGAACCCTTAGGGAGCAGTGGCCACAATATGATAGAATTTACCCTGCAGTTTGAGAGGGAGAAGCTGCAATCAGATGTAACGGTATTACAATTAAATAAGGGTAACTACAAAGACATGAGGGAGGAGCTGGCCAGAGTTGATTGGAGAAGGAGCCTAGCAGGGAAGACAGTGGAACAGCAATGGCAGGAGTTTTTGGAGGTTATTAGGGAGGAACAACAGAAATTCATCCCAAGGAGGAGGAAACATGGTAAGGGGAGGACAAGGCATCCATGGCTGACGAGGGATGTCAAGGACAGCATAAAGGCTAAAGAAAAAGCATACAAAGTGGTGAGGATTAGTGGGAAACCAGAGGATTGGGAAGCCTTTAAAAGCGAGCAGAGGACAACTAAAAAAGCAATAAGGAGGGAGAAGATGAAGTAGGAGTGCAAGCTAGCTAGTAATATAAAGGAAGATAGGAAGAGATTTTTTCAATATATAAAAGGTAAGAGGCAAAAATAGACATTGGACCACTGGAAAATGTGGCTGGAGAATAATAGGAAACAAAGAAATGGCAGACGAACTGAATAGTTACTTTGCATCAGTCTTCACGGTGGAAGACACCAGTGGGATGCCCGAGCTCCAGGAGAAGCAGGGGGCAGAGGTGAGTGCACTGACCATTACTAAGGAGAAAGTTCTGGAGAAACTGAAAGGTCTGAAGGTGGATAAGTCACCTGGACCGGATGGACTACACCCCAGGGTTCTAAAAGAGATAGCGGAGGAAATTATGGAGGCATTAGTGATGATCTTTCAGGAATCACTGGAGGCAGGAAGGGTCCCAGCGGACTGGAAGGTGGCTAATGTAACACCACTGTTTAAGAAGGGAGGGTGACAGAAGATGAGAAATTATAGGCCGGTTAGCCTGACTTCGGTCATTGGTAAGATTTTAGAGCCTGTTATTAAAGATGAGATCGCGAAGCACTAAGTGCATGGTAAAATAGGACTGAGTCAGCATGGCTTTGTCAATGGGATGTCGTGTCTGACAATCTGTTAGAGTTCTTTGAGGAGGTAGCAAGCAAGTTAGACAAAGGAGAACCAGTGGACGTGATTTTATTTAGATTTCCAGAAGGCCTTTGACACGGTGCCGCATAGGAGACTGATAAATAAGTTTAAGAACTCATGGTGTTCAGGGTAAGATCCTGACATGGATAGCAGATTGGCAGAAGGCAAAGAGTGGGGATAAAGGGATCTTTTTCAGGATGGCAGCCGGTGATTAATGGTGTGCTTCAGGGGCTGTGCTGGGACCACAACTTTTTACAACATACATTAATGATCTGGAAGAAGGTACTGAAGTTTTCAGATGATACAAAGATTTGTAGAGGAACAGGTAGTACTGAGGAAGCAAGGGGGTTGCAGAAGGACTTGGACAAGCTAGGAGAGTGGGCGATGAAGTGGCAAATGAAATACAATGTGGAAAAGTGTGAGGTTATGCACTTTGGAAGGAGGCATAGAGTATTTTCTAAATGGGGAAATGCTTCGGAAACAGAAACACAAAGGGACTTGGGAGTTCTTGTTCACAATTCTCTTAAGGTTAATGTGCAGGTTCAGTCGGCAGTTAAGAAGGCAAATGCAATGTTAGCATTCGTGTCAAACGGGCTAGAATACAAGACCAGGGATGTACTTCTGAGGCTGTACAAGGCTCTGGTCAGACCCCAATTGGAGTATTGTGAGCAGTTTTGGGCCCCATATCTAAGGAAGGATGTGCTGGCCTTGGAAAGGGTCCAGAGGAGGTTCCAAGAATGATCCCTGGAATGAACTTGTCGTATGAGGAACGTTTGAAGACTCTGGGTTTGTACTCATTGGAGTTTAGAAGGATGAGGGGGGGTCTTATTGAAACGTACAAGATACTGCGAGGCCTGGATAGAGTTGGATGTGGAGAGGATGTTTCCACTTGTAGGAAAAACTAGAACCAGAGGACACCATCTCAGATTAAAGGGACGATCCTTTACAACAGTTGAGGAAGAATTTCTTCAGCCAGAAGGTGGTGAATCTGTGGAATTCTTTGCCACAGAAGGCTGAGGAGGCCAATTCACCGAGTGTCTTTAAGACAGAGATAGATAGGTTCTTGATTAATAAGGGAATCAGGTTATGGGGAGAAGGCAGGAGAATGGGGATGAGAAAATATCAACCATGATTGAATAGCGGAGCAGACTCGATGGGCCAAGTGGCCTAATTCTGCTCCTATGTCTTATGGTCTTATGGCTGGTGCTGATGTCGTATTACTGAGTGGTGAACATAAAAAAAGTGTGTGTGTGTGTGTGTGTGGGGGGGGGGGGGGTGATGGAGGAGGCTTCCTGTGTATGTTCGGGTCTAAGGGCATTGGTTACAGCCCGTCTTCTGTTCTCTCTGGCCAGGTTCTCTCTGGGCCCGGTGGCATCCCTAAGAATTTGGGGTCAATTCAGGCAGCATTTGAAATTGGGAGCAATGTCACTACTGTCACCAATTTGTGGGAACTACAGGTTTGTACTGTCTGGGATGAATGCAATGTGTTCAATTTGGAAGAGGGAGGGGATCAATAGTTTCAGGGATTTGTTTGTGGAGGGCAGGTTGGGGGGGGGGGGGGGGGGCTGGAGAAAGTGGAGAAATTTCTATCACTAGGGGGAGTTTGTTCAAGTATCTGCAGGTGGGAAACGTGCGTAAGGAACTGTCTTTGTTCCCTCAGCTACCGCGACCTTATGGACAATATGCTATCTCTAGATGAGATAGGGGAAGGGAAGATATCCAATATATATGGGTGGTTGTTGGAGACAGGGAGAGTATCGTTAGAGGAAGTAAAGGGAAAGTGGGAGGAGGAGCTGGGCCCGGAGGGCGGGGGGTGGAGCGAGATCTTGCACAGAGCAAATTTACTTCTTGTGCCAGGCTGAGCCTGATACAGCTCAAAGTACTTCACAGGGCATACTTAACTAGAGCGCACATGAGTAGGTCATTCCCCAGAATAGAGGACAGATGTGAGCAATGTCTAAGGGGGCAGGTAAACCATTCAGACATGTTCTGGTCCTGCACTAAACTGTTTGGGTGTCCTTTTTTGAGACTATGTCAGAGATTGTGGGGTTCAGGCTGGAGCCATGTCCATTGGTGGCGATCTTCTCGCTGGCGCTTCTGGAGAGGAAGAGGACTGATGTCCTGGTCTTTGCCTCGCTGATTGCCTGGAAACAAGTCCTACTTGGATGGAGGTTGCCAGCTCCACCAAAGGCCTCGGTGTGGTTTGGGGGACTTGACAAGAGTTCCTGAAATTGGAAAAGATCAAGGATGTCATTAGTGGGCTGGAGGAAGGGTTCTATTCCAGGTGGAAGCCGTTCATCACCTTCTAGAAGGGATTGTTCATGGCCAGCAACAAGGGGGGGGGGAAGTTAACGGGGGTGGTATTAGAGGGGTTGGGTCTTGGATGGAATGGAGGGATTGAGAGATTATTTTAAAAAACATTGTATCTGTTCTGTTGGACTGTTTTGTATGTGATAAGCTGCACATTTTTTGAATAAAAATATTTATTAAAAAAAGACGAGCAGAGCCAGGGCTTGCGAAAACGCAATTGCTCCTACACTCATCATGTGACCCCCCCCCCCCCATTTTCAATGAGTTTGAAAAAGTAAATACTGAAATGACATTTTAATTACTACATGAAGTGACAAGTCAATTTAGGTACAGATGTTGGATTAATTGAGGATTGAAAGGCAGCTTGTAAGAAACATTTTCAAGCAAAATATTTCAAAAAATATTTATTAAAATCTGGAATTCATTGCCACAAGTAGTTAGTGAAATTGAGTCAAATCACAAATCTAAGAGGCAATTGGATGAACACAAAGAAATATTTCAAACACTGCAGGGACAGATCAGGGAAGTTGAGGTAAAATAGATGAGCAGCTAGCACAGTACAAAAACCTCTTTCTGTGCTGAATTTTCTGTCACGCAATTGGGAAGGAAACGACATAGCTGCAATAAGCAGCTGCAGAGTGTATGGGTAGGTTTTATTCTGAAAAGGAACATGGTACTGCTGTTATTTTCTTGTACTTCAGTGAGCTCTTTGTTCTCCACTCTGCTGTAATTATTTGCATCTGTAATACTACAATCACAATGCTTTGTGTATAAAACCTATGCACTTTTCTTCGCTTCTTGGAGATTCAATGCACTACACAACTGACTGACCAAGTGGCTTGACTGGAAATGATCTCTCGCTTTCACCTGTGAAGATTCACAGCTCAGGGATGCACCAATGTCTGGTGGAGTGTCAAATCACTTTTGTTTGACAGTTACTCTCAGAGAACAATGGGAATCAGGGGGAAACAGTCAATGGAAACCAGGGAGAAAACTGGTTGGAGTCATATCTAACATAAAAGGAAGATGGTTGTCATTGTTGGAAGTCAGGCATTTCTGCTCCAGGACATCACTGCTGGAGTGCCTCAGGTGTATGTCCCAGGTTCAACCATCTTCAGTTGCTTCATCAATGACCTTACTTCCATCACAAGTCAGAAGTTGGGATGATCGCAACTCCTCAGATACTGACGCAGTCCTTGTCCAAATGCAACAAGACCTGGACAATATCCTGGCTTGGGCTGACAAGTGGCAAGTAACATTCACACCACAAATGTACCAGACAATGACCATCTCCAATAAGAGAGAATATAACCATTGCCCCTAGACATTCAATGGCATTGCCATCACTGAATCCATCACTATCAGCATCCAGAGGGTTACCATTGACCAGAAACTAGACTAGGCATGTAAATATCATGGCTACCAGAGCAGGTCAGAGCTAGGAATCCTGTTGCTCCTCTTGACTTCCTAAAGCCTGTCCACCACCTACAAAGCACAAGTCAGGAGTGTGATTGAATACGCCCTATTTGCATGGACAAGTGCAGCTCCAACAAGAAGCTTGACACCATCTAGGAAAAAACAGCTTGCTCGATTGCTGCGTACAGAATGCTGGAATTCACATGAGTGTAATGGAATACTCTCCGCTTGCTTGGATGAGTGCAGTTCCAAGAATACTCAAGAAGTTCAACACCACCCAGGACATAGCAGCCTGCTTGATTGCTACCCCTTCTACACTCACTCACTCCACCAACGATTAACAGTGGCAGCAGTGTGTACCAACTACAAGATGCATTGCAGGAACTCACCAACGTTCCTTAAGCAGCAACTTTAAAACCCACGACCACTACCTTATAGAGAGACACTTTGGGAAAGGAGAAAAAGGCAGTTTAAACAAAAAAAATACTGATGAGCACTGAAAAATAGAAAACAGGACACCATTAAGAAGTCAATTAAATTTATTACATCACAGATAAACCCACATATTCTAATGGATTCTCCCTGTAAATGTATCTTGATTTTACATTTTCAGGGATTAATTCATCCTGAAATAGCTTTTAGACCGTCAACAGATACAAAAGTGTGACATATTTAATATTGTTTAAATCACCCACCATTGTTCTTGAATGAAATTATAGCCCAGCCTTTCACTTCTCATTTCTTCAGTTCAATTTGAAAAAAAACAATATTAGCATCACGTGCCAAAAGTCAAAATCAACTCCATTGAGATCCATTGATTTTGCACCCAGAGGCTATTCTGAACTTAGGTTTGGGGCCAGGGAAAACCATTATGTTTTCTTATTAAAAATTAAATACCAGCTAATCAGACAGAAATATATAACATGTAAACATTGAAATGCAAATTGTGTCAGAAAATAGCAGCGACAAACCATTAAGTAATGGTGTAAAGTTAAACAGATTTTTAAAAATATTATAAAGGAGATAAAGAAAACAGTCTTATTTCAATTCTTTGGTGTTCATTCATGCCTTCCTTGCTTAGCAAATCAATTTTTTCAGGGCAGAAAATTACAGGGAGGAGTGGAAGTTTTTTCCATTAGTCAAATATAGTCCACTCATAACTGGAGTGATAAATAGCTGCCTTGTCCATCAACAAGAATATCAGAGGGTTGGACCCAAATGTGCTTGCTACTGGTGTCAAAAATCACTCGCCTTTCATTAATATGTCCAGTTAGTTGATTGGGTTGTTAAATATAGCTGGTGAGGGGAAAGAGAGGAAGGGATTCATAAATATTGCCACTGTGAAAGAGACAAACTAGGATGGCATTTCATCTATTTCAATTAGAGCTTTAAAACATTACAGAAAGTTCCCAACCACTGTGTTCGGCTGACTAGATGATACAAAATGAATGAAGCAGTGTCGCCATACTTAAAGCTCACCCCAAGCACTTCACTGTTCTCCAGGAAATGTTTCAAGTATGAATTCCTGTCATGAGATGAAGGGATCATGATACATGCAGCAAAGGCAATGCTGGTGGTTAAATGCACAGCAGCACACGATGAAACAAGGAGGTTACAATGTTACTGGCGGGGGAGCTGCGCCATTTCCAAAAAGCATTGTTTGCCTCCTTTCTGTTAATGTTGCAATAATAAAACAAGGACATTTCGGAATGCAAAGTGTGTGCTGCTGTACAACACTGGGAATAATCCAAATATTTGGAAGAGTCGAGAAAAACAACCAAAAGGGAATCAAACAAATATTAAATCCTCGATTGAACTTGGTAATGAAACAAGTAATTATCTAACTGGGCTATTTAGCAGCTACATTTCTCCTATAGTCCTCCAGGTGCAGCAGTGTTTCTCTAACCCACTTTAGCCAGCTGCATGTTATGACTCATGAACTGGCACTATTTATGATCCTTTTCCAACACAGCCTTTTCCTATGGTATTTATTTGCTCAACCACATCAGTAGTGGTACATCTGTAAGGGAAGTAAATGTAGCATTTAGACTTTGTGCAAAAGCTAAATAGCTAAATATGCTCTATTAATATATACAAGAGTCAGTTAAAGTACATGAACTGAGCACGATTTCAGCAGAAACCTCTCACAAATGATAACTAATGGAGGTAAAAGCCCATGCACTAAATAGAAGACTCTTTTAATACAAAATACAAGAGAAGAGCCACCCTCCAACATTACTAATGATTTACCCGAGTTAGTGAATTTCATCCCGCTCAGAAGCTACTGCTATTTCTCCAATTTCCAGTACAGATCTGTGTGCATGTAGCATTTCTTTGGGCCTGCTTGCAGCCCATTCAACTGCTTAATATAACCAGCCCTGAAATTCAGTCTCAAATACTGTTCAGTTAGAAAAGCAAGAGCTTTTATTAGAACGCATGCAAAGGCTGAAAAGGTTCTTATTCATTTACCAAGCCCCCCCACTCAGTAACTTTCTGGGTGGCATATCCAAATCCAGCAGCTCACCGTAATGGGAGATGACAGATGCCTACATTCCATCATTCTTTGGTGCAAAATATTGGAGTGTTCCTGAGAATATTTTGAACAAGACAATGATACAAAGCAATATACTATGGATGCTGGAAATCTGAGCTCTCAGAAAGTGCTGGGAGTACTCAGCATCTCAGACAGCATCTTTGGAGAGGGAAACAAAGCTAACGTTTCAGTTTGATAACCCTTCATTTGTGATCGGACAAAGGTGCCGGCCCTGAAATGTCAACTCTTGTTACTAGCTCCACAGATGCTGCCAAGCCTGCTGAGTATCGACCACATTTATTTATTTCAGCAAGACAATGTTCAGGAGTGGAGAGAAACGTTACTAAAAAGCAATAAGCCAGACCATTTGTCCAATGATTTGTGCTATTATATGTCCAGTGTAACTGTTGAGGCCTATAATCAGGGAAGAGGCCTAATGATGATTCACAGAAAATAATGACAATGTGAGGAAGGCTCATGAGAAAACGGCTGTGAAAATGTAGATACTTAATGACTGCGCTGGAATACAAAAGACTTTCAGAAAATAGTTTCTGTACAAACATTTGAAATGGCTTCTCTAAAAGGAATTCAAAATTCAAATCTACAAAGGCAATAGATTCAGTCATTTCAGAAGGTTAAATATTTGGAACAGAAAAATAGCATGACCTGATTCATGTTATCATGTCTACTAAGTGCATTTATCAGTCGTTGATTGATTGATTGACAAATTAAATTTTGGCAGTAGAGTTTTTTTTGCACAAAGTGCTATTTCATTTCAGCTTCTTGCCTCCCAGTTGAGGCCGAAGTAGCAGGGACCCGGGTATCCATTCATTGGGACTGAACACCATTTCTTGCCAAAGAGCCACCTCTTCCTCTGTGGAGTCCATCCATTCTACTGGGATTCCATAACTACATCCTGCAAAATATAAACATGAACAGTGTGAGGGTTCACTCACCCTAGTGACCACAGACATACATACCAATTTCTACCCTCCCATAAGTCCCGAAAGACGTGCTATTAGGTAATTTGGAGTTTCTGAATTCTCCCTCTGTGTACCCGAACAGGCGCCGGAATGTGGCGACTAGGGGCTTTTCACAGTGACTTCATTGCAGTGTTAATGTAAGCCTGCTTGTGACAATAAAGATTATTATGAGTGTCAGATTCATGACCAGGAATATTTCTTCTTTTTAAAAAAAATATTTTATTGAGGTATTTGAAAATTTTTATAACAGTAACATAAACAATGACATCAACATGGTAGAATAAACATTTCCCCCACCAGCCCAATCTTCACACACCTCAACCGTACAACAACAATCCACCCCCCCCGCCCCCAATCCAGAATACTGCATCTGCTGACATTTTAATTTTCCCCGAGAAATTCGACGAACGGCTGCCACCTCCGGGTGAACCCTAACTCTTACTGCAAACTTTATTTTCTCAAGACTGAGAAACCCAGCCATGTCACTAACCCAGGTCTCTACACTCGGGGGCTTCGAGTCCCTCCACATTAATAAGATCCGTCTCCGGGCTACCAGGGAGGCAAAAGCCAGGACGTCGGCCTCTTTCGCCCCCTGAACTCCCGGATCTTCTGACACTCCAAAGATCGCTACCTCTGGACTCGGCACCACCCGTGTTTTTAGTACCGTGGACATTGCCTTAGCAAAATCCTGCCAAAACCCTCTAAGCTTCGGGCATGCCCAAAACATGTGGACATGATTTGCTGGGCTTCCCGCGCACCTCGCACACTTATCCTCAATCCTGAAGAACTTACTCATCTTAGCTGCTGTTATGTGTGCTCGGTGGACTACCTTAAATAGTATCAGGCTAAGACTGGTGCATGATGAGGAGGTATTAACCCTGCTTAGGGCATCTGCCCATAGCCCCTCCTCTATCTCTCCTCCTAGCTCGTCCTCCCACTTGCCCTTAAGCTCCTCCACCGGAGTTTCCTCCGCCTCCGAAAGCTCCTGGTAAATATCCGATACCTTCCCCTCTCCCACCCAGGTACTGGAAACTATTCTATCCTGTATCCCCCGTGGCGGCAGCAACGGAAAGGCCGGCACCTGTTTTCTCAGGAAATCTCGCACCTGCAAATAACTAAACCCATTCCATGCTGGCAATTTAAATTTATCCACCAAAGCTTTCAAGCTGGGAAAGCTCCCATCTATAAATAGATCCCCCATGGAGTCGGACACCTTAGGAACTTTCAAGCGGTTATTGGATAGGCACATGGAGCACACCAGAATGACAGGGAGTGGGATAGCTTGATCTTGGTTTCGGACAAGGCTCGGCACAACATCGAGGGCCGAAGGGCCTGTTCTGTGCTGTACGGGTCTATGTTCTATCCTTCTAATTCCTGCCCTCTGCCAACTCCAGAACCCGCCATCTAGCCTACCCGGTACAAACCTGTGGTTATTATAAATCAGGGTCCAAATTCCCGTAACAGCCTCCCCGAACAGGCGCCGGAATGTGGCGACTAGGGGCTTTTCACAGTAACTTCATTTGAAGCCTACTTGTGACAATAAGTGATTTTCATTTTTCAAATCGAATGCTCCCTCCCCTCTTTTATATCTTCTCCATTGCCCCCAGGTCCTCAGAGCCGCCAGTACCACCAGATTTGTGGATTATCAGGTCGGCGAGAACGGCAGAGGTGCCGTTATCAGTGCTCCCAAACTGGTGTCTTTACATGACGCCGTCTCCATCCGCTCCCTTGCCGACCCCTCCCCCACTACCCACATTCTAATCATGGCTATATTAGCCGCCCAGTAGTAATTGCAGATGTTTGGCAGCGCCAACCCATCCTTCCCCCGGCTGCGCTCCAGCAACACTTTCTTCACTCGCGGGGTTTTACCCGCCCACACAAAGTCCGAAATAATCTTATTCACCCACTTGAAAAAGGCCCTCGGGCCGAAGATGGGGAGGCACTGAAAGACAAACAGAAATCTGGGGAGGACCGTCATTTTCACGGTCTGTACCCTCCCCGCCAGTGATAGCGGGAGGCATGTCCCATCACTTAAAGTCCCCTTCCATTTGTTCTACCAACCGGGATAGGTTTAACTTGTGCAGTGCCCCCCCATTCCCAGGCCACCTGGATTCCCAGATATCCAAAGCTCTTCCCTACCATTCTAAGCGGTAGCCAACTCACTTTTCCTCATGTTCAATTTATACCCTGAAAATTGCCAAATTCCCCCAAGGTTCGCATTACTTCCCCCAACGGGTCCGAAATGTACAAGAGCTGGTCATCTGCATAGAGCAAGACCCGGTGCTCCGCCCCTCCCCGAACCAGCCCTTTCCAGTTCCTGGAGGCTCTTAACACCATGGTCAATGGCTCTATGGCCAGATCAAACAGTAACGGGGAGAGGGTGCACCGTTGCCTCGTCCCTCGGTGTAGTTTAAAATATCCCACCTCAGCCGGGTTGTACGCACATTCACTACTGGTGCCTGATAGAGCAACCGCACCCAGTCAACAAAGCCCTCACCAAACACAAACCTTCCCAGCGCCTCCCACAGGTAATTCCACTCCACCTGATCAAAATCCTTCTCCGCAAACATCACTACCACCACTTCCTCTCCTTCTGAGGGCAACATAATAACATTCAGAAGCCTTCAAACATTGGCCTCGAGTTGCCTGCCCTTCCCCTCCATCCCAGCCGGGGGCTCCGACTCATATAATTTACTATAAAAGTCCTTAAACACCTTGTTCACCCCCGCTGGGTCCAGGACTGTATTACCGTCTCTACTCTTTACTTTACCTATCTCCCTGGCCGATGCTCTTTGCCTGAGCTGGTGCGCCAACATTCTGCTTGCCTTTTCCCGTACTCATAGATCCCCCCCTCCCTTGCCTTCCTCAACTGTTCCAATGCTTTCCCTGTGGTCAACAGCCCAAACTCCACCTGTAACCTCCGCCGCTCCCTCAGTAGCCCCGCGCCCGGGGCCTCCGAGTATCTCCTCTTCACCTGGAGTATCTCCTCAACTAACCTGTCCTTCTCAGCCTGTTCCATCTTTTCTCTGTGGGCCCGTATCGAGATTAGTTCCCCTCTGACTACTGCCTTCAAAGCATCCCAGACCGTCGCTGCACAGACCTTCCCCGTATCATTTGTTTCCAGGTAGTTCTGGATGGACTTGTTAACCCATCCACAGATTGTTTCGTCTGAGAGAAACCCCACATCCAATCTCCACAGCGGGCGTTGCCCTCTCTCCACACTAACCCGTAGATCCACCCAGTGCGGGGCATGATCCGACACGGCGATTGCCGAGTACTCAGTATCCACCACCCCCGGTATTAGAGCCCTGCTCAGAACAAAATAGTCGATGCGAGAGTATACCTTGTGGACATGTGAAAAATGGAAAACCCCTTCGTCCTCGGCCGTGCAAATCTCCATGGGTCTACTCCCCCCCCCTCATCTGTTCCATAAAACCTTTCAATTCCTTTGCCGCAGCCGGCCATCTCCCTTTCCTGGATTTTGACCGGTCCATTTCCGGATCATCCCAAAGCATCTGGGATGCTTTGAAGGCAGTAGTCAGAGGGGAACTAATCTCGGTATTGATGTCCCCTCCCATGATCAGGTTATGTGACTCATAAGTCTGGGATCTTACCTAACACCCGCCTCATAAATTCCACGTCGTCCCAATTCGGAGCATACATGTTTACAAGTACCACTCGCACCCCCTCCAGCTTCCCTCTCACCATTATGTACCTACCCCCCTTGTCTGACACGATTCTCCCTGCCTCGAATGCCACTCGTTTGCTGATCAAGATCGTTACCCCCCTGGTCTTTGAGTCCAGTCCTGAGTGGATCACTTGGCTAACTCATCCCTTCCTCAAGCCCGTCTGGTCTGTAACCTTTAGGTGTGTCTCTTGTGGCATTGCCACGTCCGCCTTCAGTTCCCTCAAATGTGCGAACATGCGAGACCTCTTGACCGGCCCATTCAGTCCTCTCATGTTCCATATGATCAGCCTGGACGGGGGGCTTCCAACCCCCCACCCCCTGCCGACTAGCCATCACCCTTTTTAGGCTAGCCTCGAGCTCGGGCCCTCCGCTTCCTCAAGTCCCCACTTGGGCTGCCGCCATTCCTGACCTCCCATTTGTCTCCCAGTAACCGTTCCTCCCCTGTCAGAAAAGCAGCTCCCCCCGCCCCCCTAGCAACAAGACTAGAAACCCAATCCCCCAAGTCAAGCTCCAGCTTGACACCTGCTCACCCCCACTGTGCTTCCGAGAGTCAGCTGACCCATGCTGACTCGGTAGCTCCTGCCCCTGTCACCAAGTATCTGTCTCCCTATTGTTTTCTCCTCTCTCCCCCCACATGAATAAGCATTTTAAAAGCATCCCATTCCCCAGTAAACAAACATCATAAAAAACAGTGACAAAACAATCACTTTAGAAAAATAGTCACCCAAAAAGCAGAACCAAATTCAAAGCCCATCCCCCCTCTAACAAGGTCCCTGCAAGACAAAGCAACCTTTAACCATTTAACCATGGTTAACATTTAACCATCCACACAGCCCATTATTTCACATAGAGCTACTTACATTTATACAATCCAGCACCACAAATCGCTGCCACAGTACTTCTCTAAGGCTTAAGTGTATTTTAATTCACCTCCAGCTTAATTTCTTTAATAAAGGTCCATACAAAGTAGAAGTCCCATTCCTCATGTATGACCCACAGACGGGCTGGGTACAGCATCCCGAACTTCACCCCCCTTCTTAAAGAGGGTCGTTTTTGCCCGATTGAACCCAGCTCACCTCTTGGCCAAATCCGCTCCCAGGTCCTGATAGATGCGCAACTTACAGTTCTCCCACTTGCTGCTCCATTCTTTCTTGGCCCACCTCAAAACGTGTTCATTGTCCATGAAACGGTGAAAACGTACCACAATGCCCCTCGGCGGCACGTTCACTCTGGGCTTCCTCGCGAGGGCTCTGTGCGCTCTGTCCAGTTCCAGGGGCCGAGGGAACGCCCCAGCCCCCAACAACTTCTCCAACATATCCGTCACATAGGCCCTCACATCCGATCCCTCACTGCCTTCAGGGAGGCCAACAATTCTGAGATTCTGCCTCCTGGACCTATTCTCCAGGTCCTCCAGCTTCTCCTGCATTCTTTTCTGGCGGTCGCTCATCATCCCTACCTTGCTTTCCGTCACGGTTATATACTCCTCGTGCTCGGACAACTTTTGTTCCACCTCCTGGATCACTCTCCTGTGGGTTTCCTGATTCTGAACCACTTGATCAATCAAAGCCTTAATTGGGTCCAGCGTGACCTTCTTCAGCTTGGCAAGCAATCCTCGAAAAACCTCACCAGCTGCTCCATCGACCACTGTGCCGTCTCCCCGCGGCCCTGCTGCCCCGCCATGCTGTCCCGTGTTACCAGCTCTGCTTGCGTCTCCCTTATAGGACTTTGTCGTCTCACACGGCCACGTCTAGTCCAATTCTCCATATACCAGAGGGGGATTTCTCCTTACTGTCTCACTCTTCACCGATTTATCCCATAAAATCCGGGGAACAAAACGGGGAAAAAAGGTCCATTACAGGCTATCAAATGTGCGACCTACTCCTCCATGGCCACCACTGGAAGTCGACCAGGAATATTTAAAACAACAGGCTAGGCGCAGAGGAAAAGTGCTCTTAATTTGAGATCATGATGGGACTAGGTTAATCACAGGCAATGTTGATAAGTTGAGCCATAGGGAATTTCTCCCTTTTTGTTTGCTGTGATGGTGGCAAGGATATGGGAGATCGGCACAATTCCCCCTTCTCAATGGCTTGGCAGCTGTGATCACATATCTTGTTGAATATTCCATTCTTCAGAGCGTACTGCGAATGTTGAGATGCTCAAGCCAGCCCTACCTTAGCAGTGCCCGACTCTCCCGTTGCTGCTGTTGAGGCTCCAGGAGACACCGGCCCATGCCATCCTTAAAAGGATTGCAAATGGAGAGGCAGCCAATTAGGAGGCTGATGCACTTCTGCTGATTGTGGGTTCAGGATCCACCTTCGGTCCTAACAACGTAGCCATAATGCCCACAGTAAAATCCAGAGCAATATACTGGAGGGGGTGAGAAGCTGCCTCACCAAACATTTACTAAAAAGCAATGTCAAATTAAGCATTGAATTTTCGGGAGACTCTAAATGAGTAATTGGCAGTGGAATGGTCAACAAAATCATTCCTGCTAGCAGTAGTGACTTGTCAATGTGGTCCACAGTATTGTATCATGTGGAAAATGCATTTCTGTTTCATGCACAAATTAGCATTCCATGCATCTACATCCAATCCTGAAGGTTAACTGCAAAAGTTACACGATGATCATGAAAATATGGATGCCTATTTATCCCTTTGTCACTAGATGACGTCGGGCACAATAAATCTTAACTCCCACAACAATAAGGAAATAAACAGGACTAATGGTAGAGATATCCAGTGTAACCCTTTCCAACTGCCTGTTTAAGATTTAAGCTGGGATAAGTTGATGTTACCTCTAGATTAATGATCATAGAAATAAAGCAGACTTTCTTTTCTCCATGCCACACCATCCATGTAACTCTAAACCTCAATTCTGCCAACCTGTTTTCTCAAACTTGGCACCTTTTGGCTAAAGTTCGGTACTCAGCAGAGCTCCACCCCCCAACCCCCCCTCACATCTGAATCACCAAAAGAATGTTTCTTTCCCTCCCCCCTTCACCTCCAAAACCTTGTCCACTCCCTTTTTGCCCCAATCCCCATGGTTGTTGAAGACTTAATTTCTACAAAACTCCCTTTGATACCCAACCCATGTCCACAAACTATAGGCCATTTAAAACCCCATTGTCCATCTTTTCTCCTGCACAGTATGTCATTAGGTCATGTATTTCTCTGATTCCATCATCCCGTGAATTACTATATCATTGTCATTATTTCAAACTCCGCTCATGGCCTTGTCCCATCCAGTCTCCTCCAAACTGTTAGGAATGGGTTACGAGACATTCCAATTACATATCAAATTGGTGTTAAGTATCCAATAATTGACACTGGCATGTAAAGGGGTTGCAGGTAGAACTTGAGGCGGTGATAGTTTTGTATGGAGTGTGCTCAAGGAAAAATGAACCCATTTGGGAAAGAAGCAGAACTCTTGACTCTTTACTCAACAGCGGCCCTGAACCAGCAGACTCCACATGCAGCCTCCTGTACAATACTTGTTTGATCATCAATTTCACTTTGGTTCCTTTGTAGGCATCAGCGACAGGAGACAGTCTTTGCCCACACTAATCAAATTGAATCCCAGGCGCAGTATTGGTCAATCAGCATCTACAACCAGATCGACTACCTGGTCACGGAGAACGACAGACCTCTAAAGAAAATTCCACAAGCACAAACAAGAACGGTCCCCTTACCAGTGCCGAAGCCCAGTCGGAGTCCACCCAGAAAATGATTGGTCAGTTTTTCATGGTCCCATACTGTCAGCTCAACACAAGCTTCCTTAAGATCTTCTGGTCTAAAGCCATCATACACAATGGTATGGTTATAAATTGGGTTGGTGTCCTTCTTCACAATCCGAGTCTTCTGGTAGCTCTTCTTACTTGTGTCGGGAAGCACATAACTGAGGAGAGGATAACATAATGAGGGAAGTTAGAGTGGTCTTATGGGGTGGGGTTGGGGTGGGGGTGGTAAGAGAGATTCCAGTCTTGGTTGGGGGAGGGGGCAATTGACACCCATTATTCCTGACTCCACCATGGGTTAGTGGTGTCCCAGGGGTTACATAGGAGTCACACGGCTTTCCCTTGCCTCTCAAAGGCCAGGTTTGCTTGTGGCCCAGGCGGGGGCGGGGGGGGGTCTCGCACATTCACTCATGCCTGATCAAAAGCTTTGGCAACAGGAAGGGTGTGCGGATTGGTGGGGGGGGGGGTTGCTTACTGCTGAAAGACACACTCAGACCTTGCCCCACCTCGCAACCCCCCCAAGCTCAACCTTTATCCCACCACTCATCTTTGGTCTGTGATCCCAGGGTAATGCTGGACCTCTGGTGGGTTCATTGCCATCACTCCCACTGGCAGCATGAGGAACTGCTGACCTCTGATTGGTTGGCAGCTCACATGGGGGGGGCTTCCACCAACGGGAACCTTAATCCGGAGTAAGGCTTGACAGTGACCACCTGTGTGCCTGAAGAGCACTTGGCTCAGTCGGACCTCCCCGACAGACCTAATGGGGGTTCCTCGCCGGTTCTCCAAATGGTGGGCAAGATCCGTGTCAACCTGACAGACCCTCAGCCGGTGTCTGATTTATGAATGACAAATAATAGTTGAGACAATGAGAAGTAAATTCCCCTTTCCCTCCAAATCTCTCTGTGGATTTGAAAATAGTCTATGAATTCTATGTAGGATATACATTAGAGAAAGCCATTAAAGTACCATTTCACAAATGAATCAACTCCAGATGATCGAAGCTGGGGCAAATCCCTGGCATTTTTCATCCAGATGTGTACCTCTCCAGTGGGCGGATCGCCAGCACCTTAATACATTACATAAAAACTCAAATTAATCCTTTCAAAACAAAATATAATTACTCTGAAAAACAGTGATGTAAATTAAAAATACTAGGTGGAATTGAAGAAATATATCAAGGTGTTTCTGTCATTTTGTCTTTGATCAGGACTAAATCCTCCTTGCTCCACTGCAAAAGGATTCTGAGCAAAAAGAATGTTCTCCAAGGTCATGGTGCCATCACCATACAATCTGCTATGTACAAGAAAGCAAAGTGGGCATGAGACCGGATGGCCCTCAGTCCTCTTGCCTACCAGAATGAACAGGAATAAATTGCACTTGAAGTGCAGTGATCAGGCAAGGGGCAGGGCTGTATTAATTACCAGTAAGTAGCAGTACAGCGATCAGAAGATTTTGAAACCTTCCATTACTGATTCTCCAGAAATATTTACCCTGCTCATTGCAAATCTAAAAATGGTAAGAACGCAAGTGTCGTAGCCAGGTAAACTGTATAGAGACACCAGGGAAAAAAGTATCTGCGTCACTAATCACTCCAATCTACCCATTTCACTTGGATGATAAATGTTAATTTGATTACGCGTTACTCATTTAGTTTATCAGGAGTTAAGAAGTGGCGTTGACAGATGTCCCACTCTGGATGAACCAAATGCTGTAGCTCTAGAGAAAGATACGAGCAGCACAAGCAAGGAAAGAGGGCTAGTCTCGACATCAGAGGTCACCCTTGGTCAGGGCAGTCCCATTTTATTTATAGCAAACTATCGCACAGACTCACAGATTATGGTTTTACATGTCTTTGCCCTCCACTTCCCACGGTGATATCTTTTCAATGAGATTAGAGATCACAAATGCTCAAACTAATTTTGAAAAGCTATTGGGCGGGATTTCCCGGCTGTTCATGCCGGCGGGAAATTCCGGTCCGGAGAGGAGGGGTGCAGTCAATGGGAAATCCCATTGACAATAGCCGGCTGGTAGATCCTGCTGGTGGGCTGCCTCCGCCGCCAAAAAACACCCTGTCAAATCCCGCCCATTGTTTTATTTATATGGGGAAAACGTAACTGCCGCAATAAATGTCCTTTTTGATTGATCCCAACACTTCACCTTCTCAGCATAGCTCCATACAAGTTTCCCCCATACACCACCTTTTGATCCTATTTATCTTATTTGCTTCAATGGGCTTTCCGGTTCACTTGCCCGAAGCAGCTAGTACCCATGTGCAAATGTTCAGTCTAAGTTCACTATATCTTCACTATTTTTAAAATATATCCCCTAGTTTCTGAGTGTTTTGCCTGGATTAACTGTCCAGACCGTAAGATTTATGAAATGAAAAAATGAAATGAAAATCGCTTATTGTCACAAGTAGGCTTCAAATGAAGTTACTGTGAAAAGCCCCTAGTCGCCACATTCCGGCGCCTGTTTGGGGAGGCTGGTCCCAAATCCTTGCCACCATCACGAGAACAACTTAATTTAATTAACCTATCCTTTTAAGATTTCATCCATAATAGCAATAATTAACATGATATTATTATGTTCTAGTGAAATTCATTTCTGAATTTTACCTCAACACTTGATTGTTCATCCCAGCATTAGATACAGAGGATTCTAATTTGGACAGAACAACAACTCAAGCCTTTAGAATTCTACAAATTGTTATCTTCCATTCATCATTCCTCCATTGAATTGTGAATCCACTAGGCTAGAGGAACTGGTTCCACATGTGTACATGTGCATTCACTAACATGTATATACATACGAATTAGGAGCAGCATTCATTCCCTCAAGCCTGCTCCGCCATTCAACAAGATCATAGCTGGTTTGATTGTAACTTCAACCCTGCATTCCTGCCTAACCCCAATAACCTTTCACCCCCCTGTTAAACAAGAATTTATTTAGCTCTGCCTTAAAAACATTCATATACTCTGCTTCCACTGCCTTTTGAGGAAGAGAGTTTCAGGGACTCATGATCTTCAGAGATAAAGATTCTCTTCATCTCTGTCTTAAATGAGCGACCCCTTCTTTTTAACGTGACCCCTTGTTCTAGATTCTCTGACAAGAGGAAACAACCTCCCCACGTCCATCCTGCCAACACACCGTGCTAAGTTTTTGTAGTTGTTTCAATAAAATGAAAAAGGTGTCTTTATACAATGTTCTTTATCCAGCAGCTATCGTTTAGTAAGAGGGATTCCTGCTTACTAGCGAAATGGTAAAGTGTGGGGCGGGCAGTCTTTGTCCAACACTGTTGCATGTAAAGGAAATCTGGAGACATGATAAATCTCCCAGAAAATGGAGGTGAAAACTGACATCTATCAGCATTTTCTACTGTACAAATGGAAGTGCTGGATTAAAAAAAGTAACCGGGTATTTGCATGTTGATGGACTGCTGTCACAGAATGCTAGAACAGTGGGCAGCACTGTTGCTTCACAGCGCCAGGGTCCCAGGTTCGATTCCCAGTTTGGGTCACTGTCTGTGTGGAGTCTGCGCGTTCTCCCCATGTCTGCATGGTTTTCCTCTGGGTGCTCTGGTTTCCTCCCGAAAAACATGCTTGTTAGGTGAAGTGGACGCTCTGAATTCTCCCTCAGTGTACCCGAACAGGCGTCGGAGTGTGGTGACTAGGAGATTTTCACAGTAACTTCATTGCAGTGTAATGTAAGCCTACTTGTGACAATTATTATTATTAAAACACAGGTTTAGGTTTTTGCAGCATTCAGCAAAGGCTGCACACAAGTGACCCAGCAGGAGACAAGAAGTTGAAAAACAATATATCCAGTACCTTCTCTGGAGTTTTCAAAGATCGCTCATAAATCTGACATTTTGTTTTAGAAAAAGGAAGAGTCTATTGATAAGGGGCGGGGTTCTCCCATTCATGGGAAGCAGCACTCAAAACGAGAATGGGGGACAATGCCACTGGAATTTATATGCTCTTTGCTGGACCATACTTTGAAGCACTATTGAAAGGTAGATTGATTTTTACCTAAAGTGCATGGTGGTACATATTTGATGGCAAGGTTTATTTCCCCTCTGTGATCTATTCCAACGCCCACAGCAGGACACTGCAACAGAAAGTTTTTTTTAAAATTGAAAGTTGCACAACAAGTGATTCATTTAGTCATAGTTTGCTTATTTGATAATCAATGGAAAAATGCCTACTCAGAAAGGAAAACCGCATTGTCACTACAGAATTATTGATTGAACATTCCATTATTTTTCCTCTCCACTCAAAATATTCACTGGCCTGATATTTTGTTTTAGAAAAAGGAAGAGTCTATTGATAAGGGGCGGGACTCTCCCATTCGGCAGCAGAGTGTCCACGGCGTCGGAAACACAATGGGGTGAACGGGCCGCTGGGAGTACCGATTCTGGCCCCTACAGGGGGCCAGCACGGCACTGGAGCGGTTCCCGTCGCTCCAGCCTCCCATTCCAGCGCGAACTGTGCACCGCGCCAACCTGCGCATGCGCGGTGGCATCCCTCAACATGCCGGCCCCGACGCAACATGGCGCGGGAGTTCAGGGGCCGGCACGTAAGAAAATAAGCCCAGGGAGCGAGAGGCCGGCCCGCCGATCGGTGGGCCCCGATCGCGGGCCAGGTCCCATTCGAGGCACCCCTCGGGGTCAGATCTCCCCCCCCCCCCCCCCTGGCCGCCTCCCGACACTGCGTGCAGAGTTCCCGCTGGCTGCGACCAGGTGTGGACGGTGCCGGCGGGACTCTGCCCGGCCGGAGAATCGGCGGCCTGGCCGCCTGGAGCGGCCCGCAACCGGCGCCGCGCCAATCATGCCGGCGTCGGGGCGGCGTGGCGTGGTTGCGGGGATTCTCCAGCCCGGCGCAGGGCTGGGAGTATCCCGCCCAAGATATCACTACCAATCTCAAATGGAGAACGTGCAAGATGTCCTTGACTTTGCCTTTTGAATAGTAATGAATGCAGTTCATTGCAACATTAATCTAAAAATCTATATATTAGATACCTTGCACAATCCCAAAATATTTACTTACTGTTGTCAAAGTTTACCATATGTTGGTTAACTCCCTTGCACCCCACCCATTGTAAATTCCTACATCCACATTTTGAATTGAAAATATCTACGACAATTTGTCACCCTAATGACACCCTCCTGCCAGAGGTGGCAGTATTGTACGCCATTTTGATGATTTCCAAAACCTCCAGGAGCAGAATTTTACTGCCATGTTACAGCAAGGGAGGGGCAGTAAAACGTGGCGACACATTCAGAATTCCATCAACTCCAGCGGGAAAGGAGAACCCCGCCGGCGAGAGGGGTCGTAAATTTCCACCCCAGGTGTACGGCAGAAAAACTCTTAGAGAGAATATTTTGTTTGTATAGTGCCCAGACATGATAGCTTGTGGCATTGCCCACCCCAGTGGGAACAACATAAGTCAGCAAACACAGCACAAAACTTTTCTTCCGAAGCTTTAATCAAACCTAATTATCCTTTTCCCAAAGACAGAACTTTCGCCATTTATCTGTAAGTAACTAAGAAGGACAAAAGGTGAGAGGTTAAAATGGGGACTAAATATTGTACACCTATATCTTATTTAAACAACTTACCACTGCATACCCAAGTTTAATTATCACTAGCTCTCGAAACCATCTTCACCCTCCAGTGCCACAGGAGATTTGTGCTGCTGTGCATATCATCCCAAGGCAGCTTTGAACCAATTTTTGGACTGAATGCATTATTTTGTCTTCAGATGTAATCCAGCAGCTGGGTTACTGCCCAGGTGTATTAGTTGAAGATCTCTCTCTTTGGTTGCAATGTAGGACTTTAGCCAAGATATCTTAAAGAACATTACTTAATTGTGTATCACTAAGGTCGAAGGTGGTGCTTAAAGTTCTCTTTCACCTATTCACATTGCTCAAAACATTTAATTAATTCAATTGGTAAGGAATAAGAACAAAATGGACCATGATAGGCTGGAGCAGTTGTCCAGCTTCTGGTTAGATTTGCTCTTGCAAATTTAGCTTTGTAACTTCTTTTGATTGGCAGGTTGCTAATAATCTCACAGCAAAGGAATTTTGGAAAGGTGGTAAGGGCCCTGCCGGCTGCAGTTTGACATCAATCTTGTCCCACACAATAAATGATCATCTCAATTTGCATTTATTCTTACAATCCCCAATTCCACTCCAGCTCTTCATTCAGTCCTAGTTTGTACTCTGAAGAAAGCCAGCAAAGTGAATGGAATATCGGAAAGCCTCTTTTGGATTAGCCAGACTTCAGGGAAACAGAATTAGCGGTTCACCTGAACAACGCTTTTGCCTGAGCGATTTGTGGGCTCGATCCAGCTCGATTCCACCCTCCCCCACAAGGCTCGAGAGGTTTCCGAATCAGACGATGATTCTTTGTTTGTCTGCTGCCTGATTTTGTACTTTTTGGGCATTCCTTTTACATGGGAACCTCATCGCATCGAACTAATACAGTATACCTGATAGTTGAAATGGTAGGTTTTGCAATTTGGGTTTTTCAAAATCTTTGCAATTTTGGCTGTAGGAATTGAACGCCCACATCATTGCTACTCGTCATCCCAAAGAACTATTTTTCTAAATGGTTGTGGTGGGGATTTGCAGCAGGATTACAGTCAAGTTTGCAGCACTTAATAATTTACTTACCCTCGATTTTAGAAGATACCAGTTGAGTTCTCGGTTACTCCAGTCCCAGCTGGCCAAGTCCACATCCACCTCTCCCAGAAAACTATTCCGGCCCAGAGTGTCATTGTGCCAGACAGACAGATTGAGTTTTTGGATCAAGAGAACACTCTTCTCAATTTTATACTGTGGGAGGGGGGGGGGGGGGGGAGAAAAAGTAATTACCTCAATAGAGATAGTTGTATAAAATCAAGCTATTTGTGTGGCGTAATTAAATAAAGTGCTATTTTTCAAAGTCTTAGCTAATATGAATCCCTCAACCAATAATAGGAGAAAGCAAATTAATTGACTATTAATTCCATTGCTGTCCATAGAAACTCAGCACCATTCTTTTCAAACAGGGACTACATTTCAAAAATAATCCACAAGCTGTGAAATGCTTCAGGACTACCCAAAGATATGAAATGTGCTATGCAAATACAACTCTTTTTCTTTTTAAAATCATTTGGCCTTTGCTGTCAAGATTCAAACTGAATCGATAAAAAGCCTCCTCCTCCAGGTCAGCTGTAATATTCCAGGCGAGTGAAGTCAGACACAACAATTTTCAACTGTGTGCCTTGTAAACTAGGAGGCACTACATAAAATTGTGAAATTTGGTATATTTAGCACGCAGTTGGAAAGATGATGCCGAGGACCCATCATGAATGCTGGAGAAAGAAATGAGATGGTCAGATCAATGCAGTGCATGGTATTGAGTTGCCATTTATTGGCAGGAGTACAGTTTAGATGAAGATTTAATTGGGGATTAATAAGGGGTAAAGGACTGGCAGTGGCACAAAACATGTGGTATCAAGTTGGCCACCTATTAAATCAGAGCCTGATTACTGGCGGGTCGGGTACAGGCGGGTTGAAGGGATGATTACCTCGTTCATATGGGAAGGGAACATGGCCAGAATTAGAAAGGTGCTACCACAGAGAGGAAGGCAGGCAAGGGGTTTGGGTCTTCCGAATCTGAAGTATTAGGACTGGGCGGCGAATGTGGAGAAGGTACGGAGCTGGGTCAGAATGGAGGAGAGTTTGTGTAGGGGGTCGGGATTGAAGGCGCTAGCAACAGTGCCGCTCCCGACAGTCCCAGGGAAATACTCTGGGAGTCCGGTACTAATAGCTTTGTTGAGAATTTGGAGGCAGTTTTGCCAGCATTTCGGGTTGGGGGCAGGGTCAAGGGAAATGTCGATTCGGGGGAACCATAGATTTGAGCCAGGGAAGTGGGGTGGAAATTTTCAGAGATGGGAGGAGAAAGGAATTAGGACACTAAAAGATTTGTTTCTTCGGGGTCGGTTTCCAGGATTGAAGGAGCTGGGAGCGAAGTATGGGCTGGAGCAGGGGGAAATATTTAGATACATGCAGGTTCGAGACTTTGCCAGAAAGGAGATACAGAGCTTCCCGGTGGAGCCGGCTTCCACATTGCTGGAGGAGGTGCTGACGACAGGGGGGGGGGGTAATGTCGGCGGTTTACAGGGTGAATTTGGAAGAGGAGAAGGCAGTGCTGGAGGGGTCAAGGCAAAGTGAAATGAAATGAAAATGAAAATCGCTTATTGTCACGAGTAGGCTTCAAATGAAGTTACTGTGAAAAGCCCCTAGTCGCCACATTCCGGCGCCTGTCCGGGGAGGCTGTTACGGGAATTGAACCGTGCTGCTGGCCTGCCTTGGTCTGCTTTCAAAGCCAGCGATTTAGCCCTGTGCTAAACAGCCCCAGTGGGAGGAAGAGGGTATGGAGGAGGGGTTCTGGTGTGAGGTGTGCCGGAGGGTGAACGCCTCGGCCTAGTGCACGAGGTTGGGGCTGATACAGCTGAAGGTGGTATCTAGAAAACACCTCACAAGGGCGAGGATGAGCCGGCTCTTTGAGGGGTAGAAGATGTGTGTGAATGTTGCGGGGGGCGCAAACTACATTCATATGTTTTGGTTCTGTCCAAAGCTGGAGGATTACTGGAAGGAGGTTTTTAGGGTAATCTCTAAAGTGGTGCACGTGAAACTGGACCCGGGCCCTCGGGAGGCCATATTCGGGGTGTCGGACCAGCTGGGGTTGGAAACGCGTGCGGAGGCAGATGTTGTAGCCTTCGCTTCGTTGATCGCCCGAAGGAGTATCCTGTTGGGGTGAAGATCAACCTCTCCACCCTGTGCCCTGGCGTATGGGGGGACCTGCTGGAATTCTTGACTCTTGAGAAGGTCAAATTTGAACTGAGGGGAAGGATGGAGGGTTCTACAATTCATGGGCGTTATTCATTATGCACTTTCGAGAATTGGATAACATCGAACATTGGGGAGGGGGGGGGGGGGGAAAAGGAGAATAAAAATATTTATTTTTTAAAAATCAGTGCCTGATATTGAATTAGCACTGCTGCCTCACAGAGCCAGGGACCCGGGATCAGTTCCGGACTTGGGTGTGTGTGTGGCTTTCTCCCCGTGTCTGCATGGGTTTCCTCCGGGTGCTCCGGTTTCCTCCCACAGTCCAAAGATGCGCAGGTTAGGTGGATTGGCCATGCTAAATTGCTCCTTAATGTGCAACGGTTAGGTGGGGTTACGGTGATAGGCCGGGGGAATGGACATGGTTGCGTTGCTCTTTCAGGGGGTCAGTATAGTCTTGATGGGCCGAATGGCCCCCTTCTGCACTGTAGGGGTTCTATGAATTCCATTGACTGTAAGGCAGTTAGTTGATTAGATTCTGCCCTTTTGTGCCATGGCCCAAGACAAATTTCTATCCCCAAACCTCTATTGAGATGAAGATGTGCAACCCTGCAACTCACCTGATCCCATCCTAAAAGCTCTTTCAATGGCATCTGGCAATGTCCTGTTTAATTACCAGAATCATTTGTAGTGTGCAGCCACTAAGATCCGTCAGTGCACAAGAGGTGCACAACATAGTTAGAACACTTAACATGTGCTGCACTCAACCTGAAAATGCTTGATGCAAAAGCTGCTGCACTCCTCAGAACGGTTAATACAGACAAATTATTCATGAGGATCCCATGCTGGTAAATTGACCGATCAGTCACTTCGGACAACCAAACTGTTGGAAGATTCTTGCAAAGAAGCTTTTCAGGTGGATCTCAGCTATAGGCACAAAAATTCCCATTTTGAACAACTGTGTTTCAGGAAATCAGCTTCCATGGAAGGACGGTCAAGAATGAGATTGCTCAATCATACATACTTGTTTGCACTACTGCCCAATACAACTTTGCACCTCATTGCCTTTAGCTTCCAGAATTTAGAGTAGCACATAGCTACAGAAAGCCCCTTAGGAGAAGAGCAATCTGCAAGGAATGCTCATATTTACACCGCAATAGACAGAAAAAAGGAAATTTGGAGAAAAATGGAAACATTTGTCTCAGGAGCGTAGGTTGTGCTAGCTTGGGGGCTTCTCAGATGGGAGGAAATTGATGAGAGAAAGAGAGAGAGAGCAAGAAGAGAGTTAAAGGGAGATTTACAAACAATAACTCTCCACATTCAAATTTAAGTGATGTCCATATTATGTCGGCAAATATGGGAGGCAATTTGCACACCTAATCCTGCAAACAGTAAAGGGGGAGATTAATGAATTGGAAAAAGAAAGCATGTGACTCAGAACTCTTTGGTCTTTTCAAGTTGATCTTTGAGATCTTTAAAATTCTCCTAAATAGGCATGCTTAGTTTAATGTTTTATTGACAAGACGGCTGCAGCTTAGACAATGCATGACCTCCCAGTTACTGTACTTCATTGTGGACATAGGTTATGCAGATCGGCCTTGGAAGTCACCGACGTACCCACTGGAACCCTACCAAAATCCAGTTGATGAACATGATCATCTTCACCTTGAAGGACGAACAATAAGAGGTTATGTGCTTACATCCTGGACTGAGAAAGTGGACTGCAACCAAAGTTAACTGCAAACATAATACTGTTACGCATTGGTAAACTAATGGCCATCATCGCCAACTGATATGGTTTTGGCATTTTGGAAATTTCTTCTGGCAAGGCAGGTTTATCACAAGCGAACCTCCAAAATGAGGTTTCTAACTATTTAATGTTTGAGCATTCAAAGTCATCTACAGTACTTAAATCAATGTAAAAGAGAGTGCAAATACCTTCAATATTTCATTGTAAAGTGGATTCAAATTTCTCCTCTTGACAGAGGTCTTCCTCTTGCCCATACGTGCCTTGTCTGGAAGCAAGTAGGTCTTAACATATCTGCAATTACCCCAAAGAATGCTTTAAAACTGTTTGATCCATAATACAACATGGCCTTTAAGACTTGACACAATGATGAAACAAGCTTTCTCAGCCCTTCTCCCCCCATGTTAATGGTATTCGATAGCACAAATGACCCAGAAAAGACCAGGAAGGGGTTTTTGCCAAGGAAAAGTGCTCTAAGCCAGGTGAGAGTAAGAAATGTTCCTGTGCTACGGAAGGGGGGGAAAAGGATGAATAAAGACATCAGGATGTTCTCATTGCTGATGATTATTCAGTGATTCTTGCAAGTATATGGACATGTACCAGGGATAGGATACCAGTAGCTTCTGCAAAGTTGAAAATCCCATGAAAAGCACATGAAAGATACCATCCCAGTAACTTATTTTACTTGCAATTGATATCATGGCTGGGATTCTCCGAAATCCCGGCCAAGTTTTGACGCCGGCATCAAAACCGGCGCGAGCGACGCCTGAGTCAACGGGCCTCCAGGCCCAGTCATTCTCCCCATCCTGGGGGGCTAGCATGGCGGCGGAGTGCTGTGTACTGCTCTGGCGCCGAAAGCCGGCCCTACACGGCCGGTGCAGGTCCGCGCATGCGCGCCACGGCCATCTCCCGCCACCCCCTCCGGGCAACATGGCGGAGCCCTACAGGGGCCCGGCGTGGAGGAACATAGGCCCCCTCCTGTAATGAGCGCGCCCGCCGATTGGTTGCCCCCGATCACGAGCCTGGCCAACGTGGAGGCCCTCCCCGGAGTCGGGTCCCCCTGCCCCCCCACCAGGACAGCCCCCGCTGCCCGAACGCCGAGGTCCCGCCGGGTAGGGCTATATGCGAACGAAGTCGGCGGGACTCGGCCCATCGAGCGCGGAGAATCGCTGCGGAGCTGCTTTTAACAGCCCCCGACTGGTGCCATGGCGACCGTGCCGGCGCGAGTGCCGCCGATTCACCAGTCACCGGAGAATCCGCGGCCCGGTGTCGGAGCAGCATGGCGGGATTCGGTTCGCGCCCCCCCCCCCCCCCCCCCCCCCCCCCCCCCCGGCGATTCTCCGACCTGGCGCGGGCTCGGAGAATCCCGCCCCATGACTTGAAAGTACAAAATGTATTTGGAGTAAGAAGAGGGGGGGGGGGAAGAATAGTGAGAGAGAAGGAAACGAGACAGCAGGAAAGTAAGTGTTAGCTTCCAAAAATAAAAAAGCTAGAAAATTATAATCTACTTACGCATCAGTTCGACCTTTCTTCTCATCCACTACTGCCAGATCCTTACACTGACTCATATAAATCTGGAACTCTTTATTCTTCTCACTGTAGTCCAAAGCAAACTGAACTGACCCCTGGGCGTCAATGCTTCCAAAATCGCCACTGTAGACACTCATGATGCTTCCACTCACCTGAAGGTGATATTAACAGACAATTATTTCTAATTAATCCATCATAACACCAGACAGATTAGCAATACATCTGCACAGGGTGCAAGAAATGCTTATATTCTTCTTTGTTAATTTTGGTATTGAAGTATAGTTATTAGATGAAACAGCAAAATTATTCAAATAAAGGGGCAGCATGGTGGCGCAGCGGTTAGCACTGCTGCCTCACTGTGCCGAGGTTCCGGGTTTGATCCTGACCCCGGGTCACTGTCTGCGTGGAGTTTGCACACACTGCCCCTGTCTCACACCCACAACCCAAAAAGATGTGCAGGGTAGGTGAACTGGCCACACTAAATTGTCCTTAATTGGAAAAAAGAACTAGGTGCTCTGCAAACCTTTAGCTAGCAACGTCAAGAGTATTATTTTGTGCCTAACAATTTTTAGCCAATTCTTATTATTTGTTTGACCAAAGAACGGACATCACTATTGTTTTGAGATCACTGGAAACAAAAAGAAAAGACTTGGGATGCATGTTCTAGCTTCTTCATGTCGCCATACATGCCAACCTAGAAAACAAACAAATGTTGGCAGGCTACAAAAAAAAGAATGATAATTCAGGAGCGGGGTGGGAACCCAAGAACAAATAGTCACATAAATGTGCCATTAGCAAGAGGTAATGTTCTTTCGCTGGTACCTCAAGAAAAATAGCAAATACACAGCAACCTAAATGGGGAAATCCTAGCACCTGTAAGAGGAGACAAATGAATAGGGTTTAATTACAATGATTTATTAGAGCAGCCAAAAATTATAGTCTTTTAAGGGGGTCTTTTTTTGAACTTATATAGTGCAGAGCAGACTGGTATTAGAACAGTAGAAGAAAATTTCGCAGTCAGGGTAAAGACACCAACCAGCAACATGCCGATGTGGCAAAAAAACACAAACAATGCTAACTGAATGCCCACGTAGTGGTAAAAGACACCTGTGAGACCCTCAGTAACATTTTTCAGTCTAATATGGTTTTCTGGGACATAAAGATGGGGACATAACAACAGCGCTAACAACAAGAGAAGAGATTAGGAGAAAAGCCATAGAGAGGCAAGGGTAGAAAATACTCACTTTGCTTGGGTGAACACCTGTAACTTGTTTAATGTAAAAGTCGGGGCCAGACAATGTTCAAATGTTAATAATGCCTTGCCTACGTGATCTACAATGTATAAATGTCACAGGATTTCTCAGTTGGGGAGAATCAGCTCCAGAGACCCTTCTCTGTGCTCCCCCAACGCCTTGGCTAATAAATGATCGTTCTGTACCCAATTCTCCTCCCATTATTTTGGATAATAGTTTTTGCACTGCAAAATGCTGGTTGCCCTTCAGAGGGCAGAGGGAGAGGGTTGTCTGGGGAAGAGAGGCATATCTAAGGGGCATACTTCAGAGAAAGATTTCAAAACTCTTGCAAGAAAATATTATTGAGAAACTTCCAAGAAATTCAAGATACCTCCCTTCCACTTCTAAATACGGAGGTCATTAGCTCTAGATGCTAGATGAACATGAAGAGAATGAACAGGATTGGTCTGCTGCATTAACCAGTGGACAGTGGATTAACCAGAGGTTGGATGGTAGGAACAGGGAGATGGTGGGTATAAGTGGGTTTGGATTATTTGCAGTCATTCACAGGGCCCAAAAACATTGTCTGCCAATGTGAGATATTGATGTCTGTCATGCATGCATAACATATGGGCCAACTTACTGCATACTACTTCTTACAAGCTTCTAGGATTTAATGTTAGCACAGAGGAGACAAATGGAAGAATGGTGATAAAAATGTATCTAAATGTTAACTAATACCTTAAGCAAACACTTCACTCAGGTTATTCCACCTTTGACAGGCAAGGGAGTTTCTTGCTTGCGAGGTTTGAAATTCACTCACAACCAGCGCTAGGCAGACATGAGTCAGCACCTCTCACCAGTTACACAAAGTGAGGAAGCTTCTTGGTACCTGCTTTGCACTGATTCCAAAATTCTTAACAACAATACTTCACCCTTCCATGTGCACATGATTCCTCTGGTCTCCAGCTGTGCTCACAGGCTGAAATTCGCGGATGGATTTGTTTATGTTCCTCCCTGGGAGAAATAAACCTACCCAGAGGACAGGGGCAAATATGAATCCTGCAGCTCAAACATTTGTGTTCAAACAGCTATTTCTTCAGCCAGTGGCAATCAATGTTCTCCCAAGGCCTTCCTGAGTCACTGAGTACTTGGCTGCTGACTTGCTCCACTACTGCATCCAAAGATGTCAACTCATACTCAGTTGTCATAAACAACAGGACAAACAAAAGTCATGGGGAGCACAGCCAATACAGTTCGTAGTAACACTTGATAGAATACCCAAGGTGTCAGAGGGATTTGAATCTTTATGTAACAGTGCACATAAAACATGTACTAGAGTAATTATATGCAGCATCCCAACAAACACAGACGTAAAATATTCCAAGATTTTGTTTGGTGCTTACAAATAAATTCATACCGAAGACACAGATGCCATATCTGAGGAGTGGCTGGCATCACTGGGACTTTTCCTGTGCCATCCAACATTGAAGCTGACTTCTGAAGCAGAATCCGATTCACTCTGTCAAAACAAGACTAGTAATGTAATGTCTTTCAGCTTCAAATCACACAAATTGAACAAGACCCTTAACCATAAGTCAGAGGCAAAATAGGTCAACACTTTTGTTTTCCCCTTTCTTCTCCACTGCAAATTATTTAAAAGATTTCTAAAATTCATGTTGCGTCTTTTACTGCCGAAACAGGCATCACCAACTCACAGCACAGTGGTTTGGTCAGCTTAAAGATACCATGGCTTCACTTAGGCTGGCCAGTAGGAAGATTCAGTGGAAGAGAAATGCAGGCCTCTGAGATGTGGCCTGCACAAGGCTTGCATTAAGAATCTACCATGCTGGCTTAGTATGTCATAATATCAAAGCAGCTCAAAGTTTACAGATCAAAATACATCACACCATGAATTGTATTGGAAATACAATTGTTCTGTTACGTAAGGAAATACAACAATCTTTCTACATCAGCAATACTCCACAATTAGTCATGGGATGAATGACCATTGATTTGCTTTTTAATCGTTTAGTTGAGGGTGAAATATTGGCCAAGTTCATCAGTAAGACTTGTTGCTCAAATAATGCCATGGGATATTTAACAGCCAGCCGAATAGGCAGATTGAAATCTCAGTTTAGTGTCTCATGTATAGAACAATCATGTAATCTGGAAGTGAGAGACAGGTAGTAGAAGAACCACCTCAGCAATGGAAGCAGTAATCAAGGCTCGGACTGACAGGATTTAAAGTCAATTGTGGAGAGAAATTGACTTGGAAGAAGGTTTTGGAAGTAGCTTCAGCAATGGATGTTGTATATAGTAAATTCTAACATTCAACATTGCATTAATAAGGGGATTTTTTTAATTAAAAAGGGGATCAGGAGTTATGGGGAGAAAGGAGAATGGGGATGAGGAACATATCAGCCATGATCAAATGGGCCGAATGGTCTACGTTTGCTCCTATATCTTATGGTCTTATGGTCAGAGCAAGTGTTAGGTGACATGAAAAGGGGTAATATGTATTTTAAGGAATACAAGAGGTTAATCTGCAGAATTTCATGCATGTGCCTTCTCAACTGGAATCCTACCACTGGCCTCCCAAGACAAGGTAAGCACCTGTACACTTACCCAACCACAAGCTTTAAAAACTCCACATAATATTACCATGTGATAGTGTGCAGACTTAAACTAAGCTGGTCTGGTGACAGTGACATTTCTATGCCATAACATTCAAGGCTTTCTACACCGTAACATTCAAGGCTATGGGCCGAGTGTGGCAAGTGGGATTATGTGGGCAGGTCAGGGCCTTTCATGCATTGGTGCAGGCCCGATGGGCCGAAGGCCTCTTCTGCATTGTAGTATTCTGTGATTGAATTAAAATTACGGAACCCTATGGGAAATAACATTGCAAGTTGAAGTAATCTTCGCCCACGCCAATCAACATCATAACATTTCCCATTCATTCAGTGGTGGCTTTAATTCAGGACAATTGATCTGTATACACAATAGACCACTCCCTGAATCAGTTTCACTTAATTTGCAAGTACTCCATCTGATTTGGAGGATTAAACTTTAAATAAGTTAGACATTGTGAATGTATTATCTTCTCATCATTGAGTGAACTCACATAAAAACAATTAGCAATTTAACATAATGGTTGGGGTTGGTAGAGTCTTCTTAAATCACCACAATGTATTCTCATTACTACTCAACATTTCTTTTTTGGGGGGGGGGGGGGGAATGGTTTGAATTAATTCCTTTCATCTAATTTGTACAACCGGCTCTCATTTTCAATGCACATTTCCTGCTCACAGTTACCTCAGTCATGAGCAATGGAACAGACTTGCTCAGCTCCTTCACTCTTGTGTGCTCCAGAGTTGGAAGGTTTGCTGCAGGTGCTTTGTCATCAGCTGGAAAAGCAGATTTTGGCATTAAAATATGGAACTACCTCTGACATGCAAGAAACAAGCTGCAGTGATGGTCTGTACACGGGAACTTCTACAGCATTTCAAAATCATCCTTAAATGTAACCTCATGGCCCTAACAAAATCATTAAGGTACCAGTTTAAAAAATAAGTGCGATGGAAATTCATTCAAACACGATTTAGCATAGTCTTCATCCCAGCCCTACGAATATTTCATTTAAAACACAAAACCAAAATTAAAGGTATCGGATGGGAGAAACTCTTGCTGATTGGTAGAAATGAAAATGAAAAATTGAAAAATCACTTAGTGTCACAAGTAGGCTTCAAATGAAGTTACTGTGAAAAGCTCCTAGATGCCACATTCCGGCACCTGTTCAGGGAGGCTGGGAATTGAACCTGCGCTGCTGGCCTTGGTCTGCTTTACAAGCCAGCTATTTAGTCCACTGTGCTAAACCAACCCCTGGTCAAAAGCAACAGAAAAGGAGTGCTGTGCTATGTACCCACTTGTGTCAAAGTTACCATCCATATTGTGTCTCTTTACTCAGAAGGTGCAGCAACCCCCTCCTAGCTCTTACTCTTTTATGTTTTCCTTCTATTATTGAATTCGGTAGTTTTACACACAGCACAGCACCATCAGCTAAAATAAAACAGTTTTAGCACTTACTTAAAATAAAAGTCCCATTAGCAACCATCTCATCGAGCTAATTAATGAAGGGAGGTGATAAGTTGCTTAGGTGAGTGAATGGGATATAGGGGGGGGGGGTTGGATATCGGCAGCGGTGGGGGGGGGGGAGGAGGAGGGGTTTTGCGTGGAGGGAGTTTGTGAGGGGGAAAAATGAGCAGGAGTAGAGTTGTTTGAAATCTGTGAATCACAGCTTCATAGTCAAAAGATGAATCCAAATTTTGCAGGGCTTGAAGCTGATAAAAATGGGGGTTGACTGTGTATACACCTGCCCTTTCAGACACTTTTAGCTGCCTTAAGATCAAGATCATACACGACACTGTGGATCTGAGTCACAAACACAGAAAATTGAAGGTGAGGCAAGAGAATGAAGCTAGGCATAAGGACAGTTTTTCATTTTACTTTGAAAGTTCAAGGTATATCACAGTGCACATTCGTTCTCATCCAAAAGTATGGGTAAATTATCTGATGACTTAGACTTGCCCATTTCCGGAGATATCTCATCACCTCAAAATGTTGAACAAGAAGTGGGCTCCAAAATGACAATAGAACTACAAGACATTGCTGATTCCGTTCAAGTGGGGGAAGAAACCTACCCTGAAGACATTGTCATATGACCAAAATATGTTCCAATGGGTACGATAGAATATTTCATACAGAAAAAACAGAAAACATCGGTACTATGGAAAATTTGAGAAAAGGGTTTGAGGTTGGTGGGCGAAAGCAGGTTCATAAGTTCCATTTTCTAAAGGTGAAGAGAAATGGGATGGAAATTAGAAATTGGTTGATTTTACTGTTATGTTTGCAAATTATTCCCTGATGCCAGTAAAGGAAAACAAGCATTCGTCGACGGGTTCTCTAACTGGAGAAATGTTGGAAGAGATATTGCTGATCATGAAACATCCAAAACTCATATAAAGTTCGTTCAAAGATGTAAATTATCTGGAAGTACTGATTCTGCGTTATTGGCTCAGTTTGAAAAGGGGTGTTTTTCTTGGGGGAAAGTGCTGAGACGTGTTGTTCCCACAGTCAAACTGCTGTCTTTTTTGGACATGGTGAATCATCATTGTCAAATCGAAGAGATTATTTTATAGCTTGCCTTGAATATCTCAGTGAATTTGATGAGCTTCTCAAAGAGCATTTGAAAAGTTATCAATATTGTGGCTCAGTGAAGACCAATTTTTTAAACGCACCAAGCCTATGATGACTTCATCACTATAATGGCATATCGGCTCAGAAACCAATTCACCAACGAAGATGCCAAATACTATTCCATAATAGTTGATTCAACATCAGATGCATGTCATATGGAATCATTTACATTAATTTTAAGATATCTGACCAACGATGATGAGGTCATAGAGCGATTTCTTGGTTTTGTCCAGCTATAATCCCACACTTCTGCGTCTCTGGAGACAACTGTTTTGAAAATCTTTGCAAATTTAAGTTTGTCATGGGCAGAGTTTTGACAATACTGCAAATATTGCAGGAAAATATTTAGGTCGACAAGCAAGAGTGAACAATGTAAGCCGCTGTGCGTTAGTCATCCCGCGTTCGAGCCATTCCTTGAATTTATTCTGCAATGCTGCATCTGAATCGCCTGAGTGAGCTGTTCCTTTATTTTGAATTTGTTCAAAACGTGTGTGTGTGCCTTATTTTTGGTTTCCACACATCGGTGGAATATGTCGTAATCACGCCTGGGAGTAGGCAAATGAAAAATATTTGACAGTCAAAAGGCCGGGTGGTCTTTTCGTGTAGATGCTGTTTTGGCTTCGAAAATAAACTTTGTTTATATAAGAGAAACCTTATTAGGGATAGCCTCACCAAATTCAGAAAAGCCACGTGTGAAAACTGAAGCAAAATCCTTAGCAGAGAAGTTTGAAAAGTATGATATTGCTGTTTTTACTCTTTTGTGGAACCATTTACTTCAAAAAATTAATGCTGTCATCAAATTGCTGCAAAATATTGAAACACAATACAAACTGAATGCCGAACAATGGTTAGCCTCAGCTAAAAGTTGTGTCATGGAAGTTCAAACTGACGATAGCTTGGTGGAAGTACGGGCATTAACATTGACATATCCCTCAGATATATCTGATGAGAAGCATACAAGACACAAGAAGTTATATTCGATGAAACTAGAGACAAAGAAATCAATTTAAAAGGGAAAAAGATCATCATTGAGACCGTCAGTGATAACTGTGAAACAATCATGGTGCAGTTGTAGAGCAGAAGTGAATCTCTGAAGAAAATGGTTGATTAATTTTGCGTGCTTTTCGACAAAAGTTTGGCTGAGAATGCTAAGAGCCGCTGCAGTAACAGGTTAATTGAATTCTACTGGGAGGACAGACTGAAACAAAATAATACATTCATTTCTTCAATTATATGCGATGAGATTGCCAGCTGATTTGTACAGACTTGTACATGATAGTTTGCAGGCAACCTTTCAAAAAATTCCCATAACAGCCTCCCCGAACAGGCGCCGGAATGTGGCGACTAGGGGCTTTTCACAGTTACTTAATTGAAGCCTACTTGTGACAATAAGCGATTTTCATTCATTTTTCAAAATGTGGAAACCATTCTGAAAATATTTTTGACAATACATGCCATAAATGCTTTCGGTGAGCGTTCTTTTTCTGTATTGAAAAGAGTTAAAAATTATTTTGCGATGTACGATGAGTCAGGAACATTTGCCAAGTTCAGCAATACTGACAATTGAAAGGGAATCTTTACAGGATTTTACCTATGATGATGTAGTTGATGATTTTGTAAAGGGTATGTAGAAAAACACTCTAAATTTCCATTGCAACAAGGGATGAAGCAAGAAAATCTTAAAAATCTGTCCGTCTTCTATATTCTCTTGTTTAAATTCTGTTTTTCAAAATGGACCATTGATGGTCTGGTATAATGCCTGCAGCTGGTCACATGCTGATAGTTCTAACCACCATCGCTCTCAAGACTGGTCTTCAGAAAGTCTCTCGGACAAAGAATGGAATCCTGCAGACAGAGCCACTGATATTGGACTTGAACTCACTGGGCACTTCACTTGAGTGAATTTACGGCAATAAAGTATTTGTTTTTGTGAGAGGAAATAAGGAAGTTAACTTTTGAAACTGAATGAGACTCGGTGGGTGAAATATACTGAATGGCAGCGTACGCATCTTGCTGATTGGAGTATTTGCTCCTACACCGGACTGGCTCATCCTGTCCTGCACTGGCCTGTGCTGCAGTGATGTTATCGGCTGTTTTTTCCATCTCGTTACTCATCAGCAAGTTCTATGTTTTCTCGCCTCAAGACACACATCACAGTATTGACCATGTTTACCATCATTCTGACAAAGAGTCAAGCGTGGATTTCAGCAATTACTCATACAGGTGTGTTTTTACAAGTGAAAAAGCAATGATCAATTTGTGGATTTTTGCGGCTTCCACCTTTGCATTCTGTGGGGCGAAGGTGGGTGGGGAAGGGAGTGAGGTTGGGCAGGGGGGGCAAGAAATGAGCACGAGGCCCCACTTTCTGTAAATCCGCCTCTGGATTGAGGAATCATGCAGGGTTCCTAATTTGGTCAATGTTTGGATACAAATTTGAAAACAAAATTTTGCTACAGGTAACATTTGAATGATTAATTCCTCACCATCTCTTTTCATTTCATTCTCAATCACTGAAGTAGTGATGGTTTCTCCTGGAAACAGAAAACCAAACTGAATTCTGGCTGTTATTAAAATGATGAACACATTCACAAACTGTTCCAATAGCTCCAAATGATTCCAGCCCCCATCTACATATGAACCACAGAGTGAGCAGGTTAGGAAAAGAAAGCAGAATACTGCAGGTGCTAAACATCTGAAATAAAAACAATAAAATGCTGGGAATACTCAAGAGGCAGGCAGGACCTATTAGAGAAGTAGGGAAGTAGGGAAAACTTGGATAAGGCAAGAAAATAGGGAAGGGACACCCTGAGAGATAGGAGCAGAATAGGCCATTTGGTCCACTGAGTCTGTTCTGCCATTCAATGAGATCGTGACTGATCTGATGTGATAATCCTCAACGCCACTTTCCTGCCTTATTCCCAGAACCCTTGATTCCCTTACTGATTGAAAATCTGTCTTTCTCAACCTTGAACATACTTAACGACCCAGCCTCATCGTAATGCTGATTAATGTGTACCTGTTGGCTGTGATGTAGAAAGTATGCAAACTTTGCACTGCCTGCTAATTTAAATGATTGTGGTGTGTAGCCCAGCGCTTATACATGCTCACCATCACTGGGACCATGGCCAGTGACTGCACTGAAACAAGATCATGACCCATAAACTCTGACCTCCGGGACATTCTACCCTGCAGGTACCCCAAAGATGCGCTCGGGTATTTGTGGACCCCCACCATGATGCAGTATCAGATGGCTGTGTCTCAGTTTCCATTACAGCTGAGCAATAATCTCCCAAAATTTCACTGTTAAAGTGGAAGTCCAGACCAAGGCCATACAACCCCAGCTTACTGGCATATAGGCTCAGACTGCAGTCAATCCTGGCTGTGGAAATCAATGCTCAAAGAGACTTTCAGGTCATCACAAGTGGAGAGCAATCTTTCCTCCAACAGATTACTCCGCCCCAGTTGGCAGACTCTATGAAGCACAGACCTGCTGCACTTTCTCAAGAGGACAGCATCTGTCCTCCCTTCACCACCACTCCACGCATGCCCTTGCCCCTCAGGCAGTCAACCCAGACTGCTGCCACCCATTCCAAGGTGATGCAGTCCAAAACCAGATCTTCAAAGCTCAGAGCTGCTCCAGGTCACCTTGCAAGGCTCCCCCAGAAGAGTCAGCAGCCTTCCACCAGTCATGCTGCAACCACTAAGTGGCATTATATAGGAGCATTAGACCAGGCAAAGGTACTTGAAAAATGCTACGGGAATGAACAAGGGCGATTATTTGCATTTTCTATGGAATACTGGATTGGTTTGTTAAATAAAGTTGGTTTGGAATACTTGTTTTGATGTGAGTTTTATATCAGTATTTTGACAAAGAGAACATTGTGATCATTCGTAACAGAGAAATGATAATGTGTGAGATTGTTTATAGTAGGGTTGTTGTTGGATGAAGCAATTATGAATAGTCTAGCTCTAAAGGGATTGTATTGGTTGTCTCCACCCTTCCTCCTCTTCCTGAGCCGTTTGTCATGTCCATGGTGATAAGAGTGATGCCCCTCACTATGATTAGGTTATGCAGGATATAGCAAACCATCAAGTATCAGGACGTACGCTCCAATAAGCAGGAGAGGGTTCCTCCAGAGCAGTCTAGGCCCATCGACCTCAGTGTAGCCATGGGTCATTGGTTTGCACAGTCATGAGTCAGGTGAGAAGTAGATAGTATTGTTGCCCAGCAGCCACCCTCTGATTTGATGTGGTGGCTCAAATACTGAGGGAATAGCAAAATGACACAGAATAAAGGCATTGTGACTGCTGCCAGGTTAGCAGGCGTTTCTCAGGCGATGTGCTGAGCGTGGTTGGGCATCAGCTGGACATTCAGCATGTGGAACTTCTTGCAGATGGGATACATCTCAGGTATGGATGTTGCTCTCACAAAGCCATAAGTGTGTGTAATTGATGGCACCTTTCACCAGAGGGAAGCCTGTTATCTAAGCACATTGTCTGCTTCTCTCTGTCCAAAGAGCACCCAATGAATTCTCCACTTTTGGCAAAAGTGCAAGTCACCAGTTGACAGCAAAAGAGAGATGTTACAGATGCTGCCTGCTTCGACAGGAAGAAACTCATAGCCACAGCTTACTTCAAATTCTCACCTGACCCTGAGGCTGCAAGAGTTGCATAATTCTGGTGAGTATCTCCTTCACAAAGCACAGCTGATGCTGTTACGATCTCAGTGGGGGAACAGCAAACCAAAATATCTAAATTTACCAGTTGACCCCAGAATGAAGAGAGTACACAACAAGATGACACTTTATGTAACTTATACTTTAACATGAATCAGAACTAACAAAAATTAAACATGAATTCACAAGCAAATGATCCTTCAGTTAAAAAGCAAGTTTCACTTTAAATAATCAATACAACAAAGAAACACATTCACAAGCATCCACATCACTCCCCATAGACATGTGGCACCATGTGCGGTTCCAAAGTTCTCCATCTCAGCCTCTGGTAGGATCTCTTATTTTCCCCATTAAATTGATTCAACCCTCGAGTTACGTTCAACGCCAGCCGTCATGCATCTGAGGTCCCCAGGAACAGCCTTCATCTGAACGGCATTCCTGGAGAAACTCATGACAGTCCAGATGGCATGGATTCCCCTTTATCCAAATCCTTTAATGTACCCTGTTAAACGGTCTGGTTGACTCTGGCAAAACTGAAACAGCAGCAGTAAAATTATCCAATTCACAACTCCTGCAATAACTCCTGCCTTTTGTTCACGGGATGTGGGCGTCGTAAGCTGGGCCAGCATTTATTGCCCATCTCTAATTGCACTCGAAGGGACAGTTAAGAGCCAATCACGTTGCTGTGGATCGGGAGTCACGTGTAGGCCAGACCAGGTAAGGACAGCAGATTTCCTTCCCTAAATAACATTAATGAACCAAATGGACAATCGACAATGGTTTAATGTTCATCATTAGACTTTTAGTTCCAGATTTGTTTTTATTTAATTCAAATTTCGCCATCTGCAATGACTGTATTTGAACCTGGGTTTACCAGTTGCATTACTCTGGGTCTTGGTCTACTAGTCCAGTGACAATACCATTATGCCACCGTCTCCCCTACTTAACTGTATTACCCACACACGCAGCACCTTGCTTATGTGCTTTCTCTGTCCTCCCCACTGCTGTAGCTTTCCTTTGTCTGCAGCTATTTGGCCACACAGCTTTTGTAGGCTTGCTACCTTTTTGTTGGTACTGTTTCCAGATCAAGGATCGCGGGGTCACATGGACTAGCATTTCTTATTATTCAAGAAAATTACAACTGATCATTTTACAACTGAAACAAACCCTAAAGATCCTTTTCAAACATTCTTAAAACGAGTTACAGATTCTGTGGATATTTTAACAAATTTACCAATTTTCCTTCCGGTACTGATTCCAGGTCAAAGATCACCACACATACCGCACGTACATTTCCAATTTTGGTTGAGGCAAGAGAAATGCATCTGGAAGACCCTAGGTGTTCAAGGTGTCCTGCTAAGCGCACTTCTCCCCTTTTTTCTTTCCCCTCAGTGAGAAGTTGGCCCTCATCTGGGCTGTCTCTGCTCAATATTCCTCTTTTGCTGCAACCCAAGAGGTATGGACAACTATAGCACCCATGACTGGGAACAAGTGGTTTGTCTAGTGCCTTTAAAGTCAGAAACTGGGCTTTCTCCGAGTTCAGCACCGCTCCCTGTCAACACGTTAACTTTACGCAATGATGGAAACCGCGAGTGCTTTGACAAACTCAAACAAAGCTAGTAGAAATTAATCAGTAACTAACATGCAAGCGATTGTGGCTGGTCCTCCCTGTTGCCCACATATTCAGCTGTGTGTGTTTAAGGAGGGTGTTGGCTGGAATGGCGGGGTTGGAAGTGGAAGCACTGGCATTAAAACAGGTGTTACATGCTGACTGACAGCCTGGCCGCACTGCACCTTACTGGCACAAGCTCCTCATGCCCTCCCTTACACCCTCGGCAAGACACCCGCAAGCGCAGGATGCACCAGAGTTGGTGCAAATGCTACATGGGTATGAAAATGGCCCCATAGCAACAAGACTATAATTTTGTGGCCACAGAGTTAACATTTCACTTCAATAACTTTTCATCAAAACTGAAAGAGACAGTTGTTGAATAAATCTCCTCTTTGTACTTAAGCTGTCTATTTTGTTAACTTTCAATTGGCAGGAGGAATTTAACACCAGTTATGCTTTGTCATCTGGGCAGAAATCCATTCAACTCAATAATTATTAATCTTAGTTATTTAACCTTTAAAGAAAGTAATATAACCATGTGAATCTGTATAATTCTATTTTTTCCTTACCATTAGTACAGAAAATAATTTCCACAGTGATTATGCCCTCAATGAGGTATGTCAGGCTGGACACAGCCCTCCTTGCCGCCAAGACGTTCTGTGAAAGAATGTCACAAGCCATCGACAGGTATGTATCCTGCAAACAGAACGAGGGGAGGTCTCACCCTCCACATTTTGGGAGTCACTGAAAGCGGTGATGGGGGGGGGGGGGGGGGGGGGGGAAACAATAGCATACAGGGCACTCAGAACCGGAAGGAGAGGGCAGCTAGGCTATGGCTGATCGACTCCATATTGGATGTGGATCGGAGATACTCCACAGACCTGAACGTGGAACTACGGGCGGAGAGGAAAAAGCTACAGTTGGAATTTGACCTGCTCTCCGCCGGGAAAGCAGGTCACGGGAGACCTTTTATGAACACGGAGTCAAGGACAGCCACCAGCTGGCTCACCAGCTGAGAAAGCAGGCAGCCACGAGGGAGATAACACAGGTGAAGGACAGGAACGGTAAGCTAGTCACAGTGCCAGATAAAATCAATGACGCCGTTGCGACCCTTTACCGGGAGCTGTACACCTCCGAGCCCCCAGAGGGGAACTCAAGGGTGAGGCAGTTTTGCAACAGGCTGGACGTACCAGCTGTGGGGGAGGAAAAGAGGCAGACTTCGGATGCACCACTAGAAAATCCAGAGGTGATGTGAGATTGACTGCCCTTGACATCAAGGCATCATTTGAACAAACATGGCATCAAAGACCCCGAGAAAAACTGGAGCCAAAGGGAATCAGGAGGAAAACCCTCCACTGATTGGTGTCATACTTGGTACAAAGGAAAATGTCTGTGGTGGTTGGACGTCAATCATCTCAGCTCCAGGACATCATGGCAGAAGTTCCTCAGGATAGATTTCTAGGGCCAAGCATCTTCAGCTGCTTCATCAATGACCTACCTTCCAACCCAAGGTCAGAAGTTGCTGATGAGTGCATAATGTTCAGCACCATTCACAACTCCTCACATATAGAAATTGTCCATCTCCAAATGCAGCAACACCTTGACAATATCTAGGCTTGGACAGACAAGTGGCAAGTAACATTCGCACCATGCAAGTGCCAGGTTATCATCTGCAACAAAAGTGGATCTAACCATTGCCCCTAGATATTCAATGGCATTACCATCGCTGAATCTCCCACTATCAGCATCCAGGGGGATGACCATTGACCGAAAATTGAACTGGAGTCGCCAGATAAATACTGTGGCTGTAACTCAAAGTCTGTCCACCTTCTAAAAGGCACAAGTCAGGAGTGTGATGGAATACCCCTCACTTGCCTGGATGAGTGCAGCTCCAACAAGAAAGAAGCTCGACACCATCCAGGACAAAGCAGTCCACTTGATTGCTTTCTCTTCCACAAACATTCACCCCATCCACCATCGATGAACAGTAGCAGCTGTGTGTACCATCTACAAGATACACTGCAGAACACCAAGGTTCCTTAGACAGCTCCTTCCAAACCCGAGGCCACTACCATCTAATAGCAGCATTTACCCGGGAACTCCACCACCTGGAGGTTCCAAGTCACTCAAAATTTGGGAGTGCCCTCTCTAACAACACTGTGGCCTACCTCATGGAATGAGGTGGTTCAAGAAGGTAGCTCCCCAAGCACCTTCTCGGGGGCATCAAGGGATGGGCAATGCGTGCTGACCCAGCCAGCGACACCCACATTCAGTAAATTAATTTTTTTTTTTGTGTAAATATTTTATTGAAAATTTTTGGTCAACCAACACAGTACATTGTGCATCCTTTACACAATATTATAACAACACAAATAACAATGACCTATTTTATAAACAAAAAATGAATGAATCAATAATAAATAACAAAAATGAAAACTAACCCTAATTGGCAACTGCCTTATCACAAGTAACACTCTCCAAAAATATAATTTAACAGTCCAATATATAATTATCTGTAGCAACGACCTATACATATTATACAGTATATATTAACAACCCTGAGAGTCCTTCTGGTTCCTCCTCCTCCCACCGCCCCCCCCCCCCCCCCCCGATCCTGGGCTGCTGCTGCTGCCTTCTTTTTTCCATTCCATCTATCTTTCTGCGAGGTATTCGACGAACGGTTGCCACCACCTGGTGAATCCTTGAGCCGACCCCCTTAGGACGAACTTAATCCGCTCTAGCTTTATAAACCCCGCCATGTCATTTATCCAGGTCTCCACCCCCGGGGGCTTGGCTTCTTTCCACATTAGCAATATCCTGCGCCGGGCTACTAGGGACGCAAAGGCCAAAACATCGGCCTCTCTCGCCTCCTGCACTCCCAGCTCTTGTGCAACCCCAAATATAGCCAACCCCCAGCTTGGTTCGACCCGGACCCCTACTACTTTTGAAAGCACCTTTGTCACCCCCATCCAAAACCCCTGTAGTGTCGGGCATGACCAAAACATATGGGTATGATTCGCTGGGCTTCTCGAGCACCTCGCACACCTATCCTCCACCCCAAAAAATTTACTGAGCCGTGCTCCAGTCATATGCGCCCTGTGTAATACCTTAAACTGAATCAGGCTTAGCCTGGCACACGAGGACGACGAGTTTACCCTGCTCAGGGCATCTGCCCACAGCCCCTCCTCGATCTCCTCCCCCAGCTCTTCTTCCCATTTCCCTTTTAGTTCATCTACCATAGTCTCCCCTTCGTCCCTCATTTCCCTATATATATCTGACACCTTACCATCCCCCACCCATGTCTTTACTCTGTCCTGCACCTCTTGTGTCGGGAGCTGCGGGAATTCCCACACCTGTTGCCTCGCAAAAGCCCTCAGTTGCATATACCTGAATGCATTCCCTTGGGGCAACCCATATTTCTCGGTCAGCGCTCCCAGACTCGCGAACTTCCCATCCACAAACAGATCTTTCAGTTGCGTTATTCCTGCTCTTTGCCACATTCCATATCCCCCATCCATTCCCCCCGGGGCAAACCTATGGTTGTTTCTTATCGGGGACCCCCCCCAAGGCTCCAGTCTTTCCCCTATGCCGTCTCCACTGTCCCCAAATCTTCAGTGTAGCCACCACCACCGGGCTTGTGGTGTAGTTCCTCGGTGAGAACGGCAATGGGGCTGTCACCATAGCCTGTAGGCTAGTCCCCCTACAGGACGCCCTCTCTAATCTCTTCCACGCCGCTCCCTCCTCCTCTCCCATCCACTTACTCACCATTGAAATATTAGCGGCCCAATAATACTCACTTAGGCTCGGTAGTGCCAGCCCCCCCCCTATCCCTGCTACGCTGTAAGAATCCCTTCCTCACTCTCGGAGTCTTCCCAGCCCACACAAAACCCTTGATGCTCTTTTCAATCCTTTTAAAAAAAGCCTTCGTGATCACCACCGGGAGGCACTGAAACACAAAGAGGAATCTCGGGAGGACCACCATCTTAACCGCCTGCACCCTCCCTGCCAGTGACAGGGATACCATATCCGATCTCTTGAAATCCTCCTCCATTTGTTCCACCAACCGCGTTAAATTTAACCTATGCAATGTGCCCCAATTCTTGGCTATCTGGATCCCCAGGTAACGAAAGTCACTTGTTACCTTCCTCAACGGTAGGTCCTCTATTTCTCTACTCTGCTCCCCTGGATGCACCACAAACAACTCACTTTTCCCCATGTTCAATTTATACCCTGAAAAATCCCCAAACTCCCCAAGTATCCGCATTATTTCTGGCATCCCCTCCGCCGGGTCTGCCACGTATAGTAGCAAATCGTCCGCATACAAAGATACCCGGTGTTCTTCTCCTCCTCTAAGTACTCCCCTCCACTTCTTGGAACCCCTCAACGCTATCGCCAGGGGCTCAATCGCCAGTGCAAACAATAATGGGGACAGAGGGCATCCCTGCCTTGTCCCTCTATGGAGCCGAAAATATGCAGATCCCCGTCCATTCGTGACCACGCTCGCCATCGGGCCCTATACAACAGCTGCACCCATCTAACATACCCCTCTCCAAAACCAAATCTCCTCAACACCTCCCACAAATAATCCCACTCCACTCTATCAAATGCTTTCTCGGCATCCATCGCCACTACTATCTCCGTTTCCCCCTCTGGTGGGGCCATCATCATTACCCCTAACAGCCTCCGTATATTCGTGTTCAGCTGTCTCCCCTTCACAAACCCAGTTTGGTCCTCGTGGACCACCCCCGGGACACATTCCTCTATTCTCATTGCCATTACCTTGGCCAGGATCTTGCCATCTACATTTAGGAGGGAAATAGGTCTATAGGACCCGCATTGTAGCGGGTCCTTTTCCTTCTTTAAGAGAAGCGATATCGTTGCTTCAGACATAGTCGGGGGCAGTTGTCCCCTTTCCTTTGCCTCATTAAAGGTCCTCGTCAATACCGGGGCGAGCAAGTCCACATATTTTCTATAGAATTCGACTGGGAATCCATCCGGTCCCGGGGCCTTTCCCGCCTGCATGCTCCTAATTCCTTTCACCACTTCTTCTACCTCGATCTGTGCTCCCAGTCCCACCCTTTCCTGCTCTTCCACCTTGGGAAATTCCAGCCGATCCAAGAAGCCCATCATTCTCTCCCTCCCATCCGGGGGTTGAGCTTCATATAATTTTTTATAAAATGTCTTGAAGACTCCATTCACTCTCTCCGCTCCCCGCTCCATCTCTCCTTCCTCATCCCTCACTCCCCCTATTTCCCTCGCTGCTCCCCTTTTCCTCAATTGGTGTGCCAGCAACCTGCTCGCCTTCGCCCCATATTCGTACTGTACACCCTGTGCCTTCCTCCATTGTGCCTCTGCAGTGCCCGTAGTCAGCAAGTCAAATTCTACATGTAGCCTTTGCCTTTCCCTGTACAGTTCCTCCTCCGGTGCTTCCGCATATTTTCTGTCCACCCTCAAAAGTTCTTGCAGCAACCGCTCCCGTTCCTTACTCTCCTGCTTCTCTTTATGTGCCCTTATTGATATCAGCTCCCCTCTAACCACCGCCTTCAACGCCTCCCAGACCACTCCCACCTGGACCTCCCCATTATCATTGAGTTCCAAGTACTTTTCAATGCACCCCCTCACCCTTAGACACACCCCCTCATCTGCCATTAGTCCCATGTCCATTCTCCAGGGTGGGCGCCCTCCTGTTTCCTCCCCTATCTCCAAGTCTACCCAGTGTGGAGCGTGATCCGAAATGGCTATAGCCGTATACTCCGTTCCCCTCACCTTCGGGATCAACGCCCTTCCCAGCACAAAAAAGTCTATTCGCGAGTAGACTTTATGGACATAGGAGAAAAACGAGAACTCCTTACTCCTAGGTCTGCTAAATCTCCACGGGTCTACACCTCCCATCTGCTCCATAAAATCTTTAAGTACCTTGGCTGCTGCCGGCCTCCTTCCAGTCCAGGACTTCGACCTATCCAGCCCTGGTTCCAACACCGTATTAAAATCTCCCCCCATTATCAGCTTTCCCATCTCTAGGTCCGGAATGCGTCCTAGCATCCGCCTCATAAAATTGGCATCATCCCAGTTCGGGGCATATACGTTTACCAAAACCACCGTCTCCCCCTGTAGTTTGCCACTCACCATCACGTATCTGCCCCCGTTATCCGCCACTATAGTCTTTGCCTCGAACATTGCCCGCTTCCCCACTAATATAGCCACCCCCCTGTTTTTCGCATCTAGCCCCGAATGGAACACCTGCCCCACCCATCCTTTGCGTAGCCTAACCTGGTCTATCAGTTTCAGGTGCGTTTCCAGTAACATAACCACATCTGCCTTAAGTTTCTTAAGGTGTGCGAGTACCCGTGCCCTCTTTATCGGCCCGTTCAGCCCTCTCACGTTCCACGTGATCAGCCGAGTTGGGGGGCTTCCTTACCCCCCCCCCCTTGTCGATTAGCCATCACCTTTTTCCAGCTCCTCACCCGGTTCCCACGCAGCTGTATCTCCCCCAGGCGGTGCCCCCCCGCCCATCCCCTCCCATACCAGCTCCCCCCTCTCCCCAGCAGCAGCAACCCAGTAATTCCCCTCTCCCACCGCCCCCGCTAGATCCTCCGCTAGCGTAATTACTCCCCCCATGTTGCTCCCAGAAGTCAGCAAACTCTGGCCGACCTCGGCTTCCCCCCGTGACCTCGGCTCGCACCGTGCGACGCCCCCTCCTTCCTGCTTCTCTATTCCCGCCATGATTATCATAGCGCGGGAACCAAGCCCGCGCTTCTCCCTTGGCCCCGCCCCCAATGGCCAACGCCCCATCTCCTCCACCTCCCCTCCTCCCCCCATCACCACCTGTGGGAGAGAGAAAAGTTACCACATCGCAGGATTAGTACATAAAACTCCTCTTTCCCCCCTTTTTAACCCCCCTCTTTGCCCCCCACATTCGCCCCACCACTCTGTTCAAACGTTCTTTTTAATAACCCGCTCATTCCAGTTTTTCTTCCACAATAAAAGTCCACGCTTCATCCGCCGTCTCAAAGTAGTGGTGCCTCCCTCGATATGTGACCCACAGTCTTGCCGGTTGCAGCATTCCAAATTTTATCTTCTTTTTATGAAGCACCGCCTTGGCCCGATTAAAGCTCGCCCTCCTTCTCGCCACCTCCGCACTCCAGTCTTGATAAACGCGGATCACCGCGTTCTCCCATTTACTGCTCCGAGTTTTCTTTGCCCATCTAAGGACCATTTCTCTATCCTTAAAACGGAGGAATCTCACCACTATGGCTCTGGGAATTTCTCCTGCTCTCGGCCCTCGCGCCATCACTCGTTATGCTCTCTCCACCTCCAACGGACCCGCCGGGGCCTCCGCTCCCATTAACGAGTGCAGCATCGTGCTCACATATGCCCCAACGTCCGCTCCCTCTACACCTTCAGGAAGACCAAGAATCCTCAGGTTGTTCCTCCTTGCGTTGTTCTCCAGTGCCTCCAACCTTTCCACACATCGTTTCTGATGTGCCTCATGCGTCTCCGTCTTCACCACCAGGCCCTGTATGTCGTCCTCATTCTCGGCTGCCTTTGCCTTCACGACCCGAAGCTCCCGCTCCTGGGTCTTTTGTTCCTCCTTTAGCCCTTCGATCGCCTGTAGTATCGGGGCCAACAGCTCTTTCTTCATTTCCTTTTTGAGCTCTTCCACACAGCATTTCAAGAACTCTTGTTGTTCAGGGCCCCATGTTAAACTGCCACCTTCCGACGCCATTTTGCTTGCCTTCCTTGCCGCTGTTCTAAAGGATCCACTGCAATCCGGCCACTTTCTCCTCCTTTTTCCATCCGTATCCGGGGGGATTCCCTTCTGGTTTACCGCACAGTGTTTTTGCCGTCAAAATTGCCGTTGGGGCTCCTATCAAGAGCCCAAAAGTCCGTTTCACCGGGAGCTGCCGAAACGTGCGACTCAGCTGGTCATCGCCGCACCCGGAAATCCACAGTAAATTAATTTTTAACAAGTCCTTTTCCAAGTGGGCATAACCAGCATCGAGGCACTGATTACTCAAAACCAGCTGTGCTGGGCGGGGCATATCGCTTGCCTGCTGGATACCAGACTCCTGAAGCAACTGCTCTCCTTAGAATTTGCTCGCAGCAGGAGACTTTTCAGGTGGACAGTGAAAACGCTTTTAGGGATGTCCTCAAAGTATCGCTGAACAGGTCAAACATCCTGGCTTGTGCCCAACCAAAATGGAGAAGGTTCATTCAGGAAGACACCAAATAACACTGAAGAGATTTTGTCAGCAACATGAAGTCAAGGTGTTGGAGGTAGAGCACAAACCTCCAAACAACTCATTTACTTCACCCTTCAAGTATCACCTGCCCATCAAGTGGCTGAGTCAGATTATGCATTGGACTCATCAGTCATCTAGAACCAATCAAAACGGAGTGAAAGCAAGTCGTTCTCAAATCTGAGGGACTGCTTAGGAAGAAGGGTACATCCATGAGCATTGGCAAGTCCCTGATTAATGTCCACTGCCTGAAGGCAATTAACACTAATCAACACAGATTTCTCATCAGACGTCTCCAAAACAGATTAACTGGTCTTCCATCTCATTGTGGTTTGTCAGATCTTGCAATATGCAAATTCATTGCCTCCACAAATGACATGCCAAAATTAATTTATTGGTGAAATGCTTTGAGACATCCTGTGGATCTGAATACTGCCAAATAAATAGGAGATAGTTTTGCTTCTGTGGCAAGAATATGCCAGCAATTCCTCATTTTAAAATATTTGTTACTCTATTGAAAATTTAATATGCCAAATATGAAAGATTCAATTTACATATAATGCCAACACTTACTGTCTGTAGTAGAGCTTAGGTTATCCATACTCTTAGTGTTGCCCTTTTTAGCTCTGGCTAAAGCCCTCATTACAGGAGACAATCCATAAGTAGGACCTGAATTAAAATTAGAAGAAAGTTTTCATATAAAACGGATAGTGTTACATGTCAGCAAAGTATGTTCAAACAGCTGAAGCAATGAACTAAAATCTTTGAACAAAGAAAGCTCCTTTAGCTGGAGAAAACCTGAAGCATTATCCTCTTGGTATGAGCATAAAAGAGGCAATAAGTTAAAACTGACCCGAATCATTTGTTTCCCATAGCTGACTGTATTTTGTTTTGCTACAAATCTGCTTGCAAAGTACGTTTTGTTCTAAGCATTACAACATCATTGTCCAGTCTGTTTCATAATCTGAAGAATAATTTCATGAGAACTCAATTTTTAAAAGCAGCTATTTGATGCAACAAGTTTGATTCTTTTCATTAGGCTAACGTGATTTATTCACTTTAAAAAAAAATCAATACTGGCCACCCCTTTGCACTTTTTATTGTTTCTTGAACTCGTTATTACGTATTCCAATGACATGACGTTCCACATTAACATTCCACAACTATTGGCCTCTAGATATAAAAGTTCAACTTCCCTTTACAAATTTGGCTTTCAATTTTTTTATAATTCCCTTCTCCTAATATTTTAACACTTTGTCCCTTATGAACCATTTGAATTAGGCAACTGTCAATTCCTCTCAAAATCTTTAACTTCAGGAAAAGAAACCTTGAAAACTCTTCTCTAAAGGAGAGCACACTCCCTAATCTTCGCCCCCTACCTTGAAATCCGGACTCACATTTGGTGCTCCACCTGAAGCTTCTTAATTCCCAGGTAACTAATGAATTTATATTTAATTTCCTTCACTTTGTCATGGTTTTTTAAAGTTGAACGGGATCATTGTACAATATAGAATCAACATACACCAGTTAAAGCAGCATCTAAATGATGCGTCCAAGTGGTGTCAAATTTCTTTGGGCTGCAAGAAGATTGAGGGCATGTTTCTGTTTACGCTAACAACAAAGTGGAATCTGAAGGTTTCAGGATTTTAAGCATTCAGCCAGCAAGAAAAGGTAAGTTACTAGATATAAAAAGATCAAACCTGACTCCATGCTTTGAAAATCATCGTTACTTTCAGAATCATCCATAGAATGGACACTGTTTGAAGATTCCTCCTCCTGGACTCTGGAATTATTGTTTATTGCATTGCCCGAGAGGTCATCTTCATCACCGTGAGTACCGGTGAAAGTTAAAAGTTTGCCATTGACGATAGGGTTTACATTGACTGAACAATGGGGTTCATCGGTAGATGATGCTGTCACACCAGCATCTCCGGAATGTTCGTTTCTGCATAAGGATTTTGATTCTTCACTTACACCTCTTGGTACTGTGTGTTTATTGTATTTCAGAATGGTATTGGGTTCAGTCACATCATCTTCGGGTGATTTGTCAACCAAGGCTTCTCCCTGGCTCTTCAAAGAAATGTTGGCACAGACATTTTTTACTGGGACTGCTTCCTGTTCCAACAGAGGAATATTGGACTTGGAAGAGCTCAGTGTGATTTCCTCATTTCTTTGGTTTGGAACAAGTTGGCATTCTTTGTCGAGTCTTATTGTGTAACTGTCCACAGGGTTCCTCATCTCTGCTTTGTGATTGTCGGGCAGTATTGGCCTCTCACTGCAGGCTTCATCTTCAGCTTTTCTCATTGTGAACTCCTCTATTGGTGCTGATTCAGCTGCCATTTTCCTTATCTTGTTGTACATTTCTTTTCTCTCGTTCTCTTTTGGTGGAAGAATCTCCTTTTTTATTGTTTCATCGATAACAGAATTGGAAGTAGTTTGACTGTTTTTCATGTTTGACAGACACTCATCCCAACTCGAGTTATTGGAGAGCGTCAACATTGTGGATCTTCCATGTTCAAAGGATTCTGGTACAAAGGAGTCTTTGGCCTGATCATCATTGCTAGAGGTTCGCTGGACATCTGCTTTAGGTACTTCATCAACCATGGAAGGATTTATTTCCGCATGTTTATTCCATGTGGTCATCCTTGCATCATTCTTTCCCATCTTGTCAGGTGGCTTGAGTCTTGGTGCTGGAACAGGAGGTAATTTGCTAACCTTGGATAATGGAACCATCTCTTCCTCCGCAGAGGACTGAGATTCTGATTGATTCCCTTGATGTTCAGATTTTAAAAAGCTATTTTCAGGGGGAATTTCCCTGGTTACCTTATTGGATCTGGACTCAGCCAATGTGGAATGATTTATTTCAGTTGGACAGCTTTTGTACTCTGGTGATCGGAGCCTTCTAGATGGAATTTTGGAAACATCACTTGGGAGCTCAGATTTTGCTTTACTAGATTCAATTCCTACTTCCCAAAACTTCCTCAGGTTTTTAAAATGGCCGGGATCAGTCAGGATTTCCTCTTCAGGGTGCTTATTACCCAAAGCATGTATGGTGAACGCAGGTTTAAGACCTTGCTCCCTCTCATCATCAGAAGAGGATGGCTGGTATTTAGCGATTCTGGAAGTAGGTTGGAAGGCAGCCTTTGCTTGATTAGTCATTCCAGCTGTCCCATTCTTACCTGCCAACTGTCTATTTGCTGGTTCCAGATCCTCAACAGGTGCTTTAGGAGTTTCTGCTGCTGCTTCTGAAGCAATCTTCGGTCTTGGAATTCGGGATGTGGGGGACAGGTCCAATTTCTCAGGTGCCTTGTGAGTTTCTTGTTCTTCATTAGCCGGGGTTAATGGCAGTCCTTCTGGACCTGGGATTATAAAACAACATTCAGCTAATTATGTCTAATGCTCTAGTTTAAAGTTCTAAAGTGAATGGGACAGATATTAAAATCAGTAAAATTTCCCATGATAAAAATGAAGCATTTGTCAAGCTCTGAATCGGTATTGGGCTGTTAATCACGGTACACAAATTCAAACCCGTGTACTCTCTGAAACCTTGTCCCAGTCTAAAATCAACACCAAGTTTCAAGGATCATTCGGTGATCTTTGGGCTGGACTTGATGAAGGATTCGAACTACACAATTCAAACAAGCAAGTTGGCCAGAATTTAGTCAACGGGATCTCCCAGTCCTGCTGATGTGAACGGAGATTTCAATGGCTCGCCTACCAGGCTGTGGGGAAACCCACGGTGGGGATACTGGGAAATTTAGGCCGTTGTGTAAATAGATCAGGTCAGTGTCTAGTTGGAAGCTCCCTTTAAACATACAAAACAAGCCTCAAATGACACTATACCAACCAATTGTTTTTTTTTAAGCAAATTGAATGTATTGGACTATCTTCACAAGACACGGGGAGGGGGCGGGTTGGTTGCACATCTTAATTGATGTAATACAATGTTGCAAATCATGGTAACACTCCCAAGAGAAAAAAAGCTTGTCAGATATTTCTCAAAAGAAGATAATGCCTCTTTTCATGTCTTCCTTTTATTTGACAGGGTAGAAGGAAAAGTTTACTGAAGTAATAATTTAAGCACCATATGTCACCTGGCTCAGTGGCAAGGCTTTCTGGTTTGTCAGTTGATAGTGTTTCGCTTTCTCTGGATGAGCTCTTCCATTTTGGAATCCGGGTAACATTCGAGGTAGCCCTTTTCCCTTTGTCACTGGCCTCTGCAATCTGGTAACTGGGGGCCCCTTTATAGTGAGTGGCCATGCTCCTCTTTGGTTTTGGCACACTCAGAGCCTTCTCGCTCATCGGCAGTTCAACAGGAGAGACTGTGGCAAACCCTTGCCCTGAAGCTTAAAAAAAAAGAGACACTCACTTAACAGGCAGCTATTTTCTGATATAACCTTCTCAGGTCACAGAATGTACAATAAATTCATTGCAATTTCACTTTCAGTACTGAAATATACACAAATTGTACGATTTAACATGACGAACAAGTAGCACAGCTGAATTGAATCCAGTTCAAAATGGAGGGGCAAATCTTTCCCCTCTACCAATTGCTAGGAACTGTTTGGTGAAACTCAGTGCTCGGTTGGTCAAGCGTCTGCATGAAACTGACCAGAGCACTGACAAAAAAATGGCAGGAGGAGGTTTAAGAGTGAGGGGGAAAAAAGTCAAAATCCCACCAATATGTGACTTCTTTGGAGAGGAAGAGAGGCCAATATTTTCCTACTTCTTCTCAAATTAATCAACTTCCTCTAGCTGAACAATGGAGAAAGTGAAGCCATTCCCATTCCCTCCACAGCCTCATCCACCGCCGATAGCTTTGTATCAGTCACCTCGCTACCATTCTGATCCCCAAAGATCTCTGCTGCCTCTCCATTGCCTCCTTAAAGCTCACCTCGACCAAGCCTTTGGTCACCCTCCTCCTTTGGTCCTTAAAAGTCTTTATTCCCATTTTCAAATGTGAAGCTCCTTGGGATTTCTTTTTAAGGGTGCTATATAAATTCAAGCCATAACTATTTCATCTAATGCTTCTGGGAATGCTTATTATTGTGTGACCCATCATATGGTGTCCTTTTAGCTTGATACGCACAGAAGTTCTCTATCAGCAACAAAGCTTTCATTTTGGAATCAGTGGTAAATTGTTGCACAAGGTATATTTTCTCTAGTGGTAGAGTCAAATTTCTCAAACATCTTATTTAACGCATAAAAACATTATTACATGACTATTGACCGAGGGAAAAGCAAGTGGGTCATGTCAGAAGAGGATATTCAATCACAAGGGCAAGCTTGTCCAGGAAGCGTCTGTTCAATTACACCTCTGGTATATTATGCATGATATTCATACCACCTTCAGACACATGCTTTTATAGCTCATACTATCAATAACATAGCTCATGCTTGGGTTCTTTCACTATGCATGGAAAAGACTCTGGACCAGGTTTCCGCTCCTTGAGTTGAGACATTTGCTGATTTTGCCAGTCCTGCCTTGGTTAAAAAGTGCCCCGATTTGCGTAATCTTCACTGCGGTGGGGGATTTGAGGTGAGATAGAGTTGAACTCACCAACCTTGGAAGCAGAACATAGATGGACATAGAGTTGGGCAGTGCTCAGGTGGGTTGATTAGAAGGCTTGCTTCTGTTTTCTGAGACTTTCCCCAGTTGTTTTACAAACTGTTATGCCCTCACCCCCTCACACCCCACCCACCTCACCAGCCCCTCAATCACCATCCAATTCAGTTCCGACTCATGCCCTCAACCCACTACCCCATGCCCTCTCATAGCCCCCAAGTCACCTCCATAGCCATTCACCCGGTATGTACCATGGACAGACCTCATGAGTCATAGGGAGCTGAAAAATCCAATCTAATATTAACAATCTAATACAGCTTTCACTCAGATGCACTTCCAATTCTGAAATCCATTCAAAGCTTTAAAATCTCAAGTAGTTAGTCTCTTACAAAAACAAATAAGCTTCTTTTCTGACTCCACATTATAGACAGCTAATGCTTTAATTGCGTTTTTAAACTGCCAACCAAACTGTGAACTGAGATAATTATAGCTTTTGAAACTCTGCCAAACACTCATAATGGGATTAATAAGAACCAGTAGGGATATGTCAACAAAGTGAAAACTAATAATAACCATTAGGCATAAGTCAACTGGTGAAACTGCATGACCAGATGCCATTTTGTTTTCTAAACTACACCAACTGGCATGTCAAAGCAGCGCAGCACAAGTTTAAAAAAAATAAAAAATGGCTAATCAGCCACTGTGAAATAATATTCAAGAGTGGGGCATTAAAAAAAAATTCAGATCATGGCACTGCAACAGACCTCATCCACCTTTCAAGAGCATTTATGTCTACTTCATTTCATGAACTACACAACATTGTGGGTAAGGCCCTTGCAAAAGCCAAATGGCATCTGTTTGAACTCAGCACTAAGTTTAAATGGCTCTGCTGAGTTTGGGTTTCCCTCCCGAGTGATTCATACCCTGTCCCTTTTTCTTATTGGTTAAAAACTGGATCCGCCAGAAATAGGGATAGGACTTCTGCATCCGGGTCCTGCTCACTGCCTTTAAAGGTTTGCAAAACCTTCCCGACCCCACAACAAAAATGGCCCTGTCTCCAGTATATGTGTTGTAGTGAAACAACGATATTCAAATTCATGCTCCATGAAATCTTGAGAACTGTGTAAAACCAGTTGTTTAAGTATAAAACCAGTTTGTTCATTACTCCGTTATGTTAAAGAGACAATGAACATTTTTCCAGGACTCAGTAAATAATAATAATAATAATCTTTATTAGTGTCACAAGTAGGCTTACATTAACACTGCAAAGAAGTTACTGTGAAAGTCCCCTGGTCGCCACACTCTGGTGTCTGTTTGGGTACACTGTGGGAGAATTCAGAATGTCCAAATCACCTAGCAGCATGTCTTTTGGGACTTGTGGGAGGAAACGGAGCACCCGGAGGAAACCCACGCAGACATGGGGAGAACATGCCAACTCCACACAGACAGTGACCCAAGGCAGGAATCAAACCCGGGTCCCTAGCGCTGTGAAGCAACAGTGCTAACCACTGTGCTACTGTGCCATCTTACCGCCTGCTGTTCAGCCAGCAGGTGTGCAAACATAACCTGGGATTAGCAGTGTTTGAAAGACCACATTGCGGAGTTTTGTCATTTATAATCTCCTTTCTGTTTTGAGTCACCGAAAGCAGATGTGAGGTAGACATGGCAAATGGAAAGCTTTAACTGTTTCATAGTGATTAAAGAAGCTGATAAAGATTGCACTGAAAAAAATTACAATTGCACATCCTCATTACAATAGAGGTAACGTTTGTAAATAGATGTAAAATTACTCAAGGTTTTCAATGGGTTTAAAGAAATCTAAGTTTGATATTTATGGTACACCAATCTCTAGATTTTGATTAATATTGTGCTCTGCAAGGCAAGATAAACCAGCAGTAGGAATCACATCACCTTTAGTACTCTTGGGTCTGATGTTTGAGTGGATAAAGAGGAATTTCCACTTCCCACATCAGCTGTATTTTCTGGCTCACATTGGGAAGTTCAACAAAACAGCATCATTTGTCTATTTCCATTTCAATAGAAGTGTGCATAATTATGAAACTGAATGTTTCGGCGGCATGGTGGCACAGTGGTTAGCACTGCTGCCTCACGGTGCTGATGACCCAGGTTTGACCCCAGCCCCGGGTCACTGTCCGTGTGGAGTTTGCCCCGTGTTTGCGTGAGTCTCCACCCCCCCGCCCCCCCCGTTTGCCCCGCCTTTGTGTGGATTTATTGATTGTGCCAATGCAAATCAGGATGCAAGGCCCATGTGCGTTAAATGCAGGGAAGTGCTGGCAAATGAAAGTTTAAAACCCTCAAAACTTCAAAGGCATTTGAAGACTACGCATGGCGAGTTCGAGGACAAATCTCTTGATTTTTTTCAAAGGATGCAACGAGAACTTAAATCGTTGACTGAAGTCCTCAGCAGAAATGTTACATTGAACGACAAAGTACAATTAGCCTCTTACATGATAGCTTACCGTGCAGCTAAAGAGAAAATGCCCCACACTATAGCAGAGAGATTAATTCTCCCTGCAGCATTAGATATAGTTCGTACGGTCATAGGTGAGAGGTTCGTTGAAAAAGTGAAATGCATCCCACTTAGTGATAGCACAGTGGCTTGCCGAATTTCTGATATTGCTGAGAATTTAGAAGCTCAGCTTATTTCTCATTTAAAATCAGCGCAGGCATTCTCAATACAACTGGATGAAAGTACAGACATTTCAGATTGTGCAACCTTGCTAGTATACGTTAAGTATGTTTGGCACAATTAATTTGTTGAAGATTTGCTGTGCTACCTGACTTTAGCGACCCACACGACTGGCGCAGAAGTTTTTGAAGTTTTGAATAGTTTTGTGGTTGGAAAGTGCTGGCTCGACTGGGTTCATTGCAGAGGAATCAATCACAAGTGATGGAGCAGCCAACATGACTGGGAAAAACAGCGGAATTATAGTAAGGATTAAGGAGGCAGCTGGTCAGGACATTGTTTGGAATCATTGTTTTATTCACCGTGAGGCACTGGCATCGAAAGGAATTCCATCCAATCTTGAAGTGGTGTTGAAAGGAATAGTGAAAGTTGTGAATTTCATTAAACGCAGCCCACTCAATACCAGACTTTTTTTTTTTTTATAAACAATATTTTATTGAAAATTTTTGGTCAACCAACACAGTACATTGTGCATCCTTTACACAACATTGTAACAATACAGATAATAATGACCTTTTTAAATTTAAACAAAAACAACAACAAATAAATAAATATTAAATAACAAAAAAAAAAAACTAGCCCTAATTGGCAACTGCCTTGTCTCAGGCCACACCCCCCCCCCCCCCATCCCCCCCCCCCATCATCCCCCCCCCCCCCCCCCCCCAAGTCCTGGGCCGCTGCTGCTGCCTTCTTTGTTCTCCCCTATCTATCTTTCCGCAAGATATTCGACGAACGGTTGCCACCGCCTAGTAAACCCTTGAGCCGACCCCCTTAGGACGAACTTAATCCGCTCTAACTTTATGAACCCCGCCATATCATTTATCCAGGTCTCCACCCCCGGGGGCTTGGCTTCTTTCCACATTAGCAATATTCTGCGCCGGGCTACTAGGGACGCAAAGGCCAAAACATCGGCCTCTTTCGCCTCCTGCACTCCCGGCTCTTGTGCAACCCCAAATATAGCCAACCCCCAGCTTGGTTCGACCCGGACTCCTACTACTTTCGAAAGCACCTTTGTCACCCCCATCCAAAACCCCTGTAGTGCCGGGCATGACCAAAACATATGGGTATGATTCGCTGGGCTTCTCGAGCACCTCGCACACCTATCCTCCACCCCAAAAAATTTACTGAGCCGTGTTCCAGTCATATGTGCCCTGTGTAATACCTTAAACTGAATCAGGCTTAGCCTGGCGCACGAGGACGACGAGTTTACCCTGTTTAGGGCATCTGCCCACATCCCCTCCTCAATCTCCTCCCCTAGCTCTTCTTCCCATTTCCCTTTTAGTTCGTCCATCATAGTCTCCCCTTCGTCTCTCATTTCCCTATATATATCCGACACCTTACCGTCCCCCACCCATTTCTTTGAGATGACTCTGTCCTGCACCTCTTGTGTCGGGAGCTGCGGGAATTCCCTCACCTGTTGCCTCGCAAAAGCCCTCAATTGCATGTACCTGAATGCATTCCCTTGGGGCAACCCATATTTCTCGGTCAGCGCTCCCAGACTCGCAAACTTCCCATCCACAAATAGATCTTTCAATTGCCTTATACCTGCTCTTTGCCACATTCCATATCCCCCATCCATTCCCCCCGGGGCAAACCTATGGTTGTTTCTTATCGGGGACCCCCCCAGTGCTCCGGTCTTTCCCCTATGTCGTCTCCACTGTCCCCAAATCTTCAGTGTAGCTACCACCACTGGACTCGTGGTATAGTTCCTTGGTGAGAACGGCAATGGGGCTGTCACCATAGCCTGCAGGCTGGTCCCCCTACAGGACGCCCTCTCTAATCTCTTCCACGCCGCTCCTTCCTCCTCTCCCATCCACTTACTCACCATTGAAATATTAGCGGCCCAATAGTACTCACTTAGGCTCGGTAATGCCAGCCCCCCCCCTATCCCTACTACGCTGTAAGAATCCCTTCCTCACTCTCGGAGTCTTCCCGGCCCAAACAAAACCCATGATACTCTTTTCTATCCTTTTGAAAAAAGCCTTCGTGATCACCACCGGGAGACACTGAAACACAAAGAGGAATCTCGGGAGGACCACCATCTTAACCGCCTGCACCCTCCCTGCCATTGACAATGCTACCATATCCCATCTCTTGAAATCTTCCTCCATCTGTTCCACCAACCGCGTCAAATTTAGCCTGTGCAATGTGCCCCAATTCTTAGCTATCTGGATCCCCAGGTAACGAAAGTCTCTTGTTACCTTCCTCAACGGTAGGTCTTCTATTTCTCTACTCTGCTCCCCTGGATGCACCACAAACAGCTCACTCTTCCCCATGTTCAATTTATACCCTGAAAAATCCCCAAACTCCCCAAGTATCCGCATTATTTCTGGCATCCCCTCCGCTGGATCCGCCACATATAGTAGCAGATCATCCGCATATAAAGATACCCGGTGTTCTTCTCCTCCCCTAAGTATTCCCCTCCATCCCTTGGAACCTCTCAGCGCTATCGCCAGGGGCTCAAACGCCAGTGCCAACAGTAATGGGGACAGAGGACATCCCTGCCGTGTCCCTCTATGGAGCCGAAAATATGCCGATCCCCGTCCATTCGTGACCACACTCGCCACTGGGGCCCTATACAACAGCTGCACCCATCTAACATACCCCTCTCCGAACCCAAATCTCCTCAACACCTCCCACAGATAATCCCACTCCACTCTATCAAATGCTTTCTCGGCATCCATCGCCACTACTATCTCCGTTTCACCCTCTGGTGGGGCCATCATCATTACCCCTAACAACCTCCGTATGTTCGCGTTCAGCTGTCTCCCCTTCACAAACCCAGTTTGGTCCTCATGAACCACCCCCGGGACACATTCCTCTATTCTCATTGCCATTATCTTGGCCAAGACCTTGGCATCTACATTGAGGAGGGAGATTGGTCTGTAGGACCCGCATTGTAGCGGATCCTTTTCCTTCTTTAAAAGAAGCGATATCGTTGCTTCTGACATAGTCGGGGGCAGTTGTCCCCTTTCCTTTGCCTCGTTGAAGGTCCTCGTCAGTAGCGGGGCGAGCAAGTCCAAATATTTTCTGTAAAATTCAACTGGGAATCCGTCCGGTCCCGGGGCCTTTCCCGTCTGCATGTTCCTAATTCCTTTCACCACTTCTTCTACCGTGATCTGTGCTCCCAATCCCATCCTTTCCTGCTCTTCCACCTTGGGAATTTCCAGCCGATCCAAAAACTCCATCATTCTCTCCCTCCCATCCGGGGGTTGAGCTTCATACAATTTTTTTATAAAATGTCTTAAACACTTCATTCACTCTCTCCGCTCCCCGCTCCGTCTCTCCATCTTCGTCTCTCACCCCCCCTATTTCCCTCGCTGCTCCCCTTTTCCTCAATTGGTGTGCCAGCAATCTGCTCGCCTTCTCTCCATATTCATACTGTACACCCTGCGCCTTCCTCCATTGTGCCTCTGCAGTGCCTGTGGTCAGCAAGTCAAATTCCACATGCAGCCTTTGCCTTTCCCTATACAGTCCCTCCTCCGGTGCTTCCGCATACTGTCTGTCCACCCTCAGAAGTTCTTGCAACAACCGCTCCCGTTCCTTACTCTCCTGCTTCCCTTTATGTGCCCTTATTGATATCAGCTCCCCCCTAACCACCGCCTTCAACGCCTCCCAGACCACTCCCACCTGAACCTCCCCATTGTCATTGAGTTCCAAGTACTTTTCAATGCATCCCCTCACCCTTAAGCACACCCCCTCATCCGCCATTAGTCCCATGTCCATTCTCCAGGGTGGACGCCCTCTTGTTTCCTCCCCTATCTCCAAGTCTACCCAGTGTGGGGCATGATCCGAAATGGCTATAGCCGTATATTCCGTTCCCCTCACCCTCGGGATCAATGCCCTACCCAACACAAAAAAGTCTATGCGTGAATAGACTTTATGGACATAGGAGAAAAACGAGAACTCCTTACTCCTAGGTCTACTGAATCTCCACGGGTCCACCCCTCCCATCTGCTCCATAAAATCCTTAAGTACCTTGGCTGCTGCCGGCCTCCTACCAGTCCTGGACTTCGACCTATCCAGCCTTGGTTCCAACACCGTGTTAAAGTCTCCCCCCATTATCAACTTTCCGGTCTCTAGGTCTGGGATGCGTCCTAGCATTCGCCTCATAAAATTGGCATCGTCCCAATTCGGGGCATACACGTTTACCAACACCACCATCTCTCCCTGTAATTTGCCACTCACCATCACGTATCTGCCCCCGTTATCCGCCACTATAGTCTTTGCCTCGAACATTACCCGCTTCCCCACTAATATAGCCACCCCCCTGTTTTTCGCATCCAGCCCCGAATGGAACACCTGCCCCACCCATCCTTTGCGCAACCTAACCTGATCTATCAGTTTCAGGTGCGTTTCCTGTAACATGACCACATCTGCTTTAAGTTTCTTAAGGTGTGCGAGTACTCGTGCCCTCTTTATCGGCCCGTTAAGCCCCCTCACGTTCCACGTGATCAGCCGAGTTGGGGGTCTTCCCACCCCCCCCCCTTGCCGGTTAGCCATCATCTTTTTCCAGCTTCTCGCCCAGTTCCCACGCGGCTGTATTTCTCCCAGACGGTGCCCCCCCGCCCATCCTTTCCCGTACCCACTCCCCCCTTTCCCCAGCAGCAGCAACCCAGTAATTCCCCCCTCCCCCCCCCCCCCCGCTAAACCCCCCGCTAGCGTAATTACTCCCCCCATGTTGCTCCCAGTAGTCAGCAAACTCTGGCTGACCTCGGCTTCCCCCCGTGATCACGGCTCGCCCCGTGCGGCGCCCCCTCCTTCCTGCTTCTCTATTCCCGCCATAATTATCATAGCGCGGGAACCAAGCCCGCGCCTCTCCCTCGGCCCCGCCTCCCATGGCCAACGCCCCATCTCCTCTCCCTCCCCACCTCCCCCCATCACCACCTGTGGGAGAAAGAAAAGTTACCATACCGCAGGATTAATCATACAATCCCTCTTCGCCCCCCCCCCCCACTCGTCCCACCACTTTGTCCAAACGTTCATTTTCGTAGTCCAATCATTCCAATTTTTCTTCTACAATAAAAGTCCACGCTTCATCCGCCGTCTCAAAGTAGTGGTGCCTCCCTTGATATGTGACCCACAGTCTTGCCGGTTGCAGCATTCCAAACTTTATCTTTTTTTTGTGAAGTACCGCTTTGGCCCGATTAAAGCTCGCCCTCCTTCTCGCCACCTCCGCACTCCAATCTTGATAGACGCGGATCACCGCGTTCTCCCATTTACTACACCGAGTTTTCTTCGCCCATCTAAGGACCATTTCTCTATCCTTAAAACGGAGAAATCTCACCACTATGGCTCTGGGAGCTTCTCCTGCTCTCGATCCTCGCACCATAACTCGGTATGCTCCCTCCACCTCCAACGGACCCGTCGGGGCCTCCACTCCCATTAACGAGTGCAGCATCGTGCTCACATATGCCCCGACGTCCGCCCCCTCCACACCTTCAGGAAGGCCAAGAATCCTCAAGTTGTTCCTCCTTGCGTTATTTTCCAGTGCCTCCAACCTCTCCACAGATCGTTTCTGGTGTGCCTCCTGTATCTCCGACTTCACCACCAGGCCCTGTATGTCGTTTTCATTCTCTGCTGCTTTCGCCTTCACGACCCGAAGCTCCTGCTCCTGTGTCTTTTGTTCCTCTTTCAGCCCTTCAATCGCCTGTAATATCGGGGCCAACAACTCTTTCTTCATTTCCTTTTTTATCTCCTCCACGCAGCGTTTCAAAAACTCTTGTTGTTCAGGGCCCCATATGAAACTGCCACCTTCCGACGCCATCTTGGTTTCTGCTTGCCTTCCTTGCCGTTGTTCCAAAGGATCCGCTGCAATCCGGCCACTTTCCTCTCCTTTTTCCATCCGTGTCCAGGGGGAACACCCTCCTGGTTTACCGCACGGTGTTTTCAGCCGTTAAAATTGCCGTTGGGGCTCCTATCAAGAGCCCAAAAGTCCGTTTCACAGGGAGCTGCCGAAACGTGCGACTCAGCTGGTCATCGCCGCACCCGGAAGCAATACCAGGCTTTTTGACACTCTGTGTTCCGATATGGGGGCTGAGCACACACATTTATTGTTCCACACAGAAGTATGTTGGCTGTCAAAGGGTCGGGTGCTACTCAGAGTTTACGAACTGAGGTACGAAATAAATGCTTTCCTCCTCGAGAAATTGTCCCCTCTGGCTGATTTGTTTGCTGATGAAACTTGGATGCTAACAATGTCTTACCTTGCAGACACCTTTTCAATTCTAAATGAACTGAACCTCAAATTGCAAGGGAAGGATGATGATTGCTTTCGGCACTCTTAAGAAATCGAAGCTTTCCAAAAGATATTGAAAGTTTGGCAATTGCGAGTGCGAAGCCAAAACTACAACATGTTTCCCACACTGCTACGACACGTTGAAGAAAACAGAGTTAGTAAGGAAACTGTAAATGGATTGGCAAGCCTTATTGAGTTGCATCTGACTGCCCTGATCGACAATTTTGGTCGCTACTTTCCAGAGGTGAAGTTTAAGATTCTGAGAGAGAGGCAGTGGGTGAAAAATCCCTTTGAGTTTGAGACCCCAGAATCAGTTCTTAACTTGCAGCTGCCTCCAAAAGAAGAAATTGAGCTTAAGTGTCTCAGCTGTAACAGCATATTAAAAACACGGCACAAGTAATGAGGCTGGCAGCATTCTGAAGTAGCATCTCTGAGGAGTATCCGGAGCTGAGTAAAACAAGCTCTTTGTTGCTCTTGCCCTTCACAATGACCTACATGTGCGAGGTTGGATTTTCCGTCCTCACAAAGATGAAGACGCCACAAAGGAACCGGCTGAATCCTTCACCCGATATGCGCATAGCCCTCTCTTCCTGCGAACCTGATTGGAGTGAGATCGTGAGGACCAAGGAGGCTCACCTCTCGCATTAACGGTAAGAGAAAATGGTGAGTCGCGAAGGTCGGCTGCCGTGGGTCGTGAGGGTCGGCCGGCGTGGGTCGTGACGGTCGGCCGGGTAGGGTCCCGAAGGTTGGCCGGTTGGTAAAAATGGGTCCCCGGAAAAAAAGTTTGAAGAACACTGAGCTAGACTGTTGGACATTTTTGAGAGAGGTAAGGAGGTCATGTTAAAAAAAAATTAACATGGCTTGAATCGTTACATATTGGGCTCATTTCAAGCACACACACTTACCATTCAAATGACTGTGTTCAGGCTCTTCTGGAGCCTTGCATGTTTCATCTGTAACATCTAAATTACTCTGTGCTCTTGTTATCAGAGTGTTGTCATCAGTTGATGCAATTCTTTGCTCCCCAAGCTCAGCAGCCTGGTAGGCTTGTGGCCTATCACAGTGGCTACCTGCAACACTGCCTTGTTTCATCAGGTCTGGAGTTTGTTCACAAGTTGGAGATTCAACACTGGAAACTACAGGAATCTGACCTGTAACAGAAGCCATATCAAATCAATCCAACTAGTAACTGTTTCACAATATGGCCCTACCAATGCAAAATCAGACAGATATCAGGATCACATTTGGTCTTCAATATAAGCAAAGACAGATCAGAATTTAGCTTCATATGCTCATTGAGTGGTTGCAACGTGACCAAGGCTGGAAGCTGAATATTCAAGGGCATTTGACATTTCAGACGGATCGGAAGAAGGGAAAAGGAGTGTGTGGGGGAGGAGGGGGAGCCCAGTATTAAAGGATAACATCAGTAGGTAATAAGAAATGATTTTGGTTTGGATTATTCAGATGATAAATCAGTTTGGGTGGAGATAAGAAATTGCAAGGGAAAGAAGTTACTGGGTGCAACTAGCATATCGCCCTACTGACAGTATAAGACAGAATATAAATCAAGAAATAAAGGGGGCACATATGAAAGGTATTGCAATAATTGTGGGTCCAGTGCATTTGGGACAATTTCTTAGAATAAAAAGTGTTTTGGACCAAAGAGGGAAAAGGCTATGTGTAATAAAACATTATTAATTAATGATCTCATAGTAAAGTAGAGATGAGTGATCATAATATGATAGAATTTCATATTCACTTTGAGGGCGGGAAACTGGGATCTAAAACTAGTGTCTTAAACTTAAATAAAGGCAATTACAAAAGTATGAAGACAGTTCTCTAAAGTAGTTGGGGAAAATAAAGTTAAAACATAAGATGGTAGATAAGCAAAGGCAGACATTTGAGGAGAAACATCAGAACCCTAAACAAAGAAATTCCATTGCATAAGAAAGACTTTGCAGATGCAGTATCTGTAGATAACTAAAAAAGTTAAGGAAAGTTTCACATTGAAGGAAAAGATGTACAATTTTGCAAAGGTTAATGGTATGCCAGAATATCGGGAACATTTTCAAAATCAACAAAGGATTACTTAACAGAAAAGAGGGACAAATTAGAATGCGACAGTAAACTGGCAAGAAATAATCAGGGTTTTTACAAATGTATAAAAAGGCAGCCAACCTAAAATCTTCCCAGGGTTGGATGGAAATGGAGCAAAATACAATCAGATATTAGATTCTGCCATTAAATGAGACAGTATGTATTAATATATAAAAATTACATACAAGGCATCTGAATTTCCAGGATTCACAGACACCCGGGCACGATTCTCAGAAATGGAAACGGGCGCGGGCACTACCGATTCTGGCCCCCATAGGGGGCCAGTACGGTGCTGGAGCGGTTCACGCCGTTCCAGCCTCCCTTCCCAGCGGCAAATGGGTGCCATGCCAACCCACGCATGCGCAGTGGTGCCGCGCCAACCCGCGAATGCGCGGGGGACTTCCTCAGCGCGCCGGCCCGACGCAACATGGCGGGGGGTTCAGGGGCCGGCCGCGTAATAAAATAGGGCCGGGGCTGGAGAGGCCGGCCCGCCAATCGCTGGGCCCCGATCGCGGGCCAGACCCCATCGGAGGCCCCCCCCCCCCCGGTGAAGGAGCACTTTCCCCGCCCCACAGGCCGCCCCCCCAGACCATACGTTCCCGCCGGCTGCGAGCAGGTGTGAACGGCGCCGGCTGGACTCTGCCGTTTCCGCTCGGCCCAACAAGGCTGGAGAATCGGCCCGCAACCAGTGCTGCGCCAAGCGCGCGGGCGCAAAGGGCACCGATTCTCCGCTCCTCAGAGAATCGCCTGCCGGCGTCGGACCGGCGCCGTGGGAAAAAATGGCACGAACGGTGATTCTCCCATACAGCGCGGCATCTTTGGACTGTGGGAAGAAACCAGGGCACCCGGAGAAAACCCACACAGGCATGAGGAGAACATGCAAACTCTACACAGTCATCCAAGGCTGGAGTCAAACCTGGGTCCCTAGCGCTGTGAGCAGATGCTAATCACTGTGCTGCCATGTTCTCCACATGGGGCTAAACAATAGGAACTCACATTTAAGGCATCCTTATTTTATATATTACTAATAACATAGTGCTATATAGTATTGTGCCCACATATCACTTTCTTTATAAATCTATGCATAACGACTCGATTTTTGTTTCCCAATTGAGGTGTGAATCACGTCATCAAGCTTGCTGGAAAAATAATTTTCTTGTGTTCCCCTGACCACACTATTTTCATGTGGCCCTTGGGTGGGTTGGGGAGGTCTTGGGGCCAAAACTCACCTCTTCGGAGATCAGGACTTCTATGGTGAGGACCAGAGGAGAATTGCATTTCCTCCACTCACTATTTTCATGTTTTGGTGTGGGTTTTGGAAGTCCTAAGAAAAATCACTACAAGTGGAAACCTGCTGAAGAGTCAGGAACATTCTGAAAGGTAAGTGTTTGACATCTTCAAATGTCACTATCTGGTGCTGTATTGTAATGTTGATGTGTTTTTAAGCAGTGATCCATCATAGGGATCTGACCGGCATCGGAAAGTTGACCATTACATTGACCAGCATTGCATAATTGACCTGCATTGTGAAATTGCCACGCATTACAGTACGTTCTTATTGTCAAAAGCGCCACAATGCATTAAAAATTGAAATGAAATAAAATGTCCCGTCAGCCTCTTCTGTCATATTTGCACTGTGATTAAAATCAAATCTGGCTTTTTCAAAACACCTGCTTTTGAAACTAGAAAAACATCTCTGCATCTGCACTAATTGACAGACACTCTGCTTTAAAACAGAAATGGAACTCTTCTGTTCTGCCAGTTTCAGTCAATGTAACTAGAATGTTTTGTTATGACAGCTGGAGCAATTATGAAAACTTGGCTGGGTTTCAAAAGGTGTTATGGCTTCAGCTCAGCTGGTAGTCTATTGATCCAAAAAGGATTGAAACTTTAAAAAATAGATTTTTATTCAGCTTGATTAATTTTATACATAACAAAAACAATAACAGATAATAACAGACTCTCCCACCCCCTCCCGCCCTCTAAAAAACTAAACAGAACCCCACCAGCCCTCCCACCATCCCTAACAGCTAACAATCGCCAGCATTTTAAACTACAAAATAAACGGCTGCCATTTTTGATATAACACCGAAGCTGGCTTCCAATCCATCAACACCCATTTTCAAGCAATCAGCAAGTTGAAGGCCCAGAACATCAGCCCCCGCCCCAGTCTACAGATCCGGGAGGTCCGAGACCCCAAATATGGCTCCGAGGGGACAAGGTTTCAGTTCAATTTGTAGGATTCCAAAGGAGGAGATCCAGAAGGCCATGAGCTTAGGACACGACCAGAACATGTGTACATGGTTAGCTGGGCCTCCTACAATACTCACACTCATCCTCCACACCCGCAAAAAGCCTGCTCATCCTGGATTTGGTCAAATGAGCCCTGTGCACTACCTTCAACTGCATCAGCCTTAGCCTCGCACATGTTGACGTTGTGTTCACCCTACGCAGAATCTCACACCACACCCCCTCCTCCAGCTCGGACCCCAACTCTTCCTCCCATTTTGCCTTAAACCCCTCCAAGGATACTGCCTCCTCCGCTATAAGTCTCCCATAAATTCCAGAGGTACTCTCCTCCTTTGTCCCTCCCAATGACGAAACCCTCTAAGCTCCGCCCCTGCCAATGAGAAAACCCTCTCCAGCAATGAAGAAGGCGGCACCACAGGGAATGTTGGAAAGATCTTCTTCACAAAGTCACACACCTGTAAATATCTAAATGCATTTGCTCATGAAAGTTAAAATTTCTCTGCCAACACCTCCAGGCTTGCAAATCGACCCTCCAAAAATAAATCCTTCATCACAGCAACCCCTTCTCCTCACATCCCCTAAACCCCCAGTGTCCTGCCTCGTCGACTTGAACATATGGTTCGCTCAGATCGGCACCAACTTCGATACTGCCTCCAATTTGAAGTGCTGCTGAAATTGTCTCCTTATCTTCAATGTGGAGACCACCACTGGATTCCCTGAATACTTTCTCGGAGAAAAGGAGAGTGAAACCGTCACCAACGCCCTTAGCCCTGACCCCCTACATGAACCCACCCGACTCCATCTGCACCCATAAAGCCTCAAGAGCCCCACACCACACCAGCACCTTCTCAGAGTTCGCCATCCAATAGCACTGTCATGATATGGGGCGGCACGGTAGCATACTGGTTAGCACAGTTGCTTCACAGCTCCAGGGTCCCAGGTTCGATTCCCAGCTGGGTCACTGTCTGTGCGGAGTCTGCACGTTCTCCCCGTGTCTGCGTGGGTTTCCTCCGGGTGCTCTGGTTTCCTCCCACAGTCCAAAGATGTGCGGGTTAGGTGGATTGGCCATGCTAAATTGCCCTTCGTGTCCAAAAAGGTTAAGTGGGGGTTACTGGGATAGGGTAGATACGTGGGCTTGAGTAGGGTGCTCTTTGTAAGGGCCGGTGCAGACTCGAATGGCCTCCTTCTGCCCTGTAAATTCTATGATTCTATGATATCACCCATTGTGGGGATCGGATTCATTACATCTGAAAGATCATCAGCGTACAAGAACACACTTTTTCAACCTCCCCCAAAACTATTTCTCTCCATCTAACCAAAGACCTCAGGGCAATAGCCAATGGCCATTGGCCAATACAGTTAAAATCTCCCCCAAAATCAACTGGTGCGTATCCGTATCAGGTATCGCAGCCAGCATCCTCTTCATGAATTCCACATCATCCCGATTTGGGGTGTACACGTTCACTGACACCACCGTCTTATCCTCCAGTATCCCCGTAACTGTGACATACCTGCCGTCCTGGTCCGCTACCACCTTCTCCATCTGGCACTGAATTCTTTTGCTAATAAGTATAGCCAACCCTCAGGCCCTGCTATCAAAGCCTGAGTGGAACAACTGGCTATCCCAACTCTTACAGAGCTTGATCTGGCCCCTTATCCGCGGGTTGGTCTCCTGCAAAAGCACCACATCGGCTTTCAAACTTTTTAAATGAGAGAAAACTCTTGCACGTTTCACTGGGCTCCCCAAACCCTGCACTTTCCACGTGACCAATCGAATTGGGGGTCTCTCACCCCCCTCGTCAGCCATTTCCACCGAAAAGACTTGCCCCCTTCCATCCAGCATACTGCTGAAACCAGAGCCCACCCAAGATGGCTGCCTGTCCCGCCCAACAACGTCCCACCCCCAGTCACTGTAAGCACTCTACCCCATCCCCATCCACACCTCAGAAATCCCCCAGCCACTTCCTCTCGAACCGATACCTCTCTCCTCCCGAACCGATACCTCTCTCCTCCATCCCCTTCCCCCCACCATTTACACCTCTCAGCTCAACGAAACAGCCAAAAAGGTCTCGCAAGCTGCTGCCCCTTCCCCCACCTCGCTCCCATTCACTAGCCAATCTCACTCAAATCGCAAAGTAGCCCCCCTGCCAGAGCCCACAATACCCAAATAATCAATCAAACACAATAACCAGACCCCAAACTGAAATGCCCCCACCCCTGCCTTCCATCATCCAAAGCAGCCCAACATCCATTCACCCTCCCCCCCCCCAAAAGCAAATGTTCCCTCCAAACCTCAAGCACCCCTTAATGCGAAAAAATAGAAAAAAGGGAAGGAGCCCCCCAAGCCAAACTGCAAAAATTTCAATGACCACCAACTCTGCACAAACAAGAGAAAAGAAAGGTGGGGGGGGAACAAGGGAAAAAAATATATAAATACATACACATTGTTACAGTAGTGGACTCGCCAACACTAAGGGCATTCAAATGGTCATTAGATAGACATATGGAGGATCAGGGAATAGTGTAGATGGGCTTTAGTGGTTTCACAGGTCGGCGCAACATCGAGAGGCGAATGGCCTGTACTGCGCTGTAATGTTCTATGTTCTATGTTACTGCAACATCCCCATACAGACCCCTCCCAACCACCAACCAAGTCCCATGCAAGTCTGTTCAAGTCCAGTCCAACTCCTTCAGCTTCAGTAAATGCCTCCGCTTCCTCCGCCATCTCGAGGAAATGGTCTTTAGCCTTGTGCATAACCCTCAGCCTCGCTGTGTACGCCATGCCAAATCGAACTTCAATCTGGTAGAGCACCGACTTCGCACTGTTAAAGGCTGCCTGCTGTGGTAGTCACCACTAACTGTATTAGATGTATATTAGATGTAGTACGGTAAGACTCCTGTATTAGAGGTACACGGGTAAACCCCTGCCTGCCTACCCATTCTGGTAGCAGCTACAGGAGGCCACACATCTTTGCTCAATAAAGCCTCGATTATTCACTACTGTCGTCTTTGTAGTAATTGATAGTGCATCAATTTATTGAGCAAAGATTTTAAAACAATGGAACTTCGCCTCAAGCCTGACCGCCTACAGCTGAACCCTCAAGCAGCCAATGCTACGTCCACTTTTGACCACTGGCTAGCCTGCTTCGAAAGCTACCTCCAAACATCTGCTGAAGAACCCTCGGACGCACAGAAGCTCCAAGTCCTTTATTCATGGGTGAGCCCTGACATTTTTCCTCTCATCCGGGATGCGCCCAATTACTCTGAAGCAATGGAGCTCCTGAAAGGACATTACGTTCAGCCGGTCAACAAACTATACGGCAGGCACCTCCAATCCACGAGACAGCAACTCCCTGGTGAGTCCCTAGGTGATTTCTGGTGTGCCCTGCACATCCTGGCGAGGAACTGTGACTGCCAGGCAGTCTCGGCAGTCGAGCATACAGAATCAGAGTCGCTTTTGTTACGGGCATGGGGTCGGCGTACATCCGCCAGTGCCTATTGGAGGGGGATACGCTTGACCTTGCGGGAACCAGGCAGCTTGCGAACTCGTTAACAGTGGCCTCCCGCACGGGGGTCCCCCGTCTGGGGGACTGGAGGGTGAGGGAGGCATGGACACGGGACTGGCCCAGAAAAGGAGATGGCTAGTCGGCAAAGGGGCAAGTGAGAGCCCCTCCAATCCGGCTGATAACGTGGAACGTGAAGGGGCTGAATGGGCCGGTGAAGAAGGCTCGAGTGTTCGTGCACTTAAAGGAACTGAAGGCGGACGTGGTCATGCTCCAAGAGACTCACCTGAAGGTGGCGGACCAGGTCAGGTTAAGAAAGGGATGGGTAGGACAGGTATTCCACTCGGGACTGGACGCAAAGAATAGAGGGGTGGCAATATTAGTGGGAAAGCGGGTGTCATTTGAGGCCAAGACTATTGAGGTGGACAATGGAGGGCGATATGTAATGGTGAGCGGTAAGCTGCAGGGGACGTGGGTGGTGTTGGTAAACGTGTACGCCCCGAACTGGGATGATGCAGGATTCATGAAGCGCATGTTGGGGCGCATTCCGGACCTGGAGAAAGGAGGCCTGATAATGGGAGGGGACTTCAATACAGTGTTGGACCCAGCACTGGACCGCTCCAAATCAAGGACTGGAAAGAGGCCGGCAGCGGCCAAGGTACTTAGGGGGTTTATGGATCAGATGGGGGGAGTGGACCCATGGCGGTTTGCAAGGCCGCAGGCCAGGGAATTTTCTTTCTTTTCCCATGTACACAAAGCCTACTCGCGGATAGATTTTTTTGTTCTGGGCAGGGCGCTCATCCCAAGGGTGGAGGGGATGGAGTATTCGGCCATAGCCGTTTCGGACCATGCCCCGCACTGGGTGGAACTGGAGCTGGGAGAGGAGAGGGACCAACGCCCGCTGTGGCGGCTGGATGTGGGACTGCTGGCGGACGAGGGGGTGTGTGGGAAGGTGAGGGGGTGTATCGAAAGGTACCTGGAGGCCAACGACAACAGGGAGGTGCGAGTAGGGGTGGTATGGGAGGCGTTGAAGGCGGTGGTCAGGGGAGAGCTAATCTCCATTAGGGCTCACAGGGAGAAAACAGAGGGCATGGAAAGGGAGAGGTTAGTGGGGGAGATTTTGAGAGTGGACAGGAGATACACAGAGGCCCTGGAGGAAAGATTACTTGGGGAAAGACGACGGCTTCAGACGGAGTTTGACCTGTTGACCATAGGGAGGGCGGAGACACAGTGGAGGAAAGCGCAGGGAGCGACCTATGCGTATGGGGAAAAGGCTAGTCGGATGCTGGCACACCAGTTCCGTAAAAGGATGGCAGCGAGGGAAATAGGGGGAGTCAAAGATGGAAGGGGAGCCACGGTTCGGAGTGCGACGAAAATAAACGAGGTATTTAAGGCCGTCTATGAAGAGCTGTACAGATCCCAGCCCCCAGCGGGGGAAGAGGGTATGAGACGATTCCTAGACCAGCTGAGATTCCCGAGGGTGGAGGAGCAAGAAGTGGCTGGTCTGGGGGCACCAATTGGGTTGGAGGAGCTGAGCTAGGGTTTGGGGAGCGTGCAGGCGGGGAAGGCCCCGGGGCCGGACGGGTTCCCGGTGGAGTTCTACAGGAAATACGTAGACCTGTTGGCCCCGCTACTAGTGAGGACCTTTAACGAGGCAAGAGAGGAGGGGACCCTACCTCCGACAATGTCGGAAGCGACAATTTTGTTGATCCTAAAGCGGGACAAGGACCCACTGCGATGTGGATCGTACAGGCCGATCTCGCTCCTTAATGTGGATGCAATGTTGCTGGCAAAAGTGCTGGCCACGAGGATCGAGGACTGTGTCTCGGGGGTGATTCATGAGGACCAGACAGGATTTGTAAAGGGTAGGCAGCTAAACACCAATGTGCGGCGGCTCTTAAACGTGATAATGATGCCATCGGTGGAGGGAGAAGCGGAGATAGTGGCAGCTATGGACGCGGAGAAGGCCTTTGACCGAGTAGAGTGGGAATACCTCTGGGAGGTGCTGCGTAGGTTTGGGTTCGGGGGAGGGTTCATCAGTTGGGTTAAGCTCCTTTGCAGAGCCCCAGTGACGAGTGTAGTCACCGGCGGAGTACTTTCGGCTGTACCGAGGGACGAGGCAGGGGTGCCCCCTGTCCCCCCTCTTGTTCGCATTGGCGATCGAACCATTGGCCATGTAATTGAGGGAGTGTAACAAATGGAGGGGAGTGGTCCGAGGGTGAGAGAGCATCGGGTGTCGCTATATGCGGATGACCTGTTGCTGTACGTGGCGGATCCAATGGAGGGGATGGTGGAGGTCATGCAGACTCTAAGGGAGTTTGGGGAGTTTTCGGGCTATAAGCTCAATGTAGGGAAGAGTGAGCACTTTGTATTACAGGTGGGGGACCAAGAAAGAGGGTTAGGGGACCTACCGCTGAGGAGGGCGGAGGGGAGCTTTCAGTATCTGGGGATCCAGATAGCCAGGAGCTGGGGGACCCTACATAAACTGAATCTGACGAGGTTGGTGGAGCAAATGGAGGAGGATTTTAAAAGATGGGACATGTTACCGCTCTCGCTGGCGGGTAGAGTGCAGTCGGTCAAAATGGTGGTCCTTCCGAGGTTTTTGTTTGTGTTTCAGTGCCTTCCCATCGTGATCACTAAGGCCTTTTTTAAGGGAGTAGGCAGGAGTATTATGGGGTTTGTGTGGGTGAATAAGACCCCGAGGGTAAGGAGAGGGTTCCTGGAACGCAGTAGGGACCGAGGAGGGTTGGCGCTGCCAAACCTGGGGAGCTACTACTGGGCAGCAAATGTGTCGATGATCCGCAAGTGGGTTATGGAAGGAGAGGGGGCGGCATGGAAGAGGATGGAGATGGCGTCCTGCAAAGGAACGAGTCTGGGGGCGTTGGTGACGGCACCGCTGCTGCTCTCGCCGACAAAGTATACCACAAGCCCGGTGGTGGCGGCAACGCTAAGGATCTGGGGCCAGTGGAGATGGCACAGGGGTGCAATGGGAGCATCGGTGTGGTCCCCGATCAGGGGTAACCATCGGTTTATCCCGGGGAAGATGGACGGGGGGTTCCAGAGCTGGCATCGGGCGGGGATCAGAAGAATGGGGGCCTGTTCATTGACGGAACGTTTGCGAGCCTAGGGGCACTGGAGGAGAAGTTTGCGTTATCCCCGGGAAATGCCTTTAGATATATGCAGGTGAGGGCTTTTGTAAGGCAACAGGTGAGGGAATTCCCGTTGCTCCCGGCACAAGAAATTCAAGACAGGGTGATCTCAGGCGCATGGGTTGGGGAGGGTAAGGTGTCGGAAATACACCAGGAGATGAAAGAAGAAGGGGAAGCGCTGGTAGAAGAGTTGAAGGGTAAATGGGAGGAGGAGTTTGGGGAGGAGAGCGAGGAAGGTCTGTGGGCGGATGCCCTAGGTAGGGTTACTTCCTCCTCCTCCTGTGCCAGGCTCAGCCTGATACAATTTAAGGTGGTTCACAGAGCTCACCTGACGGGGGCGAGTTTGAGCAGGTTCTTTGGAGTAGAGGACAGATGTGGAAGGTGCTCAGGGAGCCCGGCGAACCATGTCCATATGTTTTGGTCATGCCCGGCACTGGAGGGGTTCTGGAGAGGAGTGGCGGGAGCAATATCTCAGGTGGTGAAAGTCCGGGTCAAGCCAAGTTGGGGGCTTGCAATATTCGGAGTAGTGGACGAACCGGGAGTGCAGGAGGCGAAAGAGGCCGGCATTCTGGCCTTTGCGTCCCTAGTAGCCCGGCGAAGGATCTTGCTAATGTGGAAGGAGGCGAAGCCCCCCAGCGTGGAGGCCTGGATAAACGATATGGCTGGGTTCATAAAGTTGGAGAGGATTAAGTTCGCCTTGAGAGGGTCTGCGCAGGGGTTCTACAGGCGGTGGCAACCGTTCCTAGACTATCTCGCGGAGCGTTAGAGTAAGGTCGGTCAGCAGCAGCAGCAACCTGGGGGCGGGGGGGGGAGCTGCCTGGGGGGGTGGATGAGCAAGAGATAACATGAAGAGTCGGGGAAACTGGACGTACGGGAGAGAGCCAGTGTACAAAGCTATGTAAACTTTAATAAATATATATATATTTTTAAAAGTGGCCTCCCGTAACGTCCAGTCGTACGCCCCCGACCGCTTGGCACACTCATGGGCATCATGGGCCCCACCAGCTACCGACCCCAGCCCACCGCAAGCCTGCGCCGGGCGGCAGCCAGCCAACCCAGGGGGGCCCAAATGCTACTTCTGCGGGCAGAACACCCCCGGCAGCACTGCCCGGCGCGGAGCGCAACCTGCAATGGCTGCGGAAAGAAGGGACATTTTGCTGCTGTGTGCCAAGCCCGGTCAATTGCCGCTGTTTCTAGGCCCAGCGTTTCTATACCCCCATGTGCGGCCTGTGGGCGCCGCCATCTTATTTTCCGCAGGCCACGTGCGGCCCGTGGGCACTGCCACCTTTAATGCCGCCCACCATGTGCGCCCTGTGGGTGCCGCCATCTTCGGCACCATCTTAGACGGCACCTCAGGACCCCTGCTCGTCGGGAAGCTCATCTGGCTGTTCATCGCCTGCCACCACCGCTGTCCAGCCCAGGGCCTCACAGCATCTGCCGCAGGTTGCCTCGATCACCGTCGACCAGTCACGGCCCCCACAATCTCGCAACCGCAACGGTGAAAATCGATGGGCACAAGACTTCCTGCCTTTTTGACTCCAGGAGCACGGAAAGCTTCATCTACCCCACTACGGTAAGGCGCTGCTCCCCTCGCAGTACACCCCGTGAGCCAGAAAATCTCCCTGGCCTCCGGATCCCATTCCGTGGAAATCCGGGGTACTGCATCGCAACCCTCACTGTCCAGGGCGTAGAGTTTAGCAACTTCCGGCTCTACGTCCTCCCCCACATCTGCGCTGCCCTGTTACTCGGCCTGGACTTCCAGTGCCACCTCCAAAGCTTAACTTTAAAATTCGGCAGACCCCTACCCCCCCTCACCTCATGACCCTTAAGGTCGATCCACCTTCCTTGTTTGCAAACCTCACACTGGATTGCAAACCCGTCGCCACCAGGAGTAGACGGTACAGTGCCCAGAACAAGACCTTCATCAGGTCGGAGGTCCAGCGGCTTCTGCGGGAAGGCATCATTGAGGCCAGCAACAGCCCCTGAAGAGCCCAAGTGGTAGTAGTAAAGACTGGGGAGAAATACAGTCAGACCATCAATAGGTACACGCAGCTCAACGCGTACCCCCTCCCACGCATATCTGATATGGTCAATCAGATTGCATAGTACCGGGTCTTTTCCACAGTGGACCTGAAGTCCACCTACCACCAGCTCCCCATCCGCAAGGAGGACCGCCAATACATTGCGTTCAAAGCAGATGGCCACCTCTACCACTTCCTTAGGATTCCCTTCGGCATCACTAATGGGGTCTCGGTCTTCCAACGTGAAATGGACCGAATGGTTGACCGGTACGGACTGCGGGCCACCTTCCCGTACCTAGACAACGTCACCATCTGCGGCCACGATCAGCAGGAATACGACGCTAACAGTCTGAAATTTCTCCACACCGCCAAACTCCTTAATCTCACGTACAATAAGGAGAAGTGCGTGTTCCACACCAACCGCTTAGCCATCCTTGCCTATGTGGTGGAAAATGGAGTTCTAGGGCCCGACCTGACCGCATGCGCCCCCTCATGGAACTCCCCCTCCCCCACTGCCCCAAGGCCCTGAAACGATGCCTGGGATTCTTCTCCTATTATGCCCAGTGGGTCCCTAACTATGCGGACAAGGCCCGCCCATTCATTCAGTCCACAGTCTTTCCCCTGATGGCTGAGGCCCGCCAAGCCTTTAACCGCATCAAGGCAGACATCGCCAAGGCCACGATGCATGCGGTCGACAAGTCCCTCCCCTTTCAGGTCGAGAGTGATGCATCGGACTTAGCTCTGGCCGTCACCCTCAACCAAGCAGGCAGGCCTGTGGCATTCTTTTCCCGCACTCTCCATGCCTCCGAAATTCGGCACTTCTCTGTCGAAAAGGAGGCCCAAGCCATTGTGGAAGCTGTGCGGCATTGGAGGCATTACCTGGCTGGCAGGAGATTCACTCTCCTCACTGACCAACGGTCGGTTGCCTTCATGTTCAATAATACACAGCGGGGCAAGATCAAAAATGACAAGATCTTGAGGTGGAGGATCGAGCTCTCCACCTACAATTACGAGATTTTGTAACGCCCCGGGAAGCTCAATGAGCCCCCCGATGCCCTATTCTGAGGTACATGTGCCAGCGCACAAGTGGACCAACTCCGGGCTCTACACGATGGCCTCTGTCACCCGGGGGTCACCCGGTTCTTCCACTTCATCAAGGCCCGCAACCTGCCCTACTCCATTGAGGAGGTCAGGACTGTCACCAGAGACTGCCAGGTCTGCGCTGAGTGTAAACCGCACTTCTACCGGCCAGATCGAGCGCACCTAGTGAAGGCCTCCCGCCCCTTTGAGCGTCTCAGCATGGTCTTCAAAGGGCTCCTCCCCTCCACCGACCGAAACACGTACTTTCTGAACGTGGTCGACGAGTACTCCCAGTTTCCCTTCGCCATCCCATGCCCCGATATGACTTTTGCCACGGTCATTAAAGCCCTCCACAGTATCTTCGCCTTTTCGGTTTCCCCGCCTACGTCCACAGCGTAGGCTCCTTTATGAGCGATGAGCTGCGTCAGTTCCTGCTCAGCAAGAGCATTGCCTCGAGCAGGACGAACAGCTACAACCCCCGGGGAAATGGGCAGGTGGAGAGGGAGAACGGGGCGGTCTGGAAGGCCGTCCTGCTGGCCTACGGTCTAAGAATCTCCCGGTCTCCCGCTGGCAGGATGTCCTCCCCGACGCGCTCCACTCCATCCGATCACTCCTCTGCACTGCAACTAACCAAACCCACCACGAACGTCTTTTTGCCTTCCCCAGGAAGTCCACCTCCGGGGCCTCGCTCCCAACATGGCTGGCAGCTCCTGGACCCGTCCTCCTTTGCAAACACGTGCGGACCCATATGGTTGAAATGGTCCAACTACTGCACGCAAACCCGCAGTACGCCTACGTGGCGCACCCCGACGGGCGCCAGGACACAGTCTCCCTCCGGGACCTGGCACCCGCTAGATCCCCACCCACGGCCCACCACCTGACACCCCCCCCCTCCAGTTGCCCCTGCGCCACTCACCCTTCCCCCAGCGCACCTCACCGCAGCCCCCACCCCAGGAGGATCCGTCCTCCCACTGGTTCCACTCAGGGGCGATGAAGACGAGGTCAACACGCTCTCGGAGTCACAGGTGACCAAGTCGGCGCCCGCATCACCACCAGGACCGAGGCGATCACAGCGGAGGATCAAGGCTCTCGACAGACTGAACTTGTAATTTTTTCCACCACCCCCGACAGACTCTTTTTTAACAGGGGGTGAATGTGGTAGTCACCACTAACTGTATTAGATGTATATTAGATGTAGTACGGTAAGACTCCTGTAATAGAGGTACATGGGTAAATCCCTGCCTGCTGGCTCCACCCAGTAGGCGGCGTATAAATGTGTGTGCTCGCCGGGGCTGCTCCCATTCTGGTAGCAGCTACAGGAGGCACAACACCTTTGCTCAATAAAGCCTCGATTATTCCACTACTCTCACCTTTGTGGTAATTGATAGTGCAACACCTGCCTTCTTGCCATTTCCGCCACAATGTCCTGATATATGCGGATACTGCTACCTTCCCACCGCACTTCCCGATTCACCTTGGCCCACTTTAGAACCCACTCCTTCAACCGATAGCTGTGGAAAACATGCCATCGCCACTTGCAGTGGTTCATTTCCCTGTGGCTTCACTAATGCCTCCATTATCGGTATCAGAGCATCATCCACCGACTTTGAGTGTTTCCGTCATTTCCGTCCCATGTCTTTCAAAATACTTGCTGAATTGTTTATCAAATTCGACAGCCATTACCTCCGCCAGCTTATCTACCATGATAGATGTGGCTCTACCCGATGAACTTGCCTCCGCCATCTTAGATCCCCCTGGGCTCCGCATCTTGCTCGGCTCCTCCGAAGGACTGCCACTCCTACCTTTCTTAATAATATTCTTTCTTGTGCCTTTTGACATCTTCTCACCAAAGACTCTCAAATGGGACGAGTCCGTCCACCAATTACCCTTGGAAACCGGGTAAAACGAGCCAAAAACCAAAGACTCTAGCAGGAGCTACCTTCTGTGCGACCTCCTTCTACATGCCGCCAACTAAAGTCCAAGGATTGAAACTATGAGGTTCTGATAACAAAATATGTCTTTGATGTGGTTTCTTGTTTATTTCCAAACTTAAAAGACACTTACATTTACAGGATTACATTTATTTCCGCAGCGGAATTGTTTTTTCCCCCATATTAATGGTAGTGTTTGAAATTTCTTTTAGTTTTTTTCTTAAGATTTAATTTTGGTTTAAAAAGATAACTTCCCATTACTATTGCATAGCTCCTGATGTGTGCATACTGGGTGAGTGGCAATGGGGGGCTTAGAGGTAGCATGGACGATCTGAGGGGGCATGGGGAAGGGTGAGGGGGTGAGTGGTGAAGGTTATGCGGTCTTTAAATAACATTGCAGAGGTGAGCTGCTGTTTTGGAGAAACAAGACTGCACCCACATTGCTCACCCCTCCATCGAGGCTCACAAAATGAATTGCAAACGTAAACCTCGTGTGAAAAGATACAACTCCAAGGAAATGTCACACTTGGGTCAGGTGTGCATTTTGGAAGGGGCTCAAGTGTGTGCAGCCCCAGCCCCATAGAGATATCCAGGCCAATGAGTAAGTGGGTATGGGTAAATCTATGATTGACTTTGTTAAAAAAAATCTTAATCCAAAATTTAATAGCAAGAAGACCACAAAACCACCACATCTCCCCTTATAACCAAATTACAGCTTGGCCTATCCCCTTCCAGTGCTCAGGTTCCTTCTCGTTCAAGCACCTTTCCTTGGTCCACCACTCTCTCATTTTTCCATCTCTCTGTCTTGTCCTTTAAAACACTTGGGCCGGAACTTTCCGGTTGTTTACGCCAGCGGGATCTTCTGGTCCCACCAACGGCGCACTTCATATGGGTGTCATGGCGGCGAGGGGTGCATTCAACAGGAAACCCCGATAAATCTCGCCCTTGTTCCCCACTAGTCCACAGTCCCATACCAAGCTTTGCCAATAGATATCATCCCTCCTTTGTATTGCAGTAAACAATTCTAAATGTTATCTGCATATATTCAGTCTTAGCTGTACCATATTATCAGTGATATAAATTGAAAACCTAATCGGTTAGACACAGTCTCATGCTGGTGAATGGCCATAACTCATCACAGCTGAGCTTCACTACCACAGTTCAAGGTCATGCAACACAAAGGTCCCAGGATGTATAGATGCCTCTTTCTAAAGCAATGGTAAAAAAGGATGTAAGAATATAAGTATACAAATACAACTCACTCAATAATCAGATATTTTTTAAGCACTATATTCCTACTTCTCTATATTAATATTGATTAGTTCAAATTGCTACACAATTCAATTTTTATCAACTTCAAAAAACAATATTGAACTATCAGAAGACTGTACCACCATTTAGAAATGATGGCACATTTCAATGAAGCATACTTCCCCTTTACCTACTTACCATTTTTATGGCCATGTCCCACTATATTGGCATTTGGTGCTGTTAGCTCCCCAGTTCTACCCAAGTCTCCTGAAGTACCCATGGAATTAATTCTTCTCGGAATTCGAGAAACACTGGAAGTGTTTCGCATTTGCAGATCAGTGGTAATGTCAGAACCTGTGGGAGTCTGGCAGGAGTGTGGATGGTGAGTATGTACATCCTTGGCTTGTTTCTGCCAATCTGAAGTTGGCTCAGTTATTGGAGAGGATGTATTAGGTCCTGTATCTCTTTGTTGTCCTGCAACATACACCAGTTGAGAAAACTTAGGAGCTCTCTTAGAATTAATGATTTATACCATGTATCAGGAGACCTCACTATGGTCAAAAGTAGACCGTGCTCAGATTGGTATTAAGGTTACTCCATCTTGCTTAATCTGTCTGCATTGCAAGGAATTCTCCAATCTGGTCATTGTGGAACAACATTCAGCTGAAGAGGAACAGGGGAACACAAGTAGGCCAGGCAACTTATGAAGCCTGTTCCAATATTCAATCAAATCATTGCTGATCTGTACCTCAGCTCCATTCACCCACCTTTGATTCATTTTCTTTGATGTTCTAACCTAACAAAGTTCTATTGATCTCAGTCTGAGAAGAAGGGAGAAATTGGCCCGGGGAAGGGGAGGGATTAAAAGAAAACCAAAATACCATGAAACCCATGAAACATTCAATTTGAGTTGGACTGCACTAACAGATTCTCATTCATTCCCCAAAATGGCCATTTGACCCAATTCTGTAGCTGCACTGGTCTCTCATGCCATAGGTTTATTCCAAAAGCGATGCAAGGAAATGCTCTCAACAAAAAAAAAAACAGCCCTCTGCCAGGGTGTACGTCCATTTTAACTGGGTTTCAACTGGCCATTTGTGTTTTATTTTGATGGGAAAACAAAAAGAAGCCAGAAGAGAAGGAGGAGGAATCATCAAGGCATCTTCGGTCACTCTTGCACATTGCGGACTGGTTAAAGGAACGATAATTCGTTCATGGGGCGTGGATATCGCATGCTAGGCCAATGTTTATTGCCCATTCCTAATTGCCCTTAAGGAGGCAGTTAAGAGTGAACCACGCTGCTGCAGATCTGAAGCTACATGTAGGTCAGACCAGGTAAGGACGGAAGATTTCCTTCCTTAAACGGACATTTGACATTAGTGAACCAGATGGATTTTTATCGACAATGGTTTCATGTTCATTCCAGATTTTTATTGAATTCAAATTTGTGGCGGGATTTGAACCTGGGTCCCAGAGCATTACACTGGGTGTCCGGTTTACTAGTCCAGTGACAATACAGTCCAGTGACAATACCACTATGGCACCGCCTCCTGGTGGAATTCTAGGAGTGGTTTCCAGCTCATCCTATTAGTCAGTGTTGCATTATCTGAGCACAATGAAAGGTCAAGCTGAAATGTTAACTCTGTTGCTCTCTCAACATATGCCTGACCTGTATGACCTGTAGCGTATTTCCAGCATCTGCTGTAGATTAGTTTTATGAAAATATTTGTTGTGTAGCTTAGTTCAGCCACCAAAGGGTGCTTTTTTATAGCATTTTGAACTCATGTTTCACATTTCAAAGACTCGAGTCCACCATCTAAAGCTGGATGAACACCAGCGTCAGAGGAATGAGGCCCTTAGATGGCCATCAATTTCCCACTTAAGGGCCTCAATTGGCAGCAGCATTCCCGCCATTGGCTTAACTGGAGCAGAGTCAGAAAGGTAGCTCAGTCCCCATCCACCATGATCCAGCCCAGTTAAATGCCCCCCATCACCAAACTCAACCAATGGGAAGGCATTAAATTCCATCCTTGTTAAAGCACAGAAATCCTGAGGACTTGCAGCTGCGTTTTCAGCATTTTCAACTGGCATTAAGGAAGTTAATTTGTATTTTTGCTAATGGTCTTTAAGTCTTAATGCTGAGATGAGTTTTTTTTAATATTAACTATCTTGGGAATAGAATATCTACACGTGCCCAGGTAACTCCTTACCGGCACAATAGTAACCTGATCACTCATCACAATACCTTCCTCTTACAATTTAAAATATATTAAAAAATCATCAGCGGATGATCAAGATGCTACTTTTTGGTTTTCTTTCAACATTAACCCTCACAGAATTTGTGCCTTGGCTCTAAGCTTCATCAACTTAAAAACGGCACAGTCACGATGCGGACACACAAACATTGAGCTCAATATTCTATGCCCTGTGGAGGTAGGTCTGGAGGCAGGGGCTGGAAAAGCAACAGGAAACACCATCAGGATGGCTCTCAGTCACTGTCCCATCTCTGGGTTTCCTAGGGAAGCGGCTAAGGAAGTCGGCAGACACCTTCATGGGGGCGGGCAGGCATTGAGGCCACCTAGTGCTCCAATCAAGGGCCATTTTCTCCCAGCTCTGCAGATTTTCCCGCACCACATGGCAGTCCCACCTCTGCTGTATCTGGAACCCAGAAACACTGTGGAGGCAACCTCTCACTGGGGGCTGGGGTGCCTAACTTGCAGCATTAGGCGCTGCAAAATTTTTACATGGTCCAGGATTAGCCATGGGTCCTCTCTGAGAGAGATCAGCTCTACACTCAAGAGGCCGCATGTGATATTCGTCAACCTTTTCACCATTGAAGTGGGGGACTTTTGTGAACATTTCTACCACTAAATGTCCCCTAGGGTACCCTCTTCACCAGCATCACTCACTTCTCCCAGTGGGGTTCTTGTCCAAGCACCACTGTGCATCCTCCTATTGGGCATCCTGTTTCCCTAGTCCCTCCCCGTCATCCTTAACTGGGTGGCGAATGGAAAGGTGGTCTAGGTTCCCACCTCACGGGTGATACTCTGGCGGAAATGATGAGGCCATGTGTGGACTCAGGACTCACATCTGGTTTGGGATATCGGGATCCTGATGCCGGGAAAAAAAAATCTAGTTCATTGTTTGGAGAATACGGTGAGGTCATGGATGGGGGTGCTTCTAATCCAGTAATGTAATTGTATGGATCAAGGGACTGACACATAAGGCTTCATTAGTTACCTATGGCTGCACTGTCAAAGAATTCAGTTTAGCAAATAGTATATTGCTCTAACTCTGCACACACACACCCAAAAATTCCAAAAGCAATCCAATGCTAGAATGCCCGGTTGAGCAACTACACTGCATTTCTGTAAATGCAGCTACAAGTTGGTTCTAATGCTATGCTCATCATATAACACAGTCCAATCAATGGATTTGAATTCTATCGGCATTAATAAAGCATTTAATGTGAAGCTAGATAAGAGCCTGATGGAGAAAGAAGTGGAAGGAAATTAAGATGGGTGGGAGGAGGCTACTGTGGAGCATAACTGCTAGCATAGGCCAGTTGGGCCAAATAGCCTGTTTCTATCCTGTAAACTGTGTTTGATTTTGCAATCAATGATTTGTGCAGCTGGTGCACAGCCCCATTGTAAATGGACCAATAATAAGGATAACTGTCATTTCAACGTCATACAGATATCACTTACTCTTTTCCGCTGTTCGTACACCAACTTCTGTAGAACTTGGTTCATCACTGCTGCTTTCCCAAGGATGATATAATGGCTTCTTCTGCAGCACAAGGAGAGAACAAAGAGTTAAATATACAGATTAAATATAATCAAAATCTCAACTAGGGCTTTATTAGCTGTATAAATCCCCAAAAAAGGTCACTTCACTTATGAAGCCCATTCCTCCCAGAAACCAGGTACACAGTAATTCTATTCAACCTCGCCATCCTTCTCCAAGGCCTCCAAAGCAAAAAGCAGAAACGTGAGCTCTACAATGATTGTCAGAGGGTCTGGTGGAGATTATGGTGGCAGATGCTCTGCCTCCGATGGGCCGATTTCCTGACGGCGCGGTCCACGTGTGCTCTCAACAATCATGAACCTGGCATGGTGGCTGTGGAGAGAGAGAGAGGGGGCATACTTCACCGACATTCATGCTGCCGGCCAAATGGGGCTTCTGCCAGGGCTGGGGGAGCACTGGGGGGGTGGCCAGGAGATGCGCTGTGGGGTGTGGTGTTCCACACGGCACCGGTGCTAGCCCCTGACCAGTAGTGGAATCGGTGCGGGTGTGGAACTCCAGGGATCCTCTGTTGGCATAAGCCCTTAGGCTCAGAAATCCAGCCCATGAAGTTTTAGAGAGAGTGCAAAAAGATTCACAAGAATGGTTCCAGAGAGGAGGGTCTTCAGTTACGTGGATAGATTGTAGAAGTTGGCACTGTTCTCCTTAGAGAAGAGAAAGCTGAGGAGATATTTGATAGAGGTGTTCAAAATCACGATAGGTCTGGACAAAGTCGATAAAGAGAAACCTTTCCCTTTGGTAGAAGAACAGAAAGCCAGAGGACACCAATTTAAGGTGAATGGCAAAACAACCAGGGGTAACATGAGGAGAAGTGTTTTTACGCAGCAAGTGATTAGGATCTAGCTGCACTGCCTGAGAGGGTGGCGGAGAAAGATTCAGTCATTGCTTTCAAAGGGAATTGGACAGTTATCTGAAAAAAGAGAGTTTGCAGGACTGCAGGGAAAGGGCTGAGAATGGGACCAGCTGAGCTCTTCTTGCAGAGAAGTGATATGGACTGAATGGTCTCCTTCTGTGCTGCAACCGTTCTAGGATTCTAATCGAAGCTTGGAGACAGGGATGGTGTCAAAGAAAAACGTTCTCTTCCTTTAGCTTCTCAGGTATCCATCAACCTGTTCCTATATATAAGGCGCCATCACCTTGCCCAAAACGGGCTCCGCACCAGGTCGATCACGAGTCACTCGACTCGCTCCTCCCGACGCGATGTGGATCTCGCTCTCACTGGGCGTGATCCAGATCAGCATATCCATTAGGTTAATTTAAATACCTGGATGCTGCTTTCGCCAGCGTCTGGGAGTCAAAGCCACGCCGTGTGACCTCAACAGGGCACTGTTTATGATTGGCTTCCACAAATGTGGACTTGGCCTGACGACACCTCGGGAGGGGGTGGTGGTGGGGGGGGGGGGGGGGTTCTCGCAGGCAATTAAGAGACCCCCGGGTGGTCGGGGACAGGGCAGAATAGTATCCTGGCACCACCAGCCACCCAGGCCAGTGGGCCCGGTGGCCCCTGCCAAAAGGGGGTGCAGAAATTGGGGATGCCGGTCAAAATGGCGCTCCTGATCTGTGAGGAACCGTTCCGACTGGCGGGTTCAGCTCGTCAGCAAGAAATCGACTAAAGTGTGGCCTCGGTGAAGAGAAGCTCCCCAAGGCCAGAAAAACTGGCAAAGTACCGGTGAATAGCAGAGTGAATCTCGGCGCTGTAGCCGCCAAGAAACAGCTTGCCAAACATGCCTGAAACTGGACCGTTTCAAGTCCGCTGAATCTCGCCCATGGATAAGTAAATCTTATTTGCTAAGACAGGGTCCAGGAGTATGATTCTGTTGAGCTATTTAAAGATAAGAAGATCAACAGAACAAATGGAGATGGTAAAAAATGGTGAACGATAGGGAAGAGTATTTTCATTAGTTGGGAACACTGGATTTAAAATAAATGTTTTGGAGAAGGTTAGAAAGAACTCATCACTAGCAAGCTGTTTATGGTTTGTGCTGCAGAATACATATCTAAATTATAACAGAAGCCTTTTTTTTTTTAAATACCTCAAAAACTATTCATAAAAATGACTCAAGAGATGGCAGACAATGAAGTATTGGCATTATGAACGGCCATTTGATTTACCCATGAAAGTAACTGGTTAAAACATTATGTTCCCTGGGTGATGGGGGTGGGAGGGGAGGGTAATGACATGGGTACAATTTGTCTTTTAGTTTTGGCTAGGGAGAGTGGGTTAGGAAAAAAAAAAATCAGGCAGGGTTGTCTCTCCATAAGTATCCAGTGACCCTATCCAGTTGTGAATATTTGGTGATGTTTATCTACGACATGACCAAAACGCATGGAATGATTCGCCCTTCCTTTCACCCACATATCCTTAAAAACAGAAAGACAGCTGTTATGGCAAGGTAACAGAACGTTGCTAGGATCTATGGAATACGTCCATGTCCTGAGGGGAGGTTGAAAATTGGAAAACAAATTCAAAAAAGATCCCAAAAAAAAAGTAATAACCAGGAATGCATACGATTGCTTTCAAGGAGTCAACCATTTGCAGCTTTCACTTGTAAAACAGCTACACCACAATCTTGTCTTTTCTACCTGAGCGTCCTGTTGGAACACAGGCTTCACTTTCATTTTCCGCCTCGCTGGGATCTTTTCTTCCTCACCTGGAGCTTCTTCACTGGCTTCATCAGTTGAAACACTTTTAAAAAAAAAGAAAACACAATGTGAGATCACAAGTGCTGCTGAGCACATGAGGAGGTCACATCAAACCAAATTACTAGATTCACCTCCTGCACCATGAATTCATGAAGTTGTGGAAGAATAGCAAGAGGCCAAGCTCTGTAGTAAAGACAGCATTAGCTGCTTGACCCATCAACAATTCACATTACTTTGAATCTCACTGCTGTGGCCTGCTTACAACATAACTTTTCCCTGGTCTGATCTGAAAGGGCGCCCTTAGCCAGAGACACAAGCCTCCCCTATTTTTTATTTTGTAAAACGGCGGGCAGAATGATAACAAAACTTGATTAAATCCCCAACATTTCTCAGTATCATGGGAAACCCAGTAGTAACTGCTGCACAAGGTCAGCTTATTGACCATATTGAAGCCAAATATCTGCCAACTGCTGAAGAATAATTTAAGTTTATCTGCAGACACGTCATAAAAATAAATCTTGTGACAGCTGGACTTAATTGTTGATAAAAGCCTAGGTTAACAAGGGTGTGGAGCTGTACCAATATGTATCATGAACAGCCCTCAGCTCACTCCATTTATTTTGACAGGATTTGTCTATTTACCTGCAACGAGTTACTCAAGCAATGAATGCAAGGGTGTTTTGCAAATAGCAAACAATACATAGACTCCAAGAAAGATAAAGAGAAATGAACTGTTCATGGATTGTCTCGGAGGTGGAACGATATGGCTACACGTCAAGGTGATCAAGTTTTCATGTATCACTAACTATACAAGCCTCTACAGTGGCAACCTCACTGTGAAAGTATTTTAGAAAGCAGGAATAGTGAAAATAGGAATAGTTGAATGTAATTCTTAACATGGCAGTTACCTATGCAAGCAGACCATTGCATTTTGACGTAACTTATTCATAACGCACATTGTTCTCGTGAATACAATGCTGTTTTAATGTGCCACCCCAATCCTAGATTTGCTTGACGAATGTGAAATTTTGTTATAGCAAAGGCTTGCAGGACTTTTAATTAGTGTTTAATGACCACATTCTGCAATCACATCAATTTCCCTTAAATTATATATGTGATTGAGATGAAATTGTTGTTTGGAGATCAGAGTTCTTTGGTTTTCCATGTCAGATGAAAGCCTTTACTAGGTGTGCTTATTATTTGGTTCACATGCCACACAAACCACTTAATAATTAACAGGTAGGCACAAACTAATCGCCACGTAAGTCAAAGCAAAACCACCTTGTGTACCACATGCCAATAGGATACAAGTTCACACTTAATAGTTCCCCATATAACAATGTTCTAATCCTCTTAGATCAGTTGAAAGGGAACAACATTCTCCTTTGGCAAGGTGGGGGTGGGTAAAGAGAAAGAATTGTAAAGAAAGTCAACCCAGGCTGTTCACACTCTCAAAGAAAACAGTTTAAAAAGATGTTACAAGGTGGTTGGGGGAAAAGGAAAGAGAATCAGAAAACGGAGATAAAATAGTTTTAAACATAAATGAAGCTCCAGATGCCTATACTCTCTTCGTGTATCATAATTAACAGAAAGGCACAGTTCTAGCGACAACAGCCGCAAGGTATTTCACAAGTGTTAAAAGGTCAAGAATCTTCACTCACCACTGAGCAGAATCCTCGTCCTAGCCCACCATTTCCCACAGCAGGGGCCTGCAATCTGCAGATCTGGAGCCATATGTTTCATTAAGAATTCATATGTGGCACCTAACTTTAATCGATCAAACCCATTTAAATGGTTTGTTGCATCTTATTAAGCTTCTACTAACATTGATATTTTCTCACAAGTATATACAATTAACAACTATTCTTTCAAAAGTTTTTAAATGTTACTGAATTCTCGGTCCTGTTTTTATTATTATTGGGTATCCGAGTAACAGCATTGCAACTTTTTGACTAAAATTTGAAAAATGGCTCTTCGTGTTATGAAGGTTGCCGACATCTGCTCTACCAGCGTTTGGGAACATTTGCTGAAATGACATATTTGAAAGCTGTAACCTTGTATCTTCATATTTTGTAGTTTGAGACAATTTCGGGATGGGGAATGATGGAGACAAATGAGCTTGCTGCGATTCAGACTTCTCAGTGGGCTCTGTAAACAGAAACAAAATAAAGCTAGTAAGCATCCAAAAGAAAGTATGATTATTTGTTCAAAAATTCAATTAATTAAAGTCAGAAAATATTTTACACTTCCTCCATCTGCAATATTCTTTTTCCAAAAACTAGCTACACATCAGGGAGGAACAGGGTTGGGCTCAGATCCGATATCAAATCACCTGCTAACATGCAGTGTAAATTTCCAAACACATGAACCACATACAAATACTTTAGTAAATACCAGAGATGAGCCATTGTAAGTACTGCCAAAAAATTACATTTTCAACCAACCATATTTTATTAAATACTCAACTTCATCCATCTAGCAATTAAAACTGAAAGGCAACTAACTGGTCGCATTTTTCATTTTGATGAAATGTAATGTAAGCAGTTCACTAGTTTAGAATCTAAATCCAGTACAAATTACAAGATTAAACTTTTGCAGTGTTCACAAGGTACTGGTTTGCTAGTATGCCATAAGTCCCTTATATAAAGCACCCCATTGTGACTGAACCTGGCAGGGTTTTAGTACACTACTCCTTTCACCTTGAGGATGCAGATTCTTATCCAGCCCAGATAAAAGCCATCTCCCCCTGCTAGGTGAGTCATATAGAACATAGAACAGCACGATGTTGTGCCGACCATTTATCCTAATCTAAGATCAACGTAACCTACATCCCTTACACTTACACCTCACACACTCACACCGCCCCCCCCCCCCCCCCCCCCCCCCCGATGCACTGACCACAAAATATTCACTCTGCTCTATGTCCAATATGTAACCGGAGAAGGCCCTGTGCAAAACAGATCAAAATACCAGGACTCTGGCAGGAGCCACCTTTCATGCGACCTGCTCTCACCTGAAGTCGCACATAAACAACGATAATTTACAAATAATTTGACAGATGTTAGTATTAGGAACAGGAATAATTCCCACAACGGGCTTTATAACATTATTTTGATTCTGTATATGATTTCAGGATTTGCTAGGATTGTCCACTCAAGTGAAGTAACTCGGTCTCTGACCTTTTCACCGCCCGCTTTTTCTTCCCGCACAATCATGGCATTAAGTTTTCTGTCAACTCAAATGACTAATTTAAATTTCTCCTCTCTCCAAATAAACAATATCTTAAATGGCAGAATGCTGTACATGATCCCTGTACCACATGGATTATGGACTGCCCCTTGAATCTAGCATCTGTTTTAGTTTCCTTCTCTTCCCCACTTCGATCTGAAGTGTTAAAACAAGTGTGATTCATCCTCTGTAGAATTAAATCCTGTGGAGAAATCCATCCCAGGATTTTGATTCTTCCATTCAGTTTAGGAGAGGTCATCTGATTCCCACAGAAACACAAGCCAATCAAATTATAGGAAATTAGTTAATATTTACATTGGCATGGTTACAAATGCAAATCAACTTTCTAGTTGATGATCCGCAAGCTGAAAAAAAACTTTAAAACAGTATCCCTAATCTGTCTAGCCTACAGGTGTGTACCTAAGCAAAAATAAAGTGTCCTTGGCATGTTACACCTTAATCCAAAAGGTATGTTTTGCTGTAAAGGGTGAACTAAAGAGCTTTGTGTAGATGCATCCAGTGGATGCATTAGGCCCATGCTGTAACTGACTGAGGGTGCAGGATATCAAATAAATCTGCGTTGCTCAATTAAGGCCTTCTAGGTCAGAACGCCAAAACAAAGATGTAAAGCTCCTTTCTCAGAGTCCCAATATGACAGACATAAAAAGTCAGAAAAGCAATCGGCAACATCCTAGCGTGACATTCCAACTTGCTGTGACTTTTCATTGGGATATTGAGAGAGAAAGAAACCAGAAAGAGGGAAAAAGATAGAAAGGAAGTGAAGCAAAGCTAGTGAGCAAACAAGAGCAAGTGAGCGAGAGCGAGCGAGAATTAAAGCAAGAACTTGAGAGAGAGGTTGAGCGATCAAGCGCAAAGGTGAGCGAGAATAAGTGCACGCGAGCAAGAGAGAAAAGAAAGTATTATAAAATGAAAAGAGAGAGGGAAGGAAAGCCACATTATCTTGAATCCTGTTGAAATTGGTATGAATCAATATTCCGGAGGTGCCTTTACGAGTGTTAAAACTGGTAAGTCGTCCTGCAGTTGTATCGAACCTTGGTACGGCTGCACTTGGAATATTGTGCACAATTCTGGCCGCCACACTATCAGAAGGATGTGCAGGCTTTGGCGAGGGCGCAGAGGAGGTTTACCAGGATGTTTACCAGTCTGATCTGGAGGGTGTTAGCTATGCGGAGAGGCTGAATAGACTCGGACTGTTTTCATTAGAACGATGGAGATTGAGGGGTGACCTGATAGAGGTCTACAAGATTATGAGGGGCATGGATAGAGTGGATGGGCAAGCACTCTTTCCCACGGTTGAGGGGTTAGTCACCAGGGGGCATAGGTTTAAGGTCCGTGGGGCAAAGTTTAGAGGAAATGTGCGAGGCAGGTTTTTTTATACAGAGGGTGGCGAGTGCCTGGAACGCGTTGCCAGGGGAGGTTCTGGAAGCAGATACATTAACGGCATTTAGAAGGCATCTTGACAAATACATGGGTTATAGAGGGACATGGCACAAGGAAGTGCTGAGGGCTTTGGCCAAAGGTTGGTATCATGACCGGTACAGGCTTGGAGGGCTGAATGGCCTGTTCCTGTGCTGTATAGTTTTTTGTTCTACCCATGGTGCAATTGACATAATGCTGACAAATGCACATTTGTGCTAATTTCTGCCCCTCCCATTCAGATCTAAACTTAACTAAGAATGAAAATCAACATGAACAAAATTTAATTTCCTCACTCCTTTCTAAAATGAAGGACTCATGCAGTGGTGTGTTTGCCAATATTCCAGGATTTTCCTCAAACTACCAGGAATTAAAGATTGCGCTGTTGTAGTAACACAGGAGATAAGGGCCGGGATTCTCCTTTCCGGGGATTAAGTCCCCACACCAGCGGGAAAACCGGCGGCAACCACCCCAGCGTCAACAGCCCCCAAAAGTGCGGAATGTTCCACACTTTCAGGGGCTAGGTGGACACCGGAGGGACTGCGCGAGTTTGCGCATGCGCCAAAGGGCTGGCGTGATCTCGCGCATGTGCATGTTCTCTTCGCGCCGTCCATGGCGGAGCCCTACAGGGGCCGGCACGGAACGAAGGAGTGCCCCCACGGCACAGGCCCGCCTGCAGATCGGTGGCCCCCGATCGCGGGCCAGGCCGCGGTGGGGGCCCCCCCAGGGTCAGATCCCCCCCCCCCCCCCGAGGACTGCACCAGCCGACTTACCTGCCGCTGCCAAAGGCCCCCGACTGGCGTGGCGTGAACCCTGCCCCCCACCCGAAAAACGGCGCTGGAGAATATGGCAGCCGGCGACGGGGCGGCGGGGCTGGATTTGCGCCACCCCCCCGGAGATTCTCTGACCCGGCGGGGGTCGGAGAATCCCGCTGATGCAATGGGGCAGTGGTTCCCAAACTGTGGATTATTGCTCAAAATAGGGTCAGAGAAATAGCAAATAGAAGGGCTGATTGCAGTACGTGTGGGGCAGGATAGGACAACACAATACTCAGAAGCACTCCCCTTTCCCCCACCAAGGTGGCACTGCCAAGGTGCCAGTGTGGCACTGCCAAGGTGCCCAGGTAGCAGCGCCAGTTGGCAAGGGCACCTCCAAGGTGCCAGATTGGTGCACCGTGAGGTCCGGCAAGCAGAGCTCCCCATTGTAAAAAATGGGACCATGTGCTGCCTTGGCCGTACGTTCCCCATTCAGGCCCCTCATCCAACATGAGCCACGTTGAATAGCCACATGTTTGTCAGCACTGCGAGTGCCGGGAAACACGCGGCTAAACGCTCTCACTCGAGGACTTTGCTCGCTTTTGGGAAGATCGCGCCCGCAAACCGTTTCCTCACTGGCCAATACTGTTGTGCGCCAAATTGGCACCGTGGAGCCTTGCAGGGAACCTGGACTTTAGCTGTGGTGCACCCCAATCAATGACTCACATTATTGAAGATTGTTCCCTGACAAAATTCGCAAAGGGCTCAAAGAACTGCATTTAATCTATGCGGAAGCTATTGCCGGACCTAGCGATTGATTTTTTGTAAATCTAAGTATATCACATCTACAGATTCCCCTTTAGCCAACTTGTTTATTATTTCCTCAAGGATTCTAATAATTTAGTTAAACACAATTTCCCTTTTACAAAACCATGTTGACCCTACCTGATCCCATTATGATTTGCTAAATATCCTGCTATAGCCTCTTAATAATGGAGTCTAGAAATTTCCCTCTGACAGATGTTTCCTGCTTTCTGTCTCCCTCCTTTCTTGATTAGAGGTGCTAAATTTGCTGGGACCCTTGCGGGGTGGAAGTGGTGCTGATTACAGTATGCAAATTTGTGTGTGCAGGAGGTGGGGAAACAATACTCCAGCTGAATTCCTTGGTAGAAAATTAAAAGTTTACTTAATTTGTTCCACATTAAAATCAATGATGTCAAGACGGCCCTAAGGGAACCTTAGTGTGATGTTGCTGTGGATCAGTAATGCTGAATGCAAATGCAAAAGTCAATAGTGTTCGCTGCTTTATGGCCAAGGTCCATGAGCTGGAGCAGCTTCGCTGAAGTAATGGACTACGAATACATAAAATTATAACATATTTGGAAAAGTACTTTAAAACACAGATTTTCATATTGATATGATGTTCTATATGTCGATCTACAATGGGTAAAATTTAATAATATACTGAATGCCACTATGCTGCTTCATTACTGCTTTGGTAAATGATTACGTTAATTTTCACATGTTAAAATGGGATAATATTGGAAAAATGTGTTTGGGACGCACGGCAAGAGGGGCACTAAAAAGAAATTGTGCTTTTTCTCTCTCCCGATCCAACTCCCAGTCATAGCATTTTGATAGTGTAAGCAGAGAGTTAACTCAACCAGTACTTCCGAAAGAAAACCCGGGGTCTTCCTAATGCATCGACCAATGGCAGTAAATAATCATGGGATCTGAAGGCATTTTAAATTCTGTAGTAATGAGCATTGGGAAAATTCATAGAATTTACAGTGCAGAAGGAGGGCTTTCGGCCCATCGAGTCTGCACCGGCTCTTAGAAAGAGCACTCTACCCAAGGTCCACACCTCCACCCTATCCCCATAACCCAGTAACCCCACCCAACACTAAGGGCAATTTTGGACACAAAGGGCAATTTATCATGGCCAATCCACCTAACCTGCACATCTTTGGACTGTGGGAGGAAACCGGAGCACCCGGAGAAAACCCACGCACACACGGGGAGGATGTGCAGACTCCGCACAGACAGTGACCCAAGCCGGAATCGAACCTGGGACCTTGGAGCTGTGAAGCAATTGTGCTATCCATATGCTACCGTGCTGCCCTTGGTGGGTATATTCCCTATCCTCTCAGCTTGGGACAAGTGTCCAATTATTAAAAGTTGCAATTGCCCAAGGTCACAACTCAGATGAAACAATGCTGTCGTCTTGCCTGTTTGCAAAATGCCGTCCAACTGGTTTGGCCTGTCATGTTGCCATGCACCTTCTAACAGAGGGGGGTTGTGCACATGGGACAAAAAGGGATCGATAATTAAATGATGCACTCCTCCTATGGAACCAATACGTCCTGTTCTCAATCATAAAATCCCTACAGTGCAGAAGGAGGCCACTCGGCCCATCGAGTCCTAAGGGGCAATTTAGCATGGCCAATCACGTAACCTGCACACCTTTGGACTGTGGGAGGAAACCGGAGCACCCGGAGGAAACCCACACAGACAGGGGGAGAATGTGCAAACTCCACACAGTCAGCAAAGGTCGGAATCAAACCCAGGTCCCTGGAGCTGATGGCAGCAGTGCTAACCATTGTGTCACCATGCCACCCCCTGTTGATTTTTTTTTTTTTACATCCGCTGCAACCAGTATTTTAAAAGATTTTTGCCCTACCCTCCCTCCTAACAACTATGCACATTACAACCTTGGCAACCGAAGATGCGACTCCTCCAAGGATTGCCTATTTCTAGATGATAAAAAAATAGTGAAGGTATTTAATGAATATTTTGCACTGGTGTTGATTAAAGATGAGCATATCCTTAAGTGGCTGAGAGCAAGAGGAGATATATTATGATTGAGAAAAGAAAACTTTTAGATACTAAGTAAGTTAAGGGATGATGAAGTATAGATTATAGGAGCTTGAGAGAGATAAGAAAACTGAGTTCTTAGAAATTATGGACTGAATTTTATGTGCCCCTGGATGGCAGGAACAGAAGCGCAGGGCGGGGGTCGGTAAAATACGAGGGGGCTGTGTCGAGATAAACTCCATGAAGCTGGTGGTCACCCCATGCAGCCGGGGGGCTGATTAGTTGTGGGCAAAATGAAAACAGTGTCTTAAGATAGCCCTGAATTATACAAATTGGCTGTCGGCCTCCATGCAGCAGCCGCTTGTTTCAGTTTGCAATCCACCACTGGGGAAATAGTCTGGCTGTGGGCAGAAATTGGGAACATTTGAATTATACGGAGGATTAGAACATGCCAGCCCCTGCAGTGAAACCACCTTGGTGAGGACTGCAGAGTGCAGGCTTGTCACCTGAACCACCCCGAACCCTTAAAAGGCATTCCAGAAAATCAGAAACCCCGGGAATGGGCTTGGGAATCCTGGATTTGGAACCGGCTGCCATTTCTAAGGGTTCCAGGGTCATCCTGACTAAAATTCCAACCCTGATCATCTGACAGTTACCTCATTGCTGTTTGTTGGAACTTGCTGTGAGCATAATGGCTATATTATTTAAAAACTCATTAATTATGCATAGGTGACTTTCCCTCCAAGTCACCTGGTGGGCTGGCAACTGGAAAGTTCGAAGGTATCGGCACCATGTTTATGTATCAGTCCAGCACACTCGTATCACTGTCTCCAGCCCACCTGCCTTCACCAGACCGTGCAGGATGTGAAGGGTGAAAAGGTTTGCAGCCTCAAGAAGAAATCTATTCCTCGATTTAACAATGTTCCCGTCAAGCCCGTCACCCGCGAGGCGCATGAGCCCCACATGAGCCTCTACCCACCGCACCAGAAGTCTTGTTGCATTCCCTTCCAATAAAAAATGTGGTTATTCCTTTTTTTAAAAAATTATTTTTATTCAAATCTTTGTGAAAAAACATAATTTTTGCATAACTGTACGCAACAATTAACAGAACAAAGAGAAAAGAAAATTTTAACCATATGTACAAAGAAAGGAATACAACGTAACGATTAAGCCCCCCCCCCCCCCCCCCCCACCCCGGCTGCTGCTGCTGACCTTTACTGCTCTCCTAGAAAGTCGAGGAACGGCTGCCACCTCCGAGAGAGCCCTGCCATGGACCCTCTCAAGGCAAACTTTATTTTCTCGAGACTGAGAAACCCAGCCATGTCACTAACCCAGGTCTCTACACTCGGGGGCTTCGAGTCCCTCCACATTAAAAGAATCTGTCTCTGGGCTACCAGGGAGGCAAAGGCCAAAGCCTCGGCCTCTTCCACTTCCTGAACTCCCGGATTATCTGACACACCAAAGATCGCTGTCTCTGGACTCGGCACCACCCGCGTGCCTAAGATCTTGGACATTGCCTTAGCGAATCCCTGCCAGAACCCCTTAAGAGCCGGAACATATGGACATGATCTGCAGGGCTTCCCGCACACCTCGCACATTTATCCTCAACCCCAAAGAGCTTGCTCATCCTGGTTGCCGTCATGTGTGCCCGGTGGACCACCTTAAACTGGATTAAGCTAAGCCTGTGATTATTCCTTTGACCCCCTTGTTTGGGAGTTGGTGCAGCCTTGCCGGGGCACAGCTTCCCCCCCCCCCCCCCCCCCCCATCAGTCTTCCTTCTGCCTTCCATTGTACGTCTTCTTTATCCACATTCTTGTCTCTGCCTGTCCTTGCCCTTCCCCACTCCTGGCACAGTCCTCCTTCCACATAGCCCCCCTTGTCTTCATTAGTCCCCCCACCCGCTCCCATGCTCAAGTCGTGCAGTACAGTTCTGTCCAGATAGACACCAGGGGGATGGAGATCCCTGTACCCTGCAACCCCAGGCTCACTCCTGATCTGAGACGGTGACACAGGAGAGGGTCCATGGGTTCAGTAGCATGGCGCTGTCCATGACAACCAGCTCAGCATGGAGGTAGTAAGCAGGAACTGCAGCTCCAAAGCAGAAAGGCTTTTATTGCACTCACCTCAAAGTCACTTGTGAACTGAGGGCTGTCTTGTGCATGCCACTCTTTGGCAATCAGTTTTTAGACCAATGTAATTTTGCACTGGAAGGCCTGACGGGATGCTGGCGTGCAGTTGGTTTGATGAACATAATTGAGATGCAAATGAATTCAAATTGCATCCACACCACCTGCCAGCGGAATGACCGATGCGCCAAGAAAACCTGCCATTTGGAGAAATTGCAGTGTAATTTTATGCCAATGAGTTTCCGCCTTTGTGGTTCCAATGGATTCTCCGCTCATGCCCACCATCGAACCATGTTCTGGGCAGGATGAGAGAATTCCGCACAGTGTCCTGGGGTTAAGGGCAATTTTGGGAGTACTTGGAAATGAGTAGTGGCGCTCCATTCTGGGCCAAGTCTGCGCATGATGAACTCCAGGTGGCGGCCATGATGTGAGTGGTTGCACACAGGGCAGCTCCTGCTTGAAGGTGTAGAAAAGAGCTCTTTTTACCCGAAACTGGGTGCAATCTCACGGAGAAGTGTAACTAAAGGTCGGAGGGGAAGTTCCCCCCGGGAGTGGTATGTCTGCTGGTTACCAAACCCGGCAGAAGGTGAAAGACCTGGCCAAGGAGATGAAAGTGACCTGTGGCGCAGCAGCCGGTGGAAGGACGACGGAGGGGGAACCACGGAGGGGGAAGGGCAAGTTGCAAAGCCCCAGATGGAACAGTTTAAGGCCTCCATCAAGGAAGCAAGCTCCGCCATTTTTGCCAGCAGAGGAAGGAGATGCAGGGGGATCGCTCAAAGGCCATCGAAGGGGCTGTGGCACCCCTGAAGGGATCGATGGGAGAGGGTGGAGGGTGGAGAAATACTTGGGAGGCACAGGGGTCGCAGATCCGAGTGATTGAGAGGCTGATGTCGGACCACAGCGGTGGTGGCATTGGAGGCAGAGGTGAGGCTCTTAGGAGACGTTTGTAAAACATTGAGAGCAAAGGTGTATGAGGCAGAATCTATGGATAGTGGACCTGCCTGAATGAGTGGAAGGTGCGAGTGCCACGAGGTGCAATTCGAGGCTGGTGACGGAGGGGGTGCTAGATAAAGCCTCTGAGGTGCACAGAGCGCACAGGTCTCGGAGGCAGAAGCCTAGAGCGGGAAAGTGCCCACATATCGCAGGCAAGAACGAGTGGTTCTTTGAGGGGCTGGCAGATGAGTGTGAGAATTGTGGGCGGGGACCAGCGAATCATGCACATATGTTTTGGGGCTGTGAAAAGTTGCAGAGATTCTGGGCAGCAGTGTTCGTGGTGCTAGCAAGGATAGTGGGGGAGGCGGCTGAGCCGGACACTTTGGTGGCAATATTTGGGATATCAGAGAAGCCGGAGCTGATGGAATGGAGGACGGCCGATATTTAGGCCTTGGCCTCTCTGATTGGCTGGCGATGAATTTTATTGGAGTGGCGGCCAACAACGCACCATGGGTAGCGGCCTGGTTGGATGACTTGTATGACTTTCTTCGGCTGTAAAAGATCAAATAAGTGTTAAGGAGTTCAGTGGAGGGTTTCGGAGGCAAGGTGGAGGATGTTTGTACTAGCAATCTTTATTACGTGACCATGTTTGAGGAGTTGTTCATTGTGGGGGGTGAAAAACGGAAAATTTGTACAACCCCCGCGCACAAGCCCCATGCAGGACAACAAGCATTCCATGCGAAGCAACCCTCCTCCAATCAACAAATCTCTAACCTTCCATACTCCACCCCTATCCACCACTAACTTTCACTCTAGGATTATCATAGATTATCATAGAATTTACAGTGCAGAAGGAGGCCATTCGGCCCATTGAGTCTGCACCGGCTGTTGGAAAGAGCACCCTACCCAAGGTCAACACCTCCACCGTATCCCCATAACCCAGTAACCCCACCCAACACTAAGGACAATTTTGTACACTAAGGGCAATTTATCATGGCCAATCCACCTAACCTGCACATCTTTGGACTGTGGGAGGAAACCGGAGCACCCGGAGGAAACCCACGAGCACACGGGGAGGATGTGCAGACTCCGCACAGACGGTGACCCAAACTGGTCTGGTTACGCCAATGCCCAAATGCCATCGTGACCCAATGGTTACACAACACCAGTGGCATTAAAATGGGGTCACATAGGGAAACGCTTTGGAAAGCACTGTTTGAACCCATATTCCCACTTCACCAACTTGGTCTTCATAGCCTTTCAGTGGCTTTTAAGTTGAAGATACCAGTTTCAGGCCAAGGTTTCTCACCCCAAAGTGTGTTGTGCATTCAGATAATGAATCTTTAATTCTGTTTTCTAACCAGTTCTCGTACCGGCCTCCCTGAAATGGTGCCAGAATGTGGCGACTAGGGGCTTTTCACAGTACCTTCATTGAAGCCTACTTGTGACATAAGCGATTATTATCATTATTAGTTTTCCCTCCACTGACCTTATTTGCTGGTGCATTCACATGTTTGTACACGGTCTCTTCTTTTCTGACACCGGTTACCATCACTTGCAATGCTAACAATGACCTTGTCCTTTTGCTTAACTTTCCAAATCTGACCTCGGCGTAAACACCCCTGCACCACCTCCCACCCTCCACCCCCTAACTCCAACTACAGCCTCCCTACAGCCCTAGTCATTTGATTCACCAGGTCACTTGTCCCAGTACTGTGCAGACGAAGGCCGTTCCAAAAGTGCAGTTCCCTCCTTCTCCAGTACTGGTGCCTGTGCCTCATGAACTGAAGCCCATTTCTCTAACACCAATCCTTGAGCTACTCTTAGAAAACTATTTAGAAAACTGATGGAGCTGCGGATTGACAAGTCTCTGGATCCTGATAGACTTCATACTCGAGTCTTAAAAGAGGTGACTAGTGAGGAAGTACAGAACTTGTGTTAATTTTCCAAAATTCAGTAGATTCTGGAAAGGTTCCATCAGACTGAAAAGTAGCAATTATAGCCCCTCTAGTTAAGAGGGAAGGGGGTGGCAGTAAACAGGAGGTTATAGCTGGGTACTTAAAAAAACACGGTAATCGGGAAGAGTCAACATGGGTTTGTGAAAGGGAAATCATGGTTAATCAGCTTATTGGAGTTCTTTAAAGGATAAAGGGGCGTGTTTTTCCCACATCTACAGACATACTGTACTTGGATTTTTAAACAGCATTTGATAAGGTGCCACATCAAAGGTTGCAGTAAATAAAAGTTCATGGTGAAGGCGGTATCATATTGGCATGGATAGATTAGCTGACAGGCAGAAAACCGAGTATGCATAAATGGGTCTGTTTCTGTTTGGTAAGGATGCAATGGGTGGAGTTCCATAGGGGTCTGTGTTGGGGCCTCAACTTTTTCCAATTTATATCAATGACTTAGATCACTTATGAGGGGAGTGAAGGCATGGTAGCTAAATTGTCAGATGAAACAACGAGAGGTAAGAAGGTATGGTGTCAAGAGGACATAAGGAGGTTGCAGCTGGATATAGATAAGTGGAGTGGCCAAAAATCTGGCAGATGGAGCATAGTGTGGAAAAATATGAAGCTGTTCGCTTTGGTAGGAAGAATGAAAAAGCAGAGAATTACTCAAACAAAAATGATTGCAGAATTCCAAAGGGCAGGGGAATCAGATAGTCCAGTGAATGAGTCACAAAACGTTAGTATGCAGGTACAGCAAGTAGTTAAACTTATTGGAATGTTATCCTTTATTCCAAGAGGAACTAGTACAGATGTTAGTCTTCAGTTAAACAGGACACTGGTAAGACCACACCTCAAATATGGTGTGCAGTATGGTCTCCTTATTTAAAGACGGATGTAAATGCATCAGAGGCGATTCAGAGAAGTTTCCTAGAATGATATCTGGAATGAGCAGGTTGGCTTATGAGAAAAGGTTGGACAGAATGGGTTTGATTCCACTGGTGTTTAGAAGAGGTGGGGAGAAGGGGTAGACTTAAGAGTCATAGAATCATACAGCACAGAAAAAGCCCTTCAGTCCATTCGTCTGCACCGGTCAAAATCAACCACCTACCCATTCTAATCCCATTTTCCAACACTTGGACCTGGATGCCCTGGGATCCCAAGTGCACAGCTAAATACTTCTTAACTGTTATGTGGGTCTCTGCCTCCACCACCCTTTCAGGCAGTGAATTCCAAACCCCCACCATCCTCTTGGTAAAAAGGTCCTGAACCATCTTAATTAACCAGGTGTTAAACTGGGTGTTTCCCGGTGCTCGTAGCGATGAGAAAGACACTGCTATCCAACAGGACGCTGTTTTGTTTCGGGGCTGCAGTGGGGAATGCCCCACCGAGGCCGCACTCAGTCCCATTTCCTGCACCGAGGAGCTCCGTCCATCAGTGCATTAAGAGATCGGGGCGACATTTTAAAATGGTGCCCCGATCTCTAGAACACTCCCACCATGCAACCCCCAGACCGCCCCAATGCCCCAGCCCCCTTATAAGGGGGCCATTGAACCCCCCCACACCACCTAATAAGGGCACCCCCAGGCCCCGATTCCCAGCACAGGCAATATGCCATCTGGGCACCTTGGCACTGCAAGCCTGGCACCCTGGCAGTGCCCCTGGAAGTGTCACCTGGGCACCCCGAGTTGGACACGGTGTTATGGGCCAGGGTTTAAAAACCTCCAAAGTGTATTATGGAGTTCATCTGACCTATAACATTTTGTTGAACTTGGCTAGGATGAGCACAAGAGCCTTCACTAGAGGGTTGTATTCAAAAGTCTTCCCAGACCTTTAATCAAACAAGCTTTATTCTAAGAACTTAGTTAACATATATATAAAGACACCGCAAGAATTTTTTATCAAAAACATAAAGATACCCCACATCTACAGTAATCTATGTATAACACTTAATTAATTCCCCCTTTTACTGTTCCTATTCAAAAACAAAATCCCATAAACTAAAAACTCCTTTTTTAAGGGCGTGGTCCTGCTCTCTGCATTCTCACTTGAATAAGACTGGCATTTCCTGAGATTCTGACTCCGTCTCACCAGCAGGTTTAAACCCTTCCAGAAAGCACATTATGTCTAAAGCCACCAAGATGATTTTTACTGGACCAGATATTTAAAATGAAAATAGAGAGAGAGAGAGAGGCAGGCCAAAACATTTCTGATCTCTGTCTGAGTCCACAGCAGTCAAATGTGAAAGTGAAACCAAAAACAGCTCACAGAGCCACAGCCCAGCTCCACCCACACAATGACATCACTGAAGCCATGTGATAAAACAAAAACCTTTCTTAAAGCGACACTCCCATGACAACGGCACAGTCATTAGATTGGGCCCACTGTTTTTAAAATTAGGGCCCCCCCCCCCTTTTATAACAGAGATGAAGAGAATTTTTTTTCTCCAGCGGGTTGTGCGACTTTAGAAGGCAGTATATGCAGGGTCATTGAATGTCTTTAAGGCAGAGGCTGATTGATTCGCTTGCCTAAAAAGAATCTACGGTTAGCTGAGGTAGATGGGAATCCTAGAACTAACAGTGCAGAAGGAGGCCATTCAGCCCATCAAATCTGCCCCGGCACTTGGAAAGAGCACTCTACCCAAGCACACACCTCCACCCTATCCCCATAACCCAGTAATCTCACCTACCCTTTTTTGGACACTAAGGGTAATTTAGCATGGCCAGTCCACCTAACCTGCACATCTTAGGAGTGTGGGAGGAAACCGGAGCACCCAGAGGAAACCCACGCAGACACAGGGAGAACGTGCAGACTCAGCACAGACAGTGGCCCAAGCCAGGAATTGAACTTGCAACCCTGGAGCTGTGAAGCAACTGTGCTAATTGCTGTGCTACCATGCTGCCGTGCTGAATGTGGAGCTCAAATCATAAACAGTCAGCCATGATCTTATTGAATGGCAGATCAGGCCGAAGGGACTGAATGGCCTAATTCTGCTTCTAGTTTGTATGTTCTTTCCAGTGATCGAAATGCTAGGAATGGAGGGGCCATTAAAACAAAAGCAAAAGCAACATATTTAGAAGAAGAGGGCAGCAGAAATTTATTATATGAAGAATTATGAGGCCGTGCTATTCACTTAATAGTTGAGGCACAGACTCTCAACCACTGATATTAGAATGGATAGATGGATGGAGGAAAAGTGGGGTTGGATAGAATCGGTGAATAATATTATTTAGAACATGGAAAATAATTGCTAATTGGGCCAGGTGGCCTACTTCCATATTGTAACTTTCATCTGCTCCACGGATGCAGATTTGCAATGAATCTACAAGAAAGGTCAATAATTTTGAAACCCGAAGGTGATCTGAATTCACAAAAGAGTTAAAATAACCTTGTTCATCAGGCTCATATGTTTTAATGAGATGTCGTTAGAATGGAATGATAAACAAGTCTCCCCTCCCAGATGGGCTTAAAGATCCCACGGTACTAACCGAGAAGCATGATATCCTAGCCAACATCTAGCCTTCAAACTAAGCTGTCTGGGTATTAACCTCATTGCTATTAGTGGGATCTTGTTGAATGCAAATTGGTCAGCAAATTTCCTACATTAGAACAGTGACTACCATTCAACCATACTTAATTGGCTATAATGTACTTTTGATATTTTTAATATCACAAAAGGCACTATATGCTCTTACATTTGTATTTTGTGCACAGATATCATTTTAGTTTTATGTTTGAAAATAAATTTTAGAAAAGGCAAGTTTCATAACACTTGTCGAAAATATATAAATTACATTAAATTGCATTATTGGTGACTTAACGATCTATGTATTGTACAAAGTTAAAATGTCAAGGGGATTTAATTGATGAAAGGTCTTGCAATAATTTACCGTTTGTTATGGGTTTTTTCCTCCTTATTGAGGTCTTGATCAGGTCTACTCCAGGTAATGAATTCCGGTAACGCTTTGCTTTAACTTCATCAAACCATCGTCCAGTAACTAACTTCCTTCTCTTTTCATCTTGAATAGATTTCTCTGCTGTCCTGAAGCAAGAGCAGAGAGGGTTTTCAAACAGTTTCAAATAGTATTCAGTTTACCCACATCAAAGGCTACATTCCAGTGTCATGGACAGCTTCCTGCTTGATGAGGAGATTGTAAGAAGGCTGGCGTGGAGGAGGAAGGGGCAGGTTTTTTGCAGTTTTGAAAGTGCATTGCTGTAATTAGTGCACAAATTAATGACAAACTAAAATTCAACGGTGAACCTTGGCTATCTTGATCTGAACTTGGAAGATTTCTTTGTAATGATACACATACACACAGTTGATTTAGAGTATGTTTCAAGGCCCCACGCTGAGGATTATCATGAATAGTTCTGCAAGGGTGATCTCGGATCTGTTCATGCACAAGGAACATCTTATTAAAATTTTACTGGCGGTTGAAACTAACCTTAACCTTTTAAAGACCACTGTTTTATTGCATGCATTAATTGGATTGGATTGGATTTGTTTATTGTCACGTGTACCGAGGTACAGTGAAAAGTATTTTTCTCCGAGCAGCTCAACAGATCATTAAGTACATGGGATGAAAAGAAGATACATAACAGGGCAACACAAGGTATACAATGTAACTACATAAGCACCGGCATCGGATGAAGCATACAGGGTGTAGTGTTAATGAGGTCAGTCCATAAGAGGGTCATTTAGGAGTCTGGTAACAGCGGGGAAGAAGCTGTTTTTTCAGTCTGTTCATGCGTGTTCTCAGACTTCTGTATCTCCTGCCCGATGGAAGAAGTTGGAAGAGTGAGTAAGCTGGGTGGGAGGGGTCTTTGATTATGCTGCCCGCTTTCCCCAGGCAGCGGGAGGTGTAAATGGAGTCAATGGCTGGGAGGCAGGTTTGTGTGATGTACTGGGCTGTGTTCATGACTCTCTGAAGTTTCTTGCGGTCCTGGGCCAAGCAGTTGCCATACCAGACTGTGATGCAGCCAGATAGGATGTGCACCTGTAAAAATTGGTAAGGGTTAATGTGGACATGCCGAATTTCCTTAGTTTCCTGAGGAAGTATAGACGCTGTTGTACTTTCTTGGTGGTAACGTTGACGTGGGAAACAATAAATTGGATAATGTTCCCATCAGTGTGTTATTAATGCAGGATATTATTATGCTGCAATGCTGACAATGTCTTTCAAGAGACAGATTAGCTTAATTGCTGTATATATATACTCAAAGTTTAACAATTGTTTGATCAGCAAAGTTTCTGCAAATGATGTGCGAGTCAGTTTCAAGCTCAGAATCGCCAGTATTTTAAGATTGCTTTCCATCTCTTGAGTGTGACATTTACAATCACCTTAATAGCGAATAAGGAATCTAGCAATATGCTGTTTCACTGTGTGTATTGTGCACAGTTCACAAATTTTCATACTTCCTATCTGTCCCTTGAAACAATGTGTGGTATATTTGCAGCCAAATCTGGGGTGTGCCGCAAACCACTTACCAAGTAATAATGGCACATTAAATGTTTTAAAGGACATGATTACTGAGTCATAGCTGGGAAAACAGAGATAACAGTTTTCTGGGACTAGCGAAGGGGTGACTGAGAAAAGAGTCACATCTTTACTATTTAAACTAAAATCATTTGCATTGCTCAATGGTGTAAAACAATAAGTATGGACATTTGAAATCCCAGGTTGTTAAAAGTAATAAAACGAATAGTTTTGCAGAACTATTGCCTCAGTCATCCTTTGTTTATACTTTAAAAGAACAAAAATAAAAGGTCGCCAGGTATAAAATGTTGCGGGTTTCTCAAATCACCGACATCAAGGATTTCCAACAAAGGTAGTTTATTCCGAAGCTCAACAGCTAGACAATACGTGTGCTCTGCCCGAAATCCCAGGGATAACTCCCGCGTTCCTGCCACATTATGTGGTCGGGTCACCACATTCTCACGTGACCGCTCGGCCTATCTTCCCTGTTTAGTTGGGCCATCCAGTGGCATAAGATGTAACAGTGTGCGCAATAGGAAACTATGTACACACCATGTGTGTCATGAAATAAAACAAACTGACAATGTATAATTATTACTTATATTTATATATTGAGGCATGGATTAGGCTGTAGCAACTGGTGCTTAGCCCATCGTATCTCCTTCTTTCCTCCCTGCCCAACCTCCCCCCCCCCACTTTTCTGTTGGAAACAAAGTTGATTTTCAAAAGTTAGTAAAAGGCTAAGTGGGAATAAAGTCCTGGAATCTTGTGTTTAGCCTGTTTAGACGTCCTGAGCAAGTGTTTACACCGGTACGGGGTGTAGTCGTTCTGTGACCGGCGTCCTTACTGGTAGCAACACAGAACGTGTCGTCTGCGTGTTCCTCGGGTGCAGGATTCACTGTGTCGGCCTCTCTATAGGAGTCTGCATGGCCGCTGGTGCAGAGGGCTGGTGCCATAGTCCGGATGACCGACGTGCTGTGTTGTCTGTTAGTGCTGGTTCTGCTACTTGCAGAAGGGGATGGCGATTGCGAACATAGTGGGCACCGTCTGAGGCAACTGTTCGGTTGCCAACCATCAACTTGTCATGGCTACATGCAGTCTGAATCCTGACTGCTTAAACCTGGTGTTAGAGGGTCGAACCTATGGGAATCTCGATCATAGTGTGTACTGTTTTTCAGTCTCCATTGCAAGACAGCCTCAGTCACATTGGTTTCCAGTTTAGGCTGCAGTAGAGCCTTGGTAGCCGGAATCGTGATCCTGGTGCGCCTGGAAAAAAAGTCAATGTACAGATGAGGGCAGGCCCAGTATGGTGGATTTTGCAGGCTAAGGAGTGTGGCATAGTAGACGGTGTGATCCCGTGCACATTTCTCGAGATGATTCTTGGTTGAGCAAACCATCTGGATACAGGGGTTGCTGTGATATGTTCAAAGTCCCATGTGAGTGCAAAAGTTGCAAAATGAATTGGTGAGTGTGGTCTGTCATGAGTCTCTGTGGGATGCTGAGTGTGGTGAAGTGTCTTTTAAGGACTTCTGATGCCGTTATAAAGGGGGAATACACACACGAGGTGGCTCCCTCTAGAGTGCTGTTCTTTTAACCCTTTCTGCCCAGTTTCTGGGGATATCTTTGTTTAAAGGTACACCTCGTTTAATGGAATAAGATGGCTACATTGAGGAAATGCCCAGGAAGATCAGTGGGAAAACGCCTGTAAGCAGAAGTTCGTCGACTGAATCCGAGGCATCTCGGGTGGAGATACGACGGGCTAAGACCAACGAAACGGTAAAAGCACATGAATGCCGTGATGCAAGGCATGGAAGTGTTTCTTTCAAGGCAAAGTGACCAGATTGCCTCTCTGGAAGCAGAGATGGCTCTGATGGCTGAGGCCAAAAGGTGCTGAAGGCCAAAGTGAATGATTTGGAGAATCATTCAAGGAGGCAAAATATCCGTGTTGTGGGGTTACCAGAAGGGATAGAAGGCCCAACTCCCATACGAGTATTTTTTAAAAATAAATTTAGAGTACCCAATTATTTTTTTCCAATTAAGGGGCAATTTAGCGTGGCCAATCCACCCAACCTGCACATCTTTGGTGGGTTGTGGAGACAAATCCCACGCAGACACGGGGTGGATGTGCAAACTCCCACAATGACCCGGGGCTGGGATCGAACCCGGGCATCAGCGCCATAGGCAGCAATACTAGCCACCGCACCACCGTGCCGCCGCCGCTAACCCCCCCCCCCCACCCCCACCCCCACCCTCCTATTGAGTATTTTGCAAAGATGTTTGGGAAGATGGTGTGGAAGAGTGGAATCACATGCCCTCCAGAGCTTGATCAAGCCCACCGGAAACGCCAACAGAAGCCCCATCCTAACAAACAACCGCAAGCAATAACTGTGAAGTTTCACAGCTTCCAAGAAACAGAGCGAGTCCTGTGATGGGCAAAGGAGCATCACAACTAAATTGGGAAGGCCACGCCATCAGAATGTAGGAGCGGAGCTGGCAAAGAAGCGGACAGCGTTCAACATGGCCACAAGCTGCCCTGTATAAAAGTGGAGTCCGATTTGGGGTGATATACCCGGCTCAGCCAAGGGTGAACTTTGAGGAGAATGGCTATTTTTTGGATGCACTGGCGGAGGTGAATTCTTTTATTAAAAGCATGGGCTGGGTGCAGGTTGATTGAGGTTTTTGTATGTTGGGCTTGGGCATGAGAATATGGAGAGTTGTTGCGGTGCCTTGTTCATGTTTGCATTTCTTTGTTCTTGTGTAGAATGAATGTTTTGCAAGTTGGACTTGGGTGGGGATTTAATTTTATTTGTTATAACTGCTGCAAAAATATATAGCTCCCTGTTGGAGTAGTATATTTTAAGGGTTTTTTATACTTGTGTCCTTTTTCTGTTCGCGTTTTTCTTCACTCTCGGTAGGAGGCGCCTTCCTAGCCGCGGAGTTAGCTAATGGGAATGGCGTGGTAGGGGTGACTGCAGCTCAGTATATTAGTTTTGTTTCGGTTAATGAGCTGTACTTGGCTGATGCCCTCTCCAGACCTCTACAAAATTATGAGTGGCATAGACAGAGTGGATAGTCAGAGGCTTTTCCCCAGGGCAGAGGGGTCAATTACTAGGGGGCATAGGTTTATGGTGCGAGGGCAAGGTTTAGAGTAGATGTACGAGGCAAGTTTTTTTACACAGAGGGTAGTGGCTGCCTGGAACTCGCTGCCGGAGGATGTGGTGGAAGCAGGGACGATAGTGACATTTAAGGGGCATCTTGACAAATACATGAATAGGATGGGAATAGAGGGATATGGACCCAGGAAGTGTAGAAGATTGTAGTTTAGTCGGGCAGCATGGTCGGCACGGGCGTGGAGGGCCGAAAGGCCTGTTCCTGTGCTGAGAAGAGATCATTTCCAGCAAGCACACATGGAAAAGGCTTCGAGGGTGGAGCAGCAGAGGCTGGTGAACTCCATTCCTGAGGTGGATATCAATAAAAAATCTGCTGACACAATTTGAATTACTCGGGTAAGACGGTAGGGCCAGCTGCGACGTTCGAGGTTTTGTCAGCTTTAAGGAGCTGTCGGAAAAATGTCAACTCCTTGGTTCCAATCTGTTTAGATATTTTCAGATTCACGATTTTTCATGCAAGGCTTTCCCCTTGTCACCACCCTCCCCCCTGATGAAGAGGATTTTGTCTTCAGCCAGGTCTGGTGGGGGAACTATAACTATTTTGTGTATTTATGGTCAGATCGTATCTGCGGAGTGGACTCCGTCGAATTAGGTAAAGGTGAAATGAGAGAGTGAATTAGGTCCTATTCTGGATGATGAGGTGTGGAGCGAGGCAGCTCCACACACTCTTGCACTCAGCAGATCCTGTTCAAGGTGGTGCACAGGGCTCATTTGACGAAGGGGTGGAGGAGAGGTGAGAGCGGTGTTCTCAGGGCTGGTTAACCACATTATATGCTCTGGTCTTGTACCAAATTAGTGGGCTTCTGGGACTACTTCCTCAGCACCATGTCAGAGATACTTAATGTCGATCTGGAGCCACGTCAGTTGGTTTCCATTTTCAGGGTATCAGACTTAGCGGTACTGCAGACAGGGTTGAAGGTGGGTATCCTCCGAGTGCTCCGGTTTCCTCCCACAGTCCAAAGATGTGCAGATTAGGTGGATTGGCCATGCTAAATTGCCCTTAGCGTTCAAGAAGGTTAGGTAGGATTTAAGTAGGGTGCTCTTTCCAAGGGACGGTGCAGACTCGATGGGCCAAATGGTCTCCTTCTGCACTGTAAAATCTGTGATGAGGTCTTGCATAGTACAACCTCAAGCAAAGATGTCATCAACAAAGATCTCGCAAGGTTGGCCTGCAAAGATTTTCTTCATGAACCACTGGAAGACTTCGCTGTCAGTGAGGATCCCATAGGGCATACGATTGGAGATAGGTGCTTAGTTTGTGAGGATTCCTCATCTGGCAGGACCTGCCAGAACTCGGATTTCACATTGGGAATGCTGAACACCGTGACATTTTGCATGTCTGCATTCTCCTGTTCCCCTGCCTTCAACGATGATGCAGCGCTTTATTCAAGTGAACTGGGTCAATACACATCCTGGCTGTGCCATTTTTATTGTGGTCGCCATTGCTGAAACCCATTCCGTGGCCTTGTCTATAGGTGTAGTTACACCTAGAGCCATCATCAAATGGAGCTCATCAATGACTTCTGCTTCATTTCTACTGCTACGTTTCTCGGAACAAAGACTGTTTTTTTTTTAAAGTATTTTTATTCGACATATTTTCACCATTTTTACCATACAAAAGAAGGAAACAATCCCAGCAATACAAATCCGAGTTCTGGCAGGTTCTGCCAGATGAGGAATCCTCAAAAACTAAGCACCTATCTCCAATCATATGCCCTATGGGATCCCCACTGACAGCGAAGTCTTCCAGTGGTTCATGGAGAAAATCTTGCGAGATCTTTGTTGATTGACTTAGCGTTCAAGAAGGTTAGGTAGGATTCAAGTAGGGTGCTCTTTCCAAGGGACGGTGCAGACTCGATGGGCCAAATGGCCTCCTACTGCACTGTTAATTCGATGAATTCTATGATAGACCACACCAAACCTCACGCCTATTCAGTGCCGCTTTCACCCGTCCAAAGATCGTTCGCCTTCTCGCCAGCTGCACTGTCGGGTCTTGGTATATTCGATTCCCAATGCCTTCGCTTTGCCCAACCCGGGGCCTTCTCCTTAACTTGAAACTTATGGAAGCAAATTATAACTGCAATTAGCAGCGCATTTGCTCGGGGCTTAGGCCTGCACGAAAGTTGAGTCCTGTCCAGCTCATATCAGGAGGGTTCTTCCCCCTTCCCCAACAACTCTGCCAGCATTTTCGCGAAGTACTCGGTCGGCCTCTGGCCCGCCACCCTCGCAGGCAAGCCCACGATCCCGAGGTATTGCCATCTCGGCCTGTTCTTCAGGTGCTCCACCTGGACTCTGAGCCCTTTGTTAGCCACCCTCTGCATCTCCCATCAAGGTGAACTGGTCTCTCTGTTGCGACAGGACCTCCTCCCCCCCCGCTTTAACTTCTCTCCTTGGTCCTGTACTTCGCCCAGTGTCTTCGACACAGCCAACTTCACCGGGTCAGTCGTCTCCTCCACCCACTCCTTCATCGCAGCCAACATCCCCCTCCGCAGCACCTCCAAATGCTTGGTGAACTGCCTCTCAAATTCTGTGTGCAGTGGAGGGTTGCTATACCTGCAGTATGGAGTGTCTGTCTGCCATAAGCCCTGATGTGCGTCTTGAGTGCTGGGATCTGGTGCTGCATACAGGTCTACTTTCTGTAACCTTTGGCTTGATAGTAAGTTATCCTTTGCTCCAGTATCAATCTTGACTTTAAGTCTGGCATTACAGTTTAGTTAAGTTGCAAATGATTTCCGTTGATATTTGTCACAATAGAGTGTTGCCAGAGGCTTTGTAGCTTCACTGCTTTAGTTGAACTCCAATTCTTCACCTTCCTGACCCTCCTTCCTCTGGAGGATTGAACCGCTGCTATGTTGCTGATGGCGGAGGAGGATTACGGTGGTTTGTTTCTGCAGCTGTTCGCAAAGTGATTCTATTTCCAGCATTTGTTGCATCTTTCCATATTGTTATGGGCCAGGGCTTAGAAACTCCAAAGTATATTATGAAGTCCACCTGACCTACAACCTTTATGTTGAATTTGGCTCGGGTGAGCACAAGAGCCTTCCCTTCAGATGTGATTCATCAGACTTCCTAGACACTTTAATCAAAACAAGCTTTATTCAAGGAATGTTAACATATATATATATAAACACGCAGCACAAAGTTTTATCAATTACAAACATAAAGAGATCACACAGCTACAGTAATCTATGTATAACACCTAATGAATTCCCCCTTAACTGTTCCAATTCAAAAACAAAATCCAATAAACCCCAAAAACCCTTTTCAAGTGGCTCAGCACTCTGTATTCTCACCTGAATGAGACATAGCTTTCTCACAGATTCTGATCCTGTCTCATAAGCAGTTTTAAACTCCTTCCAGAAAGCTAATTATATATTTTAAGTTACCAAAGCAGGTAGTTATGACCAATGTTTTTTTTTACTGGAACAATTCAAAATGAAACCATAGAAAGACAGGAAAAAAAACACTTCTTTCTCCCTCTGAGTCCACAGCAGTCAAACTGAAAATGAAACTGAAAAACCTCACAGCCACAGCTCAGCTCCACCCACAAAATGACACCACTGAAGCCATGTGATAAGATAAAAAAGCTTTCTTAAAGAGACACTTCCATGACAATATGCCAACATATGGGCGGCACGGTAGCACAGTGGTTGGCACTGTTGCTTCATAGCACCAGGGTCCCAGGTTCGATTCCCAGCTTGGGTCACTGGCTGTGCGGAGTCTGCACGTTCTCCCTGTGTCTGCATGTTGTCGTGTTGGGTGTCCTGATACACAAATGAGCCAACATGGCTGTAGATGGTACAACTTGATTTTATTATGTTAACTAACAGATGCAACTAACTGTAGACTTGGGTACGTTCGCTACTAGCTAACCTATGGACCTAGCCCTATCACTAATGTTAGTGAGGCACTCAGCGCATGTTCTATGTCTGAGTGTCACGCTGCAAGCTGTATGTCCCGAGCTGTCTCCTACCAGAATGAGCGGGAACTCTCGTGTTCCCCCTTTTATAGTGCGTGTGCTCTTACTAGTGATTGGCTGCGATGTTGTGTGTGTGCTGGTTGGTCCAAATGCCTGTCCATCAGTGTGTGTGTGATTGCACCATGATATGCTGATCTGGATATCATGACATCCCCCCTTTTCACAAGAAATATGTGCCTGCATGATAATAAATAAGATTGTGTACTGGGTGCAACTAAATATGTGTGTGTGATTAACTACAAAATGTACAGGAGGCTAACTATATACATAGGAAGATGTCAGGTGCAACATAAGAACAAAAGTGTACCAAGAATGGAACAAATGCAAACTCTCAAACACAGAACGATAATAGAAACATGTCAACAGTACTGTAAACCAGTTCAGTAAGTCCAATGGAACAAAAGAAACCAAAACAGGCTCATAAGTTCAGTCTCTCAGATGGGCGACGAATTCGGGTTGACCGCCTCAAGGGTGGGTCAGGAGCCACCGACTGAGAAATGGGCCTATCGACGGGCGAGAGAGGAAAATACATTGTGGCAGGAAGCTCAACAAAGTCGACATCAGGGGCAACAAGAGGGCATGGCACCGGTGCAGAGTGTCGTAGCGAGCGCGGAGTCAAACGAAGGGCCCGCCGATTGCAGCGGCGAACAAAGCCATCAGGCATGCGAACAACGAATGATCGGGGAGCTACCTGGCGGAGAACCTCAGCCGTTGCTGACCAGCCACCGTCCGGAAGGTGTATGGGGACATTGTCGCCAGGCACCAGGGCAGGAAGATCAGTCGCCCATCATGTGCCACCTTCTGCTGATGGCGCTGTTGCTGCATCTTCCGCAAGACCGGGCCTTGATCGAGGTCAGGAACATGAATGGACGGAACAGTTGTCCTGATGGTGCGACCCATCAACAGCTGAGCCGGCGACAGGCCCATGGACAGTGGGGCCGAGCGATAAGCCAGCAAGGCTAGACAGAAGCCAGGCCCGGCATCAGCAGCCTTGCAGAGAAGCCTCTTAACAATATGGACGCCCTTCTCCGCCTTGCCATTCGATTGAGGATACAACGGACTGGACGTCACATGCGTGAAGTTGTAGGCAGTGGCAAAGGAAGACCATTCCTGACTCGCAAAGCAAGGTCCGTTGTCAGACATGACGGTGAGCAGAATGCCATGGCGAGCGAAGGTCTCCTTGCATGCCCGGAGGACAGCAGATGATGAAGTGTTGTGCAGGCGTATGATCTCCGGGTAACTCGAGAAATAGTCAATGATAATAACGTCACTGGAATGATAGTCCCTGCCGAGCGCGTGAAAGAGGTCGACGCCGACCTTCGACCAGGGGGAAGTGACCAACCCGTGGGGCTGAAGGGTCTCATGGGGTTGCGCCGACTGAAACCTCTGGCAGGTGGGGCAGTTGAGCACCATGTTGGCGATGTCATCGCTGATGCCCGGCCAGTACACAGCCTCTCGGGCCCTCCGTCTGCACTTCTCGACTCCGAGATGGCCTGCGTGCAGTTGCTCGAGGACAAGCTGGTGCATACGGTGTGGTATCACAATCCGATCCAATTTTAAGAGGATGCCATCAACGACGGCCAGGTCATCCCGGACATTGTAAAATTTTGGGCACTGCCCCTTTAGCCACCCTTCTGTCATGTGGCGCATCACACGTCGTAGTAGAGGGTCAGCCGCAGTCTCACGTTGAATGTGGGCCAGACGTGCATCAGTGGCCGGCAGATTGGCCGATGTGAAGGCTACCTGTGCCTCGACCTGGCACACAAACCCCTTGGGGTCGGACGGTGTGTTGACCGCCCTAGACAGAGCATCTGCGATGATAAGCTCCTTCCCCGGGGTGTAGTCAAGCTGAAAGTCGTACCTCCGGAGCTTGAGCAGAATGCGCTGGAGGCGAGGGGTCATGTCGTTTAGATCCTTCTGGATAATGCTGACCAGGGGGCGATGGTCGGTCTCTACAGTGAACTGCGGAAGACCATAGACATAGTCATGAAACTTGTCAAAGCCTGTCAACAATCCGAGGCACTCCTTCTCGATCTGCGCATAGCGCTGTTCTGTGGGGGTCATGGCCCGCGAGGCATAGGCGACCGGAGCCCATGATGAGGTGTCGTCCCGTTGCAGGAGGACCGCACCAATACCCGATTGGCTGGCATCCGTGGAGATCTTTGTCTCCCGTGTGGTGTCGAAAAACGCCAATACTGGGGCGGTGGTGAGCTTGACCTTGAGCTCCTCCCATTCACTCTGGTGTGCAGGCAGCCACTGGAACTCCATGGTCTTCTTGACCAGGTGGCAAAGAGCAGTCGTGTGTGAAGCAAGGTTGGGAATGAACTTCCCCAGGAAGTTGACCATCCCGAGAAAGCGTAGCACTGCCTTCTTGTCTGACGGCCGCTGCATGGCCGTGATGGCTGCCACCTTGTCGGCATCCGGCCATACACCCGACCGGAAGATGTGGTCCCCCCAAAACTTCAGTTCAGTCTGGCCAAAAGAGCATTTAGCTCGGTTAAGGCGCAGGCCCTGATCTCGGATACGTGCAAAGACACGCTGGAGACGACTGATGTGCTCCTGTGGTGTTGACCAGATGATAATATCGTCTACGTAGACGCGTACCCCTTCGATGCCCTCCATCATCTGTTCCATGATGCGATGGAACACTTCGGAAGCAGAAATGATGCCGAATGGCATTCTGTTATAGCAGAACCTGGCAAATGGAGTGTTGAAAGTGCAGAGCTTCCGGCTGGACGGATCCAGTTGAATCTGCCAAAAGCCCTTTGAGGCATCAAGCTTGGTAAATATTTTTGCCCGAGCCATTTCGCTCGTGATCTATTCCCGCTTAGGTATAGGGTAGTGCTCCTTCATGATGTTGGAATTCAAGTCTTTCGGGTCAATGCAGATCCAGAGCTCGCCGGATGGCATCTTCACACACACCATGGAGCTGACCCATGGCGTTGGTTCCGTGACCCGGGAAAGCACTCCTTGGTCCTGCAAGTCCTGCAGCTGTTGCTTGAGGTGGTCCTTGAGGGGTGCTGGGACCCTACGAGGGGCGTGAATGACTGGGGTGGCATCCGGTTTGAGCCGTATTTTGTACGTGTAGGGCAGTGTGCCCATGCCCTCGAAAACCTCCTGGTTGTGCGCAAGGAGTGAGTGGAGCTGCGCCCTAAAGTCTACATCTGGAAAGACCGATGTGCCATCAGGAGACAAAGTGTGGACTCGCCGAACGAGGTGGAGAATCTTGCACACCTGTGCGCCTAACAGAGATTCCTTCGAGGATCCTACAATCTCAAATGACAGCTTGGCCGTGCGCAAGTTGTGGGTGACTTCCAGCTGGCAGGACCCCGTGGCCGGGATGACGTTCCCATTGTAATCCACCAATTGACAGTGGGAAGGTAGAATGGGTGGTTTGACCTTTAATGCCTGGAAAGCTGACCATGCGAGCAGATTGGCGGAGGCACCAGTGTCCAGGCGAAATGTGACTTGGGATCGGTTGACCGTCAGGGTGGCACACCACTCATCGTCCGGATCAATGGTGTGTACTGGCAGCTGCTGGTGGTGCCTACTTGGGGACAGCCTGTTCTTATGGATGACCGCAATGCGGAAGGGCTCGCTGTCATTGGTATCGCCGGTCTGCAAGGTGTCTGGAGGTGAGCCAGTGAATGTAGGCTGAATGGCCCGCACGGTCCTGCGAGACTGGCGGAATTGTTGCGAGTTGGCAGGTTGAGGTGCTCGACAACAGGCAGCATAGTGGCCCAACCTGCCACAGCATAGGCACTGTCGGGTTCTAACAGGACATTGCCGCTTTAAATGTGCAGATCCACAGTTGCTGCACGTCGTGACGTCATTACGTTCGTAACGTTCGTTGTGCCACCGCACATGCGCGGTGCGGTCCTGCGTAGTGCTGCGCATCGCGTTCCTCTGCCTCAGCGTCCCCTCTTTTGGCACGTACAAGCGCGGGAGGCATTAGAAAGCGCACAAAATGACCACCCTCGTCCAGGCCACGGGCCGGGAGGCACTCAATCGACCGGACCTGCTCCGCATCGGGGGGCCCGTGCCGCGCCGTTTCGGCCGCCTTCATATGGGAGTACCGGCTGGTCCCGTTTTCATGGAGGACACAGGTCTCTATTGCAGTCGCCAGGGTGAGTTGTTTCGTTTTAAGGAGCTGCTAGCGTAGGGTGTCTAAAACGATCTGATCCCTTATCATGGAGTCGGACGTGGCCCCGTAGCCGCAGGATTGCGCAAGGATGCGGAGGTGTGTTAGGCATGATTGAAAAGGTTCGTCCTTACCCTGCAGGCGCTGCTGAAATAGGTACCGTTCAAAGCTCTCATTTACTTCCACGCTGTAGTGTTCTTCGAACTTGAGCAGCACCGATTTGTTTTGTTTTTTGTCCTCGGCTTCCGCGAATGGCAGGGAGTTAAAGACGTGGATGGCGTGTTGCCCTGCCGTGGAGAGGAGAAGGGCTATCTTCCTGGTGTCCGATGCATTCTCCCTGTCTGTGGCCTCGAGGAATAGCTGGAAGCGCTGTTTGAAAAACTTCCAGTTTACACCTAGATTGCCAGCAATTTGGAGCGGCTGCGGCGGGCTGATGCTTTCCATGGATCAGGATGGCGGATGGCTGAAATGGTGCAGGTAGGTCTCACAGTCGCTGGTCTGCGTCCACTCGTGGTATCATGTCGTGTTGGGTGTCCTGATGCACAAATGAGCCAACACGCCTGTAGATGGTACAACTTGATTTTATTATGTTAACTAACAGATGCAACTAACTATAGACTTGGGTACGTTCGCTACCAGCTAACCTATGGACCTAGCCCTATCACTAATGTTGGTGAGGCACTCAGCACACGGTCTATGTCTGAGTGTCACGCTGCAGGCTCTGTGTCCCGAGCTGTCTCCTACCAGAATGAGCGGGAACTCTCGTGTTCCCCCTTTTATAGTGTGTGTGCTCTTACTAGTGATTGGCTGCGATGTTGTGTGTGTGTTGGTTGGTCCAAATGCCTGTCCATCAGTGTGTGTGTGATTGCACCATGATATGCTGATCTGGATATCATGACACATGTGTTTCCTCTGGATGCTCCGGTTTCCTCCCACAAGTCCCGTGCTGTTAGGTAATTTGGACATTCTGAATTCTCCCTCCGTGTATCCGAACAGGCGCCAGAATCTGCCGATTAGAGGCTTTTCACAGTAACTTCATTGCAGTGTTACTGTAAGCCTACTTGTGACAAAGATTATTATGACAAGCTGTTCTGTACAGTGGGTGCAGTTGAAGCATGGTGTGCCCTGCAAATACCTCCGTTTTCTGCCTAAAATCTCTGCTTTAATTCTCTGATTATTCATTTTGCGGATATTGTTGGCTGCTTGTAATGTTAAGGCTTTTTCTCACATCAGTTGATTACAGACTAGACACTATATATTCCGTAAACTACTTGATCCCTGATTAGGTTTTTAGTAAGAGTTCCAAACGCACATTTCTTTGCCAATATTTTTAAGGTGGCCATGTAGGATTGTATTGACTCATCTGCTTTCTAGTTCGTGAAATTGAATGAAGGATTAGAATTTTTACTGGGAGGGAAATATTCTCGAATTGTTTCAGGATTATCTCTGGGTCTTCTATTTTCCCTCTATGGCCTCGGGGCCTTTGAGATTTAATAGGGTAAAGGCATGTACCTTTTTTGATTTGTCAGAGAGTGCAGCACTGCAGTAAATATGCCACTCCTTCTGGAACTTTTCTAAACTCTCAGCAATATTTTTATCAAAGATGAGTGGGTCAATGCGACAAAGTCCTTGTTCCATAGACCCAACTCCTGAAATCTCTGGTCGCCCAGCCTCATGTTTCTCAGCAGCAGGAGGCAGCGCACGGTTTGCTGGTGGTAGGATTATCTGTTCCCGGTATTGTCAATGGGAATTCCCTTTGAAGTCACAGACTTCAATCCCGCCTGTGAACGACAGGAGAATTCCTGTCCATGTAGAACATTATGGGTTCCTCAAATCACATCAAGGACTTGAAACAAAGGTAGTTTCTTCCTAAACTCAACAACTACAAAGAGTATTTGTGCTCTTCCCGAGATCCCGGGGATAACTCCCACCCTTCCACCACCTGACCTCTTACGTAGTTGCATTATCTGTTCTCATGTGAGCACTCGGTCTACACCAAGGGACCAATATGTTGGGCAGAATTCTCCATACCATCAAATAAAGTCACTGATCTTTGCAATGGAACCTTTTTGGGAGGCGTCTCTGTTGGAGAAATTAGTACAATGTGCCAACATGACCTCATCAAGCGTTGAAAGTTCTATGGACTTTCCAAAAAGCTTTGCAATCCAGTAGCACATGAGGAAATGCACTGCATGAAAAAAGAGTCTTTGAAGAGTCACCAACAAAGAGTCACCCAGACTCGAAACATTGGCTCTGTCCTCTCTCACGGATGCGGAGATTTTCCGGCGTTTTCTGTTTTTGTATCGGATTCCAGCATCCAAAGTAATCTGCTTTTATTTGTGCATCTGAAGTTGGCAATGGATTTACTGTAATTTAAGAAATTGAGCATGAAAACTAGGGAAGAGTTTGTAATGAATTGTGATGATGACTAAAACAATCGAAATTGCCACAGGCCAAAATCTCTGCTTCAACGGGAGGATCTTCAGATACCCATTGATTTGGAGCCCCAAGCAAGTATGACAAGCCTACACCTGCATGTGGGTGCGGGAGCTACATTACAACATGGAACAATTATCACCACAGACTGAGTTACAGCTGTTAAGCGAGTGAATGCTGATAAGCAAACGTCTTACCTGATTCGCTCACTGTCTCTTTTCTTGAGTTCCGAATCCCTCTGAATTACTTTCAGGACTGCCTGATATTCATCCTCAGTCAGGAAACTGAGGTCCAGGTGACTATCCATCACTCCCTTCATTCCGTTCTGGAGTAGCACAGGGTGGGGGCAGGGGAGGCAGCGATACAGAAAGCCCGAAGCAGTGCTGCTACTACTGGGTTGACAGACAACATGCAACCCTATCCTGCATGGTCAGAGTTAGTTGTACAGGCAATTACATAATAAATCCCAGCAATGGTCCTCCAAAAAGTATCAGTTTCTCTTAAGAGGTTTTGGTTGCAGGATACGTATCAAAATGTCCACGTCCAGGAGTTGTCAGGTTTTGCTCCAGATGAAAGAGTCTTCAATCAGGAACTCAGTCGATTTCCATATCCCGAGCACACATGTGTCTGTAAATTATGCTCATGAACAGCAGTTTCAGAAGGAACATATATGAAAGCACCTGCAGCAAGGAAAATAAACGTCACTGTCACAACATCGATATATCAGACATGATCATCGTGCCAAAGAAATGGTCTCAACAATTAATATTTACAATGCGCCTTTAATGTAATCATAGAATTTACAGTCAGAAGGAGGCCATTCGGCCCATCGAGTCTGCACCGGCTCTTGGAAAGAGCACCCTACCCAGGGTCAACACCTCCACCCTATCCCCATAACCCAGTAACCCCACCCAACACTAAGGGCAATTTTGGACACTAAGGGCAATTTATCATGGCCAATCCATCTAACCTGCACATCTTTGGACAGTGGGAGGAAACCGGAGCACCCGGAGGAAACCCACGCACACACGGGGAGGATGTGCAGACTCCGCACAGACAGTGACCCAAGCCGGAATCGAACCTGGGACCCTGGAGCTGTGAAGCAATTGTGCTATCCACAATGCTACCGTGCTGCCCCAACTTTCCAACTCCCACTAAATACACCAACCAGCTAAATACCACAGGCAACCTCAAAAACAAATAACTCTTGCCATGTTAGTTATTTCTCCCTTATCTTTCTTGAAGAAACCAATGACTATTTCCAGCACGACAATGAATCGAATGGGGAAATAGTTAGAAGTCTTCAATAGTAAAATTAGGCATAATATTTTGATCCAGATGAATGAAGATTCTACTGGTCAAAGAAAGTAATAATCCATCAAACGCTGCAAGCACATGTCACACCAAAAGGGGCAAAACCTCTCGAGTCACTTCTTGATGATTTTACACTGTGTTTTTGTATTTTAGTAAAATAGACAAAGAGTTGGAATACAATACTTCCATGGTTACCAATTAGCTGACACTGAACACAATGTGACAGTGGTCTAATTCCAAGTCTGGTTGTTAAGGAAACCAGGAGCCCTTTGCATGGGAGATGGCGAAGTAAAGAAAACACTAAGTCTAAAATGCATAAAATTTGAATACAATATCAAGTTTAAAAAGTTGCTATTCACATACACCAAGTGAAAGAAGGCATTACTGAATTTTAGGAGAGTCATTTGAATTTCTGATCTCTGCTTGACTTTACTTTGATTGGGGGATTCACAAGATGGTCTTCCCACAGAACAGTAGTGATAAAATTCCCAGAGGCTGACAGAGGTCCTTACTTCGTTCAATTGGGCTCTCAGCCAAGTCGGCCAGTTTTCCCACCACTGGCAAAATGGCATGAAGGCAGTGATGGACCAGGCATGCCACCCCATGCCATTTTACCATCCTTCCCATCCCCGAGTCACCAAGGGGCTGTTAAAACTCCAGCCAATATTTTTTTGAATTCACGGCTGATGTCCAATCAGTTCCCATTTGTCACTGTAATATGACCAAATCCTCAATGGTAAAGCTGTTCCTGGTGAAATGAATAAGTGCTTATCCTTCTTATTCAGAGGAGTAGCACGGGTTCAGAGATTTCTGTTTAAAAATTTCAGAAAAAGCCATCATTCTGATAGATACTAAAATGATCCCGAATTGAAGGTGAGAAATCTGCACGAGTGATAAGTGGTACGCCTTTCCCTTTTATTTTTGTCCGCACCTTTTAGTAAACCAGTGGGGCACGGTGACCAGCACTGCACACAAACCTGCTTTCAGTTTTTAACCCGCCTTTTGACAAAAAGACACATTTCTCATTGTGATTGTATGCATGCAAGAGGTATAATAGTTAAGGAAAATTCCAGACATGAAGAGACTGATTAGTTCCTGGAACAAAAGTTAGCATTGTCCTCGCCAGATGTAGGTAAACCCACGTATTACATCACAAATAAAAATGTCTCCACACGCAGTAAGAGGGATCAGCTCGATAGTTTTAAAACCCATCTGCGTGCCTCGACATGATACTCTGAAAACCCCCAGCCTTCCAAATGAGGAAATTGCTAGCAGCAAAGCATTTTTTTTTTAAAGTACAAGAGGTTTTTCTTTAATTTCCAGGTTGAGAGTTTTCTGAGATCATTTTTATTTATGGAAATTTATTTTTCTTCTGACTGCACAAGTCGGTTCGCCTACTAAGCAAACAATAGCTGGCATTAGCCAACAGGCAGGATGATGGAGCAGTCACACCCAATGGGCCAAAAGTAACCAAAGACAGATTCAGTCCGATTTTTCTGAGGCACCTCTCCTTGTCAGAACCCCCTCCCTGACTTTGCACCCATACTCCACACCCCCACCACACTACCTCCTATCCAGATGAACCCTAAAACCCATATCCAAAATCCTTGCAGTCACCTATATACAAATTAAATCATAGATCACAGAATGAATTGTTTCCCCTTGTCATTTTCCTGCATCCAAAGGGTAGGCACACACACACACACACACACACACACACACACACACACTCACACACACACACACACACACACACACACACACGTGATATCCTTCATTTATATCCAGGATAGATCCATTCAGCAGTCATTTGTTAAACTTTATGGCACATGAGGAAAGCATCCCTCAGCCTTCTGCTAAGTAAACAGAAACAATATTTAGATCCCCATCCCCCTGCCCACAGAGCCCGATTTAATGCCCGCGTTGCATCCGGCGTGTCGGTTAAGTCATGGGAGAGGCCAAAACGGAGATCTGTGCTGGGCATGAATCGGTTCACGATTTAACCAGCCTGGTCCCGATGGCGGGCTCCGGACCCCGCCCAGGCGCGGAAAGACACCAATTGAGAAAAATTAAGAACAATCTACAGCTCATTAGCAAAATGGAAGCCAATCTAACGGTCTCCCGGGAACTAATGGCTCCCAGGCGAAGGAGTACTCCTATTTAAAAATGGACAGGCAACTACAGATGCTGCCTGTCTTTCCAAGCAAACACTTCCCAGACAGAACCCTGTTCGTGGTTATATGCTGACGGTCACTATAACTCCCTTTGGCTGTGAGCAGCCTCTGGCTAATAAGGAACTGGCATTGTTAGTTATGTGAGCACTTCACAGCTACAAAGTGGCTGCATAGGCTGTGTCTGCAGAATGCTCCTGCTTTGGCTGCACGGTGCCTGCAGGCCTAGTTTTTGTTTGCTGCTGCCTCTTCTGCTTCTGTGGCCTGCAATAAGGTGATGGGAATCTGTAAACAAGCCTACTGCCAGTCAGAAGGAGGGGAAGTGGTGCTCACTCACACTGCTGGGCTCTATGTTAATGTGGCTTACAGGTAATTATTGTTTCTGCCTTGAGAGTCTGCTGCTGGGAGTCGCCAGAGTGGGAGAGAGAGAGAGAGAGGAGGAGTGATCTGACAGCTGCTGCCGTCACTTGGAAACTGTGTCTGCTTGCTGCTCCCTCTTTTGCTTCCGTTGCCTGGAGTGAGGAAGGTGAGAGAGTGAGATGCAACCACTGCCAAAGCTGATGAAGGGGATTTGATTTGATTTGTCACACGTACCGAAGTACAGTGAAAAGTATTTTTCTGCAGACAAGAGAACATACACAGTAGACAGTAGGAGCTGCACGAAAGGGAAAGAGAGCATCGGGTTGATTCAGATGTTGGTGACTTCATTGTACTGTTTCATGTTTAATGTGCATTTGGTTTTTTTTTGGACAAATGCAAAACTTGTAGCTTTGTGTTAAGGCTAAGAAACTGTAGGTAATCTTTTAAGTGTTAGAACTGAAGTGAAAGTTTAAATATTGTTTTAATAAAGTTTGTTTATAAAATAACCAAGCCCTATTTCTTACATTGTTATTCCTTGAACAAAGCGACCTTTCCACACCGCATTAAAACTTAAAAACATTATGGGGGCGATTCTCCCAAATGGAGCCCAAGTGTAATTGCCGTCGTGAAATGGTCTATAGTTCCCTGTTTTCGTTCTACCTACCTTTTTAATTAGCTACCCTCCAATCTGTAGGAATCATTCCAGAATCCAAAGGATTTTGGAAAATGACCACCAATGGATCTACAATTTCTTGGGCCACTTCCTTACGTACTCTGGGATGAAGATTTATCCACCTTCAATCCTATTAATTTCTCCAAAACCATTTTTTATTAATCCTAAGTTCCTTCAGCTCCTCACTAAAACTAGTGTTTCTCAGAACTTCCAGTAATTATTCATGTCTTTCTTTGTGAAGACAGAAGCAAAATACAAATTTAGTTCCTCGACCAGTTCTTTGTTCCCCGTTATGAATCCTTTTCTCTTTACATACCGATAGAAACTTTTACAGTCAGTTTTTATGTTCCCCACTAGCTTATTTTTATATTGTATTTTCCCCTTCTTAATCAATCCCTTGGTCCGGCTTTTCTGAATTTTAAACTGTTCCCAATCCTCAGTTCTATTGCATTTTCTAGCTAATTTGTATGCCTCTTCTTTGAATCTAATACTCTCTCTAATTTCCCTTGTAAGCCATGGTTTGGCCAGTTCCCTTTCTACTTTTGCGCCACATAGGAATAAACAACTTTTGGAGTTCACCTATTCGGTCCTTGAATGCCTGCCGTTGCCTGCCTACTGTCCTTCCTTTCAGTAATGTTTCCCAGTCCATGTTAGCCCGCTGATGCCTCATACCAACACAGTCACATTTATCGAGGTTCAGGACCCTGGTCTCAGAATCAACTACCTCACTTCTACCTTGATAAAGAATTCTATCATATTATGATCACTCATCCCCAAAGGTTCTCTCACAACTAAACTGCCATCTAATCCTTTCTCATTTCACAACACCCAGTCCAAGATGGCTTGTTCCCTTGTTGGTTCCTCAATGTGTTGGTCCAGAAAACCATCCCATGTACACTCCAGAAGCTCTTCGACTATTGTACTGTGATAAATTTGACTCACTTTGGTGTAAAGGAACATCAAAACAGATGCTTCTTTATCGCATGCATCTCTGACTTCCTGTCTAATGCTATTCCCATTAACATTACCATTGCAGTTAGGAAGCCAGCTATTTTATTTCCTTTCATCTTGCCAAATGGATGGAGTTGAATGTGAAGCTTAGAAAGTGATAGTAGGCCTTTAGGATGCCTTACGTAGAAATTGTGCAATTGAATGGTTTGGCAGGCCACTTCATGTGGTGATGTGATGCAGATAAGACATATGTAGCGCAGACCAGGAAGGGCTGGCACAATCCCTTCCACAAATGCAATTAGTAAACCAGTTGGATTTTTACAACATGCTGGTAGCTTTTATGACCATTTCCCCCACCCTCAATTTATGGTGCTAGGCACAAGTTACAACACGATTTGTTGGTTTCAATTTAATAAATTGCCATGAAAGAGCTTAACTTGTGACTCTGGGCTGCCTTTCCAGGGCCACAGTCACTATACAATTGCAGCCATGTATGGCATCCTGAACTGCTATTGAGTTCAGATATTATACCAATAAAATTAGAGTCAGCCAATTTGTAACAAAAGCAGCTGACCTAATTTCAACACACATTGTTTTGTTGTAAAATATACATTTTGAGCACCCAATTCATTTTTTCCAATTAAGGGGCAATTTTGCATGGCCAATCCACCTAACCTGCACATCTTTGTGTTGGGGGGGGGGGGGGGGGGGGGGGGGGGTGAAACCCACGTAAACACGGGGAGAATATGCAAATTCCACACAGACAGTGACCCAGAGCTGGGATCAAACAAAGAACAACAAAGAACAAAGAACAAAGAAATGTACAGCACAGGAACAGGCCCTTCGGCCCTCCAAGCCCGTGCCGACCATACTGCCCGACTAAACTACAATCTTCTACACTTCCTGGGTCCGTATCCTTCTATTCCCATCCTATTCATATATTTGTCAAGATGCCCCTTAAATGTCCCTATCGTCCCTGCTTCCACTACCTCCTCCGGTAGCGAGTTCCAGGCACCCACTACCCTCTGCGTAAAAAACTTGCCTCGTACATCTACTCTAAACCTTGCCCCTCTCACCTTAAACCTATGCCCCCTAGTAATTGACCCCTCTACCCTGGGGAAAAGCCTCTGACTATCCACTCTGTCTATGCCCCTCATAATTTTGTATACCTCTATCAGGTCGCCCCTCAACCTCCTTCGTTCCAGTGAGAACAAACCGAGTTTATTCAATCGCTCCTCATAGCTTATGCCCTCCATACCAGGCAACATTCTGGTAAATCTCTTCTGCACCCTCTCTAAAGCCCCCACATCCTTCTGGTAGTGTGGCGACCAGAATTGAACACTATACTCCAAGTGTGGCCTAACTAAGGTTCTACACAGCTGCAACATGACTTGCCAATTCTTATACTCAAATATAAGAACCCTGGGGGGTTGGCTCTGGATCGAACCTGGGACCTTGGCGCTGTGAGGCAGCACTGCTAACCTCTGCGCCACCGTGCTGTCCTTCAACACGCGTTCTTATACAAGGAAAATATATTGTGAAGGAGTTAATTACCTACATCCGTCAGTCTGCGCCAGGGAGAAGTGAAGAAATATTAAACAAGGGTCAGAAATTGGATAAGGCCCATGGAATTGGTGGCATGGTCGCAATGTCACGAAACTGGTCATCTGGGGGCCCAGGCTAATACACTGGGGACATGGGTTCAAATTGAATTTAAATTCAATTTTTAAAATCTGGAATTATAAAGCTAGTCTCGGCAATGGTCACCATGACAACTATCATTGATTGTTGTAAAAACCTATCTGGTTCACTAATGCTCTTTCGGGAAGGAAATCTGCCATCCTGACCCAGTCTGGCCTAAATGTGACTGCAGGCCCACAGCAGTGTGGTTGAATCTTAATTGCCTCTGAACTGCCTCTTATCTCCCCTCTGACCACCACCTTCAACGCTTCCCAGAAAGTGTCAGGAGAAACCTCCCCATTCTGATCAAACTACACATAGTTCTCGATGGCTGAGGCTACCTTCTTGCAAAACACCTCGTCTGCCAGGAACGCTGATAACGCCCACAGGAGCCGCTGGACTGGACCTGTTTCTATCCTCACGTCCACATAATGTGGCACATGGTCTGATATCGCTATCGCAGTATATTCCGCCCCTACAATCCCCCAAAGGAGTAACGATTTCCCCACCATGAAAATCTTTTTTCCGGGAGTATACCCGATGTACGTGGGACAAGGAGGAAAACTCCCTCTCTTCCAGATGCCTAAACTGCCACGGATCCACCACCGCCCCCCCATCTGTTTCATGAATACGCCCAGTTCCTTTGCCTTTTCCAAGATTACTAACGACTTGAGGCTTAATCTGCCCATCTTCAGTTCCAAAAAGCACGAAAATGATGGGGCCAAGGTGGGGGGAAAACGCCAGATGTTCCCTTCTGATTTTGCACGCCACCTCCTTCAGGTAAAGTTGACTAAATACAAGGGAGGACATTTTAAATATATTAATATATTTGATGCAGATTTAGAGTACAGAACCCACAATTCATTTGTACTTAATCTTAGAACATAATTGTGAAAGGCACTTTCATATCAGAGCTTGCCTGGTAAGTGTCTATTGCACGTGGCTCTGCTCCTTATTCATTCAGCAACAGGTGCTGGGCTCCACTGTAACAGGCAGGATGTGTTTTGAGTTTATTTTTGTGGAGCAGGATGCCTTAAACCAATTGCTGATTCCAGGCAGATGTTTTTATGGCACTTTGCTGCTTTTCAATTCCCTATAGGTTCCACGATTTATACACAGACAGCAAATAGAGAATCAAACATCAGGGGCGTCATTCTCCGACCCCCCGCCGGGTCGGAGAATGGCCGTTGGCCGCCGTGAATCCCGCCCCCGCCCCCGCCGAAGTCTCCGAAGGGAGAAAAGTCGGCGGGGCGTTAATGGCGCCGCTGCCGCGGAGAATGTCACGGGTCTGCGCAAGGCAGCCGATTTTCGGCCTGCCGATATTCTCCCTTCCGGATGGGCCGAAGTCCCGTCGACGTGATGACCGTTCACGTCGACGTGAATCAAACCTCCTTTTCATCGGCGTGACCCGGTGCTCCAGGCTCACGCCGACCAGCGAGGAGGTGAGTGACGGCCTGGGGGGTTGGCTCTGGGCAGGAAATGGCGTGGCCGCAGACTGATTGCGTGAGGAGAGGTGTGTCTCGGCTTGTGTGTGTGTGTGTGCGGCGGGGGGGGGGGGGGGGTGGTTAGAGTAGGCTGGGCTCCGGGGGAGTGCCGGGAGGGGGTCCGTGCCGGGGTGGAGGTTGGGAGGGGTCCGTGCCGGGGTGGAGGTTGGGGGTTGGGGGGGGGTCCGTGCTGGGGTGGAGGTTGGGGAGGGGGTCCGTGCTGGGGTGGAGGTTGGGGGTTGGGGGGGGGGGGGGGTCCGTGCTGGGGTGGAGGTTGGGGAGGGGGTCCGTGCCGGGGTGGAGGTTGGGGGGGTGTCCGTGCTGGGGTGGAGGTTGGTGGTTGGGGGGGGTCCGTGCTGGGGTGGAGGTTGGGGGGGGGGGTCCGTGCCGGGGTGGAGGTTGGGGGTTGGGGGGGGTCCGTGCCGGGGTGGAGGTTGGGGGGGGGTCCGTGCTGGGGTGGAGGTTGGGGAGGGGGTCCGTGCTGGGGTGGAGGTTGGGGGTTGGGGGGGGGGGGTCCGTGCTGGGGTGGAGGTTGGGGAGGGGGTCCGTGCCGGGGTGGAGGTTGGGGGGGTGTCCTTGCTGGGGTGGAGGTTGGTGGTTGGGGGGGGTCCGTGCTGGGGTGGAGGTTGGGGGGGGGGTCCGTGCCGGGGTGGAGGTTGGGGGGGGGTCCGTGCTGGGGTGGAGGTTGGGGAGGGGGTCCGTGCCGGGGTGGAGATTGGGGGGGGGGTCCGTGCTGGGGTGGAGGTTGGTGGTTGGGGTGGGTCCGTGCTGGGGTGGAGGTTGGGGGGGGGGTCCGTGCCGGGGTGGGGGTTGGGGGGGGGGGTCCGTCCTGGGGTGGAGGTTGGGGAGGGGGTCCGTGCTGGGGTGGAGGTTGGGGGGGGGGGGGTCCGTGTCAGGGTGGTGGTTGGGGGTTGGGGGGGGGTCCGTGCTGGGGTGGAGGTTGGGGGCTGGGGGGGGGTCCCTGCCGGGGTGGAGGTTGGGGTTTGGGGAGGGGGTCCGTGCCGGTGTGGAGGTTGGGGGGAGGGGGTCCGTGCTGGGGTGGAGGTTGGGGGTTGGGGGGGGTCCGTGCTGGGGTGGAGGTTGGGGGGGGGTCCGTGCTGGGGTGGAGGTTGGCGGTTGGGGGGGGTCCGTGCTGGGGTGGAGGTTGGGGAGGGGGTCCGTGCTGGGGTGGAGGTTGGGGGGGGTCCGTGCCGGGGTGGAGGTTGGGGGTTGGGGGGGGGGGGGGGGGTCCGTGCCGAGGAGGGTGATGTGAGGGCAAATGAGTTGGTCCACCTGGCCAGGTGCCAGCCTCCAACAGTTGGACCCATGCGGTCCATGCCACCTGGCTAGGGGGAGGAGGGGATATGGGCAATGATGACATGTCGCCGTTCCCCTCCCCCCCACCAGGCCGTCATGTTTTCAGACCATCCAGCGATGTTGGCCGCCGTGGTGGCAGCCGCTCATGTCTATGTTGCCCTGGATGAGGAGGAGGAGGAGGAGCGTGCCAGAGAGGCGGCGCAGGCTGCCGCAGAGGGGCAGGCGGCAGCCACCCAGGCTGGAGGGACACCTGACCGACAGGACGAGGAGGGGGAGGAGGATGTCGCGGCCCCACGGCAACGGAGGCACCCGAGGGCGCCCCGGCAGTCATACCAGGACCTCACGGACCGGGAATGCAGGAGGAGACTCCGGATGAGTCGGGAAACCGTGGCACACATCTGCCACCTGCTGGCACACCTGTCACCGCGTGGCACTGGCGGGGGACACCCTCTCCCCGTGTCCGTCAAGGTTACGGTGGCCCTGAACTTTTATGCAACGGGGTCATTCCAGGCACCGAGTGGGGACCTGTCCGGCATATCGCAGACATCGGTGCACCGGTGCATCCGGGCAGTGACAGATGCCCTTTATGCCATGGCGCACCGCTACATCCGCTTCCCCGTGGACCGGGCCAGCCAAGATGCCCGGGCCGTGGGCTTCTCTGCCGTTGCCGGATTCCCCATGGTCCAGGGCGCGATCGATGGGATGCACGTCGCCGTGCGGCCACCTGCAGATTACAGGGTCGTGTTCACTAATAGGAAGGGGACCTATTCGATGAACGTACAGGTGGTCTGCGACCACCGCATGATGATCCTGCACGTCTGCGCCCGTCACCCAGGCAGTGTACACGACTCATTCGTGTTGTCGCGGTCATCCATCCCCGGCATGTACGAGGGACGCCATCCCCGGCTGAGGGGCTGGTTGCTGGGCGACAGGGGCTACCCATTGCGATCGTGGCTGATGACGCCTATACGGAGGCCACGCAATGAGGCGGAGAACCGCTACAATGATGCCCATGTAGCGACAAGGGGAGTGATCGAGAGGTGCTTTGGCGTGCTGAAGATGCGTTTCAGGTGCCTGGACCTCTCTGGGGGCGCCCTCCAGTATCGGTCAGATAGGGTCGGCCGCATCATTGTGGTGTGCTGCGTCCTGCACAACATAGCCCAGCAGAGGGGCGATGTGCCGCAGGCAGAGGAGGGCGGAGTGGAGGAGCAGCAGGAAGAGGCGCAGTCCTCCCCAGATGAGGGGGATGGGGGCAATGGTCAGGGCAGACGGGCTAGACACAGGCGGGTGGCTGTCCACCGTTACCGGCTGGCCCAGCGGGCACGGGACAGACTGATAGCCGCCCGCTTCACTGACTAGATGGGCGTGGGAATCGGGTAGTATGGCCACAGACCGCACACCATGGCAACAGCCGACCACCCACACCCCCCACCCAGCACCCTCACCCCCCTCCCCAACCCCACACACCCCACCCGCATGCACACCACCCACCCCCCCAACTGCCGATCCACCGGCGGCACAACGGGCCGGGCTCACCCAGTTGCGGGTGGACGCGTGTCTATCGCAGGCCATGGAGGATGATGACAACCCGCCCTGCGATGAGCTCCTGGCTCTACATCGTTGGACTATGTCTGACCCATGGCCACAGTACCACCATCCACCCGGACCATCCCTGCATGCGGCTGTGACACTGCAGCGCACGGTCCCGTCCTCTGCCCGGGGGATGTTGATGGCGGCCCAGGGGGAAGGGGGCAGACTCACCTGGGGCTGAGGTAAGACCACCCGTCACACACACACTTGCGCTCAACGTACATGACACGCCCGCACACTTTGGACAGAGCACAAAGGCAGCTTCGGTAGGTGTAACATTGACTTTAATAACCAAAGGAGTTCATGCACGTGCCCTAGCCCCTAAAACTCATCTGTGCCCTCACCCGTGCCAACTTACTCAGTGTCTAATTGTTTGGCCTTACGGGCCCTTTGACTACGTCTACGTGGTTCCCCAGACGGTACAGCAGAACTGGAGGTGGACTCCTGTGATTCCTGCCCTCTGACACTGGATCCCTTTGGCGGCCGTTTCCTGGGGCGTCCTGGCCTAGATGGGCCAGGCTGCGGCCCGGGCGACTGGGATGGCGAGCTGCCAGCCTGTCCTGCCCGTTGCCCATCCGATGCACCTGGGACGGAAGGGGGGGGGGGGGGGGGGGGCGGAGTCCGAGGTGTCGCGGTGTACCGGGACCTCCCCTACAGAGGGAGCCGGGACGGACCACACCACCTCCTCCTCCCTCGGGGTGCCCGATGGCCCCCAGGCCTCTATATGGGTGGGGGATGCGAACGGACTGGCCATCCGACGCCCCCCCGACATCTGGCGCTTCCAGTCCTGGAGGCCCGTGCTGGTATTGACAGGGGTCTGCAGGTTTGCAGCCATGGAGCCCAGGGGGTTGGCAAACCCTGCCTGTGACAGTGCGACGCCGGCTCACACATGGCCACTGGCGCCGATGCCCTCAGCGATGGCCTGCTGAGACTGGGCCATGGCCTGCTGAGACTGGGCCATGGCCTGCTGAGACTGGGCTATGGCGTTGAGCGCCTCTGCCATCTGGCGCTGGCACTGGCTCATGGCCTCCTGTGAGAGGGCAGCCATTTCCTGGGCCACAGACGCCGCCTGCACGGAAGGCCCCAGGCCTCGCAAACCATTCCCCATGTCTGACACCGTCGCACCCATTGCCTCCACCGCGGACGCCACCCGTGCGGTGTCAGCCTGGGTGGCACGCATGACCGGGACCACTCCCAGCTCCTGGACGCGGGTGGACTCCTCCACCTGCGACCGCAGCCGCCGCAAGCCACCCGTCACCCTATTCGCTCGTCTCCGTGTCGGTGGTTGCATCGGATCTATGTGTGAGTGTGGTAACTGCAGGAACCCGGGATCCATCTGGGCGGCAGATGTTCGCTTGGCCTGGGCTGCCCTCCGACCGCCCGGTCCCTCTGCTGCTCCTACCTCCACCTGCTGTACCGGGACGGCTGTGTTGTGCGCACCAGTGAGTGTACCAGACGCCTCATCACTAAAGTGCCCAACCGTGGTGAGTGTTTCTGCGATGGTGGAGGGTGTTGGTGACAGCAGTGGTGTTGTGTCGTGCTCTTCGTCCCACTCTGACTCCATGGCACTTTGGGGTGGGGGGTTCGTCTCCACCCATCCACTCTGAGTCACTGTCCGGTATTTCGTCTTCCCGGGTAGGGGTGTCCTGGGTAGTGCTGTCCCGGGTAGTGCTGTCCCGGGTAGTGCTGTCCCGGGTAGGGGTGTCCTGGATAATGGTGTCCTGGGTAGTGGTGTCCTGGCTCGGATGTGACGGGGGCCTGTGGCTGCCCCTCTCATCGCTGGGTGGTCGCTCCCGCACGTGACGGGGGTGTCATCTCCCTGTTGCTCCAGGTCTCTCCGTCTCCCGTGGTGTGCGAGGGGCATCCTGCGGGCGTCGCATGCTGGAGGGTCCGGGTCTCTCCGTCTCCCGTGGTCTCCGAGGGGCATCCTGCGGGCGTCGCATGCTGGAGGGTCCCGGTCTCTCTGTCTCCCCTGGTCTCCGAGGGGCATCCTGCGGGCGTCGCATGCTGGAAGGTGCGGGTCTCTCCGTCTCCTGTGGTCTCCGAGGGGCATCCTGCGGGCGGTGTGCATCTGTGGGGATGGGTGCCTGGATGTTTGGTCCTGCGATACACAGTGATCAGGTGATACGGGGAGGGGGATATAGGGGAGGGGGGATATAGGGACGGGCTGTTGGTGGCTCACTTGCTCGTGGGCCCCCGACCTCTGCATCAGCAACCTCCCGGTCCTCAGGTCCGCCAGCCAGTTCCAGGGCCCTTTCCTCGTGTACGGTCAGTGGCCTCTCATCAGCGGGCCCTCCTCCAGTCCTCACATGCTCCCTATTGTTGTGTGCGCGCTTCTCCTGTGGGGGGGGGGGGTGGTGGCAGGGGTAAAAGGCAACAGTGTTAGGCAGGTATATGAATGCACGCCATCGGTTGCACGTGCATTGCAGAGGTTAAGGTTAGGGCTGGATTCACTTGGGGATATGGGGGAGGGGGGATATGGGGGAGGGGGGATATGGGGGAGGGGGGATATGGGGAGGGGGGGATATGGGGGAGGGGGGGATATGGGGGAGGGGGGGATATGGGGGAGGGGGGATATGGGGGAGGGGGGATATGGGGGAGGGGGGAATATGGGGGAGGGGGGATATGGGGGAGGGGGGATATGGGGGAGGGGGGATATGGGGGAGGGGGGATATGTGGGAGGGGGGATATGTGGGAGGGGGGATATGGGGGAGGGGGATATGGGGGAGGGGGGATATGGGGGAGGGGGGATATGGGCGATATGGGGGAGGGGGATATGGGGGATATGGGGGAGGGGGGATAAGGGGGATATGGGGGAGGGGGGATATGGGGAGGGGGGATATGGGGGAGGGGGGATATGGGGGAGGGGGGATATGGGGGAGGGGGGATATGGGGGAGGGAGGATATGGGGAGGGGGGATATGGGGGAGGGGGGATATGGGGGAGGGGGGATATGGGGGAGGGGGGATATGGGGGATATGGGGGAGGGGGGATATGGGGGAGGGGGGATATGGGGGAGGGGGGATATGGGGGAGTGGGGATATGGGGAGGGGGGATATGGGGGAGGGGGGATATGGGGAGATATGGGGGATATGGGGGAGGGGGGATATGGGGGATATGGGGGAGGGGGATATGGGGGAGGGGGGATATGGGGGAGGGGGATATGGGCGATATGGGGGAGGGGGGATATGGGCGATATGGGGGAGGGGGGATATGGGGGAGGGGGGATATGGGGAAGGGGGGATATGGGGGAGGGGGGATATGGGGGAGGGGGGATATGGGGAGGGGGGATATGGGGGAGGGGGGATATCGGGGAGGGGGGATATGGGGGAGGGCGGATATGGGGGAGGGCGGATATGGGGGAGGGCGGATATGGGGGAGGGGGGATATGGGGGAGGGGGGATATGGGGGAGTGGGGATATGGGGGAGGGGGGATATGGGGGAGGGGGGATATGGGGGAGGGGGGATATGGGGAGATATGGGGGAGGGGGGATATGGGGGATATGGGGGAGGGGGATATGGGGGATATGGGGGAGAGGGGATATGGGGGAGGGGGGATATGGGGGAGGGGGGATATGGGGGAGGGGGGGATATGGGGGAGGGGGGATATGGGGGAGGGGGGATATGGGGGAGGGGGGATATGGGGGATATGGGGGAGGGGGGATATGGGGAGGGGGGATATGGGGGATATGGGGGAGTGGGGGATATGGGGGAGGGGGGATATGGGGGAGTGGGGGATATGGGGGAGTGGGGGATATGGGGGAGGGGGGATATGGGGGATATGGGGAGGGGGGATATGGGGGATATGGGGAGGCTCACCCTGTCTGCTCTGACGAGGTCGTTCACCTTCTTGTGGCACTGGGTGCCTGTCCGTGGTGTCAGGGCCACAGCGGTGACGGCCTCTGCCACTTCCCTCCACAGACGCCGGCTGTGGCGTGGGGCAACTCTGCGGCCGTGCCCGGGATACAGGGCGTCCCTCCTCTGCTCCACCGCGTCCAGGAGCGCCTCCACATCGCGTGACTCGAACCTCGGGGCTGAGCGACGGCCAGCCATCCAGTCGGGTGTTGCGGTCGGGTGTTCTGGTCGGGTGGGGGGGAGCTGCGCGGCCTTATGAGCCGTCACGCCGTGCAGCGCGTATGACGCTGCACGGCATGAACCACTGCGCAAGCGCGGATCCCGTTACGTCGCTGCTAGCCCATTTCGGGCTGGAGACTATCGTCTCATTTTTATGACGTGACGCAAGTGGGATTTGCGCCGTTTTTTGCGCCGATCGGCGGACTTTCCGCCGATAACGGAGAATTTCGCCCCAGTTGTCTGTATTCCAGTAAAGCGCACAGTACCATATATAGCACACTGCCTCAAGCACCAGAACTGGAGAGGTGCAACACAATTACGCATGCTGAACCTCTCTGCCTTTGGGTATCTCTGCATTGCCCCTCTATTGCAGAATGTATGTAGTGCTTTAAGGAGGGTGGAAGGTTGAGTGCATCTATTCCCTGATGGTGTTGTCAAGTTCTTGCAATGATAATAGAATAGAATAGAATAGAATTTACAGTGCAGAAGGAGGCCATTCGGCCCATCGAGTCTGCACCGGCTCTTGGAAAGAGCACCCTACCCAAGCCCACACCTCCACCCTATCCAAGCCCACACCTCCACCCTAGCCCCATAACCCAGTAACCCCACCCAACACCAAGGGCAATTTTGGACACTAATGGCAATTTATCATGGCCAATCCACCTAACCTGCACATCTTTGGACTGTGGGAGGAAACCGGAGAGCATCCGGAGGAAAGCCACGCACACACGGGGAGAATGTGCAGACTCCGCACAGACAGTGACCCAAGCCGGAATCGAACCTGGGACCCTGGAGCTGTGAAGCAATTGTGCTGTCCACAATGCTACCGTGCTGCCCAACATCACCGACAATCCCCTGGGAACTCTCTATTCCTGCAATCTTGGCGGTCGTGCTTCGATCACCGAGACACTCTGCTCTGGAATTCCTGTCACTCATTCTCCAACTCTCTCTCCTCCTTCAGGCACACCTTAAAAACTTGCTCTTGGCAGCATTTCTCCAAACATCCGTTCTTTCTGTTTGGCCTCAGTGTTTATCTGACTGGGCCCTCGGGTTTACCTTACGATGCCAAAGGCAATATGTAAACGCTGTTATTCTGACAGTCACAATATTGAGACCACAGCGGAGAGGCACGGATGGGATCATAGAACAAAAGTAGTCCATCGAACCTGCTCCACCACTCAATATGATCATGATGTGGAGATGTCAGTGTTGGACTGGGGTGAGCACAGTAAGAAGTCTTACTGTGTCTTACACAAGCTTTCGGAGCACTGCTCCTTCCTCAGGTGGAAGGAGCTGAGGAAGGAGCACTGCTCCGAAAGCTAGTGTTTGAAACAAACCTGTTAGACTTTAAACTGGTGTTGTTAGACTGCTTACAATATGATCATGGCTAATCAGACACTTCAATGCTTTTTACACCCAATAACGCTGGTTGTTCATCAGAAATCTATCAATCTCTGCTTTAAACATACTTAATGACTGAGCTTCCACTGGGATAGAGAATTCCAAAGATTCACAACCCTCTGTCTAATGAAATTCTCCTCATCCCGATCCCAAGTGGCATCCTCCTTATATGAAATTGTGCCCCCGCTTCGAGACTCCCCAACCAAGAGAAACACCTTCCTGTATCTTTCTTGTCTATTCCCTTCAAGTATTTTGTAGTTTTCAATGAGATCATCTCTCATTCTTCGAATACAGGCCCAGTTTTCCCAATCTCTCTTCATCGGACACACCCATCAGCCCGGGAACAATGCAGAGCAGAAACGTGCCAAGTTTCTGTGGCAGAACCTTCAAAACCCACAGCCTTGACCATCCCAAAGGACAAAAGTAGCAGAAACAAGGGAACACCACCAGCTGGAAGTTCTCTCCAAGTCACTCGCACCATCCTGACTTAAAGCCATAATACACAGGAACAGAATTAGGCCACATGTCCCATCGAGTCTGCTCCGCCATTGAATCATGGCTGATATTTTTCTCATCCCCATTCTCCTGCCTTCTCCCCATAACCCCTGAACCCCTTATTAATCAAGAACCTATCTATCTCTGTCTTAAAGGCACTTCATGATTTGGCCTCCACAGCCTTCTGCGGCAAAGAGTTCCACAGATTCACCACCCTCTGGCTGGAGAAATTCCTCTTCATGTACAGATGAAAGGATCGTCTGTTCAGTCTGTTGCTGTGCCCTCAGGTTCTAGTTTCTCTACTCGTGGAAACATCCTCTCCACATCCACCCTATCCAGGCCTCTCAGTATTCTGTAAGTTTCAATGAGGTCCTCCCCTCAGCCTTCTAAGCTCCATCGAGTACAGACCCAGTGTCCTCAACCGTACCTCATATGACAAGCTCTTCATTCCAGGGATCATTCTTGTGAACCTCCTCTGGACTCTCTCCAAGGCCAGCACATCCTTCCTTCGATACAGGGCCCCAAAGCTGCTCACAATAGATAGAATGTACAGTGCAGAAGGAGGCTATTCGGCCTGTTGAGTCTGCACCGGCTCTTGGAACGAGCACTCAGTCATTAAGCCCACACCTCCACCCTATCCCCGTAACCCAGCAACCCCACCTAAACAATATGCTCACTTGGAAATATATCAGCCGTTCCTTCACTGTCGCTGGGTTAAAATCTTGGAACTCCCCCCCCACCCCGCTAACAGCAATGTTGGTGGACCTACACCACATGGACTGCAGTGGTTTAAGAATGCAGCTCACCACCACCTTCTCAAGGGCAATTAAGGTAGATCGTACCAGCCTCAGAAAAAAATCTATTGAAGATGGAGAATGAGAAATAGGAATGATTGCATTAATATTGTGCTTTGTTTAATCAACAATTCAAAGCATTTCACGGAGCAAATGGAACAAGCATTTGAATGGTAGCCTGAATGCTAGCACTCGCACCTCTGAGTGAGTAACAGGTGTGAGTGAGGGAAGGGGCAGGGTTCAAACTCCGGTTAGTTGTCTTCTCTGGTTCCGAATTGTGGGGTGACATCTAACGGGAGACCCGTGACCGAGTGACTTTGTGATGAGACCAAACTGCTGCTCCTGGGTGGTAAGCATTTCCATTGATTACATGATTATATTGAAGGGTATTTGTCATTATGAAGAGGGCAGCTGCGTTGCTTTTTGACCTTTGCAACAGTCAATCCGAAGTGATGCAAGTGGACTTTGTAGAAAAGGATGGCTTCCAAGCGGTGATGAAAATCTGCCCATCCCTTGGATCTCAAAGTTTGAGTATAAAAATAATTTTAGTTTTAACGCAATTCAAGTTACAAAACCAGAAAATGAAAAAAATAATGTGACCGCTATGAATTCTATCATCTAAACACTGTTTTTATAAGTTGTCAACGCTGGCTAGGCCAGTGTTGCTAGTCCAGTGTTGTTGCCCATTCATAATTGCCTCTGAGAAGGTGGTGGTGAGCCACCTTAGAACATAGAACAATACAGCGCAGTACAGGCCCTTCGGCCCACGATGTTGCACCGAAACAAAAGCCACCTAACCTGCACCTTCTTGAACCACTGCAGTCCATGTGGCCCAGGCACATCCAGAGTGCTGTTAGAGAGGGAGTTTTAGAACTTTAAGCCGACAGTGAAGAAATGACAATATAGTTCACATCAGGATGGTGCACAATTAGTCCCCTATCATTCATGACTTTGAATCAGAATTGTTAGTTGTGGGTTTGCTTAGCTCTGTCTATCATATTCTGCTTCTGCTTTTTAGCATGCATGCATGTCGGCCTGTGTTGTGGCCTCACCAGGTTGTGACCTCAATTTTAGATATGGCTGGTGCTGCTTCTGGCAAGTTCTCCTACATTGCTCATTGAACCATTGACCCTCCTGCTCGATTATAATAGTAAAGTGAGGAATCTGCAGGACTGTGAGGTTTCAGACTGTAGTTGAGTACTTGCTCCTGCTGGTGGCTCACAGCACTTCATGGACGTCTGGTTTTAAGCAGCTATATCTTTTCTAAAAAAATGTAGGGACGTATGCATTGCTGGCAAGGCCAACAATGCTACCATCCTTAGTCCCCCCCGGAATCTATCCCATTTACCTCTTGTTGTGCTAAGTAACATGGTGGAAGTTGTCCTCAAATGAGACTTCATCTCCACAAGGACTGTTAGGGACAGATGCATCGAAGACCAGTAGAAGGGACAGATGCATCGAAGACCAGTAGATTGATAGGTCCAGTTTGGCAGATATGCCCTTCAGGACCTGGTCAGCTCAGGCAGTAGTGGGTGCCACCAATGCACTCTTGGTGGTGGGCATTGAAGCCACTCACCCAGAGTACATTCTGTGCCCTTGCTATCCTCAGAACCTCGTCCAAGTTGTGCTAAACATGGAGGAATATTAATTCATCAATTGAGGGAGGGGGGTAAATGGTAATCAGGGCATTTGTTACTCATGTTTGAACTGACATGAAACCTCATGGAATCTGGAGTCAATGTTGAGGACTTCCACTTAACTGTGTACCACTGTACTGCCACCACTGTCCTACTGGTGAGCCAGGCATGGTGAAGGAAGAGATTGCAACATCAGCTAAAAGATGTGATTTGGCGAATATGACTATGTCAGAACATAGAACATAGAAAATACAGCACAGAACAGGCCCTTCGGCCCACGATGTTGTGCCGAACCTTTGTCCTAGATTAATCATAGATTATCATTGAATTTACAGTGCAGAAGGAGGCCATTCGGCCCCCTGAGTCTGCACCGGCTCTTGGAAAGAGCACCCTACCTAAATTCAACACCTCCATCCAACACTAAGGGCAATTTTGGACACTAAGGGCAATTTATCATGGCCAATCCACCTACCCTGCACATCTTTGGACTGTGGGAGGAAACCGGAGCACCCGGAGGAAACCCACGCAGACACGGGGAGGACGTGCAGACTCCGCACAGACAGTGACCCAAGCCGGAATCGAACCTGGGACCCTGGAGCTGTGAAGCAATTGTGCTATCCACAATGCTACCGTGCTGCCCTTAAAAACAAATAAATCTACACCATATCATTTTACCGTAATCCATGTACCTATCCAATAGCTGCTTGAAGGTCCCTAATGTTTCCGATTCAACTACTTCCACAGGCAGTGCATTCCATGCCCCCACTACTCTCTGGGTAAAGAACCTACCTCTGATATCCCTCCTATATATTCCACCTTTCACCTTAAATTTATGTCCCCTTGTAATGGTTTGTTCCACCTGGGAAAAAAGTCTCTGACTGTCTACTCTATCTATTCCCCTGATCATCTTATAAACCTCTATCAAGTCGCCCCTCGTCCTTCTCCGTTCTAATGAGAAAAGGCCTAGCACCCTCAACCTTTCCTCGTAAGAGCTACTCTCCATTCCAGGTAACATCCTGGTAAATCTTCTTTGCACCTTTTCCAAAGCTTCCACATCCTTCCTAAAATGAGGTGACCAGAACTGTACACAGTACTCCAAATGTGGCCTTACCAAAGTTTTGTACAGCTGCATCATCACCTCACGGCTCTTAAATTCAATCCCTCTGTTAATGAACGCGAGCACACCATAGGCCTTCTTCACAGCTCTATCCACTTGAGTGGCAACTTTCAAAGATGTATGAACATAGACCCCAAGATCTCTCTGCTCCTCCACATTGCCAAGAACTCTACCGTTAACCCCGTATTCCGCATTCATATTTGTCCTTCCAAAATGGACAACCTCTCACTTTTCAGGGTTAAACTCCATCTGCCACTTCTCAGCCCAGCTCTGCATCCTATCTATGTCTCTTTGCAGCCGACAACAGCCCTCCTTACTATCCACAACTCCACCAATCTTCGTATCGTCTGCAAATTTACTGACCCACCCTTCAACTCCCTCATCCAAGTCATTAATGAAAATCACAAACAGCAGAGGACCCAGAACTGATCCCTGCGGTACGCCACTGGTAACTGGGATCCAGGCTGAATAGTTGCCATCCACCACCACTCTCTGACTTCTATTGGTTAGCCAGTTCGTTATCCAACTGGCCAAATTTCCCACTATCCCGTGCCTCCTTACTTTCTGCAGAAGCCTACCATGGGGAAACTTATCAAATGCCTTACTAAAATCCATGTACACTACATCCACTGCTTTACCTTCATCCACATGCTTGGTCACCTCCTCAAAGAATCCAATAAGATTTGTAAGGCAAGACCTACCCCTCACAAATCCGTGCTGACTATCCCTAATCAAGCAGTGTCTTTCCAGATGCTCAGAAATCCTATCCTTCAGTACCCTTTCCATTACTTTGCCTACCACTAAAATAAGACTAACTGGCCTGTAATTCCCAGGGTTATCCCGATTCCCTTTTTTGAACAGGGGCACGACGTTCGCCACTCTCCAATCCCCTGGTACCACCCCTGTTGACAGTGAGGACGAAAAGATCATTGCCAACGGCTCTGCAATTTCATCTCTTGCTTCCCATAGAATCCTTGGATATATCCCGTCAGGCCCGGGGAACTTGTCTATCCTCAAGTTTTTCAAAATGCCCAACACATCTTCCTTCCTAACAAGTATTTCCTCGAGCTTACCAGTCTGTTTCACACTGTCCTCTCCAACAATATCGCCTCTCTCATTTGTAAATACAGAAGAAAAGTACTCGTTCAAGACCTCTCCTATCTCTTCAGATTCAATACACAATCTCCCGCTACTGTCCTTGATCAGACCTACCCTCGCTCTAGTCATTCTCATATTTCTCACATATGTGTAAAAGGCCTTGGGGTTTTCCTTGATCCTACCCGCCAAAGATTGTTCATGCCCTCTCTTAGCTCTCCTAATCCCTTTCTTCAGTTCCCTCCTGGCTATCTTGTATCCCTCCAATGCCCTGTCTGAACCTTGTTTCCTCAGCCTTACATAAGTCTCCTTTTTCCTCTTAACAAGACATTCAACCTCTCTTGTCAACCATGGTTCCCTCACTCGACCATCTCTTCCCTGCCTGACGGGGACATACATATCAAGGACACGTAGCACCTGTTCCTTGAACAAGTTCCACATTTCACTTGTGTCCTTCCCTGACAGCCTATGTTCCCAACTTATGCACTTCAATTCTTGTCTGACAACATCGTATTTACCCTTCCCCCAATTGTAAACCTTGCCCTGTTGCACGCACCTATCCCTCTCCATTACTAAAGTGAAAGTCACAGAATTGTGGTCACTATCTCCAAAATGCTCCCCCACTAACAAATCTATCACTTGCCCTGGTTCATTACCAAGTACTAAATCCAATATTGCCCCTCCTCTGGTCGGACAATCTACATACTGTGTTAGAAAAGCTTCCTGGACACACTGCACAAACACCACCCCATCCAAACTATTTGATCTAAAGAGTTTCCACTCAATGTTTGGGAAGTTAAAGTCACCCATGACTACTACCCTGTGACTTCTGCACCTTTCCAAAATCTGTTTCCCAATCTGTTCCTCCACATCTCTGCTACTATTGGGGGGCCTATAGAAAACTCCTAACAAGGTGACTGCTCCTTTCCTATTTCTGATTTCAACCCATACTACCTCAGTAGGCAGATACTCCTCGAACTGCCTTTCTGCAGCTGTTATACTATCTCTAATTAATAATGCCACCCCCCCCACCTCTTTTACCACCCTCCCTAATCTTATTGAAACATCTATAACCAGGGACCTCCAACAACCATTTCTGCCCCTCTTCTATCCAAGTTTCCGTGATGGCCACCACATCGTAGCCCCAAGTACCGATCCATGCCTTAAGTTCACCCACCTTATTCCTGATGCTTCTTGCGTTGAAGTATACACACTTCAACCCATCTCCGTGCCTGCAAGTACTCTCCTTTATCAGTGTTCCCTTCCCCACTGCCTCATTACACGCTTTGGCGTCCTGAATATCGGCTACCTTAGTTGCTGGACTACAAATCCGGTTCCCATTCCCCTGCCAAATTAGTTTAAACCCTCCCGAAGAGTACTAGAAAACCTCCCTCCCAGGATATTGGTGCCCCTCTGGTTCAGATGCAACCCATCCTGCTTGTACAGGTCCCACCTTCCCCAGAATGCGCTCCAATTATCCAAATACCTGAAGCCCTCCCTCCTACACCATTCCTGCAGCCACGTGTCCAACTGCACTCTCTCCCTATTCCTAGCCTCGCTATCACGTGGCACCGGTAACAAACCAGAGATGACAACTCTGTCTGTCCTGACTTTTACCTTCCAGCCTAACTCCCTAAACTTGTTTATTACCTCCACACCCCTTTTCCTACCTATGTCGTTGGTACCAATGTGCACCACGACTTCTGGCTGCTCGCCCTCCCCCTTAAGGATCCTGAAGACACGATCCGAGACATCCCTGACCCTGGCACCCGGGAGGCAACATACCTTCCGGGAGTCTCGCTCGCGACCACAGAATCTCCTATCTATTCCCCTAACCATTGAATCTCCTACAACTATTGCTTTTCTATTCTCCCCCCTTCCCTTCTGAGCCCCAGAGCCAGACTCAGTGCCAGAGACCTAGCCGCTAGGGCCTTCCCCCGGTAGGTCATCCCCCCCCAACAGCATCCAAAACGGTATACTTGTTTTGAAGGGGAATGGCCACGAGGGATCCCTGCACTGTTTGCCTATTTGTTTTTTCCCCCTGACGGTAACCCAGCTATTCTTGTCCTGTACCTTGGGTGTGGTTACCTCCCTGTAACTCTTCTCAATCACCCCCTCTGCCTCCCGGATGATCCGAAGTTCATCCATCTTCAGCTCCAGTTCCCTAACACGGTCTTCGAGGAGCTGAAGTTGGGTGCACTTCCCGCAGGTATAGTCAGCGGGGACACCGGTGGTATCCCTCACCACCCACATCCTACAGGAGGAGCATGCAACTGGCCCAGCCTCCATCCCCTCTTACCTGACAGAATATAGCTGCCCTGTGGACTAACTAGATCTCCGCCCTCCGACTCTGCTCCCAGTCAGCTACACTTTCTGGAAACTCCTGGCTCTCTTCTCACTCTTTGCGGAAATGTCGGAAACAAAATGAAAGCAGCACCTTACTCCCTCCTCACCTAACTCCCTCGGTCATCAAACTCTTACTATAGCACTCAAAATGCACCAAATTCAGCACTCCCTCGGTCACCAAACTCTTACTATAGCACTCAAAATGCACCAAATTCAGCACTCAGTGCAAACAAAGTCTGCACTGTAGGGGATCACTTTTATACTGTGAATCTAGCCTCTGAAAACTGGCCTAATCCAATTAACTAATTAACAAGCTCCAGCTGCAAGTGCCTACAAGTAGAAGCCTGTCAGGCTGATGCTTGATCTGTCTGTAAAACAAGTTTCCAGATTTTAGTGAAGAGAACCATAAAAGATCGACTGGGCAAGGTGCACCACCATCGTATCTGGTGCCTAGGCTGAGAAAATAATTTCTGAAGCATGAATTTTTTCTTTCCTCAACAGCAGCTTAATTCTGGCATCCAGTTACAGAAGCGTTGTCATCAGCAAGCAGGTAGGCAGTCAATCAAATTGAAGTATTTTCACAGACAGTTATCTAGAAAGTTCAAAAACCTGAATCCCTACACTTTTAAATTTTCAGCTAAGACAATAAATGTGAATGGCTTGATTAAAATAGAAGCTAAAAATTACATGTGCAAAAAAAATGAAGAATGTCTTATAATGGAGAGATGTTGCATTCAGAAACTATAAAATTGCACCTTCAGTCTGTTTAGCAGAAATTATGAACTTCGTATGACGATAAAAAAACCCTATTACAGCTCAATCAACAAGGCATGACTTTTTCTCATGACTTTTTACAGTGAGACTAAAGCATGAGTGAAAATTCTCATTAATTCAATTGATTTTCCATGGATTGCAGTTTGAGGCGCAGAAGGGTTTCACGGTTCAAATGAATGTTGTCGCGGTCAAGGTACAAGTGGGCGGCACAGTGGTTAGCACTGCTGCATCACAGGGATCACCACATCTCGGGTGACTGTCTGTGTGAAGTTTGCACTTCCTTCCCATGTCTGTGTGGGTTTCCTTCGGGTGCTCTAGTTTCCTTCCACAGTCCAAAGAAGTGCAGGTTAGGTAGACTGCCCATGCTAAAATTGCCCCTTAGTGTCCAGAGATGTGCAGGATAGGGCGGGGTGAATGGAGGAATGGACATGGGTAGGGTGCTCTTTTGGAGAGTCGGTGCAGACCCGATGGGCCAAATTGCTTCCTTCTGCACTGTAGGGGTTCTATGATTCCAGGAAGTGGACTTTGTTGCAGAAGCAGAATTGGATTCAACGAGGAACAAATACATGGTTATAGTTAGAGCAGCCTTCCCCAAACACACTACCTCACACTTGTCCGGATTGAACTCCATTTGCCATTGTTCTGCCCATCTGAGTAGATCATTGAAGCCCCAGCGCCAAAAACTCACAACCCTGAACAGACATCATCCTCAAATCCAACTGAGGTCGAGGATAACGAGTCCATGGATATCTAGTAGTGAGCATTGTTAACCTACAGCTGGGAAGAGATACACAGGAAGTGTACAACGGACATCCAAAAGTTGTCAAGACAGGCAAAATAGTCATGCATTTTGAGTGTTAAAATGTTATGTGATGGAAATGCCATACATCACTTTTAGTTCTTCATGCTGTTTCCATTTTCTCCCACATACACCATTGCTCAAAGATTGCCTCTTAAAATGTGGACCCTCTTTGTCCAAAGGTGCATTGCCTACTTTGGCACTATGAAACGAAAACGAAACGAAAATTGCTTAGTGGCACAAGTAGGCTTCAAATGAAGTTACTGTAAAAAGCCCCTAGTCGCCACATTCCGGCGTCTTATCGGGGAGGCTGGTACGGGAATTGAACCCCCGCTTCTGGCCTGCCTTGGTCTGCTTTAAAAGCCAGCTATTTAGCCCAGTGCTAAACCAGCCCCTAAGCCACAGAATGTAGAAAGACCTCTGATCGATATTGAGCAAGGCCCTCCTTGCCAAGTTAGTGGTAGAAAACCTACAACTGATCTCAGAATCCTTAGACTGCACAGAGAGTTAGAGACTGAGCATAGACCAAATCCCAAATTGTCATCTAGGGATCTCCACTGGAATGTGTGCGTGTGGACATAGGATGAATATAAGACCGGTTGTGATAGAAAGATTATACATTCAAAATGCCTGCCAACACTTATTGCCTATCCTCATTCATGAAAAATGGCCACGTGAACAAGGCATTAGAGAGCGACACATAGAACCATGCCTCAGAAAAAGTCAACATCTTTAGCAGATGGAAAGATGAAGGTTGTGAAAAAACTACATTAAAATCTGCTTTCATTGTAAAATACAAGAGAAACATATCAGGTCCTCACCAGTAACACACTGAAGACTACAACCAATACCACAATTAGATTCTGGTGAAACATTAAAATCAGTTTCCAGAAAATTCCAAAACATTTAATATCCAAAACTAAGCAAAAGTTTCTAACTAATGTGAATACAAACAAAAACAAATATTTCCCTAGTTAGAAATTTAAAAAGCCATGTTTGGAGAAGGATTGACTGGATCATAGAATCATAGAATTTACAGTGCAGAAGGAGGCCATTCGGCCCATCGAGTCTGCACCAGCTCTTGGAAAGAGCACCCTACCCAAGGTCCACACCTCCACCCTATCCCCATAACCCAGTAACCCCACCCAACACTAAGGGCAATTTTGGACACTATGGGCAATTTAGCATGGCCAAGCCACCTAACCCGCACATCTTTGGACTGTGGGAGGAAACCGGAGCACCCAGAGGAAACCCACGCACACACGGGGAGAATGTGCAGACTCCGCACAGACAGTGACCCAAGCCGGGAATCAAACCTGGGACCCTGGAGCTGTGAAGCAATTGTGCTATCCACAATGCTACCGTGTTACCCCAGTGTACATTACACTAGCATTAAGGATGGGATTACATAAATTGTACTTTAACCATCATTCAAACTATAAATAGCAGCTAAAAAGACAGGTTAGGTTGATGTGAAAATTAGCTATCTTATCCAGGTGAGTGTTCTAGTAACTTACTAAATTCCTTTTGGATCTTTTGTAGGTCTTCAAAATCTAGAAACATGGCATGACCAGAATACAGCAAGATTGAGGACTATTTAAGTTCAGAGGGAGTTAACATTTCCATCTTTAATAATGTTATCAAGAAAAACTGAATGCAGCTTTCAACAGTCCTTTCCACCCATCAGACCTATTAAAACTATAGTCCTATGCTTCTCAAATGAAATGTGTACAAAATAGCCCATTTCAAATTTTGCTTAATTTGAGGTATCCTCATATCACAGAGTGTAGTTTTATAAATTTCAGAGTTGCCTTTTTCCTGGTTTAAAAGATAGAACTTGGACTTCCGGGTGCGGCTATGCAGAGCTAGGTCGCATATTCGGCAGCTCCTGCTTGGAACGGACTTTTGGGCTCTTTTACAGGGCCCCCACGGCATTTGTTTGACATTTCCCGGTGTGGGAAGAAGGCTGCAATATTCCCCCGACAGTGTCCCCCAGGAAGGGTATGTCTCTTGGTTGCCAGACACACGCAGAAACAGTAAAAGATTTGGCTGCAACTGCAGGATAAACAGGGCCTCTTCCAGCATGCAGGCGGGGGAAGGGCAAGCTTAAAGCTGCAAGCTGACCTGAGGGCCTGTATCAAAGTGAATTCTAGCAGCAGAGGGAACAACTGTGAAAAGACCTCATCAAGGCCACTGAAGGGACTTCCGGTTGCGGTGATGCCTAGCTAGCCGCACGCTTCGGCGGCTCCAGCTCCGACGGAACTTCGGGCTCTTTTAAGAGCCCCAACGGGGAATTTTTCGACGACGCAACCCGGTGTGGGGCGTGTGAGAAGGGAGTCCCCCCCCCAAACGAAGGAGGAAAAAACCGGCGGCGGCGGCTGCAGCGCGAGGAATCGTCGACCAAAGGGTCAGAAAGAGAGAAGTACAAGATGGCGGCGGAGAAAGCGCAGGCGACATGGGGGCCTGAGCATGAAATTGTGAGACGGTGCGTGGAGCTGCTGAAGAGGGAGGTGCTGACCCCGTTGCTACAGGCAATTGAGGGGCTCAAGGAGACATTAAAGACCCAGGAGACAGAGCTCCGTGTGGTGGAGCAGAAGGTGACAGATATTGAGGACGAGATCCTGGGCCTGGCGGTTAAGACACAGACGCACGAGGCACTTCATAAAAAGTGTACTGAAAGGATCGAAGCCCTAGAAAATGGAGCGCGAAGGAAGAACCTTCGGATACTGGGTCTCCCTGAGGGTGTGGAAGGAGTGGACTGTGGAGCGTACGCAAGTACGATGCTGAGCTCACTGATGGGTGCTGAGGCCCCTACGGGCCCCTTGGAGGTGGAGTGGGCAAATCGGATTCCGGCGAGAAGACCAAAAGCGGGAGAACCACCCAGGGCGATAATCGTGCGATTTTACCGCCTTAAGGATAGAGAAGAGGTCCTGAGATGGGCTAAAAAGGTGCGGAGTAGCAGATGGGAGAATGCAGTGGTACGGGTATACCAGGATTGGAGTGCGGCGGTGGCGAGAAGGAGGGCGAGCTTCAACCGAGCCAAAGAGGTGTTGCATAAAAGGAAGGTGAAGTTCGGGATGCTGCAGCCGGCAAGACTATGGGTCACGTATCAGGAGAGACACCATTATTTCGAGACGGCGGAGGAAGCATGGACCTTCATCAAAGAAGAGAAATTGGATCGGAACTGAGGGACTGATGCTGCAGGAAATGTTATTGTTAATGTTACGGTGGAAGTTAATTGAGAAGTAAACAGGGAAGGGGGGAGACATTGGGGAAATGTGGGCGCCGGTGAGGGGGGAAAGACGGGACATAGTTGGAGAATGGGGAAGGGGAGGGGGAGGGGAAAGGGAGCTGCGCCATAAGAGGCGGGTCAGGTAAAGGGATGTTCCCGCACCAGAAAGAATAAGGCGGGAAGACAGGCGCAAGGCGGATGGGAGTTCCCCACATGGGGGGGGTCGAGGAGTGAGCAGGAGTAACCGGGGTCAGTTGAAGTCAGCTGACTTACGGAAGTAATATGGGGGGAGCAATCATGCTAGAAAGAGATCTAGATGGGAGGGGGGGAGGGAGGGGGAGGGGGGGGGGGGGGGACAACTGGGTTGCTGCTGCGGAAATCCAAAAGGAAATGGCTAAAGAGTGGGTGGGCGGGGATGGTGTGCGACGCTGGGGGAGCGAGCGGGAGCGCGGAGGCGGGATATGGGACTGGCCTAGAGAAGGTAATGGCTAGTCGACACGGGAGGGGGGCAGGTAGCCCCCTAGTGAGGCTGATCACGTGGAACGTGAGAGGCCTGAACGGACCGATAAAAAGGGCCAGATTGAAAGGACTAAGGGCAGACGTGGTTATGCTCCAAGAGACGCACCTAAAGGTGGCGGACCAAGTTAGGCTAAGGAAAGGATGGGTGGGACAGGTGTTCCACTCAGGACTGGACGCAAAGAATAGAGGGGTGGCCATTTTGGTGGGGAAACAGGTCGCATTTGAAGCAAAGAACATCGTAGCAGATAGCGGAGGTAGATATGTAATGGTGAGTGGCAGGCTGGAGGGAATGGAGGTCGTGTTGGTTAACGTGTATGCCCCAAACTGGGACGATGCGGGATTTATGAGACGGATGCTGGGGCGTATACCGGACCTGGAGGTAGGAAACTTGATTTTAGGAGGGGACTTTAATACGGTGCTGGACCCGGGGCTAGATAGATCCAGCTCAAGGACCGGAAGAAGGCCGGCAGCGGCCAAGGTACTTAAGGGGTTTATGGACCAAATGGGGGGAGTGGATCCATGGCGATTTCTTAGACCTAGGGCTAGGGAGTTTTCCTTCTTCTCCCATGTCCATAAAGTGTACTCCCGGATAGATTTTTTTGTTTTGGGAAGGTCGTTGATCTCTAGGGTGGAAGAAGCTGAGTACTCAGCCATAGCGGTTTCGGATCATGCCCCACATTGGGTGGACCTGGAATTAGGAGAGGAAAGGGAGCAGAGAACACTCTGGCGATTAGATGTGGGACTGATGGCGGATGAGGGAGTGTGTGCAAGAGTGCGGGGGTGTATTGAGAGATATCTGGAGGTCAATGACGACGGCGAGGTCCCTGTGGGAGTGGTATGGGAAGCACTAAAAGCGGTGGTCAGAGGAGAGCTGATCTCCATTGGGGCCCACAAAAGGAAAACAGAGGCCAAGGAAAGGGATAGATTACTGGGGGAGATTTTAAGGTGGACAGGGAATTTGCAGAGACCCCGGAGGAGGAGCTGTACAGGGAGAGGAGACGACTCCAGACCGAGTTTGACCTTCTGACCACCAGAAAGGCGGAGGTACTGTGGAGGAAGGCACAGGGGAGGAGGTATGAATATGGGGAAAAGGCGGGTCGCCTGTTGGCTCATCAATTGCGAAAGAGGGCAGCAGCGAGGGAGATAGGAGGAATTAGAGACAAAAGGGGAGACACGGTGCGAAGGGCAGGAAAGATAAATGAGGTGTTCAAGACCTTCTATGAGGAACTGTATAGGTCTCAACCCCCAGAGGGAGAGGAGGGGATGCAGCAGTTCCTGGACCAATTGAGGTTCCCGAAAGTGGAGGAGCGGGGGGTGGTAGGCCTGGGGGCACCGATTGGGGTGGACGAGGTTATTAAGGGACTGGGAAGCATGCAAGCAGGGAAGGCCCCAGGACCAGACGGGTTCCCGGTGGAGTATTACAGAAAATATGTGGACTTGTTGGCCCCGTTGATGGTGAGGACGTTCAATGAGGCCAGGAAAGGGGGGACTCTACCCCCGACGATGTCGGAGGCGACGATATCGTTAATTTTGAAAAGGGATAAAGATCCGTTGCAGTGCGGGTCCTATAGACCCATTTCATTGTTGAACGTGGACGCCAAATTGTTGGCAAAGGTACTGGCATCGAGGATAGAGGACTGTGTCCCGGGGGTGGTGCACGAAGACCAGACAGGGTTCGTAAAAGGGAGACAACTGAATGTTAACGTGCGACGACTATTAGGGGTGATAATGATGCCCCCAGTGGAGGGGGAGGCAGAGATAGTGGCGGCAATGGACGCAGAGAAGGCATTTGATAGGGTGGAGTGGGAGTATTTATGGGAAGTGTTAAGGAGGTTTGGGTTTGGGAATGGGTTTATTAGCTGGGTTAGACTTCTTTATGGGGCTCCAACGGCAAGCGTAGTTACAGGTCGACATAGATCGGAGTATTTCCGACTATATAGGGGAACAAGACAGGGATGCCCGCTGTCTCCATTGTTGTTCGTGTTGGCAATTGAACCTCTGGCCATGGCGTTGAGAGACTCCAGGAAATGGAGAGGGGTGATTAGAGGGGGAGAAGAACACCGAGTCTCGTTATATGCGGATGACCTATTGTTATACGTGTCGGACCCAGCAGGGGGAATGATAGAGGTTATGCGAATTTTGAGGTGGTTCGGGGATTTCTCGGGGTATAGGCTAAACATGGGGAAGAGTGAATTATTTGTGATACATCCAGGGGACCAGAGTAGAGAGATAGAAGGCTTGCCTCTAAGGAAAGTGGAAAGAAACTTCCGATACCTGGGGATTCAGATCGCTAGGAGCTGGGGAACCTTGCACAGACTTAATCTGACACGGTTGGTAGAACAAATGGAGGAGGACTTCAAGAGGTGGGTCATGCAGCCTCTATCGCTGGCGGGCAGGGTGCAAGCAATTAAGATGATGGTCCTCCCGAGGTTCTTATTTGTATTTCAATGTCTCCCTATACTAATCACTAAGACCTTTTTTAATAAAATAGACAGGAGCATCACGAGCTTCGTGTGGGCAGGGAAAGTTCCGAGAGTAAGGAGGGGGTTCCTTCAGCGTAGTAGGGACAGAGGAGGATTGGCACTACCGAACTTGGGCGATTACTATTGGGCCGCCAATGTGGCAATGATACGTAAATGGATGATGGAGGGTGAGGGAGCGGCGTGGGAAAGACTGGAGAGAAAGTCCTGTAAAGGGACGAGTTTAGAGGCGCTGGTGACGGCGCCGCTACCGATCTCACCTAAAAAGTTTACCACGAACCCGGTGGTGGCGGCAACATTGAATATCTGGGGACAATGGAGGCGACAGAGAGGGGTGCGGGGAGCCCTGGTGGGGTCCCCAATCAGGAACAACCATAGGTTCGCCCCAGGAAGAATGGATGGAGGATTTCAGAGCTGGTTCCAGTTGGGAATTAGGAGGGTGGGAGATTTATTTATAGATGGGACTTTTGCGAGCTTGGGAGCATTGGAGGAAAAGTATAAGTTGCCCCGGGGAAATTTCTTGAGATATATGCAGGTGAGGGCATTTACTAGACAACAGGTGAGGGAATTTCCGTTGCTCCCGACACAGGGGATACAGGACAGGGTGCTTTCAGGGGTGTGGGTCGGAGAGGGCAAGGTGTCAGAGATTTACCGAGAGATGAGGGAAGAGGGGGAGGAGTCGGCGGGCGAACTAAAAGGAAAGTGGGAAGAAGAACTAGGGGAGGAGATAGAGGAGGGTATGTGGGCTGATGCCCTAAGCAGGGTAAATTCCTCTTCCTCATGCGCCAGGCTTAGCCTGATTCAATTTAAGGTGCTACATAGAGCACACATAACGGGAGCAAGATTGAGCAGGTTCTTTGGAGTGGAGGACAAATGTGGGAGGTGTGGCGGGAGCCCGGCAAACCACGCACATATGTTTTGGGCATGCCCGGCACTGGAAGGGTATTGGAAGGGAGTGACGGGAGTGATTTCGCGGGTGGTGAAGGCCCGGGTCAAACCAGGCTGGGGGTTAGCTCTATTTGGAGTTGCGGAAGAGCCGGGAGTGCAGGAGGCGAAAGAGGCCGACGTTGTGGCCTTTGCGTCCCGAGTAGCCCGGCGCAGGATCCTACTCATGTGGAAGGAGGCGAAACCCCCCGGACTGGAGGCCTGGGTAAATGATATGGCGGGGTTCATTAAACTGGAGCAGATAAAGTTTGCCCTGAGAGGATCGGCTCAAGGGTTCACCAGGCGGTGGCAGCCATTTCTCGACTACCTAGGGGAACGTTAGACGGAAGACAGATGACCAGCAGCAGCAACCCAGGGGGAGGGCGGGGGGGGAGGGTTTAGTTTAGGTCAAAGGTAAAGGGGTTTTGTTACTTGTGTATTGTTTAAAATTTCTGTATTGTTATTGTTGCGTTTGCTTTGTAAGAGGGGAAAAATTGTTGTTTGGGAAAAAAAATTCAATAAAACATTTATAAAAAAATAAAAATAAAAGATAGAACTTTAAAAAGCAAGGGCGTGCAGAATGTCTTGCAAAAACATTGTTGGTCTCTGATTTGATCTCTGTTCAGTGTTGAGTTTGCATAAACAAATATAATACTTAGGATAAATTATGACTCAATTTTGTAAAGCATTTGATACATTATGCCTATAAGGTCTGGAAAAGCAAACTGCCACATTTGGTTTTAAGGTCTAAAGAGCATTCAATTCTCATCAGACTATAGATGCTAAGGCCTGGAGTGTTGCAATGACATTAGAAATAGGAGCAGGAGTAGGCCATTCAGCCCTTCAAGCCCACTCCACCAGTCAATAAGAACATGGCTGATCTTTTACTTCAACAGCATTTTCATGCACTATCCCCTATATATCTTGATGTTTTTATTATTTAGAAACCTATCAATTTCTGTCTTGAACATACTCAATGACAGAGCCTCCACAGCCCTCAGGGACAGAGAATATCAAAGAGTCACCATCCTCAAAGTGAAAACATTCTTCCTCATATCAGTGAATTCTGAAACAGTGTCCCTTGCTTCTCGGCACACTAGCCAGGGGAAGTATCCTTCTTACATCTACCTCATACAGCCCAAATCAAGAGCCTCTACATTGTTGCAAATGGCAGACAAGGCCAAAATATGGATGCTTTTCCCCAGAAAACAGCAGGGGTGGTAATGGGATCAAGTCGGGGTTTGAACATGGGTGTTAACGTGAGTGTTGTGCAGATGCGCTGCCCTTACAAAAACAATAGCTGTATCCAACCATGCCCGATTTCCGTCAGCCAGGAAAGGGAAACACGACGTGTGCAGCTTAGACCTGGCAGGAGCAGGTCTAAACTTCTCAGGGTCCTTTGGAAAGGTGGGGTTCCCTTTTGTCGAGATAGGGCATCCCTTTGGATATCGTCTTCGGACACCTTTCGGAAAGGTACGGTGCCCTTTAGGATTAAAAGTGCACATGAATGCATGTAAAAATGCATTAAGATGGAAACTATCACAAGAAACTGACAAAACTGCCACAAGTGTCAAAACCTTTAAGAGGATCTTATCAAAAGATTCAAAAACTACTGCCAAAAGCAACTGCCAAGCTGTCAAAGCATTAAAACTCCTTCCCTTTTGGAAAAAAAAAACATGTGGAGTGTTAAAAAAGAGTGCTTGCTGTTTCACTCTTGAAATGAAAATGAAATGAAATGAAAATCGCTTATTGTCACAAGTAGGCTTCAAATGAAGTTACTGTAAAAAGCCCCTAGTCGCCACATTCCGGCGCCTATTCGGGGAGGTTGGTACGGGAATTGAACCCGCGCTGCTGGCCTACCTTGGTCTGCTTTAAAAGCCAGCTCCTTAGCCCTGTGCTAAACCAGCCCCATCTCGGTTGACTTAAGCCTAAGGGTCATCATTACAGGATTTGTGCTGCATGACTTATCTCACATCCTTCCATTGTCACAATGGGGTGCCTTCCATTTCACAGTTTGATTGACAGCTCAGAGTGTTTATACATTCTTTGAAGTGGGACTACTAAGTCTAATGTTTGTGTGAGGGCTGCATGTCCGTATTTAGTGCCACTGTACCGAGGCCAACCTTCCTCCCAGCCTACCTCCGCACTCATGCCTGGGAGCAAAATTCAGGCCTAATAAGTTGGAATGAATTTAATTCAGAATTCAACAGTGGGCCAACACATCAACTTACAAACTTTGTCTTCACAATTAATGATCTCATCACCGATTGTAAACAGAACGTCTATCCGTCAAAATTAAACAGATTCTTATACCCATTTGAAATCTGGCATGTCTATTATATATGTGACAGCCATTCTATGAGACATCGTGCCAGATGTCAGAAGTCCTAACAAGATGGCGGTTAATAAGTTGCCTCACCTAACTGACTGCACACCAAAAACATTTAACACTGGCATGCAGTCACATTCAGCAGCAAGGGGAGTTCATATTGTAGCCACCTAAAATGGCTGATTCCCGATTAATTTGGCCAAAACCCGATATAAAATGGCTAACTGAAAAGGCTGATGGGAAAAGCAGCCAACAGGACACAAACGGACAGCTGCAGACAGAATAGCGTATTCGGCTCTGGGGAAGTCGGCCCAGATCGATACCTGCGACTATTAGCAGCACATCAACACAGACATCTGCAGTTTAATCGGCTATCCCCGGGAACAATTGCAACATATTAGCAATTGAATGCCGGGCCAGACCTCTCGGCGTCTGCAGTGGCCGAAACAAAGACAGGTGAACGGCCACCCCCCCGATCGAGGAATCGCCCCATTATTGAAGCATATCGAACCCAGTTATTGGGAACCAGTCCAATCACTTGGGACTCAGGGTCAAGGGCCGCCCCGAGAGGCGGGAAGCCCCTGGGCCCTATAAATTGAGGGGCCAAGTTCAGATCTCTCTCTCTCTCTCTCTCCCTTCTTCTCCTGCTCGCAACCTTCGCAAGAACATCGACCAGAAACTGTAAGTTTGACTCCAGCGATCGCTACCCGATAGAGACTCGTAGCCATCGACCCGTATCAGCCTTTTGAATCCCGCAGGCCAGATCCAATTCGATAAACCATTTGTTTCCCTGACCTGGTGGGCCATCCCCAAAAGTTAAGTATTGGCCAGTAGTGGTAGGTAGTGATATAGAAAGTAGGATTATTGTGTAAGTATTTATTGTTGTATATAATAAATGACAGTTGATTTCAATCTTACTAAGCGGTCTGCTGACTTATTAATCATAACTCGAGCTTGAACCACGTGGCGGTATCCGAAAGATACCTGGCGACTCGTGAGCAAAGGTGACATAATCAGAGGTAATAAAACTAAGGCTAATAAGAGCAACAATATTAACGTATCAATCCCAATTTGATCAAGCTTAGCCTCCCAGAACATCACGCTGACCAGTCATCAATGGGCAATCCCTCAATTTTTTTTGTTGATGTTTAATTCATCATCGTTCCCCTGAACTTTCTTCTGGTTTCTAGTAAACGCCATGGGCGCTATCCCCCCCCCCCCCACAATGCCGGGTGGGAGATTTGTCGGGGCGCCGCGTGAATCGTACCACGCCGCACCGACCCCCGCACGCGATTCTCCCAGCCCCCAGCGGTGCGCGATTCACACCGGGCCGTTGGGAGAAGCGGCGAGCAGCCGCTACAACACGACAGGTTCCCGCTGGTGCCATCCACCCCTGGTCGCTGCCGGCGGGAACTCTGCAGGAACGCTGGGTGGGGCGGCCTGTGGGGGAGGGAGGGGGGGCTCCTTCACCGGGGTGGCCTCCGATGGGGTCTGGCCCGCGATCGGGGCCCACCGATTGGCAGGCCGGCCTCTCCCCCCTCGGGCCTACCTCCTTCCGCACGCGGCCCCAGAACCCCGTCGCCATGTTGATGAGGGGCCGGCGTGCGTAAGACGTTCCGCGCGCATGCGCGGGATGGCGCGGCCCAACTGCGCATGCGCAGGATTGGGCTGCCCCAACTGTGCATGCGCAGGTTGGCGCGGCGACGCTGGAGCGGCGTGAACCGCTCCAGTGCCGTGCTGGCCCCCTGTGGGGGCCAGAATAGGTCGTGCCCAGGCCATGTTCGCGCCGCCGTGAAACGCGACGGCGTTCACGACGGCGCGAACACTTGGCCTCCATATCGGAGAATCGCCCCCAAAATATTATAAAATTAGAGAATAACACAGCACAAAAGGAGGCCATTTTGCCCATTGAGCCCATGCTGACTCTTTGAAAGAACTAACCGATTGGACTCATTCCCCTTCTCTTTTCTTATAGCCCTACAACTTTCCTGACTTCCAAGTATTTATCCAATTTCCTACTGAAAGTTATTGTTAAATAACACAGCCCCAGGGACTCAGGTTCGATCCCAGGATTGGGTGACTGCTTGTATGGAGTTTGTACGTTATCCCCATGTCTGCGGGGTTTCCTCTGGGTGCTCCGTTCTCCGTCCACAGTCCAAACTGTGCTGGTTAGGTGGATTGGCCATGCTAAATTGCCCCCATAGTGTCCAAAGGTTAGATGGGCTTATGGGCCTAGGTAGGGTGCTCTTTCAGAGGGTCAGTGCAGATTTGATGGGCCAAAGGGCCTCCTTCTGCATTGCAGGGATTCTTTAAAAAATGTGCATAAATCACAGTTTCAAGCAAAATATTCCAGATCGTAACAATTCGCTACACAAAAATATTTTTCCTTATGTTGCCTCTGGTCATTTTGCCAATTACCTTAAATCTGAATCCTCCGTTACTGACCATTCTGTCATTGGAACCATTTTCCCATTACTTACTCGATTAAAATCCTTCATGACTTTGAACACTTCTGTCAAATCCCCCTTTAACCTTCTCCGCTGCAAGGAGAACAGCCGCAGTTTCTCTCGTCTTTCTCTGTAACTGAAGTTACTCATTACAGACACCATTCTAACAAATCTCCTCTCAGCCTCTCTTAAAGTCTTGACATCCTTCCGAAAGAGTGATGCCCAGAATTGAACGTACCATGCCAGCTGGGCCTCAACGAGTATTTTATGGAGACTTAGTACAACTTCCTTGCTTCTGTAATCTATGTCTCTATTTATAAAGTCCTTAGATCAGACTTCTCAACTTGTCCTGGCACCTTCAAAGATTTCTGTAAGTATTGTACACCCAGTGCCCTGTTCTTGCATCCCCTCCAAAATTATGCCATTTAATTTGTAGCGCCTCTCTTCCTTCTTTGTACTTAAAACAAATCACTTCTCATTTTTCTGGATTTAGTTTTATCTGTCATGTGTCTGCCCATTTTAGAAGTCCATATGTCTTCAGAAAGTCTGGCCTCCTAATAGTTGACTACATTTCTGAGTATTATGTCATCTACAAACTTTAAACCTGTTCTACAAACCTGTTCACCCAGGTCCAGGAAACTATGCCCTGCACAGGTCATTGATATATAGTCATTGTCATCACTGCTCACTTTTTAGTTAATACTTACTTAGATTTCCAGAAGGCATTTAAAAGGTGGCATATCAAAGGTTATTGTGGAAAATAAAAGCTCAGGGGGTAGGGGGTAACATATTGACATGGATTGAAGATTGGCTAGCGAACAGAAAGCAGAGAGTAGGCATAAATAGGTCATTTTCTGGTTGGCAATATAAAGAGAGATGTGCCACAAGGAGAAATGATTTGGGTGAAGGGATCAAAGGCAAGGTAGCTAAATTTTCTGATAACACAAAGATACGTTGCGAAGAGGACACAAGGTTTAAAAGTGATATAGATAGTTTAAGGGGCAGCACAGTGGTTAGTGCTGCTATATCACAGCGCCAGGGGCCTGGGTTCGATTCTGACCTTGGAGGACTGTATGTGTGGAGTTGCTCGCTCTCCCCATGCCAGCCTGGGTTTTTTCCACATGCTCCGGTTCCCTCCCACAGTACAAATATATGCAGGTTGGGTGGATTTGCCATGCAAAATTGTCCCTTAGGTGTCCAAAAGGTTAGACAGGGTTACAGGGATAGGGCAGGAGTGTGGGCCTAGGTGAGGTGCTCTTTCGGAGGGTCTATGCAGACTCGATGGGCTAAATGGCCTCCTTCTGCACTGTAGGGGTTCTAAGATTCAAAGTGACTGGGCAAAGATCTGGCAAATGGAATATAATGTGGACAAATGTGAAATTGTCCATTTTCGCAGGAATAATAAAAAAAACATATTATCTAAATACTGGAAGATGCCGAGAGATCTGGGAATCTACTGCATGAATCACAAAAGCCTAGTTATGTAGGTACATCAAGTAATTAGTGATACACGATCAATGACCACTAAAGCGAGGTTGTAGTCCAACTGAAGGCTTTAATAAGCTAGATGTTTCCCCCAGCTGCTCAGGTACAGAAAGAAGGCTGCTTTGGTGTTCCAGCATTACCAGGTACCGTAATACCTCTACACAGACTACCATATTCACCCCCTGTTAAAAAAGAGTCTGGCGGGGGTGGTGGCCTGATATTACAACATGGTAACGTGGTAGAAATTATAGTTAGGAGGTACCGTAATATCTCCGCACAGCCTTTTGTAACTATTTACAGATTCACAATTAACTATATACACTTGAAAATGAAGCAATCAGTCGATCGGAGGCCCTGGCCGTCCTCTGCGATCGTCGAAGCTTTGGTGGTGACGCCGGTAGAGGCTCGGGCGTCTGTGACTCCGGGAGCGTGGCCTCGATCTCTGTGGCAGCTTCAACACCCCTAGAAGGCGCTGGTGGGGAAAACGGTTGACCTGGGAAGGGAGCGTCTGCGGGGTGTGTCGGTGGGTGGGCGAGCCTAGACGGGTCCGGCGGAAGGACCGATCCTCCTGTAAGGTGCACCGGTGGGATGGAGGGTGGGGTGTGCGTGGGGATCCGGCGGGCGCCAGGTCTCATAGGGAGACCGTATCTTGTCGGCCGTCGGGGTACGCCCACTGGGAGAAGATGGACCCTCTCGACCAACGGGTCCGACTTGTGCGCCCGCACGTGTTTTCGGAGCAGGATGGGTCCGGGAGCTGCCAGCCAGGTCGGGAGCGAAGTCCCAGAGGAGGACTTCCTGGGGAAGACAAGATGATGTTCGTGAGGTGTTTGGTTGATGGTGGTACAAAGCAGTGACCGGATGGAGTGGAAGGCATCTGGCAGGACTTCCTGCCAGCGAGAGAATGGGAGATTCCTGGACCGTAGGGCCAGTAGGACGGTCTTCCAGACCGTTCCGTTCTCCCTCTCTACCTGTTCGTTACCCCGGGGGTTGTAACTGGTCGTCCTGCCCGAGGCGATGCCCTTGCTGAGCAAGAATTGACGCAGTTCGTCGCTCATAAAGGAGGACCCCCCTATCACTATGTATGTAAGCGGGGAACCCGAACAGTGTAAAGCTGCTATGGAGGGCCTTGATGACGGTGGTTGCGGTCATGTCGGGGCAGGGGATGGCGAATGGGAACCGGGAGTACTCGTCAATCACGTTCAGGAAGTATGTGTTGCGGTCGGTGGAGGGGACGGGGCCTTTGAAGTCCATGCTGAGGCTTTCAAAGGGATAGGAAGCCTTTATCAGGTGTGCTTTCTCTGGCCGGTAGAAGTGCGGTTTGCACTCCGCGCAGATTTGGCAGTCCCTGGTGGGTGTCCTGACCTCCTCGATGGAGTAGGGCAGGTTGCTGGTCTTGATAAAGTGGAAGAAGCGAGTGACCCCCGGGTGGCAGAGGTCCTCGTGGAGGGCTCTGAGGCGGTCCACTTGTGCGTTGGCACATGTGCCACGGGACAGGGCATCAGGAGGCTCGTTTAGTTTTCTGGGACGATAAAAGATCTCATCGTTGTAGGTGGAGAGTTCGATCCTCCACCGCAAGATCTTATCGTTTTTTATCTTGCCCCGCTGTGCATTATTGAACATGAAAGCAACCGACCGTTGGTCAGTGAGAAGAGTGAATCTCCTGCCGGCCAGGTAATGCCTCCAATGTCACACAGCTTCTACTATGGCCTGGGCCTCCTTTTCGACTAATGAGTGGCGGATTTTGGAAGCATGGAGGGTACGTGAGAAGAAGGCCACTGGTCTGCCCGCCTGATTGAGGGTGGCCGCCAGACGCGTCGCTCTCGACCTGGAAGGGGAGGGACTTGTCGATGGCGTGCATCGTGGCCTTTGCAATGTCTGCTTTGATGCGGCTGAAGGCCTGGCGGGCCTCTATCGACAGGGGAAAAATGTGTATTGGATCAGGGGACAGGCCTTGTCCGCATAGTTGGGGACCCATTGGGCATAGTAAGAGAAAAACCCTAGGCAGCGCTTCAGGGCCTTGGAGCAGTGAGGGAGGGGGAACTCCATAAGGGAGCGCATGCGTTCAGGGTCGGGGCCTCTAACTCCATTTCGCACTACGTAGCCGAGGATGGCTAGGCTAAACACGCATTTATCCTTGTTATACGTCAGGTTAAGAATCTTTGCGGTCTGGAGGAATTTTCGGAGGTTGGTACCGTGGTCCTGCTGGTCGTGGCCGCAGATGGTGACATTATCGAGATACGGGAATGTTGCCCGTAAACCGTACCGGTCAACCATTCGGTCCATCTCGCGCTGGAAGACCGAGACCCCATTAGTGACACCGAAGGGAACCCTTAAGAAGTGGTAGAGCCGCCTATCTGCCTCGAAGGCAGTGTACCTGCGGTCACTAGTGCGGATGGGGAGCTGGTGGTAGGTGGACTTAAGATCCACCGTGGAGAAGACCTTGTAATGCACGATCCTGTTTACCAGGTCGGATATGCGGGGGAGAGGGTATGCGTCCAGCTGCGTAAACCTGTTGATGGTCTGACTGTAGTCGATGACCATCCTATGCTTCTCCCCGGTCTTTACCACCACTACTTGAGCTCTCCAGGGACTGTTGCTAGCTTCAATGACTCCTTCCCTCAGTAGCCTTTGGACCTCTGACCTGATAAAGATCCGATCCTGGGCACTGTACCGTCTGCTCCTGGTGGCGACGGGTTTGCAATCCGGGGTGAGGTTTGCAAACAGGGAAGGCGGGTCGACCTTGAGGGTCGCGAGGCTGCAGATAGTGAGGGGGGGTATAGGGCCGCCGAATTTGAAAGTTAGACTTTGGAGATTACACTGGAAGTCTAAACCTAGGAGTGTGGCCGCGCAGAGGTGGGGAAGGACGAAGAGCCGGTAATTTTAAAACTCCCTTCCCTGGACCGTGAGGTTTGCTACACAAAACCCCTTTATCTCTACTGAGTGGGAACCGGAGGCCAGGGAGATTTTTTGATTAACGGGGTGGACGAGGAGAGAACAGTGCCTTACCATGTCGGGGTGTGTGAAACTCTCCGTGCTCCCAGAGTCGACTAAGCAGGACGTCTCGTGCCCATTGATTAGTACTGTTGTTGTAGCAGTTGAGAGCGTTCGAGGCCGGGACTGGTCCAGGGTCACCGAGGCTAATTGCAGCAGTTGAGTGTTCTCTTCGGGCGGTGTGCGGTCAGCCGAGCTGGGGTCCTGGGAGCCCATCCAAGATGGCGGCTCCCACGGGTTGCACATGGCTCGGGGTGCACAAAATGCCAGCGCTCATCCATCGAACATGGCGTCCGTGGGACAAGATGGCGGCGTCCAGGGGCGCACGTGGCCCTGGAGGAGGAAGATGGCGGCTCCCGCTGGCCGCACGGGGACCGTGGAGAGGTTTGTGGTGGCGGTCTGCATTCGACACCGGAGACCGCGGCGACCGCACGGGCCTGGTATACCACCACGAAGTCGCCCTTTTTACCGCATCCCTTGCAGGTGGATGCGTGGGCCGGGCAGCACTGTGGGGGGGTGCTTGGCCTGCTCGCAAAGGTAGCAGCGAGGCCCCCTGGGGTTGCCAGGCCACATTGCAGCACAAGCTTGTGGGGGAATGGGAGATGTCTCGGAGTCGGCTGCGGAGGGGTTCCATGCTGCCCAGGGGATTGCCGCGCGGTCGGGAACGTAAGCGCGGGCGTTTTGGGAGGCCACATCCAGGGAGCCTGCAAGGGCCCTTGCCTCCTTGAGGCCTAGGGTGTCTTTTTCCAGCAATCGCTGGCGGATTTGGGAGGACAGCATACTTGCCACGAAAGCATCCTGGATCAAGAATTCTGTGTGTTCGCTCGCCGAAATTTGCGGGCAGCTGCAGTTTCTCCCCAACACCAGGAGCGCATGGTAGAATTCTTCCAGCGATTCCCCAGGGATTTGTCGCCTCGTTGCTAGCAGATGTTGGGCGTAGACTTGGTTTACCGGGCGCATATAATGTCCTTTTAGCAGCTCCATTGCTGCATCGAAGTCGTCCGCGGCCTCGATGAGGGTGTAAATTTCCGGGCTCACCCTCGAGTGCAGGACTTGCAATTTCTGTTCTCCCGTGGGTGTGTTTTCGGCCGTTCCGAGATATCCTTTAAAACACGCCAGCCAGTGCTTGAAGGTTGCCGCTGAGTTTGCCGCGTGGGGGCTGAGTTGCAGACACTCCGGCTTGATTCGGCGCTCCATCCTTTTAAATCTAGCTTATTAAATTGATGCCCGATCAATGACCACTAAAGCGAGGTGGTAGTCCAACTGAAGGCTTTAATAAGCTAGATGTTTCCCCCAGCAGCTCAGGTACAGAAAGAAGGCTGCTGGGGCGGCACGGGCTCTTATACCCCGCCTTGCAGGGCGGAGCTACCATACAGCTTGACCAATAGGAAACATACAATATCTACCAATGGTGTTCCAACATTACCAGGTGCCGTAATACCTCTACACAGACTACCACATTTAGGAAAGCTAATAAAATGTTATAGTTTATTGCAAGGGGAATCGAATCCAAAAGTAGGAAGGTTATGCTTCTGTTATACAGGACACTGGTGAGACCACATCTGGGGCATTATGTACAGTATTGGTCCAAGGGTAGCACGGTGGCGCAGTGGTTAGCACTGGGACTGCGGCGCTGAGGACCTGGGTTCGAACTCCGACCCTAGGACATTGTCCGTGTGGAGTTTGCACATTCTCCCCATGTCTGCGTGGGTTTCACCCCCACAAACCAAAGATGTGCAGGTGGATTGGCCACGCTAAATTGCCCCTTAATTGGAAAAAAAAAATTCTAAATTCATAATAAATAAATAATAAATCTAAATTTTATTTTTTAAATATTGGTCTGTTTTTTTAAGGAATGCAAATGCGTTGAAAGCAGTACAGAGAAGATGTAATATACTAATAACTGGAATAGGCAGGTTGGCTTATGCAGGGAATTTTGGACAGGCTGGACTAATATCCACTAGCATTTAGAAGAGTAAGAGGCAACTTGATTGAAACATAAGACCCTGAAGTGTCTAGACAAGGTGGATGTTGAGAGGATGCTTCCTCTTGTGGGAGAATCTAGAACGACGGATCGCTGTTTAGAAACGAGGAGTTGCCCACTTTAGGCAGAATTGTTTTCTCCCGGAGGGCCGTGGTTCTTTGGAACTCTCTTCCTCAAAAGGCAGTGGAAGCAGTCTTGGAATTTTTTTAAAAATAAACGTTTTATTGAGGTATTTCTTTGGCATTTTAACAGCAACAAAATCAACAATATACATAACAAGAAAAATATATACATAGTGCAAATTCCACCACCCTCTCCCGCAGGTCTTGCCATTACATACCCCCTAACCTAACCCCCACCCCCCCCCCCACCCCCACCCCCATTTCTGCTGACGATTAGTTCTCTGCGAGGAAGTCGACGAATGGTTGCCACTTCCGGACGAACCCAAGAAGAGACCCTCTCATGACGAACTTAATTTTCTCCAGGCAGAGGAAGCCTGCCATGTCTGAAAGCCAGGTTTCCGATTTCGGGGGCTTTGAGTCCCTCCATGCCAGCAATATACGCCGCTGGGCTACCAGGGAAGCAAAGGCCAGAACGTCCACCTCTCTCTCCTCCTGGATTCCCGGATCCTGCGAAACCCCAAAAATCGCCACCTCCGGACTCATTGCCATCCTCATATTTAATACCATGGACATGGTGTCGGCAATCCCCTGCCAAAATCCCCTCAGTTTTGGACATGCCCAGAACATGTGGACATGGTTCGCTGGCCTCCCCGTGCACTTCGCACACCTGTCCTCCACCCCAAAGAACCTGCTCATCCGGGCCACTGTCATGTGAGCCCGGCAAACAACCTTAAATTGGATCAGGCTGAGCCTGGCACATGTTGCGGTCGCGTTGACCCTTCCTAACACGTCCGCCCAGAGGCCCTCCTCAATCTCTCCCACCAGCTCCTCCTCCCACTTTCGCTTCAGCTCCTTGGTTTGAGTCTCCTCCGTACCCATAAGCTTTTTATATATGTCCGAGACACTCCCCTCCCCTATCCATTCTCTGGAGACTGACAATTCGCGTTCCTTTTGTTCCCTCAGTCTGGTCTCAGTAAAATTACCAAGTCGGAGTTGTAGGTAAAAATCTATTTTATTCCAAACAGCTTGCAAGCTGGACTCACTCTGATAACTGCAGGACACCACCAAGTTTCCTGAAATCCTGAGAGCAAGTGAGAGACAAAGGACAAAGGATCTTGTTTTCCATATACATTCATGTAGCATCAAGTTTCACATACACACGACCAAATAAGGCAACGGTGGCAAATGCAAAGCTCCCATAGGCTTTCCCCCACAATCCTTAACCCTGAGGCCCCTTTCACCAGTATCTCCTGCAACAAACGAGATGGTCCCAGTGGTCCAGACTCGTACCCACACAGGACGCCATCTCCAGCCTCTTCCACGCCGCTCCCTCCCCTCCAGATTAGGTAACGCTAACCCACCTCTGTCCCTACTCCGCTCCAGAAACACCCTTCTCACCCTCGGGGTCTTTTTCGTCCACACGAATCCCATGATGCTCCTACTGACCCGCTTAAAAAGGCCTTAGGGCATCAGGATGGGGAGGCACTGGAATATAAAAAGGAACCTCGGGAGCGCCATCACCTTCACCGACTGCACCCTACCCGCCAGGGAAAGTGGCAGCATATCCCACCTTTTAAACTCCTCCTCCATCTGCTCACCAGCCTCATCAAGTTGAGCTTGTGTAGGGCCCCCAGCTCCTGGCCACCTGGATCCCTAGGTACCGAAAACTCCTTTCCGCCCTCTTCAGTGGAAGCTCGTCTATCCCCCTTCCCTGGTCGCCTGGGTTGTACCACGAAGAGCTCATTCTTCCCCACGTTGAGCTTATACCCGGAAAAGTCCCCAAACTTCCCGAGGATCCGCATCACCTCCGGCATCCCCCCCCACTGGGTCCGCCACATACAGTAACAGGTCATCGGCATACAACGATACCCGGTGTTCCTACTCCCCCGGACCACGCCCCCTCCAGTTCCTGGACTCCCTTAGAGCCATAGCCAAAGGCTCAATTGCCAATGCAAATAGCAAGGGGGATAGGGGGCACCCCTGCCTCGTCCCCCGGTACAGCCGAAAGTATTCCGACCTCCTCCGATTCGTGGCCACACTCGCCACCGGGGCTTCGTGAAGTAGCCTAACCCAACTAATGAACCCCTCACCGAACCCAAACCTCAATCAATTCCCAAAGGTACCCCCACACCACCCTATCGAAGGCCTTCTACGCTTCCATCGCCGCCACTATCTCCGCTTCCCCTCCACTGCAGGCATACATGATTACGTTAAGGAGCCTCGCACATTGGTATTCAGCTGCCTTCCCTTAACAAAACCCGTCTGGTCCTCGTGAATCACCACCGGGACACAGTCCTCAATTCTGGTAGCCAACACCTTCACTAACAGCTTCGCGTCCACGTTGAGGAGCGAAATTGGCCTATACGACCCACACTATAATGGGTCCTTGTCCCGCTTCAAGATCAACGCCCTGGACATCGTTGGGGGTAGGCCCCCTCCCTCCCTCGTTTCATTGGAAGTCCTCACTAATAGAGGGCCCAGCAGGTCCATGTACTTCCGGTAAAATTCCACCGGGAACCCATCTGGCCCCGGTGCCTTCCCCAGCCCGTTAGTCAGCTCCTCCATCCCTACCAGTGCCCCAAGCCCAGCCACCTGCTCCTTCTCCACCCTCGGGAACCTCAGCCGATCTAAATATCGACGCATCCCCCCTCCTCCGTCGGAGGTTCGCACCGTGTTCCCCGCTTTATTCCTAACTCCCCCAATCTCCCACGCTGCCTCTCGCTTCCGAAGCTGGTGTGCCAACATCCGGCTAGCCTTCTCCCCGTACTCATACACTGCCCCTTGTGCTTTCCTCCACTGCACCTCTGCCTTCTTGGTGGTCAACAAGTCGAACTCCGGCCTGGAGGCTTTGTCGCTCCTGGAGTAGTCCCTCCTCGGGGACCTCAGCATACCTCCTATCCACCCTTAAAATCTCCCCCACCATCTCTCCCTCTCTCTCCTCTCCTTCTTCTCCTTGTGGGCCCTAGTGGAGATTAGCTCTCCCCTAATCACTGCCTTCAGCGCCTCCCAGACCACCCCCACCTGCATCTCCCCATTATCGTTAGCCTCTAGATAGCTTTCAAATGCACCCCCGGAAACAACCCGCTCACCGCCTCATCCGCCAGCAAGCCCACATCCAGGCGCCACAGCGGGCGCTGATCCCTCTCCTCCACTAGCTCCAGCGCCACCCAATGCGGGGCAATGGTCTGAGATGGCTATGCCGAATACTCCGTGTCCTCCACCCTCGGGATTAGTGCCCTGCTCATAACGAAGAAGTCTATCCGGGAGTAGGCTTTATGGATGTGGGAAAAAAAAGAAAATTTCCTGGCCCCCGGCCTGACAAACCTCCATGGGTCCACTCCTCCCATCTGGTCCATAAACCCCCTCAACACCTTGGCCGCCACCAGCCTCTTACCCGTCCTGGACCTGGAGCGGTCCAATGCTGGATCCAGTACCGTGTTGAAGTGTTCCCCCCCCCCCCCCCCCCCCCCCCCCCCCATATTATCAAGCTCCCTGCCTCCAGGTCCGGAATCCGGCCCAAACATGCGCCGCATAAATCCAGGCACCGTCCCAATTCGGGGCATACACATTCACCAAGACCACCCGCACCCCCTGCAGCTTACCACTCACCATCACATACCTACCTCCATTGTCTGCCACGATGTTCAGCACCTCAAACGACACCCGCTTCCCACCAAAATCGCCACCCCTTGATTCTTTGCATCCAACCCCGAGTTGGAAAACCTGCCCTACCCACCCCTTTCTCAGCCTCACTTGATCTGCCACCCTCAAATGCATCTTCTGGAGCATAAACACATCTGCCTCAGTCCCTTCAGGTGCGCAAACACACGGGCCCTCTTGACTGGCCCGATCAGCCTCTCACATTCCAAGTTATCAGCCGGATCAGGGGGCTTCCGCACCGCCCCCCCCCCCCCCCCCCCCCCCCCCCCACCCCCCCCCCCCCCCCCCCGATTAGCCATCCCCTTTTCTCTAGGCCAGCCACGTGCCCGCGCCTCCCGCACACTCCATTACCCCCAGCGGCAGACCCCCACCCGGACTCTCTCTCCGAGCTCCAGCTCCCCTTTGGCCAATGCAGCAGCAACCCAGTCCGTCGACCCCCCCACCCCCCACCCCCCCACCCCCCACCCCCCCCCCCCCCCCCCCACCCCCCCCCACCCCCAAGGTAGGTCCCCCCTTAGCTGCGTTGCTCCCCCCCATAGCACTCCCGTAAGTCAGCTGACTCCTGCTGACCCCGGCCACTCCATCGGCCCCCCAGTGTGGTAGTCCTCCCCCCCACCCCTCCTGTCCATCAGTGGGCGCTCCTCTCCAACACCGCCCTTTCTCCCTGGCCCCGCCCCCTTCCCACCCTAGCACGGGAAAAAGCCCATGCTTTCCATCAAACCCGGCCCCGCCCTCTCTGGCGCAGCTCCCTTTAGCGACCTAATCCAGCTCCCCCACCTCGGGCCTCCCATCTCCCCTCCCCCCAATGGGGCCCCGTCCTTCCAACCACCGACGCCCACACTCTCACAAAACCCCCACTTTGAACCATTTCACCCTACCCCACCCAGCACCCAAGGAAACAATACAGAACAGAACAGAACATCCCCCAACACCCCCCCAAAGCAGAGTAACCACAGTAGCCCACCGCGACCTCCCCTCACAACCGACCCTCAGTCCAATGTCCAATATTTCGGCCTGAATAAAGGTCCATGCCTCCTCCGGCATCTCAAAGTACTGGTGCCGGTCCTTAAACGTGACCCACAGTCGCGCCGGCTGCAGCATTCCGAATTTCACCCCCTTCCGATGCAGATCCGCCTTAGCCCGATTGTACCCGCCCTCTTCTTGGCCACCTCCGCGCTCCAGTCCTGGTATATACGGACCTCTGCATTCTCCCACCTGCTGCTCGCTCCTTTTTTGCCCATCATAGGAGACACTCCCTATCCACCAAGCGGTGGAACCGCACCAATACCGCCCGTGGCGGCTCGTTAGACTTGGGCCTCCTCGCCAGGACTCGGTGGGGCCCATCCAGCTCCAGGGGCCTCGGGAAGGCACCCGCGCCCATCAACGTGTTCAGCATCGTGACCACATACTCCAGCATCCGACCCCTCCTCTCCCTCCGGGAGACCCAGAATCCGCAGATTCTTCCTCCTCGACCGATTCTTCCATGTCCTCAAACTTCTCCTGCCATTTCTTATGCAGCGCCTCGTGCGCCTCCACCTTCACTGCCAGGCCCAGTATCTCGTCCTCATTCTCCGAGGCCTTCTGCCGCACCACCCGGATCGTCGCCCCTTGGACCTTCTGGGTCTCGACCAGCTTGTCGATCGAAGCCTTCATCGGCTCCAGCAGCTCTACTTTTGATTCCGTTGAAGCAGCGCTTGAGAAACTCCTCCTGCTCTTTCGATCACTGCGCCCATGCTTGCCTGGTCTCCACCTGCCGCCATCTTGGCTTTCCTCACTCACACTTTTCGCTGCACCAGAATTACTTTTTTCACCGCTCCACTCCTGGACCAATCCATACAGGGCCGGGGAAATCGTACTGTCACCTTCCCACACTGGGAACCGTCGAACAAATGACGCTGGGGCCCCTAAAAAGAGCCCAAAAGTCTGTTTCTGGCAGGAGCTGCCGAACGTGCGACTTAGCTCGGCATAGCCGCAACCGGAAGTCTCACTTCTTTTGTTTTTCGAAGAGAGATAAATTAAACATATTCTCAGTTTATTATGTCACTATTTGAATTTAGGATAATTTGTGATTTTTCTGTTTTTTTTGTCTGACCTATAATGAGTAAATGTTATCTAAGGTATTGCATATGTGAACATGTAAAATCTGTTGTTTTCATTCTATATACTTAAATGCTGATATAGAATTGGAATTAATGACATCCTGTGAAAGAATAATAATAATCTTTATTAGTGTCACAAGTAAGGACTCGTGTTCATGAGTCAGGTGCTCTGTGGTGGGGAGATTGTGTTAAATCTGGGGGAGTGTTGGTGAAGTTTGCAAGAGATAATAGGATATTTCCATTATTGGTATCATCTGGGGTTACGGAATGGAAGTTAAAACCTTAGAAGAAGAATAAAACGCAGCATGTGTGCAGATCACACTATCCATGAACTAAGAAAGAATGGTCAAGAACAATGAGGAGATAATGGAGGAGTTTCCTCTACAATTTGTTAAAGTGTGGGGACTGAGCAAGCATAGGAGGCCCTACTAATAGTACCGCCTTTTGCCTAAAGCCCCAAATTCTAGCCAGGATTAGCACCAATATCACATTTCTGCCTGAAAACTTGCAATGTATTAAACAACAATTCACGAAAACCCTTCAGACACACATAGATGATATCCAGAGAGCTAGGAAAGAAAATTAAGATTCTAAAAGGAACTAGCTGGTGGAATATTTGGAATTGGGGCACAAACAAACAAATATACCCATGGATAAGAATTGCTATGCTTATTAAGGTTGCTGTGATCATTTGGATTTTAATATCTGTTCGTGAGAAAGAGAGAACGGAATGTTAAAATCGGTGTGATATTGTGACACAGCTTGGATTTGAATGGAGACTCGGAATGTAGGCTGGTATAGTTATGATCCATTGAGCGTTAGCGAAGGGGGGGGGGGGGGGGGGGAGACTGTAACCTGATGGGTGTCTGTATAAACATCAGTCAAGCCTGATGGTTAAAAAGGCCAAGTCTGCGTCAGCATAAGAATTGTGGGAGCAGCAAGTGATGCTGTGATCTGCAGCAAAGAACAGGAGGTGTAGCCATGGAGTGAAAACGGGAGCTGATTGGGCAGTCACCTCATGCGAGACACGGCTGTTGCTATGCCTTGGGGTGGACAGTGATTGATCACAGACCCCTATGAGTGCAAGTGCTTAGAAACACGACCTCCTGTGAGAAATATGATCCCCCTGAGCATTTGCAACTAAAAGGTAAAAAATTGTGATCTAAAGACAGTGATCCATCAGTACCTTGCCTGAGAGTATGTGACAAAGCACGACCAGTGCCAGCGGGACAAAAAGGAGAGACAAAGAGCATCAGAAGCGATAACCTGCAAGAACGACCATCATTTGGGGAGCAGCACGGTAGCGCAAGTGGATAGCACTGTGGCTTCACAGCGCCAGGGTCCCAGGTTCGATTCCCCGCTGGGTCACTGTCTGTGCGGCGTCTGCACGTCGCGTGTGCTCCATGGCGGACGCAGATCGCGGAGTTGGACCCGAAAAATAGGTCCCCGTTTTGGCCTCATGTCTGACTCTGCCTGCCCGCCCGAACATTGCTAGGCTGCGTTTAAGGCCCCCTTGCCCTCCGATCGGCCCACCCCCGACCAGGGCGGCCACGGACTGAGTCTGCAGCCGCCACGCTAGCGTCCCGACCGGCAGGACCCATATTAGATCCACGCCTCCGGACTTCGGCCCGTCGGGGGCAAAGAATGGCGGATCGGTCTCCAGCAATGGCCCCAGGTAGGTGCTAGGCGGCGCGGCATACTCTCCGAGTACGCTACTTTCCGAAGCCCGCAGAATCGGGGAATCAGCGCCAGTCCTGGTCCCGTGCGGGGAAATGGATTCTCTGCCCCAGCCCTGGCCGCGATTCCGGCATCGGGGTGCGGAGAATCCAGCCGTGGTGCCCAGAATTGTGCACAATATTCCAGCTTTTAAATATGTTGTCCATACGGAAATTAATTTTGGTACATTGCAAAATTGCATGTGAAAATTATTAAAACTTACCCCATCACACAGAGCTGCAATTTTAATGAAGTTGTATTTTTTTAAAGCTATTCCCAATACATTATCAGAAAGTCCCATCATGAGTGAATACCCTCATCTTTTAACAGGAGTTTCATGAATAGATCTTACAAAAGAGCAGCACAAGCGAGTTCAAGAACCTGCATCCGAGAGGATCTAGCCTCCTCGATCCAGGACATCTGCTTCACAGCTCCAGGGTCCCAGGTTCGATTCCGGCTTGGGTCACTGTCTGTGCGGAGTCTGCACGTCCTCCCCGTGTCTGCGTGGGTTTCCTCCGGGTGCTCCGGTTTCCTCCCACAGTCCAAAGATGTGCAGGGTAGGTGGATTGGCCATGATAAATTGCCCTTAGTGTCCAAAATTGCCCTTGGTGTTGGGTGGAGGTGTTGAGTTTGGGTGGGGTGCTCTTTCCAAGAGCCGGTGCAGACTCAGGGGGCCGAACGGCCTCCTTCTGCACTGTAAATTCAATGATAATCTATGATTAATCTAGGACAAAGGTTCGGCACAACATCGTGGGCCGAAGGGCCTGTTCTGTGCTGTATTTTCTATGTTCTATGTTCTATCACTGCAGGAGATCCTCAGGATAGTGCCCGAGGCCCAACCATCTTCTGCTGCTTCAATTACTTTCCTTCTCTCATAAGAACAGAAGTGAGTGCGTTCGCTGATGATTCCACAATGCTCAATACAATTTGTAACACCTCAGATACTGAAGCAGCCCATGTCCAAATGCAGCAAGACCTGGGTAATAGCCAGGCTTAGGTTGCCAACTGGCAAGTAACATTCGCACCATACAAGTGCCAGGCAATGGCACTTGTCCCCAAAAAGAGAGAATTTAACCATCATCCCCTGACATTCAATGGCATTACCATCGCTGGATCCCAGGCTCTCAACATCCTGGGGATTTCCATTGACCAAAAACTGAACTGGACTAGCTATATAAATACTGTGGCTGCAAGAACAGGTCAGAGGCAAGGAATCCTGTGGTAAGTAACTCACCTCCTGAGTCCCCAAAGCCTGACAACCATCTACAAGGCACAAGTCAGGAGTGTGATGGAATACTCTCCACTTGCCCGGGTGAACACAGCTCAAGCAACACTCAGGAAGTTCAACAGCATGTGTTGCTTCAGCAAGGAAAACTCAATCAGGTTAGTCAGGCATTGTTTGTCTTTAACAAATCCATTTTGGCTATCCCTTATTAACCTACACTTCTCCAAATGAGAATTAATCTGGCCCTCAACAATAGTCTTTAGTAGTTTTCCCACTACTGACATTAAACAGATTGGCTTGTAGTTACCTGGCATGTAGTTACCTGGCTTTTCCTTCTCTCTCGGACAACACTCAAATATTGAATGAGCATTAAAAGATTATGATCAGGGCTTCTGAATCCATCCTAACTTCCCTCAGCAACTTAGAACATATATCTGGACTGGGTGGCTTGTTGACTTTGGGTCGATGCCTCTTTTCTAATACAATATTAACTTTATCCTCTTCTTTTGTGAGGACGGATTCAGTACTTTAGTCATACCCTCTGCTGCCACAAGATTTAATTACTTGTCCTGAATTAGTCCCGCTATTCATTAACTATCTTTTTAAAAATAGGTTTATTAAAAGGAAAACCGGGGGGCGGCACTGTGGCGCAGTGGTGAGCACCGCTGCCTCACAGCGCCGAGGACCCAGTTTTGATCCCAATCCCAGGTCACTGTCAGTGTGGAGTTTGCACATTCTCTCCGTGTCTGCATGGGTCTCACCCCCAAACCCAAAAATGTGCAGGTCGGTGGATTGGCCATGCTAAATTGCCCCTTAATTGGGAAAAAAGAATTGGGTACTCTGCATTTTATGTTGTCTGCTAATCCTTTCTCATACTCTCACAACCTTTTTTTTATTTTTCCCTTGCACTCTCTGCATTCAGCCTGTTTTCTGATTGTATTCTCCACCCAACATTTATCATAAACCCCCTTTTGAGTGTTATTTTAAACTTCATTTGTTTTGTCATCCATCAAGCTCTACCTTTCTTCCGTACGGGAATGTTTAGTTTGTCCCAAACTATCTCTGCTTTGGAGGTCGACCATTCTTATTTATTGGCTAGTCCAGCTATTCAGAACCGTGCACAGGCCCCTCTTGGAGTACCCCTTTTGTCTTTACACCCCAAACCTCAGAAAATATAATGATCTAGGGAGCAGCACAGATTCGTTGGAATTGTACCAGGTGTCATAGGAGGGCAATTTGTAGAATGTAACATCTACCCCCTCGGGCTGAGAAGGTTTAATGATCTGATCAATGCAATTAAAATTTATGAAGCAATTGAAGAGAGGAGATAGTAGTTCTTCTGGTGGTGGAATCAGCCCAGTCTTAAAAATGAGAGTTGGACCATTTAGTACTGAAATCAGAAAGCACACCTTCACACAAAATGGTCGTGGAAAAACTGGAACTTGCTTCCCAAAAAGTCAGTTGAAATTGAAGACGGAGTTGGATTTTTGTTGGTGTTCAGGGGAGCAGGATGCAGGACAAGGGTGGATAAGGGGTGGAGGTACAGGTCAACCATGATTCAACTCAATGAAAGAATAGGCCCGAGGGGCTGAATAGCCTCACCCTGTCTCTCTGTCACCTCTTGACGATTCACCACGGAAGCAACATTTTCAAGCGCCAACAAGAAATTCGCAAATAACATCAGCAAACAGAGAAAGGATTGGGACAGAAAAGGTTATTTAACTAGTCGCGGTATAGATTCGGAGATCAGTGACTAGCTACTGTACAGTCAGCGCTGACATATCCATATACCACTCACCTGATAAGCTACTGGAACAAAAATAACTCAAGACTCTTAGGTGCCTGATTTCTTTTTTTTTTTGGGGGGGGGGGGGGGGGGAGGCAGGACCGGTTATTGGCTTCCTCTAAAATGAAACAAAACTTCCAAAATATGGATTCACATACAAGTAAAAATTAATCTTAAACATCCAGCAGTTAGTGTGTAACGATCGGCGCTACAGGAGTATAAAGAAACTTTTACCTTCTCCGGTACGTTGTATCAGGTGTTAAGAGGCAGTCACCATTCCAAAACATGGTTACTCTAAGTTGGAAAACTTTACAGCTTGCCCTCACACCCAATCCAAACAGGATCTCTTCACAGATATCTGTGCACACCCAGCTCGATAGGCAGCCACCAACAGAGGTAAAACCCGGCGTGGAGTTTCACAACAAAAACGAATCCGTCAATCCACCACAGGATCCAGCTTTATGTTTGGGTCCTAGATGGTCAAATGTCCAATATTTTCAAATGAATAAGGCAGCTTGAATAAAATCGTCCTGCCTAAAAGAGGATGCATGCAATTAAAACATAAATTGACCGTGGCAATGTGTACTCATAACGTTTTTATTCTTTGGTTTGGAAAACACTATTTTGAGGATTATTTTATTCTTTTATGGGCTGTGGGCATTGCTGGCTGGGTCAGCATTTATTGCCCAACCCATCCTTAATTGCCCGGTGGCTTTCTAGGACATTTTGAGAGGACATTTTTTTAAGAGTGAACTACACTTCTGTAGGTCTGGAGTCATCTGTAGGCCAGACCAGGTAAGGGCGGCTTCCCTAAAGGACATTAGTGAACCAGATGTTTTTTTAACGACAGTCGACAATGGTTTTGTTTTCATTCACATTGAAATGCATTTCATCTTGACTACCTTATTGTTACACTCATTGCAGGTGATATCGCTCCGATACAACTGGAATATTACGTTCTGTTCATTCTCAATCATGATAAAGACACCTTTCCCAAATGTTCAAAAACAAAATGCTGGAAATCTGCACCAAAGGTAGAAAGTTCTGGGAATGTTCAGCAGGTCAAGGGGAATCTGTGAAGAGGAAAATAGAGTAAATGAACAAGATTTTACTGCAGGCTTCAGGACCAAATGTGAATCCCAAGCTAGCAGTGGGACTGGCCCAATGATTTCATCAGAGGAGGCCTCCTAATTTACTGTCTCCTAGCCCATCATCCATCAATCAGAGGGCAGGTGGCTCTGAAACCACAGGAACCTCATGGGAAAGGTGAGTGCTGCTGAAGCAGGTAAGAAACCTCAGGGCATCTCCAGGTAAGTAAATAAAAAATTCAAGGGTGGAGGGTTCGGAGGAAAAACCGCTATGGGACGTTTTGGTGGTGTTACATTAAACACATTCTCAGCCAATGGTCCCCTTTTTGAGCTGTGGAACCTCTGACTCCATTTGATGCTTATATTGGCAGCTTTCTAGTTTAATTATTAGTGGTGTTTGGGGACATTTGTGATGATTTTTGTTTGGTCACATTAGGGTCACCATATTGGCCCAGTACAAGGTGGACACTAACTACTTCTCTACAATCTGATGTACGCATCTTAAATGCATCAATGTGCTTCAAACACTCCATGGGATAGTGAGATCCAAGTTCCATGAGGGAAATGAGCAGTGATCCCTGGTAGAAAGATAATGGGAGGGATTCTCCACTGCCCAACGCAGGCAGCGAGATTCGCAACCAGGCAGAGAATGATGTGTCGAGCAAAAAACGGGGCTGGCCCCACGCAAGTACTTGATATGCATTGATTTGACTATGATTGACGGGCTGGACACTGGATGCTGCACCTCTTCTCGATGATCCAGCCCTCTCAGGCAGGAGTCATGTGGGCGTGAATTGGTGCAAGTATTTATGAGCAGGGCCTGGGCACCATGGCTGTTGAGGGAGAGCAGGAAGGCAAAAAAACTCTCAAAACATCTTGTTGGGGGTATTTGCCTGGACCTCGGGGAGTACCACCCCACTGGGAGAAACAGGGCTGGTGCCGAAGAGCCTATCACTGACATGGATTCCAGCAGCCAATGGTACCCCTGTTGACAGGGGAGGATGGTGAGGATAGAACCCACCGCATCACAGGCTCGGTGACAATAACTGATGGGGATAGGGGTGCAGTGCGGACTATATCACGTCAAAGGGGCAGGGGAGCTAGTGGTGGGGGGCATGTAGCGGGTGATGCAGCAGTACAACTCAGGGTGGCCATGCACTGGATGGTCAAGGGAATGCTGTTCTTGCTAACATTCTCTGTCCCTCCTCCTGCAGATACATGGATTTCAGATTAAAGCCAGCTATGCTCACTATCTATCTGGCTGCTGCTGCCATTGCGGATACACGGAGGCTAGTGCAACAGGGCCAGCTCAGGGAGTACCCTGCAGAAGAGGAGCCTGCCCTAGAAAAGCAGGAGCCGGCTGGTGAGGCTCCAGTACCGCCCATCCAACAGGCTGAGGAGGAGGTGCGAAGGAGGCGCTGCATCAAGTCACATTTACACCTTCAGCACTTGTCTTTCAAGGAGCTGCAGGACCACGTGTACTGACGCCAACTCCGTCCCCAGGGAGACTGTGCGCCACCTGTGCCAGATGTCAGCACACCTGGCTCTGCAGGGATATGGAAGAGGACACCCACTCCTGGTGACGGTCCCTCTGAACTGTTATGTCACTGCTCATTCCAGGGCTCGAGCAGGGAACTATGTGGGATCTTGCAAATGCCCGCACACAGGTGCAGCCATGCTACCATGGATGCTGTAAGCACTCAAGCATCGGACTACGTCACTTTCAACGTGGACGAGGCCCACCAGGAAGTGTCCGATCGATGGCATGCCGTGGGTCCAGGGATGATCGACCTCATGCGTGTCGTCCTCCGAGCACCAGTTCGACATGAATGTCCAGTCGGTGTGCAACCACCAGCTGCACATCATGCACGTCTGTTCCCTACATCCAGACATCATGCACGACACACACATCCTGAGCCAAATGCTCGTTCGGTCAAGCAGAAATAAAGTTCATTGGCGACCATACTTCGCAGTTCGGTGTGCAGCCAGGTGCAGACAAGGTGTCGGCAATCAACACCATGAAGACCCCGGAGGGCAAGAAGGCGGTCCTCCGCTTCCTAGGGATGGTCAATTTCCTTGGGCTGTTTATCCCCAACCTTGCATCACGCAGCACAGCTCTACGCAATCTTGTCAAAAAAACTACGGACTTCCAGTGGCTCCCTGCTCATGAGCAAGAGTGGCGTGAGCTCAGGGCGAAACTACAGGCCATTGGTTCACATCATCCAAAAAGATCTCAATGATATGACGCCACGGCTACAACGTATCCTCCTGAAACTCCGCCGCTGCGATTTCGACCTGGTCTACACCCTGGGCAAAGAGCTCATTGTGGCCGACGCATTCTCTAGATCCATCACCACGCCGTGTGAGCAGTCGGACTTTGTCTGTCAGATAGACGCTCAGGTGAAGTTTTGTGCATCCAACCTTCCGCCCACTGATGAAAGAGTCGTGCAAATTCGTCAGGAGATGGCCAGGGATCCTTTACTCCAGCGGGTAATGCGATATCTCACGGATGGTTGGCAAAAGGGGCAGTGCCCCCAGTTTTATAATATAAAGGACGATCTAGCAGTAGTGGACGGCATATTATGAAGCTGGACAGGATAGTAATTCCACAGAGCATGCGAGAGCTGGTCCTCGGCCAAAACCACGAGGGTCACCTGGGGGTCGAAAAGTGTCACCGTCGAGCCCGAGATGCAGTATATTGGCCAGGCATCAGTCAGGATACCGCCAACACGGTCCTCAATTGCCCAACGTGTCAAAGGTTCCAGCCGGCTCAGCCCAAAGAGACTCTCCAGCCACATGAACTGGTGTCCTCCCCATGGTCCAGAATTGGTATTGACCTCTTTCATGCAAAGGGCCAAGACTATGTCCTCCTCGTGGATACTTTTCCAACTACCCCGAGGTGGTCAGACTGACTGACCTCACATCAGCAACGGTTATCAAGGCATGCAGAGAGATTTTTGCCCATCATGGCATTCCACTTACAGTTATGACTGATAATGGCCCTTGTTTCTTCAGCCAGGAGTGGACGGATTTTGCCTGGCTGTACAATTTTACGCACGTCATTTCAAGCCCCCACTAGCCCCAGTCGAATGGGGAGGCTGAAAAGGGGGTCCACATTGTTAAAAGAATGTTGTGCAAAGCTGCTGACTCGGGTTCGGATTTTAACCGGGCGATTCCTTTGTCCGCTGGCCTGTCCCCAGCACAGCTGCTAATGAACCGCACACTAGGGACGACGGTGCCGGCTATCCACATCCTGGACCTTGACAATTTTCGGGTCCTGCAGAGGATGCAACAGTCTCGGGATCAATGCAAGTCGGCGTACGACGCCCACGCCACAGATCTCCTCGCTCTGGCTCCTGCTGACCGGGTTCGTGTTCAGCTATCTGACGGTGGCTGGTCTGCCACGGCTGTGGTGGTTAAGCAAGTGGCCCCGAGATCGTTCCTCGTTTGCATGCATGGTGGCTCCTTTCTTCGGCGTAATAGGCGGGCGTGGAAGTAGCCTTACATGCTGGTTCCTCAGGACGTGCCCTTCCACGAGGCCACCGATCTGCCAGTTCTTTTACCAACCGATACATTGGAGGCAATTCCGCCCATTCAAGTGCAGGCGGCCCCTGACCCACCCTTGAGGCGGTCAACCAGAATTCGTCACCCGCCGCAGAGATTGAACTTATAGACTGAATGTTGCATTACCTTGTGATCCATTTACACATCTGTACATATTGTTTCTTCCTAATTTGTTATCTGCCCTCTATCTGCACTAGACACCTTCCCATGTAAATACGTTAACATACTTTGTATGTAGCCAGGCTCCTGTACACACACTCACTATTTATGGACCTACACACATTTTTGCTAAATAAGTTTAAAAAAAAGGGGGGGGGAGATGTCATAATTACACACAGGTATATGATGGTATACAGACAGGCAGTGATTGACACACAGGATGACCAACGAACACACAGAACACAGCAGCCAATCACCAGACAGGACACAACCACTATAAAGCCAGAGGGCACTAGTTTTCCCGCTCTCTTGGGATCCAGCCTCTGAGACAGTCAGAGCCCGTGAGCAGCAACTAGAACATACACCATGTGGTAGTAAGATAGTCTGGTCAGGTTAGCCTCAGGTCTCCAGTCAAGTCAGCTTAGTGTCAACCCACAGTTAAAGTATGTCTGATAGTTAAGAGTTCAATACAATCGAGTTGCATTTCTTCAAGTGTTGGAAGCCTGTCTCTCTCACTGCTGCAGTAAACGCAGTCCTTGCAGACCCGGCATACACAACACATCACCCTTGAGGTCATGCTGGAGGCAGTGCGAGAAAGGTGATAGCTCTTGTGCCTGATGGTGACCGGGTAGGTCACCCAGCCACAGTAAGCAGGCTGGCAAGAGGTGTAGAGCATGTGAGTATCCATTGTATGATCCAGAGGAACTGGGTACAGTGTTGTAAGAGGTTCAATGCACACCTTTGTTCTGGCAAGGTGCGTGCAACCTGACACATAGATGGCAGGTTTCCAGGTCTGCAGCCCCTTAGCAGACACACCAGCTGAGTAACCTGAGGGTACATAATGTTCCTGAACCTTGGGAGAAACATGTGCCCTGGGTAATAATTGACCTGTCAGCAAGGCTCAAATATTTAGCACCACTAAGAAGCAGACAGCACTAATAAATGCAGCTTCTTATTTAAATCAGCTGCTGGAATTGTTGTCCTTGTGGGAGAAGAGGGCACACAATTCAAGGGAGAGGGCTTGTCCAGACAGTGGAGTGCCCCCAAATTGCTATCCTTACTAAAATGGAGAAGGCAGCACTGGACATTGCAAAGGTGGCTATTATAACCCACACGAGGACCATATCTAATTGATCTCCCCATTTGCTCATAGAGTACGAGTTTGCATGGTGGGGGGGGAGGCCCGGCAGCTGGGATTCATCAGTGAGCCCTTTAAATGCTGCTCCCAGACCAGGAGTTCCAATCGTCCCGGGCTGGGACATTTGTGTGTACGTCTTGCTAGCGGCTTAATCTTTTGAGCTAAAATAACCTGATTAGCCGCTTTCCTTGTGTCTCCTGGATTAATACAGTGGCATTGAATGTGGAAGTGGGTAATGGAGAGATGGGAAACCTGCAGGCGAAGGTGAAAAGATATTAAAATCTGTAGATGAAGGGGATGGAATGCTCTCCTCCTCATCCGACGGTGTGCCAAAACGTCAACTGCATTTTATATCTTCCACAGGCCCGGTTGTAGAGGAGGAATGTGCCAGAGTTGCAGCAAAATCACAGCTCAGAGGAGATGGATATCGCAAAGCTAAGACCATCATATCACTCAAGTACACCAGCACAGATACACTCACATTGGTGGGTCGTTAAGCATGGTTGGAAAGGGTGACACTGGGCGAAGTGCATGTCATGAATGAACAGGAGGAAGTGAGAAAGGCTGCGGAAGCTATGTGCAGGTCCCCCCCTCTTCCCCCTTGATGCACTATCAATTACGACGAGACGAGAGTACAATGTAATCGAGGCTTTATTACACAGAGTTGTGTGGCCTCCTACAGCAGCTTACGAAACGGCTGCTGTTCGGAGAGCACACACATTTATACTCCGCCTCCTGGGCGGAGCCAGCAGGCAGGGATCTACCCCCTGTAGCCATCTGGGATGGCCACGTCCCGATTACAAAATGGACACTTTGCAAAGAATGCAGGGAAAATTGGACAATACCGAAAAGTAAGCAGGTGCAAGGTTTGTCTGTTGATTGGAGCTACAGCTCCCAGACAAGATTGAGATTGCAGAACCATCTACATACTAATGAGCCATCCCCGGGAACAAAAAGGCAACATTTAGGTAAACAATGCTAAGCCAGACACCCCGGCGCCAGAGGAGACTAAAACAAAGCAGACCAACGGTCACCTAGGACACGCCCAGCAACCAGGGAACCCACCCCTCTATTGGAGGAAAATCAATAGGAACGATTGGGAAACGGCCCAATTAATTGGGGCCAAGTTCAAGGCCTGCCCAAAAGCACGCAAAGCCCTTTTGGGTATAAAAAGGATTCCCAAAGAGAGAATCGCTCTCTTGGCCTTGGCTCTCAGCGAGGAGAGACCTGCCAAAGTTGCTCCAGACCAAGTAAGTTCCAAGTCAACGCACACCCCGAGATAGACGCTCTTAGTTTCTATCCTGTAACAGCTCAACCCAGCAGCCTCAGAACCGAGCAACGGCCATTGTCCCTCTGACTGAGTGGGTGCCCGAAGCTAAGTATAGGCTTTTAGCAGTAGTGATAGTTTAGTTTGTAGAGTTTTATGCATGAGTATATTTGACTGTGTGTGTAAATAAATGAGCATTGAGTTTGAACTTATTAACTGGTGTATCGAGTCTTTGATCAGTATTTGGTTTTGAACCTTGTGGCGGTATCGAGAGATACCTGGCGACTCTAGAGCAAACGTAATTAAACAGACCCAAATTAAGAAACAACAGCAACGAGCAACACCCCGTACCTGTAGTACAGGGGCCTTACCGTAATACCCATATATACAATATAATACAACAGTAGTGACTACCACACCCCTCGAGAATGGATCACAGACACCGCCATGTTCATCTGAGCACAGATACACAGTCATGGGAGGCACAAGCAAGGTAAGTCTACTTTGATCAGCAGTGCAAGATGCGTGCCCACATGTCAGGGGTTCCTGAGGCAATGCAGAGCTATGGGTTGAGACTAGAGGACTCCATTCAGCTCATCATGGCCCAGAGGTCTGAACACATGAGCTCCACCATTGAGAGTGTGGCCAACCGTTCGGAGAACCATATATAGCAACATTCGGAGTGTAGGCAGAAAGAGCACATTGATAGCCACAGAAACATGCAATCCTCTGCAGCATTGACCAGTTCATGACATTGATGGTGAGTGTGATGATATGCATAAGCAATCATGTAAATAGTGATAGATATGACTTCCAACCAGCAGGTGGCAGTAGAGAATAACTACGTGACACTGTTACCTCCGGGAATCTGGAGATAGTCGCCGTAGTGGATAGTCGCATTTGTAGTAACTCTTAGATAATTTATAATAGTTAGTAGATTCTTGATAATTTTCTTATGGTTATCTAACCCACATTGTTGGTTAACAATAAACATTTAACTAGTCACGAACTAGACGTTCTCTAGTGCATTAATTCTGACCGGTCAAGCACCAGAACATAACTGTGAGTAGATGCCAGTTACACTGCAGTCACCCTCTCTAGCAATTCAAAGCAACATTAAAGGGCTAAGGCAGCCACTGATGTGGGTGCCACCCCCTCATGGGGCACCGTCACTCACGATCAATCATCACCAATATACTTGGCCCTTCTGACTGAGGGAAAATCGATACAACACAACCCAGTGATGGAAATGCCCCTGCATTGCCATCAATGTAGCAGCCTCCAGAGGTGTCCTTACTAACACCTCCATGCTGAGAATGACTGCTATAGGCATTCCAGCTTCAAGCAGATGATGCCACTTCATCCAAGGCCACAGATGGAACACCATGTAAGAACAGCTGAGCGACTGTATCATTCATTCCACTGAGTTGTTTATTTGGGTGTCTTTTATTTGCGATTGTGCAAACTTTTATTTATTCACTACATTGGAGATGTTGAGCCCTGATCTCATTCTTTAATGGAAAAACTGCAAAAGAGGAAAGAAGTGGTGAAGGGAAGCAATGGTCCTAAACCAGGGAGACTGAGATTGCTGGAGAAATGTGTACCATGCATTGGAGCGATAAGAATGGAATTATTCTAAGTTGTGTGATTTATGGATGTGTTCTCACAGGCAGTTTAAAGTGATTTCCAGGGCATGTAGTCTTGCTGGATCTGTAGTGCTCAGCTGAAAGTCCCCTAGTTGCCACACTACGGTGCCTGTTCTGGTACACAGAGAGAGAATTCAGAATCTCCAATTCACCTAACAGCCGTCTTTCGGAACTTGTGGGAGGAAACTGGAGGACCCGGAGGAAACCCAAGCAGATACAGGGAGAGCGTGCAGACTCCGCATAGACAATGACCCAAGCCTGGAATCGAACCCGGGTCCCTGGTGCTGTGAAACAACATTTCTAACTACTGTGCTACCGTGCTGCCCATTGGTAGCAAGATTAAGTACAGGTATGACATGATGAACAGCCTTAGATTGTCCTACATGCCATGAAGTGACCCGAGATGTTTTGGACTCACCGCAATGAAATCGTAGCATCGGTGACTGTTGAAAACATAACGGGCGCGATTCTCCACTCCCACGCCGAAGTGGCCGCGCCATCGTGAACGCCGTCGAGGTTCACGACGGCGTGGAACGGCCCCGGTCCCGACCGATTCAGGCCCTGACAATGGGCCAGGATCGGGGCCCCGTCATCTACACGCGCCAGGCCTTGTCGCCCGCATAAAAGCGGCGCCGCATAGATGACGCGGCCGGCGCTGCATAACGAGCGTCATCCGCGCATGCGTGGTTGCCGTCCTCTCTAAGTCCGCCCCGCAAGAAGATGGCGGACGGATCTTGCGGGGCCGCGGAAGGGAGGAGGTCCTCCTTCAGAGAGGACGGCCTGACGATCGGTGGGCACCGATCGTGGGCCACCCCACATTTCAGGTAGAGCCCGGTGCAGGATCCCCCCTCGCCCCCCCACCGGCCGCCCCCCCAGCGTTCACGCACCGCTCATGACTGCAGCGACCAGGTGTGGACGGCGCCAGGGGGGACCCGCCGTTTTGGCCTGACCGCTTGGCCCATCCAGGCCTCAGAATAGCGGGGGTGCCGGAGAATCGCCATTTTCGGTGTCTCCGGCGATTCTCCGGCCTGCGGCCCGCAAACCTCGACCGGGCCGTTCCTGCCGCTTGGGAGAATCGCGGGAGGGCGTCGGACCGGCGTCCCCGGAAATTTTGGCGGCCCAGGCGATTCTCCCAACCGGCGTGGGAGTGGAGAATCGCGCCCAACATGCCAACAGCACAGAAAACCTTTGAAGGCATAATCCAGGATGGTGCTCAAATAAGGAGCTGATAAGCAGACGGATCCTTTGTACTGAGTTTATAGCACACAGGCTGTCAGTTTTGTGAGTCGGACAGTGCGTTGAGAGGGCTTGCACTGGGTTAGCTCAGAAAGACGAGTGACCAGGAAGTGAGCCAGATCAATAGTGAGCGAGGGAGAGTCGAGCAAACAAAAAGTCATACATTTTGGGTCAGAGAAGGTGACAATTATATCAGGCAGAGCTTCAGTAAAGCGATGTTAGGGGAAGATGTGCACGAGGTGGCTCCCACTGGAGAACTGATCTTGTTCTTTTTCTTGGTGCAACGGGCCGTTTAATCATTGAAAACCCATGAAAGTTACTGGGGTAGAGTTCTCTTTTTGCTACGATGCCCAGAAAGCACAAAGCTAAGAAAGTTTGAACCAGAAACTTGTCGACGGTGTCTGAAGCCTCTCAGGGCTCAACGAGAAGTAAGATGGCGGAATCGGCTTCTTCCTCCACTAATCCACTCCACTAATGGCCAAGGCTTTCACTAGTATTTCGGCGAAGGAGTTCGGGAAACACCGACAAATCGTGTCGGAGGATCCTTTATAGATCAATCGAAGAGGCCCTGGCTCCCATTCGCCTAGTTCTGGAAAAAACTGGTAAGACCGTCAAAGTCCATGGAGTCACAATTAAGAGCCTGGAGACGGCTTTATCGGACCACAGTGATCGGATTACCTCGCTGGAGTCTGTTCTGATTTCCGTGGCTAAAACCAATAAGTCGTTAAGAGCCATGCTGAATGATCAAGAAAACAGGTCTAGGAGGCAGAATGTGGGGTTGCCGGAGGGAATCTACGGTCATAGCCCTACGGAATATTTCTCGGACATGTTCCTCAAAATGGTGGCTGAGGGTGGATTTGCATTCCCACCTGAATTAGACTGGGCCGTTCGTTCATTTCAACTGAAGCCTCGTTCTGGAGATCCACGGTGATTGTGAGATTCCACAGTTATCACTGCAATTTCAAATGGGAAGGTTGCATTAGGCTGCATCAGGACATGGGCGCAGAGTTGGCGAAATTAAGAGCCATATTTAATGGAGTGAAAGCTGCCCCGTATAAGAGTGGTGTCAGGTTCGGGATGGTCTATTCAGCTTGTCTTAGAGTCACATTTGCGGAAAAGGACTATCTTTTGACATGCTGGGAGATGCGGACTGTTTTGTTGAAAGGCACAAGTTGTGCACTGTGTAAATTGGTTTATGGCTCTGTTGACGGGCATGGAGTTTTGTTTGTATTCCTTGTTTTTTCTTCTGGTTGGTGTTGTGTTCTCATTGTCTTTGATTAGATTTTAGGGTCTCTGCTACGTGGGGTTTTGTACTTTACATTAATATATAGTTTCCTTTATTTATTCAAGGTTGTTGTTTAGCGCGACCTTTAATCACTAGTGGAGCGTGCAAGATAAATGAGGTTTTGGTATTTTTTATTTCATTTCTTTTTCTCCAGTTGGGAGTTTCCTGCTAACTCGGGGGTTAGTTAACGGGAGGGTTCGTTGCAGCTCATTATAGTACTTTATTGGAAAATGAACTTAGAGTTTTTGTTTTATTAAATGTAGGTTTTAGTTTTAGGTTAAGCCTTTGTTTGCCTGCTTTTATTTGCGTCCGGGTGCGGTTACATTCAATGGCGATGGAGATTTTGGGAGGGGGAGGGTGGAGTGGGTGGAGGGGATGGTCTGCTGACGGTGTCTGTTGGTATTCCTTTGTCCCATATTCTGACTTGGCTTGGTAGCCATCTTGGGTGGATCTTTTTGCTTTATTCTTTTATTGTCCCTTGGTTGATTTCTCTTGGTGTGAATGGCTGAGTCTGGATTAAGGGATAGTGGGAGACATCACCTTCCAATCCACTAGAGGCCAACAACATCCCACCTGCCTGCATCTCCCTTACACCCCACCATCGACCAAACCCCAACACATGTATTTCCCTCTTTACCTAGGAGCTGAGGACACACATGCCACCAGCTGCAGACCCCCCCAGAACCCACCTTCCAGCGTTTCATTATGTACTTTCTGTGCCCCCAAGGATAAGGTGGCCCATACTATGCACGAGCACCAGCAGACAGGAGGAGGATTCGCTGAAATTTGGGTCCAGACCCCCTCGGAGGGGAGGGCCCTGCAACCCGAGGGGAAAGCCGAGGGGAGGACAGTGGCAGCGATGGAGATCAGCCTGCGTTATACAAGTGTGAGCCCAATGCATCCCGATAGCAAGTGAGTCACGCATCTCCCACAGGCCAGTCCTTCCCAAGATCTTACCCAACATCTTTTGTGTTGCAGGATCTCCATCAGACAAAGCTGGGACGTCCAGAACAGTCTGGAGCACCCCTCCAAGGAAAGCACCCATGCTGGGCCTTGGCAGGGAGCCCATGACACATGAATGTCCTACATGGTGACACCCTCACCAAGAGGTGGCAGGGCATGGGGGTGGCATAACCGTTCACCATTTCCCACATCCCCCCCAAAGGATATATGGGCCCGTGAGATGGATTGGCCAGCACACATGCAGGGATCAGCCGGGCAGACAGTGATCCTGAAGGCAGGAGTAAGGTTTTGTCAAACAATGAGGAGCAACAGAGCTCATCTCACAGCAAGTCATCATCATCCTCTGTCCCGGGAACAAGCCAACCAAGGGTGAATATCCTATGGTAATGTTGGTATGACCCTCGGGAGATGAGCAGGGGAGCGGTGGTAGTGGAATGGAGTGAAGGCTAGGGGGGAAGTGTAGTGAAGGACTGAGCGGCAGGGAAGGGGTGGAAGGATTGAGGGCAGGGCAGGCGTGGAAGGACTGAGGGACAGGGAACGTGGAATGAAGGACTGAGGGACAGGGAACGTGGAGTGAAGGACTGAGGGACAGGGAACGTGGAGTGAAGGACTGAGGGACAGGGAACATGGAGTGAAGGACTGAGGGACAGGGAACGTGGAGTGAAGGGCTGAGGGACAGGGAATGTGGAGTGAAGGACAGGGACAGGGAACGTGGAGTGAAGGACTGAGGGACAGGGAACGTGGACTGAAGGATTTAAGGGACAGGGAAGGGGTGAGAAGTTCAGGGGAAAGGGGATGAATGAATTTTGATGGGGGGGAGCGGCGGAGAGAGGGGTGGAACAGGGCAGCGGAGCTGCTGGTTGCCAGGCTTCCCAGTTGGTAAATTAAGAGGTGATGAGGTTTGTTGTGTTTGGTCCCTTTAAGATAAACTCACCAAACATTTTGATCTGTCCCACTAAGATCCTTTTATTGTGTCTCGTGCAGTAGGATGGCAATCTGATACAGAGCACGTTATCATGGATCCTTGCTACTCCTCTGGAACTTACAACTTCTGCTGACCTGTTACATGTACGTTTTATTACCCTCTATCTTGGGTTCTTCTGGAGATGGTCGGATGAGCCACTATTTATATACAGGTTCCCAGTCACATGACCTTGGAATTGATTCCGCATGGTGTGTCGGTCCCACCACCTGTGGCCAATGTGTGATCCAGGGCCACTGCACATGGGACGACCTTGTGGTGATATGCCTATGGGCCATATTATAGTTAGATGGTGTGAGACCTCCAGCCAGCAAGTGGCGGTACAGACACACCATGAAGGATGCAGCAGGCCACCACGATGCTCAAACCCCTCTGAGGGAAAAATTGGATATCCCCAACTGAGCAGTCCAGGCATCAGAAGTGCATCTTGAGCACGTTGCTGCATGAACATCATTATAACGGTTCTCCACCTCGGTCTGAGGCCTCTGCGCACGCGCCATTTGCCATGACCTCAGCAGGTAGCCCTTCTCACTCAATAGCCAACCCCTCACCTGAGAGAGTGCCTCGCAGCAGCCAGGAACTGACATGTGTACCAGGATGTAAGCATCGTGCTCGTTACCTGTGCAATTGGTGTTACAGCACAATGAACCTGTGTGCAGACATTTGCAAGATCGCATCCAGGCCCCTGCTCGAGCTCTGGAATGAACCAACGGCATAAAAGGTGAGGGCAACTGTAGCACAATCAATCACTCACGAGGCGAGAAGAGATGAAGTCAATCGATGGCTTTATTACGCAGACTTGTTCCCAAGAAGCTCGGTTACAGAATGCGGCTGCTGGGAGAACCCGGGTTCTTATACTCTGCCTTACTGGTGGAGCCAGCAGGCGGCAGATCCAATCAGGACCCAGTGTCTGTCCACCAATAGCCTCTCGGCATCACTAGGTATCGTACTACCCCTAATACATACCACCACATTCACCCCTTGTTAATTAAGAACCCGGCGGGGTGGTGCGGTCGCATGGTGGTAGGGGTTTACAAGGTCGGTATTGGGCTTCCATTAACACAGTGGCTGTGCATCGATATCAACGGTTAACTATTTACAATGCCGCTTTTACTGGGCTACTGAATTATTTACCGATCTTGCTTTGTCACGCAGATTCAATGAGTCGAGTGGGTGCCCTGGTCGTCCTTGCCGATCGTCTCAGCTCCGGTGGTGGTGCAGGCGCTGGCTCAGGCACTGTCTTTTCTGGGAGCGTTGCGATGTTTGTTCCTGTTTCACTACTCCTGGGAGGAGGACCGATCCACCCGGGAAGGGAGCGGCTGTGGGGTGCGCTGGCGGGAGGGAGGAGGTGATTGGTATTGGGGGGTGAGGGGAGCTCCGGCAGGTGCCAGGTCCTGCAGGGAGACCGTGTCCTGTCGGCCGTCGGGGTATGCCACGTAGGCGTATTGAGGGTTCGCATGGAGAAGATGAACCCTCTTGACCAACGGGTTCGATTTGTGCCCCTGCACATGCTTTCGGAGCAAGATGGGTCCTGGGACTGCCAGCCAGGTCGAAAGTGACGTTCCGGAGGAAGACTTCCGAGGGAAGACAAGGAGGCGCTCTGAGGCGTTTGATTAGTTGTGGTACACAGCAGCGACCGGATGGAGTGGAGGGCATCTGGGAAGACTTCCTGCCAACGGGAAACTGGGAGACTTCTGGACCGTAGGGCCAGTAGGACGGTCTACCAGACCGTACCATTCTCCCTCTCTACCTGACCGTTCTCCGGGGGTTGTAACTGGTCGTTCCTGCTCGAGGCGATGCCCTTGCTGAGCAGGAATTGACGCAGTTCGTCGCTCATGAAGGAGAACCCCCTATCGCTATGGATGTAGGCGGGGAAACCGAACAGTGTAAAGATGGTGCAGAGGGCTTTAATGACTGTGGCCGAGGTCATGTCGGGGCAGGGGATGGCAAAAGGGAAACAGGAGTATTCGTCAACCACGTTTAGGAAGTACGTGTTGCGGTCGGTGGAGGGGAGGGGGCCTTTGAAGTCAGACTGAGGCGCTCAAAGGGATGAGAAGCCTTTATCAGGTGTGCTCTATCTGGCCTGAAAAAAGTGTGGCTTGCACTCTGCGCAGATTTGGCAGTTCCTGGTGGCTGTTCGGACCTCCTCGACGGAGTAGGGGAGGTTGCAGGTCTTCACGAAGTGGTAGAACCGAGTGACCCCCGGGTGGCAGAGGTCCTCGTGGAGGGCTTGGAGACGGTCCACTTGTGCGGTGGGACATGTGCCACGGGATAGGGCATCGGATGGCTCGCTCAGCTTTCCAGGACGATACAAGATCTCATAATTATATGTGGCGAGTTCGATCCTCCACCACAAGATCTTGTCGTTCTTGATCTTGCCCCACTGCGCATTATCGAACATAAAGGCTACCGACCGTTGGTCAGTGAGGAGAGTGAATCTCCTACCGACCAGGTAATGCCTCCAATGTCGCACAGCTTCTACTATGGCCTGGGCTTCCTTTTCCACTGAAGAGTGGCGGATTTCTGAAGCGTGGAGGGTACGGGAGAAAAAGGCCATGGGTCTGCCCGCTTGGTTGAGAGTGGCCGCTAGAGCTACGTCGGATGCGTCGCTCTCGACATGGAAGGGGAGGGACTCGTCGATTGCGTGCATCGTGGCCTTTGCGATATCCGCTTTGATGCGGCTGAAGGCCTGGTGGGCCTCTGTCGACAGGGGAAAGACGGTGGACTGAATTAGCGGGCGGGCCTTGTCCGCGTAGTTGGGGACCCACTGGGCGTAAGAGAAGAAGCCCAGGCAGCGTTTCAGGGCTTTGGAACAGTGAGGGAGGGGGAACTCCATAAGGGGGTGCATGCATTCAGGGTCGGGGTCTATCACTCCATTACGCACTACGTAGCCAAGGATGGCTAGACGGTCGGTGCTAAACACGCGTTTTTCCCTGTTGTAGGTGAGGTTCAGGGCGTTAGCGGTCTGGAGGGATTTGCGGAGGTTGGCGTTGTGGTCCTGCTGGTCATGGCCGCAGATGGTTACGTTGTCGAGGTACGGGAACATGGCCCGTAAACCGTGCTGGTCAACCATTCGGTCCATCTCCCGTTGGAAGACCGAGACTCCGTTAGTGACGCCGAATGGAACCCTTAAAAAGTGGTAGAGCCGCCCGTCTGCTTCAAAGGCAGTGTACTTGCGGTCGCTCGGGTGGATGGGGAGCTGATGATATGCGGACTTAAGGTCCACGGTGGAAAATACCTTGTACTGTGCAATCCAATTGACCATGTCGGATGTGCAGGGGAGAGGGTACGCATCTAGTTGCGTGTGCCTATTGATGGTTTGACTATAGTCTACGACCATCCTGTGCTTCTCCCCGGTCTTCACAACTACCACCTGAGCTCTCCAGGGACTATTGCTGGCCTAGATTATGCCTTCCTTCAGCAGCTGCTGGACTTCAGACCGGATAAATGTTCGGTCCTGGGCGCTGTACCGTCTGCTCCTAGTGGCGACGGGTTTGCAATCCGGGGTGAAGTTCGCAAACAAGGAAGGCAGTTCAACCTTGAGGGTCGCGAGGCTGCAGATAGTAAGTGGGGGTATAGGGCCGCCGAATTGGAACGTTGAACTATGAACGTTACATTGAAAATCTAACACCAGGAGAGTGGGAGCGCAGAGGTGGGGGAGGACATAAAGTCGATAATTCTTAAACTCTCTCCCCTGCACCGTTAGATTCGCGATGCAGAACCCTTTGATTTCTACGGAATGGGATCCCGCTGCCAGAAAAATCTTTTGGGTACTCGGGTGGATTGAAAGAAAACAGCGTCTTACCGTATCCGGATGGATAAAACTTTCCGTGCTCCCAGAGTCGATCAGACATGGCATTTCATACCCGTTAACCAGCACCGTTGTTGTTGCCGTTTGGAGCGTCCGGGGCCGCGACTGGTCCAGGGTCACCGAAGCCAGTCGCGATTGCTGCATCGGGGCATTTTCTTCAGGCCCCGTGGAGCCGTCCATGAATCGCACGTGGCCGGAGGGTCACAAGATGGCGGCACCCATCCCCCCCGCATGGAGTCCGGGACCCAAAATAGCGGCGCCCGTTGGCCGCACATGGATCATTGGGGGGGTTAAGTCTGTGGTCCCACTTCTCCCCCGGAGATTGTGGAGACCCCCTGGGACTGGCAGACCGCTGAATAATGCATCTTCTTGCCGCAACTTTTACAGATGGCCGAGCGGGTCGGGCAGCGCTGCCGGGGGTGTTTCGACTGCCCGCAAAAATAGCAGCGGGGCCCCCCCGGGTGGTCTGGTGCTCTGGCGGCGCAGGCTTGCGGGGGGATGGGGGGTGCCGGGGAGTCGGTCGCGGCGGGGCCCCACGGAGCCCAAGGGGCTGCCGCTCGGTCGGGGGCATAAGCGCGGGCATTCTGCGAGGCCACATCGAGGGAGGCCGCAAGGGCCAGTGCCTCAGTGAGCCCCAGTGAGTCTCTCTCCAGCAGTCGCTGGCAAATTTGGGATGAGGTCATACCTGCTACGAAAGCATCCCTGATTAGGAGTTCCGTATGTTCGTTACCCGTCACCGGTGGGCAGTTGCAGCTCCTTCCCAATATTAGCAGCGCGCTGTAGAACTCGTCCAGCGATTCTCTGGGGATTTGCCATCTCATCGCGAGTTGGTGGCGTGCGTTGACCTGGTTTACGGGCCAAATGTAGAACCCTCTCAGCATGGTGAGCGCCGTCGGGAAATCCTCCGCGTCTTCGATGAGCGTGTAGATCTCCGGACTCACCCTGGAATGCAGGACCTGCATTTTCTGGTCTTCTGTAGGTCTGCCGGGGGCCATTCGGAGGTATCCCTCAAAGCACACTAGCCAGTGTTTAAAAGTGGCTGCTGAGTTTGCTGCATGGGGGCTGATTCGTAGAGACTCCGGGGAAATCCGGAGCTCCATAGTCCTTTAAAGTGTGCGTATCAATCAATCACAATCAATCACTCACGAGGCAAGAAGAGATTAAGTCAATCGATGGCTTCATTACGCAGACTTGTTCCCCAGCAGCGCGGTTACAGAATGCGGCTGCTGGGAGAACCCGGGTTCTTATACTCCGCCTTACTGAGTGGAGCCAGCAGGCGGCAGATCCAATCAGGACCCAGTGTCTGTGCACCAATAGCCTCTCGGCATCACTGGGTATCGTACTACCCCTAATACATACCACCACAGCGACCAATTACCTGATAGCCACCGGGAGACGGGGTCGTACACCAGACCCGCGAGATGCCAGCTGTGCCACTATCTGGCATGGGTGATGCACGGTCTCCCCCCAGCAAGGCCGAGAATTGTTGTATATTTTCTTACCTTCTCGCTCCCCATCAACAGCCATGGCGCCCGGGCCCCGCTCGTAAATACTTGTACTAATTCACACCTGGGTGGCTCCTGCCTGTGAGGGATGGAGCATCAAGGAGGAGTGGAGCACCTGGCGTTCAGCCCGTTAATCATAAGCAAATCGATGCAAATTGTGGATTTGTGTGGGGCTGTAGGAACTGGGCGCAAACCCAGAAACTGATGCTACCACCAGTGGGGGACTGGAACACACAACATTCTCTGCTCGATTGGGAATCTCGCTGTCGATGTGGGCAGCAGAGAATCCACTCCAATATGACAAAGTGTATTTAATCAAATCTGCTAAAGGAGCAGAATTCTGTAATTGTCTCTGTGGCTGGGTGAATCCCCAATTTTGCCTCCTTTCCTTTATCAAAGAAATGCATATTTTTAAAAGTTCTATATGTATAAAAATGTTTTGAATATATTCAGGCTGCCATTTTCAATATTCATTTGTTATGTCATTTCTATCAAGCTTGGACTCACCCTTAATGCTGTTATTTTAATGATAAGAAAGTTCAGAGCAGCAGTCTGGGCCACAAAAAATACCAAGGCAACTCCAACAAAAATAATTTAAAGAAAACACCCTTTGCTAAACTATGTTGCTGGTTCAGAAGTGTTATCTTCTAGTTACAACCTGTTGACAGCCCATGGACAACAATGGTTACTCCCTCTTTGGTTTAGTTGGCACTGACTCATGGTCTTACAGTCAACAGTGCTTAAAATTATTTGAATTCCATTGTTTTCCATACTGGGCATGATCTGGGAGTGTTTGATGGTACAGGATAAAAAGAGCTTAACTATCCTTATCTCCCCCTACAGTCAGGCAGCAGTGCCTGGACCTGTGTCCCTCTTATTCTCTGATTTGTAGTCATTTGCTCACTCAGTTGTTCTCATAAAGTTTATTATGAGTTACAATTCATTTTGAAACATCAAATATTATCAGTGGGGTATGTCATGATATTCAGATAAACATATCATGGTGCAAACACACATACACACTGATGGACAGATCAACGGACCAATCAACACACACACAACATCACAGCCAATCACCAGTGAGAGCACACGCACTATAAAATGGGGAACACCACAGTTCCCGCTCATTCCAGCAGGAGACAGCTCAGGGCACAGAGCTTACAGCGTGACACTCAGACATACACCATGTGCTGAGTGCCTCTCTAAGATAGTGTTAGGGCTGGGTCCACAGGTTAATGGGTAAAGTACGAACCACAGTCATAAGTTTACAGATGTTGTTATCAAGAGTAATAAAACAGAGTTGTACCATCTATAACCGTGTTGGTTCGTTTGTATAGGGGAACACCCAACACGACAGGGTAGACTGTAGCACCCTTCAATAATTGATCACTAAACCAAGATCGTTTATAGTAGGCCCTACTTTTGAAATGTTTACACGCAAAAGAAGACAACAGGCATGCAATTACACATCAGTGCAGAGGGTAGTGATGTCCAATTTCTTGAATCTTCTTGCATAATGGGCGGGATTCTCCGTTGGTGGAACCTTTGCAAGCAAGAACAGAAAATTTGGCTTTCCAACCAAAACTCCGTAAACTTTCAGCGGCACCTGAAAATCCCAGCCACGAACGACGATGGAAGTTTTCAGCCAATATCTCAGTTGCATCTTATTTTCTCATTTTATTGAGTGTATTTTCTGTACTTCACCACTTTTCTTACATTTTTATTCCACGATTGGTCTGATTTCTAGGTGTGACTCTCTGCTTATGTTTCTCATCCTGCCAGAAAGCATGAGGGGGAGTGTGCACCTTGACTTGAGACTTGCACCAAATTCAGAGGAAACACATGGGAAATGAAAGATGAGTGCTGCCTGACGGCGCTGAGGACCTGGGTTCAATCCCATCCCCGGGTCACTGTCTGCGTGGAGTTTGCACATTCGCCCCCACAACCCAAAGGTGGATTGGCCATTCTAAATTGCTCTAAAAATTTAAAAGGAAAAAAAATATTTCAACAATAGGAAATGAAAGATGAGGGAAGCACATAATGAAAAGCTTCAACGTGATCCAGAATTCAAACATTTCAAGGCATAAAGGTACCAGTTATACAACTTTTAAATGGAAAGTGGGAATCAAATGGGATTGATGAACTAAGATGTGGTAATTGACTTTCCTCATCCATAATCACATTATGATCTGACTCTGTCGCTAGATATATATATATTTTTTAATTAATAACGATCTTTATTAATGTCACAAGTAGGGTTAACAGTGCAATGAAATTACTGTGAAAATCCCCCAGTCGCCACATTCCACTGCCTGTACGGGTAACTGAGGGAGAATTCAGAATGTCCAATTCATCTAACAAGCACGTCTTTCGGAATTTGTGGGAGGAAACCGGAACACCCGAGGAAACCCAAGCAGATACGGGGAGAACGTGCAGACTCTGCACAGACAGTGACCCAAGCAGGGAATCGAACCTGGTGCTGTGAGGCAATAATGCTGACCACTGTGCTTATTGTGCCGTCCACTACGCTATCATGCTTATGAAATTAGAATAAAATATTTGCCACTGATCGAAGGAAGTGGACAGCCTCTCAACCAAGGAAGTGTGGATGCAAAAGGCCAAGGAAACCATCAGAGGTATGCTCCCTCGAACCAGGATAGAGCACCCAACAGGATTAACGGTCTTGGGAAAGGACATGATGAGAGACAAAACACTTTCAGATGCAAAGTTTGACTTCCTCAGTATTCGCCATCACAACACTCCTCAGACCAGCAAACTCTTCATCCATCTCCTCAAATCCCCATTGGAACAGCTAACACTCACACTCACCCACATTTTGTCCTATCCCAGACTCACACCTCATTATCATCCGCCACAAGTACAAAAGCAATATATTGCGGATTCTGGTAATCTGAAATAAATACAGGAATTTGATTTGATTTTGATTTGATTTGATTTATTGTCACATGTACCGAAGTACAGTGAAAAGTATTTTTCTGCAGCCGAAGGAACGTACACAGTACATACATAGTAGACAAAAGAATAATCAACAGAGAACATTGACAAATGGTACATCAACAGTGATTGGTTACAGTGCAGAACAAGGGGCCAAACAAAGCAAACAAATACTCAGTAGTAATACATTTCACGGACTTGAAACATTAGCTGGAATATTGTTAAGGCATTTGGGGCAGGATTCTCCGTTGGCCGATGCCGAAATCAGGATAGGTGATTGGGCGGGGAATCGGTTTTGACGCCGAAATCATGGCGGACACCGGGTTCATGGCAAATTGCAATTCTCCAGTGCAATTCTCTTCCTCCACTGGGGGGGATTCCCGATGGAATTCCCAATGGCGAGGTTCACTTGCACCTTTAAAATCGGAAGCTGATGAGGGAGAGGCACGTTCGTGGACTGCCGGTCCTGACACTGGCCAGGTAGGCTGGGGTGCAGGGAGAGGGCTGCCAGGGCTGGGGTGGGGGATGCCGGGGAGATGGGCCGTGGGACCCGTATGACCCCTCATGGGACTGGGGCGGTGTCCAGACATGAACCACCATTGTCCCAGCCTGCAAGGCAGCCATCCTGCTGCGCACCCCACTGACAACCCACCTTGGCCCCGGTTCTGCAGAGTGCCACCGGCCCCGCACCCCAGCCCCCACCCTTCACTCCCAGCCCAGCCCTCACCACTGCCCTCACCCCCGCACCCCACCCTCTGCCACCCCAACCCGCCCCCCCAAACCGGTCACCACCTGCCAGTGGGGCATCGCACGGCCCACCCAAGGGTAACACCCACAGTGACCTACAGGGGCGTGCCGGATGGGTAGGTGGAGTATACCACTAGCAAGGTTAGCGCCAAATGATGGTAACCCTGGCAGCAGGGACGGGCATCAGGACCAGTAGCCGGGTGAACCTGCTTGGGAATGGAGGTACACACCATACTAACATAGATATTGTAATTCAATCAGCAATGGTGGCCTTCCTCCTAGTCGCCGCAGCCCTGGGGGATGCGCGGTGGCTGTATGAGCTGGAGTGGCTCAAGGAGGAACAAGCTGCAGCAGCGGAGCCTGAACAGGATGGAGAGCTGGCTGCCCAACAAGCCAAGGAGCAGGAGAAGGAGATGCAAAGGAGGCACCGCATGAGGCCTCGCATGTACCGGCAGAGCCTGTCATTCGAGGACCTCCCGGACCGGGCATGCCATCAAAGGTCTGGCTGAACAGCTGACAGTGCGACATATCTGCCAGATCATATTGCACCTGCCACCACGGGGGGTAAGGGGAGGTCACCCGCTCCCGGTGGCCGTCAAGCTGACGGTTGTCCTGGACCTTTACGCCACGGGGTCCTTCCAGGCGTAGAGTGGGGACCTGACTGGAATCTCACAGAGCTCGGTGCATCCGTGCCATCACGGACGCCCTGTATGCCCAGTCACACCCATTTCAATGTGGACCGAGCTCACCAGCTGCCCGGGCCCAGGGGGTGATTCACGGGTTGCATGTTGCCCTACGAGCACCTGGAGATGACAGGACACTCTTCACAAACTGAAAGGGGTTCCACTCAATGAACGTGCAGCTGATGTGTGACCATTAGCTGCGCATTACGAACGTCTGCGCCCAATGCCCCAGCAGTGTGCATGACACCTTCATCCTAGCACATTCAACGGTCCCTGGCCTCTTCGAGGCACACACCGGCTGGGGGAGTTGGCTCCTGGGCGACAGGGGTTATCCTCTGCAGTCGTAGCTGATGACGCCTTTCTGGAGACCACAGACCGACACGGAGACTCGCTACAACAACGTTCATGCAATGACCAGAGGTGCGATCGAGCAGTGCTTCGGCATCCTGAAGATGCGGTTCTGGTGCCTGAACTGCTCTGGAGGAGCCCTCCAGTATAGCGCTGGGAGGGCTGCCACATCGTGGTGGCCTGCTGCATCCTCCACATCATCGGGCAGCAGAATAGATAGGAGATTCTGTGGTCGTGAGCGAGACTCTCGGAAGGTATGTTGCCTCCCGGCTGCCAGGGCCAGGATCCTTAAGGGGGAGGGGGAGCAGCCAGAAGTCATGGTGCACATTGGTACCAACGACGTAGGTAGGACAAGGGGTGTGGATGTAATAAACGAGTTTAGGGAGTTAGGCTGGAAGTTAAAAGCCAGGACAGACAGAGTTGTCATGTCTGGTTTGTTGCCGGTGCAACGTGATAGCGAGGCTAGGAATAGGGAGAGAGTGCAGTTGAACACGTTGCTGCAGGAATGGTGTAGGAGGGAGGGCTTCAGGTATTTGGATAATTGGAGCGCATTCTGGGGAAGATGGGACCTGTACAAGCAGGACGGGTTGCATCTGAACCAGAGGGGCACCAATATCCTGGGAGGGAGGTTTTCTAGTATTCTTCGGGAGAGTTTAAACCAATTTGGCAGGGGAATGGGAACCGGATTTGTAGTCCAGCAACTAAGGTAGCCGATATTCAGGACGCCAAAGCGTGTCGTGAGGCAGTGGGGAAGGGAACACTGACAAAGGAGAGTACTTGCAGGCACGGAGATAGGTTGAAGTGTGTATACTTAAACGCAAGAAGCATCAGGAATAAGGTGGGTGAACTTAAGGCATGGATCGGCACTTGGGACTACGATGTGGTGGCCATCACGGAAACTTGGATAGAAGAGGGGCAGAAATGGTTGTTGGAGGTCCCTGGTTATAGATGTTTCAATAAGATTAGGGAAGGTGGTAAAAGAGGTGGGGGTGGCATTGTTAATTAGAGATAGTATAACAGCTGCAGAAAGGCAGTTCGAGGAGTATCTGCCTACTGAGGTAGTATGGGTTGAAGTCAGGAATAGGAAAGGAGCAGTCACCTTGTTGGGAGTTTTCTATAGGCCCCCCAATAGTAGCAGAGATGTGGAGGAACAGATTGGGAAACAGATTTTGGAAAGGTGCAGAAGTCACAGGGTAGTAGTCATGGGTGACTTCAACTTCCCAAATATTGAATGGAAACTCTTTAGATCAAATAGTTTGGATGGGGTGATGTTTGTGCAGTGTGCCCAGGAAGCTTTTCTAACACAGTATGTAGATTGTCCGACCAGAGGGGAGACCATATTGGATTTGGTACTTGGTAATGACCAGGGCAAGTGATAGATTTGTTAGTGGGGGAGCATTTTGGAGATAGTGACCACAATTCTGTGACTTTCACTTTAGTAATGGAGAGGGATAGGTGCGTGCAATGGGGCAAGGTTTACAATTGGGGGAAGGGTAAATACGATGTTGTCAGACAAGAATTGAAGTGCATAAGTTGGAAATATAGGCTGTCAGGGAAGGACACAAGTGAAATGTGGAACTTGTTCAAGGAACAGGTACTATGTGTCCTTTATATGTATGTCCCTGTCAGGCAGGGAAGAGATGGTCGATTGAGGGAACCATGATTGACAAGAGAGGTTGAATGTCTTGTTAAGAGGAAGAAGGAGACTTATGTAAGGCTGAGGAAACAAGGTTCAGACAGGGCGCTGGAGGGATACAAGATAGCCAGGAGGGAACTGAAGAAAGGGATGAGGAGAGCTAAGAGAGGGCATGAAAAATCTTTGGCGGGTAGGATCAAGGAAAACCCCAAGGCCTTTTACACATATGTGAGAAATATGAGAATGACTAGAGCGAGGGTAGGTCCGATCAAGGACAGTAGCGGGAGATTGTGTATTGAGTCTGGATAGGAGAGGTCTTGAACGAATACTTTTCTTCAGTATTTACAAATGAGAGAAGGGACAGTGTGAAACAGACTGGTAAGCTCGAGGAAATACTTGTTAGGAAGGAAGGTGTGTTGGGCATTTTGAAAAGCTTGAGGATAGGCAAGTCCCCCAGGTCTGAAGGGATATATCCAAGGATTCTATGGGAAGCAAGAGATGAAATTGCAAAGCCGTTGGCAATGATCTTTTCGTCCTCACTGTCAACAGGGGTGGTACCAGGGGATTGGAGAGTGGCGAATGTCGTGCCCCTGTTCAAAAAAGGGAATCGGGATAACCCTGGGAATTACAGGCCAGTTAGTCTTACTTCGGTGGTAGGCAAAGTAATGGAAAGGGTACTGAGGGATACGATTTCTGAGCATCTGGAAAGACACTGCTTGATTAGGGATAGTCAGCACGGATTTGAGAGGGGTAGGTCTTGCCTCACAAGTCTTATTGAATTCTTTGAGGAGGTGACCAAGCATGTGGATGAAGGTAAAGCAGTGGATGTAGTGTACATGGATTTTAGTAAGGCATTTGATAAAGTTCCCCATGGTAGGCTTATGCAGAAAGTAAGGAGGCATGGGATAGTGGGAAATTTGGCCAGTTGGATAATGAACTGGCTAACCGATAGAAGTCAGAGAGTGGTGGTGGATGGCAAATATTCAGCTTGGATCCCAGTTACCAGTGGCGTACCGCAGGGATCAGTTCTGGGTCCTCTGCTGTTTGTGATTTTCATTAATGACTTGGATGAGGGAGTTGAAGGGTGGGTCAGTAAATTTGCAGACAATACGAAGATTGGTGGAGTTGTGAATAGTGAGGAGGGCTATTGTCGGCTGCAAAGAGACATAGATAGGATGCAGAGCTGGGCTGAGAAATGGCAGATGGAGTTTAACCCTGAAAAGTGTGAGGTTGTCCATTTTGGAAGGACAAATATGAATGCGGAATACAGGGTTAACGGTAGGGTTCTTGGCAATGTGGAGGAGCAGAGAGATCTTGGGGTCTATGTTCATACATCTTTGAAAGTTGCCACTCAAATGGATAGAGCTGTGAAGAAGGTCTATGGTGTGCTAGCGTTCATTAACAGAGGGATTGAATTTAAGAGCTGTGAGGTGATGATGCAGCTGTACAAAACCTTGGTAAGGCCACATTTGGAGTACTGTGTACAGTTCTGATCGGCTCATTTTAGGAAGGATATGGAAGCATTGGAAAAGGTGCAAAGGAGATTTACCAGGATGTTGCCTGGAATGGAGAGTGTGTCGTACGAGGAAAGGTTGAGGGGACATAAATTTAAGGTGAATGGGGGAAGATATAGGGGGGATGTCAGAGGTAGGTTCTTTACCCAGAGAGTAGTGGGGGCATGGAATGCACTGCCTGTGGAAGTAGTTGAGTCGGAAACATTAGGGACCTTCAAGCAGCTATTGGATAGGTACATGGATTACGGTAGAATGATATAGTGTAGATTATTTTGTTCTTAAGGGCAGCACGGTAGCATTGTGGATAGCACAATTGCTTCACAGCTCCAGGGTCCCAGGTTCGATTCCGGCTTGGGTCACTGTCTGTGCGGAGTCTGCACATCCTTTCGGTGTATGCGTGGGTTTCCTCCGGGTGCTCCGGTTTCCTCCCACAGTCCAAAGATGTGCAGGTTAGGTGGATTGGCCATGATAAATTGCCCTTAGTGTTCAAAATTGCCCTTAGTGTTGGGTGGGGTTACTGGGTTATGGGGATAGAGTGGAGGTGTTGACCTTGGGTAGGATGCTCTTTCCAAGAGCCGGTGCAGACTCGATGGGCCGAATGGCCTCCTTCTGCACTGTAAATTCTATGATAATCTATGATTAATCTAGGACAAAGGTTCGGCACAACATCGTGGGCCGAAGTGCCTGTTCTGTGCTGGATTTTCCTATGTTCTATGTTCTATGATCTGGGTCCCCTGTGGCAGCCGTCTGCCCATGTGATGCTCCCGGGACAGGAGGGGGAAGTCCAAGGTGCTGCAGTATTCCGGCACCTCCTTGCGGGGGTCCCTGACACGGCCCCGTCACTTCCTCTTCCCTCAGGGTGCCCGATGGCCCACGGGCTACTCCATGGGACGGGGGTGCGAGTGGAGCCAACCTCTGAGGCACCCATCACCTGGCACTGCCAGTCCTGGAGGCCTGCTGCCATCTTGACCAGGGTCTGAATGCTCGAGGCCATGGAGCACAGGGAGTGGACCACCTCCCTCAGGGACTGTGCCACATCACCCGGGGACTGTGCCACAACCTTCTGGGTCTTTGCCACATCAGCCAGCACCTGGGCAATGCCGCCGACACTCTCAGCCATGGTCCGCTGTGACTGCGTCACACTCAGGAGCGTCTCTGCAATGTCCAGTTGGCCCTGGTACACACATGTCTGTGAGAGGGTGGCCCTGGCCTGGACTTCGGCCACTGCCTGCACGGATTGCCCAAGGCCTTGGACATGTTGATCCACGACCGAAACCTTCGTCCCCAAGGCCTCCACCATGGACGCCACCCGTGTGGTGTTGGTATGGGTGGCACGCATGGCCGACACCACCTCCAGCTCCTGCTTGTGGTTGGACTCCTCCAACTGCACCCGCAGGTGTTGGATGCTCGCCGACAACCCCTCATGTAGTCCCTGGCTCAGGGACTGCATCTCCACAATCGATGAGACCGTCCATTCCAGAAGCCCAAATCCCGTCTGGACAGCAGCTAGTCCCTGGGGTTGGCCCACCCTTCGATCGCCCGCCCCCTTGGGAGTTCCTCGCTCCACCTGCTCTACCAGAGCATGCGTATGGTGTACACCTGATCGTGTCCCAGGAGCCTCTTCACTAAAGTGCCCAACCAGGGTGAGTGTCTCTTGGATGGTGGAGGTATCGGAGATAGCTGTGATGGGAAATCAGTGTCATTCCCGACTGGAGCTCCGGACTGTCCTGGGATTCGGGTCGAGGACTCCCGTCTGTGTCATTGTCAACCTCGTCGCTGATCAGCACCTGGGGTTCTGGCTATGGATGGGGGCGTGGGCAGGGGACACCAGCAGGATCCACCCCCATCACCAGCAGCTCCTGCAAGACACAAGAAAGGACACTTGATTACATTGTCAGCTGGGGGGGGTGGGCGTGTGTTGGGGAGGGGGGAGTTGGGTGTGTTGGGAAGTGGGGGTGAGGTGTGTTGGGGAGCGAGGGGTGTCGGGGAGGGGGTGAGTTGAGGAGAGGGGTGGGGACTGTAGGGGTGGTGGTGATGTGAGGGTGAAGGTGGTGTAGGGTCGGTAGTTTTCGGGGGGGTTGGGCGGGGTGACACACATGAAAAGGGGAACCGCAACTCAGCGGGGTCTCACTTCCTTGTCGATGCCGACCTCCACCCCAGTGACTGCCCTTTCGCTGGGCCCACCGACCACATCCAGTACCCTCTGTCTTGCTGCGGTAAGAGGCTGCATGTCCGGCAGTCCCAGTGGTTATGAGTGGCCTTCTCCTGCGGGGGTGTTGTACCCTCAATAATGACGCTTAGAGAGTAAACGGTAAAGAAGACTTCAATAAGCTAAGAACTAGCCTGGTGCCGAGTCGGGTGCTTACTGGATGCCGCCCACATAGCGGCACCTTATATATGGCTCCCAGGTGGGCGGAGCCGGAGGCGGAGTCCCCCAGGGTTCCAAGCCCCGGTCTTAAAGGGGACATCAACTTACATGATGATAAGGGTACAGTAATACAATAACCGTTCATCACAGTGGGGAAACAGAAAACGCACAGTTAGACAGTCCAACACATACAGCACAGGGTAGCTGGTGGCTTCAGTGGCCAGGGCACCCGACCATGGCGGCTGGTTACGGATGCCGGCATGTGGTGCAGGGTGGGGATTCGGCTGTCCTCGGGGTTGGGTGAGACAAACAGTATTGCTCACATGATGATGTGAGAAAGAGTCAAATGACTAGGGGTTTAGAAGGAGAAAGCTCTTCTAGGGGGGTAGGGTTAGGGGTATGTGGGACGGGAGTTGGTGCCATGGGCACAGTGCTGCTTTCTCACCCTGGCCACCCTGAGGAGGTCATACAGTTTGTTCCTGCACTGTTGCCGCTCTGGATGGTGTTGCCCACGGCGCTGACCGCCTCTGCCACCAACGTCCAGGCCCGGAGAACGGCGGCGGCTGAAGGAAACAAAACATCTTTGACAATATTGTGGTGGAGCATCAATTTAGATTATAAGCTGACATTTTTGGTGGGGTTTTGAATCCATTACCACTTGGCACAGAGGGCGTGCTGCTAACCAATTGACTCAAGCTGTTGTGGTCCATTTCTAAGTTAAGGTACAGGGTAAAAGGAGAAAGAATCATTGAAGACAACCTGAAGACACAAACGTGACCCTTTCACCAGAGTGGAGTCTGTGAGTGAGGGAGGGTTAGGCATTCAACACTGTTGAGTTTAGTATGATCCTGTTTTGGAGCAGACCGACAAACTGCCCCCAAGTATCCAGGAAGCCTTCCTCTGACCCTCGGGTGGCGTACTTAATCTTCTCCAGGTGGAGAAATTCCGAGAGGTCAGCGAGCCAGTCTGCAGCTGTGGGTGGTGCTGCCAATCGCCAGCCGAGCAGGATTCTCCGACGTGCGATTAGGGAAGCGAAAGCAAGGGTGTTGGCCCCCTTCCCCATGTGTAACTCTGGCTGCTCCGATACCCCGAAGATTGCCACTATTGGGCATGGCTTCACCCTCACCCCCACAATCTTGGACATTGCCTCGGAGAAGGCTGTCCAGAACCCAGCAAGCTTGGGGCAAGCCCAAAACATGTGGGTGTGGTTGGCCGGGCCCCTCTAGCACCGCTCACATTTGTCCACCACCTCCGGGAAGAACCTGCTCATTTGGGTTCTGGTCAGGTGCGCTCTGTGCACCACTTTGAGCTGCATTAGGCTTAGCCTTGCGCAGGAGGAGGTGGAGTTCACCCTGCTCAGTGCTTCGCTCCAGAGACCCCATCCTACATCTTGTCCCCAGTTCGTCCTCCCATTTTTGTCTAATCTCGTCCAGTGGAGTCCGGGCTCTGTCCAGTAGCTGTACGTATATTTTCTCACATAGCCCCCCTTCTCGTTGCTTGTGCCTATCAGGTCCTCTAGTAGTGTGCTTTCTGGGGCCCCAGGGTACCCCACTGTCTCTTTGCGGAGGAAGTGTTTTATTTGGAGGCGTCTCATTCCCTGTCCTTTTGCTAGCCTCCACTTCCTCGTCGGTTCGTCTAGTGTCGCCAGTCTGTGCCCTACGTAGAAGTCCCCAACCGTCCGTCCCCCCCCCCCCCCCCCCCCCACACACACACACACACACACACACACACACACACAAACGTCATGATTAGACTGTCTACGTTTTGGAAAAAGGCCTTGGGGATGAAGATCGGATGGATCTAAACAGGAAGCGGAACCTTGGCAGTACGTTCATCTTGATCGTCTGCACTCTCCCCGCCAGGGAGAGTGGGAGTGAGCCCCACCTTTGAAGGTCTCTTCTTACTTCCTCCTCCAGGCTGGTCAGGTTCCACTTGTGGATCTGTGTCTCTGGCTATCTGGATCCCCAGGTAGCGGAATCTGTTCTGGGCTGTTTTGAACGGGAGCCCCTCCAGCTCTCCCTCCCCCGTTTGGGTTCACTGGGAATGCCTCGCTTTTGCCCAGGTTATGTTTGTAGCCCGAGAAGGTTCCAAACTCTTTCAGTATTTGCAGTATTGCCTTCAGTCCCTCCTGTGGCTTCGAGACATAGAGGAGCAGGTCATCTGCATAGAGTGAGACTCTGTGCTCTCTGTCTCCTCTCCGGATTCCCTTCCAGCCTTTCGCGTCCTGCAGGGCTATCGCCAGGGGTTCGATGGCTAGCGTGAACAAGAGTGGGGACAGGCGGCAGCCCTGTCTTGTTCCTCTCTGCAGCTAGAAGTGTTTAGAGCTGGTGGTGTTAGTTCGGACACTCGCTTTTGGAGCGTTGTACAAGAGCCTCACCCAGGCGGTGAACCCCGCTCCTAGCCCAAACCGTTCCAGTACCTCGAGGAGGTATTTCCATTCGACTCTGTCGAAGGCCTTTTCTGCGTCCAGGGAGACGATCGCTTCTGGTGTTCTCTCCCCAGAGGGGGTCATTATTACGTTCAGCAGCCGCCTGATGTTCGCTGTGAGCTGCCTACCCTTGACAAAGCCAGTTTGGTCCTGTGTGACCACCTCTGGTACACAGCCCTCCAGTCTTTTGGCCAGGACCTTTGCGAGTATTTTCGCATCCATGTTCAGCAGTGAAATGGGCCTGTATGATCCGCATTCCGTCAGGTCTTTATCTTTTTTGGGTATCAGTGAAATTGTGGCCTGCGCTAGCGTTGGGGACAGGGTGCCCTTTGCCAGTGAGTCCGCGAACATGTCCCTTAGGTGTGGGGCCAGGACTGTGCAAATTTTTTGTTGAAGTCCGCCGGGAACCCATCGGGTCCCGGTGCCTTCCCCGCCTGCATGGAGCTGATGCTCTCCATGATTTCTCCCAGGTCTATTGGTGCTTCCAGCTCCGCCCGTCTGTCTTCCCCCACAACTGGTAGATCCAGTCCGTCTAGGAACAGTTTCATCCCCGCGTCCCCATTGGGGGGCTCGGAGGCGTACAGTCCCCGGTAGATCTCAAATGCCCGATTGACCTCCTTTGGTTCTGTTACCAGTCTGCCTCTGCTATCCTTTACCTGCACTATTTCCCTTGTGGCTGCCTGCTTTCTCAGCTGGTGAGCCAATAGGCGGCCAGCCTTGTCTCCGTGTTCGTAGAAGGTCCCCCGTGTCTGGCGAAATTGGTACACTGCTTTCCTAGTGGATAGCAGATTAAAGTCCATTTGCAGCTTTTTCCTCTCCGCCAGCAGCCCTACGGTCGTGGCCTCGGAGTATTTTCTGTCGACTTCCAGGATGGAGTCCACCAGTTGTTGCCTGGCCACCCTCTCTTCCCTATCTCTGCTTGTCTTGTAGGCTATGATCTCTCCTCTAATCACGGCCTTCAGTGCCTCCCAGAACGTGGAGTGTGAGACCTCCCCGTTTTGGTTGTTACTCACGTAATCGCCTATGGCCCGCGATGTTTTCTGACAGAAGGCCTTGTCGGCCAGGAGGTCCGTGTCCAGCCTCCATGTGGGGCGCTGGGCACGGCCTGTCTCCAACCTCACATCCACATAGTGTGGAGCATGGTCAGAGATAACGATCGCAGAGTACTCCATTCCCGTGATCCCTGGAAGCACTGATTTCCCCACTGCAAAGAAGTCGATAGGGGTGTATACCTTATGTACTTGTGAGAAGTATGAAAATTCCTTCTCTCCCGGGTGCAGGAACCTCCATGGGTCCACCACCCCATCTGCTCCATAAATGCTCCTAGTTCCCTAGCCATGCCAGTCTTTTTCCCTGCTCTGGGGTTTGATCGGTCGGTCAGTGGGTCCTGTACACAGTTGAAGTTGCCCCCCATGATCAGTCGGTGTGTATCAAGGTCGGGGATTTCTGCCATGGTCTTCTTTATGAATTCTGTGTCGTCCCAGATTTAAAACAAAATTATGGGGTTGAAAGGGATCAAGTTCTGAATGCAAGATGAGCAGTGGGCTCAGGGAAGAAAGAACATTAATTGGGTACAAAGATCCTGTGCACTGTCGCACCAAAAATAAGTTTTTCAGTTAAGTAGCCCTGACAGGTCCACAGTAATTAATGCTCGCTTGAATTCCACCTTCTGTAGATGGTGAGATGCAATAATATCTTTTAATTATAAAAATGAAAAAGTGCCTTTCAAAAAGTAGTTCCAAAGTGGTTAAAAAATAGCTCCAAATGTTCCATTTATATTTTATTTGCAACTCTCAAATGACAGTGATTTAACTAATTGGTGCTGTAAAGATAACGATTTTCCCACTTCTTGACTCGACTAAAGGATGTTTTCCATTTGTGTGGAGTTACTCCTTCAATGCCATTTTCAATCAGCATCTTTAAATAAATACATTTGTAGTCATGTATTTTTGGAAATGATGTGACAGTAAAATCTTTCCTATTGTTGATTATAGTCCATTTGAGTGAAGACCATGCCGATTCTAAAGGACTAAGGTGAGGGTAACTGGGAGGAAAGTACAAAAGCTCATGGCTGTAATATCTAGCAACATTAGGACAGCAATACATATTAGACGTTTGGGTGGTTGATGAAGATTGTAATAGGGCATTCTGGATGTCCTCTGGTTTCTGTGGTGGCATCTCTGATGGGTCATCAGCAGGATTTTGTTGCTTGAAGCCTGAAGAAGAAACCCAGTCTTTAGGTTTGATCACCACTGCGCATTTTCCGTAGGACTTCCTGAGCACCTGACATAATTCTTTGAAAACCTCTTCTTTAGCACCTACAGCTTTTGGAGATGTCCACAGTTCTTGTGACTGGAAGAAGGCCCTGTATTGCCATGGAACCCATCCTCTGACTCCCCCAGCATGCATCAATGTCAATCCTTCTAATGGGGATTTGGATTTGGCTACACTGTGGGAAATGTCACCTGTTATCAGATTTTCAGAAAGATGAGTTTCACCCAAATAAACAGTGTAAAGTCCAGCATTCTGAAAATTCCTCAATGTCTTCAAGTATTGCAAGCATTGGTGGCTTCTTGAATTACTAATTTCATTTGAGTACTTAGATCTTAGAAGTAATTTGATGAAAATTTGCATGTTGTTCCATGCGGGATCGTTCACCTGACTTTGCTAATTGGAAAAGAAAGCTACCCGAACACAACAGCAGGCGGGGTTCATTATAAATAACCTTACTGTAGACAGGAGGGATCGCTCATGACAACATAATGCATGGGTTGACATTTGCATGACATCGCAATGGATGATAGTGACTGTACATGACCTTGCAATGGGAGCAATAAATAAAAAGATCTGTTACACATTCAGAGGTTGTTTGGTCCACCCCTTGGATACCCATTGCCTGGTGTCTGGGACAAATCACTCGCCCATCGTCTCATCAGAGATGTGCACTGTAAAGAAAGTAAGGAAAGTAGGAAAATGAGAGGAAATAAATAAATAATTGGATTCCATAGTAACTCTACAGTAGCCGGGTTGGTCTTTGTTATGTTCTTCTTTATTCGACGTAAACACACCAATTGCAAGTCGGCGGCAGGGTGGGGGGGGATTTATTAAGACTTGCCGGCTACCTGTTTGTCAGATGAAAAATACTGAATGACAGTTGAAAGTCTGTTGGGGACCAGTTTTTCTGCCTCAAATAAACTTCCAAGCAGCCTTTAAATGGACGTTCAAAGCAACCACCCAAAACGGGCTGGGCGTTGTTTAGATATGCAAACTGTTCTACGTCTGTTATTGGTCTTCACAGTTTTCAAAGATAAATGAGCAGAACATGCACTAGCATATTCGTCTCATTGTCCCAGCATTTAGCAGTGTAATGGTGGTTCAACAGTCCCAAAAATGCTTCCTTAACCCGGAACAGGATTGCCCGAGCCTTCTCCAAAAAGTAATTTTCCCAGGGCCATAAAGGACAGGAGTGCAATTCCGATCTGAACAAAATTCTTCTAACCTACAGCACACTTACTGTTCTATTCCTCGAAGTACTCAGCTTCCCCTTGTGTTATTACTTCAGATGACCTCACAAGGTTTTTTAAACTTTGGGCAGATTTTGTGGTCAGCAGTGAATCAAGGGTGCTCCCCATTGATCTGTGACAAATATCTTATTCAGGGTTTATGTTAATATTTTAGACATAGGACACGATTCAACCACCGCGTTGTACCCAGCGCGGATCTGGGCGCACTGGGTAAATAGTGGAGGGGGGGGAGAGATCCCTCAGGGGATTGGGGTTGGTAGGGGTGCTGAAGCATTCCAGATTGGGGGTTGCCCCCGGGCTGGGGAGGGTGGGGGGGCTTTGTGTCTGTGAGGCCTTCAAGCCATCTGTTTTCGAGACCCATAACGGGCAAGCCTGCAGCCTGTCTGGTCCCCCCCCCAACCCCCTCCAAACACTTACAAGACAGAGCCTTGCTGGACTTCCGGTGGCCATGGAGTCAGTGGTCAAACATTTGGTGGCTCCTACTCGTGGCATTTTTTTTCGGACCTTTTTCCCGGCTTACAAGTGGATGTGAGGAGGCAAAAAGGTGCAGGAGAATGAGAGGAAAATATTTACCCTCTGGTGTATGAGGCTGAGGGCCAGGATCGGTTGAAAGAGAGGGGACCAGACGTTTAGAGCCTGTGATGCACGTGGAGATGGCGGAGGGGCAGGGAGCGACCCTGCCGGCTCAGTGGTCAATGGAGCAGCTGGTGAGATTCTTGAATGAGAAGTTCACCCAGCAACGGAAGGAGAGTTTGGAGGATCTGGCCAGGGTATGGATTCGATCAAGGTGGTGGTCGACCACGTGGAAACGAGGCTGGCGGCCCAGGGTCAGGCGATCCAGTAGATGGAGGAGGTGGTGCGGGAGCACAAGGAGCAGTTCGCCTCGATGGCAACGGAGATGGGGCTGATGCGTGATCAGCAGAAGCGACTCCAGGAGAAGGTCGAGGCCCTAGAGAACCGGTTATGCAAGCAGAATATTAGGATCGTTGGCCTGCCGGAGGGGAGTGAAGGAGCTGATACTGGCGTATATGTGGGGAGGATGCTGGAGAAGCTGCTTGGAGAGGATATGTTTGCACAGCCGTTGGAGGTAGATTGAGCGCAAAGGGCACTGGTGATGAAGTCCCAGGGTAGAGAGCCGCCGAGGGCTATGGTGGTGCAGCTACACCGGTTCCTGGACAAGGAGCAGATTATGAGGTGGGCCAGGCAGACGAGATGCTGCACCTGGGAGGGCAGTGAAATTCGCATGTACCAGGACCTGAATGCAGAGTTGGCCAAGAGGAGGGCGAGTTTTAACAAGGTCAAGGCAGGCCTCTACAAGAAGGGGGTTCGGTTCGGACTGTTATATCCGGCACGTCTGTGGGTGACCTACGAAGGCCTGGAATTGTACTTTGGATTGGCGGAGGAGGCTGTCGAATTTGACAGAGACAATGGATTGGCAGGAGAAGGTGGACCTTGAACTTGTTGTGGAGATGTTATTAAGATGTTGCTGTCAAATTATGTTCGAGGCCAAAAATCTTTTTCTTTGTCGGCTTCAGGTTTGTTTTTTGTTCTTTGTTAGGGGATGGGGAGCTGGTTTCTTTGTTTGGGTTTGGGGAGGGGAATGTTTTTGGTGTTTGCACTAATGTTCGAGCGGGAGGGGAATCAGCTAGGCGTCATGTGTGGGAACCGCCAGACTAGCTGGGTGGGCTAGTTCACAGAAGCGCAATGGGGGGTGAGTGGAAGGTCAGTGGGGGGCTGGGGCAGGGGCTTTTGCTGGGGGGCATTGGGGGGAAGGTACTGCTGACTGAGATAGGGCTTGTAAAATGTAAGTGGAGGAGGATCAATGACGGTGGGCACCCAAGGGTGGACCTGGGGAGATGCGGGGCATGGGCTGGGGGCTGACCCAAGAGGGGCTATGGTTGATCGGCGGGGGGTGGGCAAGGTGCCCCCCGACCTGGCTGGTCACGTGGAACGTGCAAAGATTGAATGGGCCACTTGAGAGGGCCCGTGTGTTCGCACATTGTTATAACCGGCCTACTTACCATTGGCTGGGGACTAATGACAATCCCACAATCCTGTGGGAGTATGAGCTTCCCCAATGAGGGGGGCGGAGAAACCATTAGTAAACTCCTAGTATAAATAAAGCTGGCCAGTTTAGGAACCAGCAGGAAGGAGTGTGCAGCAAGGGAAGTTGCTGCTGCTGTTATATATATATGTTATTGTAAATAAATGTTATTACTTTGTATCCTTAAAACTCGTGCTGGATTCTTCGTGGCCCGCACAAAATTGGCGACGAAGGTTAAAGTGAATAGCTGTCTACACTGCTGAAGCCACCTCCCTGGATTTTTGTTGGATACAGGTTGGAAGTTGTTTTCTATTATACCATGCCTCGGAGGTTTGGATGTTTTTGATGCTGCGCTGGAAAGCTGGAACCAGTACACACAACGGATGCGTTACTATTTCCGGGCAAACAATATCACCGAAAACGAGCGGCAGGTGGTCATATTGCTCACCGCCTGCGGCCCGCATACGTTTGGGGTGATTAGGAGCCTTATGTACCCAGCTGCGCCAGACACCAAAACGTTTGATGAACTTGTGAATGTAGTGGGACAACATTTTAACCCAACCCCGTCCACGATAGTCCAGCATTACTGGTTTAATACCGCTGAGAGGACCCCTGGAGAATCCCTTGACAAATTTCTATCCAGGCTACGCAGGATTGCGGAGTACTGTGACTATGGTGAGACCTTGTCAGAAATGTTACGCGACCGTTTGGTTTGTGGTATTAACAATGCGGCCACCCAGAGAAAGTTGTTAGCTGAGCCAACATTGACTTTTCAACAGGCCATTCAAATAGTATTGTCCCGAGAGAGCGCAGAACGAGGAGTGCAGGAGCTACAGGGAATGGAAGTGCATGCCTTGGGGCGCAACCCCTTCCGTCCGAAAACGTCCCCCCGCACTCCTGCGGTACCTTGGGCGAGGCAACGTCCGTACCGACGCCAGTGGCCGTCGGACATTCGTCCCCGAAGGGAGCCTTCTCCAGAACAAATGGATGAGGAGCCATGTCCGTGTCAGACTTGTAGGCGCCGACCCCGTCGTGGACGGAGGTCCTGGGGGCGCCTGAGGCGCCATCGTTCCGACCGAAACTGGGACCAGCCCAGGGGCCGTAACTGGGACCAGCCCAGGGGCTGTACCTTCCATGTGGATGAACCTGCGGCAACTACTCCTGAGGACGTGGAGACGGAGGATGGCTGCCTGCAGTTGCATTGTGTGGCAGCTCCCCGTGTGGCCCCCATTAAGGTGACAGTATGGGTCAATGGCCACCCGCTTGAGAAGGAGTTAGACACTGGCGCAGCGGTCTCCGTGATCGCCCAGAGGACATTCAACCGCATCAAGCAGGGTATACAGACCCTTACATTAACCGACTCACAAGCCAGGTTGGCCACCTACATGGGGGAACCACTGGACATTGCAGGAACTACAATGACCCCTGTTGTTTATGGACGCCAGGAGGGGCGTTTCCCACTTATCGTGGTGCGCGGCCATGGGCCCAGCCTGTTGGGTCGGGACTGGTTGCGCCATTTGCGGTTGCAATGGCAGCACATCCTCCAAACAGTTTCTGAAGGGTTGACTGAGGTGCTAGGACGATACCCAGATGTATTCCAGCCTGGTTTGGGGAAAATAAAAGGGGCCGTAGCCCGTATCCAAGTCGAACCAGGAGCCACGCCGCGCTATTTCCGGGCGCGCCCGGTGCCTTACGCCTTGCTCGAGAAGATAGAAGGGGAGCTCACTAGTTTGGAGAGTTTGGGTATTATCAGGCCCGTCCGTTTTGCTGACTGGGCAGCACTAATTGTACCTAAATCATAGAATCTACAGTGCAGAAGGAGGCCATTCGGCCCATCGAGTCTGCACCGGCTCTTGGAAAGAGCACCCTACCCAAGGTCAACACCTCCACCCTATCCCATAACCCAGTAACCCCACCCAACACTAAGGGCAATTTTGGACACTAAGGGCAATTTATCATGGCCAATCCACCTAACCTGCACATCTTTGGACTGTGGGAGGAAACCGGAGCACCCGGAGGAAACCCACGTACACACGGGGAGGATGTGCAGACTCCGCACAGACAGTGACCCAAGCCGGAATCGAACCTGGGATCCTGGAGCTGTGAAGCAATTGTGCTATCCACAATGCTACCATGCTGCCCCTAGTAATGAAGCCAGATGCCACAGTTCGTTTGTGTGGCGACTATAAACGTACAGTTAATACAGTTTCCCGACTCGACCGATATCCAATGCCTCGCATAGAGGATCTCTACGCGAATCTTGCAGGTGGACTCTCGTTCACAAAATTAGATATGAGTCATGCCTACCTGCAGTTGGAGCTGGACCCTGCCTCCCGACCATATGTAACGATTAATACACACCGGGGCCTGTATGAATATACACGGTTGCCCTTTGGAGTATCCTCTGCCTGCGCAATTTTTCAACGTGTTATGGAGGGCATTTTGAGAGGTTTACCACGTGTTGCTGTCCACTTAGATGACGTTTTGATTACTGGGACTTCGGAGCAGGAACATTTGGAAAATCTGGAGGCAGTCCTTAGACGCCTTTCGGAGGCTGAAGTCCGTTTACTTCGCACAAAGTGCGTATTTCAGGCAAAGGAAGTAGTCTACCTAGGTTATCGGGTGGACCGCGAAGGTTTGCACCCCGTCGCAGAGAAGGTGCGTGCAATTCAACAGGCCCCCGCCCCGACTGACACTTCGCATCTTCGTTCTTTTCTCGGTCTCGTAAACTATTACGGGAAGTTCCTCCCCAATCTGGCAAATACGCTGGCCCCTTTGCACCTTCTGCTAAAGAAAAATCACACCTGGGTTTGGGGTCAGCCGCAAGAAACCGCTTTCCGGCGGGTAAAGCAACAATTGTCGTTGTCTGGGTTACTAACCCACTATGATCCTGGAAAGCCTTTGCTCGTCACATGTGATGCATCCCCGTATGGTATTGGGGTCATCCTGTCCCACAAGATGGAGAACGGGGCCGAGCGACCGATAGCTTTCGCCTCCAGCACATTGACTGCAGCAGAGAAAAAGTATGCGCAGATCGAGAAGGAGGGCCTGGCAGTGATTTTTGCGGTGAAACGCTTCTACCAGTACGTGTATGGCCGCCATTTCACTATCATGACTGATCATAAGTCTCTGCTGGGACTTTTCAGAGAGGATAAGCCAATACCGCCCATTGCTTCCGCACGGATCCAGCACTGGGCTTTGTTGCTTGTTGCATACGAGTATTCTCTGGAGCACAAACCAGGTACGCGGATAGCAAATGTCAATGCACTGAGCCGATTGCCTTTATCGACCGGCCCCATGTCAACCCCCACGACCGGTGAGGTGGTTGCAACCCTAAATTTTATGGACACCTTGCCTGTCATGGCATCACAGATCCGTGAGTGGACCCAGACGGAGCCAGTCCTGTCAAAGGTTCGGCACATAGTCCTGTATGGTGGGCAGCATAGACAGCTCCCAGGCGAGTTGCGGGCATTTTCCTCCAAGCTGTCAGAATTCAGCGTGGAAGACGGCATCCTCTTGTGGGGGACGCGTGTGATTGTCCCGGAAAAAGGCCAGGAGCTGATACTATCAGACTTGCACAATGGGCATCCAGGCGTGACCAAAATGAAAATGTTGGCCCGGAGTTATGTCTGGTGGCCAGGCCTCGACACCGACATTGAGAAGGTGGCCCAAAACTGCTCCATTTGTCAGGAGCATCAGAAGCTTCCACCAGCCGTGCCCCTACATCACTGGGAATGGCCATTGGGCACGCTTGCATGCAGATTTCGCAGGCCCTTTTCAAGGATCCATGTTCCTTCTATTAATTGACGTCCAGTCTCAATGGCTAGAGGTGCATAAGATGCAGGGGACAACGTCCTGCGCAACAATTGAAAAGATGCGTTTGTCGTTTAGTACGCGTGGCATCCCCGAGGTGCTGGTCATGGATAACGGCACTCCATTCACGAGTGAGGAGTTTGCGAGGTTCACGAAGATGAACGGCATCCGCCATATCCGCACTGCCCCTCACCACCCGGCGTCAAATGGGTTGGCAGAGCGTGCAGTGCAGACATTCAAAAGAGGCCTAAAGAAGCAGTCTTCCGGATCAATGGACACGAGACTGGCTCGCTTTTTGTTTTCGTATAGGACCACCCCCCATGCGGTGACTGGGGTAGCTCCCGCAGAACTCCTAATGGGCCAGAGACTTCTCACCCGCCTTAGTATGGTTTTCCCGGACATTGGCGCAAAAGTACGCCGCACACAAGAACGGCAGGGACAGGGATTTTCTCGGCATCGGCTGATTCGGCAGTTTGCGCCCGGTGACCCAGTGTTCGTTCGGAATTTTGCTGGTGGTGCCCAGTGGGTTCCTGGTGGAATCTTTCACCAAAGGGGCCTATATCTTACCAGGAGCAAGCCCAGGGTCGTCTCCAGCACAAACATGTAGGCCACGTTCGGTCCAGAAGACTATCCCCTCCAAAGATTCCCCGCCCCCGGAGCTCATTTCTACAGCCGCAGAGACCAGAGACAAGGGAAGGTAGTCCTCACAATCTTCCACTGGTGCCTCACTCGAAGCCTGCGCAGGTCGTTACAGAACCGAATGGAGATAGAGACGCTGACATGACGGAGGCAGCAGACTCTGACTCCAAGATGGAGACACAGGATGCATCAGAGGGGGAATCCTCGGGTCCACGGGCCGTGGATGTACAACCGTTGCGCCGTTCATCACGGAAGCGCCGATCTCCGTCTCGTTACACACCGCCTGATCCAGCGCCGCGTGCAAATGGTGTCCGGCCTGCGGCAAAACGAGTCCGACGCCCTCCTTCGCCAGGGTCTTCGGTGGATTCCTTGGACTTTGGGGGGGAGGGATGTTATAACCTGCCTACTTACCATTGGCTGGGGACTAATGACAATTCCACAATCCTGTGGGAGTATGAGCTTCCCCAATGAGGAGGGCGGAGAAACCATTAGTAAACTCCTAGTATAAATAAAGCTGGCCAGTTTAGGAACCAGCAGGAAGGAGTGTGCAGCAAGGGAAGTTGCTGCTGCTGTTATATATATATGTTATTGTAAATAAATGTTATTACTTTGTATCCTTAAAACACGTGCTGGATTCTTCGTGGCCCTCACAAAACACACTTAAAGGGATTAAAGGCGGATGTGGCCATGCTACATGAGACGCACCTGAAGGAGGGGGATCCAGATTAGGCTGAGGAAAGGATGGGTGGGACAAGTGTTTCATTCAGGGTTGGATTCTAAAATGAGGTGGTGGCGATTTTGGTCATTACGCGGGTGGTGCTCGAGGTGGGAAGCATAGTGGCGGACTCTGGGGGGAGGTATGTTATGGTAGGTGGGAAACTGGAGGGGATGCCAATGGTGTTGGTCAACATCTATGCCCCGAACTGGGATGACGTGTAATTTATGAGTCGGGTGCTGGGGAGGATTCCGGAACTAGACTCTCATCGGCTGATTATGGGTGGGGGGGGATCTTTAATAAAGTTCTAGATCTGAGACTGGACCGGTCGAGTTCGAGGTCGGGGAGAGTGTTGGCTACAGCTAAGGAACTCCGGGGGTTTATGGAGCACATGGGGGGTGGGGGGATTCCGTGGAGATTTGGGAGGTCGAGGGCGAAAGAATTTTTGTTTTACTCCCGTGTACACAAGGTGTACTCCCGAATAGATTTTTTCGTGGTAAATAAGATGTTATTGGCAGGGGTGGTGGATGTCGAATATTCGGCAATAGTGGTGTCAGACCATGCCCCGCACTGGGTGTGTGTAAGGTGGGGGGGGGGGGGGGGCCAGCGCCCGCAATGGAGGTTGGATGTGGCACTGTTAGCGGAGGAGGACGTGTGTGATCGGGTGAGGAAGGCTATCTGGGGGGTATGTGGAGATTAGGACACGTGGGAGGTTTCGGCAGGTACAGCCTGGGAGGCACTGAAAACAGTGGTCAGGATCATTTCGATATAGGGAAAAGGGTGAGCGGGTGGAAATAGAAAGGTTAGTGGAGGAAATTCTGCAGGTGGACCGGAGATATGCAGAGGCCCCGGAGGAAGGGCTGCTAAAGGAATGCCAGTGTCTGCAAATGGAATTTGGGTTGGTAACCACGGGTAAGGCGGTAGGGCAGTTGTGAAGGGTGAGGGGGCGATATATGAGTACGGAGAGAAAGCGAGCAGGATGTTAGTGCACCAGTTGATGCAAGAGATGATGAGAAAAATTGGGAAAGTGAAGGACGTGGGAGGGAACGCGGTTGGACCCAGCAGAGGTGAATAGGATGTTAAGGGAGTTTTATAGTAAACTGTATATGTCGAACCCCCGGCCGGGGAGGAGGGGATGATAAGGTTTCTGGGAGGGTTGGAGTTCCCGAAGGTGGATGAGGAGTTGCTGGAGGACTTGGGGGCCCCATTCGGGCTTGTAGAAGTAGTGGAGGGGTTGGAGGCGATGCAATTGGGGAAGGCCCTGGGACCAGACGGGTACCGGGTGGAATTCTACAAGAAGTTCTCGGGGTGTTGGGACCGCTGTTGGTAAAGGCCTTCAATGAAGCAAAGGAGCTCCCCCTGACATTGTCAATCTCATTTTAAAATGGGATAAGGACCCGGAAAACTGTGGGTCATATAGGCCCATTTCCCTGTTAAATGTGGATACCAAACTGTTGGTGAAGGTCCTGATTGCGTCCCAGGGGTAATTGGGGAGGACCAGACGGGGTTCGTTAAGGGGCGGCACCTGGCGACCAACATTAGGAGGTTGCTTAATGTAATCATGATGCCTCCAGAGGGGCACGAGGTTGAGGTGGTGGTAGCCATGGACGCAGAGAAGGCCTTTGATCGGGTGGAGAGGGAATATTTGTGGGAGGACCTGGGTAGTTTGGGCAGAGATTTGTGGACTGGGTCCAGTTGCTATACTAGGCACCGGTGGCGAGTGTGCGGATGAATCGGGCGAGATGGGACTACTTCAGGTTACACCGGGGGACGAGACAGGGATGTCCACTTTCCCCACTGTTGTTTGCCTTGGCTATAGAGCCATTGGCACTGGCATTGAGAGCATTGAGGGTCTGGCAGGGGATAGTACGGGGGGAGTGGAACATAGGGTCCTGCCCTACGCGGACGATTTACTTCTATAAATATTGGACCCACTGGGGGGAATTGGAGGGATTATGGGGATATTAGAGGAATTTGGACGGTTTTCGGGATACAAATTGAATATGGGTAAGAGCGAGGTCTCTGCGATCCAGGGGAGGGGGCAGAAGATACTGGGTGAGGGGCCGTTTAAGGTGGTGAGAGGGAGCTTTCGATATTTGGGTATCTCGGTGGCGCGGGAGTGGGAGCAGCTGCATAAACTGAATTTGGGGCAGCTGGTAGAATAGATGAGAGGGGATTTTCGGAGGTGGGATGTGCTCCCGTTGTCATTGGCGGGATGCATACAGACAGTTAAAATGACGGTCCTCCTGAAGTTTTTGTTTGTTTTCCAGAGTCTCCCAATCTTTATTTCCAATGCGTTCTTCAAAAAGGTGAATGCAAAGATCTCGGCATTTGTTTGGGCGGGTAAAACCCCGCGGGTGAAAAAGGTGCTGCTGGAGGGTGGGCGTGTGGGGGTTGGCCCTCCCGGATTTCGTCATCTATTATTGGGAGGCGAATATTGCGGTGATCAGGAAGTGGGTAGTGGGGGAGAGGTCGGTATGGGAATGGGTGGAATTGGCCAAGTCCCGATTTAAAATGGCGAACGGCAAAGGCTGAAGGGAAATTCAGCCAACACAGGCAGAAACCAGCAGGTGCAAGTTTGATCTGTATTTAACTCTGCAGGGGCCCAGACAGCATCGATACTAGCAGCCATCTGTATAATAATGTAGCAGCCATCTACATACTAATAAGCAATCCCCGGGAACAATAGCAACATTTGGGTCAAACAAAACTAAGCCAGACTCCCCGGCGCCAGCAGGAGCCAACACAAAAGGGGTTGTTAACGGACAGCTCAAGACCGCCCATCGATCAGGGAACCGCTCCAGTATTGGAAAAATTGAACCAAGCGATTGGAACGAAGTCCAACCACCTAGAACCAGGTACAAGGTCCGCCCCGAAAGGCGGGAGACCCCTGTGGACTATAAAGTTAAGCCCCCACGTTCAACTCGTTCTTCTTGACCGGGTCACCCAGCAATGCAAACCAACATTGACCGTGACCGTTTCAACTGCCGCCGAGAGATCGTAAGTCTTAAGTCAACGCTCGCTACGAGATAGGTGCTCCTAGCTATCAATCCGTACCAACTTCAAATCCCACAGACTCAGAACCCGAATGAAAGGCCATTTGTTCCCCTGACCTGGTGGGCCAGTCCGAAGTTAAGTATAGGCCTGTTAGTTGTAGAAGTAGTTTAGACGTAGAATTTGTGCATGAGTAGCGATTACTGTGTATAATAAATGTGCTTTGATTTAAATCTTACTAATCGGTGTATTGAGTTATTGGTCATTACTCGAACTTTAACCTCGTGGCGGTATCATAAAGATACCTGGCGACTCGAGAGCAAAGGTTATAAAACAGAGCCAAGTGAACCAACCAAAAGTTAGCAACAAGGCGGCCTCATATAAGGACATGAATTTGAGGGCATTATTGACGGCACCTCTGCCATTCTCGCCGGCTCGGTACTCCACAAGTCCGGTAGCAATGGCAGCCCTGAGGGTAGGGGGACAGTGGAAGCAGCATATTGGATTTGAGGGGGCATCAGTGTGGGCGCCGATATCTGATAATCGCCGGTTCGCTCCGGAGGAGGAGTTTGAGTTGGCATGGAGGAATGGGTTCCGGTACCTGCAGGTGAGGATTTTGTGCGGAGGCAGATTTTGACCTCCCCGTACCTGCAGCCTCAGGGACTACAGGATACGGTGGTGTCGGGGACAGGAGTAGGAGAGGGGAAGGTCTCAGAGATCTATAAGGAGCCGATGGAGTGGGAGGGAGCCCCGATAGGGGAGGTGAAGAGAAAGTGGGAAGAAGAGCTGGGTGGGAAGTTGGAGGCCGGGTTATGGGAGGAGGCCCTGAGGAGAGTTAATGTGTCCTCGTCGTGTGCCAGGCTCAGCCTGATTCAGTTTAAGGTGGTCCACAGGACACACATGACTGTGGCCCGGATGAGTAGGTTCTTTGAGGAGGTGGAGGATAGGTGTGGGCCCTGTGCGGGGGCTCCTGCAAACCATGTCCATATGTTTTGGGCATGTCCAAGGCTGAGGGGTTTCTGGCAGGTGTTTGCTGATGCCTTGTCAGAGGTATTACAAATGAGGGTGGTGCCGAGTCCAGAAGTGGCGATCTTCAGTGTGTCGGAAACCCGGGAGCCCAGGGGGCGAGAGAGGCTGACATCCTGGCCTTTGCCTCCCTGGAGGCCTGGAGATGGATTTTATTGGGATGAAGGGACTTCAGCCCCCGAAGTCGGGGTTGTGGGTTAGCGACATGGCGGGGTTTCTCAGACTCGAAAAAATTTAATTCGCCTTGAGGGGTTCATTGCTGGGCTTTGCTCGGAGGTGGCAGCCGTTCATCGATTTCTTTGAGAAAAATTAAGCTATCAGCAGTGGAGGGGGGGGGGGGGCGGGGGAGGGAAGGCATGGGAGGTGGTTGGGGACGGTGGCACTGTTTGTGTAAGCCACGTTGGCTGGGGTTTGTGCCTGGGTGGGTTTGTTGGATATATTATTGTGGGTTTCTTTTTCTTGAAATTTAATGTTTAAAATTGTTAAAATGATAAATGCCTCAATAAAATATTTTCTAAAAAAAAAAGAACATAGTCTGAACATGTTTTTACTGTTGCCTGTCCTCTCTTTCTCTTCTCTCGTTATAATTGTAGTTCTGCTTTGGGCCTGTGTTTGGGGTTTAGTTGTGTAGTATGTATGTACCTCCTTGTACATCTGGGGTTTCCGTGCATTTTCTTTCGTTTTTGCAATGATGGGTTATACAAATCCGTTCCTGGCTCCTACATGGGTGCAGGTGGCCTAGAATCTGGAAATGAAAGCTGTGTTGGGTCACTGACAATTTTGGCACTGCTGGAGTTGAGAGGGATGTATGTTGGTGCACACCTAGTCATGGGAGGGGGAAGTTTATCCTGACCTTCCGTGATGATTGCGAGGCTGTGTGGCGTGAGAGGCTGTACGCCATTTTGACATGCTGTCATGGTTTCATGATTTTATCCTGTTTCTCCTTTGATCTCTGGTGGGGGTTATGAGTATGGTTTTGCCTAATGATGGTATTTTGCCAATTGAAATGTTCTCCCGTTCCATACTGTGCTCATGTGGGTTAAGTTGTTTCTGTTTTTCCCTTCCTTGTTTTATTATTATTACTGTATTACTGTATTATTTTGTAAATTTTTGCCGTTATGTTATAAAATGTAAAATTTTAATAAATATACTTATAAAAAGAAGAGGCAAAATCCTTCATGAGGGAGGCAAATTGTTAATTAGACTTTGTGATTCATAGGGGTTCCTGATGTCTGGGTGAGTTTATGAGAAATCTGTGGGGGTTTTCTTGGTCACATCTGCCATGTAATATGCTGTGGTGTATTTGACCACAGTTTGCCTATTAATTCATATTTACCTCCTGTTAATTCTGAATGTTAGAGTTTAAGATATATTGTAGATTGTTTTACTTTGCTGACTTTGCACAGTGGCACAGTGGTTAGCACTGCTGCCTCACAGTGCCAGGGATCCGGGTTCAATTCCAGCCTTGGGTGACTGCGCGGAGCCTATGCGTTCTCCCCGTGTCTGTGTGGGTTTCCTCCGGATGCTCTGGTTTGCACCCACAATCCAAAGTTGTACAGGTTAGTTTGATTGGCCATGGTTAAATTGCATCATAGTGTCCAGGGATGTCCAGGTTAGGTGGAGTTACGGGGATAGGGCAGGGATGTGGGCCTAGGTAGGGTTCACTTTCAGAGGGTTGGTGCAGTCTCGGGGGGCTGAATGGCCTCCTTCTGAACTGTAGGGATTCTATGGTTCTATGGTAAAGTTTATTTTGTTTGTTTAAAACCATGGAATCTTGTGGCTTTATTCAAGTGACTGGGATTTCAAACTTTGTCTACTTTATTGTTGGAGTGTTGGAGAATTGGAGAACTTCCCACAAAAACCAAGTGATCTCTGTGGCATGTGTTCCCCCTTCTGGACGACAGTTTAAAGCTGGTGTAAAGTCAAGGGGATGTCTTGGCGTGCAGCAGAAGTGATCCCAACAAACAGGTAGGCAGCCAGTCACACTGAAGCATGCACACACAGCAAGCTCGGAGGTTTCAAGGGCAGGATTTTTCAGATTCCACCTGCCACCCGAAGCATTGATAGGGCACACACCCGCCTAAGCAGTCCCACGGCCATGAAATGCTCCAAATAGCATTGACTGGCTGGATACTGGATTTCAGCCTCTCACTTGGGCAGAAGTCCTGCCTCGGAGAGCTGCCAGCCAATCTGAAGGGCCAGCTGCTCTGTAGTGCGAACAGCACCAGAGGTAGCAGTGGCCAGGGCTGGGACTACAGTCTGTCCCCAGATTCTAAGTCTGGACTCCAGGATCAGGTCGAAGTCCAGGGAATCTCATAGTAGAGTGGAGAGGAGGCCCACTGATTGGGGATAGGGGTGTTTTAGATGTCTTGATGGAGGAATCCAGGGGAGGGGAAGGGAGAACTTGCGGTTGGGAGTTCTGAGATCATAAGACATAGGAGCGGAAGTAAGGCCATTCGGCCCATCGAGTCCACTCCTTTGTGCAGGCAAACTTTGAGGGAGGGCGGGGTCGCCCGATGTTCCAAGGGGACCTATGAGGGAGGCGCTTCCACTCCCTTCCCTGAGGCCCAAGCATGGTGACCTGCCCGGATTCCCCCCAACAACCTCCAAATTGAGGTTCTTTTATTACGCTCCTGTATTATCTTTTATTACACTTCTCTGTGTGTCTTGATATACTACGGAGTGTAATATGTGTTACTCAAACTTGGTTATTGATGAGGTCTTCTGAATCTCGATGAAGAAGACTCGAACTCGTCCAGTAGTAACAAAAGGTTTATTGAGTAACTATAACAATAATTGCATGAGTTCTTTACTTTAACATTGATACTAGTGATAAGGTTGACAAGATATAACTTCAGTAACTACACTAACCATCTAAGCTAATCTGATACTCCTGCCCTTGTCACAGTCCATCCAAAAGAGAGAGAGAGACCCAATGTGGTTGCCTTTATACCCCTGTTGGTCCAGCCCTCTAGTGATCATGAGGGCCCCTTATGTACATGCACATACAGAGATCACTACAGAGGTCAGGCAGGAAACGGTCCTGAAGTGACCACTTAAAAGTCCAAATTAGGGCCAGGGTGGGTGGGCTACTCTAGGCTTCACTTTCTTCCAGTAAAATTGCGGATAGTACATGGGCAGTGTGAGAATAACGGGAAGGCCTGTCGGGAAATTTTACGAGCAACCGTCTGCCTGCAAATCCGCTGTCCTAAAAATAAGTCATGGTTCTGTTTTGCCAGACAAACCTCAGACTGATACGTGGACTGTAGACAATTCTAAAATAACATGTTAAGAATCAGAAAATTCTGTCTCAGGAGTTTTTATAGCAAGACAAACAGCATAAGAATGGAACCTCGCTGGTCAAGGTGAGGGATCTGTATTTGGAGGAAGGGTTCGTCAGTCTGGATGAGCTAAGGGAGAGGGTAGAGCTGCCGAGGGGGAGTGAGTTCAGGTATCTGCAGGTTAGGGACTTTGCGTGAAAGGTCTGGAGGGGGTTCCCTAGGTTGCCGGGATATACCCTGCTGGAGCGACTGCTGCTTCGGGATGTGGAAGGGGAGGGAAGAATTGGGGATATATATAAGCGGCTGGGGAGGCAGGGAGGCGAGTGGGTGGTGAAGATCAAGGAGAATTGGGAGGCAGAGTTGGGAGGGACAATCAATTGGGGAGTATGGAGTGAGGCACTGCATAGGGTAAATGGGACCTCCTCATGTGCAAGGATGAGCCTGATACAGTTTAAGGTGGCGCACAGGGTGCATATGACTCGGGCGAGAAATGAGTGGGTTCTTTCAGGGGGTAGCAGATGAGTGTGAGAGGTGGGGGCGGGGGCCAGCGAATCATGTGCACATGTTTCGGGGTTGTGAAAAATACGGAAGGTTCTGGGCGGGAGTGTTCGCGGTCTTAGCCAGGAGAGTGGAGGAGGAAGTAGACCCGGACCCTTTGGTGGCGATATTTGAGGTTTTGGAGAATCCGGAGCTCATGGAGAGGAGGAAGGTCGATGTCGTGGCCTTCGCCTCTCTGATTGCATGGCGGCAAATTTTACTGGAGTGGCGGTCGGCGTCACCACCATGGTTGGGTAACCTGGACGACTTCTTGCGGTTGGAGAAGATAAAGTATGAGTTAAGGGTGCACATTCTCCCCGTGTTTGCGTGGGTTTTGCCCCCACAACCCAAAGATGAGCAGGGTAGGTGGATTAGCCGCGCTAAATTGCCCCTTAATTGGAAAAAATGAATTGGGTACTCTAAATGTATTTTTTAAAGTATGAGTTTAGGGGCTCTGCAGAGGGGTTTGAGAAAAGGTGGGGGATGTTTGTGACCGTGTTTGAGGGGTTGCTTGTCGCGGGGGGAGGGGGGTGAAAAAGGGGAAAACTTTGCACAGACTGTATAGTTGATTGTTGGGAAGCATGTTTCCTGGGGTGTTTATTTGCTGTAACCTGTGTTGATGCATGTGCGGAATATTTTTTTTAAAAAATATGAGTGGAAACTCTTGATAATTGTAATGATCTAAAGGGCAGCACGGTAGCACAGTGGTTAGCACAGTTGCTCCACAGCTCCAGAGTCTCAGGTTCGATTCCCGGCTTGGATCACTGTCTGTGCGGAGTATGCACGTTCTCCCCGTGTGTGCGTGGGTTTCCGCCGGGTGCTCCGGTTTCCTCCCACAGACCAAAGACATGCAGGTTAGGTGGATTGGCCATGATAAATTGCCCTTAGCGTCCAAAAAAAGGTTAGGTGGGGTTACTAGGTTACAGGGATAGGGGGGAGGCGTGGGCTTGGGTAGGGTGCTCCTTCCAAGGGCCGGTGCAGACTCAATGGGCCGAATGGCCTCCACCTGCACTGTAAATTCTATGATTCTATGATCTACAAGATTAGTGTATGGCGGTGAGGTGGGGGTGAGGTGTGTGTGGGGGGGGGGGGGGGGGGTGCAGGGGGTGATGTGGGAATAGTGCCTCAGCAGCAGAGGTTGACAACAGCTTCTGGGATTTCAATTTACATTGTGGACTCCAGAGGTTGCAGTCAATGTCAGTAGAGTAATGACATTGAACACGCATAGCTTCATCATCATTACTACAGCAAAGTTTGGACCATAGATCCCCAAAGGTTGTGGTGGCTGTGCTGATGCAAGAAGATCAAACTACACATATTTGAAATTAAAATTGGAAGTTTTATTTAAAAAGTAGGTAAATTAATCCACTCTTGCTTTAAAACGCGCAAACGTTAGGCTGCTCCTTGCAGAATTACAAAGTACAACAATGTTATTCTGTTCAATCTTAGTGGTGATACAAGCAATGAATCAATTACATGTGTCTTAAAGACAAGGCATGGTTATCTTTTGTCAGATAAACGTCTGTCCCATACCTGGACAGTAGACAATTCTATAATATGTGAAAAGTCAGATAATTAAAGAACACTGCTTACTAACTAAAAATACAAAGCAGAAAACTGAAAATGCTGGAAACAGCAAGTCAGATTTTTCAGGAAAACAACAATTCAACATTTCTATCACCAGTGAACAGTATTGAAAAAAAAGCAAGACCTAAACACAAACGCATGTAAAAGTGAGACAGCACAGCCTGTTTGAATGGAAAACAGGAGATCGTTAAATAGCTGCTATGCTATTAAGATTAAATGACATGACATAGCGTTAACAAAATTAATGACATTTAAAAGACTTTGAGAACTTGAGAATACCTTAAATAGTGCAAGTATATGGTAAATGTGAAATAAAGTAGCTGGCAAAGTGAAATTGAATATAACAGCCTGGGGAGAAGAGAAATACAAGCTGATACCAAGAGTTCAGACCGACCTGTCAGCATTTTGAGGTAGGTTCCCATCTCAAGCTCACATTGCCCCAGAAATGCTGGCACACCCTTGCTGCATCGCCAGAATGTAGGAGGGTTGTGTTGACATTTCTGGAGGTAAGTTAAGAGATGTTGACGCTTGAGGTAGGAATCCTTTAGTGGGAAACTGTGCTGGCAGGTCAGTCTGCTTCCTTGGTAACAGTTTATATTCCCTTTCTTCAAGTTGCTGGGTCTGACATAGAATTGCATCGTATTTACAACATGGAAACAGAAAATTTGGCCAAGCAGGTCCATGTCAATGTTTATGCTGCATATTCATCCAACCCCATCAATATACCCTTCTATTTCTTTCTCCATCGTGTGTTTAGATAGCTTCCCCCTTAAATGCATCTATGTTAATTGCCTCAATTACTCCATGGTTGGCAAGCCCCGCGTTCTAACCACTCCTGAATTTTCTCTTGTTGGATTTATTAGCCTGTCTGTCTGCAATTAGTCATTATCAGCAAGAGGCTGTTGGCATCTCTCACTGTTTCAGAGAGAGACAAGTCATTCCAGGTTTCGGGGCATTACACCGCATCAGGCATTCTGACCAGGAATCTTTCACACTCTTAAAGCTTTCCATGTATGTTTTGGAAGGACTAGCCAGTTGATTATCAACCTGATTAGTTGTGTCACGGACGATCCCTCTGTGGCCAACAAGTCCTGGAGTGGGACTTTAAACTGGAACTTCTGTCTTTGAGGCAGGGTTGCAACTGAAACACAAGACTGCCTGGATTTATTAGTAACTATCATATATTTATGCCACTTAGTTCAGGTCTTGCCCCCAAATGGAAACACCTTCTCTATGTCTATCTTATCACACCCTTTCACAATCTTAAAGAATATTTGGTGTATGTTCATGTGTCATAATTTTTCTCAATTCCATAGAAAAAAGCCCAACATCTTCAGTCTTTCTTAACACGTGTAACCTGTGGTTCTAGTACCAACCATTCTAGTAAATCATTTTTATATCTCGTCCAGTAGCTCTTTATCCTTTTTATTCAATGAAAACCAGAACTGTTCACAGTGCTGCTACCCTAAGCAATGGGTTACACAGGTTCAACATCATTTCTTGGTTTTCAATTTCATCCTTCTCGAAATTAGCCACAGTTCTTTGTTTTATATACATATATATTTATATTGCCTGGTTTTATATATATGTATAAATAATCTGGTTCTGGTCCATTATACAAGCCTTTCCTATTTCTATTTCATGCCTTACCCCTCACCAACCCATCGCCAGCACATAAATCCCTTGCTTAATCTTTGTGTCTCTTAAATGTCTTTAATTTTATTTAAAAGCTTCTCTTTATCATCTCACATTAACATCACTTGAGGCTTTTAAACTGTTTTACTGTTTTCCGAGTATGATCATGCTACTCCTGTGTGTATGCATGTGTCATATATAAAGATATAGGGGGAAATTCATTCATGAGGCAGTGCTGTGCGAATAATGCCAATTCCCCAGGAGCTGATAACACTGTCGGACGCTGCCTTTGAGGCCCCCAGGTGTTTCCTCATTGATATCATTGCCGAGCATCGCCATGGACCTGGGTTCGATCCCGGCCTCGGGTCACCATCCATGTGGAGTTTGCACATTCTATCCGTGTCTGCTTGGGTCTCACTCCCACAACCCAAAAGATGTACAGGATAGGTGGATTGGCCACGCTAAATTGTCCCTTAATTGGGGAAAAAATCGTATTGGGTGCTTTCAATTTTTAAAAAAATTAGTATTAAAAAAATCATTCCGGAGCCTTGCACTGGCTGCAGAGGTACAGTCTGTCTCCTCAGGGAATCAACACCATCTGCTTACCGCTGCTTAAAGCGGCCTTTATAAACAATTTTTTCCCCATGGAATCAGTGCAGTACTTAAGAAGGTTCATAAAACTTGCAAAGGCACACAACTAATTTAATAGGTTACCTATTGTAATTATTTTAAAGTATATTTATAGAGATTTTACATTTAATTGAATTACACAACAAAGTTACGAAATAATACACCCCCATAACTAGGAAGAAGAAAACAATGGTTTAATTTACATGAGCACAGAGTGGAACAGGAGAATACCATCACAATTGACTTGATTCATTCGTTAGACTTGATTAGATATTCATATAGCCCCACCAGAGACCGAGGGATAGACAGGGTAAAGTCATAAAAATATGACAAAACGGTGCACCCGCTCCCACTCCCCACAGGCCCACAATCACCATGAAAAATCATTTAGGCCCCCCCGCGCCATGGTCGGGTGTACACCAACATACATCCCCCTCAACTCCAACTGCGCCAAAGGCACCGTCGACCCATCGCAGCCTCTTCTCTTTGCATATCAGACCCATCTGCTATCATGTAGAAGCCAAGAGGTCCGTCAAAAACAAAAGAAAATTCATGAAAACCCCAGTCCTAAGGGGAGTTACATACATGCCACATCATGAAACTAAACCCCATTCAGCCCTACGCAGAACCAAAATTATTCCAGACAAATGTAAAGAGAGGACCAGGAGAGACACGTTTGGATTACTATCAAACCAACAGCGTCTCCCAGAGAGACAACCTCCTCAACAAGGGGAGGAGGAAAAGCCAACAAGAAAACGGGATCCAATTTCCCGTCCCGCATTTTGAACCCAGCCATGAAGAGAGAGAAACCGAAGTAAAGAGAAATTAAGATTAAAAATAAACTCAATCTTAAGGGAGAGTCAGAAGGAACACAGTCCCTCTCAGGATAAAGAAATCTGCTCAGGCCATCGCAGAATAAAGACTTGGGCCGGGATTCTCCGAGCCTCCGCGGCCGGAAGTGCAGGGCCCCATATCGGCAACCGGAGCTGCGCGAAGCTTTCCAGCACCCTTCAGGTAAGAGAATCGCTGGGCCAAGGGGTCCGTTGACGCCGGCGTGAAACGCTCTGATGTTTACGCCGGCGTCAACACTTAGCCGTCATTTCAGAGAATCCCAGCCATGGGATTCTTTGTTTGGGAGACTATGTTCTCCCACCGGAGCTGAATTGCACATGATTTCGCTCCCACTGGGAGCGCAGATCAGGAAATGATTCCCAGTCCTTCGCCATGCAAATTTATGTATGGCGAGGATTGTGAGGGATTCTCTAGGGAATCCTGCTATTGGGCCGCCATTTTGAGCGGGCGGCCCAACAATGAGGTCCCGAGACTGGCTACCCCCCACCCCCCCCCCACAATTCAGCCCCAACCCCCCAACATCGCAACTCAGCCCCACCCCCCCCGCATCGCAACTACCTACCTACACACTTAAGTGATTTTGAAGCGGTCAGATGGAAATTGACAGCACTTAACTCTGTTTGAATTGATTAATGTTTATAAACATCATGGTTAGAGCACATCTGAGTTACTGAACTGTGAAGGAAGATGAATGGAGCAAAGCTGGCAGCTGTGTGTTTGTGTATATATTGCAGCAGTAAATCACAGCCAGTAAAGGAAATTAATGAATGACTTGCATCTCAGGGAACGGTGGAAGGGGGGGTTTAAACACTGCTTTTCTCTTTCCTGGAATCGACAGGTGGTGCTTCCTATGTCTGAGCCAGCAGGACTATTGCCCAGGTAAGTGTTACAACAGTGATTTTTTTTTACTGCCTCTGCCTGGGCTACTCAAGCTGTCAGACAGGGGGCTCATTTCTGGGGGGCTTTTTGACAGGTGTCTCCTTATTTAGGTGCTCTCTGGAGGTGGGGTCTCTTTATTTAGGGTATCTCTGTATTTAGGGAGTCTGTGAGGGTTTCTTTATTGAGGGAGTCTCTGGGGGTGTCTCCTTATTTAGGGGATCTCATTATTTAAGGGGTCTCCTTATTTAGAGCCTCTCTGGGGGTTTCTTTATTTAGGGGTCTCGGGGGTTCTGGTGGGGGTGGAATGGGCAGGTCTTGCATTGTGGGGTGGGGGGGGGAAGAGGTGGGGGGGGGGTGGCCCTCGGATGGACTTTGGGGAAACTCCCTTAAGATGTCACCCTCTTAGCCCACCGTGAGGTCCACCACGTAAGGGCCACGCTTGTCCATACCTGTAGTAACGCTCGCCCACATGATTCCCAGCCCAGAGCACCAGAGAATCACGTGGGTCCGGGGAATGGTGCCCGCAGGCACGAATCTCAATCCTGCCACCAGGGGGGTGCTGGAGCATCGGAAATGGATCGGTACTTGGAGCTGATCCCATTTTCTCCCCGTCGCTGGATTCTCTGCCTCACCAGGAACTCTGCTACCAGTGGCGCGAGGTGGAAAATATCACCCACGGATTCTTAAATTCGATAACTTAAAAAGAAACAAAATAAATAATTAATGCCAAAAAGAAAAAGAAACCCGATATGGATTACCGCTTACTGGGGGGCTACCATCAATCTAAGCGAGGACTGAACTAACCTTACCAACACAACCACCTACCTCGTTTTCCTGCCCCAGCCCTACTCAGCATCCTCAATAACCAAAAGGGGTAAAACTGCACAAATCACATCCTCATAACTGACTCAGTATGATTCTGCTGGATCAGGATAATCAATGATATAGGCCATCACCTTTCGGCAGGCAAAAAGACAAAAACAAATAATCAACAACATGGTCAATGGGGAGAAACGTCCAGGATTACAGAAGAACCACAGGGCAATTTGAAGGATAAAGACACCTTCCATGTTGCACGAGAAGATAAAGGATTAGGCAGCATCAACAAGCATTCTTCAGGATCTCTCAAGGATTCCAAGGGCCGAATCACCATCACTTCCACCATGCCGTCTCTCCGACACCCAGGCGTTTCATAGCCTTGTTCCCGGCCGGGGTGAGTGACGCAACGGGCTCAGCCATCTTCAACTTCTCACGATGAGCATCGAAAACAGGACCAGTGTTCGGTGGGTCAAACCAACCCTGGACCTCAAAGATAGGATACGTTGTGTACCATCAAATCTGATGGACCCAGTCTCCAGATCATAGCAGCCAATTTTCAAATTCAACCGGGAACTCACCTCTCGTCCAGGGACCAAGCTCAGGGGCAACACCCCCCCCCCCCCTCTCCCGAAGCAGACAGGACGAACTTCACAACATGCAACACGAAGGCAGGCTCTCACCAGGGAAAGTGTTCTTTCAAGTGTAAGAACCTTCTTCTGCGTCTCCACTGCTTTCATATAAGCACCCAGCAATTCCTCAAAGCGAGCTTTAACGATCAGCACTGCGAAGCCGAGATTCTCAGCCAAGACAACATTTTCGACGCAACCATCATTCAGATGCACACAGCACCACCAAGGCGAGAGCCCGCTCAGCTGCAATTGTTCCACTGCAAGCTGGGCCCCAACTCAGCTGTCAGAAATCTTAACACCAACATCTGGGATTTCACTTTACAGTGCGCAAATGTGGACTCCAGAGGTTGCTGTCAGTGTTAGTGGAATAATGACAGTGAACACGCACAGTTTCACCATCAATACTACAGCAAAGTTTGAACCATAGATCCCCATAGGCTGCCAGGAAATATTCCAGCACATTTATCCATCACACAATTCATATTTCTATGTAACCATGGTCTGCTGCTCTCTGCAGAAAATATTCCCCTCTCCAGCAATTGTTATGATACCGAGAGTATTTGATCGCCTCAGTAGAACATCCAGAGAATAAAGGTTCTGTTACTTTAGAAAAATTAAATTGGCCACAATATTATAAAATCAATTCTTCTGTCCTTTTCATATTTATGTAAAAATTTAAAAAATACCGGGCACTGAAACAAAAAACCGATAATACCAGTTTTAAAAAAAATTGATTTACAAGATGGGATGTCACTGGCTGGGCATTTACTGCCCATCACTAACTGCCCTCCATTTCAGAGGGCACTTGAGAGTCAACCACATTGACTCTGTTAAGAAGCACCTTGTGCTTTGAATTTGATTAATTTGGCTTTAAAAGGAGCAGGAATAGCAGAATCCATAGGATTGCCGTGTTTTTAGCTTGCGTGTAGCTACTTGGAGAGATCTGTCAATCAAATAGAAAATGTTTCTAAAATGATGGTGAGTATAAAATGATGCAAGTTATGAAAAAATAAATTGACTAATGAAGGATTTGGCTTTACAAAAATACAACCGTAAAGATTTCAGCCGAGAAAAGGCAATTCAGCCATCATAGCTGTGGCAGTGGGAGGTCGACACTGAAGCTGTCCTAATTCCTTTTCTTTAAAAGTTTAATTCTCTTGAAAATGACTTGCCTATAATAACATTAATTCCACATTCAGGAACCAACTTCTGCTTTCGAATAAACAAACTTTCAATTAAGGGAATTATGGGGGAAAAGTGCCACTTGTATATTCACAATTTACCCAAGGAGCACATATCTTAAAAACCCAACTCATGGTTTCCCATTCGTTGACAATGATTGACGGAAAATGGCAAGCTGGCCATGCAGAATTTTCAATGTACCTTTTTGTCTTGCACTAGGAATTGTGGAATTTGTAGCTGCATCAGAAATTGGTTCTTCAATAATCCATTCCTCACTGATGTTTACTTTATATATACATAATACAATACAGTACAAGCCACTTAAAAGACAACATATCAATTGGAATATTGATCAATTAGAATCATTCACAAATACAAGGTGATGTGAATCTTTGGGCTCAAATTTGAGTCTCGACCATATTGACAGGATAACATTATCTGCCCATGCTGGATGTAAGCGTCCTATGTGAAATGAGCTTGGACACTTTCAACAAAGGCCTTGGTTGTTAGGTTTCCCTCCAGCTCTCCAAAAGACACTTGGGTATTGTTCTGTGATCAGCGGCTGCCTTGATTTGACTCCAAGGGATTTTAGCCAAGTCTAATTCTCTTCTTACTTCACATCCAAATTTGGATCTCCGGACAATGATTAGGAGCAAGAATTTGGATGAACTTTTCCTCTTTTTAGTTGAGAAATGCCATGGCTGATTGATGCACCACCTCCACTGACATAATGCGTTAGTCAAATGTAAAATCCTAATTACTATTGGGCATTGGGCTGGAAAAGTCAAGTGACAGACTAAACATAGTAGTCAGCAGATACCTGGTGCATGCATTTCAAAAGGATTTTTGGGTGGGTATGTTTTGCAAGTGCAAAGAAACTTGTTTTACTGATTAGGGAAGGTTTATAATAGTTGAATAAATAAAAGGTGTTTTAAGACTTTACACACAATAAGCTATACCTGGGGTTGATTTACACAATGTTAATTTTTACTTTAATGGTGAATTTAGTTATTGAGCCTGGATATAGTACTTGTAATTGCAGTAAAAACGGAAGATTCGTTCTTTCTCGCAGAATCATTGCCAATAATAGGCTTGTATTGTAATAGAATATGTTGGTGTGTTAAAAGACATCATGGTTTATGTGTATTACTTCAGATTCTCAAATAGTACACTCTTTTGGTAGAAAGCAAACTAAGTGGCCTGTGAACCTTCTCCCTCAATTTCTTCTTTTGCTGCGTTTTCATTGCCAGAGGGGGCAGCATTTTTGCTCAACAGCGGAGTTTCAGTTGGTGGTCTGTGCACCTCAGTTGTCTCCATGCTGCTCGGGCCTACCTCTGGCAACTTAGCATCATTTGGTTCTGTTGAGGCTGCTGCAGCATCATCTGTGGGGACAGTCACGTATGTAGTAGATGTTTTGCTGGCTTCTTGTTTGACCCTTAGAGAAATAATGAACAATTATGATATTCTTTATGGCCATGTGATTGAGAATTCAAATTGACAATCACCTTTTTCTTCCCCTCTGATTTTCTTAATTTAAATCCCAGTTAATGGTATTAATTGTTTTTGCAGCACAGTCCCATTGGCAATAACGATTCCCTGGTTCTCAAGTAGTCCATTACCTTCAGTTATAAGCATACACAGACAGGCAGGCTACAGGAGCATGGTGGTGTTGGGCAATGTTACAGAGGTGGAAGTAGATTGTCTTACTGATTTTTAAATTCATTTACAGGATGAAGGCATCGCTGAAGACCAGCATTTATAACCCATCTCTAATTGACCTTGAGAAGGCGGTGGTGAGCTGCCTTCTTGAACTGCCGCAGTCCATGTGACGGAGATGCACGCAGGATGCAATTAGTGAGGGAGTTCCTTCATTGAAGGATATATATCCAAGTCAGGATGGTGAGTGGCTTGGAGAGGAACTTGCAGGTGGTGGTTCTCTCTCCTCAGACAGACACTGTTCCCCTGAATATGCAGTCAACTTGAGAAAAATTATGACATCACATCAACGTAGCAAATAATCTGTTTCAGCCTGAAACAGTTGCTGGCTGAGGGGATGAGTCGATGGTTAGGGAATAAATGTTGTTGTGGGGACGGAAGACAGTGGCTTCAGCCTTTCCTATATTTAGTTGGATGAAATTACTGCTTACCAAGTACTGGATGTCAGACACGCTTTCTGACAATTTAGAGACAGTGAGTGAAGGGCTTGAGAATGGTGGTCAGTCATGAGGTAGAACTGGGTATTGGCTAAGTGCTTGTGAAATTTGATATTGTGGTTTCAGAAAACGTTGCTGAGAGGCAGCATTTAACTAATAACTTAGGAGGGGGCCAAGGTGAACACCAAAGGTAATGGCGCAAGAGAGGGAAGCGAAACCATTGCAGGTTTTTTCTGGTACAGAGATATTTAGGTAGCTAAGAATGGAACCAGGCGGCTTCCGGGTGCGGCAATGACCAGCTGAGTCGCACGTTTCGGCATCTCCCATTGGAACGGACTTTTGGGCTCTTGATAGGAGCCCCAACGGCAATTTAAACGGCCAAAATCACTGTGCGGTAAACTAGAAGGGAATCCCCCCGGACACATATGGAAAAAGGAGAGGATAGCGGCCGGATTGCAGAAGATCCTCTGGAACAGCGGCAAGGAAGGGAAGCTCGAAGCAAGGTGGCGTCGGAAGGTGGCCGTTTGTTATGGGGCCCGGAGCAACAAGAGTTCCTGCGGCGCTGTGTGGAAGAGCTGAAGAAGGGGTTGAAGAAGGAGGTGTTGGCCCCGATATTACAGGCGATTGAAGGGCTAAAGGAGGAGCAGAGGACCCAGGAGCTGGAGCTTCGGGTCGTGAAGGCAAAGACTGCTGAAAACGAAGATGAAATACAGGGCCTGGTGGTGAAGACAGAGACGCACGAGACACAGCACAAAAGGTGTGTGGAGAGGTTGGAAGCACTGGAGAATAATTCGAGGAGGAAGAATTTAAGAGTCCTGGGTCTTCCCGAAGGCGCAGAGGGGGCGGACGTCGGGGCATATGTGAGCACGATGCTTCACTCGCTAATGGGTTCGGAGGCCCCGACGGGCCCTATGAAGGTGGAGGGAGCCTATCGAGTTCTGGCACGAAGACCAAAGGCTGGAGAAATACCTCGAGCTATAGTGGTGAGGTTTCTCCGCTACAACGACAGAGAGACGGTCCTCAGATGGGCGAAGAAAACTCGGAGCTGTAGGTGGGAGAACGCGGTGATCCGCGTATACCAGGATTGGAGTGCGGAGGTGGCGAGAAGGAGGGCAAGTTTCAATCGGGCTAAGGCGGTGCTTCACAAAAAGAAGGTTCAATTTGGAATGTTGCAACCGGCGAGACTGTGGGTCACACACCAAGGGAAGCACCACTACTTTGAGACGGTAGAAGAGGCGTGGACATTCATTGTGGACGAGAAGCTGGAATAGTCTGGCGAGAGAAAGAGCTTCTGGGATAAAGTGGTGGGGTGATTATGTGGGGCGAGGAAGGGGAAGGGGGGGGGATGATTTTTCAATTTGTTAATTCTTCGATCCTGTAACTTTTCTCTCTTCCCCTCATTGGGGGGGGGGGGGGGGAGTATGAGGAACTGTGGGCGCCGGTGGGGAGGAAAGGGGAAGGAGAAGGGAAATGCGCCATTAGGGGCGGGGCCGAGTGGGAAATGCGGGCTTTGCTCCCGCGCTATGGTAATTGTGGCGGGAACAGGGACGCAGGAAGGAGGGGGCCTCGCACAGTGGGGGGCCGAGGGCAAAGGAGGAAGCCGAGGTCAGCCAGAGTTCGCTGACTTCTGGGAGCAACATGGGGGGTGCAACTACGCTAGAGGGGGATCTAGCGGGGGGGGGGGGAAAGAGTTAACTGGGCTGCTGCTGCTAAGGAGAAGGGGGAGCTGTTATGGGACGGGGTGGTCGAGACGGGGGGGCACCGTCGGTGGGATATACAGGTACGTGGGAACCGGGTGAGGAGCTGGTTTAAAACAGGGGATGGCTAGTTGACAAGGGGGAGGGGTAAAGAGCCCCCCAACCCGGCTGATCACGTGGAACGTGAGAGGGCTGAACGGGCCGATTAAAAGGGCACGGGTACTCGCACACCTAAAGAAATTAAAGGCAGATGTGGTTATGTTGCAGGAGACGCACCTGAAACTGATAGACCAGGTCAGACTACGTAAAGGATGGGTGGGGCAGGTGTTCCATTCGGGTTTAGATGCGAAGAATAGGGGGGTGGCTATCTTAGTGGGGAAACGGGTACTGTTTGAGGCAAAGACCATTGTGGCGGATAGTGGGGGTAGATACGTGATGGTGAGTGGCAGATTACAAGGGGAAGCAGTGGTTCTGGTGAACGTATACGCCCCGAACTGGGATGATGCAAACTTTATGAGGCGTATGTTGGGGCGTATCCCGGACCTGGAGGCGGGAAAGTTGGTAATGGGGGGAGACTGCAACACAGTGCTTGATCCATGGCTGGACCGGTCGAGGTCCAGGACCGGGAGGAGGCTGGCAGCGGCCAGGGTGCTCGAGGACTTCATGGAGCAGATGGGAGGAGTAGACCCCTGGCGATTTATTAGGCCTAGGAGTAAGGAGTTCTCATTTTTCTCCCATGTTCACAAGGTATATTCACGGATAGACTTTTTTCTCTTGGGAAGGGCACTGATTCCGAAGGTGAAAGGGACGGAGTATACGGCCATCGCCATTTCGGACCACGCTCCACATTGGGTAGACCTGGAGGTAGGAGAGGAAAAAGAACAGCACCCACTCTGGAGAATGGATATGGGCTTATTGGCGGATGAGGGAGTATGTCTAAGGGTGAGGGGGTGTATTGAAAGGTATTTGGAGCTTAATGACAACGGAGAGGTTCAGGTGGGAGTGGTCTGGGAGGCGTTGAAGGCGGTGGTCAGAGGGGAACTGATATCCATAAGGGCACATAAAGGGAAGCAAGAGGGTAAAGAAAGGGAGCGATTGTTGAGAGAACTTCTGAGGGTGGACAGGCAATATGCAGAGGCACCGGAGGAGGGACTGTACAGGGAAAGACAAAGGTTACATGTGGAATTTGACCTGCTGACCACGGGTAAGGCAGAGGCACAGTGGAGGAGGGCACAGGGTGTACAGTATGAGTATGGAGAGAAGGCGAGTCGGCTACTGGCCCACCAATTGAGGAAGAGGGGAGCGGCGAGGGTGATAGGTGGGGTGAGAGATGAGGAGGGAGAGATGGAACGGGGAGCGGAGAGAGTGAACGGGGTGTTCAAGACATTCTATGAGAGGTTATATAAGGCTCAGCCCCCGGAAGGGAAGGAGGGAATGATGTGTTTCCTGGATCAGCTGGAATTCCCGAAGGTGGAGGAGCAGGAGAGGGCGGGACTGGGAGCACAGATTGAGATGGAGGAGGTGGTAAAGGGGATTGGGAGCATGCAGGCAGGGAAGGCTCCGGGACCGGATGGGTTCCCGGTGGAATTTTATAGGAAATATATGGACCTACTGGCCCCGCTTTTGACGAGAACCTTTAATGAGGCCAGGGAAAGGGGAAAGTTGCCCCCGACTATGTCGGAGGTGACGATATTGTTACTTTTGAAAAAGGAAAAAGACCCGCTGCAGTGTGGGTCCTACAGGCCCATTTCCCTTTTGAACATAGATGCTAAGCTCCTGGCCAAGGTGATGGCGACGAGGATAGAGGATTGTGTCCCGGGGGTGGTCCACGAGGATCAAACTGGGTTCGTTAAGGGGAGACAGCTGAACACGAACATACGGAGGCTGCTAGGGGTGATGATGATGCCCCCACCAGAGGGGGAGGCGGAGATAGTGGTGGCGATGGACGCCGAGAAAGCATTCGACAGAGTGGAGTGGGACTACCTGTGGGAAGTGTTGAGGAGATTTGGTTTTGGAGAAGGGCTTATTGGATGGGTACAGCTGCTATATAGGGCCCCGGTGGCAAGTGTGATCACGAACAGGCAGAGGTCTGACTACTTCCGTCTTTATAGAGGGACGAGGCAGGGGTGTCCCCTGTCTCCGTTACTGTTTGCATTGGCAATTGAGCCCCTGGCCATAGCACTGAGGGGCTCCAGGAAGTGGAGGGGAGTACTCAGGCGAGGAGAAGAACACCGGGTATCATTGTATGCAGATGATTTATTGCTGTATGTTGCGGACCCAGTGGAGGGGATGCCTGAGATAATGCAGACACTCAGGGAGTTTGGGGAATTCTCGGGGTACAAATTGAATATGGGGAAGTGTGAGTTGTTTGTGGTGCATCCGGGGGAGCAGAGCAGGGGAATAGATGATTTACCGCTGAGGAAGGTAACAAGAGATTTCCGGTACTTAGGGATTCAGATAGCCAGGAGTTGGGGAACCTTACATAGGCTTAATCTAACACGATTGGTGGAACAGATGGAGGAGGACTTTAAGAGATGGGACATGGTGCCCCTGTCACTGGTGGGTAGGGTGCAGGCGGTCAAAATGGTAGTCCTCCCGAGATTCCTTTTTGTGTTTCAGTGCCTCCCGGTGATGGTCACGAAGGCTTTTTTCAAGAAAATCGAGAAAAGTGTCATGAGTTTTGTGTGGGCTGGGAAGACCCCAAGAGTGAGGAGGGGGTTTTTGCAGCGTAGCAGGGATAGGGGGGGACTGGCACTACCGAGCTTAAGTGAGTACTATTGGGCCGCCAATATCTCAATGGTGTGTAAGTGGATGGGAGAGGGGGAGGGAGCGGCGTGGAAGAGATTGGAGATGGCGTCCTGCAAAGGAACCAGCCTACAAGCACTGGCGACGCCGCCGTTGCTGTTCTCCCCGAAGAAATACACCACAAGTCCAGTGGTGGTGGCAACACTGAAAATTTGGGGGCAGTGGAGACGGCATAGGGGAAGGACGGGAGCCTCGGGGCGGTCCCCGATAAGAAATAATCATAGGTTTGTCCCGGGGAGAATAGATGGGGGATTTAGAGCATGGCAGAGAGCTGGGATTGTGCAACTGAGGGATCTGTTCTTAGACGGGACGTTTGCGAGTCTGGGAGCGCTGACGGAAAAATATGGGTTGCCCCAAGGAAATGTATTTCGGTACATGCAACTGAGGGCTTTTGCGAGGCAACAGGTGAGGGGATTCCCGCAGCTCCCGACGCAGGAGATCCAGGATAGAGTGATTTCAGGGACATGGGTGGGGGATGGTAGGGTGTCGGATATATACAGGGAAATGAGAGACGAGGGGGAGATCATGGTGGATGAGCTGAAGGGAAAATGGGAAGAAGAGCTGGGGGAAGAGATTGAAGAGGGGCTGTGGGCAGATGCCCTACGTAGGGTAAACTCTTCGTCCTCGTGCGCCAGGCTCAGCCTGATACAATTCAAGGTTTTGCACAGGGCGCATATGACCGGAGCAAGGCTCAGTAAATTTTTCGGGGTAGAGGATAGGTGTGGGAGATGCTCGAGAAGCCCAGCAAACCACACCCACATGTTTTGGTCATGCCCGGCACTGCAGGGGTTCTGGGTGGGGGTGGCGAATGTGCTTCCGAAGGTGGTGGGGGTCCGGGTTGAGCCAGGCTGGGGGTTGGCTATATTTGGGGTTGCAGAAGAGCCGGGAGTGCAGGAGGCGAGAGAGGCTGATGTTTTGGCCTTTGCGTCCCTAGTAGCCCGGCGAAGGATATTGCTTATGTGGAAGGAAGCCAAACCCCCGGGCGTGGAGACCTGGATAAACGACATGGCAGGGTTTATAAAACTAGAACGGATAAAGTTTGCACTAAGGGGTTCGGCTCAAGGGTTCACCAGGCGGTGGCAACCGTTCATTAATTACCTCGCAGAACGATAAAGGAAATGGGAAGGTAACAGCAGCAACCCAGGGGGGAGCTGGGGGGGGGGGGGGCTCGGGTGGGTCCTCAGGGGTGTTTTTGAGAGAGTTATTATTTCTGTTATGGCAGTTGCCATTTAGTTTATATATTATTTATTTATTTGTTAAAAACGGTCACTGTTATTTATATTGTTTTATTGTTGTAAAAAGGGAAAAACCTTTGTACTGTTTTGTTTGGCCGAAAAATTTGAATAAAATTTTTTTTTAAAAAAAAGAATGGAACCAGGCGAATGCAAACCTACCCAGCTGGAGGAGAATAGTGTGATCATTATTCATAGATGTCAAGAAGGACAAGGAGGGATAGCTTGCCTCAGTCACAGAAATGTAGGATGTCATCTGTGACTTTGATAAGAGCCGCTTTGGTACTGAGGAGGGGACGAAACCTGATTGAAGGTATTCAATCATGGAGTTCTCGGAAATATAGCATGGATTTGGGAGGTGGCAGCACGTTCAAGGACTAGAGAGAAATACAATATTGGGTATGGTATGGAAGCTTGCAGAGAGAGTGGGCTCGAGGGTTTAGTGTTTGAGGAGAGAGGTGATGATGGCATATTCGAACGGGGGTGGAACAGTACCTGAGGAGAGAGAACCATTGATAGTATCAGCTAAAATGGGCGTCAGAAAGGGAATTCGGATAGTCAACAGGTTCATGAACATAGCGTTGAGAGAACAGAAGGTGGATCTCATGGAGAATATGAGCTCAGAAAAAGCATGAGTAGAGAAACAAAAGAAAGATATAAATTCAAGGTTAGACCAGGGGGAAGCTTCGAGGAAATTTGCCTGGCAGGGCTAGAGGAAGGGTGAGAGTGGCAGAGGCAGCTGAGAGCAGTGACAAAGAAATCCATAAACTCTTCACGCTGATTGGAACTCAAGAAGGTTGCAACAATTGACGGTTGTCTGGGTGAGATCAACTAACTAGGTACAGATGGGAACCATTTGTGGGATTTTTGTAGACACTCAAAATTTCAGCTGATGGGTGTCCCAGGAAAGAGTGATCCTAGGAGGAGAGAGAGTCTAATGCTCTCCTCTGTGTCTATTGTTAAGATGTGAAAATAGAAAGCAAAAATCCTGGGGATAGATTTTTATATGGAGGCATACTTCCCAACCTGCCCCTCCCATGGGAAAAGGCAGTATTGAGTCCACTAACTCAGATTCCAGCTGTCCCACTGCACTAATATGCTGTGAGCAGCCCAGATTGATATAGAGTGGGATTTCTGCCCCCTTCTGGGAGGAAATGATGCCTTAGAGAGTTACAGTTAATCTAATTGGCCGGAAGCTCTTGTAGTCCCAGTGATGCTAGGATGGAGTGGTAGCCACTGCTGAGACTACAGCCAAACCCTGGAGGATGTAGAGTCATGGAGCCTGGACTCCGAGATCAGTCCAATACTTTGGACAAGACTGGCTCGAGAACGCAGTGAGGTAGGGTAAAGGGGGTGGGAAGTCTAGTTTTAAAGGCAAAGGGGGAAGGTTAAAATTGGGATATCTAATGCAGCATGGTGGCGCAGTGGTTAGCATTGCTGCCTCACGGTGCCGAGGTCCCAGGTTCGATCTCGGTTCTAGGTCACTGTCTGTATGGAATTTGCACATTCCCCCCGTGTTTGCGTGGGTTTCGCCCCCACAGCCCAAAGATGTGCAGGGTAGGTGGATTGGCCACGCTAAATTGCCCCTTAATTGGAAAAAATGAATTGGGTACTCTAAAATTCTTTTTTTTTTTTTTAATTGGATTATCTTGGAAGGGGGTGCCTCATATGGGCACAACATATTTCCCACAAAGGAGGTCCTCCTTTGCAACCCAACAATGAAATCTGCCAGGCTGCCCGCCCACGTTGCTTCCACCTTTCCCTGCCACATGCAAAATATTGGTGAGACTGAATGAGTTCCTTGAGTGACAATTAGTTGATCACTAAAGGGCCTCAATATGTCCAAAGACAAGCACTTGACAGCTTTCCCGCCCACCATAATGTGGGCGATAAGTCGGGGGGTGGGTGGAAAGGTGGCTAGAAGGCTACTCATTTTACTTTACAAGCACCACCCCCCACCTTTAAATACGGCAATGGGGTGGGCGGGAGGGGGCATACAATCCAGTTCATGAAGTCTGAAACATTAAGAGTGACACAGAACTGAAGGTAGCACTCACTGCAATTCAGTATCTTTTTCCACATTTTTCTTTGCATTTTTCTTTGCCTTCCTTGCAACTACCCAGACAATAGCTCCAATGACCATTGCTGCAAGAACTGCCCCAATAATGGCTCCTATAATATGATCGCTCTCAGCATCTAGAGCAAAAAGAAGAAAATGGGGTAAAATACAATCAGTAAATAACTTGATCCATCCAATCATTCAGTCCAATGATAGAGTGCTAATGCAACCTTACTAAACAACTGCTCTTTGTTGAGCTTTAGGGATCATCTCTGGTATATTGCTTTAAAATTGTACATTTAATTTAGGAAGCACAACAAGTAAGAAACTGGGATGTTGTGGAAGATTAAGTAAAATCCAATACGACCATATTGTGTCATTTCAAGTCAGATTAATTGTGATTGTAAATGCAAGACTTCTCATTAATGCCATTGTCAGTAGAACCTTTTAACCCAAAACATAATAAAAATATGTAATAAATAACCAACTGAATAATTTCCATTCATGTCTCCATGCCTAGTTTTGATGAGTTACCATTGGATTTGTGGAGTGAATTTGATATAATTTTGGCTTGAAGCTTTAACAATGTATAATCACATAGTGTATAACACCTATGCATAACCTAGAAAATGAGCAAACACTGCTAAACAGAGGGCAGCACAATGGCACAGTGGTTAGCACCGCTGCCTTATGGTGCCGAGGTCCCAGGTTTAATCCCAGCTCCGAGTCACCGTCAGTGTGGAGTTTGCACATTCTCCCCGTGTCTCCGTGGCTCTCAACCCCACAACCCAAAAGATGTGCGGGACAGGTGAATTGGCCACGCTAAATTTCACCTTAATTGGAAAAAAATAATTGCGTACTCTAAATTAGTAAATTGGGAGTACAAGGACATGCACTCCCAGAAGACATCACATTGATATGTTAAAATGGTACTTGTTAATTATTAAGCACCCTTGTGCTTCACAAATGCTAGATTTTTAATCAATGCGAGTTAGATTTTCAACAGGCCATCGCCTTCCCAATGGCTATCTCAATTGTCGCTCTCCTACCAATAATACCCCCCAATAGCTGCAGAATAGCTAATGTATGCATGAAATAAAGTATGAAAAATCCCTGTGTCTGCGTGGGTTTCATCCGGGTGCACCGGTTTCCTCCCGCAATACAAAGGTGTGCAGGTTAGGTAGATTGACCATGCTAAATTGCCCCTTAGTGTCCAAAGATGTATGGGTTCTCTTCTTCAATGTCGGGATTCTATGAATAGTACAGCAACTTTTGCACCTATGGATTATGACTCTGGTTTGCATGTCATTCTCTCAAGTCCTGATCAAAAGGTTGACAGCAAATTACTATCGTAAGTTTGCTCTCAGATGTCTTGCTTTTACTAATCTCCATCTCATGTACCGTTCATTGAAAGCAGTTTCCAATCTATTTACAAAGGTCATCATAACTTACTTCGCCATTCCCTCCAAAGGCCGAAGTTAACAAGATTGCTATAGGAAACTTACAGAGCGTTGACAGATCGAATGTGCATGACTGGTTTCCCAAAGAATTGGATGCTGTGCATTGGTAAACACCATATTCATGTTCCGAGATGTTTGAAATAGTCAACAGCCCAGACCTTCGACCTGAAAGTTAAACAAATCAAATTATCTTGGAACTGGTGAGGAAAATAGGAAGATTTATTATTGGGACAAATAGAGGGGAAAATTGGAAGAGATAAAATTTAGCTTGGCTACTGGTTTTTGGATATTTAGAATAACTTGGTTTTCATTCTTACCAGAATGGCCGAAGATATTTTCAGGGACATGGTTTACAATTTCCACCCAGTGATAAGTTGGAACTGGTACACCTTGATCGGAATGACAAGATAAGATTGCCGAATTTGTCTTCACAGGATGTGGTGCAATACCACATGTTGGCTTTGAGGGTGCAACTGTAACAAAAATTAAATTACTTTAACTGAAATTCATTTAAAACAAGATTACTGAAACAAAATGATCGAACATTTCACATTATCCAAATTGTGAAATCGTACTACAGAATCTTTTGAGTCAACTTGTGAGGGATTAAAAGGAAAAAAATATCTCTTTAGTAATTTGTATGCATAAATTATAGGTAATTATTAATTAACAATATTCTACAGCATTTAAAAAAATATTTCTTGTTTCCTGATGTTATTTGCCAGAACAAGGAGTAGTTGAACTCCTCACCAACAGCTGAACCTAGAAATTAGCTGCCTTTTGTTAGGAGAATGGATTTTGTATAGTCCATTATAGACCAATTGCTTTAAATTGTCTTTTGCTTTCTGGTGTCAAATTGCATCGAGCAGCATAGTGGTTCTGTGACTGGACTATTAATCTAGAGCAAATGCAAATTTAAATCCCACCATGGCAGCTTGAGAATTGAATTTAGTTTTAATGAATCTGGAAATAAATAGGTGAAAATAAATAGCTGGTACCAATAAAAGTAATCATGGATCTGTTTGACTGCTATAAATCCTAACTCATTCACTGGTGTCTTTCAAGGTAACGAAATCCGTATCCCATCTGAAAATGGGGGGCAATGCAGTGATGAGCTTCCAGATCTCTGCTAACGTTGTCCTGAATTCTGCTGTCGGGAGCTACTCCGAATTAGCCTGGCTTTTGAGCTTTCCCACACTCCACCCTCTTCCCCATCCCATTTTTTGGAATCTCTGCTGAACGACAAAGCTGCTGAGTTGAAGTACAGTCTACAGAATGGTGAGGTGAGGAGTTGTGCATCATTAAAGCTAAGGCCTTCCTTTTGCCATCAGATACTTGAATTCAGTGTAGAGGGATCCATTCACAAGTCGTTAACATAGGTTTGGAATGGACTATGATCACATGAAATCCACGTACTGGCTAGTAACCCATAGAACACTTTTAACAATCAGCCTATGTATACATACAAAACCAACAGGTTTTGGTTGACACTAAGCTTCATAGTTTATTCAGGTGTTACTGTTCATACTAAATGGAAAATATTGGACACCAGGAAATGTGTGCAAAACTGCAAATTGATCAAGCAATTCAGATGGCTTCCGTTTTGCAAGATCAAAACTTGTAAGTGTTCTCTGAATCCTGAAATGAGATGATGAGAGATTATTCCAGGTTTCCATTCTTGTAAAATTTAAACCATAAACCTTTTTAAGGTTTTGTTTTGGGTGGGATGGGGTTTGTTCTTTCACACTAGCGATGCATCTTACATGCTAATTTTCAGCCTGGAAGACTATTGATTTTTATGTATTATTGGATCATCAACAGTCGACTATGTGGAAATTATGCGGCCAATATTACACTATTACATCATGTTACAGTTGGCAAAATAATTTTGGGAGTTCACCTTTCTGGCATCCTGACTCCCCCAGCTCAGCAGTCAGCAGCAACGCTGGGGAGGAGGTTGGCGATTGGGAAAATTTAATTTAATAGTCCAGTTATGATCTTTTTGATATCCCACATAAATAAATATGCAGCAGACAATAGGCGTGATCTTCCCACCCGGTTGCACCCAGCATCGATCACGTTGCACCGGGTGCATAGTGGGAGAGGCCCCAAACAGGTTTCGCGCTGAGCTGATTACAATGCACCCAACTGCTAGGCCTAGCATGATCTGGGTCACACCCTCGCTGGGCTTAATCCAGATAATCAAATTTATCTGAGCCATTAAGCTAATTTAAATAGGTGCAGCACGTTTGAGGCTCATTCTCCCAGCTCCCGGTAGTCACCAACGAGGCCTCACTTGGGCACAGATTAGTACTGCTCACCACAAACAGATACCAGGCGTGATTGGGCCCCAAGGTGGTCGGGGACAGGGCTGGCATTTCCCCAGAACCGCCAACCTAGCACTGCAGGGTTGGTACTGCCAGGGTGTCAGGGCAGTGCCCGGGTGCCAGATTGGTACTGCCATAGTGTTAAGGCAGTGCCCAGGTGCCAGATTGGTACTGCCAGGGTGTCAGGGGCAATGCCCGGATGCCAGGTTGCACTGCCAGGATGCTTGGGGCCCGGAGAATTATGGGGGGGCCCGCTGCCAATGGCCCCTGACCGGCACGGCGTGATCCCTGCCCCGCCCGAAAACCGGCGCTGGAGAATTCGGCAGCCGGCGTCAGAGCGACGGGGCGAGATTCAGGCCGCCCCCCCCCGGCGATTCTCCGACCCAGCAGGGGGTCGGAGAATCCTGCCCCATGACTGTACTGAAGAGATTTGGCTCCTTCACTGGATACAAGTTAAATTTAGAGAAGAGCGAGTATTTTTTGGTCAACACTTTGGGGAGGGGAGTCGGTTTTGTGTGACTACCTTTCCACCTGGCCGGGACTAGTTTTCGGTACCTGGTGTCCAGGTGGCTCTAGACAGGGTGCAGCTCGGTAAATTGAATTATACCAGCCTAGTGGGTAGGGTTATGGCTGACCTGTAAAGGTGGGACAGCTTCCCATTGTCCTTGGCAGACAGGGTTCATCAATCAAGATGAACATCTTGCCAAGATTCCTGCTCTTATTTCAGTGTCTTCTGATCCAAGTCATTTTTCCAGGGGGTGGGGGGGTTGAGCAGTTTATAGCAAGCTTTCTATGGGCAGGAAAGACTCCGAGGATTTGGAGGGGTGTCCTACACGGAGGGATAGATGGTTGGGGGTCTTCTGCTGCCAAACCTGATATTTTATTACTGGGCTGCCAATGCGGAGAAGGAGTTGGGATGGTGTGGGGGCCCGGGGTCTATCTGGGTGCAGATGGAGTTTGGGTCATGTAGAGGGTCCAGTTTGAGGGCACTTATGAAAATCGCTTATTGTCACAAGTAGGCTTCAAATGAAGTTACTGTGAAAAGCCCCTAGTCGCCACATTCCGGCGTCTGTTCAGGGAGGCTGGTACGGGAATTGAACCGTGCTGCTGGCCTTGTTCTGCTTTACAAGCCAGCTGTTTAGCCCATTATGACGGCGTCACTGCCATTTGCCCCGGCAAAGTACTTGATTGTTGTTTCCACTTTAAAGATATGGAGGCAACTCCATCAAGCTGGGGTCAGTGTCGAAGCTGGCCCCCCTTCGTGTTAACCACTTGTTCGAGCCGGCAAGGTTAGATGCTACATTTGGGGTGTGCAAGGGGAAGGGGCTGGAGAGAGTGAATGATTTATTCCTGGAGGGGCGGTTTGCCAGCCTGAAAGAATTGAAAGAGAAATTCAGGCTCTTGGGCTCCGACTCTTTTAGGTACCTCCAGGTACGGAATTCTGTTAGGCGGATGTTTCCAGCATTCCCAGTCGCGCCGACATTATCCTTGCTGGAGAGGAATCTTTCCTGTTCGGGGTCAGAAGTGGGTAGCACATCTGTCGTATATGGATGGATTTTGGGGAGGATCTGGGCTCAATGGAGGGGTGAAGGTCAAATGGGAGGAGGAGGAGCTGGGACCTATATTGAAGGAGGAGGTGTGGAGTGAGGCCCTCCGCAGGGTGAACACCACATCATTGTGTGTGAGGCTGAGCTCAAGATAATGTTTCGGGCACACTTACTAAAGCTAGAATGCATTGTTTCTTGTGGGAGTTGAGAACAGGTGCGAGAGATGTTCGAGTGGGCCCGCTAATCACACGCACATGTTCTGGTCCTGCTCCAAACTTGTGGGTTTTTGCGTTTTTATTTCAGCAGCAGGCTATCCTGTACATTGAGATGGAGCCCTGTCTTTTAGCGGCTATATTTGGGGTCTCGGATGTGGCGGAGCTGCGGCCAGATACAGGGGCAGATGTCCTTGCTTTCACTTTCTTGGTTGCTCGGAGGCGGGTCCGAGTTGGAGGCTGGCCACGCCACCCAGTGCCTTGGTGTGGCTAAGGGAATTAATGGAGCTTTTGCACCCCGAGAAAATCAAATACACTGTGAGGGGAGCAATTGAGGGGTTCTACCGGAGATGTCAACCATTCACATTGTATTTCAAGGAATCGGTTACTGTTAGTTGCTGGGGAGGGGGGTGGGGGGGGGGGGGGGGGGGAGTGCAAAGGGGCGGCGTTGCTTCGGGAAAAGGGGTTGCGTAGATTACATTATTGTTTTCTTTTTTTACTTTACTGTTGTTGTTCGTGTTTTTGACAAAGGTTTAGGGCAGCACGGTGGTGCAGTGGTTAGTGCTGCTGCCTCATGGCGCCAAGGACCCTGTTCAATCCCAGCCCTGGGTCACTGTCCGTGTGGAGTTCTTCCTGTGTCTGCGTGGGTCTCACACCCCCAGCACAAAGATGTGCAGGGCAGGTGGATTGGCCATGCTAAATTGGGGGGAGAAAATGAATTGGGTATTTTGAATTTATTTTTTAAAAAGGACAAAAATTAAATAAAAAGATTTTTTTTCAAAGTGAATAGTTAGTCTCATTTGAATATGTTGACGCCAGAGTTACGCAAGGCGTGGGATTGAATGGAAACCTGCCGTGGCGCCTTTTACCACAGGTTTCCACAAAAGTGGACCAGGAGTAACGGCACTTGGGGGGTAGGGGGCTCTCCCAGGCAATCGGACGACCTCGGGTGGTCGGGCTTGGAGCAGGGTGGTACCCTGGCACTCCCGATGCCACCCAGGCACATTGGCACTGCCACAAAGGCACCTTAGCACTGCCACCTTGGCACCTTGCACTGCCACCTAGGCACCTTGGCGGTACCAAGATGGCACTGCCAGGCTTGAATGGGCACTGACAGTGCTATGGTGCCTGTGTGCCAGGTTGCCCATGCCAGGGATTCGGCCATGGGTGCCCTGCCCTTGAGGTGAGGTACAGGGGGCTCGAGGACCCACTAATTGGTAAATTGGGCATTGGGCATCGCCAGAGGCTGAGGTGGGGGTTGAGAGATGGGGGTGCCATTTTTATCTTTTCTATGCCTAAGTGCAGCCGCGGCATGGCACACCTTAACGAGGCCCAAAAAAGGAGAGTCCTGTTTAATAGCAGGGTCGTTCTCGGTGTTGCAAGCACTGGAACATCCTGCCAAACGCGCCCATAACGGGACTTTTTTTCCCATTAAATCGCGCCCTATATATATCTTGCTGTAGTGTTTATGGAACGCACAGTTCTCAGGCAATATGGATTGACAAGGAGGTGGAACCCTGTTACATCAAGTGTAGACAGGTAAAAGTAGGGGACAGCTATATCTTTTCATCTTTGACACCTGGATTTGCATAAACATAATGAGTTTTGTGTTTTCCTTCATTTGATGCCATTTGGTGAGCCTCTGAATTTGGCATAATCCACCATTAAATTAACAGATCGGCTTAAAAGACCTCAATGAGAGTTCAGTTCTTAAAACCATTAGATAACGAAGATAGAAGATGCCAGATTTGGGGCGGGATTCTCCGGTCTCCGGCGCCAAAATCACGTTCGGCCGGAGGATCCCCGTTTGCGCCGAAATTAAGGGTGGCGCTGCTTTTGTAAAGCTCTGCCCTTCGAAAATGGCATACGGCCTCAGGACGTCACCTGAGGCCCTCCCCCAATGCTCCACCCCTGATGTGCCGAGTTCCTGACGGCGTGGAACACTTGTCCTTTTTATTTTCATGAGCCCGGCATGGCGGCTGCGGACTGAGTCCAACACTGCCACGTTCGGGGGGGGGGCCGTTCCGCAGGCACAGGTGGCTTTGGCGGGGGCTGGGGGCAATGGTGAGGGCTGTTCCGGGGGTGGCAAGGCTGATTACAGAGGGGCAGATTTTGGCAGGCCAGGTCCGTGCGTGGCCGACGCCATGTTGCACGGCACGGCCACTGCAGGCCGCCGCTGTGCGCATGTGCGGGCACAGACCCGGCAATTCTCCGGCTGTATCCACAGGTAGAGCTGGGGGCTTTACGCTGCGTGCCTGCTAGCCCCCCAACATACGGAGGATCGGTGCACCTTTTGCGCCGTTTGTTCGGGCATAAAACACCATTGTTCCCACGCCGGCATCAGCACTTAGTCTTCAAATAGGAGAATCCAGCCCTTGTTCTCTGGTCTAAGCTGAATTAGCTCAAGATTAATTGCTACTCTACCCAACGATATTTTCTGATTGCATTTGATCTCCCCCTCCTCAATCCAGAATATGTGGCACCATAAGCCTGTACCTGCACTCAGATGCTTCTTCCCTGCTCCTGACTGTCCCTTGCATAGCCCAGCCTCAAAATCAGCCTGCAAGTTTAACTTTAGGAGATACACTAAAATTATAAGAAAGTTTGCAATTGGGTGGCGCAGCACATACAACATTAGTTTTTACCACTGGGACATATGCTCAGAATCCACGGCAGATTGATGTGATGAAAGTTTTCTCTATCTTCAGACTCTACCTGGCACTGGATGCAAGGCACGGAATGTGTTCCGGTCTCCAGCATATCGTGGTTTGATGAGCACAAACATGAAAATCAAGGGAAAGGCGATTATTGGAAAACTGGTGACTGTGGATTACCTAACACTGTGAGCACTACAGATCCAATGTTAGTTCCTGTGAAATCTGGTGGATTATCAACTTGACACAGATAATTCCCACTGTCAGATGGACGCAGCTTTTCAATGGTAATGGATGCATTTCCTGGGGTATGTGCTGCCAGTAACCGGCCATTGAACTCTTTGTTTATGTACGTCAGTTTGTCCGCATAATAATACACCTGTAAATGAAAAAAGACAGAGTTACAATACACAGAATGACTTTTGGGATTGATACTACTTATAAACCCATGAATGCCTCCTCCCAGCACAAAACCTACCCATGTCAGCACAGGCAACATTAATTTAACACCGTTTTTCTTTAATGGCCTCACCTAAGATCAACACATACACACACACAGCAGCAGTCATGAGATAGCAATCAAGAAGAGAAATCCTGGTCAAGCTTCAATCTGTGGTACTGAGGCCAATAATAATTTCCAGGAGCTACTCTGGCTGAGATCATGCTAATTCAGCACAGTGATTGAACCTGGGATTCAGCTACTCACTGCCTTCCCTAACTGATTAGTGCTCCGAAAGCTAGTGATTCGAAACAAACCTGTTGGACTTTAACCTGGTGTTGTAAGACTTCTTAGTGTGCCCACCCCAGTCCAACGCCGGCATCTCCACATCATGATTATATTAGTTGATATAATTCACATGGATAGACATACAAACACACGCCATTTGGCGTTTGCTGATGCCTGACTCTCTTCTTCTGCTTTGGGTGGGGCAACAAGATATCCAGAGAAATGATCAAGTAAGTGCAGTAAAAATACATGGTATGCTGGGAAATTATGTAAAACATTTTAGAATTTTGATGCTTTCCCTTTCTAGATTCTGATTACTGCTGTTTGGCTTTGCTTTTCTCTTTACATTCTGTTCTTTTGTAATATTGTATTAACCTTCCTCTTCATTAACTTTACAGTAACAACTGCATCCATATAGTACCTTTAACATAGCAAAATGTCTTGATCCACTTGGCAAGAACACTATAACTTAAACCACAAGGAATAGTGTGTATAGCCATAAGTGTTCCAGACCTATCCAATAAGATGCAACAGTAAGCAAGGTATTAATGGTTGCATTTGTTCTATCATCTAGATTCATCAAAATCACTTTTTATCCACGCATGCCTAGTTTCTTATACATCATCGTTCATGTTAAAGTTATCATATAACTACTAATCTGCAATGCCAAGAGCCAAGAGGTGAAAGGTGACCAAAATTGTAAACAGAAGCCATGAGTACATTAAACACTAATGAAGTCTCTCTTCATACAGGAAATGATTGTTCAAGATGAATTGGAATATCAAGCAACAGAGAGTGGACCAGTATGCTCCCTGCCCTAACCCGAACCCACCCCAACCCAACGTGAGGAAGCAGCAATAGAGATGCTGAACATGAACTCCTCTAAAGCAAACAAAGAACAAAGAAATGTACAGCACAGGAACAGGCCCTTCGGCCCTCCAAGCCCGTGCCGACCATACTGCCCGACTAAACTACAATCTTCTACACTTCCTGGGTCCGTATCCTTCTATTCCCATCCTATTCATATATTTGTCAAGATGCCCCTTAAATGTCCCTATCGTCCCTGCTTCCACTACCTCCTCCGGTAGCGAGTTCCAGGCACCCACTACCCTCTGCGTAAAAAACTTGCCTCGTACATCTACTCTAAACTTTGCCCCTCTCACCTTAAACCTATGCCCCCTAGTAACTGACCCCTCTACCCTGGGGAAAAGCCTCTGACTATCCACTCTGTCTATGCCCCTCATAATTTTGTATACCTCTATCAGGTCGCCCCTCAACCTCCTTCGTTCCAGTGAGAACAAACCGAGTTTATTCAATCGCTCCTCATAGCTTATGCCCTCCATACCAGGCAACATTCTGGTAAATCTCTTCTGCACCCTCTCTAAAGCCTCCACATCCTTCTGGTAGTGTGGCGACCAGAATTGAACACTATACTCCAAGTGTGGCCTAACTAATGTTCTATACAGCTGCAACATGACTTGCCAATTCTTATACTCAATGCCCCGGCCAATGAAGGCAAGCATGCCGTATGCCTTCTTGACTACCTTCTCCACCTGTGTTGCCCCTTTCAATGACCTGTGGACCTGTACTCCTAGATCTCTTTGACTTTCAATACCCTTGAGGGTTCTACCATTCACTGTATATTCCCTACCTACATTAGCCCTTCCAAAATGCATTACCTCACATTTGTCCGGATTAAACTCCATCTGCCATCTCTCCGCCCAAGTCTCCAGACAATCTAAATCCTGCTGTATCCTCAGACAGTCCTCATCGCTATCCGCAATTCCACCAACCTTTGTGTCGTCTGCAAACTTACTAATCAGACCAGTTACATTTTCCTCCAAATCATTTATATATACTACAAAGAGCAAAGGTCCCAGCACGGATCCCTGTGGAACACCACTGGTCACAGCCCTCCAATTAGAAAAGCATCCCTCCATTGCTACCCTCTGCCTTCTATGGCCTAGCCAGTTCTGTATCCACCTCGCCAGTTCACCCCTGATCCCGTGTGACTTCACCTTTTGTACTAGTCTACCATGAGGGACTTACTGAAGTCCATATAGACAACATCTACTGCCCTACCTGCATCAATCATCTTAGTGACCTCCTCGAAAAACTCTATCAAGTTAGTGAGACACGACCTCCCCTTCACAAAACCGTGCTGCCTCTGGAGTATGGAAGAGAAACATTGGAGGCTCCTCAGCCACAATGGATTCATTCAAAGCAGGTAAAAATGATGCAACTAGAACCTGTAGTAATATTGTGTGTTCTTTAATGTGGTGTCTCACTGATGAGACCTTGAGACTAGTATACTTAAATATGAACCCTTACTGGTAGATTTTAACCATTTGCAGTTCCAAGGTATAATCTAGTGGACACATCCATTATGGTCAACAGATACTGATTCCCACTTTTGGTTTTAGGCAGACGGCCCATGCAATCAACTTGTGCCCTCGTGAATGGTTCCTCGAATGCAGGAATGGTTATTGAAGATGCTGGTTTGATTATCACCTGAGGTTTCCCTATTACCTGACGTGTGTGACAGGTACTGCAAAATTCAACTACATCCTTATGCAGTCCAGGTCAATAAAAAATTTTGTTGTATTTTCGTCTGCCTTACCCCTAATGACCCCTTACTGGAACCTCATGCACTACCCGCAAAACCTGCTTTCTATAACCCACTGATAATACCACTTGATGAACTTCTGCACATGTCTCATCTGTTTGAATATGTAATGGTCTCCATTTTCTCATTAATACATTATTTCCAATGTAATAATATTCCTGTATACACCCATTCCATTTCCGTAGATGCTTCCTGGTATAACTTCTTTATCTCTTAATCTTTTTGTTGTAATTCAACCAACTTGCTTGAACTAAAGACATCCACTTCATCCAACACCTGCTCTGTGCTCAACTGCCCATCTAATCAAATATGGTTCCTGATGATTCATCCACCAGCTGCTCTTTGTCTTGACTAATCATCTGATCCAACATGGTTTCTGACAATTGAACCGCAGCCTTCTCATCGGCACTCCTCAAGTCCTTTTCCTCCTGTTTCAGCCTATGTCTTTGTAATTGGGTACCACACCATCAGGAAACACTCCCGGATATAATTCTTGCAACATCTCAGTTGTTTGACTTTCCACTGGCTTTTCAACCACAGTAGGCTTCACTCCCACCAGTGATCCAGCTTTTTATCATTATCTAGGATAAATTGTAACCCTAAAATATTATTCCTTTCCATTATTCCGACTACCACTTCACCACTTTTCACCAGACTCTCTAACCTTACCTTACACAATGGGATACTAAGGCTCTCACCATTAATGTCACATATGACCACCTTTTCTGGCAATACTCCTTTCAAATTACATGTCTCCTTATCTCTCTCCATTAAAGATTAACTTTCTCCTTTATCATTTAAGATCTTAACCTCCTTACCTGCTCCATCTGGTACACATGAATAAACATATACTCCTTAAAAAGTTCTGGGGCGTCATTCTCCGACCCCCCGCCGGGTCGGAGAATGGCCGTTAGCCGCCGTGAATCCCGCCCCCGCCCCCGCCGAAGTCTCCGGTACCGGAGATTGGGCGGGGGCGGGAATCGGGCCGCGCCGGTTGGCGGGCCCCCCCGCTCAATTCTCCGGCCCAGATGGGCCGAAGTCCCGCCAAGAAATTGCCTGAGCCGCCGCCGTAAATTAAAGTAGGTATTTACCGGCGGGACAAGGCGGCGTGGGCGGGCTCCGGGGTCCTGGGGGGGCGCGGGGCGATCTGACCCCGGGGGGTGCCCCCACGGTGGCCTGGCCCGCGATCGGGGCCCACCGATCCGCGGGCGGGCCTGTGCTGTGGGGGCACTCTTTCCCTTCCGCCTCCGCCACGGTCTCCACCATGGCGGACGCGGAAGTGACTCTCCCCACTGCGCATGCGCGGGAAACTGTCAACGGCTGCGACGCTCCCGCGCATGCGCCGCCCCGAATGTCATTTCCGCTCCAGCTGGCGGGGCGACAAACGCCATTTCCGCCAGCTGGTGGGGCGGAAATCCCTCCGGTGTCGGCCTAGCCCCTCAATGTTGGGGCTCGGCCCCCAAAATGCGGAGCATTCCGCACCTTTGGGGCGGTGCGATGCCCGTCTGATTGGCGCCGTTTTGGGCGCCAGTCGGCGGACATCGCGCCGTTGGAGGAGAATTTCGCCCCTGGTATCTGTTGCTTCACAGCGCCAGGGTCCTGGGTTCGATTCCCGCTTGGGTCACTGTCTGTGCAGAGTCTGCACGTTTCCCCGTGTCTGCGTGGGTTTCCTCCGGGTGCTCCGGTTTCCTCCCGCAAGTCCTGAAAGATGTGCTTGTTAGGTGAATTGGACATTCTGAATTCTCCCTTTGTGTACCCGAACAGACGCCAGAGTGTGGCGACTAGAGGACTTTCACAGTAACTTCATTGGATGAAGTGGATGTCTTTAGTTCAAGCAAGTTAATGTAAGTTAATGTGACAATAATAAAGATTATTATTATTATTATCCACCAACCTCTGAATAGATTGTATGCTCTGTTGCAACCTCTTCCACTGGTACAATAGTTTTTCCTCCCACTTTAATAAACTCCATTGGCTTATCCTATTTCATCCAGTCCGCCTTCCCAGCATTTGTCTTAAGCCACCAGCACTGCGATTTAACATGTCCAACTTTGTTACAATGAAAGCACTTGCATTTTCATGTCTCTCTCTCACTTTCATGGGTTTCCTTTTGCTCTGAGGCACACTCTCCTTAACATCACCAACTACACCTCCTCTGCATGGACCCCCTGTGAGATTTTCATGTCCCTAGTCTCTATCCTTCATAGATTGAAATTGATGTCAAACACCAGACTTTACTTTATGAACCAATTACAATCGTCCGCCATTTTTGCAGTCTACATAGCTGTTTTAAATTTTTGTCCTTCCACATCAGTTCTCACTGAATCTTTAATTCCTCCAAAATAATTATAACTAAGCTTTTGACTAGGAAGTATTTCTTCTTCTTCTAGTCCTTCCTCAACTCTTGCCTTTATCTTCAACCTTTTAAATTGTTGCTCTCTTTGCAATGCCAGTTTCCGAAGTTCAAATTCTCTCTCTTCGCTCTCTCTTTTGCTAATTTCTCTCTTTCCATTTCCCTTGGGAAAACCCTCTCTTTCTCTTTGGCTTCTGCCAGTGCCACTCTCTCTTCTCTCTTTTTCTTTTGCTTTATTTGTCATCCCCATTTCTCTCAGTTTTTGCTGCATTTTCAAATCTTTTATTTTTAATTGGATTCGAGCTAATTCTAAAACGTTAGACTGTGTTACTGGTAAGTTTAAATATTGTGCCCTGGCTTGTATTATCTAGAATAAGAACAAAGAACAGTACAGCACAGGAACAGACCCTTCAGCCCTCCAAGCCTGCGCCGATCACGCCTGTTTCCTTCTATACCCCATCTGTTTATGTGTCTATCTAGATAAGTCTTAAAGGTCGCTAACGTATCTGCCTCAACCACCTCACTTGGCAGTGCATTCCAGGCCACCACCACCCTCTGTGTAAAAAAAACTTCCCCGCACATCTCCACTGAACCTATCCCCTCTCACCTTGAACTTGTGCCCCCTTGTAATTGTCATTTCACCCTAGGAAATAGCCTCCAACTGTTCACCTCATCTATACCTCTTATAATTTTATTAACTTCTATCAGGTCACCCCTCAGCCTCCGTCTTTCTAAGGAGAACAATCCCAGTTTATTCAATCTCTCCTCATAGCTAATACCCTCCATACCCGACAATCTGCAATCTTTGCTCCTTTTGCCAGGGCGAACTGCAGTTTCACTGCCAAACTCAAACTTTGCTTTAGGTTCCCCTTGTAAATGCTTCTGAGTAATTTCTTCCACCTCTGGGACATCTTTTGCAACTGCAAGGGCCATTTCTAGTCACTCCCTATTCAATATTTCAAACCCGGAACGAATGCATCGATCTACACACACACACTCAGTGAGCTGGATTTTCCGCCCCGCCGCACCACATTTCTGCTGCGACCCGCAGGTGGGATTCTCCGTTATGCTGGACGGTCAATGGGGTTTCCCATTGTGGGGCAGCCCCACGCCGTCGGGAAACCCCCAGGCGACAGCAAAACGGAGAATCCTGCCATCTGAGAATCCCGCCCACTGTCTTTAAGTTTGATAACCCCAAGCCAAACAAGGAATTATACATAAGAATCCCAGCCACGAGCCCTCAATTTGTTACGGACGCCTGGTCAGGTCTCAACAGTGGCTAAGATACTGGACCGGAACCATAATGTTTTTAAGTTTTACGGTGGTGCGGAAAGATTGATTTGTTCCGGGAGTGATAACATAAGAAATAGGGTTTTGTTATTTTATAAGCAAACATTAGAAAAACAAAAGAAAATCAATGGGTGAGATCATTAGTTCTCGTTGCACCCGAAAAGCAGCGCGGCACATCACACCCAATAGATGCCGGGAGACCCCACTCACACGCCACACGAGATCTAACGCGATGTCACGAGACATCGTGATGTGAATCCCACTGATTGTGGACAGGATCACTTTCTAGCAAATCTGCATTTAGAGTGAGTCAGCTAGTCTAATATGCGTTCCTGAGACCTAACCAAGGCCAGATCTAACCTGGGATCTACCTCACTTGCCTTGGAAACTTCAGGTGAGTGCCGTTCAGTGCTGGTCTTCCCAAATGGGGACCAAATGGAAGAGCACACATGGGGTCTCCCAGGGTATTATAGGCCCCCAGGTCCATGCCCTCTGCGCAAGGTGGTACATAAGAACATAAGAACTAGAAGCAGGAGTAGGCCATCTGGCCCCTCGAGCCTGCTCCACCATTCAATGAGATCATGGCTGATCTTTTGTGGACTCAGCTCCACTTTCTGGCCCAAACACCATAACCCTTAATCCCTTTATTCTTCAAAAAACTATCTATCTTTATCTTAAAAACATTTAATGAAGGAGCCTCTACTGCTTCACTGGGCAAGGAATTCACAACCCTTTGGGTGAAGAAGTTTCTCCTAAACTCAGTCCTAAATCTACTTCCCCTTATTTTGAGGCTATGCCCCCTAGTTCTGCTTTCACCCGCCAGTTGAAACATCCTGCCTGCATCTATCCTATCTATTCCCTTCATAATTTTATATGTTTCTATAAGATCCCCCCTCATCCTTCTAAATTCCAACGAGTACAGTCCCAGTCTACACAACCTCTCCTCCTAATCCAACCCCTTCAGCTCTGGGATTAACCTAGTGAATCTCCTCTGCACACCCTCCAGTGCCAGTACTTCCTTTCTCAAGTAAGGAGACCAAAACTGAACACAATACTCCAGGTGTGGCCTCACTAACACCTTATACAATTGCAGCATAACCTCCCTAGTCTTAAACTCCATCCCTCTAGCAATGAAGGACAACATTCTATTTGCCTTCTTAATCACCTGTTGCACCTGTAAACCACCTTTTTGTGACTCATGCACTAGCACACCCAGGTCTCTCTGCACAGCAGCATGTTTTAATATTTTATCATTTAAATAATAATCTCTTTTGCTGTTATTCCTACCAAAATGGATAACCTCACATTTGTCAACATTGTATTCCATCTGCCAGACCCTAGCCCATTCACTTAGCCTATCCAAATCCCTCTGCAGACTTCCAGTATCCTCTGCATTTTTTGCTTTACCACTTATCTTAGTGTCGTCTGCAAACTTGGACACATTGCCCTTGGTCCCCAACTCCAAATCATCTATGTAAATTGTGAACAGTTGTGGGCCCAACACTGATCCCTGAGGGACACCACTAGCTACTGATTGCCAACCAGAGAAACATCCATTAATCCCCACTCTTTGCTTTCTATTAATTAACCAATCCTCTATCCATGCTACTACTTTCCCCTTAATGCCATGCATCTTTATCTTATGCAGGAACCTTTTGTGTGGCACCTTGTCAAAGGCTTTCTGGAAATCCAGATATACCACATCCATTGGCTCCCCGTTATCTACCGCACTGGTAATGTCCTCAAACAATTCCACTAAATTAGTTACACAACCTGCCCTTTATGAACCCATGCTGCGTCTGCCCAAAGGGACAATTTCCCTCCAGATGCCTCACTATTTCTTCCTTGATGATAGATTCCAGCATCATCCCTACTACCAAAGCTAAGCTCACTGGCCTATAATTATCCGCTTTCTGCCTACCTCCTTTTTTAAACAGTGGTGTCACGTTTGCTAATTACCAATCCGCCGGGACCACCCCAGAGTCTAGTGAATTTTGGTAAATTATCACTAGTGCATTTGCAATTTCCCGAGCCATCTCTTTCAGCACTCTGGGATGCATTCCATCAGGGCCAGGAGACTTGTCTACCTTTAGCCCCATTAGCCTGCCCATCACTACCTCCTTGGTGATAACAATCCTCTCAAGGTCCTCACCTGTCATAGCCTAATTTCCATCAGTCACTGTCATGTTATTTGTGTCTTCCACTGTGAAGACCGACCCAAAAAACCTGTTCCGTTCCTCAGCCATTTCCTCATCTCCCATTATTAAATCTCCCTTCTCATCCTCTAAAGGACCAATATTTACCTTAGCCACTCTTTTTTGTTTTATATATTTGTAGAAACTTTTACTATCTGTTTTTATATTCTGAACAAGTTTACTCTCATAGTCTATCTTACTCTTCTTTATAGCTTTTTTAGTAGCTTTCTGTTCCCCCTAGAGATTTCCCAGTCCTCTAGTCTCCCACTAATCTTTGCTACTTTGTATGCTTTTTCCTTCAATTTGATACTCTCCCTTATTTCCTTAGATATCCACGGTCGATTTTCCCTCTTTCTACCGTCCTTCCTTTTTGTTGGTATAAACCTTTGCTGAGCACTGTGAAAAATCGCTTGGAAGGTTCTCCATTGTTCCTCAACTGTTTCAACTGTTTTGCTCCCAGTCTACCTTAGCTAGTTCTTCTCTCATCCCATTGTAATCTCCTTTGTTTAAGCACAAAACACTAGTGCTTGATTTTACCTTCTCATCCTCCATCTGTATTTTAAATTCCACCATATTGTGATCGCTCCTTCCGAGAGGATCCCTAACTATGAGATCCTGAATCAATCCTGTCTCATTACACAGGACCAGATCTAGGTCCGCTTGTTCCCTCGTAGGTTCCATTACACACTGTTCTAGGAAACTATCGCGGATACATTCTATAAACTCCTCCTCAAGGCTGCCTTGACCGACCTGGTTAAACCAATCGACATGTAGATTAAAATCCCCCATGATAACTGCTGTACCATTTCTACATGCATCAGTTATTTCTTTGTTTATTGCCTGCCCCACCATAATGTTCCTATTTGGTGGCCTATAGACTACTCCTATCAGTGACTTTTTCGCCTTACTATTCCTGATTTCCACCCAAATGGATTCAACCTTATCCTCCATAGCACCAATGTCATCCCTTACTGTTGCCCAGATGTCATCCTTAAATAACAGAGCTACACCACCTCCCTTACCATCCACTCTGTCCTTCCGAATAGTTTGATACCCTCGGATATTTAACTCCCAGTCGTGACCATCCTTTAACCATGTTTCAGTAATGGCCACTAAATCATAGTCATTCACGATGATTTGCGCCATCAACTCATTTACCTTATTCCGAATACTACGAGCATTCAGGTAAAGTACACTTACGTTGGCTTTTTTACCTCTGTTCTGAATCTTAACACCTCGATCAGTAACCTCTCCTAAGTTGTATTTGTTCTTAACCTTTCTCCTAATTTTCCTTGTCGTTGAACCCATATCTTCATGTAACAACCTGCCACATCGCTTACCATTAATGATTTCACTTCCCATTTATTCCTTTTAGTATTCCTGGTCCTATTGACTGAGCTCCCCTCAGTCACTGTACCTTGTACTGTTGCCCTTTTTGATTTTTGACTATGGCTTCTCTGCCTTACACTTTCCCCCTTCCTGCCTTTTGTTTCTGTCCCTGTTTTACTACCTTCCAACTTCCTGCATCGGTTCCCATCCCCCTGCCACATTAGTTTAAACTCTCCCCAACAGCTCTAGCAAACACCCTCCCAGGACATCGGTTGCAGTCCTGCCCAGGTGCAGACCGTCTGGTTTGTACTGGTCCCACCTCCTCCAGAACCGGTTCCAATGCCCTAGGAATTTGAATCCCTCCCTCTTGCACCATCACTCGAGCCACGCATTCATCCTATCTATCCTGACATTCCTACTCTGACTAGCTCATGGCACTGGTAGCAATCCTGAGATTACTACCTTTGAGGTCCTACTTTTTAGTTTAACTCCTAACCCCCTGAATTCAGCTTGTAGGACCTCGTCCCGTTTTTTACCTATATCGTTGGTGCCTATGTGCACCACGACAGCTGGCTGTTCACCCTCCCCCCCCCCCCCAGAATGTCCTGCAGTCGCATCCTTCACCCTTGCACCAGGGAAGCAACATACCGGGAGTCTCGATTGCGTCCGCAGAACCGTCTGTCTATTCCCCTTACAATTGAGTCCCCTATCACTATAGCCCTGCCATTCTTCTTCCTGCCCAGCTGCGCAGCAGAGCCAGCCACGGTGCCATGAACCTGGCTGCTGCTGCCTTCCCCTGGTGAGCCATCTCCCTCAACAGTATCCAAAGCGGTATATCTGTTTTGCAGGGAGATGACCGCAGAGGACACCTGCACTGCCTTCCTACTCTTGCTCTGTCTTTTGGTCACCCATTTTCTATCTCCCTGAGTAACTTTCACCTGCGGTGTGACCAACTCGCTAAACGTGCTATCCACGACGTCCTCAGCATCGCGGACGCTCCAAAGTGAGTCCATCCGCAGCTCCAGAGCCATCACGTGGTCTAACAGGAGCTGCAACTGGACACACTTCTTGCACGTGAAGGAGCCAGGGACAGTGGACGTGTCCCTGAGCTCCCACATCACACACGAGGAGCATGACACGGGTTTGAGATCTCCTGCCATGTCTTAAACCTTCGGTTAACTTCAACAATTACAATTTCCCCAAAAAATAAATGAACAAATAAATAAACAACGAAGAAAAAAATAAATAAATATACCAATGAAAAGAAAAAGAAAACAGAAACACTACTTACCAGTCACTTACCAGGGATAAAAAGCACTTCCTCCCCACCCAGCTTCGAATTCCCACCTAGATTCAAATTACCAAACATCACTCTTGGTTCTGTCTCACTCTGGCTGTGTCTTCTCTGGCTCACTGGGAGAACTCACTGGGAGTGAGTTTACAAGTTGCTCTTTTTAAATTGTCCTGAATTGACTCCCCTCCCCCACCTGCTTTTAGATCAAGGTAGATTTAAGTGACTGACACTTAACTGCCAACCAGTTATGTGAGTGGGTGGAGCAGCCCTTGTTAACCTTAACTGCACAATTCTAGCTTAATTTAAATTAATTTAAACTCCTGAAATTTAAAAGGAGCTGCCTTACTGATTTGATTCAATTCCCACCTGGATTCAAATTTCCAAACTCACTCTTGGTTCTGTCTCACTCTGGCTGTGTCTTCTCTGGCTCACTGGGAGAACTCACTGGGAGTGAGTTTACAAGTTGCTCTTTTTAAATTGTCCTGAATTGACCCTGGCACTGCTGGTGCCACCTGGGCACTCTGGAACTGGCACCCTGGCAGTGCCACCTGGGTTCCAGCTTGGCACTGCCAAGGTGGCCCAGTGGCACTGCTAGCTGGCAGGGACACTGCCAAGCTGCCAGGCTGACATTTTCTGCGCAGCAGTGATTGAGCTGGGGTTTGTTCTGCATGGGCAAGGGGTGGTGCGGGGCGGGCTAGGGTCCCCCCTATAATGAGTTGGGGCTTGGGGGTATTCGGGTGTCATGTTGGGTGCTTGAGAGGTTGGGAGACCATTTAAAAATGGCATCCCGATTCTCGCTGCACCGATGAGTTCCGGCGAGCGGAGCTCCTCAGTGCAGAGAATGGGGCTAAGTGTGGCCTGGTCGTGAGGCCCCCAATCCACCTGGATGGGCATTACATAGCGGGGTGTTTCTTGGCATTCTGAGCGCTGGGAAACACCCGGCTAAGCTCTACAGGACTCTGTTCCAATTTTGGTAGATCGCACCCAATATTTAAACTTCTAAACTTCAACCCGAACAATAACAGATTGCATGTAGTTCCTTAACCATAACGCACGAGTTTGCATCAAACAGCACTTCAAAGGAAGATACAGCTCTCATTCCGCTTACAACGGAAGGCAAAGGTAATACTTGCATTTTCAAAGCAATTTTTCTGCTGTCAAAGATGTTCCTTCATAACCCTTTTCAAAAGCTTGTCTCAGGGAAAGATTTCTTTGACCTCTCTCTGTGGCTTTTCAATTTCTTCTGCCCAACTGTTCAAACAGGATTCTTTCTCTCTCTCTTTGAACTGTGCCCAGCCCCTGGGGTGTCCAGACATGAACTCATTATCGTTATCTTGACTGTTTGATTGCCCACTCCCATTTATACAAAAGAACAGAACCATGCTATTGATATGCAACTAACCTCCCATTGATTGACAAAAGAGGCCTTCAGACTCTGTCATGGGCTAATGGCTGGTCAAACAAGAGTGTTCCAAAGGATCTCAAGTAAATCACCCTGGCTGAACACGGGCATCCCGTGTATTCCCACTAACGAGTTTAAGTCTGAATCAGACAATGTAACTCAGACCAGACGTGGGCATATTCCTCTGAATCCGCCCTAGCAGTTTGTCCCTCAGTCTGTTTAACCCCTAAATTGCCTACTATATCTTCAATCCCATTTTGGGATCCAATTTCCAAATATCTCCTGTCATGATACTCAGGTAAATATCATAGCACAAACATACATACATACTGATGGACAGATCAACGGACCAATCAACACGCACAACACCACAGCCAATCACAGGCAAGAGCATACACAGTACAAAACAGGGAACACGACACTTCCTGGGCATTCCAGCAGGAGACAGCTCAGGGCACAGAGCTCATAGCAAGCCACTCAGACATCCACCATGTGCTGAGCGCCACTACAAGATAGTATTAGGACTAGGTCCACAGATTCTAGGGTTATGATCGAACTTCAGTAAACAGTTTACCACTGTAAATAAATGTTAGTAATAAAACTGAGTTGTACCATTCGCAACCGTGTAGGTTCGTCTGTGTAGCAGAGTACCCAACACATCATAGTACCAGGAGTAACTGTGGGACCTACCTACAAATCCTCCGTAACCTGCCATCCTGCGCCATGGACACCGTCAGCATGCCGCAGCCGCTACAAGTCGCTGGAGACCTCGGCGTTAATTGGAAGCTGTTCAAACAGTGCTTCCAGCTCTTTCTGGAAGTCAACGAAAAGGAAAGCGCTTCGGACACCAGAAAGATCGCCATCCTCCTCTCCACGGCAGGTCAACACGCGATCCATGTCTACAACTCCCTGGTGTTCGCGGAAGGTGAGGACAAGACCAAGTACAAGACGGTCCTTCTCAAACTCGACCAACACTTCAACATCGAGGTCAATGAGAGTTTCGAGAGGTATCTCTTCCAGCAGCGCCTGTAGGGTAAGGATGAGCCCTTTCAATCCTTCCTTACGCATCTCCGTATCCTCGCACAGTCCAGCGGTTACGACACCACCTCCAATTCCATGATTCGGGACCAGATCGTTTTTGGGGTCTCCTTGGGCACCCTACGCCAGCAGTTCTTAAAAATTAAAGGCCTCACCCTAGCCTCCGCAATCGAAGCCTGTGTCCTGCATGAAAACGTGACTAGCCGCTACTCGCAATTTCAGGCGGCCGAATCGGCGCGGCAGAGGTCCTACGCGACCGGATCGGTGAGGCAGGCGTCCTACGCGACCGGATCGGTGAGGCAGGCGTCCTACGAGGCCGAACGGGTCCAGGCGATCGAGGTCCTCCCGGCCCGCGGCCCGGACGAGGGCGGCCATTTCGCGTGCTTTTCGAGGCCTCCTGCGTTTGTGCGCAGCAAAAACGACGTCGACACTGTGGGATGTGATGCGCAGGCGCGCTCAATGCAAGACCAACTGCGCATGCACGGTGGCGCAACGAACGCCATGACATTACGATGTGCGGCAACTGCGGAGCCGCACATTTAAAGCGGCAATGTCCGGCAAAGAACCGACAATGCCTCCTCTGTGGCAAGATGGGCCACTACGCTGCCTGCTGTCGAGCAGCTCAACCTGCCAATGTTCCCCAATTCCGACAACCTCGCAGGCACGTGCGGACCATTCAGCCTCCTTACTACGAGTCGTGCCCAGACGATATCCAGACCAGTGACACAGACGACTGTGACGCCTTCCGTGGTGCGTTTATTGATGAGAACCGGATGTCTCCAGCCAGGAACCACCAGCCGTTGCAAGTGAACACTGTCAATCCGGGTGATGAATGGTGTGCCACCCTAACGGTCAACCAATCACCGATAACATTCCGTCTGGACACTGGCACCTCCGCCAACCTCATAGCATGGTCAGCCTTCTACGCCATGAAGGTCAGACCACCAATTCGGCCGTCCCGTTGCAAGATGGTCGACTACAATGGGAACGTTATCCCGGCTATGGGATCCTGCCAGCTCCAGGTGACACACAACACACACACGGCCACACTCTCATTCAAAATAGTCGGATCACCAAAGGACTCCCTGCTAGGCGCACAGGCATGCAAGGTTCTCCACCTCGTGCAACGAGTCCACGCTCTGTCTCCAGAAGCACATCTGACTTCCCGGATGCAGAGTTCAGGGCACAGCTCCAATCGCTCCTCGCCCACAACCAGGAGACATTCGAGGGCATGGGAACACTGCCCTACACCTACAGAATTCGGCTCAAACCGGACGCATCCCCGGTCATTCACGCACCTCGCAGGGTCCCAGCGCCACTCAAAGACCACCTCAAGCAGCAGCTGCAGGATCTCCAGGACCAAGGGGTGCTATCCCAGGTCACGGAGCCCACGCCATGGGTCAGTTCCATGGTGTGTGTTAAGAAGCCCTCCGGCGAGCTCTGGATCTGCATTGATCCAAAAGACCTCAACAACAACATAATGAGGGAACACTGCCCCATACCCAAACGGGAAGAGATCATGAGCGAAATGGCCCGGGCTAAAATCTTCACAAAACTGGATGCCTCGAAGGGTTTTTGGCAGATCCAACTGGATCAGTCCAGCCTAAAGTTGTGCACCTTCAACACCCCTTTCGGCAGGTTCTGCTGTAACAGAATGCCATTTGGTATCATCTCGGCATCCAAGGTCTTTCACAGGATCATGGAGCAGATGATGGAAGGCATCGAAGGGGTGCGCGTCTACGTGGATGACGTCATCATCTGGTCCACCACACCACAGGAGCACATCAATCGTCTCCAGCGCGTCTTTGCGCGCATACAGGAAAACGGCCTGCGCCTCAACCGTGCCAAGTGTTCTTTCGGCCAAACCGAGCTGAAGTTCCTGGGGGACCACATTTCCCGGTCAGGGGTCCGTCCGGATGCAGACAAGGTGAGCGCCATTGCAGCCATGCCGCAGCCGGCTGACAAGAAAGCAGTGCTACACTTCCTAGGCATGGTCAACTTCCTGGGGAATTTAATTCCCAACCTTGCCTCCCACACGACGGCACTGCGCCACCTCGTCAAGAAGTCCACGGAGTTCCAGTGGCTGCCCACACACCAGCAGGAATGGGAGGAGCTCAAAATTAAGCTCACCACAGCCCCGGAAATGGCGTTTTCCGACACATCTCGTGACACTAAAATTTTGACTGATGCCAGCCAGTCTGGCATTGGGGCGGTGCTCCTACAGCGGGATGACACTGCGTCATGGGCCCCGGTCACCTATGCCTCGCGGGCCATGACCCCCAGAGAACAGCGCTACGCGCAGATCGAAAAGGAGTGCCTGGGCTTGCTAACCGGAATAGACAAGTTCCATGACTATGTGTGTGGTCTCCCCCAGTTTACCGTTGAGACTGACCATCGCCCCCTGGTCAGCATCATACATAAGGACCTGAGCGAGATGACCCCCTCGCCTCCAGTGCATCCTACTCAAACTCAGGAGGTACGATTTCCAACTAGTCTACACCCCGGGAAAGGACCTTATCATTGCGGATGCCCTATCTAGAGCAGTGAGCACACCGCCCGATTCGGAGGGGCTCGTATGTCAGGTCGAAGCACAGGTGGCCTTCACATCAGCAAATCTGCCAGCTGACGACTCCAGTCTGGCCCGTATTCGCCGGGAGACTGCGGCTGACCCCCTTCTACAACGGGTGATGCACCACATGACGGGAGGGTGGCTCAAAGGACAGTGCCCGCAGTTCTACAATGTCCGAGACGACTTGGCCGTCATTGATGGTGTCCTCCTAAAGCTGGACCGGATTGTGATTCCGCACAACATGCACAAGCTGGTCCTCGACCAACTACACGAAGGCCATCTGGGGGTTGAGAAATGCAGACGGAGGGCCCGAGAGGCGGTATACTGGCCGGGCATCAGTGATAACATTGCCAATATGGTGCTCAACTGCCCCACCTGCCAAAGGTTTCAACCGGCGCAACCTCCTGAGACGCTTCAGCCCCATGAGCTGGTGACGTCCCCTGGGCGAAGATGGGTGTGGACCTTTTTCACGCGCTTGGCAGGGACTATGTAATCGTCATTGATTACTTTTCCAACTATCCAGAGGTCATACGCCTGCACGATTTGACATCGTCCGCTGTCATACGGGCCTGCAAAGAAAATTTCGCTCGCCACGGCATTCCAATTACTGTCATGTCGGACAATGGGCCCTGTTTTGCCAGCCAGGAATGGTCGTCCTTTGCTGCTTCGTATGGCTTCACACACGTGACGTCCAGCCCTCTGCATTCCCAGTCCAATGGAAAGGCGGAGAAGGGCGTACACATCGTCAAGCGGCTCCTCTGCAAGGCTGCTGCTGCTGGATCGGATTTCTGCCTAGCCCTGCTGGCCTATCGCTCGGCCCCACTAGCCACTGGCCTCTCACCAGCCCAGCTGTTGATGGGTCGCGCCCTCAGGACCACTGTGCCATCCATTCTGGTACCCACAACCAACCATGCTCCGGTACTACACAGAATGCAACAGCAGCGCATTCACCAGAAGAGGGCATATGACACACGGGCAACTGATCTTCCCGCCCTGGCACCTGGAGACGACGTCCGCATCCACCTACCAGAAGGTGGCTGGTCAGCACCTGCCGAAGTTCTCCGACGCGTGGCTCCCCGCTCGTTCCTGGTTCGCATGCCTGATGGATCCATTCGTAGGCGCAATCGCCGGGCTCTTCGCCTACTTCCACGCTCGCTACGGGAACTTACACCGACACCGCGCCCTCCTGTTGTTCCTGATACCGACTTCGTGGAGCTTCCTGCCACCATGCCCCTTCCGTCATCGCCCGTGGCCAGGCCCATTCCTCAGCCAGTGGATCCAGGCCCACCCTTGAGGCGGTCAACCCGAATTCGTCGCCCACCTACTAGGCTGGACTTATGAGCCTGTTTGTACATTGAACTCATAATACCACTGTGTTAATATGTTTCTGTTCGGACTTCTGGGTGCGGCGATGACCAGCTGAGTCGCACGTTTCGGCAGCTCCCGGTGGAACGGACTTTTGGGCTCTTAATAAGAGCCCCAACGGCAATTTTAACGGCTAAACGTACTGTGCGGTGAACCAGAAGGGAATCCCCCCTGGATACGGATGAAAAAAGGAGAGGAAGGTGGCCGGATTGCGGTGGATCCTTTAGAGCAGCGGCAAGGAAGGCAAGCAAAAACCAAGATGGCGTCGGAAGGTGGCAGTTTAATATGGGGCCCTGAACAACACGAGTTTTTGAAACGCTGCGTGGAAGAACTCAAAAAGGAAATGAAGAAGGAGCTGTTGGCCCCGATATTACAGGCGATCGAAGGGCTAAAGGAGGAGCAAAAGACCCAGGAGCGGGAGCTTCGGGTCGTGAAGGCAAAGGCTGCCGAGAATGAGGACGACATACAGGGCCTGGTGGTGAAGACGGAGATGCACAAGGCACACCATAAACGATGTGTGGAAAGGCTGGAGGCGCTGGAGAACAACGCGAGGAGGAACAACCTAAGGATTCTTGGTCTTCCTGAAGGTGCGGAGGGAGCGGACGTCGGGGCATATGTGAACACGATGCTGCACTCGTTAATGGGAGCGGAGGCCCCGGCGGGTCCGCTGGAGGTGGAGGGAGCATACAGAGTGATGGCGCGAGGACCGAGAGCAGGAGAAATTCCTAGAGCCATAGTAGTGAGATTCCTCCGTTTAAGGACAAAGAGATGGTCCTTAGATGGGCAAAGAAAACTCGGAGCAGTAAGTGGGAGAACGCGGTGATCCGCGTATACCAAGACTGGAGTGCGGAGGTGGCGAGAAGGAGGGCGAGCTTTAATCGGGCCAAGGCGGTGCTTCACAAAAAGAAGATAAAATTCGGAATGCTGCAACCGGCAAGACTGTGGGGCACATATCAAGGGAGGCACCACTACTTTGAGACGGCGGATGAGGCGTGGACTTTTATCGTGGAAGAAAAATTGGAATGAGCGGGTTATTAAAAAAAAGAACGTTTGAAACAAAGTGGTGGGGCGAGTATGGGGGGCGAAGAGGGGGGTAAAAAGGGGGGAAAGAGGAGTTTTATGTTATTAATCCTGCGATGTGGTAACTTTTCTCTCTTCCACAGGAGGTGGTGGGGGGAGGAAAGGAGGTGGAGGAGATGGGCGTTGGCCATGGGGGGCGGGGCCAACGGGGAAGCACGGGCTCGGTTCCCGCGCTATGATAATCATGGCGGGAATAGAGAAGCAGGAAGGAGGGGGCGTCGCATGGTGCGAGCCGAGGTCACGGGGGGAAGCCGAGGTCGGCCAGAGTTTGCTGACTTCTGGGAGCAACATGGGGGGCGTAACTACGCTAGTGGGGGATCTGGCGGGGGGGGGGGGGTGGGAGGGGGGAATTATTGGGCTGCTGCTGCTGGGGAGAGGGGGGAGCTGGTATGGGGTGGGATGGGCGGGGGGGGCACCGCCTGGGGGGGACACAGCTGCGTGGGAACCGGGTGAGGAGCTGGAAAAAGGGGATGGCTAATCGACAAGGGGGGGGGGGGGGGTAAAAAGCCCCCCAACCCGGCTGATCACGTGGAACGTGAGAGGGCTGAACGGGCCGATAAAGAGGGCACGAGTACTCGCACACCTTAAGGAACTTAAGGCAGACATGGTTATGTTACAGGAAACGCACTTGAAACTGATAGACCAGGTGAGACTACGCAAAGGTTGGGTGGGGCAGGTGTTCCATTCGGGGCTAGATACGAAAAACAGGGGGGTGGCTATATTAGTGGGGAAGCGGGTAATGTTTGAGGCAAAGACTATAGTGGCGGATAGCGGGGGCAGATACGTGATGGTGAGTGGCAAACTACAGGGGGAGACGGTGGTTTTGGTAAACGTATATGCCCCGAACTGGGATAATGCCAATTTTATGAGGCGTATGCTAGGACGCATCCCGGACCTAGAGGTGGGAAAGTTGGTAATGGGGGGAGATTTCAATACGGTGTTGGAACCAGGGCTGGACAGGTCGAGGTCCAGGACTGGAAGGAGGCCGGCAGCAGCCAAGGTGCTTAAAGATTTTATGGAGCAGATGGGAGGAGTAGACCCGTGGAGATTTAGCAGACCTAGGAGTAAGGAGTTTTCGTTTTTCTCCTATGTCCACAAAGTCTATTCGCGAATAGACTTTTTTGTTTTGGGAAGGGCGTTGATCCCGAAGGTGAGGGGAACGGAGTTTACGGCTATAGCCATTTTGGATCACGCTCCACATTGGGTGGACCTGGAGATAGGGGAGGAAACAGAAGGGCGCCCACCCTGGAGAATGGACATGGGACTAATGGCAGATGAGGGGGGGGTGTCTAAGGGTGAGGGGGTGCATTGAAAAGTACTTGGAACTCAATGATAATGGGGAGGTCCAGGTGGGAGTGGTCTGGGAGGCGCTGAAGGCAGTGGTTAGAGGGGAGCTGATATCAATAAGGGCACATAAAGGAAAGCAGGAGAGTAGGGAACGGGAGCGGTTGCTGCAAGAACTTCTGAGGGTGGACAGGCACTATGCAGAGGCACCGGAGGAGGGACTGTACAGGGAAAGGCAAAGGCTACATGTAGAATTTGACTTGCTGACAACTGGTACTGCAGAGGCACAGTGGAGGAAGGCACAGGGTGTACAGTACGAATATTGGGAGAAGGCGAGCAGGTTGCTGGCCCACCAATTGAGGAAAAGGGGAGCAGCGAGGGAAATAGGGGGAGTGAGGGATGAGGAAGGAGAGATGGAGCGGGGAGCGGAGAGAGTGAATGGAGTGTTGAAGGCATTTTATAAAAAATTATACGAAGCTCAACTCCTGGATTGGAGGGAGGGAATGATGGGCTTTCTGGACCGGCTGGAATTTCCCAAGGTGGAGGAGCAGGAAAGGGTGGGACTGGGAGCACAGATTGAAATAGAGGAAGTAGTGAAAGGAATTAGGAGCATGCAGGCGGGGAAGGCTCCGGGACCGGATGGATTCCCAGTTGAATTTTACAGGAAATATGTGGACTTGCTCGCCCCGCTACTGATGAGGACCTTTAATGAGGCAAAGGAAAGGGGACAGCTGCCCCCGACTATGTCTGAGGCAACGATATCGCTTCTCCTAAAGAAGGAAAAGGACCCGCTGCAATGCGGGTCCTATAGACCTATTTCCCTCCTAAATGTAGACGCTAAGATTCTGGCCAAGGTAATGGCAATGAGGATAGAGGATTGTGTCCCGAGGGTGGTCCATGAGGACCAAACTGGGTTCGTGAAGGGGAGACAGCTGAATACGAATATACGGAGGCTGCTAGGGGTAATGATGATGCCCCCACCAGAGGGGGAAGCGGAGATAGTGGTGGCGATGGATGCCGAGAAAGCATTTGATAGAGTGGAGTGGGATTATCTGTGGGAGGTGCTGAGGAGATTTGGTTTTGGAGAAGAGTATGTTGGATGGGTGCAGCTGTTGTATAGGGCCCCAGTGGCGAGTGTGGTCACGAATGGACGGGGATCTGCATACTTTCGGCTCCATAGAGGGACAAGGCAGGGATGCCCTCTGTCCCCATTATTGTTTGCACTGGCGATTGAGCCCCTGGCAATAGCATTGAGGGGTTCCAAGAAGTGGAGGGGAGTACTTAGAGGAGAAGAAGAACACCGGGTATCTCTGCATGCGGATGATTTGTTGTTATATGTAGCGGACCCGGCGGAGGGGATGCCAGAGATAATGCGGACACTTCGGGAGTTTGGAGAATTCTCAGGATATAAACTGAACATGGGGAAAAGTGAGTTGTTTGTGGTGCATCCAGGGGAGCAGAGTAGAGAAATAGAGGACTTTCCACTGAGGAAGGTAACAAGGGACTTTCGTTACTTGGGGATCCAGATAGCCAAGAATTGGGGCACATTGCATAGGTTAAATTTAACGCGATTGGTGGAACAAATGGAGGAGGACTTCAAGGGATGGGTCATGGTATCCCTGTCACTGGCAGGGAGGGTGCAGGCGGTTAAAATGGTAGTCCTCCCGAGATTCCTCTTTGTGTTTCAGTGCCTCCCGGTGGTGATCACGAAGGCTTTTTTCAAAAGCATCGAAAAGAGCATCATGAGTTTTGTGTGGGCCGGGAAGACCCCGAGAGTGAGGAAGGGATTCTTACAGCGTAGTAGGGATAGGGGGGGCTGGCACTACCGAGCCTAAGTGAGTACTACTGGGCCGCCAATATCTCAATGGTGAGTAAGTGGATGGGAGAAGAGGAGGGAGCGGCGTGGAAGAGATTGGAGAGGGCGTCCTGTAGGGGGACTAGCCTACAAGCTATGGTGACGGCCCCATTGCCGTTCTCACCGAAGAAATACACCACAAGCCCGGTGGTGGTGGCGACTTTGAAAATTTGGGGACAGTGGAGATGGCATAGGGGAAAGACGGGAGCCTTGGTGGGGTCCCCGATAAGAAATAACCATAGGTTTGCCCCGGGGAGAATGGATGGGGGATTTGGAATATGGCAAAGAGCAGGAGTAACGCAACTGAAAGATCTGTTTGTGGATGGGAAATTTGCAAGTCTGGGAGCGCTGACCGAGAAATATGGGTTGCCCCAAGGGAATGCATTCCGGTATATGCAACTGAGGGCTTTTGCGAGGCAACAGGTGAGGGAATTCCCGCAGCTCCCGACGCATGAGGTGCAGGACAGAGTGATCTCAAAGACATGGGTAGGGGACGGTAAGGTGTCAGATATATATAGGGAAATGAGGGACGAGGGGGAGATTATGGTAGATGAGCTGAAAGGGAAATGGGAAGAAGAGCTGGGGGAAGAGATTGAGGAGGGGCTGTGGGCGGATGCCCTAAGTAGGGTAAACTCATCGTCCTCGTGTGCCAGGCTAAGCCTGATTCAATTTAAGGTGTTACACAGGGCGCATATGACTGGAGCACGGCTCAGTAAATTTTTTGGGGTAGAGGATAGGTGTGCGAGATGCTCGAGAAGCCCAGCGAATCACACCCACATGTTCTGGTCATGTCCGACACTACAGGGGTTTTGGGTGGGGGTGACAAAGGTGCTTTCAAAAGTAGTGGGGGTCCAGGTCGAACCAAGCTGGGGGTTGGCTATATTCGGGGTTGCAGAAGAGCCGGGAGTGCAGGAGGCGAAAGAGGCTGATGTTTTGGCCTTTGCGTCCCTAGTAGCCCGGCGCAGGATACTGTTGATGTGGAAGGAAGCCAAGCCCCCGGGTGTGGAGACCTGGATAAATGACATGGCAGGGTTTATAAAGCTGGAACGGATTAAGTTCGTCCTAAGGGGTACGGCTCAAGGGTTCACCAGGCGGTGGCAACCGTTCGTCGAATACCTCACAGAAAGATAGAGGGAATGGAAAAGAAGAAGGTAGCAGCAGCAGCCCAGGGGGGAGGGGGTGGGGTGGGGGGGGGGGGGGGGGGGAGGAACCAGAAGGACTCTCAGGGTTTTTATATATATATATATGTGTATAATATGTATAGGTCTTTGCTATAAATAATTGTATATTGGACTGTTAAATCATATTTTTGGAGAGTGTTTATCTGAGACAAGGCAGTTGCCATTTAGTTTTAGTTTTCGTTTTTGTTATATATTATTTATTCTTTGTTTATAAAACAGGTCATTGTTATTTATACGGTTATATTATTGTGTAAAGGATACACAATGTACTGTGATGGTTGACCAAAAATTTTCAATAAAATATTTTTTTTTAAAAAAGAAGGAATTGTAACGCAAAGAACGGTATGTGTGTAAGGTTATCGAAATTGAATGGAAGAAGGTCAAGGGATTGTGTAACTCTGATGGAATGTACAGTCAAGACAATTCAAAATGTTTATGATAGATTTTACGAATAAAGTATATCTTTTGAAAAAAAAATGTTTTAAAAAATATATGTTTCTGTTCTTCCTTGTCGTTACAGGCGTTTGTTTTGTCGTTCAACATTTCCCCGTTCAGTGTTTATGGTACAACCTCGTTGTTATGTCGCACCCGACATCGCCCCTTGTATATAGTTTAGCCCCATGAACATGCTGTAGATATTGCACACACACACATTCAGCTGCACTCAGTACACATCTCTATTTATAACCACATAGGCACATGTTCTTGTAAAAAAGGGGGGGATGTCATGATATTCAGGTAAACATCATAGCACAAACATGCATACATACTGATGGACAGATCAACGGACCAATCAACAAACACAACACCACAGCCAATCACAGGCAAGAGCATACACAGTACAAAACAGGGAACACGACACTTCCTGGGCATTCCAGCAGGAGACAGCTCAGGGCACAGAGGTCATATCAAGCCACTCAGACAGCCACCATGTGCTGAGTGCCACTACAAGATAGTATTAGGAATAGGTCCACAGAGTCTAGAGTTATGATCAAACCTCAGTAACCAGTTTACCACTGTAAATAAATGTTAGTAATAAAACTGAGTTGTACCATTCGCAACCGTGTTGGTTTGTCTGTGTAGCAGAGTACCCAACACATCATCTCCCTCTCGCAACACAAGACCAGGGCCATAAAGCCATAGCTCATCACTCCATAATGTACCTTCGAGAGGAGAGCTCTAAATTGAGCTAAAGCAGCAGTGCTTCCTTTCGACTTAATTTGTGTGAAACAGGAGGCCTATAACAGCAATCAGGAGAGAGATGGACATGATTTGTCTCAATCGTATTGAGAGAGAATGTACAAGTCAGAAATGTACATGTGTTCATGAGACCGGGAGAAACAAAGATGCACTCAGAGGAAAGGAGCAGCTTTTTGTCGGGCTCCAAATAAAAATAGCCAATTTGCATATTTTGCCTCTTAATTGATGGCATTTTGTTTGTTTACAAATGCATGGTGCAATGGACATGCATTGCATTGTATCACAATGTCACATCACTCAATTATAATATAATTTTGAAGAAAGCACTAAGCTTCTTTCCCCAAAAAGAAAGTTGTTTTCAAGCATTTTTTTCATGGCTCTTAAACCATTATTTCAGGAATTAAATCTAAATGCGTTATCATCTGTAAGGGACTTTCCTGTTGACTCCCTTATTTCCTATTTCTTTTATTTTGTCATTATCATTTATGGTCCATGCATCTTTAGTGAACTTATATAGTCGAGCAGTTTCAAAGTAGTACACGGTGGTGTGAAGATTTAGGGCGCAATTCTCCGGAAAATTTCAAAGTGAGTTAGCAAGCGGGAATTGCTGCGAGCTTCCCAGCGCTCGGCACAGCGAGGTCGGCAAAGCAATTCAACATTAATTGGTCCATTTCACAAGGTCTCACAGGGCTTCTCTCCGCAAATGATGGCTTACCAGCTGATTCGCTGGGACAGCGCTCGCCAGCCCCCCTGCTAACAAGATCGAGCAGCACTTAAGCTGCACTTGTTCAGCCAACGCCAGCCAGCTCGCAACAATGGCACCGAAGAGACCAGCACCAAGATTCGGGGACGCTGGCCTGGGGAGGCTCCTGGACGCGGTGGAGGCTAGGAGGGATGTCCTGTTCCCCTGAGGGTCCCGGAGGGTGAGCTACAAGGCAGCCAATGCTGCCTGGGATGAGGTGTAAGATCAGGTAGTATGACTAGGAGGAGTGGACAGAAGTGCAGGAAGAAGGTCAAAGTCCTACACCGGGCAGCACAACTGAGTAGACACCAAAACCTCACCACCACCCCCACCCCCACCCCCCCCACGCCCCGCCCCACATACAAGGGAGCAACCACCTCTCCAACCACCCCAAGCGGCCCCCAGCCCTCCTTCCCCACTCTTCCCACAAACCCCCCAACCCTGTCTTCACACCCCCTCTTCCACCTCTGTGAACCACGCGTGTGGCTAACAATGCCCTCTCTGTGTCCCCACAGGAAAAGCTCTCCCACGATCGGCGGGAGAGGGTCCAGACTGGCGATGGGGTGCCAGAAATAAGAATCCTCACCTCCTTCACGGAGCGGGCCCTGGAGGTGACTGGTGTGGCAAGGATACATCAGTCACCTACGCGGAGGCTTGCAATGCCAGAGAGCTGAGGAACCGCGGGGCTCCACCCGGGGGACCTGTCAAATGTGAGTAGTGATTGCCTTACTGACTGACCCATCCCTCCCACTGACCACATGTCCATTCTCCCGCAAGTCCTCCAGCCGATGGAGCTGGTCCATCCCAGATGGCCCCCTCCCCTGCCTCCCATGAGACCACCTCGGAGGAGAGCTCTGAGAATGTTACTGTGGTTGCGACACCGCTGTCAACCCACTCCCCACCAGTACAGATACACACACCTCAGTGGGACATGTTAGTGGACAGGCTTCTGGGTGCACAATCTGGTGAGCACCACACCGCTGATGATGTGATCAGGCAGAGGCAGGAACCCGGCGAGACAGCAGTCGGAGGGCTGCTGGATCCCAGGACACAGCTGGGTCCCAGCCTGATACGGAGTCTGTGGAACTGATGGAGATGTTTGGGAGCGGCCGGGACATTCAGGGGGAGATGTCAGCATCGCTCCGGCAGTTCCATAGCCGATTGGAGGAGTCCCAGAGGCTACAGGTGCACGAGGTGGTGCCAGCAAAGAGTCGCACCGAGGCCAACACTGCTAGGGTGGCAACTGCAATGGAGAGCTGGTGCATGACGTCGGCACCATGAGTGAAGGTGTCCAAGGCATCACGCAGTTGGTGACGGCCATGACTGACAGTGTTGGCACATGGGCAGGGTGGCACGGCTGTATATGTTCTGCTAAAAAGTGAGCTGGAGTCCTCTGGCCCAAGAGCCCCGAGAGGATGCCCACTAGAGGCATCGAAGGCCACAGGACGAGGTAGGCAGCTGGCAGCTTCCACCTCCAGGGGTGGGATTCTCTGAGCCTCCGCGCCGAAATCACCCTCGCCGAGGGGCAGAGAATGGGCATCAAACCTGGCATCGGGTCTGACGGCACTCCCGCCAATCGGACGCACGCGGTCGACATGGCACCGGGCAGGGGCCATTGAAAGAGGCCCCTGTGGCGATTCTCCAAGTGCAGCTGGCCAAGTTCCCGCCGGCGTGGTTTTCTCATGGTTCCACCCGGCGGGTATTTGGCTTGGCGGCCGCGGACTGGTGGGGGGCGGGGGATCATTCACCAGGCGGAGCCTCCAGGACGGCCAGGCTATTGATCGGGGCCACCGATCCTCGGGCGCGTGCGATCTGGGGTGGGCCCAACGTCTTGGTGCCGGTCCGCGGTGTGGGTCGGCCATGTTGCATGGGACGACCGACACAGGCCGCCGCCATGCACGGACCCCCAACCGCAAGTGCAGGGCCCCGTATCGGAGAGGAGCACTCCGGGGCCCTGCTAGCCCCTCCAGCTAAGTGAATTGCTCTGGACTTTCTTCAGGAAAGTCCGGAGTGATTTGGGCGCATTTTTCCGTGGGCGTAGGGACATAGCCCCATTATTGGAGAATTCCGCCCCAGGTGTCCACGTAGACATAGTGGTAGAGCTAGGAGGGCCAGGCACATTGATGATCACTGAGGGCACCGGGGAAGGGGGGGGTGGGGGGGGGGATGGTGTGGGGATAGGTAGGGGTGGAGAGGGGGTTGGGGGGTGGCGGAGCGGCAGCATCGGAAGTGGGGTATTGTACAGCACATTGAACTCCTTTTTGCACACCCATTTTGATGCCTCATTCACTTTCTTCCGCAATGCGAACAGACCTCTGGACCTTTGCCCAGCTCTCCAGGCACCACCCACCCCCCCGTTCCCGTGGCGCTCACCCACCCTCTGGCCATGGACATGCCCCAATCCCCTGGGTGTTCGGATGTTGCGTGTGTGGAGTTGCCTCCCGCAGTGTTCAAGCACAGTGTCCAGGCATCAGTGTCCAAGCATCAGGGTCTGATTAGGATGCTAGCCAATGACTCCCATGTGCTACATGGCCCGCCCACCCACAGGAATCCACTTGGTATGTGTGAAGTGCTCACTTAACCACGACTTCCAATTCCCTATCAGCACTAGCCTTCAGCTGCACGGCCAGAGGCCTCAACATTCAGTGGGGGTAATGGGTGATTGTTTGGCAGACGCACCGGGACAAGGGTTGCCTCCGGAATGCTTATACATGATCCAGGGGTTGGCATGGTGGTGCCGTGAGCGGTTGCCTCCTGGTTTCCCTCCAGCCCCTCCTCCCCCCACCCCCCAATGGCGGCCCACCACTGCAGAGGGTCCCTGCCCCAGCTGAGCTCTCCCCCCCCCCGAGACCGTTGGATATGGGGTTGCTCGCATTAATTGTATGGAAATGGGGCTTAAGTGGTGATAATTGGCTTCTCGCCACACTACGGTGAGATCCTGATTTCGCCTGTGGGAGTGGGCCAGTTGCATCGCAAACTGTTTAATGCCTGGCGCGGTCTCACTTTTGGCCTCTCTTGCTATTCACCGGCCTCATTACGCTTGAGCGAGGCGCAACAAGTCCAGAGAAACACGCCCTGTGATTTTGAACAGAACTCAGACTTTCTGGCACCCGAGAGATTGGAGTGATTCAGTTGAATTGGTTGGCTGACGGCCAATAGATTCGCTAAGGACAATATCCTGCCCAGCAACAGACATTGATTGGGTCCTGCCAGGTGCGGGTTTTCGGGGAACCCAGGTGAAAGCACCTGGATGCTGAGAGGAGAGGTTGTGTGTTGCTCTCTCCCTCTGTTCCTCCCAAATGTTTATGCCTGCTAGTTCTGAATCTGCAGAGAAGTCTCAAGGCCCTGATGAATCTACAGTGAAGACCATTTCAGACTGAAAGCCAAGACATCCAACTAACGGCCTAGACTGAAGGAAGATCTAACTGGAAGACTTTTAGTATTATTTTTACACCCCACTCTCCCCTTTGTGTCAGCTTGTGTGTGTGTAGAGAGTGGGGCAAGTTAAGAGGGAGGTTAGAAATTAGATAATAATTGATCAGTTGTATTTGCTGCCTATTTAATTATAGTGAGTTATTAATGAAAGTTAATTGTGTATAAATTTACAAACCTGGTGACTGTAATCATTGGGCAGACTAGGACCAAATACTTTGGGTATTTGTTAAATTAATAGTTTCAATTGTGTTGTGACTCCAGGTTACGTGGGGTTGGAACTGACCATGCAGTAGCCTAGGGTGTCGAAACACATCTCTGTAACTAATGTCGGTGTTTTAGGTGATCTTAATATTTTTGGAGTTAATTCACAAATATTGAGTTTATGAGGTTAGAGATGAGTTCAGATCATTCCATCCCAACACGTGGTTTTGTTCATCCTTACCTCCAGTAGACGTGTATAAGTAAAGCAACTGTCACAGGCTGAGAGAAAGAGAAGTCGGTTAAACTGCAAACTGGGAGGAGCAAGATAAAGTTTGAGTCATTGGGGAAATATATTAATGTTTCATGCATTCATCATTTGTAAATGTGATGTAGAATGTTTGATAAAAGGGCTGTTTGGTAAAGCTGTGAGATACTGAACTTCTTTGTTCAAATTTGAATTAGTAAAATTACTGTTTGCTTTCTACAGAGTAAAGATATTATTGTTTGCATATTCTGGTTGTGCTAGGCACTTTGCGTGACTCAAAGTGAACATTTAAAATAAGTAAGTCCATAAAGGCTTGCTTGTTGCCATGTGTGATCAAAGAGTCGGCACAATAATTTACTCTCTTGGAGGAACCTGAAAAGCTGAGGGTTGAAAGGTCAACCAAGCCCACTATATGTCTATCAGAATCACAATTTAAACTATACTCTGGTTTTCCAATAATACAGAGCATGATAAAACTTGGCTGTCACTTTGAGGAGCATGGATTGAATTCAGTCCAGATCGGTGAGGTGAAAGTTTCTGCTCTCTAAACCCAAATGGGCCATAAGTAGGTTCTCTCAATCAAATTCGTGTAGCCACAGATTTATGGACAATAGAAGGTTCTCTAATTCAGTAGACACAAATATTCAACTTAACTCAAACAAGTCACAAGGATGCCAGTGTAGGAAATCGAGAAGTGTCACGCTGCTTGAGGTGAGGGTGCTATATTGAAGTTGGAGTTGAAGCATATTGTTCATCAGAGCCAAGCAGCTTTTCACTGCATGTGGCCCATGTTGTGCCTTCCACGTACTTAATGAAAGAGTGCACCAGACACATGTGCTAAACCATAAGGAATTGTGGCATGATTTGAGATCGTCTTAATTTCAGGGGTCAAGTGTGATTATTAATATATTGACTTTGGTTCCATTTCCATTCCTACAATACTGTGCATAGCAACATTGTAAAATAGATTATTGTGTTTATCTTCACAACTCAAACAAAATTAATGTTGAAAAATGAAAGTTGGCAGTGAGATGTTGTTTCTGACCTCAGAATGTTCAGGTTAGACTGAGAAAATAAATATGAGCGTGTCTTGCTGTAGATGTGTATAGACATTGGGTAGTCTACTTGCCTCTTCACTTTACTGCAGTCTCTCTCCACATTCAAATAGCTTCTGCAAGCCATAGAATCATACATCCATCATGGTCAGTGAGATCAGGAAGAGCAGGGAGAAATTTGGGAAGACTGTGCCTTAGCTGGTTATTCTTTAGGGGTGGGACGGTGGCGCAATGGTTAGCATTGCTGCCTCACGGTGCCGGGGACCTGGGTTCATTCCGGCCCCGGATCCCTGTCTGTGTGGAGTTTGCACATTCTCCCCGTGTCTGCGTGGGTCTCACCCCCACAACCCAAAGATGATAGCAAGTTTAGAAACTATGGTCATTTAGATTTGGCAATTGTGGATAAATTTACATTTTTGTGTGTTAATGAAACTCCGTTTGACAGAGCAGTCAATTACAGCAAGGGGAGAGGATGTGGATGGAGATGACCTTTTTCTGGGTTGTGACGTCGATCCCCACAGTGCAATCATATGGTCCCACTCACAGTCATAAAACCCCCGAAAGTAGGTTTTCACTTTTTTCTTTCATATGCTCCACCCTCCCCTCTCTGTTTTCCTCTCTTTTTGTCTGTGCTGAATGGCTTCTATCTGTAGCATGTTCGAGTCCATTATAAAGGATGTAATAGCAGAGCATTTAGAAATACGTAATAAAATCAAGCACATTCAGCATGACTTCATGAACGGGGTATCATGCCTGACAAATTTATCACAATTTTTTGAAGTGGTAACGAGGAATGATACGCTTCACCAGAGAAGTGCTTTGGGACATCCTGAGGCTGCTATAAAATGCAATTCCTTCTTTCTTTAACAGTGCTACTGGCAGAAATGCCTGGAGCTTCCATTATCCACTATCCATGACCATAGTGGGCCGGATCTCGAATAACGACGAGTCAAAATACAGGAGGGAGATAGAGAACCTAGTGGAGTGGTGCAGCGACAACTATCTCTCCCTCAGTGCCAGCAAAACTAAAGAGCTGGTCATTGACTTTGGGAAGCAAAGTACTGTACACACCCCTGTCAGCATCAATGGGGATGAGGTGGAGGTGGTTAGCAGCTTCAAATTCCTAGGGATGCACATCACCAAAAATCTGTCCTGGTCCACCCACGTCAATGATACCACCAAGAAAGCACAACAGCGCCTATACTTCCTCAGGAAACTAAGGAAAATCGGCATATCCATATTAACTCTTACTAACTTTTACAGATGCACCATAGAAAGCATCCTATCTGGCTGCATCACAGCCTGGTATATCAACTGCTCGGCCCGTGACCGCAAGAAATTTCAGAGAGCCATGAACACAGCCCAGTCCATCACACAAACCTGCCTCCCATCCATTGACTCTGATGCGACCATCAATTCACACGAGACGGAGAGTTGAAGTGAACAGTGGCTTTAATCAGCTAGAACTGTGCCTGCCTGCGACTGCTCTGCACTGAGAGCCGCCTGCAGGGCAGCAGCTCTATATACCTCCCCTCAAAGGGGCGGAGCCAGGGGCAGAGCCCACAAGGGCACCAACATGATACAATGCGGTGTAATACAATACAATGGTCCATAGGTGGAGCCCACAAGGGCAACAACATAGTACAGTGCAATACAGTGGTGAATGGTTGCCGTAATACACTTACCACAGACTCCATCTACACCTCCCGTTGCCTAGGGAAAGTGGGCAACATAATCAAAGACCCCTCCCACCCAGCTTATTCACTCTTCCAACTTCTTTCATCGAGCAGGAGATACAAAGGTCTGAGAACACGCACGAACAGACTCAAAAACAGTTTCTTCCCCGCTGTTACCAGACTCCTAAATGATCCACTTATGGACTGACCTGATTAATACTACACCCTGTATTCTTCATCCGATGCCAGTGTCTATGTATTTACATTGTGTACCTTGTGTTGCCCTATTATGCATTTTCTTTTCATTTAATTTTTTTTCATGTACTAAATGATCTGTTTGAGCTGCTCGCAGAAAAATACTTTTCGCTGTACCTCGGTACACGTGACAATAAACAAATCCAATCCAATCCAATCTTACTCCCACATCAAGAGTATGCTATTCTGATGTGAGGGATATTCTTAGTCAGTGTATCTCTCTGTTATGCAATAGGATTAGGAACGACTGACTCAGACGAATGTGTGTCTAAATTCCACCCAGCCTTATAGTGGCTGGTGCCATTTGACGTCTGCAGTCAGCTGTAGAATTACAACTTTTAGACTGGTGAGTTATTTTGTTTGCAAATTGTTAGGAAATGACGGAAATATCGCTCGGGGGTTGTGGATATTTTTGGTGTCCCTTTGCTGGAGTTAGAAGGTCGTATTCAGTATAGGAAAGAGACTGGAGGCGCAGGGGAACACAATAAAAGGAGCTGGGAAAAGCATCGACAGACCTGAGCAACCGAATCGTTGGCCTGGAGGCCGAAATCAAAAAGGTTGGTGGCAACCCAGGGGAGCCTGAAAGGAAAGGTGGAAGACCAAGAAAATCGGTCGAGGCGGCAGCACAGAAGAATAGTGGGCCTGCCAGAGGGGAACACAGGGATACAACCGACTACATGGCCCAAATGCTGGGCAACCTAGTGGGGCGAGCCAGCTTCCCCAAGCCGCCGGTGAGCGACAGGGCTCACGTGTCGCTCCAGCTGAAATCAAAGGCGGGGGAGCAGCCGAGAGCAGTCATTGCCAAACTGCACAGGTACCAGGACCGAGAAAGGATCCTTCGCTGGGCCAGACAGACGAAGGCTTGCAACTGGGAGCGACACAAAATCAGAGTCTACCAGGACATTGAGGTAGACCTTGCAAACGCAGGGCGGAATTTAATCAGGCAAAATTGGCCCTGTACAAAAACAAAATTAGATTTAGGATGCTGTACCCAGCCAGGCTCTGGGTAACATATCATGGCAAGGAACATTACTTTACTGCCCCTGCACAAGCAGACGAGTTTGTCCAAAAGAATGGTCTAGATAGACAACAAGGGAGACAGTAAAAAGAAGCCACAGAGAAGACAGAGAAAAAACAATGGACAATTTTGCGCAGGATTGCATCACCTCATTACGTACAGGGGAGCCGGTTCGCAGAAAGAAGGGGACAAATGCAACAGAGCTCAGGAGGCCATGAGGAGTGCATAGAGGGGACATCAGCAGAACGGGCGTAGGAGGGGGTTGGACCAACCCCAGGAGGGGGCCACCACACCAGCAGGAAAGCTAGCGCTAGGAGGTATGAGTGAGAGGGTGATGCACGATCAATTGAACAAAGGCTAGAGTTGGATACAACTGAGGCTTTATTGCTCTAAGATGTGTGGCCTCCCACAGCAGCTGGCGAAATGGCTGCTGAATGGAGGACACGCATATTTATACTCCGCTTACTGGGCGGAGCCAGCAGGTAGGGACTACCGGTGAACCTGTAGTACAGGTCCTACCTTACATCACCTAATAAACGTGTAACAGTGGTTTACCACATTCACCCCGTTAAAATTGAGTTCGGCGGGGGTGGTGGAGAACTATATACAGCAATGAATCTATATTTACAGTATTTGAGCAGAAACAAAATGTCTTTCGAAGTCCAGCGGACCAGTTAGAGGTTTAACCGGTCCGGTGCCTTGATGTTCCGCTGGGAGTGACGTAGTGGTAGCGGCGATGTCGATGCTGGCCCACTGTTCGGTGACGCCGGGAGCGTGCCGAAATCCTCTTCATCCTCGGGCGTGGGCAGAGGAAGGACGGATGGTCCTGGTGGGGTTAATGCTGGGATCGCCGGGGGAGGGGAGGGAGGCGCCGGGCCGGAGGGTTGTGTGTGTGTGGAACCTGCTGGTGCCAGGTCCCTGAGGGAGACAGTACCCTGGCGGCCGTCGGGGAACGCCACGTAGGCATACTGGGGGATTGCATGGAGCAATTGCACCCTCTCCACCAACGGGTCCGCCTTGTGGAGTCGGACGTGCCTACGGAGCAGGACTGGTCCTGGAGCTGCGAGCCAAGTCGGGAGCGACACCCCGGATGTGGACATCCTGGGGAAGGCAAAAAGACGTTCATGGGGTATGTTGTTAGTGGCGGTGCACAGCAGTGACCGAATGGAATGGAGTGCATCAGGGAGGACCTCCTGCCAGCAAGAGGCTGGGAGGTTCCTGGACCGTAGGGCCAGTTGGACGGCACTCCATACCGTCCCGTTCTCCCTCTCTACCTGCCCGTTTCCCCGGGGGTTATAGCTGGTCGTCCTGCTGGAGGCGATACCCCTGCTGAGCAGGAACTGACGCAGCTCATCGCTCATAAATGAGGATCCCCTGTCACTGTGGATGTAGGCGGGGAAACCGAACAGAGCGAAGATTGTGCTTAGGGCTTTGATGACAGTGGCAGACGTCATATCGGGGCATGGGATGGCGAAGGGGAATCTGGAGTACTCATCGACCACACTGAGAATATACGTGTTTCGGTCAGTGGAGGGGAGGGGCCCATGAAATCCACACTGAGGCGTTCAAAGGGGCGGGAGGCCTTCACCAGTTGCGCACGGTCTGGCCGGGAGAAGTGCGGCTTGCACTCTGCACAGACCTGGCAGTCCCTGGTGATTGTCCGTACTTCCTCGATAGAGTAGGGCAGATTGCGAGCCTTGACAAAATGGCACAACCGTGTGACCCCCGGATGACAAAGGCTGTCGTGCAGGGCCCGTAGTCAGTTTACTTGTGCGCTGGCACATGTACCTCGGGATAGGGCGTCAGTGGGCTCGTTGAGTTTGCCGGGGCGATACAAAATCTCGTAATTATAGGGGGAGAGTTCGATCCTCCACCTCAAGATTTTATCGTTTTTGATTTTGCCCCGCTGTGTGTTATTGAACATGAAGGCTACCGACCGTTGGTCAGTGGGGAGGGTGAATCTCCTACCGGCCAGGTAATGCCTCCAATGCCGCACAGCCTCAACAATAGCTTGGGCCTCTTTTTCGACGGATGAGTGCCGAATTTCGGAGGCATGAAGTGTGCGGGAGAAGAATGCCACGGGTCTGCCTGCCTGATTGAGGGTGGTGGCTAGGGCGACGTCCGATGCATCGATCTCTACTTGAAAGGGCAGTGTCTCGTTCACTGCGTGCATCCCGGCCTTTATCGGCTCTGATACGGGCGAAGGCCTGTTGTGCCTCGGCCGCCAGGAGAAAGTGTGTGGACTGTATGAGTGGGCGGGCTTTGTCTGCATAGTTTGGGACCCACTGGGCATAGTATGAGAAGAACCCCAGGCAGCGTTTGAGGGCCTTGGGGCAGTGGGGAAGGGGGAGCTCCATGAGGGGGCGCATGCGGTCGGGATCGGGCCCCAGAACTCCGTTCTGGACCACATAGCCAAGTATGGCTAAATGGGTCATGCTAAACACACACTTCTCCTTGTTGTAGGTGAGGTTGAGGAGAGTGGCGGTGTGGAGAAATTTGGCAAGGTTGGCATCGTGGTCCTGCTGGTCATGGCCGCAGATGGTGACGTTGTCTAGGTACGGGAAGGTGGCCCGCAAACTGTTCCGCTCGACCATTCGGTCCATCTCCCTTTGGAAGACCGAGATCCCGTTAGTGACGCTGAAGGGAACCCTGAGTAAGTGATAGAGACGACCGTCCGCCTCGAAAGCAGTGTATGGACGGTCTGATTTACGAATGGGGAGCTGGTGGTAGGCGGATCTGAGGTCTACCATTGAGAAGACCCGGTACTGTGCAATCTGATTGACCATATCAGATATGCGTGGGAGGGGGTACGCGTCGAGCTGCGTGTACCGATTGATGGTCTGGCTGTAGTCCACGACCATTCTGTGTTTCTCCCCAGTTTTAACGACTACCACTTGGGCTCTCCAGGGGCTGTTGCTGGCCTCAGTGATGCCTTCCCGAAGCAGCCGCTGGACCTCAGACCTGATAAAGGTCCTGTCCTGGGTGCTGTACCGTCTGCTCCTGGTGGCAACGGGTTTGCAATCCGGGGTTAGATTTGCGAAGAGAGAAAGCAGATCGTCCTTTAGGGTCGCGAGGCCACACACACTGAGAGGTGGTAGGGGCCTGCCGAATTTGGGGGTTAGGCTCTGGAGATTGCACTGGAAGTCCAGGCCTCGTAGTAGAGCAGCGCAGAGGTTAGGGCGGACGTAGAGGCGGAAGCCGCTGAATTCTACGCCCTGGACCGTGAGCGTGACCGTACAGTACCCCCGGATCACAACGGAATGTGATCCGGAGGCCAGGGAGATTCTTTGGTTGGCGGGGTGTACCGCGAGGGAGCAGCGCCTTACCGTATCCGGGTGTATGAAACTTTTGGTGTTCCCGAAGTCCAGCAGGCAAGAGGTCACGTGGTTGTTGATTTTCACGCTGATCGATGAGGTGGCCAGGTTGTGCGGACGAGACTGGTCGATCGTCACTGGGCAAGTCGTGGTCGGTCGTCGCTGGATGATGGGGAGCCTGGTCCTGGAATGCTGCCGGTGTCCATGCCCTGTGGGGGAGACAAGATGGCGGCGCCTGAAGATCCTGCGGGGCACAAAATGGCAGCACCCATGGGCTGCACGTGGCGGGGGTTGGACAAGATGGCGGCGCCCATGGGCCGCACGTGGACTGAGGGGGAGAAGATGGCAGCGCCCACTGGCCGCGTGTGGTCCTGGGAGATGATGATGGCGGCGTCTATTGTGCGTAGTCTAGGGGGTGGGGGCGATAGTAGCGACTGCGCGGGCCTGGCACAAGCGGCGAAGTGCACCTTTTTGCCGCAAGCCTTGCAAAGGGCCGCGCTGGCCGGGCAGCGTTGGCGAGGGTCTTTCTGCTGGCCGCAGAAGTAACATCGGGGACCCCCGGGGTGCGCGGGCTGGCTGGGTAAGGCCCCCGCTGGGTCTGCCATCTGTGGGGTCCACGATGCGAAGGAGGGGTGGGCCGTGCGGCTGGGGGAGAATGCCTGAATGTTGTGCGAGGCGACCGTCATAGAGAGCGCTAGCTTCTTTGTCTCCGCTAGATCGAGCGTGGCCCCTTCTAACAGTCTTTGGCGTATGAGGTCCGACCCAATCCCCGTAACAAACGTGTCCCGCATAAGGAGGTTCGAATGTTCAGTGGCCGTAACGGCCTGACAGTCACAGTCCCGGACGAGTGGGATTAGGGCCCGCCAGAAGTCTTCTATGGACTCACCAGGGAGTTGAGAGCGAGTGGCGAGTACGTGCCTGGCGAGGAGCGTGTTCGTCTTCTGTGCGTAGTTTTCTTTGAGAAGCGCCATGGCGTCGGCGTAGTTCGGGGCGTCCTGGATCAGCGGAAACACGCTGGAGCTCAACCTTGAGTACAGGATCTGTATCTTCTGGGCCTCAGGTCACTGAGTTGATAAACGCCTCGAAGCAAGCTAGCCAGTGATTAAAGTCCTTTTTGGCGTCACTTGATTGCGGAACCAGCTGCAGGCGATCTGGTTTGATACGGAGGTCCACCTTTTAGAAAATCTTAGAGCAATAAATTGATGCTCGATCAATTGAACAAAGACTAGAGTTGGATACAACTGAGGCTTTATTGCTCTAAGATGTGTGGCCTCCCACAGCAGCTGGCGAATTGGCTGCTGAATGGAGGACACGCATATTTCTACTCCGCCTACTGGGCGGAGCCAGCAGGCAGGGACTACCGGTGAACCTGTCGTACAGCTCCTACCTTACATCACCTAATACAGGTGTAACAGTGGTTTACCACAGAGGGCCACAGCGGCACATCTCACAGAGTGTGTCTGGCGGTGCGGGGAAGGGGAGGAAGGCACAACACCAAGGGGGGAAAAGCAGAAGGGTAAGCAGAAGGGGCGGTACAGGGAGGGGATGGGGAACAAAACCACAGGGGGAACAAAACAACAAGTGGGGGGGGAAAGGGCTGTAGGCTGGCTTCAACAGGTCACTCTTGGAAACGTGGAACAAGATGTCGCCGCAAGCAACCACTTTGGAGGGTTCCTAAACAATGGGAAGCCCCGGATGCAGGGGCTCACCCACGTGGCGTACACATAGTTGGCGGCCATGTTGGATGCCCCCTACACAAAAGGAAACCCCGGTGTGCGGGGGCCCAGCCTCATGCTGAGTACGGTGACTGTGGCTATTTTGCATGGCCCCCTAATGTAGGGAAACCCCGGACTGCAGGGGCACATCCACAAGGAGGGGTGGGACAAAAAACCCCTATCAGGATAGTCACCTGGAATGCCAGGGGACTTAATGGCCCAGTGAAAAGATCCAGAGCCTTCGCCTACCTGAAAAGTATGAAAGCTGACATAGTCTTCCTCCATGTGACGCACCTGAGGGAAAAGGACCGACCGGGCAGGTGGGACAGACGTATTATTGATGTTACGGAATGATAACCAGGGGGATAGCCATACTTATAAGTAAGAGGATGAGGCTCACTGTGACCAAGACGTTTACAGACCAACAGGGACGTATCGTCATGGTCAGCAATGTCCTAGACGGGGCACTGGTAGTCCTTGTCAACGTGGACGCTCCCAACTGGGACAACACAGAGTTTATAAAGAAGACCATCACGGAAATCCTGACATAGTTACGCACTGGCCAGATCTTGGGGGAGACTTTAACTGTGTACAAGATCCACTGACAGACAGTTGAAACCCTGGAATCTGGAAAACAGCAGGCATGGCTAGAGAACTGGGAACATATATGGAACAGATGGGGCCAGTGGACCCATGACAGTTCATGCACCCAGGTGAGAAGGAATTTTATTTTTTCTCACAAGTACACAAGTATACCCGCATTGACTTCTTTGTAGTGGAGAAGTGGGTGCTTCAAGAGATAATAAGGCTGGAATATTCCGCGATTGTAATCAATTTCGCCATCCGAGGGTCAGAATATGGTTTCCACAAAGAGACCAGAGAAACAGGAGGGGTGGAGCTGGAAAACAAATATCAGAGGGCCTTAAGCAAGGCGACAAGTAACGGATCCCCCAAAGAAACACGGGAAATTAGATGGGAGGGGGTGGGAAAAGAGAAGGGGGTGGGGCCAGACGACAAAGGGAAGGAAGGGAAGGGGGAAACACTGCATACATGTAAAAAGAAAATAATTGCGTACGGTATAATTTTTTAAAAATACATTTAGATTACCCAATTCTTTTTTTCCAATTAAGGGACAACTTAGCGTGGCCAATCCACCTACCCTGAACATCTTTGGGATGTGGGGGTGAGATCCCCGCAGACACGGGGAGAATGTGCAAACTTCACACCGACAGTGACCCAGGGTCGGGATCGAACCCGGGTTCTCAGCACCATGAGGCAGCAGTGCCAACCACTGTGCCACCGTGCCACCCGCTGCCTGAGTGACCTGAGAAATGATCCTAAAACAATAAAATACCAAGGGAAATGTCTTGTATATTGTACCCAATGTACATTTAACCAGGGTATGTGCAGAGTATAAAATGTAAAACTTCAATAAAAACATTCTTTTAAAAAAGGTCTTATTCAAGGATTTCATACGAGAGCCACCTTTCGTGCGACTGCTCAGCTCATGGCCGCCAGCGGAAGTCCGTCACGGTCTGACAGCATCTGTAGAGAGAGAATGGAGCTAACATTTCGAGTCTGGTTGACTCTATCAAAGCGCGGAAATGTCTGAAATATAAACTGGACCCCAAAAGTGCAGCCTTAAAATACAAGACTTATTTCTCTGCTCTCCAGTCCCTTATTATCCTATCCGACGTCCAGCCCTTACCCTGGTCCCTGTCCAGTTCTTATTTGGAATTAAGGGGATTTGGGATAGAGCGTGTGCCTGGCTGGGGTGTTCTTTCGAAGGGTTGGTGCAGACTCGATGGGCCAAATGGCCTCCTTCTGCACTGTAGGGATTCTATGATTAGTAGACACCTATCCTGAAGTAAGTGACTGTGAAATAAAGTTTTTTTTTAAATAAAAATGCACAAATGGTTTCAGAGAATTATTGTTTAGGTCAGACAATTAAATTGAAGCTTGGGTTTGTATCGTCTTTTCATTGTACCGCAAACATGTTTGCAATATTATTGTTCCAAGATATTTTTCTTTCTATCTCCTCAGGTTGTTCATGGACATGTAAGTCTGCTGACTTAGAAAACATCATAATTGTGCATACTTTACACATAAAGTAGGGGCGGCATGGTGGCGCAGTGGTTAGCACTCATGCCTCACGCCGCTGAGGACCCGGGGTCGATCCCGAACCCGGGTCACAGTCTGTGTGGAGTTTGCACATTCTCCCCATGTCTGCGTGGGTCTCACTCCCACAACCCAAAGATGTGCAAGGTAGGTGGATTGGCCACGCTAAATTGCCCCTTAATTGGAAAAAAACTGTTGGGTACTTTAAATTTATGTTAAAAAAGCATTACACATAAAGTGTACATCTCATAGACTTGACGTTGAGAATAAAGACTATGGAGAACTGCTTATGTACATTGCTCTGTACTATGCTTTGTGCTTCACACAGAGACAGAACTTACCTTGAACTGCCAGCTACACAATCCTCGTCTATCAAGTATGTGTACCGTCTTGGGGCAATGCATCACGCTGCTCACATCCACATTGTAACCAGTCGGACAGAAGGTCTGCTGGATTTGGTAAAAATGTGCTGATTGGATAGCTGACTAAGTAAAAACTTACATTTTGTCATGCGACACTAGTGAAGATCCCACCTTATATTGATTTAGAACAATTGATCAAGACTGGTAATGGTTCAAACTGGTAATGATTATCTATTTGTTTTGATCGCACTCACTCAATAACCTGGGACTTAAGACAGACAAATCTCCAGGCCCTGATAGCTTCCCTCGCCTCCTCATTATTAAAACCAACGGGTGGGAAACTGCACATGTAGTAGTCATCACTTTCCAAAGCATTCTAGATTTGGGAATTGTGCCTTCGGTTATAAAATGGAATATTCTCTTGAATTTAGAAAGCTTATAGGTGACATGATTGAAATGATAGAAAGATTTGTTAGAGTAGATACAGAGTACCTATTTCCTCTAGCTGAGTACCTATAGTGGGGCACAATCTCAAAATGAGAGCTAAGTGATTCAGGAGTGAAATCAGGATTTACTCCTTCATTGAAGGATGAAAATCTGGAATTGAATCGTCTTCGTTCCAACCCCCCCCCCAATTGCGTCATCTTCGTTCCCCCCCCTCCCCCCCAATTGCGTCGTCTTCGTTCCTCCCTCCCCCAACCACCACGACCATTCCTCCAAAGCCGGTGGATGCTGGGTCAATTTTCAAGTCAGGCTATTATGGCATGTTATCATTAAATGAAGACATCAATGAATATAGATCGAAGCAGAAAATTGTACTGAATGTAGAGATTAGCCATTATCTTGCTGAATATCAGAACAGAATCGGGACTGAACAACTTTCACCTGGTCCTATGACAATAACAGGAACCAACTTGCCCAGTATTTCCAGCCCTCCTCCTCCTCTCATGGATACTCAAGATGTGAGACAAATGCCTAAAACATAGTGAGACAAATGCCTATCGCTGGCTTGTAAATGATACAACACTATCCTGATCCTGGATTATCCTGTGGAGATAGGAGCAGAGGTTGCATGCTCCCACTCTGGCTACACTTATGCTGTTAACAGCAGGGGGCTGTGAATTTTCTACCCCAAAGTTCTGAGTTGGAGTACCTGAAATTGAGCCTTGGAGAGGCTTCTAAGGAAAGTCCACGCGATGGTCAGGTCAGACAGGTTCTCCTGCGTGGTTGTGAATGTACATAGCAAAGTGACATTCCCGCCTTCTGTTGCATTCAAACGGCTGTCCTTCACCGTCACCTCAACAGCAAACACACATCCTGAGAAACAAGCAGACCCAATAATGATCAGCAGATCCTAGCTGCTAAATCGAACTAACACACTGCAACATGTAGATTGTCACATGATACATATAAAACAGAAGGGGAATCAGCGATACTGTTCACACACAGAACCATAATATATTATAAATATTCCTTTAGGATTAAATCTGTATGCTTTAGATTATATTACTGTCTTTATCTGAGGTGGCAAACACATTCCTAGAATTATGTTGAAATATGTAAAGATGATAGACGGAACTGATGAACATTCTGCTATGATGAGGTTGAAGACAAATCCATTTTACTTTGCAGCATATGCTTGACTGAACATAAATAGTATTTCCAGATATTGAGTTGGATTTGCATCTTCAAGGCAGGACGTATGTGTCAGATAAATCCCCGGACTGACTTGCCACCCTCGGGAGAATGTACCCACAAGGACTGGATGTTCATTGTGGAGGCTGCTCAAATGTAGCTACAGTTGGGCCAGCTGACCCAGGAAAAGTTTCAGAGGTGGCCAGGTGGGCTGCTGGGGCAGAGGCAGTCTATTTAAAAGGCCTGCCCTGGGATCTCTTTCTAGTTATAATAAAAATAGAAAGGCCCTCCAGCCCTCACCTCTCATATCCCTCAGTCCCACACATTCCCCATTTCCATCCATGCCACCATATGGCCTCTCATGTCCCCGGGCCAAGGTGTGGCAGTTACATGCCCATTCATCCACTATACACTGTAAAGAAGCAATGAACACTATAGGGGTTAGTTTGACTAACTCTATAATTTTAGTACTCTAATGGATATCTGGGCTCTCAGACAAAAATATATAATTAACCTGTTGAAACACATGGGCTCCAGGGAAAACATTGCTTGATTGGCTGATCTGGCTCTCTGACCTGCGCTGTCAATTTCACAATATTTATTTACACAAGACAAAGATAGTTCAAGTACTTGCAGTTTTTGCTGTTGATACTTCAAAGGGTCTGGATGATTGACACTTTTATTGGCTTGTGGTTAAAAAGTGTACTTTTTAAAGAAAGTGTAAGGTTATCAATGAATGACTTTTTAAAAAAAGTTATTTTTGCATATACAACTGTCGTTGAGGGTTAATTCTTCTACATTGTGTACAATGGGTGAATGGGCATGGAATTCGATCAGTCCATCATGGAACTAATTTTGTTTAGCTCAAATGCATGAAATCATTTCAATCAGAATCAACATGAACAATCATTGAAACATCCAAAAATACTTTCATTGACAACAGCATGCTGTTTCAGATACCTACCTGAATATTAATTTACATCTTCATATTCTAGTGCCCTGTAAATATAACTCTCAGAAAGTAACGATTAAATTATTAGAAACCTTATAGGTTACAGTAATGATATCCTTTGATAGCATGGTCAAAAATCCCAAAATGTATCAACATCTAATCAGTACTAACTAGAAAATATAGGTAACATTGTTTTGTAGGATATGGTGGTCAGGCCAATTCTAGTACCTCTACTATACTGTTGCAGTGTTGCTACCTGTCAGTGAGGAAAGATGGAATTTGGGACTTCTGGTGTCAGTGGCTCATTGCACTGACAGTGAAATCAGTCAGACAGTCAACAGGTTCTTAAGTGGAAGAAATGGAGAGAAAGAACAGTCCAATAGTTTGCTACCCAATCTCCTACCACTTCTTAAAAGACAGCTCAAAGCAGCTATAGCTACACAGAGTTACTTATTCAAAGAGGCCCTTTATGTCAAGTATTACACAGATCTGATTCATGTTTTCAGTCTTGAAAAGTTGCGAAAGGCAGCAATTCAGATCTCTAGGACAGAGAAGCACATTTACAACGATATTAATCAACTGTTCAGGGACTAGGAAATTGAAGAACAACTTATACAGCATAACAATCCAATTCCAGGAGTCTGAGAGCTGGAGTATAATTTATACACTGATGCTGTATAGTTTATACTGGATCAGATGGTCTGAGGAGTGATAAATTAACTCATAAGGATGACTGTTCAGTTGGTCGGCATTTTATACAGTGGATTGATTAAATGTTCAGGAACCCAAGAAGTGTTGAAGAAACTTATACAGTAAACTGATCAACTGCTGAGACACTGGAGAAATGAAAGATCTTGAGCGGTTCATTCTGCACTAGTACTGGTTGGAGCCAAAGAGTTATAATAGGGTGTTATGTCACTGCATGAGGTAAATCTTCAATGAAGAAGGAATTAAAGAATCGAATACTGAAATAAATCTTACACAAAAAAACTTTGGTTTTGAAAGACTCAGACTATAATTCAATAGAGTACGGTGCATGTCAATGCTTGAACAGGAGAATAGTGACAGCGCATTTACACTTTTTATTCTGAGATTTGCCACTCAACATCTGAACATGCAAATGTACAGGTTAGGAGGAGAAAGCCTTCCATCCCTTCAGTACTGCTCCGTCATTCAATAAGATCATGGCTGATGGGATTGTGACCTCAATGCCACCACTATCCTGCCTACCCCTGAAACTATCGACATCTGCCTCAAAGTATTCAATGACCCTGCCTCTACATTTCTCTTGCCTTTACCATTCTCTGGAGAAGAGACTTCCACAGACCCACCATCTCCTGAGAGAAAGGAACTTTCCTCATCTCGTTCTTAAATGGATTTGGGAAACTAACGAGGTTAATAATGAGCTTGAGATGAAAACTAAGTAACAGACAAGTAATAAGATTTGCAGGCGTCTACAGGAATAATGAGATGTGATTTGCCCAGTAACAAGATTAGCAGGCATCCAGAGACATTGAGGTGTAAATGGTCATAACAGGAACATTGTTTATCAGAGATCCGTGGGACTAAACAAATAATAACTTCTAAAGGCAAGGGGCAGGTTTCTCCACCATCGGGATGCTCCATTTTGCCGGCAGCCCGTGGATTTCCCGACGGCATGGGGCTGCCCCACAATGGGAAATCCCATTGACCAGCCGGTGAAACGGAGCATCCTGCCGGTGTGCTGAACAAAAAATCTGATGCGGCGGGACAGAGAATCCAGCCCAAGGAATTTGAGAGATGTAGACAGCCGAATCCACCGGGTGGGATATCAAAGAGACTGAACAATATGACTGCCAGCACCCTCATTGGGAAGGAGGTTAGCTCCAACAGTCAGACAGGCCAGTCCCATCTATGATCCGAGCCACGGAGGTCTGTTCCATCTAACATTTGGAACCACAGCAGATTGCAGATAGTCTCCTCTAAAAGAGGCAGTTTTATGCCTTCGCTGACCCAGGAAGAGTCATTTCTCAGAATTGATCACCTAACCGGTATTGTGTGGTAACTATTAGCTGGATTTGACCTATATAGATTTTACCAAAATTGGGTGCTGTTTGGGAAAAGGGGTATCTCAGAGTTCAGGGAGTGATTTCAGGAACAAGAGGTAACTTCAGATAAAACGGTGCTTTTAGTTATTCATATACTTAAGTATCATAGTGTATAGTAGTCTTTTGTTGTGTGTTGTTTTCTTTTACTTTAATAAATACTCTTTATTAATTGTTTACACAATGACTGGGCTGATTCCTCATTGGGTAGAACATTGTTCCTCACAGTATGCCAAACAAATATATATCACTAAGAACTAGTGTTTCAAGTTATCCTTCAGGGTTTTGAGGTACTCTCACAGATAACATCAGCAAGGTTCTTACCAGGCCCCTAATTTTTTTTATTTTTTTTTAAATATATTTTATTCAACATTTTTGGCCAACCATGACAGTACATTGTGTATCCTTTACACAGTAATATAACAATATAAACAACATCAAAATTTTTTTAAAAACTAAATGGCGACTGCCTTGTCCCAAATAAATACTCTCCAAAAATACAATTCAACAGTCCAATGTACAATTACCTATAACAACAACCTATACATATTATACGTGTGCCCTAACATCCCTGAGAGTCCTTCTGGTTCCTCCCCCCCTCCCCACTCCCCCTACCCCCCCCCCCCCCCCCCCCCCCCCCCACCGGGTTGCTGCTGCTGTCTTCTTCTTTTCCATTCTCTCTATCTTTCTGTGAGGTATTCGACGAACGGTTGCCACCGCCTGGTGAACCCTTGAGCCGATCCCCTTAGGGCGAACTTAATCCGTTCCAACTTTATAAACCCTGCCATGTCATTTATCCAGGTCTCCACACCCGGGGGCTTGGCTTCCTTCCACATCAACAGTATCCTGCGCCGGGCTACTAGGGACGCAAAGGCCAAAACATCAGCCTCTCTCGCCTCCTGCACTCCCGGCTCTTCTGCAACCCCAAATATAGCCAACCCCCAGCTTGGTTCGACCTGGACCCCCACCACCTTCGAAAGCACCTTTGTCACCCCCACCCAAAACCCCTGTAGTGCCGGACATGACCAGAACATGTGGGTGTGATTCGCTGGGCTTCTCGAGCATCTCGCACACCTATCCTCTACTCCAAAAAATTTACTGAGCCGTGCTCCAGTCATATGCGCCCTGTGTAACACCTTAAATTGTATCAGGCTTAGCCTGGCACACGAGGACGATGAGTTTACCCTACCTAGGGCATCAGCCCACAGCCCCTCCTCAATCTCCTCCCCCAGCTCCTATTCCCATTTCCCTTTCAGCTCATCTACCATAATCTCCCCCTCGTCCCTCATTTCCCTATATATATCTGATACCTTACCGTCCCCCACCCATGTCTTTGAGATCACTCTGTCCTGCACCTCCTGCGTCGGGAGCTGCGGGAATTCCCTCACCTGTTGCCTCGCAAAAGCCCTGAGTTGCATATACCGGAATGCATTCCCTTGGGGCAACCCATATTTTTCGGTCAGCGCTCCCAGACTTGCAAATTTCCCATCTACAAACAGATCTCTCAATTGTGTTACTCCTGCTCTTTGCCATGTTCCAAATCCCCCATCCATTCTCCCCGGAGCAAACCTATGGTTATTTCTTATCGGGGACCACCCCGAGGCTCCCATCTTACCCCTAAGCCGTCTCCACTGCCCCCAGATTTTCAGAGTAGCCACCACCACCGGGCTTGTGGTGTATTTCTTTGGTGAGAACGGCAACGGAGCCGTCACCATAGCTTGTAGGCTAGTCCCCCTGCAGGACACCCTCTCCAATCTCTTCCACGCCGCTCCCTCCTCTTCTCCCATCCACTTGCATACCATTGAGATATTGGCGGCCCAGTAGTACTCACTTAGGCTCGGTAGTGCCAGTCCCCCCCTATCCCTACTACGCTGCAAAAATCCCCTCCTCACTCTCGGGGTCTTCCCGGCCCACACAAAACTCATGATATTTTTCTCAATCCTTTTGAAAAAAGCTTTCGTGATCACCACCGGGAGGCACTGAAACACAAAAAGGAATCTCGGGAGGACCACCATCTTAACCGCCTGCACCCTCCCTGCCAGTGACAGGGATACCATGTCCCATCTCTTGAAGTCCTCCTCCATCTGTTCCACCAACCGCGTTAAATTTAACCTATGCAATGTTCCCCAATTTTTGGCTATCTGGATCCCCAAGTAGCGAAAGTCCCTTGTTAACTTCCTCAGCGGTAAGTCCTCTATTTCTCTGCACTGCCCCCCTGGATGCACCACCAACTCACTTTTCCCCATGTTCAGTTTATATCCTGAAAATTCTCCAAACTCCCCAAGTATCCGCATTATCTCTGGCATCCCCTCCGCCGGGTCCGCCACATACAACAACAAATCGTCCGCATACAGAGATACCCGGTGTTCGTCTCCTTCCCTGAGTACTCCCCTCCACTTCCTGGAACCTCTCAGTGCTATTGCCAGGGGCTCAATCGCCAGTGCAAACAATAATGGGGACAGAGGACATCCCTGCCTCGTCCCTCTATGGAGCCGAAAATATGCAGACGCCCGTCCATTCGTGACCACGCTCGCCATCGGGGCCCTATACAGCAGCTGTACCCATCTAATATACTCATCTCCAAAGCCGAATCTCCTCAACACCTCCCACAGATAATCCCACTCCACTCTGTCAAATGCTTTCTCGGCATCCATCGCCACCACTATCTCCGCTTCCCCCTCTGGTGGGGGCATCATCATTACCCCTAGCAGCCTCCGTATATTCATATTCAGCTGTCTCCCCTTCACAAACCCAGTTTGGTCCTCATGGACCACCCCCGGGACACAATCCTCTATCCTCATTGCCATTACCTTGGCCAGAATCTTAGCGTCTACATTCAGGAGGGAAATAGGCCTATAGGACCCGCATTGCAGCGGGTCTTTTTCTTTCTTTAGGAGAAGCGATATCGTTGCCTCTGACATAGTCGGGGGCAGCTGTCCCCTTTCCCTAGCCTCATTAAAGGTTCTCATCAGTAGCGTGGCGAGCAAGTCCACATATTTCCTGTAAAATTCAACTGGGAATCCATCCGGTCCCGGAGCCTTCCCCGCCTGCATGCTCCTAATTCCTTTCACTACTTCCTCCATTTCGATCTGTGCTCCCAGTCCCACCCTCTCCTGCTCCTTCACCTTAGGAAATTCCAGCTGGTCCAGAAAACACATCATTCTCTCCTTCCCATCCGGGGGCTGAGCTTCATATAATCTTTCATAGAATGCCTTGAACACTCCATTCACTCTCTCCGCTCCCCGCTCCATCTCTCCCTCCTCATCCCTCACTCCCCCTATTTCCCTCGCTGCTCCCCTTTTCCCCAATTGGTGGGCCAGCAACCTGCTCGCCTTCTCCCAATATTCGTATTGTACACCCTGTGCCTTCCTCCACTGTGCCTCTGTAGTACCCGTAGTCAGCAAATCAAATTCTATGTGTAGCCTTTGCCTTTCCCTGTACAGTCCCTCCTCCGGTGCCTCCGCATATTGCCTGTCCACCCTCAGAAGTTCTTGCAGCAACCGCACCCGTTCCCTACTCTCCTGCTTTCCTTTATGTGCCCTGATTGATATCAGCTCCCCTCTAACCACTGCCTTCAGCGCCTCCCAGACCACTCCCACCTGGACCTCCCCATTATCATTGAGTTCCAAGTACTTTTCAATACACCCCCTCACCCTTAGACACACCCCCTCATCCGACATTAGTCCCATGTCCATTCTCCAGGGTGGACGCCGTTCTTTTTCCTCCCCTATCTCCAGGTCCACCCAATGTGGAGCGTGATCCGAGATAGCTATAGCCATATACTCCGTCCCCCTCACCTTCGGGATCAACGCCCTTCCCAAAACAAAAAAGTCTATTCGCGAATAAACTTTGTGGACATAGGAGAAAAACGAAAACTCCTTACTCCTAGGTCTACTATATCTCCATGGGTCTACTCCTCCCATCTGCTCCATAAAGTCTTTAAGCACCTTGGCTGCTGCCGGCCTCCTTCCAGTCCTGGACCTCGATCTGTCCAGTCCTGGTTCCAGCACTGTGTTAAAATCTTCAGCCATTACCAACTTCCCCACCTCTAGGTCCGGGATACGTCCTAACATGCGCCTCATAAAGTTGGCATCATCCCAGTTCGGGGCATATACGTTCACTAAGACCACCGCCTCCCCCTGTAATTTGCCACTCACCATCACGTATCTGCCACCACTATCCGCCACTATGGTCTTTGCCTCAAACATTACCCGCTTCCCCACTAATATAGCCACCCCCCCTGTTTTTCACATCTAGTCCCGAATGAAACACCTGCCCCACCCATCCTTTGCGTAGTCTAACCTGGTCTATCAGTTTCAAATGCGTCTCCTGTAACATAACCACATCTGCCTTAAGTTTCTTTAGGTGTGCGAGTACCCGTGCCCTCTTTATCGGCCCGTTCAGCCCTCTCACATTCCACGTGATCAGCCGGGTCGGGGGGCTCTTTACCCACCCCCCCTTGTCGATTAGCCATCCCCTTTTACCCAGCTCCTCACCCGGTTCCCACGCAGCTGTGTCCCCCCCAGGCGGTGCCCCCCCGCCCCGCCCACCCCACCCCATACCAGCTCCCCCTTCTCCCCAGCAGCAGCAACCCAGTAAATCCCCCCGCTAGATCCCCCACTAGCGTAGTTACACCCCCCCATGTTGCTCCCAGAAGTCAGCAAACTCTGGCCGACCTCGGCTTCCCCCCGTGACCTCGGCTCGCACCGTGCGACGCCCCCTCATTCCTGCTTCCCTATTCCCGCCATAATTATCATAGCGCGGGAACAAAGCCCGCGCTTCCCTTTTGGCCCCGCCCCCAATGGTCAACGCCCCCAACTCCTCCACCTCCCTTCCTCCCTCCCCCACAACCTGTTGAAGAGAGAAACGTTACCGGGTCGCAGGATTAACAACATAAAAATCATCTCTCCCCCCTTTTTCCCCCCTCTTCGCCCCCCATATTTACCCCACCACTTTGTCTCAAACGTTCTTTTTTAATAACCCACTCATTCCAATTTCTCTTCAACAATAAATGTCCACGCCTCATCCGCCGTTTCAAAGTAGTGGTGCCTCCCTCGATATGTGACCCACAGTCTTGCCGGCTGCAGCATTCCAAATTTGATCTTCTTTTTATGAAGCACCGCCTTGGCCCGATTAAAGCTCGCCCTCCTTCTCGCCACCTCCGCACTCCAGTCTTGATATACGCGGATCACCGCGTTCTCCCATCTGCTGCTCCGAGTTTTCTTTGCCCATCTTAGGACCATCTCTCTGTCCTTAAAATGGAGGAATCTCACCACTATGGCTCGAGGAATTTCTCCAGCCCTCGGTCTTCGCGCCATAACTCGATAGGCTCCCTCCACCTCCAGCGGGCCCGTCGGGGCCTCCGATCCCATCAACGAGTGCAGCATCGTGCCCACATATGCCCCGACGTCCGCCCCCTCTGCACCTTCAGGAAGACCAAGAATCCTTAAATTCTTCCTCCTCGCATTATTCTCCAGCACCTCCAGCCTTTCCAACATCGTTTATGGTATGCCTCGTGCATCTCCGTCTTCACCACCAGGCCCTGTATATCGTCCTCGTTCTCGGCAGCCTTTGCCTTCACGACCAGAAGCTCCCGCTCCTGGGTCTTTTGCTCATCTTTTAGCCCTTCAATCGCCTGTAATATCGGGGCCAACAGCTCCTTCTTCATTTCCTTTTTAAGCTCTTCCACGCAGCGTTTCAAAAACTCGTGTTGTTCAGGGCCCCATATTAAACTGCCATCTTCCGACGCCATCTTGGTTTTTGCTTGCCTTCCTTGCCGCTGCTCTAAAGGATCCACCACAATCCGGCCACTTTCCTCTCCTTTTTCCATCCGTGTCCAGGGGGGATTCCCTTCTGGTTTACCGCACAGTGTTTTTAGCCGTTAAAATTGCCGTTGGGGCTCCTATCAAGAGCCCAAAAGTCGAAACGTGAGACTTATCTGGTCATCGCCGCACCCGGAAGTCCCAGGCCTTAATTTTTAATCTGTGTTCCCTAGTTCTGGTTTCTCCCACAAAGGGAATCATTCTTACAGCATACACTCTATTCAGCCCTCTCAGAATCTTGTATGTTTCAATAAGATCACTTCTCATTCTTCTAAATTCCAATGGAGACAGACTCAGCGTGTTCAACTTTTCCTCATAAGATTAACCCCCTCACATCAGGAATCAGTTGAGAGTGCCTTCTCTAAATTGTTTCTAATGCAATTATGTCCTTTCTTAAATAAGGAGACCAAAACTGTACGCAGCATTCCCGAAACAGGGATTCTATGATTCTATGATTCTATATGGGCTCACCAATACCCTGTACAACTGTAGCAAGATTTCCCTATTTTAATATTCCATTCCCCTCACCATAACTGACAACATTCCATTTGTCTTCCTAATCCCTTGTTGTACCTACATACCAATGTTTTGTGATTCATATATAAGCATACTCAGATACCATTGTATCCGAAGAGTTGTGCAATATCTCGCCATTTAGATAGTATACTGTTTTTCTATTCTTCCTGCCAAAGTGGACAAGTTCACATTTTCCCACATTATACTCCATCTGCCAGGTTTTTTCCCCACTCACTTAACCTATCTATCTCCCTTTACAGATCCCTTATGTCCTTTTGACAATTTACTTTTCGACCTATCTTCCTGTCAACAGCAAATTTAGCAACAAACCATTTGGTCCCTTCTTCCAAATCATTGATATAATAGTTTAGGCCCCAGCACTAATTGCTGAAGCATTCAACTCATTATATCTTACCAATCAATTCTAAAAATAATTCTGGCATGTGATGTGGGCGGGGTGTGGGTGTCACTGGCAAGGCCAGCATTTGTTGCCCATCCCGAATTGCTTTCAAACTGAATGACTTGCTGGGCCATTTCAGAGGATAGTTAAGAGTCAACCACATTGCTGTGGGCCTGGAGTCACATGTAAGCCAGACTGGGTAAGGATGGCAGATTTCCTTCCCTAAAGGACATTAGTGAACAGATGGGTTTTACAACAATCAATGATAACGTAATGGTCATTATTACTGTGACTAGCTTTCAATTTAAATTCCACCAGCTGCCCTGATGGAATGTGAACCCATGCCCCCAGAGCTTTCACCTGGGCCTCTGGATATTAGTTCAGTCATAAAATGGCCCATTCATGTCTCTTTGTTTCCTCCTATCCATCCTAATGGATTATCCCCTACACCATAAGCTACTTTGTGTATCATATGGATATTATTTAAGAAGAGACAAAAGAATGCCTTATGCTTTGGGTACAGATGATATAATTAATGGGTGGAGCAGTTCTGTCTGAAGAGTCAGTAGGTCCTAGAACTCTAATCTGAACAGAGGTACTTCCGTTTGGGCCTGAAAAGTTCTCACTCCAAAGATTCTGCACAGAGAAGAGCAAATAAAACCCTAATTGTTAACTGTATTCATGAGTGGTAATTAATATATATTGGTTTGCTTAATTGGAATATAGTGGCAGGTTTAGGAAGTAAGTTAAGGTTTCTTCTTTTACTTAAGGCCTGTTGCAATTGTTAACCATAACATTATTTCTTTGTTGCTAATGTGGTGAATTCTGTGGTTAAATTAAAGTTTGTTTTTAAAAAAATACCTATTGGTCAGTCCTGTGTTGCAGCATTTCCTCACAGTTTTACAAATTGAAAATAGTTGGCATCTCATTCGGAATCTTAAGAATCCACAGTGCCAATTACTTCATCAAGGAACCATAATACATTAGTCAAACACCATTTCCCTTTCGCGAAACCTTTCACAAACAGGTCAGTCAAGAGGGGCTCTTGGAATCTGCTGTCCATTTTGTCAGAATTATTATTTTTTAAACAATTGACTTGTGGCTAACGTCCTTGAGATTGAAACCGTTCTGGGATATCAGGCCTGTCAATTGAAGCTGGGAATGAAGTGATAATCTGATAGCTGAACCAGATACCATCAGCAGTTCTCCAGAGCAATATTAAGGATTGACTGGACAATGCGTTCACGAATAGAACTTGCAGGGGTAGACCCAGTATAAAGGATTCAAATTGTTTCTTCCTGGTCCTCAATAACCCTGAGACCCACAGCCCTAAAGGAGATTGATCACCGTTGGACAAGAAATGGGAAGCTTAAAGTACTTAATTTTAAGCTGTGCATAGTTAGGAGTCACATAGCCTTGGTTCTGTCGATCGTACAATTAAGGTCTCTGCATCGAGGTAAGTGGCACGTACTCCTGTGAGATACTGTGTATACAATATTGTGCAACAACCCTTCGACAGGTCTAGGGTTCTCAGTTGTGAGACTTAAACATAGTATTCTACATTTCTCAAAGATACCCAACTGAAACCTGAAGAAAAACTGATTCCCTTTAAACAATTCAATCACTCAGTGTTTTAACTTTTTCCAACTGGAGGAGGGAAGAAAGTTCTTACACAGAATCTCCCATTTTTATCAGTCTGATACTGTAAAAGGAAAGTACATTTGAAAGGCATCAGAAGACAAAGAGTAGCGAAGTGCTGCTTTTATCTTTATCTAGAGGCATGTGTAATTTACATTAAATAATTTGTTTAGTACCTGATGGGCCTGCAGCAAAGTAGTATGATGTACGGGTCTGCAGCTCAAGAGTATTAAACTGCAAGTCTCAAAAAAATCCCCAACTCGCCCTGAAATTTCACACAATAGGAGGGAAATGCAAAATCTGAAACTGCTAATACTGCTTAAAAGTGGCAATCATCCCCAGAAAGCAGAGGGATCTAAGAGTGAGGAAGTTCAGTTTATAATAAAATCATTAGGTCCAACCTCGCAACGTGCCAGCAAGGTCTAAGCTTGGAAGGTGCGGCTACTGTTTGTTAATAATTAATCCATAGGCAGAAAGTACCTTTTACAAAATGTCAACCATTTTAGGATTCAGTCATTGTATCTTTGTTCATGTGGCGGGGAGTAAGTTTCTTATTTGCACTTGTGGGCCTGGCTATCCAGCTTTTGCAATGCAAACCTCGATGACTAGCATTTCTATCTGGGTGCACCATAGACATAAAACTTTAGCAAACTAAGGTACGAGCCAGGGAAGCCCCTGTAAACCTTCTCACACAGTACAATGTATGTAACAAGCAGAAGAAGTTTGACTCTGAGAAGGGCAAGTCATGGTGGCTTTGTCCTCCCCCCAAAAGGTAGATATATACAAGAAGAGGCGTTAGATTCTCTGGTTAGAAAAGTGAGATATAGCGACAGCCAGATGTTGTTGAAGTTGCTGACTTAAAATCATTGCTGCAGTTATTTTTAAATACATTCAGATAGATATACAAGTATGTTTGGAGTTTTGTTTTAAAAGAACTTGAAGCCTCAGTTATCTATGTTTAATTGGGTCTTCAGCTGCACATGTCCTGAAAACATACATTGACTTGATTGTCCAGTATTTTCTGTTTTGTTACAGATTCCAGCATCCGCAGTGATTTGCTTTCATCATTGACTTCCTGAAACACTTTTTCTGTCATGCTATTTCCAGCATGATATTTCTGTAATGCCAATTTTCATTGTACTATTTCAGTCACTCTGTTTCCATTACACCAATCTGTTTGTGATGCTTAAATTCCCTATTTCAAGACATTACTTCCCCTTGGCTCATTCTTTCCATATGACTCATTCCAGAATTAGTCCTCTCAGCTACCAGTCTCTTATCTGCTGGTTTAAACTGCTCTACCTGAGTCCTGTCAGGATTGGGTCACTTACTGAACCCAAACCTCGCTCTCCCTCTCTCCATACCATGTGTCAGCTGCTACCTGCTACCCTTTCCATTCTCAACCCTCTGGCAACTTGTAACCTGCTTCCTCCCTTGGAGCTGGTGTCTTTACCCTGCTCCAGACCTGTTGATGCTACCTCGTCCCACACTTCCTTCTTCAGCTTCTGCATGCCCAAAGAGCCAATACTTCCTTCAACCCTTGTCACTCCCTACAGCAAGCCAGCCACTTACTGTGCTTTAGAGAACCTGTCTTCAGAAGGTCAAAGATGTAGGTTTTGAGAAGCATCCTAAAAAAAGAAAGAGGAAAAGAGGCGGAAAGGTATAGGAATGGTATTCCGGAGTTGAGAGTCTAAACGGCTTAAGATACAGCCAGGATTTGATTACACAATAATTAATGATAATCAAAACAATTGATATATGGACATAATCAAAAAGATAATTTTGCATATTCACTGTAAATCAGTGGCCTTGATAACTAGCCCACTTAATTGACCATAGACATTCACTCCCTCCACCACTGATGCACAGCCGTGTGTATCACCTACAAGGTGCACTGCAGGAACTCACCAAGCTTCCTCAGATAGCACTTTCCAAACCCACAACTGTTACCATTTAGAAGGGCAGCAGATACACGGGAACACCACCACCTGGACATTCCTCTGCAAGCCACTCACCATCCTGACTTGGAATTACATCACTGTGGGGCGGCATGGCGGCGCGGTGGTTAGCACTGCTGGCCCCCGCCACCAAGGACCCCGAGTGCCATGTGGAGTTTGCACATTCTCCCCGTGTCTGCGTTCGTCTCAACCCCACAAGGGGAGGCAGTGGCATAGTGGTATTGACACTGGACTAGTAATTCAGAGACACAGGGTAATGCTCTGAATTCTTGGGTTCAAATCCCGCCATGGTAGATGGTGAAATTTGAGTTCACTAAAATCTTGAATTGGAAGTCTAATAATGACCATGAAACCATTGCCGATTGTTGTAAAAACCCACCTGGTTCACTAATTTCTTTCAGGGAAGGAAATCTGCTGCCCTTACCCGGTCTGGCCTACATATGACTCCAGACCCACACAGCGATGCAGTTGACTCTTAACTGCTTCCACTGAAATGGGCAAGCCACTCTATTCAAGGGCAATTAGGGATGGGCAACAAATGCTGGCCCAGCCAGCGATGCCCGCATCCCAGGAATGAATTTAAAATAAACCAAAGATGTGTAAGGTAGATGGATTGGCCACATGACATTGCCTCTTAATTGAAAAAAGAATGGGTACTTTAAATTTATTTTTAAAATAAATGTATCGCATTCATTCATTGTCACTGGGTCAAAGTCCTGGAACTTCCTCCCTAAGACACCACATGGACCGCAGCGATTCACTCTCACCTTCTCAAGGAAAATTGGGGATGGGCAATAAATGCTGACCTAGGCAGTGGCACCTACATCCCATGAATGAATTAAACAACATATTGTATGTTAAATGGTGCAAAACAACATATCATTTTATTTATCATGCACAAAACTAATAAACATATAATTATTTAGACGGAGATTCACAGTCCACTTATGCATGTTTGTTATCACAACATCAGCCTTACATTGACAGTCACTAATATTTTGATGTTTACTGACACAAAATTTCCAAAGTTCTTCAGATTTGATATTACTATTTTTATTGACAAAAGAATGATTGGATCAATAACTTCTCTGGTGCAGGAACTGGCCACCTACCTTATGCAGTATTTTCTATGCATCATTCCCTTTAGTGTTTTGAAATCAAGACACAATACAGTCTCTTACTCTCTTCTACTCATTCTTTCCCCGGAACCTTATTATTTCCCTGGACCTCCAAATTGCGGCACTCCATGGGAAGAAGTCCATGGGAAGAACCTTCAAATTCACAGAATCCGATAGGCTACCCATTACACATCCTACTCTATTCGATAGAACCCATTTTACACCTGTGTCAAAGGTGAAAGGTCTGGCATTCCCATAATTCTCATAGTTTAAAACAAGCTTCATATTGATTGATGTACTTTGTTTTTTTTGCTATCTTCATATATGGCTACATCATAAATTTATGGACCATGTTCTTTCACTTTGGTTTTTCAGTAAAAGACAAGACTTAAAATAGCAGATGGAAACAAGTTTGCTGATTAAAAAAGAGAGTGTTTTATTATTTCCTAGCATTCACTGATCGGTGTACCATATTATACAACTGATTTGTGGATCAGCTGCTGAAAAGTTCTGAAAGGGCCAGGACATGAAAACAGGGGGAACAATAAAGAGAAAAAGTAAACTACATTTAAAATGCAGGAGAAGAGAATGTTTATTCTCCAGCATGAATCAGGACAATTGCTGCCACTTGTCTGTCTCAGGTTTTTTTCCTCAAGAAAATAATTTTTTATCATCACAACAGCAACTTCTAAATAAATCTTTTGAACCGACAGAACTGAAACAATGGAGCATATGATTGTAAATATTAGAGATATTTCTTATAAAACCCATTCAGGACAAATGATTGGGAACCCTTAACCTTGCCTCCTACTATCCGCCCCTCAAAGAATTCAAAATCCGTTTAACTGCTAAGCTATTTTTAGTATCGGTTTCCTACCTGATAAATCCTACTTTCTTGTTACTTTTATTGAGGGTCTTAAGTGATTGACCAAGGCTCTTGGTACAGGAAAAATCAACGTTGAATGATAACAATAGCAGGAATATTTGCCTCAGTGTTAGGTGGTCGACTTTTCTGTTTAATGTCCAGCATTGACTCAGAACACAGCTTGACTTCAAATAGCTTGACTTCAAAAAGAGTTCCAATCAAAATAGAAAAATTGTCCCGGTGTGGTATGGGAGCACCGTGTGGATTACATCGGGGGGGGGGGGGAAATGCACTCTTCACAAAAAGCAGAGCAGGTTCCTTCTTGTTAAAAAGAACCACCATTGTTACCTCGTTGACCCCTTAAGATCACATTAGTGTAACTTGAGCTTTAACAAGAGAAATTAGACACAGCACCCTTCTATTTTGAGAAACAATTAATAAACATTTAATATCTCTCATTTTTAATTTTAGATTGCAACTTCAATTATTTATTTTTACTAATCATATTAAGATCGAATATTAATCATACAGAATCAGAAACCATGAAGGATCAGAAATCATGAAAATTACACAATTCAGTAGTGATCCGTTTGCACTCATTGAAATATGTTACATGATGAGGGCCTTTCTTGACCAAAAGCAGTACCTTTGTAACTTATGAGAAAAACAGCCAAATAACACACCCCACAGATGTGCAAATTTGATACTGTCCATTATTCAAATCAAGATACACAATAAGACTATTTTCTTCACATACCTGTAAATCCAATTAAAGTCATTAACAATCGCAGTCGGAGTGTCGACATCTTTGTGTTAAAATAGCATGGGGTGGAACAATCGGGTTGCTTGTCCTTCTCAATCAGCACTGCAGTGCTTTCCGCTGGGTTGGTTGGTTTTAGTCATTTATCATTTCTTGATCTCAACGGCAAACATACGTTTCATTTTCTGGGGTGTGTATGTGTTTTAATTTCACCAGTTGCAAATTGTAGCCATCCAGTCATGTTTGTGTCAGTCAAACACTTGGTATGTTTCCAGATTCTATCTGCTTCCATTAGTATTAAACTTCACAGTTATACTAACTGAAATTCTTGGCTGGCTATTGTCTGACAAATCTGCATAAATCTCTGCAACAGATTTATATCTAGTTCATTCATATAGCGCTGAGCTAATGACAATGTGGTTTTGGGTGACGGTTGTCATTTCTCTTCCTGCACCTAGTGTTGCACAGGCAGACTTTAATCTGTTACCATAGCGAGGTTTTTCCCAGAACCGGTCACTGCCCTGTTGCCAGTGACTTATAGCTTACAGGGCATTACTCTGCATCAAGCCTCTGCGCCACAAGATGTCCATTTGTGCGGCACTGTGGTACAATGGTTAGCATTGCTGCCTCACATCGCCAGGGATCCGGGTTCTTTTTTGGACCTTGGGTCACTGTGTGGAGTTTGTACATTCTCCCCGTGTCTGCGTGGGTTTCCTCTGGGTACTCCGGTTTCCTCCCACACTCCAAAGATATGCAGGTTAGGTGGATTGGCCCTTAGTGTCCAGGGATGTGCAGGTTACATTATGAGGTTACGGGGATAGGGCGGGCTGGACAGGTCAGTGGACATGGGTAGAGTGCTCATTCGAAGGGTCGATGCAGACTCAATGGGTTGAATGGCCTCCGACTGCACTGTAGGGATTCGATGGATGATGTAGCCTTTTTTTTTTACCCTTCTTTCCCCTCTTCAACATTCTGTGGTACAGTTTTGTGGGAACCTGTCATCTTCTGATACAATGCTTCAGCAAAGAATGGACAAGTCTATTTCTTTTCTGACTTATGTAGCCACGTGTGAGCTTAGACAGTGTGTAGTTAGCAGACTGCAAAGTAAGGCCAGTGTAGTGAGAATATTTCTGAGGCAATACCAGCCTTTGACTCACCCTAACCAAAGAGGACAGAGCTAACTCCAGACAGAGTGAAAACATTGAAGCTCCCCCAGTGCTTTGGTGAGTATGACTATATCTGGCTGTTGCCTGGCTAGTCTTTAGGACAACTCTCTGAATTTTGGCACAAGTTCCCAGTTATTAAGGAGTGGATTTTGCAGGGTCTACTGGGCTAGGTGTGCCTTTGTTGTGTCAAATGCTTAGGCCCATGTCAGGTGGTCTATCTGGCTTTAGTCTTATTAGACTTTTTCATCGTGGTTAGATACAACTAAATGGCTCGCTCAGACATTTGAGAGGCCAATTAAGAGTCAACCGCATTGCTGTCTGTCTGAAGCCACGTTTAGGCCAGAAATTTCCTTCCCTAAATGACAATAGTGAATCTGATGGCATTTTTACGACAAAACTACTTCACAGTCACCATCACTGTGCGAGTTGGAGAATTTAAATTCAAATAATTAAATTAGTTCAGAATAATAGACTTGCAACAGTTTAGGGTTTGAGCTCTTTCATGAAGAAAGTTCACCAGTGAGTTTCCAGATAGACCCATGGAACCACAGAGAGGAGGAGTTATTAGTTTGAAGGGTTGTAACAGAAGGAAATTGTACAGAGAATCACAGGTCAGAAGTAGAATTTTATTCAAGAGATATCACAATCCTTATTAAAAGCTGTTGACATATTTTGTTACCTGTATTTCCAAAGAACAAATCATTGAATCATGAATAAAAATACTATGGTATCTGCTCTTCACAACAAAGGAAAATGACAATTACCAAAAGATGTTGGCACAGGACAAAAGATAGTTTATCAACTTGCCTTACAGGTAAAAAAAACTGGTGCTGTGGATAGGCTATTCTTATAGAAAACAGCATGATTTCCATTCCCATTTAAATCAATCAATCCAAAGCTTCCGATATCTTTGGAGTTCTATCAGAATTGGCTGATTGTATTTAGCCATTCCCAAAGAGTATAAAATCTAGATTAAATGGAGCTGCCATATTTATCACCAGTGGACATTATAGACAGTACTTTCAAACAAGCTGCTAAATGCACAGAGACACTTAGAAATACAAAAGATAAATGCAGTGAAGTGCATATAGGTGGATGTCAGTTGAGAACAGCCTAACTTTGCCACTTTCAGTTAAATAGACAGTCAACATTTGCTGGCACGCTTGAAAATGAAGAAACGTCAAATTGGTGAGGAAATATAGAGCCAACTGGTATTCATGGGATGTGGCACAGAGGAAACGTGCAGACTCCGCACAGACAGTGACCCAAGCCGGGAATCGAACCTGGGACCCTGGAGCTGTGAAGCAATTGTGCTAACCACTATGCTACCGTGCTGCCCTCCTTGGGCCTTCCCAGGGACCTCCTTTTGGGCCTCCTTTTCGACAGAGGAGTGCCTAATTTCGGAGGCATGGAGGGTGTGGGAAAAGAATGCCACGGGTCTGCCTGCCTGGTTGAGGGTGGCGGCCAGAGCGACATCTAATGCATCGCTCTTGACCTGAAAGGGGAGGGTCTCGTCAACCATGTGCATCGCGGCCTTGGTGATGTCCGCCTTGATGTGATTGAAGGCCTGGTGGGCCTCAGCCGTCAGGGGGAAAACTGTGGAGTGGATGAGTGGGCGGGCCTTGTCTGCATAGTTAGTGACCCACTGGGCATAATAGGAGGAAAAACCCCAGGCATCGTTTGAGGGCCTTGGGGCAGTGGGGGAGGGGGAGTTCCATGAGGGGGCGCATGGGGTCGGGGTCGGGCCCTAGAGCTCCATTTTGCACAACATAGCCAAGGATGGCTAAGTGGTTGGTGCTGAACACACACTTCTCCTTGTTATACGTTAGGTTCAGGAGTTTGGCGGTGTGGAGAAATTTGGAAAGGTTAGCGTCGTGGTCCTGCTGGTCGTGGCCGAAGATGGTGACGTTATCTAAGTACGGGAAGGTGGCCCGCAGTCCGTACCAGTCAACCATTCGGTCCATCTCCCGTTGGAAGACCGAGACCCCATTAGTGACACCGAAACGAACCCTAAGGAAGTGGTAAAGGCGGCCGTCTGCTTCGAACGCAGTGTATGGGCGTTCCGCCTTGCGGATGGGGAGCTGGTAGTAGGCAGATTTCAGGTCCACTGTCGGGAAGACCCGGTACTATGCAATCTGATTGACCATATCAGATATGCGTGGGAGGGGGTACGTGTCGAGCTGCATGTACCGATTGATGGTCTGACTGTAGTCAACAACCATCCTGTATTTCTCCCCAGTCTTTACAACTACCACTTGGGCTCTCCAGGGGCTGTTGCTGGCCTCGATGATGCCTTCCCGCAGCAGCCACTGGACCTTCGACCTGATGAAGGTCCTGTCCTGGGCGCTGTACCGTCTGCTCCTGGTGGCGACGGGTTTGCAGTCCGGGGTGAGGTTTGCAAACAGGGAAGGTGGGTCAACCTTAAGGGTCGTGAGGCCGCACACAGTAAGGGGTGGTAGGGGTCCGCCGAATTTGAGAGTTAGACTTTTGAGGTTGCACTGGAAGTCCAGGCCGAGTAACAGGGCAGCGCAGAGGTTGGGAAGGATGTAGAGCCGGAAGTTGCTGAACTCTATGCCCTGGACGGTGAGGGTGGCTATGCAGTACCCTCGGATTTCCATGGAGTAGGATCCGGAGGCCAGGGAGATTCTCTAGGTAACAAAGTGTACCACGAGGGAGCAGCACCTTACCGTAGAGGGGTGAGTAAAGCTCTCCGTGCTCCCGGAGTCGAGAAGGCACAGTGTCTTGTGGCCATCGACTTTCACCGTCGTCGCCACGGTTGCGATGTTGTGCGGCCGGGGCTTGTCGAGCGTGATGGAGGCAAGCTGCGGCTGGTGTTGGTGGGCCCCGGGCTGGTCGGCGGCGTTGGCGGGCGATGAGCGGCCAGATGAGATGCCCAACGAGCAGGGGTCCTCAGGCGCCGTCCAAAATGGCGTCGAAGATGGCAGTGCCCATGGGGCGCACATGGCGGGCGGCTTTAAAGATGGCAGCGCCCACGGGCCGCATGAGGTCTGATGGGGGAAGATGGCGGCGCCCACTGGCCGCACGAGGGTTGCGGGGACACGCGTGGGGGGTGCAGGAACACTGGGCCTGGATATAACAGCGATCGACCGGGCCTGGCACACCGCAGCGAAATGTCCCTTCTTCCCACAGGTCTTGCAGATTGCACTCCGCACCGGGCAGCGCCGCCGGGGGTGCTTTGTCTGCACGCAGAAATAGCACTTTGGCCCCCCCGGTGTTTGCTGGCTGCAGCGCAGCGCAGGCTTGGGGTTGGCTGGTGGGGCCCACGATGTCCACGAGGGGGGTGCCGTGCGGTCGGGGGCGTACGATTGTACATTACGGGAGGCTACCGTTAGTGAGGTCGCGAGTTGCTTGGTTGCCGCGAGATTGAGCATACCCCCTTCTCAGAGGCGCTGGCGGATGAACGCCGACCCCATGCCCATAACAAAAGCGTCCCTGATTAAGAGTTCAGTATGTTCAACGGCCGAAACTGCCTGGCAATCGCAGTTCCTCGCCAGGACATGCAGGGCATGCTCAAAATCGTCCAATGACTCACTGGGGAGTTGTTGCCGCGTGGACAGGAGGTGCCTGGTGTAGAGTTTGTTGATCAGCCGGATGTAGTTCCCTTTCAGAAGCGCCATGGCCTCAGTGTAGTTGGGTGCATCCCGGATAAGGAGAAAAATATCGGAGCTCACCCTTGAGTACAGGATCTGGAGTTTCTGTGCTTCTGAGGGTTATTCTGTCGCTGATCCGATGTAGGCTTCAAAGCAAGCTAGCCAATGGTCAAAGGCCGACATGGCATTGTCTGCCTGAGGGTGCAGCTGTAGGCGATCTGGCTTGATGCGTAGTTCCATCGCTGTAATATCTCTGCTTCATAAATTGATGCACTATCAATTATGACGAGACGAGAGTAGAGTAATCGAGGCTTTGTTAAGCAGAGATGTGGCCGAGTCCTTGCACTCCACGCCTTGAGCATGGAGACCCTGGTCAAGACGAGAGCCGGCCTCCAGGACAGGCAGTGCCAGGTGGTGGGGGAGCCCCAGGAGTTCACCCCCGTCACAAGGGCGCCACTGGGCACCCCAAAGTGGAGGAGGTGATGGAGACTGTGCTGATGACTCCTGTAGGGGAGGTGCTGGAACACCACATTGCCTCGGAATCGACCCCCCCCCCTCACTCATGTTCTTGGCGCATTTGGTGGGCAGAACTCAGTGGCACTACGCCACCTGAGACACCTGAACGATTGCCATGCTCATCCAGGTCCGGTCGCTCCAGAGGAGACCGTCAAACGGGACCCCGGTCACAGGGTGGGAATCGCAGTAGGCCACCTCCTCCTGATGTACCACCTGAGGATCCACCTAGACGTAGCATTAGGGCCCGTAAGGCCAGAAAGGTAGACACCAGTTAAGTTGGCACGAGTGCAGGACACAGGATAGCATTAGGGGCTAGGGCACAAACCATTATTGAGATGTTTACTGTTTTGTTCAAAATAAACACCTTGTGGTGGGGTATATTAGGGGTATCGTGGTACCTAGGTGGGATCTACCTTATACTGTAGTATGAGTGGTGGAAATGCCTGCTGGTTCCGCCCAGCAGGTGGAGAATAAGAGTCTGTGTTTCACCCACAGCAGTCATTCTGTACCGGAGCTGCTGGGGTAACTACTTGTTCATTAAAGCCTTCAATTGGACGACAATCTCGCTTCACTAAGTCCTCCACTCAAGGGTGAGCCCAGAAATCTACACGCTTATTGAAGACGCAACGGTTTCAAGGACGCAATGACTTTGTTAAAAGAGCACTACGTCCGCAGTGTGAATCAGGTATACGCTCGGCATCTTTTAGCGACCAGATGGCAGATCCCTGGGGAATCACTGGACGATTTTTACCGCGCATTGTTAGTGTTAGGTAGAAACTGTAACTGTCCACAAGTCTCAGCCAATGACCACACCAAACTCTTAATATGGGATGCTTTTGTTGAGGGCATGCTGTCCTCTAAAATCCGCCAGCGACTGCTGGAAAACAACATGCTAGGGCTTAAAGAGACACGGAAACTTGCGCACTCCCTAGATGTAGCCTCCCGCAACGCCCAGGCGTACGTTCCCGACCGCGCGGTACCTGCATGGACAGGGTGGACCCCAACCATGGGCGATTCCAAAGCACCCCTAAATCTCCCACAAGCTCGTGCAGTGCGGCAGCCAGGGATCCCCCCCGGGGGGGGATGCTATTTTTGCGGGCAAAACAATCACCCCTGACAACGCTGCCCGGCCCAATCCACAATCTGTAAGGGCTGCGGGAAAAAGGGGCACCTCGTGGCAGTATGCCAGGCCCGGTTGGCCGCTGCTGTCTCCACAGGCGAACCGGGACCGCTGCCATTCCTCTCCTCACAGGCCATGTGCGAGTCATGGGGGCAGCCATCTTGGATGATGTCTCAGGACCCCGACTCGGGTGGCCGTGTATCGCCCGTCAAGATCTCTCAGCTTCTGTCACAACTTGCCTCAGTGACACTGGACCAGTCTCGGCCCCGAACGCTTTCAACCACTACGACGTCGGTACTCATCAACGGGCACAAGACACCCTGCTTGATCGACTCTGGGAGCACGGAGAGCTTCATCCATCCCAATACGGTAAGACACTGCTCCCTCGCTGTACACCCAATTAAACAAAAGATCTCCCTGGCCTCTGGGTCCCACTCTGTGGAGATCCGGGGGTACTGTATAGCCAACCTCACGGTCCAGGGGGTGGAGTTCAATAACTTCCGACTCTACGTCCTCCCCCATCTCTGCGCTGCCACACTCCTGGGACTGGACTTCCAGTGTAACCTGCAAAATTTAACGTTCAAATTCGGCGGCCCCATACCCCCCCTCACTGTCTGCGGCTCGCGACCCTCAAGGTCGACCAACCTTCCCTGTTTGCAAACCTGTCGCCACCAGGAGCAGACGGTACAGTGCGCAGGACCGGACCTTTATTAGGTCGGAAGTCCAACGGTTACTAAAGGAAGTCATTATCAAGGCCAGCAACAGCCCCTGGAGAGCTCAAGTGGTGGTTGTAAAGTCCGGGGAGAAACATAGGATGGTCATAGACTACAGTCAGAACATCAACAGGTACATGCAGCTCGAAGCATACCCTCTCCCCCGCATATCTGAAATGGTCAACCAGATAGCGCAATACAAGGTTTTCTCCACAGGAGACCTTAAATCAGCCTACCACCAGCTCCCCATTCGCCTGGACGGCCGCAAGTACACTGCATTCGAAGCAGATGGGCAGCTCTACCACTTTCCAAGAGTTCCCTTTGGTGTCACAAATGGGGTCTCGGTCTTCCAATGGGAGATGGACCGAATGGTTGACCGGTACGGTCTGCGGGCCGCATTCCCGTACCTCGACAATGTCACCATCTGCGGCCACGACCAGCAGGACCACGACACCAACCTCTGCAAATTCCTCCATACCGCAAAAATCCTTAACTTAACCTATAACAAGGACAAATGCTTGATTAGCACCGATCACCTAGCCATCCACGGCTACGTAGTGCATGATGGAGTCATAGGCCCTGATCCCGAACGCATGCGCCCCCTCATGGAGTTTCCCCTCTCCCACTGCCCCAAGGCCCTGAAACGTTGCCTCGGCTTCTTTTCTTATTACGCCCAGTGGGTCCCCAATTATGCGGACAAGGCCCGCCCACTAATCCAGTCCACGGTTTTTCCCCTATCGGCAGAGGCCCGCCAAGCTTTCAGTCACATCAAAGCAGACATCGCCAGGGCAACAATGCACGCAATCGATGAGTCCCTCCCCTTCCAGGTCGAGAGCATCAGACGTAGCTCTGGCTGCCACCCTCAATCAGGCGGGAAGACCCGTGGCCTTCTTTTGACGCACCCTCCATGTGGTAAACCACTGTTGCGCCTGTATTAGGTGATGTACGGTAGGACCTATACTACAGGTTCGCCGGTAGTCCCTGCTGGCTCCGCCCAGGAGGCAGGGTATAAATATGCGTGTCCTCCAGCCAGCAGCCATTTCGCCAGCTGCTGTGGGAGGCCACACATCTGATAGTAATAAAGCCTCAGTTGGATCCAACTATCGTCTTTGTCCAATTGATCGTGCCTCAATTTATTGCTATCAGTTTCTCAGGATCGACATCCGTATCAAGCCAGATCGCCTGCAGCTGAATCCGCACTCAAGAAAGATCTTCCAGCACTGGCTAGCTTGCTTCGAGGCATATATCAACGCGGCACCAACCCCTGTTCCGGAGGCTCAGAAGATTCAGATTTTATATTCCAGGTTGAGCTCCAAAGTCTTTCCGTTAATCCAGGACGCGTCGAACTACACCGAAGCCATGACTCTACTCAAGGACAACTGCGCACAGAAGACAAACACGCTCTTCGCCAGACACGCACTCGTCACCTGCTCTCAACTCCCTGGTGAGTCCATAGAAGACTTCTGGCGGGCCCTAATCCCACTCCTCCAGGACTGTGACTGTCAGGCCGTTACGGCCACGGAACACTCAGACCTCCTTATGCGGGATGCTTTTGTGACTGGAATTGGGTCAGATCTCATATGCCAGCGACTCCTAGAAGGACCTCGTGACCTCGCAGAGACTAAAACGCTAGCGCTCTCCATGACGGTCGCCCAGCGCAACGTCCAGTCCTACCGCCCCCCCCCCCAGCCGTGCGGCCCACCCCTCCTATGCTTCGTGGACCCCACAGACAACCGCCCCAGCGGGGGCGCTGCCCGCCCAATACACCTGCATGCCAGCCACGAACTCGGGGGCCCCAAATGCTATTTCTGCGGCCAACAGAAGCACCACGCCAACGCTGCCCGGCCCGTGCTGCCCTTTGTCAAGCCTGCAGGAAGAAGGGCCACTTTGCCGCGGTGTGCCAGGCTCAGTAGCCGCTATCGCCCCCACCCCCCTCAGTCAAGGACAATGGGCGCCGCCACCACCCCCTCAGACCACGTGCGGCCAGTGGGCGCCGCCATCTTCCCCTCCGTGCAACACGTGTGTTCCATGGGCGCTGCCATCTTGTTCCACCCCCGCAACGTGCGTTCCATGGGTGCCGCCATTTTGTAACCCTCAAGATCTTCGGGCCCCGCCATCTTGTCTACCCCTCAGCACATGGGCACCACCAGCCACCCCATTATCCGACACCAGTGACGACCAACCAAGACTCGCCTCCATGTCAATTGACCAGTCCCGTCCGCATTACCTGACCAACGCATCCACCAGCGTGAAAGTCGACGGACACGTAACCTGCTGCCTGCTGGACTCCGGGAGCACCGAAAGCTTCATACACCCGGATACGGTAAGACGTTGCTCCCTCACGATACACCCCGCCAATCAAAAAATCGCCCTGGCCTCCGGATCCCATTGCGTAGCGATCCGGGGGTACTGTCCGCTCACGCTCACGGTCCAGGGCGTAGAATTCAGCGGCTTCCGCCTCTACGCCTGCCCTAACCTCTGCGCTGCTCTACTACTAGGCCTGGACTTCCAGTGCAATCTCCCAGAGCCTAACCCCCAAATTCGGCAGGCCCCTACCACCCCTCAGTGTGTGTGGCCTCGCGACCCTAAAGGTTGATCCGCCTTCTCTCTTCGCAAATCTAACAACGGATTGCAAACCCGTCGCCACCAGGAGCAGACGGTACAGTACCCAGGACAGGACCTTCATCAGATCTGAGGTCCAGCAGCTGCTTCAGGAAGGCATCATCGAGGCCAGCAACAGCCCCTGGAGAGCCCAAGTGTTAGTCGTTAAAACTGGGGAGAAACACCGAATGGTCGTGGACTACAGCCAGACCATCAACCAGTACACCCAGCTCGGCGTGTACCCCCTCCCACGCATATCTGACATGGTTAACCAGATTGCGCAGCACCGGGTCTTCTCAGCGGTAGACCTCAAATCCGCCTACCACCAGCTCCCCATTCGTAAATCGGACCGTCCATACACCCCAGCCGCCTATACCACTTCCTTAGGGTTCCCTTCGGCGTCATCAACGGGGTCTCGGTCTTCCAAAGGGAGATGGACTGAATGGTTGGCCTGTACGGGGTACGGGCCATCTTTCCGTACCTAGACAACGTCACCATCTGCGGCCATGATCAGCAGGACCACGACGCCAACCTCGCTAAATTTCTCCACACCGCTACTCTCCTAAAACTCACTTACAACAAGGAGAAGTGCGTGTTCAGCACGAACTGCTTAGCCATCCTCGGCTATGTGGTCCAGAACGGAGTTCTGGGGCCCGATCCTGACCGTATGCGCCCCCTCATGGAGCTCCCCCTCCCCCACTGCCCCAAGGCCCTCAAACGCTGCCTGGGGTTCTTTTCGTACTATGCTCAGTGGGTCCCAAACTATGCGGACAAGGCCCGCCTACTCATACAGTCCACCCAGTTTTCCCTGACGGCCGAGGCCCAACAGGTCTTCGCCCGGATCAGAGCTGATATTGCCAAAGCCACAATGCACGCTGTAGATGAGACACTGCCCTTCCAAGTAGAAAGCGACGCATCAGACGTCGCCCTTGCCGCCACCCTCAACCAGGCAGGCAGGCCCGTGGCACTCTTTTCCCGCACCCTTCATGCCTCAGAAATTCGGCACTCATCCGTCGAAAAGGAGGCCCAAGCTATCGTTGAAGCTGTGCGGCATTGGAGGCATTACCTGGCCGGCAGGAGATTCACTCTCCTCACTGACCAACGGTCGGTAGCCTTCATGTTCAACAACACACAGCGGGGCAAGATCAAGAACAATAACATCTTGAGGTGGAGGATCGAGCTCTCCACCTACAATTACAAGATTATGTATCGCCCCGGCAAGCTCAACGAGCCCCCAGACGCCCTATCCCGAGGTACATGTGCCAGCGCACAGGTAGACCGACTCCGGGACCTGAACAACAGCCTTTGTTACCCGGGAGTCACACGGTTACACCACTTCATTAAGGCACAAAATCTGCCCTACTCCATCGAGGAAGTAAGGACAATCACCAGGGACTGCCAGGTCTGTGCGGAGTGTAAGCCGCACTTCTACCGGCCGGACCGTGCGCGCCTGGTGAAGGCCTCCCGCCCCTTTGAACGCCTCAGCGTGGATTTTATAGGGCCCCTCCCCTCCACCGACCGAAACACATATATTCTCAGTGTGGTCGATGAGTACTCCAGATTCCCCTTCGCCATCCCATGCCCTGATAAGACGTCTGCCACCGTCATCAAAGCCCTAAACACTATCTTCGCTCTGTTCGGTTTCTCCGCCTACATCCACAGTGACAGGGGATCCTCATTCATGAGTGATGAGCTGCGTCAGTTCCTGCTCAGCAGGGGTATCGCCTCCAGCAGAACGACAAGCTATAACCCCCGGGGAAACGGACAGGTAGAAAGGAAGAATGGACGGTACGAAGGGCCGTCCAGCTGGCCCTACGGCCCAGGAACCTCCCGGCCTCCCGCTGGCGGGAGGTCCTCCCTGATGCACTACAGTCCATTCGCTCATTACTTTGCACTGCCACTAACAATACACCCCATGAACGTCTTTTTGCCTTCCCCAGGAAGTCCACATCCGAGGTGTCGCTCCCGACTTGGCTCATAGCTCCGGGAACCGTGCTTCTCCGTAAGCACGTCCGATTTCACCAGGCGGACCCGGTGGTGGAGAAGGTGCACTTGCTCCACGCAAACCCCCAGTACGCCTACGTGGCCACCAGGATACTGACTCCCTCAAGGACCTGGCACCAGCAGGTTCCACCCCCACACCCCCTCCGCCCCCGGTGCCACCCTCCCCTCCCCCGCTGCTCCCAACAGCACCCCCACCCCCGGGACCATCCATCCTCCCCGCTGCTCACGCCCGATGATGAAGAGGATTTTGGCACGCTCCCGGAGTCACCATCGACCAGATCAGCACCAACATCGCCGACACCACTGCGTCGCTCCCAGAGGAACATCAAGGCCCCGGACTGGCTAAACCCCTGACCGGTCCAGCGGACATCAAAGGACATTTGTTTGCTCAAATCTTGTAAATATTAACTCATTGTTGTATATAGTTATCCATCACCCCCGCCGGACTCAATTTTAACAGCGGGAGAATGTGGTAAACCACAGTTGCACCTGTATTAGGTGATGTACGGTAGGACCTGTACTCCAGGTTCGCTGGTAGCCCCTGCCTGCTGGCTCCGCCCAGGAGGCGGGTATAAATATGCATGTCCTCCAGCTAGCAGCTATTTCGCCAGCTGCTGTGGGAGGCCACACATCTGATAGCAATAAAGCCTCAGTTGGATTCAACAATCGTCTTTGTCCAATTGATCGTGCCTCACTCCATGCCTCAGAAATCCACCATTCCTCCGTCGAGAAGGAGGCCCAAGCCATCGGTGAAGCTGTGCGGCACTGGAGGCATTACCTGGCCGGCAGGAGGTTTACTCTCCTCACTGACCAACGGTCGGTAGCCTTCATGTTTTACAATGCACAGCGGGGCAAAATTAAGAATGATAAGATCTTACGGTGGAGGATCGAGCTCTCCACCTATAATTGCGAGATCATGTATCGTCCTTGGAAGCTCAACGAGCCTCCTGATGCCCTGTCCCGCGGCACTTGTGCCAGTGTACAAATAGACCGACTCCGGACCCTCCACGACAACCTCTGCCACCCGGGGGTCACCCGGTTCTTCCACTTTGTTAAAACCCGCAATCTGCCCTACTCCATCGAGGAGGTCAGGGCCGTAACCAGAAACTGCCAAATCTGCGCGGAGTGCAAGCCGCACTTCTACAGGCCAGAGAAAGCCACCTGGTGAAGGCTTCCTGCCCCTTTGAACGCCTCAGCGTGGATTTCAAAGGGCCCCTTCCCTCCACCGACCGCAACACGTATCTCTTAACTGTGATTGATGAGTACTCCCGGTTCCCTTTTGCCATCCCCTGTCCCGACATGACGGCTCCCACCGTCATTAAAGCCCTCCACAGCATCTTTACCCTGTTTGGTTTCCCCGCCTACATCCATAGCGATAGGGGGTCCTCCTTCATGAGTGACAACCTGCGTCAATTCCTGCTCAGCAAGGGCATTGCCTCCAGCAGAACGACCAGTTACAACCCCCGGGGAAACAGGCAGGTAGAGAGGGAGAACGGGACGTTCTGGAAGGCCGTCCTACTGGCCCTACGGTCCAAGAATCTCCCAGTGTCCCGATGGCAGGAGGTCCTCCCCGATGCACTTCACTCCATCCGATCACTACTGTGCACTACTACCAACGAAACACCTCATGAACGTCTCCTTGCCTTCCTTAGGAATTCCTCCTCGGGGACCTCGCTCCCAACATAGCTGGCAGCCCCCGGACCCGTCCTACTCCGCAAACACGTTCGGGCCCACAAGTCGGACCCACTGGTCGAGAGGGTACATCTCCTTGCTAACCCCCAGTATGCCTATGTGGCGCACCCCGACGGCCGACAAGACACGGTCTCCCTCCGGGATCTGGCAGCCGCTGGATCCCCCCCCCTCCTCCCCACCAACTCCAACCATTTTTTCACCGGCGCACACCACCGCAGCCTCCTTCCCAGGAGGATCCATCCTCCCACTGGCCCCATCTGGATGCGATGAAGCTGAAGACGACATGCTCCCAGAGCCACGGGTGCCCGAGCCGACGCCAGCATCACCACCAGGACAGCGACGATCGCAGAGGACGATCAGGGCCCCCGACCGGCTGATAGTTTCATTGTAAAATGATCTTGTAAATAATTGTCTGTAAATATGTGTATTGCATGTAAAGGCACCGAAGGGTATCTTTATAACCTCTACCACTGTAAAAACAAGGCCATCCCACCGCCGGACTCTTTTTTAAACAGGGGGTGAATGTGGTAGGCTATATTAGGGATATTGCGGTACCTAGGTGGGATGTACCTTATACTGTAGTATGAGTGGTGGAACCTGCCTGCTGGTTCCGCCCAGCAGGCGGAGCATAAGTGTCTGTGTTTCACCCACAGCAGTCATTCTGTACCGGAGCTGCTGGGGTAATTACTTGTTCATTAAAGCCTTCAGTTGGACTACAATCTCACTTCAGTAGTGATTGATCGTGCATCACACCTGTGCTCAAAAGTTCCAATCAGCCTTGCTGTTCTTTCAGAAGGGTGGGAGAGATGGGCTGCGCTGGCTGCAGAGAGGTGGGGGGCAGGCGACAGATGGACGGACGTTGGAGGTGGGCATAGGCCAGGGCCCTGAGGTTGGATACCATCCCTCCCCCTCCCTCTCAACCCCAACCCCCCTCCCGCACCCCATCCCCACCTCCGCCACCCCAAGGATTCAGCGGGACCGTGTGATGGACTGGCCAGCTCGCATGCAGGGATCACCCAGGTGGATGGTGGAAAGCGCTACCATGGCAGACGTTGCCAAACGACACAGAGCACCAGAGCTCATCGCAGGGCAGATCGTCATCATCCTCCATCTCACGGACTAGCTGTTACTGCCAACCCAGGGCCCATACCCACAAGCAGGAATCACGGAGCGGATTGCATGGAGGGTGGTCATAGTTGGTGGGAGGGGGGGGGTAGTTTGTGCCATTGGCCAGACTCCCTAGTCGGTGAGCCTGGAAGCGATTAGAGCATCCCGTGCATGTCGGCCCTGGCGCACATGTTGTGCGGCCTCCTGTGCCCGCCTGGGTCCCATGCGCTACCCATCCTGGCCCTCCACCGCATCCTCATCGGACGAAGACTGGCGTCCATCCCCCTCCTCCAGCACGATGCGCCTCTTCTGAGCGATGTTGTGGAGGATGCAGCAGGCCACAACGATGTGGGAGACTGTCCCAGTGCTCTACTCGATGTCCCCTCCAGAGTAGTCCAGGCACCAGAACCTCATCTTCAGGATGCCGATACACTGTTCGTTCGCCCCCCTGATCGCTGCATGGGCATCATGGTAGCGGGTCTCCTCGGCAGTCTGTGGCCTCCAGATAGGCAGAATCAGCCACGACCGCAGCGGATAACCATTGTCGCCCAAGAGCCAACCTCCCAGCCTCGAAGGTGTTGGGAACCGTTGAATGTGGCAGGATGAAGGCATCGTGCACACTGCCCGGGTATCGGGCGCAGACGTGCATCTTATGGTCACACACCAGCTGCACGGTCATCGAGTGGAACCCCTTTCAGTTTGTGAAGACCAGCCCGTTGTGGGCTGATGCTCAGAGGGGGACATGCATCCCGTCGATCATTCCCAAGACCTGGGGCATTTGGCAATGGTGGTGGACCTCGCTGCCCTGGTATCATAGCAATGGGCTCAATCCACTGAAATTGATGTATTGTGCCAACCAAGTTTACAGGGCCTCTGTGATGGTGCGGATGCACCTATGCACCGAGATCTGAGAGATCACGTACAGGTCCTCTCTCTGCTCCTTGGAGGACCCCGTGGAGTAAACGTTCAGGGCGACCGTCACCTTGACGGCAATCAGGGGCGGGTGTCCTCCCCCATGCCCCCATGGTGCCAGGTGTGCCCTGATCCGGCAGATATGCACTAGGGTCTCCCTGCTCAGCCGGAGTCTTTGATGGTATGCACTGTACGGCAGCTCCTCGAATGTCGGGCACTGTCAGTACACATGGTCTTGATGCAGTTCCTCCTTTATGCCTCCTCCTCGTCCTATTCGGTGGCCGGCTCTCCAGCCTCACCAGTTGCCTCCTGTTCCTCAGGGCCAAACTCTGCTGCTGCAGGCTCCTCCCGAGCGGCTAGGATGAAGGCCACCATTCCTGGTTGAATTGCAAAGTCCATTGTCGGTATGGGGTGACAGGCAGACATATTAGCATGGTGCCTAACCAAGTTCAACAGGCTACATGGTGGCCCCGGCCAGCACTGCAGCCCTGCCTCCGCATGTCCCCCTCCCCGATCCCCACACCCACCTGCACCCTGCCCTCAGCACCGTACCCCTGGCCCCGTCAGTGCCTGGCACCCCAAGGGCCCCTTGCCCTGTCACCCATCCCTACCATCAGGGGTAATGGTGGGCTGGCCCTACCCATGTCAAACGTACGCTCTGCGGCACCCGTCCAGCGCCATCCTGTAGGGGCTACTGTGGGCATTGCCCTTGGGTGAGCCATAAGATGCCCCGCCGGTGGATCGCAACCAGTTGTTTGGGGAAGGGGGGGGGAGGGAGTTTGGAGTACATGGTGGTGGGATGGGAGCACCCATATGGCTGGTATCACTCTGCACGACCACAGGCCACAGTGGGCAGTCAGTGGGGTGCACAGCAAGGTGGTTGCCTTGCAGGCCTCAGAAAGGGTGAACCTCACCGTCAGTAATTCTTCCTGGCGGAGGCGGAGCATCACGGGAGCCCGGAGAATACCGGGTGAGGCCTGTTAATGATATGCCAATTGCATTTACTATACGTGCAGAGTGGAATGCGTTGACGCCGCTGTCGAGGCAGCGGAGCATGGCGTTTTGTCGAGTGCCTGGCGCTGGCCACAGTTTTCGGCGTGATTCTCCACCCAATCGCATTTCACGATTGCAGCGTCAATGGACGGAGAATCCCGCCCTTAGTTCTTTGTCGAGGTCCAACAATAGACTCAGCTCAACCAGTATCTGAGTGACTCACATCTTGATTATTACATAGAGAACCCGTACCTCAGGTTTACTTGAAACTGTGGCAGGCAGCACCTGGAACCTTTTCTTAATCAGGAAACCAAACATGACTCACTTGAAACGAACATAGATAAAATAATTAGAGTAGGACCACTCCCTTTTTCACTTGGTGACTCAGCTGTGCACTCGAGTTTAGATATGTGAGGGTTGGCCCTACTAGCAATCCCCAAGGAAATCACAACAGGCACTTTAGGGTGTCGTATATGTATAATAATTGTGAATAGTCAGTTCCTCTCCATATCTTTTTAACCTCCATGAGAAAGTATATACTTATGAATAAAATCTTCATCCAGCGTGTAAAGTAACTAGAACAACAAATGTCCAGGCATCAGTTAACATGTTCCTGTTAGAACCATGGGGCGATACAGTGTGGCAAAGAGACTATGTCATGTCTGTGCCAGCTCTTCAAAAGATCCAACCAATTAGTCCCTTCCCTCATAGTCCTGGAAATTCTTTCTCATCAAGATTTATCCAAATCGTTTTTGAAAGTTATTATTGAATCTGCTACTGCAAAGAGGGAAAGTCAGAGGGGGCCTGACTCTACCGAACCTACAATACTACCACTGGGCAGCAATGGCAGAAAAAATGAGGGGATGGGTACAAGAACCCGACACAAATTGGGTACAAATGGAGGAGGCATCCTGTAAAGGAACAACCCTCCATGTCCTGGCCACAGCAGCACTCCCATCCTCCTCGATGTGGAGATGCCGGCCTTGGACTGGGGTGAGCACAGTAAGAAGTCTTACAACACCAGGTTAAAGCCCAACAGGTTTGTTTCAAACACTAGCTATCGGAGCACAGCTCCTTCCTCAGGTGAATCTGAGGTGAATCAGATGAATCAGGTGAATTCACCTGAGGAAGGAGCAGTGCTCCGAAAGCTAGTGTTTGAAACAAACCTGTTGGGCTTTAACCTGGTGTTGTAAGACTTCTTACTGTGCCCATCCTCCTCAACAAGGTACACAATGAGCCCAGTGGTAGCGGCCACGCTGAGAACGTGGACACAGTTGAGACAGCACTTCAGGATAACCAAAATGTCCCTTATGGCCCCCATCTGCGACAATCACAGATTCCCCCCAGCCATGCTAGATACTACCTTCAAAAGGTGGAGGTGGGACGAGGGCACACTGACGGTCGGGGACTTCTACGTAGGGCACAGACTGGCGACACTGGACAAACTGACAAGGAAGTGGAAACTATCAAAAGGACAGGAATTGAGACACCTCCAAATAAAGAACTTCCTCCGCAAAGAGACAGTAGGGTACCCCAGGGCCCCAGAGAGCACGCTACTAGAGGGTGTTATTGAAAACATGGAAAGATGTGTAATTTGAAACATGGAAGTCTGGCAATATCTGGTCTGAGAGAAACATGAGAGGATACAAGGGAAGATCCCACAAAGGGTTAACAGCAGCTGCCAGGGATGGATTGTAAAATGCAGATATCCTTGATCAAGCAGGCTTAGCAAACAAGACAAACAGGATTTTGAATGAAGCCAAAAACAATGGCTCACACCTTCATTGAAAGTAACTATCTTAGTAAGCATCTGGAAAAGAATGGATGAGGTTCAGTTGAATTTGGTGATAATTCTAGATGTGAAAATTTGCTAATACCAGGTAAATTAAAGAAAACTGGAGACTATCAGTCTACGAGAAACATAATTCAAAGCCAAAATCAAAGTCAAAAATTATGAGCTGAGGACACAATTGGAAAATAAAACTATAGAAATGGCAGGAACCAAACCAAAAGTAACACCTCTTGAAGTAAAAGCATTTTGAACATCACAAAGGAAACAATGTAATCAGATCAATGAGATGAAGTCATGTCAAAATGAATACTTAGTTGGATTAGAAAGTTTAGATCAAAGATACTTTTTACAATCAAAGTTAAGCAAGAGTTACTTTACAATAAAGATAATATAAACCTAGAAACCAGGGCAGGAACTAACAGACCGAGAACCAGAACTCAGAGGGAGAGAGAGAGAGAAGCAGAGAAGGAACAAGAAGTTCAGAGTCAGATTACAGTCAGCTCGGGCATGGGAAAGAGACAGGGCAAAGCAGCCGAGCTAAAATAGCTAATACATCTAAGAAAGACTAGAATTTAAAGAGTAGGCAAACTCAGCTCAGAGTCAGCTGAGCGATAGCCAGCAGAGTCAGCTCTCATAGCTCGGTACATGGGAAAGATAGGACACAGCAACTGAGCTAACCAGCGTATACATCTAAAGAAGACCAGACTTTAAAGAAGATTGATTGTCAAGGTGTGCCTGAAGGTCCCTTCAACCAACCAGAAGGATGCAAAAGCAAGATCTTTTTACCTTCCTGTAAAGACAGTAATTGCAGCTTTTAAAAGAAAAAATATAATAATAAAATAACTTAATTTAACCTGAAATAGTGGTTATTCCAAAGTCTACTTTACATACTTAGCAATGCGGGACCCAGGACCGATGCTACAAAGTGGTAAGTAGATGAAATCTTCGGTGAAGGTATGGGTTATACTGGGGGATAACTTGAAAACATAGTTTGACCTGAATAGCACCCACTGAAGCCTGCATCGGAGTCAGGGAGTGAGAATCCCTGATCACCATTTAGAATGTCGGCCCTTTTTGGTATAGGGGGAATTCTAAGAATAATGGTGAGTTTTCAAAAACAAGGACCTGATAGGCACAAGCAACGAGAAGGGGGAGCTATGTGGGAAAATATACGGACAGCTACTGGACAGAGCCCGAACACCACTGGACGGGACCAGACAAAAATGGGAGGATGAACTGGGGACAGAGGTGGGATTTCATTCAAGAAGAAAAATAATACCAAAAATACTTTTTTGTAATATATTGTAGATTGTGCTCATGATATGAGAGTGTAATGACATAATAAACACTCATGCTTGGTGCCCATATTCTTTCCTGCTGCCAGCCAATATCTTGGAGTAAAAATAAGGGTGGGACTGATAAATGGGTGGGACTGATAAATGGTCAGGAAGGCAATCTTATAGCAGCAGACACACATAGCTGTAGTATTAAATGAATACTTTGTCTTGGCTAAACAAGAGGGTGCTAAAGGAGGAGGTAGTAGAGATGTTGGATTGGGTAAAAAATAGATAGAAGCTGTACTTAAATAGTCAGCACTCATCACCCAAACCTGATAGGACACATCTTAGGTGGCTGAGGGAGCTAAAGGTGGAGATAGCAGAGGCATTGGCCATGATCTTTCAAGTCTCCTTAGATTTGAGATGAGGAGAGAGATGGTTGTGTACAAAATCATAAAGGGTGTTGATAAGAATAAATTGTTTTGAATGGCAGAAGGATCAATGACCCCCAAAAGACACACTGAGTAAGTTGGCAAAATATCGAGGCAAGATGAGGATTTTTTTTTAAACGCAGTGGGTTGTTACGTTCTTTCTTGTTGCCTGATGTTTTCTTCTCTGGCATGTTTTGGTATGTATTGTCATGTGAGAGTACCTTTAAGACATGGATGTTTAAGCAATATACCTTTAAGAAAACAGTGATGTCAGAGAGTGGGTGGGGCTGAGCTCAGGTCAGCCATTTTGAAGTTTCAGTTTGAAAAAGCAGCTTGTGTGTGTCTGTGTGTTTCCAGAGAGCTGCAGTTTTGCAGCTTGAATAGAGCTTGGGAGTGTCTGTGTTTGCAGTGAGCTGGATTTGCTGTAATCTCTGCCATGAAAGACTATCTCTGGATCATTTGGGTGATTTAAACTCATAATAGTAAAGCCTTTAACCTGATGTGATTCTGTTTAAAGGTGTTAAGTCTCTTGGAATTTTGAAGGAACATTTTGAAGAATTATTTACTGTTGCAATATTTTCAGAGTTATCTTTGAAGTAAGGGGTGTTAAGAGATTCAATGTTTATTTAAGATGTTAAGTTGAGTTCATGGAATAAACAGTGTTTTGTGTTTAAAAACCCACGTGTCCATAATTGTAATCCCACACCTAGGGAACAAGCCGTGTGCTAGGAAAAGCAACAAATACATTAAAGGGGGAGATTGGTTGAACTCCATGATACATTTTGGGGTTCTGAAAATGCTTCGCCCATAACAGTATTTTATTCCAAATGTATATGAAAGGTTACAAAACATAAACAATTCGGGGAACAAACTTCCCAACACACAACTCTACAGCTTGTACAAATTTTCCCCATTTTCACCCCCTCCTCCCTCTCCCTCATGAACATCTCCCATCTTGCCTCAAAGCCCTCCGTTGACCCCTTAATTCATACTTAATCTTTTCCAAACGAAGAAAGTCATACAAGTCCCCAGCCAAGTCGCCACCCCCGTGCAACATTTCTGACCGCCACTGCAGCAGAATTCTTCGCCGGGCAATCAGAGAGGTGAAGGCCACAACATCGGCCTTCCTCCCCTCCATCAGCTCCGGCTTCACCGATATCCCAAATATTGCCACTACTGGGTCCGGCTCAACCGCCTCCCCACTATCCTTCTTCTCGTCGTGAACACTCCAATCCAAAATCTCCCCAACTTTTCGCAGCCCCAGAACATTTTATTTTTGTTAAAAATTTAGAGTACCGGAAATGGAGGAGGGTGGTTAGAGGGGGAGAGGAACACCGAGTGTCACTTTACGCAGATGACCTACTGCTGTATGTGGCAGATCCTGTGGAGGGGATGACAGAGGTTATGCAGATATTGAAGGAGTTTGGAGATTTTTCGGGATATAGGCTTAATATGGGGAAGAGAGAGCTTTTCGTGGTGCACCCCGGGGATCAGGGAAGAGGGATAGATGGCCTGCCGTTTAGGAGAGCGGAAAGGAGTTTCCGATATCTGGGGATTCAGGTAGCCAGGAACTGGGGAACTTTACACAAACTCAATCTGACACGGCTGGTGGAGCAGATGGAGGAGGATTTTAAGAGGTGGGATATGCTGCCGCTCTCACTGGCGGGCAGAGTGCAGGCGGTCAAGATGATGATCCTCCCAAGGTTTCTTTTTGTGTTTCAATGTCTCCCCATTTTGATCACTAAGGCCTTTTTTAAGAAAATAGATAGGAGTATGATGAGTTTCGTGTGGGCAGGGAAGACCCCGAGGGTAAGGAGGGGGTTCCTGCAGCGCAGCAGGGACAGAGGGGAACTGGCGTTGCCGAATCTGGAGGATTATTACTGGGCTGCCAATGTGGCGATGGTTCGCAAGTGGATGAGTGAGGGAGAGGGGGCGGCGTGGAAGAGGCTGGAGATGGCGTCCTGTAAAGGTGGTGACGGTCCGGGTCAAGCCAGGCTGGGGGTTAGCTATATTTGGGGTAGCGGAAGAGCCGGGAGTGCAGGAGGCGAAAGAGGCCGATATTCTGGCCTTTGCGTCTCTGGTAGCCCGCGAAGGCTCTTACTCATGTGGAAGGAAGCGAAATCCCCCGCCGTGGAGGCCTGGATAAACGATATGGCAGGGTTCATAAAACTGGAACGGATGAAGTTTGCGTTGAGAGGATCGGTTCAGGGGTTCTCCAGGCGGTGGCAACCGTTCCTTGACTATCTCGCGGAACGTTAAGGGAAAATAGATCGTCAGCAGCAGCAGCCCAGTGGGGGGGGGGGGGGGTACTTGTTAGTTATTGTGTTATTTTTTTATGTTGATTTGTAAGGTGGAAAAATTGTGTTTGAAAACTTTATTAAAAAATATTTTAAAAACTAAAAAAATTTAGAGTACCAAATTCATTTTCCCAATTAAGGTCCAATTTAGCCTGGCCAATCAACCTACCCTGTACATCTTTGTGTTGTGGGGGCAAAACCCACGCAAAAACGGGTGAATGTGCAAACTCCACACGGACAGTGACCCAGTGCCGGGATCGAACCTAGAACCTCGGCGTTGTGAGGCAGCAATGATAACCATTGCGCTACAGTGCTGCCCTAGCCCCAGAACATATGAACATGATTTGCTGGTCCCCACCCATACTTCTCATACACGTCTGTCACTCCCTGGAAGAACCCACTCATTCTTGCCCGCGTCATATGTACCTTGTGTACCACGCTGAACTCCATGAGGCTTATCCTTGCACACGAGAAGGTCGCATTTACCCTCTGTAGCGCCTCACTCCACACTCCCCAGTTTATCCCCCCCTCCCAGCTCCCCCTCTCACTTCTCCTTAATCTTCACCACCTGCTCACCTCCCTGCTCTCCCAGCCACTCGTAAATGTCTCCGATCCTGCCCTCCCCTTCCACATCTGGAAGCAGCAACAGGGTTTATCTAGCCAACCTGAGGAACTCTTTCCAAACCTTCCGCGTGAAGTCCCTTACCTGCAGGTACCTAAAATCAAGTGCAGCGTGTCCCATCTCTTTAGATCCTCCCGAAACTCCTCCACCAGCTTTGTTCAATTCCATTTGTATAGCATCGCCCATTCACTCGCTACCTGAATCCCCAGGTATCTAAACCTGTTTCTGGCCACCTTAAATGGCATCTCCCCTAGATTAGCTCGCCGATCCAACTCATTCACCAGGAACACTTCGCTTCTCCCTACATTTAATTTGTAACCCGAGAATGCCCCAAACTTCCCCAACAGGCCTATGATCCCCTCCATGCTCTCCAGACAGTCCGAAACATTCAATGGTAGTCGTCTGCGTATAACGACACCCGATGCTCCCTTCGCCCCTCGTAATCCCTCGCCACGCTACCGAATGTTAAGAGCCATTGCCAGAGACTCGTGATCCAGCACAAACAGCAGCAGTGACAGCGGAAACCCCTGATGCCATACTCGGTAAAATGCTGCCTTGATGTCAAGGGCAGTCACTCTCACCTCACCTCTGGCATGTTCCTCTCTTGTCCATGTTTGAACCAAGGCTGTAATGAGGTCAGGAGCTGAGTGACCCTGGCGGAACCCAAACTGAGCACCTGTGAGCAGGTTATTGCTGAGTAAGTGCCGCTTGATAGCACTGTTGATGACTTCTTCCATCACTTTGCTGAAGATGGAGAGTAGACTGTTAGGGTGGTAGGGTGGTAATTGGCGGGGTTGGATTTGTCCTGTTCCTTGTGTACAGGACACACCTGGGCAATTTTGCACAGGGAGATGCCGTGTTGTAGCTGTACAGGAACAGCTCAGTTAGGTGTGCAGCAAGTTCCGGAGCACAAGTCTTGTGTTCTATTGCTGGAACCCATAGTTCTGTTGCTCAGGACCCATAGCCGTTGCAGTATCCAGTGCCTTCAGCTGTTTCTTGATATCACATGGAGTGAATCATATTGGCTGAAGACTGACATCTGTGATGCTGGTGACCTCCGGAGGAGACCGAGATAGATCATCCACTCGGCACTTCTGGCTGAAGATTGTTCCGAATGCCTCAGCCTTGTCTGGGCAACTCCATCATTGAGGATGGGGATATTTGTGGAGCCTCCTCCTCCAGTGAGTTGTTTAATTGTCCACCACCATTCACCGCTGGATGTCGTAGGACTGCAGAGCTCAGATCTGATGCGTTTGTTGTGGATTTGCTTAGCTCTATCACTTGCTGCTTATGCTGTTTGGCACACAAGTAGTCCTCTGTTGTAGCTCACCAGGTTGACACCTCATTTTTTGGTATGCCTGGTGTTGCTCCTGGCATGCTCTCCTGCACTTTTCATTGAACCAGGATTGATCCCCTGGCTTGGTGGTAATGGTAGAGTGGGGGATGTGCTAGGCTATGAGGTTGCAGATTGTGTTTGAATACAATTATACTGCTGCTGATGCCCACAACGCCTCATGGATGCCCAGTCTTGAGTTGCTAGATCTGTTCGAAGTCTACCCCATTTAGCACAGTGGTAGTGCCACACAGCACGATGGAGGGTATCCTCAATGTGAAGACGGGACTTTGCCTCCACAAGGACTGTGCAGTGGTCACTTCTACCGATACTGTCATGGGCAGATACATCTGCAGCAGGCAGGTCGGTAAGGATGAGGTCAAGTATGTTTTTCCGTCTAGGTGGTTCCCTCACCACCTACTCCAATCCCAGTCTAATAGCTATGACCTTTAGGACCTGGCCAGCTCGGTCTGTGGTGGTGGTACTAACCAGCCACTCTTGGTCATCATCATCACCATCAGATTCATCAGCTGATGGATTTTTGCCTGAGATATGTTCCTTGGAGAACAGAAGCTAGGAATTCTGAGGCAAGTAACTCACCTTCCAACTCCCCAAAGCCTGTCGACCATCTACAAGGCACAAGTCAGAAATGTGATGGAATACTCTCCACCTTCAGCTCCAACAATACTAGAGAAGCTTGACAACATCCAGGACAAACCAACCTGCTTGATTGGCACCCCATCCACAACCATTCATTCCCTCTTCAATCAATGCACAGTGACAGCAGGGTGTACCATCTACAAAATGGGCTGCAGGTACTCACCAAGGCTCCGCAGACTGCACCTTCCAAAATCACGACCACTCCAAGCTAGGACAAGGGCAGCAGACACATGGGAACACTAGCACCTAGAAGTTCTCCTCCAAGCCACCCCCCATCCTGACTTGGAAGTATTTCGCCACTCCTTCACAGTCGCTGGGTCAAAATCCAGAAACCCCCTCCCTAACAGCACTGTGGGTGTACCTACACCACATGGACTGCAGCGGTTCAAGAAAGCAACTCACCACATTCTCAGAGGCAATTATGAATGGGTGATAAGTGCTGGCCTCGTCAGTAACGCCCACATCGCAAGGTTGAATAAATAATTCTGATTAAGGCGTTTGACAATGTAGATAAACATTATTTTCTCTGTTAGCAAAGTCCAAGAGGATATAATGTTCTCCCAGTGAGCCAGAGAAGACACAGCCAGAGTGCGCCAGCAAAGAGTGAGTTTGGGAATTTGAATCTAGGTGGGAATTGAATTGAATCAGTAAGGCAGCTCCTTTTAAATTTCAGGAGTTTAAATTAATTTATATTAAGCTACTATTGTGCAGTGTAGGTTAACAAGGGCTGCCCCACCCACTCACATAACTGGTTGGCAGTTAAGTGTCAGTCACTTTAAATTTACCTTGATCTAAAAGCAGGTGGGGGAGGGGAGTCAACTCAGGACAATTTAAAAAGAGCAACTTGTGACTCACTCCCAGTGAGTTCTCCCAGTGTGTTCTCCCAGTGAGCCAGAGAAGACACAGCCAGAGTGAGACAGCAAAGAGTGAGTTTGGGAATTTGAATCTAGGTGGGAATTCGAAGCTGGGTGGGGAGGAAGTGCTTTTTATCCCTGGTAAGTGACTGGTAAGTAGTGTTTCTGTTTTCTTTTTCTTTTCATTGGTATATTTATTTATTTTTTTCTTCGTTGTTTATTTATTTGTTCATTTATTTTTGGGGGAAATTGTAATTGTTGAAGTTAACCGAAGGTTTAAGACATGGCAGGAGATCTCAGACCCGTGTCATGCTCCTTGTGTGCGATGTGGGAGCTCAGGGACACGTCCACTGTCCCTGGCTCCTTCACGTGCAAGAGGTGTGTCCAGTTGCAGCTCCTGTTAGACCGCTTGACGGCTCTGGTGCTGCGGATGGACTCACTTTGGAGCATCCGCGATGCTGAGGACGTCGTGGATAGCACGTTTAGCGAGTTCGTCACACCGCAGGTGAAAGGTAGCGAGGGAGAGAGAAAATGGGTGACCAAAACACAGAGCAAGAGTAGGAAGGCAGTGCAGGTGTCCCCTGCGGTCATCTCCCTGCAAAACAGATATACCGCTTTGGATACTGTTGAGGGAGATGGCTCACCAGGGGAAGGCAGCAGCAGCCAGGTTCATGGCACCGTGGCTGGCTCTGCTGCGCAGTTGGGCAGGAAGAAGAATGGCAGGGCTATAGTGATAGGGGACTCAATCGTAAGGGGAATAGACAGGCGGTTCTGCGGACGCAATCGAGACTCCAGGATGGCATGTTGCCGCCCTGGTGCAAGGGTGAAGGATGTCTCGGAGCGGCTGCAGGACATTCTGGGGGGGGGGGGGGGGGGGGGTGAACAGCCAGCTGTCGTGGTGCACATAGGCATGAACGATATAGGTAAAAATCGGGACGAGGTCCTACAAGCTGAATTCAGGGAGTTAGGAGTTAAACTAAAAAGTAGGACCTCAAAGGTATAATCTCAGGATTGCTACCAGTGCCACGAGCTAGTCAGAGTAGGAATGCCAGGATAATAGGATGAAAGCGTGGCTCGAGAGATGGTGCAAGAGGGAGGGATTCAAATTCCTGGGACATTGGAACCAATTCTGGGGGAGGTGGGACCAGACAAACCGGACGGTCTGCACCTGGCCAGGACTGGAACCAATGTCCTGGGGGGGGGGGGGGGGGGGCTAGAGCTGTTGGGGAGAGTTTAAACTAATGTGGCAGGGGGGTGGGAACGGATGCAGGAAGTTGGAAGGTAGTAAAACAGGGACAGAAACAAAAGGCAGTAAGGGGGAAAGTGTAAGGCAGAGAAGCCATAGTTAAAATCAAAAAGGGCGACAGTACAAGGTACAGTGACTGAGGGGAGCTCAGTGAATAGGACCAGAAATACTAAAAGGAATAAAACGGGAAGTAAAAACATTAATGGTAAGCGGCGCGGCAGGTTGTTACATGAAGATATGGGTTCAACGATAAGTAAAATTAGGAGAAAAGTTAAGAGGAAATATAACTTAGGAGAGGTTACTGATTGAGGTGTTAAGATTCAGAACAGAGGTAAAAAAGCCATCATAAGTGTACTTTACCTGAATGCTCATAGTATTCGGAATAAGGTAAATGAGTTGATGGCGCAAATCATTGTGAATGACTACGATTTAGTGGCCATTACTGAAACATGGTTAAAGGATGGTCACGGCTGGGAGTTAAATATCCGAGGGTATCAAACTATTCGGAAGGACAGAGTGGATGGTAAGGGAGGTGGTGTAGCTCTGTTATTTAAGGATGACATCCGGGCAATAGTAAGGGATTACATCGGTGCTATGGAGGATAAGGTTGAATCCATTTGGGTGGAAATCAGGAATAGTAAGGCGAAAAAGTCACTGATAGGAGTAATCTATAGGCCACCAAATAGTAACATTATGGTGGGGCAGGCAATAAACAAAGAAATAACTGATGCATGTAGAAATGGTACAGCAGTTATCATAGGGGATTTTAATCTACATGTCGATTGGTTTAACCTGGTCGGTCAAAGCAGCCTTGAGGAGGAGTTTATAGAATGTATCCACGATAGTTTCCTAGAACAGTATGTAATGGAACCTACGAGGGAACAAGCGGTCCTAGATCTGGTCCTGTGTAATGAGACAGGATTGATTCAGGATCTCATAGTTAGGGATCCTCTCGGAAGGAGCGATCACAATATGGTGGAATTTAAAATACAGATGGAGGGTGAGAAGGTAAAATCAAACACTAGTGTTTTGTGCTTAAATAAAGGAGATTACAATGGGATGAGAGAAGAAATAGCTAAGGTAGACTGGGAGCAAAGACTTATGGTGAAACAGTTGAGGAACAGTGGAGAACCTTCCAAGCGATTTTTCACAGTGCTCAGCAAAGGTTTATCCCAACAAAAAGGAAGGATGGTAGAAAGAGGGAAAATTGACCGTGGATATCTCAGGAAATAAGGGAGAGTATCAAATTGAAGGAAAAAGCATACAATGTAGCAAAGATTAGTGGGAGACTAGAGGACTGGGAAATCTTTAGGGGGCAACAGAAAGTTACTAAAAAATCTATAAAGAGTAAGATAGATTGAGAGTAAACGTGCTCAGAATATAAAAACAGATAGTAAAAGTTTCTACAAATATATAAAACAAAAAAAAGAGTGGCTAAGGTAAATATTGGTCCTTTAGAGGATGAGAAGGGAGATTTAATAATGGGAGATGAAGAAATGGCTGAGGAACTGGACAGGTTTTTTGGGTCGGTCTTCACAGTGGAAGACACAAATAACATGCCAGTGACGGATGGAAATTAGGCTATGACAGGTGAGGACCTTGAGAGGATTGTTATCACTAAGGAGGTAGTGATGGGCAAGCTAATGGGGCTAAAGGTAGACAAGTCTCCTGGCCCTGATGGAATGCATCCCAGAGTGCTAAAAGAGATGGCAAGGGAAATTGCAAATGCACTAGTGATAATTTACCAAAATTCACTAGACTCTGGGGTGGTCCCGGCAGATTGGTAATTAGCAAACGTGACACCACTGTTTAAAAAAGGAGGTAGGCAGAAAACGGGTAATTATAGGCCAGTGAGCTTAACTTCGGTAGTAGGGAAGATGCTGGAATCTATCATCAAGGAAGAAATAGCAAGGCATCTGGATGGAAATTGTCCCATTGGGCAGACGCAGCATGGGTTCATAAAGGGCAAGTCGTGCCTAACTAATTTAGTGGAATTTTTTGAGGACATTACCAGTGCAATAGATAACGGGGAGCCAATGGATGTGGTATATCTCGATTTCCAGAAAGCCTTTGACAAGGTGCCACACAAAAGGTTGCTGCATAAGATAAAGATGCATGGCATTAAGGGGAAAGTAGTAACATGGATAGAGGATTGGTTAATTACTAGAAAGCAAAGAGTGGGGATTAAGGGGTGTTTCTCTGGTTGGCAATCAGTAGCTAGTGGTGTCCCTCAGGGATCAGTGTTGGGCCCACAACTATTCACAATTTACATAGATGACTTGGAGTTGGGGACCAAGGGCAATGTGTCCAAGTTTGCAGACGACGCTAAGATGAGTGGTAAAGCAAAAAGTGCAGAGGATACTGGAAGTCTGCAGAGGGATTTGGATAGGTTATGTGAATGGGCAAGGGTCTGGCAGATGGAATACAATGTTGACAAATGTGAGGTTATCCATTTTGGTAGGAATATCAGCAAAAGGGATTATTATTTAAATGATAAAATATTAAAACATGCTGCTGTGCAGAGAGACCTGGGTGTGCTAGTGCATGAGTCGCAAAAAGTTGGTTTACAGGTGCAACAGGTGATCAAGAAGGCAAATGGAATTTTGTCTTTCATTGCTAGAGGGATGGAGTTTAAGACTAGGGAGGTAATGCTGCAATTGTATAAGGTGTCAGTGAGGCTACACCTGGAGTATTGTGTTCAGTTTTGGTCTCCTTACTTGAGAAAGGACATACTGGCACTGGAGGGTGTGCAGAGGAGATTCACTAGGTTAATCCCAGAGCTGAAGGGGTTGGATTATGAGGAGAGGTTGTGTAGACTGGGACTGTACTCGTTGGAATTTAGAAGGATGAGGGGGGATCTTATAGAAACATATAAAATTATGAAGGGAATATATAGGATAGATGCGGGCAGGTTGTTTCCACTGGCGGGTGAAAGCAGAACTAGGGGGCATAGCCTCAAAATAAGGGGAAGTAGATTTAGGACTGAGTTTAGGAGGAACTTCTTCACCCAAAGGGTTGTGAATCTATGGAATTACTTGCCCAGTGAAGCAGTAGAGGCTCCTTCATTAAATGTTTTTAAGATAAAGATAGTTTTTTGAAGAATAAAGGGATTAAGGGTTATGGTGTTCAGGCCGGAAAGTGGAGCTGAGTCCACAAACGATCAGCCATGATGTCATTGAATGGTGAAGGCTCGAGGGGCCAGGTGGCCTACTCCTGCTCCTAGTTCTTATGTTGATATTAGTGCAGTTCAGAGGTGATGTCAGGAAACACCTCTTTTCACAAACCGTCAGGGGTAGCTAGAGCTCTCGCCCTCAATCAGTTATTGTGGTTGAGGGTCAATTGAATTTTTCAAAATGGAGTTTGGGACGTTTTTGTTCAACCAAGGCAACTGAATACAGTTAAGACACAGATTAGCCATGATCGAAGGTTGACAGGCTGAATGAATGACTCCTCTACCTAACCTGGGACTACCTAATGCTCACACTAGAGGCCATTGTTCATCAAATTGGTCAGGTGGAATGGTGCAGCACTTTATACGGCAGCTTCAACCAAGTTGGCTGGGCCCTTGTGGTGACCAGGCAAGTGTCTGATTAGACTAAAAAAATCCAGGGCCTGTCCGCTAAGCAGGCACTTCCTGCCAATTTTGGGTGGATTAGTAAGAGTAACATGCAGTGCTGGATCTGCTGGATTGTAACATTCAGGTTACAATCTGACCATTTCATCAGCTTTTAAAGGACCTTGCACTTCAAACATTTGGATCATTGGAATCTGGGAAAAAGCTTGCTTAATTTATATAGACATTTTTGACTTGGAAATCTCTCAATGCCTGCTTGAATTTGCTTCGGGTCCAATTCTGGTGCAGGCTACTCCGTAATATGGGAGCTAGCTTGGCCACTGCATCGTGGTTGGAGGAAGGCAACTCCCAGATGAGGCTGTTGGCAATCCAAGGATGATTGCCAGCATCATCATGTTGCTCATAGGTCCAGACTGCACAGCAGTGCAACATAAATTAAGACTGAGTTGGTGTGTGCCAAATAATTGTGCAAATTTTTGATATAGCTTCATACTGACAAAGCAAAGCAGCAAGAGGAAGTGACTGTGTGAATTAAAGTGTGAATGTAGTTGACTGGGTAATTGAAATGTATTCCAGACGTAACTGGTTAGTCGCAGAATGATAGTTGTGCCAGTTCTGAAGGCAGTAGCGGCTGTTGGTTGCACCTGTAACCATTAGCAGGAGCTGTAGTATGTATCATGTTGTCATTGGAGGAGGGGCATGTGTCGGGGGGGGGGGGGGGGGGAAGTATTAGGAGTTCTGGGACAAAAGTGTCACGTTGCAAGCCTTCAAATCAAACAGAAAGATTTTTCTTCTTAGTCAAATTGAAGAGCTTAGTGTGCTAGTCAGTCCTGGGTGCAATGAGGCATTGATATGTTGTGCAACCTCTTGACATGCCTGCTAATTGGTTTAATTAGTCATTCATCTATCAGATGGAAGGAGGGCATCTTTCCTGATGCATTCACAGCAATATTAATAAAAATACAGAGCCCTGGAAGTTGGACTACTGTTTACAAATTGTACTTCCCACAAACCACAACTGAAAAATCACCTCCCCTTTAATAGGGCAAGCTTATTTTAAGTGCATCATGTCCACCAGACTTACTACCTAAACAAGCTGTTCATCAGCACTGCGAATAGGTGGGCAGCTTGTCAATAGAATTTAAATGAAGTTCTACCATCAAAATGATTTGGGCCTCTGGCTGATGACATTGGATCGCATTCCTGATTGTGTTCCATGCCAGCTCTTTCCTCAAGCTAAACAAAACTAATCCCACTGCCACCCTCTGTTCCCATAGATGGAGCCATTAAAGATTTGCTCTGTGAACATCAAGGGCTAGATTTTCCTGACCCCGTAGGACCCGGATGCAGAAGTCCCACTCCATTTGCAAAAGATCCAATTTTTGTCAGCAGGGCAAGATGTGATTCACGCAGGAGGGAAACATGAACTCAGCACCGTGTTCAAACAGATGCCATTTTGGCTATTGCGCCGGCCCTAACCAGCTCTGTGCAAGTCACAAGTTTATGGAATAGGTGCAAATGCTCTTGAAAGGCTCCCAAGGTCTGTTTAAGTGTCATGATCGTATTTTTTTTAAATCATGAACGTGTTTTTTTTTTTAAACCCCGACAGACCAGCAACTCTCCATTTGGAACCTATGAAGGATGGTTTCCATTTTAATTCCAGTTATTTTAAACCCTGCATGTAATAAGGGCAACTTTCACAAGGTGCTATGCTTGACCTGAGAAAATGGGAAGCTTTAGTTTGTATCGTTACCTGTCAAGTGTGCCCATAGCCTACAACGGCCCAAATAAAACATTCTTCTGCACCCTGAAATTTTTGGTTGGTTTTTTAAAAAAAAATAAAACAGGATTTCATGCACAGAAAGCCACAGTCCACTAGCATTTTACATCACATTTATTAATACACAGGCACTGTAAGAAATATACTTTATCAAACATTTTATAACATGGATTTAAATCTGTCCAGTACACATTAATTTATTAGTGTAGTGCACATAAACAGCATTAAGTGTGCAAAATTGATACATTAAACATTTCTTCAGACTTGTCTGTACAAAACCATATACCTTTTTAAAAAAACGTTCAGGAGAAAAATCCTATTTACATCTAGAATGATAAGCAGAAGATAAACTAGTCCCTATGCACTAGTGAAAAGACCACAAAATACCTTTCAAGGTATTCTATATTGTTTGAGCAAAAAGGGAATTCTTCTGATACTGATTGAAGCTTCAGTTCGGTAATTGGTTACTAACCTAACACAGAAGGGATGATTCTGTGCTATCTTTTCAGCTGGGGACTACAAGTTGCAATCTCCGCTCCACAGTAGATTTTTGTTGCCTAATTCCCACCCTTTCAATTATCACAATTTCAAGATTACGGAGATATAGATGGAAAGGACATTACATTTGCAAGAAAATATTTATTTAGTAACATAACCATTAACCAAGGTTTGGTTGATAAAGCACAAGCGGTTCATGTCAAGGGGATCCTGTTGCTCATAATAGTTTAAACTGGATAACTTACTTTTTAGCATACACAAGAGGCAATTGCAACACAACTCGCTGCATTCACCGAGCGAGCAAATCGGCACACATAAACCTTTAGCTCCATTTTAAACTCCATTTCAAGCCAAGTTCAGGTCATCATAGTAAAGACAACATAACCCAGTCTCCAAAGACTTGTCTGTAAGCTACAATTTTTATTTTTCCTAATGTATTACATTCAACAGACTGAAGGAACACACAAGATTTCCCGACATGTACTTTGGATGAGAGGCTGGAAGTACGTGGGAGGAGGGGGAGCAGAGTGGGGCAATGCTCAGTGTCAGAAGTCCACATTAAAATAAGCTGGCTTTGAAATCAAAACAATCCATGAACTCAACTAAAGCTAACAAGATAACACGCAGCACTTGATGCTCAAATAACTGCAATGGAATGCTTTCTGATGTTGGGCATTCATTCAAACCAACCAGATGGAAATCAATCGGACATGCATCAAAACAGAAATTTGGAAACCATAGAGCAGAAAGTAGATAGCAGCATATTTCGAACAGTCAACATCTTATTGTACGCGTAAAATACATAACTGAGCAGAATCACAAAACACAGCTTTTACAAGATGGCAGGTTCAGGCCAACAGAATTTCAACTTACATTAGGTGAGCGTGGTGGACAGCTGTTGGTTTAAGTAAGTTATTTTCCTTTCGTCTTCTTGCTCCCCCTAACCAGTAGCCATGAAATCAAGTAAAACTGTCTGAAATATTGACAAGAGGGAAGGATTTTTTTTTTAATTCTACCTTTATGAAATGAAAATCGCTTATTGTCACAAGTAGGCTTCAATGAAGTTACTGTGAAAAGCCCCTAGTCGCCACATTCCGGCGCCTGTTCGGGGAGGCTGGTACAGGAATTGAACCGTGCTGCTGGCCTGCCTTGGTCTGCTTTAAAAGCCAGCTATTAGCCCAGTGTGCTAATCCACTTGCAGTGATGGTAAATTATTCCAACACTGACCTACGTAAGGGGTGTTTACTTAGCAGTGCAGAGTCAATTTCATCTACTAACTAACTGTAGTTGATGAATCCATGATGTGCCTTTCATAAAGGGAAGGCAGGTGAAAGACAACTCAACTGTGGCCCTTTAAACCTCCTGGGCCTAAGTTAGACTAAGGTGGCCTTTTTGTGCCAGAGTTCCAGACATTTAAAGAACTGAGGATCACACTTTCAAGTCTGATTTTCAGGGAGTGAACTATTAGTTTTCATTTTCAGGCTAATACAGGGAAGGACCCCCACCCTGTATGGGAAATTAGAATATCCATGTGTCGGGCTCTTACTTGATGAATGTGCAGCCACATAATTCTTCCATGGGGATATGTTACTACACAAGAGACCTCAAATTTCTCCAGTTACAAAGTTGCACATCCCTGTCAATGTACTACTAATCAGTGTGTGGCAATTACCTTAATAGAATTGCTAGTTAAACATGTGGTATCAATTGTACTATAGAGTGTGCATGAAATAGACTTTAGAGGAAGAGCATCTTGTATGTAAGAGCACTGAAGTGTGTTGCAATAAACCAGCTTGAACTTAAATACCAATCTGGAGTGATTCTTCCGCCACAGTCACTTATTGGGAGGAACGTCTCTTACCAATACGGTCCCCACCATTTATTGTGGGTGCGTTTGAAATAGGAGCAGCAGTAGGACATTTGACCCCTTAAGCGTACCAGTACCCTTCCCGTACCAGCCTCCCCGAACAGGCGCTGGAATGTGGCGACCAGGGGCTTTTCACAGTAACTTCATTTGAAGCCTACTTGTGACAATAAGCGATTTTCATTTCATTTTTTCCCCCCATTTTCTAAGCCTGCTTCTCCATTCAACTAGATCCTGGCTAATCTTCTAACTCAATGCCACATTCTCTCAATTGATTTCTGTTTTGAACATACTCATAAATGACTGAGCCCCTGGGAAAGATATTTCCAAAGATTTATCATCATTAGTAACAAAATGTCTCCACATCTCAGTTCTAAATTTCCTATCCCTTATTCTGAAACTGTGCTCAGGTTCAGAACTGCCCAGCCAGGTAAAACAGCTTTCCTGAATCTACTCTGTCAAGCCCCTTTTAATAAGATCACTTCTCATTCTTCTGAACTCTAGATCATACATGCCCAAGTCTCCTTAATCTTTCCTCATATGATAGTCCCGCCATTCTATGAATCGGTCTAGTGAATCTTCAATGCACTCCCTATATGGCAAGTATATCCTTTCTTCGGCAAGGACAATACTTTTTAAAAAATAAATTTAGAGTACCCAATTCATTTTTTCCAATTAAGGGGCAATTTCATGTGGCCAATCCACCTACCTTGCACATCTTTGAGTTGTGGGGGCGAAACCCACGCACAACACTGGAAGAATGTGCAAACTCCACACCGACAGTGACCCAGAGTCGGGATGGATTCTGGGACCGCGGCGCCGTGAGACAGCAGTGCTAACCACCGTGCTGCCCTCAGGAGGCCAATGCTGTACACAATACTGCCGGTGATTTCTCCACTACATAAAATGTATGATAAAATGATAAATGCTCTGGTGACTGACAAAATCTATTTTTGCTTGGAATGAGTATCTACAGATAAAATGATGGATCTCAAGACACACCAAGTGGAGAATTTTGATTTTTCAAGCACAGTGGCAAAGTGGTTGGTTGGCACTGCTGCTCACGGGGTCAGGGACCCGGGTTCGATTCCAACCTAGTCGGCGTGGAGTTTGCACGTTCTCCCCGTATCCACGTGGGTTTCCTCCCACAGTCCAAAGATGTGCAGGCTTGGCCATGTTAAATTGCCCCTTAGTGTCCAAAGATGTGCAGATTAGGTGGGGTTACGGGAGTAAGACAGGTGAGTGGCCCTAGATAGGGTGCTCTTTTGGTGGGTTGATGCAGACTAACGGGCCAAATGACCTCCTTCTGCACTGTAGCGATTCTGTCCGAGGTTTATTCGCAGCATTGGCAATGTGACAGGCCTGAAAGAAAGGAATTGCATTCCTAGATGATTTTTCACCATGTTTTGTTCTCTTCAACAATTTGTTTCCACTTATGCATGTCAGTTCACACTGTTTCAAAGTTGTTTTTAAGTAGTTTTTGTATCGTTTTTGTTAACCATAAAACCATTTCCCAGTTGACAATGCACCATAAAAAGATCTTCAGGATTTGCTCATCAGACAGCACATGACAAGAGCATTCAAGCTTGGTATGGTAGCTCTTTTTAAAACCTTTGGTGTCGGGGATCTTGTCTCATCACATTTGTCTCATGCAGCTGGAATTAAAGTGTTTCCATTTCTTAATGTAGAGTGTATTCATTTACCAAAGTTTCACAGGCACAAGGTAGAGTTGACAGACCAGCTGCCCAGAAGACATGGAGCTTGGTCTGCAGGCTGATCTTCTTGTCCCAGAGGCACTCATGGAGTTTGTCAAAAGCTAAACTGGCTTTGGAAACTCTACAGAATGTTTCGGTATCAATACGGACTTCTTTCGGCAGATTGCTACCCACGGAGGTAAATCTAGCCACACCCAGAATCATATGACCACCATATGATGGAGTCTAATCCTCGCCAGAGGATGGTTGGAAGAATGCCACCGTCCTTTTACAGCTCCTAGCTATGCCAAATTGCAGGTGGCCTGGCGTGAGGAGGTTCATGATTGTTTGCAAATCAGTCTGCCGGGTTGCGGAGGAGAAATCAGCCACCTCTACAAATTAATAAAAACTCTTCCGGCATCTCTAAGGTTTTAGTCTCCTAAGGTTGAAAAGCTGTCCATTAGCCTCAAATCAGTTTATTGAATGCCACAAGAAGCATAGCTGCAAACAAGATGCTGCAAGGACACATCCTAGCATGACCCCATTTGTAATAGGGAAGTAGGTAGAATTTGCCCCATCTTCCTTCCTTCAAGCAATGTTTGACCATTTCCATTAATTTTGTTTAGACACCCAAACTTGGAGAGAATTTTCCAGGGACCATCTCTATTGATGGTGTTATTTACCTGACAAAGGCATTCAAAAACATCGTAAGAGGGTTACGTTTTGCTCTCCACCTTTGTTTACAGCTATCTAGTTGTTACGATCATATCAGTCCTTACCACAGTGATGCTCTGGTAGGATTTTCTTTAGCAATGCACAATACAGGGCAAAAACAAGATGCTTGAAGACCCAATTTTGGCTGAAGTCGGCAGAATCCTTTAAATGGCTATGTACACACTGAATTGTCCGAGACAGTTGATGTGTTTAATGCATTACAAGTGCACTGCCAGTAGAAAAGACAGTTGCCCATGATTTAAGCATGGACGCTTTAAGAAATGGGACATCATCATTTGATTTGGGAAGACTATACAACACACAGCTTGATGATGTTCATGCTGCTGCTCTTTGAGCCTGTTCCCAGGTGCTGAATAAAGGATCCGTCATCTAGCACAGTAGGAAACTACTGCTGCCACACAAAACCACCAGACAAGTCAGTGTTTGGTTCTCGAGTTAAGCTAAGAAATAATAATGTACAAGAATGTTCTTCAGGCTTTCTGAAGATGGTCACTATTCAACGGCTCCTGCTGGAAACATACCAGAGTACTACCTAACATGCCCAAAGTTTATTCAAGAATGTTTAAAATTGTTTGGGAGGGGAGGAGAAAATTGACAAATTTTTAAAAAGATGAATTTAAAAACTCCACAATCAAAAGAGACATATCGAACGAGTTGGTCATTTAGCAGTGCAAGGCAACAAATGCTGGCCTAGCCAGCGACACCCATGTCCTATAAACACATTTTTTAAAAATACCTCCAACCTGGTCCACACCATTCAACGAGATTAAGGCAAATCTGCAATACCCATCTGTGCCATATCCCTTAAAAAATCTATCAACCTCTACTCAAGCATCAATTGCCATTTAAGGATGAGTTCCAAACTCATACCACCAATTATGTGAAGAAGCATTTCCTAACTTCACTCCTGAAAGATCTGGGTCGCATTATTTTCCAGTTTCATACTACTGTACTATGCCAGCAGGAAAACTTGTTTTATCTATCAAACCTATTCCTTTTAATAGCTTAAAACCTAGACCGAAATCACAGCAACCCTTCAAATTCCTGACAATGTATGCCTAGTTTGTGGAATATCGCTTCATAATTTTACCCTTGGAGTCCAGGTATCATTCTGGTAAACTTGATTCCACTTCATCCAATGCCAATATATAATTCCCAAGAGTACCCAGAAATTCTCAGTGCTGCAGGTGTGGTCTAATCAGGGTTTTGTATAGATGAAGCATGACTCCTATCCCATTGTATGTAATTCTCTAGATGTAAAGGCTCGCATTCCATTCGCACAGTGGCAACAGTGTGCACAATCTTCAAGATCCAATGCAGCAACTCACCAAGGTTCTTTCAACAGCAATTTCCAAACTTGCGACTGATACCTCCGAGAAGGGAAACGGCAACAGATAGATGGGAACACCACCACCTGCAAGTTCCCCTCCAAGCCACATTCCATCCTGACTTGGAACTATATCACTGTTCCTTCACTGCCGCTGGATCAAAATCTTGGAATTCCCTCCCTAATGGCACTATAGGTGTACCTACACCACATGGACTGCAGCAGTTCAAGAAGGCAGCTTGCCCATCATCTCAAGGGAAATTAGGGATGGGCAATAAACACTGGCCAACAAATAAAAAAAGACTTTTGGATTATTTTCTGCACCTATTCGCAGCATTTTAATGATCTATGTACCTTGACATCCAAAGTCCTTTTGGACCTCCACTGTCTCTAGGTTTTGATAAAGTGTGAGGTCTGAGTACTCAGTAATACAGAACCAAAAGACAACAAGAATGGCCACTCAATTCTTAGAAATTTGGGATTTAGTTTCGGAAAAAAGTCCCAGTCCATCCAGCCTCTCCTTATAACTCAAACCATCAAGTCCTGGGAGCATCCCAGTAAATCTTTTCTGCACTCTTTCTAGTTTAATTATATCAGTTCTATAATAGGGTGACCAGAAACGTACACAGTATTCCAAGTGTGGCCTTCAACAAGACGTCCCAACTCCTGTATTCAATGTTCTGACCAATGAAACCAAGCATGCCGATTGCCTTCTTCACCACCCTGTCCACCTGTGACTCCACGTTCAAGGAGCTACGAACCTGTATTCCTAGATCTCTTTGTTCTATAACTCTCCCAACACCCTACCATTAACTGAGTAGGTCCTGCCCCGATTTGATCTACCAAAATGCATCACCTCACATTTATCTAAATTAAACTCCCACCTGCCATTCATCGTGCCTTGTCAAAGGCCTTACTAAAGACAATGTAGATAACGTCGACTGCACGGCCCTCATCTACCTTCTTGGGTACCCTTTCAAAAGGTGAATTGCACATTCTGAATTCTCCCTCCGTATACCTGAACAGGCACCGTAGTGTGGCGACTAGGGGATTTTCAGAATAACTTCATTGAAGTGTTAATGTAAGCCTACTTGTGACACTAATAAAGATTATATTATTAGTTTGGTCTTAACACTTGCACGAATTAGAATTCAAGATGGGGAGATGAAATTCCAGGCTGGGACTGTAACATGATTTGTGGGCAGAATGATTAAGAGAGAAAGGTAAAAAGTGAGATCTGGGATAACAAAAGGCGGAAGAAATATAAACCTATTTGAAACACACGAGCTGGACCTCGAAATATAGGATTTAAACAAACGATTACAGGAATCTAAAGTAAAAAAAGTGATAATCTGAGATATTGACAGACCTGCTGGCTATTTGTCAGACTATACACGGTCTGATATTGATGGACTCCCTGGATTATTTGCTCCTATTTTATTCACAATTCCAAAGGATTCATCCTGTTTATGGCAGATTATGTTCCTTTAATAGAAACAAATATTAAGAGGCACCTTACTATGATACAATGAGGAAATAAAGTCAAAAAGTAGTAAGAATGAAAAGCTTTTTGGAAAAAGCTCAATAAATGTTCGATTGGGAACAGAATTGTAGATGGCACACACGAGTATAGGTTCCTATATTTATTTAACACGTGGATAATCAGAGCCAAGCAATAGTGGCGAGATGGAGTTCTTTAAGCCCAATTTCAAGTTTAGTCAGCGGGCACTCTCAACAAAGCGAGTCATTGTTTGGACTGCACCATAGCTGCAGCCTGGATGGTCTTGGCAACATCACTAATGTCGGGTTGCTGCACAGAAGCCTTGGCCAGTCTGGAGATGGTTGAGAAGGGCCCACGGTCACCACAGGAGATCAAAGCCAGATTGACAAGCAGTGGGGTTGTGGATCTTTTCTCCTGCCATGGGTCCTCAGTTGTTACTCCTCGACGTGGTGCGTTTAGCCATATGGAGTGGCGAGGGGGAAGGTGTACGGTTAGTGGGTTGAGGAGATCATTAGAAGAAAGGTAGGCTTGGGTTGGAGTAGACTTTCTCCAGTAGTCTTGCCTTTTTCAATTATTCTCCTGTTGTGTGGGGTGAGAAATGTTGTTCAGGACTAGGAGTCATGTTGGTCGAAGAGTACCTGTGGTGATGCACATTGTTAAGTTGCACATCGATATGTTTGGTGTGGGCAAATTGTACCATATAGGTGTTCAGTATTCTGCAGTTGAATATGTGGTGACAAGCACAGAAATCCTTACGGTCTTGGCCTGTGATCCTCATGAGGTACTGGCCAGCACGGAGATGGTTGTTGCGGGTTTTCGTTTTTTCTGTAGTCTTGATAGAGATGCTGTCTGTACGCATGGGTTCTATCAAGAGTAATGGATAAACAGGGTGGGGACCAGGAAGTGGATTACTGTGCACTGAGCTAACCTGCAGAAATCCAGATAATAATCACATTTCAATCTGGCAGAAAGCAAAGTTCCAGGCTGTTTGGGATCACGGATGATAGCACGGTCATGCTGCAAAGTAGAGTTTTTGCAAGTTTTCAATGCTGATGGACCATGAAATTTGATAAAATTGGTTTTCTTTTCATTCTTGGGATGTGGGCTTCGCTGGCTGGGCCAGCATTTTTTGCCCATCCTTAATATCTCTTGAACGGAGTGGCTTGCTAAGGCATCTCAGTGAGTGGCAGTTAAGAGTCAACCGCAAACCTATGTGGGTCTGAAGTCACATGTAGGGCAGATCAGGTAAGGAGGGCAGATATCCTTGTCTGAAGGACATTAGTGAACCAGGTGGGGTTTTTTTCAAAACGACAATCGGCCATGGTTTCATGGTCAATATTTGACTTTTAATTCCTGATTTTTTTTACTGAATGAACATTTCACCATCTGCCATGGTGGGATTCGAACCTGGGACTCCAGAGCATTACCCTGGGTCTCTGGATTACTAGTCCAGTAACAATTCCACTATGCCACCGCCTCCTCTAAACACACTCACTAACTCATACATCACACAATGTGCGCTAACAACAGCAAATATGGCATCCACTCAAAAGCAGCAACCTCAATTGAAAGGACACCACATTTAATAGCCAGTAACGTTCTAGCTAACATAGTGCCTACCTTCTTCCCAAAACCTCAACAATTCTCCACTGAATCATCATTGTACTTCATTGCAGAAGGGCAATCAACGAGAGCTGAAGGTTAATTAAAGTACTTTGAGGAAGGAGGTGTTTACAGAAATTGGCTGCTTCTTAACCTAATGAAGTACTGCCTATTTACTTACATACTGTGAGGTTACATCAAAAAGAAAAAAAATGTAAGGTCACTTTTAGGCTATTGGTTTGTAAATAACTTTGCTTACTCAAGGGCCGGAAAGCGTTACAATGCTAAACTCATTAAGCCCAAGCTAAAGAACACACTGCCTAGATTGTTGTTGCTCATTGCAATGGTTTGCACACTTGTTAGTGAACGGTTAGCTGCCATTTAGCTGCAGGTCAGCTTGGATCTTTGGTTTAAAGTGTCATTGTCGAAAATTGAGATGTCACTGGGGAAAAAGGTATCACTGGCCTCTTCTGCCAGTTCCAACAAGGTTGGTAACATATCTGTCTCATCTTCCCCCTTCACATCCTCCTTTGTTACAGGCAGATTGTTGCAATCCCTCCTTTCAACTTCACCTAAAAAGAGAAAGCAAAAGAATAGTTCATAGAAACATGTATTGATGATGTCTACTTAACCAGATATACACAACATATTTATTACACTGCCAACTCCTGAGAAACAAACAAATGATGCTAGTGGGCCCAAGCACTTCCCAATGTTCCAGCCCAAACCCAGCTGGGCTTTTCCTATTTACTCAGTTTAGAATACTGCAATTCCAATAAAATAATTCTTTGTAGTGGGGTACTGCAAACAGGCTAACAGGACCTACAAGCCCGGATCAGAAACTGCCAAATGAGGCCCTGGTTTGAATTGATGCTGGCCATCTGCCAGAGCACTCAAGTCAATACAAACTCATTATTGCTATTTTGGACTTTTGTGATTACCCACTCACGTTTACTCAAAATAACAAGACCATGCCATGAATTATGTTACGGACTTCCAGACACAGGTGATTAACTTTGTAGCAGGACAAACAAAGAGGTCGGCAGACTCCATAATGGGCTGATAGCTGGTCAGAAAAGAGTGTGTTTAGGAGGACAATGGATTTTGACTGAATAGCCCTGGCTGGACAGGAGTATCATGTTTATTCCCATTAGCGAGTTTAAATCTGAATGGGACAATAGAACCTAGGCCAGGTATGGGCATATACCCATGACTCAGTGCTAGCAGAATGGTATAAAAGAACATCGGAACAGATCTTCAGTGATAACCTGGAAGTCCCCCAGGCACAACCATCACAAGAAGGGACCCTGGGTTTTGAAGCCCAGAGAAAATATCCACATTGAATGATCGTAGCCTGGCCCGTCTCCTTCACTAAGTGTGGGTAATACCTAGAGCTCAGCTGTGAGTCCCAGTCATATTTTGTGTGAGTGAGAGAATTGTGAATAAAATTGGATTAAACCGTGAACCTGTGTTTTGTCCTTTGTTCATCTCGCAAATAATGGCTCCTGGGTGAAATGTATTAGTAATAAACTGGTCAAAGTCTCTGATAATTTACAGACAACACTATATTTTGTTAGAATATTTAGTCAGAGATTTACTGCAAAATAACCAAGAGCAGCTGACCTTGTTCAGTCTGTAATCCCGTGTAATCTCGTTCCTCTTGAGGAATTCTGCATTTTTGTCCATTTGCCTTCTGGAAGAACAAATCTAGTGAACGGTTACAACCCAAAATCTTCTGATGAGAAACGGTATGCAGCAAATAATCAATTCCAAAACTCTGATCAACAGCAAGCTCAACGCTGTAGAACGGTTTCTCCCCACGGATCCTGGAGGCACTGACTTGCTGAATGCCAGCTCTCCAGTAAGTGGTTTACAGTTAAATATGACACCAGGCAGTGAGTGCCGAGAGACTTTGATACATCAAATGATTCATTCAGTTTCCACCCAACAACTCACCCCCAGTAGATTACAATCAGGAATTAAGGCCATTATTTCCACCCCTAATCCAGGAATGCCTAGGCCAATTGCAGCAGTTCTTTAGCTCAGAAAAAAAAAATGTACCGACCAGAGCTTTTGAGTCCACAGGTTTTTAATTGGCACTTTCCATCTGGAATTACCACTTTCAGATGACATGCTTTTAAAGAAGTACAACACCCTATAATGCTCCTCACTGGTAATACCATCAGGAGGCAAAATGCAACAGGAAGGAGAATGGAGAATAACATTTCTCAAGAAGGGCAAGGGGTGTTCAAATTGGACAGCCCCGAAAACAGGCACAGGGACTCAATTAACCTGTACCCTTTGATTGTGCGGCACACACAGAATGCCAATTTAATGCTGCCTATGCATTTCCAAAATGTGTGAGTGTAGTCAGCACTCCCTATGCATCAGAAGGGTGGCCAACCCTGTGATGCCCAACATTACATAAGGTCAGCCTGTACCACTTAAGGGAGAGATGTATTGTGGCTGCTGGTTGGGCCAAGATCATTCTGAATATTGTGCTGTGGAAAATGTAACAGTGGCTGACCATGAGAGTGGATTCCCAAGGTTTTTGAGCGCTGCATTGGAGGTGTTAGTGAAAGTGGGAGATCATAGAATTTACAGTGCAGAAGGAGGCCATTCGGCCCATCGAGTCTGCACCGGCTCTTGGAAAGAGCACCCTATCCAAGGTCAACACCTCCACCCTATCCCCATAACCCAGTAATCCCATCCAACACTAAGGGTAATTTTGGACAATAAGGGCAATTTATCATGGCCAATCCACCTAACCTGCACATCTTTGGACTGTGGGAGGAAACCAGAGCACCCGGAGGAAACCCACGCACACACTGGGAGGACGTGCAGACTCCGCACAGACAGCGACCCAAGCCGGAATCGAACCTGGGACCCTGGAGCTATGAAACAATTGTGCTATCCACAATGCTACCGTGATGCCCTAATGTCCTCTATCCACAGAGGAGCTGGAGGCCCTCCAGACCACATGCTCAGATGGCAGTGGGAACTAGTAGTGGTGGAAGGTCAATGCTAGCAGTGCAACTTTGAAGACCTGAGCGCAATTCAGGAAGAAGTTTAATAATCTCTCAAGCTGTCGAGGTCAGGAGTGCATCTTCAAATCATGCCCTACCAACTGCACCACTGGGGTGGGAAGGAGTTTTATGCCATTTAACAGATTAAAGATTTAAGATTAAGCGAGGGCCTAGGCTGAAGTGGGATCTTCAACAGAAGCGCTGATGTCAAAATCACTATACTCACGTAATGATTGCATGCTCTGCATGCTGCTTGCTGCGAAATATATACAAACCCCTTTATAAATAGGTCTTTACAAATATAACTTGCAACCCACCTTCCAGTAGAAATACGCACATGTGCTGCACACACCATTTTGGTAGTTTATAAGGTCCCATGGCACCCACAACTGGCCTAATTTCACCCCAAGGTGTCTCTCAAACTAGGAATCAGTCACTCAAAAGAAAAACGAGATGATGTTCATGCAACAGAAATGCACAAGGACGTAACTATTCAGAGATACTCTGTGAATACACAGCAAACCTGGTCATCATGGAGTTCTGATAAAAGGTCACTGACCTAAACCTCAACTGTTTCTCTCTCCACAGATGGAAATTAACCTGCCGAGTATTTCCAAGATTTTCAGTTTTTATTTCTGGTGTTCATTTTCCCCAATGTCCCTGCTCTGGGGCTGGTTTAGCACAGGGCTAAAGAGCTGACTTTTAAAGCAGTCCAGCAGCACGGTTCAATTCACATACCAGCCTCCCCGAACAGGCGCCGGAATGTGGCGACGAGGAGATTTTCACAGTAACTTCATTTGAAGCCTACTTGTGACAATAAGCGATTTTCATTTCATTTCATTAACTGCCAATAACAATCTGCTTCCTCCCATCTCTCTGAAACCAGTTGGCAGAAATGCTAGCTGCTTAAAATATCATTTGCCATGGTCCAAGTACCTTGCTGGTGTCCAGTCCTACTTCAGGATATGACGTTACTAATCCTTCAGTTGAGGGGTTGAAGAGCTAGGAGAAAAAAAAGTAATCAGAGGTGTATCTGATTTATTAAAGACATAGTCAGCTCTCACTAATGCCTCCTGTGCTCGTCTCAAATGTGAAAGACCGCATAACTAGATTGCGGCAGTCTTGTGCATTCTGCAGGCTATCCTGAACTGAATGTGGCTACTTGATTAGTCCAGATCAGGTTATCTAAGATGCGGTTACATCTGGGGCAGGATTCCCTGATCCCCCAGCCACATGTTTCTCGGCAGCGTGCTGTTCACTGGCGACAGGATTCTCTACTCCCGCCGCTTGCCAATGGGATTTCCAATTGAAGCCACCCCACGCCGCCGGGAAACCCACGAGCAGGAGTGCTTGGTCGGCGAGAACAGAATCCCAACGGCTAGAAAACTCCAGCTATGAGCACAAAAATGACAAGATAATTTTGCAGAGAAGTTAGGCTCTTTTTTTCCATGAAATGAGGCAAAAAAAGAGTGCAATGATTCCTCAAATTCCCAGTGATGAAAGTTGCTTTATGCAACAAATTGGAAGGTTTGCTGAACTTTTAAAATACTCATGTGGCCTGAAATTATCAATCAACCCAACCCCATCAAGATTTTCCTTTAACTTGGTGAATGACCAGAGAATTGTTAAATTATCAGTAACATTTTGACTCTCACAGGTGGTGGCATTGGTTTTAATTCATAGTCTCTTTACTAAGTGAATGTGGAACCAACAAAAGCTATTCGGCTAAGCATGGCTGTGTTGCCGTTCTGAGGAAAGGTCATCAACCTGAACTGTGAACTCAATTCCTCTTTCCACAGATGCTGCTGGATTGGGGTGCTTCCAACATTTTCTGTTTTTATTCCTGTGCTTTTTTAATTTTTGTAACTTACCTCATGTTACTCCACAGAAAAACATAGCAGCCGCCGACCGAGGAAGCGAGGCGGTCTGCAGATTAGACTGAAGCAACGCGGTTTCAAGACCCCTCTCGCCAGCATACTCCTGGCAAACGTCCAAGCGATCGAAAACAAGCTGGATGAACTTAACGCCAGACTTACCGCTCAGAGGGAAGTAAGAGACTGCTGTGTGCTCTGTTTCACAGAGACATGGCTCACCCCTGCCTCACCAGACTGTGCCATACAACCTGAAGGCTTCTCAATTCAGCGGGCGGACCGCACGGCATCATCAGGCAAAGCGAAGGGTGGAGGGGTGTGCCTCCTCATCAACTCTTCCTGGTGCTTGGATGTGGCGACCCACTGCTCCTAGACCTGGAATACCTGACCGTGAAGTGCCGCCCATATTATCTTCCACGTGAGTTCACTTCAGCCATTATCACAGCAGTCTACATCCCACCCCAGGCAGTAGTGAGGAAGGCGCTGGACGAACTATACACAGTAATAAACAACGACGAAACAGAACACCCGGAGGCCTTGTTCATCGTGGCCTGAGACTTCAACAAGGCCAACCTCAAGAGTGTACTGCCAAAATTCCACTAGCACATCTCCTGTCCCACCAAGGGTGACAACACTCTTGACCACTGCTACTCAAAAATCAAGGGCGCCTACCGTTCCATCCCCCGACCGCACTTTGGGAAATCAGACCATAAGACGGTGCTCCTTCTCCCGGCATACAAGCAGAAACTCAAGCGGGAGAATCCAGCGAAGAAGGTTGTGCAGTGCTGGTCCGAGGAGACAGAAGAGCTCTTACGTCACTGCTTAGAGACAGCGGACTGGTCCATATTTAAGAACTCAGCGACCAACTTAAATGAGTATGCCACCACCGTCACAGACTTCATCAGCAAATGTGTGGACGACTTTGTGCCAAAGAAAGCAGTACGTGCGTTCCCCAACCGGAAACCATGGCTCAATCGCGAGATTGACTCCCTACTGAAGGACAGATCTGAGGCGTTCAAGGCAGACGACCCTGACCTATACAAGAAATCCAGGTACGACCTCCGCAAAGCCATCCGGAATGCCAAGAGAGAATATCAAACCAAGCTAGAGCCACAGACAGACTCTCGGCGGTTGTGGCAAGGACTAAACAACATAACGGGCTACAAAGCGAAGCTGAACAGTATCTCTGGCAGCAGCGCACCCCTCCCCGATGAACTCAATGCATTCTATGCTCGGTTTGAGCAGGTAACCAACAATCCGCTGGCGAGTGCCCCAGCAGCCCATAATTCACCCATACCCACCATCACAGCTTCCAAAGTCAGATTGGCCTTCCTGAAAGTGAACCCTCGGAAGGCGACGGGCCCAGACGGGATCCCTGGTCATGCACTCAGAGCCTGCGCGGACCAGCTGGCAGAGGTATTCACGGACATCTTTAACCTGTCCCTATTCCACTCCGAGGTCCCCACCTGCTTCAAGAAGACCACCATCATACCGGTACCAAAGAAGAACCAGGCAACGTGCCTCAATGACTACTGACCTTTGGCCCTGACTTCAGTCGTAATGAAGTGCTTCGAGAGGTTGATCATGAAGCGCATCACCTCCATACTCCCAGAACGCCTTGATCCACTGCAATTCGCATACCGCTGCAACCGGTCCACATCAGACACCATTTCCCTGGCCCTACACTCATCCCGAGAGCATCTCGAAAACAAGGACTCCTACATTAGACTCCTATTTACTGACTACAGCTCCGCCTTCAACACCATAATCCCAGCCAAGCTCATATCAAAGCTCCAAAACCTAGGACTTGGCTCCCCACTCTGCAACTGGATCCTCGATTTTCTGACCAACAGACCACAATCAGTAAGAATGAACAACATCTCCTCCACAATAGTTCTCAACACCGGCCCCCCAGCAAGGCTGCGTACTTTGCCCCCTACTCTACTCTCTGTACACACACGACTGCGTGGCAAAACTTGGTTCCAACTACATCTACAAATTTGCTGACGATACGACCATAGTGGGCCGGATCTCGAATAACGATGAGTCCGAATACAGGAGGGAGATAGTGAACCTAGTGGAGTGATGTAGCGACAACAATCTCTCCCTCAATGCCAGCAAAACTAAAGAGCTGGTAATTGACTTCAGGAAGCAAAGTACTGTACACACCCCTGTCAGCATCAATGGGGCCGAGGTGGAGATGGTTAGCAGTTTCAAATTCCTAGGGGTGCACATCTCCAAAAATCTGTCCTGGTCCACCCACGTCAACCCTACCACCAAGAAAGCACAGCAGCGCCTATACTTCCTCAGGAAACTAAGGAAATTCGGCATGTCCACATTGACTCTTACCAACTTTTACAGATGCACCATAGAAAGCATTCTATCGGGCTGCATCACAGCCTGGTATGGCAACTGCTCGGCCCAGGACCGCAAGAAACTTCAGAGAGTCGTGAACATCGCCCAGTCCATCATACGAACCTGCCTCCCATCCATTGACTCCATCTACACCTCCCACTGCCTGGGGAAAGTGGGCAGTATAATCAAAGATCCCTCCCACCCGGCTTACTCACTCTTCCAACTTCTTCCGTCGGGCAGGAGATACAGAAGTCTGAGAACACGCACGAACAGACTGAAAAAACAGCTTCTTCCCCGCTGTTACCAGACTCCTAAATGACCCTCTAATGGACTGGCTTCATTAACACTACACCCTGTATGTTTCATCCGATGCCAGTGCTTATGTAGTTACATTGTATATGTTGTGTTGCCCTATTCTGTATTTTCTTTTATTCCCTTTTCTTCTCATGTACTTAATGATCTGTTGAGCTGCTCGCAGAAAAATTCTTTTCACTGTACCTCGGTACACGTGACAATAAACAAATCCAATCCAATCCAATATTTGCCACTTGACTTTCATTCCAATAGCCTGTCTATTGAAAGTGAATCATTTCATCTATCAAATTTAGTCTACAAAATTATGAGGGGCATAGACAGGGTGGATATTCAAGAGACTTTTTCCCAGAGTAGAGGGCTCAATTACTAGGGGGCATAGTTTTAAGGTGCGAGGGGCAAGGTTTAGAGGAGATGTACGAGGCAATTTTTTTTTTATACAGAGGGTAGTGGGTGCCTGGAACTCGCTGCTGGAGGAGGTGGTGGAAGCAGGGACGATAGTGACGTTTAAGGGGCATCTTGACAAATACATAAATAGGATGGGAATAGAGGGATACGGACCCCGGAAGTGTAGAAGATTTTAGTTTAGACAGGCAGCATGGTCGGCTCAGGCTTGGAGGGTCGAAGGGCCTGTTCCTGTGCTGTACTTTTCTTTGTTCTTTGTTCCTGAAACTTTTGTTGCAATAAGCCATCGATCACTGGCTTATTTTGTCTGCCGATTTCACTTTCCTTTCCCCTCTCCTGAAGGAGTCTTGCTGTGGCATCCATCAGGCACTCAACACAATTGGACATCTTCAGAAACATGCCCTGTTGAGTGCCAGCAGTATAATCTACCATGGAGACTCAGAGCAGAGTCTGATTTGGTCCTAACCACATCCACTTTCCAGCAAAGGTGAAATGGATAGTGATCAGCAACAGAAATCCTGGTTGAATGTTTCCCCTCCCCAACACAGTTAATCACATTGCTCAACTGCTGACTCCATCTAACCGAGTAGGTGTTAAACGTACTTGGAATGTTCTGACCTGTACATATCTAAACTACTGAGTTGTCAGGAGTTTTATTCAGAACAATGGTCGTCCTCTGTAAAATTTACCAATAACATTATTCTATCCCATGCAAACACCTCTCTTTATCTGGAGCACTCATTAAACATGCTTGCGGAATATTTAATATTCATGCCAGGATTTTTTTCTTTGCAAATGGAAGAAAATACATCCCCCGCATGATTAGCAGGATAGATTCAAATTAGATATTACATTATCTTTAGATACAAAAAATAACATTTTGACTCACATCTTTGAGTAAATCCAAATTAGTGTTTAATCGGGTGTTGCTGAGTGAGGAATGTATTTGAGCCAAGCTGTTGTCAATCATATCCAAATGATCAATCATTTCAATCCTACAGAGAAAATGAGAATAAAACAAAACTATATTATCTATTCAATGCAACTCGTTGTGGCCATTATCACCTTTCTCTGGACTCTAAAACAGGAGATCAGAAAGTCACTGTATTTGGGCAAGATTCTTTTTTTAAAAGAAACCGTGCATGATTGCTCGCCCCAGTATCACAGTAACACCATCAACCAGTACCACAATGGCAAATTTGTGGATCGTTCAGCAGTTGATTTCATAAAGGGTTTTATAATCTTTATCTTTACTGTCACAGTTGGCTTACATTAGCACTGCAACAAAGTTACTGGAAAAAGCCCAAGTCGCCACATTCCAGCGCCTATTTGGGTACACAGAAGAAGAATTCAGAATGTCCAAATTAGTTAACACCATAGAACTTGTGGGAAGAAACCAGAGCACCCGGAGGAAACCCACGCAGACACAGGGAGAACATGCAGACTACGCACAGACAGTGATCCAAGTCGGGAATCGAACCTGGGACCCTGGCGCTGTGAAGCAACAGTGCTAATGTACAGCAAAGGAATCTGCCCAAGAGGGCAACGTAATTCAGTAGAAGCTCAAAAATATCTGTGATGGAAAGAGAACACATCACATCAGGAATAGAGTGCGTTCTATAAAATGTTCTCATAGGTACAAGGTTCTTTCACCTTTACATGTGGTGGAGTGGATGTAATGTAATGGCTTCTCTTCCCAATCTTGATGCAGTTTCCCCAAGGATCTATTCTTGACTCTCTTCTATTTCTCATTTACAAGCTATCCCTCAGAAATCACATCAGGTTCCACATAGTGACACTCCGTTCCAACTCACCAACATCTCCTTTGACCTTTCCAAAATCTCTGAGCTGTCACACTGCTTGTCTGGCATTTAATATTGGGCGAGCATAAATTTCCACAAACTAATTAATGGGAGGACTAAGCCATTGTTTTTGCACCCCGCCAGGGGTAGTGTGCTTGGCTCAACCATCGTCTGCTGCTTCATCAGTGACCTCCCTTCCATCATAAGGTCAGAAGTAGGATGATCGCTGATGATTGCACAATGTTCAGCACCATTCCGGACTCCTCAGATAATGAAGCAGTCCGTGTACATATGTAGCAAGACTTCAACAATATCTTGGCTTGGGCTGACAGGGGCAAGTAACATTTGCACCTGCCTATGATCATCTCCAACAAGAGAATCTAACCATCACCCTTTGACATTCAATGGCATTACCATCACTGAATCCCCCACTAACAATATCCTGGGGATTACCGTTGACCAGAAACTAAACTGATCTAACCATACAAATACTGTGGCTATGCGAAAAGGTCAGAGACTAGGAATCCTATGGCATGTAACTCACCTCCTGATTCCCCAAAGCCTGTCCACCATCCACAAGTCACAAATCAGGAGTGTGATGGAATATTCTCCACTTGCCTGGAAGAGTGCAGCTCCAACAACACTCAAGAAGCTTACACCATCCAAGACAAAGGGGGCTGGTTTAGCACACTGGGCTAAATCGCTGGCTTTTAAAGCAGACCAAGCAGGCCAGCAGCACGGTTCAATTCCCATACCAGCCTCCCCGAACAGGCGCCGGAATGTGGCGACTAGGGGCTTTTCACAGTAACTTCATTTGAAGCCTACTTGTGACAATAAGCGATTTTCATTTCACTTTTCATTTCATTTTCAAAGCAGCCCGCTTAACTGGGACCCCTTCCACAAACATTCATTCCCTCCACCACCAACTCTACATGATGGACTGCAGGAACTCACTAAGCCTTAGACAGCACCTTCCAGACCCACAACCACTACCATCTGGAAGAAGAAGGGCAGCATATAACCGGCAACACCCTCACCATCCTGACTTGGAAATATATCGCTGTTTTGTCACTGGGTCAAAATCCTGGAGCCCTCTACTTAACAGCACTATGGATGTACTGACACCGCAGGGACCGCAGCGACCCAAGAAGGCAGCTCACCATTATCTATTCAAGAGCAACTAGGGATAGCCAGTAACACCCACATCCCGTAAATCAATTTTAAAAAACAGGTTTCCTGTCGACTGTTTCCATCCTCGTTAACCGTCTTAAGTTTGTGATGAATGTAGGAATTTCAGATGTATTGTATTACGAAGTTATAAGGCTGGGCTAGAGTGTGTTTGACTGTTCCAATCAAGCTTTAAAAGAAACCCTAGTTTGGAAGGCAAGCATATGTTGGAAGCAAGGGGTTTAATTTAAGCATCGTTAAAAAGCTTGGGCTAATGGAATTTTGTTGTGATTAAGAAGATTCCCTGTGGAGTTAATTAGATTTCAGCTTAGTATGGCGATGGTGTTACTGGGTGAAGCTAAGATATCAGGCATTTTGTAGGAAGAGCAGGTCAGAGCAGTTCTGGGTGAAGCTGTGAGCACAGGTCAGGCAAATTGCTCTCTGCAATTCAGTTAAGAGATTAACAGTCATCTAAAGCAGCGCGGACTTGTCTTGAGAAATAACTTCTGACAACAAGAGTTTTTGCATGAGTCTGACAGGAGTCAGATCTTGTCTTTAAAACAGTGTCAAAATATCTCTCTTTCTTAAAGAATATCTCTGTAAAGCAAGTATTCCTCTGTGCCAGGGGTAGTTAAAGTAGATTGGGAGCGGAGGTGGATGTTTTTCTTGATGCTTAAGTGGGAATAAAGAGAGCAATTAAGGGTTATTGTATTCACTGTATTGAGTAGTAATGGTGAAGGGATAACTAAGTTATTTTCTAGTGTGATGTTAAAGATTTTAATACTGTGTTAGTAATAAAGTTTGTTTTAATATACCACATCCCTATTTCTTTGTGTAATCACTCCTGGAGAGACCTATCCTTTCCTCACCGTCTTCCAAAATTAAAATCAAATATTGGGGCTTCTGTCCAGTATCTTAGCCAATGTTGGGGTCTGGTCTGGGATCGTATAAAGCTGCAGACGATGTTTCTCATGTTAGGTGTTGAGCACGATCCAAAGTTGAATTTTCCACCATAGATCCACACCAAGACTGGCTACTTCCACTTCCATAATTTCCATAGGTACCAACTTTCCCTTAGCTCATCTACTGCGCAAATCATCATCCATCCCTTTGTTACCTCGAAACTGGACTACTCCAAAGTTTTTCTGGCCAGCCTCTCAAGCTTCCATCCTACATAAAGTTGTAATCATTCAAAGCTCCACTGTCAGAATCACAACTCAGTTTAAATTTCAGTCAACAAATCACCCCTTTGCTTGATGACCTTCACTGGCTCCCTATCTGACAACAGCCCAAATCTTAAAATTACCATCCCAGTTTTCAAACCCCTCCCTGACCTCCTCCCATCTCTGTCTGGGTAGCCTCCTCCAGCACTACAGGCTTTCCAGTCTCTATATTCCTCAGATTCTGGCCTCCTGCACATCCCCCATTTTAAATCGCTCTAACACTGACAGCCAAGCTTTCAGCTATCCAGGCACCAAACTCTGGAATTCCTGCCCGATACCTTTTTCCCTCTGCAACTCATTTTCCTCCCTTGAAATGCTTCGAAAAACCTCCCTCTTTGAACATCAAGTTCCTGGGTCATCTTTCCTCAGTCTATGACTTAGTGTCAAAAATATTTCTACTGATATTGTCCTTGGGATGTTTTACGACATCAAATGCACTATACAAACACAAGCTGTTGTCGTTGCCATCCTTCTTGCTGTCAGTGGGTGGAAAAAGTAAAACAGAATTGATGCACGATCAATTGAACGAAGATTAGAGTTGGATACAACTGAGGCTTTATTGCTCTAAGATGTGTGGCCTCCCACAGCAGCTGGCGAAATGACTGCTGAATGGAGGACATGCATTTTTATACTCCGCCTACTGGGCGGAGCCAGCAGGCAGGGACTACCGACGAACCTGTAGTACAGGTCCTACCTTACATCACCTAAGACAGGTGCAACAGTGGTTTACCACAAGAATCAAATAGTTTACTGTGAGCAAACAGCATGTACCACTACCATAAACAATATTTGATGGAATGAATTAATTCAATCAATGGCTTGTCTTGAAGCCCTCAGACTGTGACTTGAGAATTTCATCCATCTTCATGCCCGCCATTCATTCCTTATCTCTCGTATTCCACTAACATTCCACCACTCCACCTACCAGCAGAAGAGGAACCCTGTCCTTTTGACCTAGTACCTGACCTTTATTCAGGTACACAAAAGGAAAAAGGTCAAATCAGCCCAACAACCCACTCCTTCCAAGGCTACGTACAATCACGGAAAGAGGAAAACATAATCCCAAATGTTGTGGATTAGCTTTTAAGTAGAATCTCACTGGTCAGAGGTTTCTTCCGCGGCCATTTGGCAGTTTACATCCAGGAGATCATCGTACAGATTGTGTGATGCAAACGGCGAAGATGCTGTGCTTGGAGTGGCAACTTGGTTGTCTGTAGCTGCACTGAAAGGTGTTTCTCCAGACATAAAGCTGTAAAGAGTGAAATAGCAAGTTTGAATCAAAACTAACAATCTTCGGAGTTAATGTTATGAATTGAAATTAAGTTATGATACTACGGCTGACAGCTTTCAGTTATGAAACAATATTGGAAGACTGCACTAGAACAGAACTCAAGAGATCCAATATAATTGTCCCCAAAATGAGAGATTTTGACAAGAAAATAAAAGTGGTGAAATTATTTACATCGAACAAAGGGAGACAGTAATAAAAGGGCATAAGTTTAAGGTCACCAAATTAACTGCCATGTTTCAAGGCTTACAGCCATTTTGCTACAAGAGATATCTTGGTATGATTTATATCAAAATGTTATAAGTAAATTAAATTTAGTTCAAGGGCATAAAATGCCCACAGCAGTAAGAGGCTTTGGGGTGAAACAGCTTGAAGAGCACAGGTACTTTAAGCAGATTTGCAGAGTTATGTATATAACTCTAGCCTGAGATATCAAGAGTTATTAACTCATTCAAGACAAGAGATTGGGTATTCACGCTGATTGATATAACTTATTTCCTGTAAGCCACCAGGCTTATTACATCAAGAACAGGGGAGATTGTTTTAGGGGAACCCCATCCAGATGGTGGTGCCAGTTTAGTTGGCAGCTTTACTGGCCAACCCTCAAACAGGGCGAGCTGACAGAAGGCAAGAGGCCAACTTGCTCGCAAGGTAACAACAGAACAATTAATAATGGCCAGGAGTCAGCTCTGGAAAGTCTATTTACCCAAGAGGTCGGTCTCAAAACGTTGGTGACTATTACAGCAATGAGGCTGTCGGCCCAACATCAAATACTCTAAAAAGCTCCATTTTTGTACCACATTTGGAAAAAATAAGTTCAATCAGACAAAGACCGTTACCTGTGCTCTTCGACAGGCTGATCTGGACTCTCAAACAGATGTGTGATTTCAGAGATGATAACGCCTCCTGGATAAACACTGCTTTTCTCACAGGTTTCACATTTCTTGTCGGAATGAACAAAATAATGGGCATTAATTCTTGTGCATTTCACAGGAGGTCTCACTGTTAATTCACCTTTATTTGCTAGGGCACACTCAACCCAGATCCCATAAATCTATTAAACTAAAATTCAAACTTGCTCAACCACTGAAAAGTTGTAGGTATTATAAAATTGGCACAGCTTTGCCAAGAAACTGCAACCTTCATGAATCAATAGTTTTCGGCACTAAATCCAATTCTTGATCCACCTTCCCTTCCTAGTTTTTGAAGCCATACTTCTGATGTCTCTCCTATCCCCCCCCCAATAATGTTGGCACCTTCCTGATTTCACAGTGGTGTCTGCCCCCCCTCCCACCCACCACCACTGCCGATGCCCCCCCCCCCCAATCAAATGTTGCTGCACAACATGGGCAGAAATATTTGATCCTGTGAAGCTCTTGTGAGGTTGGAAATGTTTAAACTACAATACTAAACATCCTAGACTCACAGCATTAGGTAGGAACAGAGGACAATGTGTGATGGGAATTTATGATGAGCAGGATAATCTTTGTAGGGAAGTACATTTTCTGCAAATTCAATGATAAAATAGTGCAGAGATGGTCAATGGTACTAGCCATATGCGTGGCTAGCAAGGGAACAAAATGTCACATAGGGTGACTACAATGTAAAGATACGCAAATGTGAGGAAATAGAGCCAGAGCGTTGCTGTGTCTATAAAATAAGTTATTTCTTGCCCGAGAGTGGGTGATGCAGCTGCTGGGTGAAGGAGCTTGAAATACATTTCTGTACCTATTACAGGGATCTTTCACAATGAGTATACACAAAAATATTCATGAAGGCCAGCTGTCTCAACCTTGCCCCTCACCGGAGGTGTGGTGATCCTCAGGTTAAATAACGACCAGTCAGCTCTCCCCCTCAAAGGGGAAAGCAGCCTATGGTCTTCTGGGACTGTGGCGACTTTTACATTTACACCAAAATAATCAGCTTTCCTCAAAAAAGTTAATCAAAGGTTTTTCCTTCAATGCTCCCAAGTCAGACAGGGCTCTCATTCGCTCCTTCCTTGGTTGTTGTACCGATTAATTCTCAGTTCCATTGGGAAAACGGATTACAATTCAAACTGGGATGTGCAACTTCACATTAATGAACTAAGGAAGGCTGCAAGCCACATAACTGGCACAATGTCAACTCTCAATTTTATTAACATTGTTAATCCTCTCTTTCATCTGCTACATCATATCTTGCATGCTCTTCCTCCACTGTGTGACTTCAAAACCATGATGTTTAACCCATTCTTTACCAGAAGCTCAAAATTACTTCAACTCCCTCAGCTTCTCAGGTTTTTGCACTGAGTGCTGAATTTGGTGCATTTGAGTGTGATAGTGAGAGTTTGGTGACCGAGGGAGTATAAGGCTTCATTTTTATCTAAAGTTTAGTTTTTCTTTTATTTAGTTAATTAACTTAAAAGTTGCTGTTTGGTTTAGAAGAAGGTGAATTTTCAACAAGCTTTAAACAGGCTTCTACTTGTAGGCACTTGCAGCTGGAGCTTGTTAATTAGTTAATTGGATTAGGCCAGTTTTCAGAGGCTAGATTCACAGTATAAAAGTGATCCCCCTACAGTGCAGACTTTGTTTGCACTGAGTGCTGAATTTGGTGCATTTGAGTGCGATAGTGAGAGTTTGGTGACCGAGGGAGTGCTGAATTTGGTGCATTTGAGTGCGATAGTGAGAGTTTGGTGACCGAGGGAGTGCTGAATTTGGTGCATTTGAGTGCGATAGTGAGAGTTTGGTGACCGAGGGAGTGCTGAATTTGGTGCATTTGAGTGCGATAGTGAGAGTTTGGTGACCGAGGGAGTTAGGTGAGGAGGGAGTAAGGTGCTCCTTTCATTTTGTTTCCGACATTTCCGCAAAGAGTGCGAAGAGAGTCAGGAGTTTACAGAAAGTGTAGCTGACTGGGAGCAGGGTCGGAGGGCAGAGATCTAGTTAGTCCACAGGGCAGCTATATTCTGTCAGGTCAGAGGGGATGGAGGCTAGGCCAGTTACATGCTCCTCCTGTAGGATGTGGGTGGTGAGGGATACCACCGGTGTCCCCGCTGACTATACCTGCGGGAAGTGCACCCAACTTCAGCTCCTCAAAGACCGTGTTAGGGAACTGGAGCTGAAGCTGGATGAACTTCGGATCATCCGGGAGGCAGAGGGGGTGATTGAGAAGAGTTACAGGGAGGTAACCACACCCAAGGTACAGGACAAGAATAGCTGGGTTACCATCAGGGGGAAAAAAACAAACAGGCAGACAGTGCAGGGATCCCTCGTGGCCATTCCCCTTCAAAACAAGTATACCGTTTTGGATGCTGTTGGGGGGGGATGACCTACCGGGGGAAGGCCCTAGCGGCCAGGTCTCTGGCACTGAGTCTGGCTCTGGGTATCAGAAGGGAAGGGGGGAGAATAGAAAAGCAATAGTTGTAGGAGATTCAATGGTTAGGGGAATAGATAGGAGATTCTGTGGTCGCGAGCGAGACTCCCGGAAGGTATGTTGCCTCCAGGGTGCCAGGGCCAGGGATGTCTCGGATCGTGTCTTCAGGATCCTTAAGGGGGAGGGGGAGCAGCCAGAAGTCGTGGTGCACATTGGTACCAACGACATAGGTAGGAAAAGGGGTGTGGAGGTAATAAACAAGTTTAGGGAGTTAGGCTGGAAGTTAAAAGCCAGGACAGACAGAGTTGTCATCTCTGGTTTGTTGCCGGTGCCACGTGATAGCGAGGCTAGGACTAGGGAGAGAGTGCAGTTGAACACGTGGCTGCAGGAATGGTGTAGGAGGGAGGGCTTCAGGTATTTGGATAATTGGAGCGCATTCTGGGGAAGGTGGGACCTGTACAAGCAGGACGGGTTGCATCTGAACCAGAGGGGCACCAATATCCTGGGAGGGAGGTTTTCTAGTACTCTTCGGGAGGGTTTAAACTAATTTGGCAGGGGAATGGGAACCGGATTTGTAGTCCAGCAACTAAGGTAGCCGATATTCAGGACGCCAAAGCGTGTAATGAGGCAGTGGGGAAGGGAACACTGACAAAGGAGAGTACTTGCAGGCACGGAGATGGGTTGAAGTGTGTATACTTCAACGCAAGAAGCATCAGGAAAAAGGTGGGTGAACTTAAGGCATGAATCGGTACTTGGGACTACAATGTGGTGGCCATCACAGAAACTTGGATAGAAGAGGGGCAGAAATGGTTGTTGGAGGTCCCTGGTTATAGATGTTTCAATAAGATTAGGGAGGGTGGTAAAAGAGGTGGGGGGGGTGGCATTATTAATTAGAGATAGTATAACAGCTGCAGAAAGGCAGTTCGAGGAGTATCACCCTATTAAGGTAGTATGGGTTGAAGTCAGAAATAGGAAAGGAGCAGTCACCTTGTTAGGAGTTTTCTATAGGCCCCCCAATAGTAGCAGAGATGTGGAGGAACAGATTGGGAAACAGATTTTGGAAAGGTGCAGAAGTCATAGGGTAGTAGTCATGGGCGACTTTAACTTCCCAAATATTGAGTGGAAACTCTTTAGATCAAATAGTTTGGATGGGGTGGTGTTTGTGCAGTGTGTCCAGGAAGCTTTTCTAACACAGTATGTAGATTGTCCGACCAGAGGAGGGGCAATATTGGATTTAGTAATGAGCCAGGGCAAGTGATAGATTTGTTAGTGGGGGAGCATTTTGGAGATAGTGACCACAATTCTGCGACTTTCACTTTAGTAATGGAGAGGGATAGGTACGTGCAACAGGGCAAGGTTTACAATTGGGGGAAGGGTAAATACGATGTTGTCAGACAAGAATTGAAGTGCATAAGTTGGGAACATAGGCTGGCAGGGAAGGACACAAGTGAAATGTGGAACTTGTTCAAGGAACAGGTGCTACGTGTCCTTGATATATATGTCCCTGTCAGGCAGGGAAGAGATGGTCGAGTGAGGGAACCATGGTTGACAAGAGAGGTTGAATGTCTTGTTAAGAGGAAAAAGGTGACTTATGTAAGGCTGAGGAAACAAGGTTCAGACAGGGCATTGGAGGGATACAAGATAGCCAGGAGGGAACTGAAGAAAGGGATTAGGAGAGCTAAGAGAGGGCATGAACAATCTTTGGCGGGTAGGATCAAGGAAAACCCCAAGGCCTTTTACACATATGTGAGAAATATGAGAATGACTAGAGCGAGGGTAGGTCCGATCAAGGACAGTAGCGGGAGATTGTGTATTGAGTCTGGATAGGAGAGGTCTTGAACGAATACTTTTCTTCAGTATTTACAAATGAGAGGGGCGATATTGTTGGAGAGGACAGTGTGAAACAGATTGGTAAGCTCGAGGAAATACTTGTTAGGAAGGAAGATGTGTTGGGCATTTTGAAAAACTTGAGGATAGACAAGTCCCCCGGGCCTGACGGGATATATCCAAGGATTCTATGGGAAGCAAGAGATGAAATTGCAGAGCCGTTGGCAATGATCTTTTCGTCCTCACTGTCAACAGGGGTGGTACCAGGGGATTGGAGAGTGGCGAATGTCGTGCCCCTGTTCAAAAAAGGGACTAGGGATAACCCTGGGAATTACAGGCCAGTTAGTCTTACTTCGGTGGTAGGCAAAGTCATGGAAAGGGTACTGAAGGATAGGATTTCTGAGCATCTGGAAAGACACTGCTTGATTAGGGATAGTCAGCACGGATTTGTGAGGGGTAGGTCTTGCCTTACAAATCTTATTGAATTCTTTGAGGAGGTGACCAAGCATGTGGATGAAGGTAAAGCAGTGGATGTAGTGTACATGGATTTTAGTAAGGCATTTGATAAAGTTCCCCATGGTAGGCTTATGAAGAAAGTAAGGAGGCATGGGATAGTGGGAAATTTGGCCAGTTGGATAACGAACTGGCTAACCGATAGAAGTCGGAGAGTGGTGGTGGATGGCAAATATTCAGCCTGGATCCCAGTTACCAGTGGCGTACCGCAGGGATCAGTTCTGGGTCCTCTGCTGTTTGTGATTTTCATTAATGACTTGGATGAGGGAGTTGAAGGGTGGGTCAGTAAATTTGCAGACGATACGAAGATTGGTGGAGTTGTGGATAGTAAGGAGGGCTGTTGTCGGCTGCAAAGAGACATAGATAGGATGCAGAGCTGGGCTGAGAAGTGGCAGATGGAGTTTAACCCTGAAAAGTGTGAGGTTGTCCATTTTGGAAGGACAAATATGAATGCGGAATACAGGGTTAACGGTAGAGTTCTTGGCAATGTGGAGGAGCAGAGAGATCTTGGGGTCTATGTTCATACATCTTTGAAAGTTGCCACTCAAGTGGATAGAGCTGTGAAGAAGGCCTATGGTGTGCTCGCGTTCATTAACAGAGGGATTGAATTTAAGAGCCGTGAGGTGATGATGCATCTGTAAAAACTTTGGTAAAGCCACATTTGGAGTACTGTGTACAGTTCTGGTCGCCTCATTTTAGGAAGGATGTGGAAGCTTTGGAAAAGGTGCAAAGAAGATTTACCAGGATGTTGCCTGGAATAGAGAGTAGGTCTTACGAGGAAAGGTTGAGGGTGCTAGGCCTTTTCTCATTAGAACTGAGAAGGATGAGGGGCGACTTGATAGAGGTTTATAAGATGATCAGGGGAATAGATAGAGTAGACAGTCAGAGACGTTTTCCCCGGGTGGAACAAGCCATTACAAGGGGACATAAATTTAAGGTGAAAGGTGGAAGATATAGGAGGGATATCAGAGGTAGGTTCTTTACCCAGAGAGTAGTGGGGGCATGGAATGCACTGCCTGTGGAAGTAGTTGAGTCGGAAACATTAGGGACCTTCAAGCAGCTATTGGATAGGTACATGGATTACAGTAAAATGATAGTGTAGATTTATTTGTTCTCAAGGGCAGCACGGTAGCATTGTGGATAGCACAATGCTTCACAGCTCCAGGGTCCCAGGTTCGATTCCGGCTTGGGTCAATGTCTGTGCGGAGTCTGCACGTCCTCCCCGTGTCTGCGTGGGTTTCCTCCGGGTGCTCCGGTTTCCTCCCACAGTCCAAAGATGTGCGGGTTAGGTGAATTGGCCAATGATAAATTGCCCTTAATGTCCAAATTGCCCTTGGTGTTGGGTGGAAGTGTTGAGTTTGGGTAGGGTGCTCTTTCCAAGAGCCGGTGCAGACTCAAGGGGCCGAGTGGCCTCCTTCTGCACTGTAAATTCAATGATAATCTATGATTAATCTAGGACAAAGGTTCGGCACAACATCGTGGGCCGAAGGGCCTGTTCTGTGCTGTATTTTTCTATGTTCTATGTTCTTCCACATCTTCAGGATTTTAAAACCAAACTCATCATCTTATGACTACTTTCTGACTTTTATCGAAAATTTGTTCCTACATCTCTGAAAATGCTTCTGTCTTGCACTGTGACTCCTGACCCTTCACCTGCTTTCTCAGAAAACAAAAAAACAACTTTCTATCTTACCGGAATGCCATGTACAGCTGTGCCATCCTGACCGCTGTCCATTGTGATGGGCCGACTATACTTGGAGTAGGAATGGGGCATACCAGAAGTGCCAATCATCAGAGGCCTAGAAGAATGATTTGCAACAATTTACTTAAAGGTTAAAGAAAGCAATTTGTAATTTTGCGCAATTGAATAATCAATGGCAAGACCCAATATTTGGTGTGATGAATGCCGAATTTTAGACATATTGGATTGGCAATTTAAGGGTTAATTGCCTAGGTTACAGTGTGTTTGACTTAGGTAGTGGTGTTTTTAAAATAATCTTGTTTTGCAAGACAAGAAAACTTTTAGGAGCCAGAGGTGAAATTGACCAGCGGAAAATGCCTGCACTAATGCACTGTTGTTTGACATGGGGGGGGGTGGGGAGTCCCTGGGGAGTTAATTTGTTTCCAGCCTGAGGAATGATGTCATTGCTGGGTGGAGCTAAGGTATGACATTGAGAAAGGTTTTGAGATGAGGTCTGATCTAGCTTATACTGAATCCACAAGTAAGCTCTTTTGCTCTCATAGTAGGATAATTAAAAAGATGAATAGTATTTAAAGAAGTGCAGACTTGTCTGAGGACAAGGAAGAAAGCTGAAACAAACCAGTTGAAACAGCTTTTTGAAGACATCCAGCTAGAGGTTCTAACAGAGCCAAATGTTCTCTAGAAAGCAAATATTACTCTGCCATTGGGTTGTAGGATGGATTGAGAACTGTATGTTTTTCCTTTCTTGGTGTTTAATTAGGAACAGAGATGGTAATTAAGGGGATTGCATTACTGTATTTAGTGGTATTCTTTTATCGGGTAATTGTATGCTATTTTCGGGTATGATGTTAAAGAGTTAATATTGTGTTAATAATTCAGTTTTGTACAGAGCATACAGTCCCACCCTATGCGAAATATTGGTGCTCCACCCCGTGGCACTCCTAAGTGGGTTCGGTGCCTTCTCAGGTTACAAGCTTAACCTGAGCGAGAGCAAAATCTTCCCGGTAACCCTGTGGGGGGGCTGCTGTTAAAGCTGGCCGTGACCCAATTCCGTTACTTGGATATCCAATTAGCCCACGACTGGACACGTATCCACAAATGAAACCTGCCTGTAGAGGTTCTACCACTGGGTGGTCACTGCAGAAAGGGTACGGGGATGGTTGAAGGAGCTGGGAGCAGAATGGGTCAGAATGAAGGAGAGTTCCTGCACGGGAACATCTCTCCACTGACCACGACCGCACTCCCATCCATCCACCCCTCCCCCAAACAAATACTCAAAAAGCCCAGTGGTAGTAGCCACACAGAACGTGGAACCAACTTTGACACCACTTTGGTTTGACCAAGATGTGCACCAGGGCCCCCATCTGCAAAAATCACAAGTTCACCCTGTGACAATGGACGTCTCCTTCAAAAGGTGGAGACAGGGCAAAGGGATCCTAACAGTAAGAGACATGTACATGTAAGTACATGGAAGCAGGTTAGCGATCCGAGGGGAACTCGTGGAAAAGTTCCAGCTCCCAAAAGGGAACAAACTAAGATACAATCAAATCAAAAACTTCCTCCACAAGGAGACAACAGCATTCCCCCAGATACCAGGCCACTCACTAAGACAAGACTATGGGCTACGAGTGAGCTAGGAGATGGGAACTGTACGGATATGTACTGACTAATACTGGAGGAGGTACGCTTTCCCCCTGGATGAGTTAAGGGAGAAATAGGAGGAAGAGCTATGCAGCGAGATAGGGGGAGGACTCTGGAGCAAAGCATTGCACTGGGAAAACGTCTCCTTCATGTGCGCAGTAATGAGCCTAATGCAACTAAAGGTGGTGCACAGGTCGCACCTAACAAGGACAAGAATGAGCGGGTTCTTCCTGGAGGACCTGTGAATGGTGCCAGGGAGGCCTGGCCAACCGCATACATATGATCTGGTCTTGCTCTTCTTTGAGACCATGTCCATGGTTGTGGGGGTGAGGGTGCAGCCTCGCCCACTAGTAGCGGTCTTCAGGGTATCAGAACAGCCAGGGGACTTCATGGGAGAGGGGCGGATGCCCTAGCCTTTGCATTCCTGATCGCCTGACGGGAACTTCTGCTTGGCTGACGATCAGCAGCACTACCCGAGGCTGCAGACTGGCTGTCCCACTTGGCAGAATTTCTCAAGCTAAGGAAAATAAGATACGCCATCAGAGGAAAGCTTCCACAAAGCAAGGAGGCTATTGACCAACTTGTTTCAAGACCTGTTTGTAACCTGCAACCATTAAAGTGGGGGTGGCCTCTACCCCCCCCCCCCCTTCCCCCACCCCCCCACATAACTAGATAAAAGCTCCCTCAGGGGAGCACAGCCAGCTATCGGCCCCACGTGACCCAGAGGGCTTAACCTGGGCACTTGTATGGCCAGCCCATCAGCAATCAGCTGCCGTTTCTGTAATTTGTTCTTCTTTTGTATCTCTTTTGAATAGATTTTGGCCCTAATAAAAGCACCTTGTAAGTAAAGTTCTCTATGTATGATAATCAAAACTAGTTGTTGTAATTTGTGTTGATACATGCATTGGTTTTGTCTTACTCTGTAACTTTATATATAAAATGTTAAAAATCCAATAAAAACATTTCTTTTTTAAAAAGTTTTGCTTTAAAATATCAACGCCCCATTTATTTGTGCAATCACTCCTGGAAATGAAATGAAAAATGAAATGAAAATTGCTTATTGTCACAAGTAGGCTTCAAATGAAGTTACTGTGAAAAGCCCCTCGTCGCCACATTTCAGCGCCTGTTCAGGGAGGCTGGCACGGGAATTGAACCGTGCTGCTGGCCTGCCTTGGTCTGAGCGACGTATTCTTCCTGCAGTCTTACAAAATAAAACTAGAATATTGGGGTTTTGGTCCAGTATCCTCGCCACTGTTGGGATCTGGTCTGGGATCATAATATTGGCTACTTTTTGAATACACAGGCATGAAATTCAAGACAGTCCCAAAATGGGCACAGAGATAATGATGCCCGATTAACTCAAACCTGTGTTTTTATTTTGTTCTTGGGTTGTGGGCGTTGCAGGCTGTGCCAGCATTTATTGCCAAGTCCATCTGCATATTGAGTCCCCATGATTATTGTAATATTGCCTTTCTTATATGCCCTTGCTATCTCTTGATTTATTTCCTGCCCCATATCCCGACTACTGCTAGGGGTACATAACTCTCATCAGAGTCTTTATTCCTTTGCGATTCCTCTTGCTTCCCTCTTCTCCTCACAGCAATCTTACTTTGTGTCTTTCTCCTTTCTCTCACCCAAGAACAGTAGTATAGGAACAAGTAGTGACAGAGAAAGAGACTGAAAGAAACACCGGTACTTTGATCTCAAACTAACAGCTATATGTATTTTATAAAGTAATATCAACATGTGGTGAAATACTGGGCAAGAGTGGCCGGCAGCCAGAGCAGGAGGAAAGGGCAGCACAGATGCCAGTTTGCCAGAGCGCGAGGTGACATACAAGTTCTGCAGAGGACTCAGATAAGGAATCATACAGAAAAAGGCTGACAGCAATGCTGTACACTGGCTGACCTGCCAGAGAGCATTGCAATCACTGTCCAGGATCATGGAGGCGCTCAACACCACTCGAGTGTCCATCCTTTCCACCATGCAAGTGGCACTCAACTCCATGTGAGCACTTACAGAGAAACATGACAGTCTCTAATGACTGTTGTCAGGGCCTCCATTGCAGCAGAAACAGAAACCACACAACAGCAGAGTGCTGCAGTAGAAGGTCAGACTGCAGTCATGTCAACATGCAAGGGCAATATTCCACATGCATTCAGAAAGCTGTTACAATAGCTGCAGGGGCCAGTGCTAAAGGGGCATTCAGAATCTCACAGCAATCCAGCATACCGTCCAACAGATCACTAAGATTGCAGATGTACTTCCCTAAGTGATGGCTCAGTGGAGCACAAACCTGATGTCCTTCTCTCATGATGGCAACTCTCACCACTGCCACTCTGCCTATGTTCTTGCTGCTGCCAGTCAAGCAACCAAACCAGACAGTTCATTAAGAATTAATAGGGTTTATTCAGATTGGTACGGTTTATCAGCAGCAGACACAATTATTACGAGTAGCAAGGTTGTTAACTAATAAATAAGAAGAATGGCAGGGCTGGTCTGACCTCTACAGTGCACGTCATGTGCTATGTGGGAACTCCAGGATATTGTCCAGGTGCTGGATAACCATTTGCAGCAGCCTTTGCTTTGGTTGAGAAGCAGCAGGGGAGATGGCGTGGTCGTATCACTGGATTAGTAATCCACGGGCTCAGGCTAATGTTCTGGGAATGTGGGTTCATATCCCACCATGGCAGCTGGTGGAATTGAAATTCAATTAATAAATCTGGAATTGAAAAGTTAGTCTCAGTAATGGTGACAATGAAACTATAATTGATTGTTGTAAAAACCTATCTGGTTCACTAATGTCCTTTAGGGAAAGAAATCTGCAACTCCAGACCCGCTGTAATTTGGTTGACTCGTAACAGTCCTTGCTGGCTTGCTAGCTTATTTCACTTTGTTCAAGTGCAATTAGGGATGGGCAACAAACGCTGGCCTTGCCAGCGATGCCCGCATCCCATGAAAGAATAAAGAAAAGAAGCTGGCATTGCTGTGGTTAGTGTGTGAAGTTGAGAGCTTCATGGATAGCACGTTTAGAGATGTGGTCACCCCGCAGCCTAAGAGAATGCAAGGAATGCGTGACCAGAGAGTCGGGAAGAAACAGGCAGTTAATGCAGGAGTCCCCAAAGTGCATTCCACTCTCCAGCCAGTATTCAGCTCTGAATGCTGATGAGTGATGATTCAACTGGAGAGTGCAGCCACAGCCAAGTCCATGGCACCACAGGTGGCTCAGTTGTGCAGGGAGGCACAAGGAAGACTGGAAGAGCAACAGTGATAGGTGATAGAATAGGCAGGTGTTCCTGCAGCTGCAGATGTGATCCAGGACTCCTCCCTTGTGCCAAGGATGTCACTGAATGGCTGCAGAGCACTCTGCGGGTGTGGAGTAAACGGCCAGCAGTCATGGTCCACATTGGTAAGAACGAGGACAGAAAAAGGGGGGGTGGGGTCCTGAAATCAGAATTTAGGAAGCTAGTTTAGGAAATGAGTAAGCAGGGCCTCAGATCTCCAGATTACTCCCAGTATTGCACACAAGTGAGCAGAGAAACAGGAGAAACAAGCAGATGAATGCAAGGTCAGAGAGATGGTGCAGGAGGAAGGGCTTTAAATTCTTGGGACATCCAGTATCAGCTCATGGGGATATGGGATCTGCACAGGCTGGACGAATTGTATATGAGTTGAGCCAGGGCGGAGTGCCTTGTGGGTTGATTTGCTCGCGATATTGGGGAGGGTTTAAACTAACTTGGCAGAGGTGTGGGAAACAGGAGGTAATAGCATAGAGGAATACCAAGGTACACAAAATACTAGGAGATAGACAGCACTAGAACAGGGAATATCAAGTTATCAGGTGGGGTCAGAGAAAGGGATAAAGTAATAAAGTCTAAATCAGGGTTAGTGTGCATGTACATGAATGCAGTGTGCTAAAATAGATTGGTGAGCTCCCTGAATGACACAAGAGATAGAGATCAAGATGAAGTGTGCTTATGGCAGATGCATAATACAATGGACAACCAGGCTGATAAAGAAAGTTCAGAGGAGAAGTTGAAAAAGCAAATAAGAAAAGCAAAGAGAGAGAGAGAGTATGACAAGAGAGTGGCAGCTAGATTTAGATTTATTGTCATGGGTATCGAGGTACAGTGAAAAGTATTGTTCTGCATACAGTTCGGGCAGATCGTTCCATCCATGAATACATAGAACATATTATATGTAAGTACATAAACATAGACATCGGGTGCAACATATGGAATACAGTGCTACAACTGTAGAGAAGATGCATAGAAAGATCAGTTCTGTCCATCAGAGGGCCATTCAGGAGTCTGGTAACAGCGGGGAAGCTGTTTTTGAATCTATTGGTGCGTGTTCTCAAACCTTTGTAGCTTCTGCCCGATGGAAGAGGTTGGAAGAGAGAATAACCCAGGTAGGAGGGGTCTTCGATTACGCTGCCCCATTTCCCAAGGCAGTGGGAAGTGTAGAGTCAATGGATGGGAGGCGGGCCCATGTGATGGACTGGGCTGTGTTCACGACTCTGTAGTTTCTTATGGTCTTGGGCCGAGCAGTTGCCATATGAAAGCTGTGATGCAGCCAGATAAGATGCTTATGGTGCATCTATAAAAATTGGTACGGGTCATTGTGGACATGCCAAATTTCCATAATTTCCTGAGTAAGTATAGGCGCTGTTGTGCTTTCTTGGTCGCAGCGTCAATGTGGGTGGACCAGGACAGATTGTTGGTGATGTTTATACTTAGGAATTTGAAGCTGTCAACCATCTCCACCTCGGCACCATTGATATAGACAGGGGCATGTAACATACTTTGCTTCCTGAAGTTGATGACCAGCTCCTTCGTCTTGCTGACACTGAGGGAGAGATTTTTTTTGTCATTGCACCATTCCACTAAGTTCTCTACCTCCCTCCTGTACTATGACTCGTCGTTGTTTGAGATCCGACCCTCTACGGCCGTGTCATCAGCAAACTTGTAGATGGGGTTGGAGATGAAATTTCCCACATAGGCGTGTGTGTATAAACATAAAAAGGGAATCACAGAATCCTCTACAGGCATTTAAATTGTAAAAGGGTGGCACTTCTAGAAACATTAACTCGGGGCAAAATTAATAGACATAGACAAATGTGAGTTGGTGAGTTAATTAAGAAAAAAGGGAATTAAGGAAAGGGAAAATTGTGTTCAACGAATTGGAATTTCTTGAAGAAGTAACAGTGAGGGTTGATGAGGGTAATGCAATTGATTGGTGTACATGGACTTCCAAAAGGCATTTGATGCAATGCCACCCAACTTGTGAGCAAACTTACAGCTCATGGAATAAAAGGGAAAGTAGTAAAATTAATTCTTCAGGAATTGGCTGAATGAAAGAAACAAGGAATAGTGGTTAATGGATATTTTTCAGTGTAGTGGAGGTCCCCAAGGATCAGTGTTGGAACACTTGCTTTTCCTAATATATTGACTTTGATCTTGGTGCACAGGGCACAATTTCAGAATCTGCAGATGATATGAAACTTGGAAGCATTGTGAACTGTGAGGAGAATAGTATAGAACTTCAAAAGGAAACAAATTGGTGGAATGGATGGTCAAGTGGCAGATGGAAGTTCAATGTGGAGAAATGTGAAGTGATTAATTTTAGAAGGAAGAACATGGAGGCACAGTCTTAAAAAGGGGATACAACTCTGAAAGAGGCAGAGGGTCCCGGGTGTATATGTACGCAAGTCATTGAAGGTGACAGGCCAGGTTGAGAGCATGGTTAATAAAGCTTACAGTATCCTGACCTTTATTAATAAGGACATAATGTAAGGAGGTTATGTTGAACTTGTTAAGACACTAATTTGGCCTCAGATGAAGTATCGTGTCCAGTTTTGGGCACCACACTTTAGATAAGATGTGAAGTTATTGGAGAGAATGCAGTAAATATTCATGCGAATGGTTCCAGGGACTTCAGTTATGAAGATAGATTGTAGAAGTTGGGACTCTTTTCCTTGAAGAGAAGACTGACAGGTTTGATAGAAGTAAATCAAAACTATGCGGGGTCTGGATAAAATAGATAGGGAGAAACCTTTCAACTTAAGAAAGGATCGAGAACGAAAGGGCACAGATTAAAGTATCTGGCAAAAGAAGCAAAGGCGACAAGGATAAACCCTTTTCGCGCAGCAAGTGGTTAGGATCTTGAATGCACAGCCTGAGATTGTGGTGGAGGTAGGTTCAATCGAAACATTCAAAAGGGAATTAGACTGTTATCTGAAAAGGAAGAATATGCAGGGTTCTGGGGAGAAGGTGGGAGAATGGCACTAAGTGAATTGCTCATTTGGAGAGTTGGAATGATGCTGCAACAATTATGTGATTCTCAGAGATGCCCCTTGTCCCACCACACCAAGGTGGTGTCGTGCAAAGCCTCAATGCCAAGAGCTGCAAGTGGTTGTGCTGCAAGTCCATCTGCAGCGTCTCCTGGCAGCCTTTCAACAGCCATTGCACCTGCAGGATGGGCACAGGTGACGAGTTGACCTTTCTATGGAATATTGGATGGTTTGTTTGGTAGTGACTTTGACTTCACTGTATCCCAAGAAGACAGGGTGATGGTCTGTAACAGAGATGGTAAGATGTGCAACAGCTGTTCAATGGGGAACTGGGTTTGCACTCATTGGCACGTCAGGCGAGCCAATCATGGACAGCCTGGCCAGAAAGGGGAGGTGTTGGTTGTCCCCTCCCTTCCTCCTCCTCACCAGCTCACGATATACTTGGTGATCATGAGGTTGTGGAGGATGCAGCAGACCATAACAAATTACAACAAGTGTCATGGAGAGTACTGCAGGCTTCTCCAGAGCAGTCCAGGCAGCAAGCTTGTGCAGCCTAATAGTGGCAACATAACTCGCATTATATTGAGTGCTACCCATGAGGGGCAGCACGGTGGCACAATGGTTAGCGCTGATGCCTCACAGCACCAGGGATCCAGGTTTGATTCCAACCTCGAGTGACAGTCTGTGTGGAGTTTGCGCATTCTTCCCGTATCTGCACGGGATTCTTCCGGGTGCTCTGGTTTCCTCCCACAGTCCAAAGATGTGCAGGTTAGGTGGATTGACTATGCTAAATTGCCCCTAGGTGGGATTGAGGGGATGGGGCGAGGGAGTGGGTCTGTGTAGGGTACTCTTTTAGAGGGTCGGTGCAGATTCAATGGAGTGAATGGCCTCCTTCTGAACTGTAGGGATATGATTATCTGATTCTATGTGGTTGGATTGCACAGCAGAATCATAAGCCAGATGGTGAGTGGATAGTCCTGTCACCCAGCAGTCACCCTCTGGTTTCTCATGGTGATTCAAAAGCAGATGATACAGTGGATGCCACAGAATAAAGGTATCATGACTGCAGAAGAAAAACAAGGGGGCTAATAGAATGCTAGCCTTTATATCTAGAAGACTGGGGTTTAAGGACATAGAAGTTATGCTGCAGCTTTACAAAACCCTGATTATACCGCACATGGAGCACTGTGAGCAGATCTTGGCACCACCTTGGGAATTACATTTTGGCCTTGGAGGGAGTGCAATGTAGGTTTACAAAAATGATACGTGGACATCAGGGTTATATTACGAGGAGAGATTATACAAATTAAGCCTGCTTTCTCTAGAATTTAGAAGGTTAAGGGGCAATCTGATCGAAGTGTGCAAGATAGGAACAGGAAAAGACAAGGTAGTTAAAGATAAAATGTCCCCACTGGTTGGAGATTCTAGAACTAGGGGGCATAGTTTGAAAATGAGGTCCAGACCATTCAAAAGAGATGTTAGGAAGCACTTCTACATACAGTGGGTGGTAGTAGTTTGGAAGTTGCTCCCACAAACTGCAATTGATGCTAGTTGTTAATTTTAAATCAGAGATAGATACTTTTTTGTTAAGCAAAGGTATTAAGGGATATGTCCCAACGGCAGGTATATGGAGTCAGGCTACAGATCAGCCATGAACGGCGGAGAAGGCTCGAGGAGCTGAATGGCCTACTCCTGCTCCTATACTGAACATTGGCCTGTATGATGCAGAGTATCATTGCATACCAGTTGGTCACTGAGTGGTACGGAGTAGTCTGAATTTACATGTGGCATCCACAAATCAACATCTGTGCAGTCAATGGCACCCTGCATTGTGGGGAAGTCTGGAATCCTGGCAAACCCACATATTGGCACTGCCCATTTCTCTCTGGAAAGAAAGAGTATTCTGCTGTCTTGACACAAAGAAAAAGTTAGTCACCGCTCAGTATAACAGTCACCCCCTCAGTGCAACAAGTGATGACAAACTGCAGGATGTTCCAGATGTCACCTGGTCCTGCTTCGGAGGAGCTGAACCAAAGATGTTAATGGCCACTTTTGTAGCCACTGGCAATGCTGCCCTCATCCTGCTCTGAGGCTGCAAGTCTGCCTGCGTGAGGTGACAGACTTCATAGAATCATAGAATTTGCAGTACAGAAGGAGGCCATTTGGCCCATCGAGTCTGCACCGACCCTTGGAAAGAGCACCCCAGTTCATCCCAAGCCTCCACCCCATCCCCATAACCCCACCTCACCTTATTGTTTGGACACTAAGGGCAATTTAGCATAGCCAATCCACCTAACCCGCACATCTTTGGACTGCGGGAGGAAACCGGAACACCCGGAGGAAACCCACGCAGGCCCGGGGAGAACATGCAGACTCCGCACAGACAGTGACCCAAGCCAGGAATCGAACCTGGGACCCTGGAGCTGTGAAGCAACTGTGCTAACCACTGTGCTACCGTGTTGCCCCCCGCAGCCAGGACAATGGGGTGGGAGGTAAAGAGAGAGGAGAGAGTGTACGGTTAGTGAAACGGACACTGCAGGCAGTTCATGCCCTGAGAGTTGAAGGCAAATATTCCCTGAAGCGCGGCTATGGCATCCAGCTGAGCACTTTTCCTCACTCATGCTGCTCCCTCTTCGAGCAAACTGTCCACTTCTGTGCCACCTCTGCTAATTCTCCCAGTCAAGCTGCAAATCAGGCGGAACAGTAACTACACTATCCATGACTGGGAGCAGAGCCCTTGAGAAACAAAGCTTTTACACACGTCACACTTTTACTCGTAAACTTCACCAACTTTAAAGTAACAGTACAAACCACTATGAATTTCTATTAACTCACTGACAGCCAGTAGAAAAAAAGAATCATCAATTAACCTGGAAGTAGTTGATGATCTCTTTAAATAGCACGGGTGGGGAAGGAGGGAGTGTCCTTCCTCCTGCCGAATTCATGGTCAACTACGCAAAGTTATGAGTGGACATTAGCTAGAGCACCGAGATCAAAAATGGAACTGCGAGAGAATTAATTAAGGGCAACATCATTATCTGTCTTATTAGCATTTTTCTACCAAATACTGCCCACTCGAACAACCTACCCAAAATGGTGTCTGGTGCAATCTGCACCAGAAGCACGCAAGTGCAACAGGGATGCCAATATGGACCCAAAATGGCACCGGCGGTGCTGAAAATATGGGCATGGCCAACCAAAGTTTGTGTTCAACAACATTTTGTGGTTGATCGCAAAAAACAAAGATTTGACAATGTAATTTTAAATCACAGTAACCTTGCAAAAGAGTTTGTGTTGATAAACCCTAGACTAAGATTCTGTGTGACTCCCATGTCCCTGGATTAGGAAGAGTGCAAGGATCCAACAGCTGATAGTTTCTGTGACCCCCCTTGACATGTGTGGCTGTAAGTGGGGGATTGGATGAGGAATGACTATGATGCTAATCCACAGTGGAATAGTCTGCCATCATACAACATCTGAGCTCATGCAACAGCAGCTACTAAGGGGAACTACAAGAGCAGCTGAGATTGTGAACCCACACTTCAAAAAGAGATTATCTGCCTCGCGAAAAGGAAAAAAAAACAAATAGGTGTCAGGCAAAGAAGAGGGCAACAAAAGAAGGGGAACCTCTTCCCTCTAGTCCCTTGGCCACACAGCTCTTGTGGCAAAACGGTTTACAGCGATATGCTCACAGGCAACAGGTGGCCAAGTAGGTAAAAATAGAAGCCCAAGGATTATTAGCCCTTCTTCACCCCTCTTCTATGCTCATGAGGGTTGGGGAGGCGGTGGCGTAGTGGTCTTGTCGCTGGACTAGTAACCCAGAGACCCAGGGCAATGCTCTGGGGACCCGGGTTCAAATCCCACCACGGCAGATGGTGAAATTTGAATTCAATACAAATCTGGAATTAAAAGTCTAAAAGAGGAGTGCGAAACCATCGTCGATTGTCGCAGAAACACATCTGGTTCACTTTTAGAGTAGATGTACGAGGCAAGTTTTTTTACACAGAGGGTAGTGGGTGCCTGGAACTCGCTACTGGAGGAGATGGTGGAAGCAGGGACAATAGTGACATTTAAAGGGCATCTTGACAAATACATGAATAGGATGGGAAGAGAGGGAAGTGTAGAAGATTGTAGTTTAGTCGGGCAGCATGGTCGGCATGGGCTTGGAGGGCTGAAGGGCCTGTTCCTGTGCTGTACTTTTCTTTGTTCTTTGTTTGTTCTTTGTAATGCCCTTTAGGGAAAGAAATCTGTCGTCCTTACGTAGCCTTACATGTGACCCTCAGGGATGGGCGGTCAGGAACACCTACATCCCAACAAATTTTTTTATTTTTTTTATTTTTTAAGAGATTTTTGTTTCAGCACAAATGGAAAAACTCACATTTTTCTTTTGATTCCAGCCACACTGTTCGATTGCACCATAGTGGCAATGAAGTGGAGGATCTGTAGATACACAGAGAATGTGAATATATTTCAAATCATAGAATCATTCAGCACCATGGTGTCTAATTAACTCCCGTTTGTTTCCATAGCCTTGAAAATTTGAAAGTGACTATTGAATCAGTTTCCACCACCAATTCAGACAGTGCATTTCAGATGATTCTTGACAAGCACAGGGGTGATAGATTATTGGGGGTGTGCTAAACCACTGTGTTCCTATATTAAGGGTTGTACGGTAGAACCTGCACTACAGGTTCACCTGGGCCCCTGCATGCTAGCTCCGCCCAGGAGTTGGGTTATAAATATGCGTGGCCTTCAGCTCGCAGCCATTTCGTCAGCTGCTGTAGGAGGCCACACTTCAGAGACTAATAAAGCCTCAGTTTGAATTCAACTTCGTCTCCAGCCAAATTGATCGTGCCTCAGGGGGTAGGTGGGACCTAGATTTGAGGCTATCAGCCATGATCTTATTAAATGGCAGAGTAGGCTCAAAGCGCCGAATGGCCTACTCCTGCTCCTTTTACATATGTCCAAATAACAACTTGTTGCATACAAGAATTCCATCTAGTTTCCCCTCACCTCCCCCCCCAAAAAAGATTGTTTTTTGTGAATAGACTTAAACCTGTGTCCACTGACTACTAACCTTCCGGCCAGTGGAAACAGTTTCTGCTAATCTATTCTATCAAACTCTTTATGATTTTGAACACCTCAATTTAACAATTCTCCCATAACATTCACTGCTCCAAGAACAATCCCAGCTTCTTCAATCTCATCCATGGTACCATTGTGGTAAATCTTCTCTATGTAAAGTGTGGTAGCCACAACTAGACACAGTGCTCCAGCTGAGGCCTAATCAGTGATTAATATGCTTGCACTTGGGCTCCTTGCAAATGAAGAAGGACATCTGTGTTTATTAAACAGCCTTTGTTATGAGATTGAATATGCTTTGTCCCTTCTCTCTGTCCTTTCCTGAAAACAGTGAAATGCTGGGCAGACAATGACCTCACGGGTGCTGGGCCCCCTCCCTGAAGTGGTCATTCTTCACCTGTGAGACCCAACAGCAAGCACTGGAAAGCCTTTGAACCATGGTGGGTAGTGCAGTCTAGCTCAATCCTGTGCAGACCCAATTTCCACACAGGTGCACTGTCCAGCCTGGAGAGGAGACACAAGCGCTGGACAGCAGGTTCAACAAGCAACTTACCTTGTTCAGTCTAAAGGCACAGGGGCATATTGTAGCAAACAAGATGAATTCACCACAGACTAATGATTAAATCTGGTCGCTGGCAAAACCAGCATTTTCCTAGCCCTAGTTGTACCTGAGACAGTGGTGATGGTGTGACCTCTTCCTGAACCGAAGTAGTTTGCATGATGAAGGTCATCCCACAATGCCATGAGATAAGGATTTCCAGGAACAATGAAGAAACTGCAATAAATTTTCAAATTCGAAAGGTGTGATTTTTTTTTGTGGGGGGGGGGGGGGGCAGTTCCATGTATTTGCTATCCTGCCTTTTAGGTTAAAGTTGCTGCCAAAGAGGCTCTGGGAGTTGGGAGTGCACCCTGCAGTACATACTCCAGCCATGTTACACCACGAGTGGTGGGAATAACACAATGTCAGTGGGTGGGGTGCCAATCAAGCTGAATGCTTTGTCCTGGATTGTGTTGTGTTGGGCTTGAGTTTTGGAGCTCCGCTTATCTGCGCAAATGAAGTTTGTTCCATCACACTCCTAGCATGTACCTTGTGGGTAGAAGACAAGCTTTGGGGTGTCAAGTGAGCCACCTGCGACAGAATACCCTGCCTCTAACCTGCTTCAGTAGCATTTACATGCTCATCCAATTCAGTTCCTAGTTAATGGTGATCAACAGGATGAAGTTTGTTACATTATGAAAAAAAACATCATTCACATACATGTTGATTCATTTCACACCACTTGTTGAACTTTTTCTTAAGTTGCTCCTGTACGTCTTGGACTGAAGAGAAGCAGGTCAACTCCATTTAGTTAAAACATTCGATGACATACCTTCCGAATAACTTTGTGTTGCTGTAGTTGCTTCTGTTTCAAGGATGATATCTCCTTCCACAGTGCCTCATTTTCTCTGCGGACAAAATTTGCATTGAGAACCTCATTTAAAATCTACCAGCAATTGACAAAAGTAACTCGCATCACCTACAAAAGGTGATATACAGTCAATACACTGCCAACGTTTTTTTTTAAATTTAGAGTACCCAATTCATTTTTTCCAATTAAGGGGCAATTTAGCTTGGCCAATCCACCTACCCTGCACATATTTGGGTTGTGGGGGCGAAACCCACGCAGACACGGGTAGAATGTGCAAACTCCACACGGAGTGACCCAGAGCCGGGATCGGACCTGGGACCTCGGCGCCGTGAGGTTTGACACTAAAATTACTGAATGCGGTGGGCTCAGTACGGACACTGATTCTGTTAGTACTGCCTTTATTAAGCATACAACTCAAACAATGTCTAGAAAAAATATGCTGAGGATAGATGTTGTGACATAAAACTTTTTCCCTTCCATATTTCCCCATATGATGTGCTGAGGTATGGTCCCACAAATATATACCTTGTGTACTGGTGAGGAAAACAAGAGTTCCTTCCCACCTGGTTGCAGGGACAGCCATGGGTCCATTGCCCCCATCTGCTCCATAAACGATCCTGTTCCCTGCCATGCCGATCATTTTCCCCGTTCTGGGGTTTGATCTGTCCATCAGTGCCAAACCCCCCCCCCCCCCCCCCCGATCAATCGGTTTGTGTAGGTGTAAGGGATTTCCGCCATGGTGTACTTCATGAAATCTGTCTCCTCCCGGCTGGACGCGTACACATTTACCAGGACCACCGGTGCCCCACCCAGGGCGCCACTGACCATAATGAAATGTCCTCCTTGGACCATAACCATCCTCGTCGCCATCAACACTGACCTCTTGCTAATCAGGATAGCTGCCCCCAGGCCCTCATCTCGTAACATGAGTGGTACGTCTGTCCCACCCAGCCCTTCCTTACCCGCAGCCGGTCCTTCTCCCTCAGGTACATCTATTGAAGGAAGACTGTATCGGCTTTCAACCTTCTCAAATGGCAAAGACTCTGGATCTTTTCACTGGACCGTTATGTCCCCTGACGTTCCAGGTGATAATCCTGGTGGGGTTTTTTTGTCCCCCCCCCTTTCCTGTAGGATCAACTGGTGGACGCGCCCTTGCACTCCAGAGTTTCCCTTTGCTAGGGGGCCGTCCAAAATGGCCATGGTTACCGTTCTCACCATCAGGCCGAATCCCTGCGCCCCAGGTTTCCCTTTGTCCAGGGGGCACCCAACATGGATGTCAACTGTGCGTCCACCACGTGGGTGCGCCCCTGCACTCCTGGGATGACCTTTGTTTAGGGACCCTCCAAAGTGGCTGCTTGCAGCGCCATCTTGTTCATTCAACCTGCACCTTACCTGAAACCAATCTGAACCCCTTCTTTTTCTTGACCTTGTGTACCTCCATCCCCTCTCTGTCCCCCCCCTTCTACCCACCCCCACAAATCTCCCCCCTTGCATCCCCTATCACTGCCCTTATGGTCCCCCCCCCGCCAAATGCTCCCTCGCCGTCTCGTGTGAATTGATGGTCGCATCAATTTAATCAGCTACAATATCGCTATGGAAGCAGCCCTCAAACCTGATCGACTGGAACTCGACCCTCAGGCAGCAGAAGCCAAAGGAATTTTTTCGCACTGGCTCCGCTGTTTTGAGGCCTACCTCGCCGCCTCCTCCTCGCCCACCATCACCGAGGAACAGAAACTGAGTCTCCTCCACGCCCGGGTGAGCCACAGAATCTCCGTGCAGATCGAGGAAGCGACCACGTACGCAGACACGGTCGCGATCCTGAAAAGGCAGTACGTGAGGCCGGTGAACGAAGTGTTCGCGGCATCTCCTCACCACTCGTCGTCAACGCCCCGGGGAAATCGCTGGAGGAATACCTACGTGACCTGAAGGTACTCGCTCAAAACTGCAATTATAAGGACGTCATGGCCTCGCAGCATATGGAACTCGCCATCCGGGACACCTATGTGGCTGGAGTCCGGTCCAACTACGTTAGACAGCGCTTGCTCGAAAAGGGCGCCCTCGACCTAGAAGAGATGGTAAAACTATCCACCTCTTTAGAAGTAGCGTTTCAGAGCCTCAATGCTTTCCCCTCCGACCACGCGATCCCCTTGTGGACACTTGACCAGAGAGTGTCCCAGGCCTGTGCCGCACGGCTGCCCACCCAACCCGGGGGGGGGGGGGGGGCTGCCCTGCTATTTCTGCGGCCAGAAACAGCACCTCAGGCAGCATTGCCCAGCTCGGAACGCGGCCTCTAGCGACTGCGGCAAGAAAGGACACTTTGCCAAAGTCTGCCTGGCCAGATCCAAAGCTCCTAAATCACAGGCCCGACTTTCAGACTCACAGGCCTGCAGACCCCGCAGCGTGGCGGCGTGCCTGCCGGTACCGCCCCGTTTGGACGCATCATTAGCCTCGTGCTGTCAGTGGGGGCAGCCATCTTTAACCCTACCCAATACGTGCGACCGACGGGGGCAGCCATCTTGGGACCACCCACCACCTCCGACCACCCCGGCTACCCGCAGCTCGGCGCTGTCACCCTCGAGCAGTCACGGCCCAAGCACCTCAGGAACTCGATGATGACCGTCCGGGTCAATGGGCACGAAACGCCCTTCCTGATTGACTCTGGGAGCACGGAGAGCTTCGTACATCCAGATACGGTAAGACGCTGTTCTCTCCAAATTTCCCCCGCATTCCAAACAATCTCCCTCGCTTCCGGATCACATTCGGTGCAGATCCGGCGGTACTGTGTTGCGAACCTCGCGATACAGGGCGCCGAGTATGCCATTTTCAAACTATATGTTCTCCCCGACCTCTGCGCTCCTCTCCTGTTGGGACTGGACTTCCAGTGCAGCCTCAGGAGCCTGACCCTGAAGTTCGGCGGGCCCCGACCCCCTCTCACCATATGTAGCCTCGCGACTCTTAAGGTCACTCCTCCCCCGCTCTTCGCGAACCTCACCGCAGACTGTAAACCCGTCGCCACCAGGAGCAGGCGGTACAGTGCCCAGGACAGGACTTTTATCAAGTCAGAGGTCCAGCGGCTCTTGAGGGAGGGGGTCATCGAGGCCAGTAATAACCCCTGGAGAGCTCAAGTGGCGGTCGTCAGGACCGGGGAAAAGAACCGGATGGTTGTAGACTACAGCCAAACCATAAACCGGTACACGCAACTCGATGCGTACCTCCTTCCCGGATAGCGGACATGGCGAATCAGATTTCACACTACCGGGTGTTCTCCACGGTAGCTCTGAAGTCCGCATGCCACCAGCTTTCAATCCGCCCGGAAGATCGTCACTACACGGCCTTTGAGGCAGACGGCCGCCTCTTCCACTTCCTCCGGATCCCCTTCGGCGTCACCAACGGGGTCTCGGTCTTCCAAAGAACGATGGACCAAATGGTAGACCAGTACGGGCTGCAGGCCACATTTCCGTACTTGGACAACATCACCATCTGCGGCCATGATCAGCAGGACCAAGACGCCAACCTTCAGATGTTTCTCCAAACCGCCCAAGCCCTCAATCTCACCTATAACAAAGAGAAATGCATTTTCCGCACAACCCGACTGGCCATCCTCAGCTATGTCATGGAAAACGAAGATCTAGGGCCCGATCCCGACCGCATGCGTCCCCTCCTGCAACGCCCCCTCCCCCAAGGCACTGAAAAGATGCCTCGGGTTCTTTTCGTATTATGCCCAGTGGGTCCCCAACTTTGCGGACAAAGCCCGGCCACTTATCAAAGCCACCATCTTCCCCCTGACGACTGAGGCCCGCCTGGCCTTCAGCTGCATCAAGGCAGATATTACCAAAGCTGCGATGCACACGGTGGACGAGTCCATCCCCCTCCAGGTGGAGAGCGACGCGTCAGAGGTCACCCTCGCCGCTACCCTTAACCAGGCAGGCAGGCCCGTAGCCTTTTTTTCCCATACCCTCAACGCCTCCGTGATTCGATACTCCTCAGTCGAAAAAGAAGCTCAAGCCATTGTGGAAGCTGTTACTTGACTGGTAAGAGGTTCACCCTCGTCACCGACCAACGGTCGGTAGCCTTCATGTTTAACAATACACAGCGGGGCAAGATCAAGAATGATAAAATCTTGAGGTGGAGGATCGAACTCTCCACCTATAACTACGATATAGTATATCGTCCAGGGAAGCTCAACGAGCCCCCAGATGCCCTGTCCCGAGGCACATGCGCCAGCGCGCAAAATGACCGTCTCCAGGCCATCCACAATAACCTCTGTCACCCGGGGGTCACCCGGCTTCTCCACTTCTTCAAGGCCCGCAACCTGCTCTACTCCACCGAGGAGGTCGGGGCCATGACCAGGGACTGCCAAATCTTCACGGGGTGTAAGCCGCACTTCTATCGACCAGATAAAGCCCACCTGGTGAAGGCATCCCGGCCCTTTGAGCGCCTCAGCATCGATTTCAAAGGGCCCCTCCCCTCCACTGACCGCAACGCGTATTTTCTTAACATCGTTGACGAGTACTCCCGCTTCCCCTTTGCAATCCCTTGCCCCGACATGACCGCGGCCACTGTCATTTGGCCCTGCATAGTATCTTCACCCAGCTCGGTTTCCCCACTTACGTCCAGAGTGACCGGGGCTCCTCGTTTATGAGCGACGAACTACGTCAATACCTGCTCGGTAAGGGCATCGCCTCGAGCAGGACTACCAGTTACAACCCTCGGGGAAATGGACAGGTGGAGCGGGACAACGCGACGGTATGGAAGGCCGTCCTCCTGGCCCTATGGTCTAGGAGTCTCCCAGTATCCCGCTGGCAGGAGGTCCTCCCCGGCGCGCTCCACTCCATTTGGTCGTTCCTTTGCACAGCCACGAACGAGACCCCTCATGACCGCCTATTTGTTTTCCCCCGGAAATCCACCTCCGGGATCTCGCTTCCATCCTGGCTGACGACACCGGGGCCTGTCCTCCTCCGAAAGCACGTGAGGAGCCATAAGTCCGACCCACTGGTCGAGAGGGTCCAGCTCCTTTACACCAACCCCCAGTATGCCACGACGGCTGACAAGATACAGTCTCCCTCCGGGACCCCTGCGATCATCACCTACCCCCCCCCCCCCCAGCCTACACCGAGCACCGCCCCCGCCCCTACATGGCCTACACCCCCCCACCCCCCCTCCCCGATCTACAGGGATAAAGCTCCAGAAGACACGCTCCCGGAGTCAACACCCGTGCCCGCAGCGACGAGTTCAACACCCGTGCCTGCAGCGAAACCAGAGCTCAGGCGATCGCAGCGAACAATCAAGGCGCCGGACAGAGTCAACCTGTGAGCCCACTTCACCCCCGCTGGACTTCAATTTTTAACAGGGGGTGAATGTATTACTGCTACCATTCACCAATGTATTACATTACATTGTATTATGTTGGTGCCCTTGTGGGCGCTGCCTATGGCTCCGCCCCCTCGGGGGAGGTATATAGATCTGTAGCCTGTAGGCGGCACTCAGTACAGAGCAGTCGCAGGCAGGCACAATTCTAGCTGATTAAAACCACTGTTCACTTCAATTCTCTGTCTCGTGTGAATTGATGGTCACATCAGTGTGTCACAGTTCTTTTCTTTTTCCTCCTGTTTCATCCTCAACACTGCCTTGTCCAGGCCATTCGTCCCCCTCTGCCATGGTATTGAAATAACATTCCTCGTTTTGGAATGTAACCCAGAGCCTGGCTGGGAATACCATTCCAAATTTCACTCCACTTTTGTATAGGGCAGATTTCGCCTGGTTGAACTCAGCCCTGCGCTTTGCCAGATCTGTCCCAATGTCCTGGTAAACTCGTATTCTATGTCCTTTGTCTGCCTTGCCCACCGCAGGATCTTCTTCCAATCCTGTATCTATGTAATTTGGCAATTATTGCCCTTGGCTGTTTCCCCGCCTTGGGCTTCAGTAGGAGCGTTCTGTGCGCCCGGTCGATCTCCAGCGGCTTGGGGAAGCTCCCTCCGGACTAGGTTACCCAGCACGTTGGACACATAGTCCACCAGGTCCCTGCCCTTGATCCCGTCTGGCAGGCCCGCCACATAGTCCACCAGGTCCCTGCCCTCAATCCCGTCTGGCAGGCCCATGGTCCAGATCCTTTGGCGCCGAGACCGATTCTCCAGGTCCTCTCCCTTCCCCTTCAGGCTCCCCGGGTTCCCACCAAACTTTTTATTTTGGCCTCCAGAGGAATAATCCGGTCACTCTGGGCCATCGACACCTTTTCCGGCTCTAGGATCGTCTTCTCTTGAGCTTCCAGTTTCTTCCCCATATCACCTATCACCGTCTGCATAGCGACCAAGGCCTCCGTCCCTGCCACCTGGATCTCCACTTTTCTCGCTTCTCTCATCGCCATCAATTTCTTCATCAGGAATGTCTTCCAACCATCTCCCAAGGGTACTCTCTGGGGCCTCTCGTGTTCCCATTCGCCAGCACGTTGTAAATATTCTCTCCCTTTCTTACTTGTGGGTGAAATAAGTCTGAATGTTCGGGCTAAATTCATTCAAAAGTGCCTATTAGATCGTATTCTGGAGGAGAGCCACCTGATGTGTGACTTCTCAGCACATCACCATCACCGGAACTCGACTAATAGCTAACGGTACAAGTAGATTTAAAAAGAAAGCTCAGACATAATCATCCGTATTTTCAAATCCTCCTTAGATGCAAGAGTGGTGGTTCCAGAGGACTGGAGAATTGCAAATGTTACACCCGGTGTAAAGATAAACCCAGCAACTAAAGCTGGACAGTTTAACCTCGGCTGTAAGAAAGCTTTGACATAATAATCCAGGAAAAAATTAACAGTCGCTTGGATAAGTGTGGATTTATTAAAGAAAGCCAGCACTGATTTGTTATGGACAAATCACACCTAACTAATTTAATTGAGTTTTTCATGAGACAGGGAATGGGACTAGCTAAAAATTGCTCTTGCAGAGAGCTGGCACAGCTTGACAGACCCCAAATGGCCTCCTTTGGTGCTGTAACCGTTCTAACATGGTCAGTCAACTTGACAACGGTAATAGGTAAAATAATAGAATCTCGACTCAAAAGCAAAATTAAAAATGTCATAACGAATAGCAAGTGTGGATTTCTAAAGGGAAGGTTTTGCTTGACCAACCTCATCGGATCCTTTGAAAAGCTAACAGAAACACTAGATAAGAGTAATGTAGTGAGTGTAATTTATTTGGATTTCTAAAATGCCTTTTAAACAGTGTTAGAAAAATACGCTAATGAATAAAGTCGGGTACTGCTAATCCAGGAATAAGTAGCAGAATGGATTGCTAGCTGGCTGTAAGACAGAACAGAAATTAGATAAAGGGTCATTTGGTTATTGAGAGGGGCTTTGGAATCAAAAACATAATTCCTAATTTTGCAGGTGACACGAAATTGGGGGATAGTCAAGACGGAGAAGGACTGTAACAGATTATAAGACATTAATGAACTTGCATGATTGATACCTAATTAGCCAATGAACTTCAACACAGATAAATGTGAGGGATCATATTTTGGTAAGAAAATAAGTGGTCACACACTTGGAAAACAAGAATCAAAATGGGATACAGCAAAGAGATCAGAGTGTACAAATAGACAAATCACTAAAAGTAATGATGCAAGTTAATAAAGCCACAAAGAAAAAGCATTATCAAGCACCAAGGTTTATTTCTAGAGTGACAGAATTGAAAAGTAGAGAAATTGTATTGAACTTCAGGTTGACCACAGGTAGTGAAGCGGCTGCAATAACAATTTGCAAAGATTATACCAGAGGGTCATACCCATCAGAAGGGATGAACAGGCCGAGTCGCTTATCTTAAGAGAGAAGGCCAAAAAGAGAGAAGGCCAAGGGTGACCTAAAGAGGTCTTTGAAAGCATGAACAGTTTTAATAAAGAAAGCGCTTCAACTTGTAGGAAAAAGCAAAATTAGAGGTTAGTGATATGATAGTCGGCAAAATTCAGAAGCAACTCCTTTACCCAGAGTGGTGGGCATATCAAACTCACTACCACAGAATCATGTTCAGGTCAATGGCATGGATTCATTAAAGTGGAGGTGAAATAAGCATAGGAGATGATAAGAGAATTAGTTGAGGAAGGAGGTTTGAGCGAAGCATAAATGCTGTCATGGTCTGGTTGTGACTAACAGCCTGTTGCTGTGCTGTATATTCTTATGCAATGCAGGTGTCATGGACAAAACCACAGAGGGTTAACCCCCCCCCCCCCACCCCTTTATTAGAAATATAACTTATTAGATACCTGTCAGCATGGCTCTGAAACCAGAAGGAAAGATTCAACTTCAGTTTCTTAAAAACAAGCATTTCTGCTTTCTGTTTGACAATATCGGCATTTAAAAAAATATCACAACCTTTTAATAGTCAGGATCGTGCTGTCAGCCAGGTCATGTTTCCCCTTCATCTGACGAATATCTGATAAGAGTTTCAACACATCTTGCTGCCTCAGTTTAAGGTCATCCACTCGGGTCACAGAAACCTTCAATTAAAAAACAATGAATCATATCTCAGGAAACTATTTATAAGGCTTTAGCTGTACACTCATAGTAAACTAAGGAAGCAAAGTCGCCATAGTCCCAGGTGACCATAGGCTATTTTCCCCTTTGAGGGGAAGAGCGGAGTGGTGGTGATTTAACCTGTGGATCACCACACCTCAGGCAAGGGGCAAGGTTGAGAATGTGGGCCTTCATGAATAACCTCAGCTGGTACGGGAATTGAACCCGCGCTGTTGGCCTTGCTCTGCACGCCAAACCAGCTTTCCAGCCAACTGAGCGAAACCACTCATGACACATCCAACTCATCCTAAATTCCAAAGAATGCATTTATGGATCAAGGTTATCACATTATGATTTTGCAGGTTATATGTTCATTCTGCTCATTCAAAATGTTAGTCTTTTTCAGAGCAGTTGCATTTTCCTGCTCCCTTTAATTAAGGTTTACACACAACAGCCCTGATCCTCTAATAAAAACATGGTGATTGATACAATATGGTTGACATGCATTAGGAGCTAGATGGTACCTTGTTCAAATGGGCACTCAAATGTGAAAACCTGCTCATTAAGTGCATGTAGATTATTTGTCTATTTTGGAGGTACCATAGCAAAGTCCGATTGTATCCTTACCCAACATCTTTATAATCAGAGACGCTGAACAGAAATCAGTAGCAAGAACCCTGGAGAATTTCTCTTTATGCTCAGAGCAGTGTATATATACAACAAATATCCCACTCAGCTGTTCTCCAGAATAAGATAATGTAACACCAAAGAATAATGTATTTTCAATGTTTTATACTATTACAGCACTACTTAAGACCAAATTACAATAAGTAGATTTTAGCTAATATGTTGCCAAAATACAAAATTACCACATTTCAGATGTGAATTGAACAACATGCAATTTGTTGGGAAGAATATAAAATACAATGTTCATTGCTACTTTTGCATATTTAATTTGTTTCCCAATTTGCTTGTGGTTACAGCTGAAAGTGAATTAATGTTTTTTCATATTAAAGGAACAGCAATATCATTTAGAAAATATACCTACTATCCTTTCCCAAAACGAACACACAGTACCCATCAATCCCAGATGGCTGGTTTTCAAATCAGAAAAAACTAGGATATAATTTTAAAAATCTTCTGTCTGCATGCACCTTGTCTACAAAATCTTGTATAACTGTCAAGGGTTTCCCCAGTTAGAATGGAATTTGCTCCATAAACCTATGTTCTACTGTATGCAACTGGACTCTCCTGCCAATGGCGGTGCCTCCGTTTTGAATCTCCTGGCTCCTCAGCGCATATCCTACTTCCCAAAATCATGTTGTGCAATTGAATTATAAACAATGGAACAGAACTGAAATATTATAAAGATGGAACGTATGACTTCAGAATGAGAACTGATTTACACCCACATTAAGTCCTTGCCCACCAACCCATGCAACTTTATGGCTACATTTGGTCCTGGAGATCAATTAGTCTGCATTTCCTGAGAGTTGCAAAGGTTGCAAACTGTTTGCAAAATCTTTTGTTTGCTGATTTGCTTAAATAACCCTAATTTCTAGTTTACAGCTCAAGATATAAATCTATTAATGTATCAGTCAATGTTGGCAATCAGAAGTTTAAAATATTATTCCTGGAGTGTACTTAATCAATAGAAGGATAATTATGTGCTCTGCCATCCCAGTTTACTTAACAGAGGGCTTAATTTTACGAGGTGCCAGACCGCCCCAAACTGGCCCCCTCACCATCTAGCTAAAAAGGCTGGAGGTGGGATTTTCACCCCTCAGTCTTAGCCAATCAGAGGGTCTGGGTAAGCATATGGGGCTTTGCCAGGTGCCCAATGTCCAGCCCATGGCAAGGGGGTGAAGAGGTTGGGCTTCACATTTGGGTATGACAGACCAATGGTGGGAGGGGAACTGGGGGTGTGAGCGGCAAAATTGAGAGGTGAGGAGTTTCTCCAAAGGGTCCAGGGGGGCTCAGAAAAGCTCCACCCATTGGGCTAAGTTTGAAATGTACAAACAGTGAAGGAGGAGAGGAGTCTCGCTTTCTTTCCAGCCTGAAGGCAGCTTACAGGAAGAGACAAACTAGGTGAGGCATAGAAATCATAATACTAGCTAGTTTCAGGAACTGCCTGTGAGGTGACTACAGCTCATCAACAGTGTCAATGTTGAGTTTGTTATTTTTCATGTTACAAAAAGTGATAAATGAATTAACATTCGCAAAAATAACAGACTACATGTAGAATAATCCAATTGTTGTTTGGAACTGGCAGCATTAAAGAAATTGTCAGCATTCCACCTTCCAGAAGGTATCAGAAACATACAAGATCCAGCATCCAACAGGGGAAGCACTGGCACAGAGGTTGTGTCACTGGGCCAGTGATCCAGAGCAAGATCTGGGAACCCAGGTTCAAATCTCGCCATGGTAGAATAGCGAAATTTGAATTCAATTAAAAAATCATGTTTTTTTTTAAACAAACAATTTTATTGAGGTATTTTTTGGCATTGTAAACAGTTACAGATATCAGAAATGTGCAAACATCAATATAAAACCAATACTTCAATCAAACCATACTGCACATGCCCGCTCCTCTCCTCTAGACACTACCCGCGTATTTATCCCACCTACTCTACTGCAATCTCTCCCCCCCCACTTCCCCCCCCGCCGCTCACTCTCCCGCGAAGAAGTCGGTGAATGGTTGCCACCTTTGGGAGAACCCCAGTACAGATCCCCTCAAGGCGAATTTAATTTTTTCCATACCCAGAAAACTTGACATGTCTGAAAGCCATAGTTCGGTCTTTGGGGGTTTTGAGTTCCTCCATGCCAGCAGTATTCACCGCCGGGCTATTAGGGAAGCAAAGGCCAGAACATCTGCCTCTTTCTCCCCTTGGACTCCCGGGTCTTCCGAAATCCCGAAAATTGCCACCCCTGAACTCATCACCACCCTTGTTTTCAGCACCTGGGACATGACCCCCGCAAATCCCTCCCAGTACCCCCTAAGCTTAGGACATGCCCAAAACATGTGAACATGGTTCGCTGGTCCTCCCGCGCATCTAGCGCACATGCCCTCCACCCCAAAGAATTTGTTCATCCGAGCTACCGTCATGTGGGCCCGGTGAACAACCTTAAACTGAATCAGGCCGAGCCTGGCACATGTTGCGGTTGAGTTTACCCTACTCAGAGCTTCCGCCCACAGATCGCCCTCCATCCCCCCGCCAAACTCCTTCTCCCATTTGAGTTTCAGTTCCTCTGTCTGGGACTCTTACCCCTTCATGAGCACCTTGTAAATATCCGAGACTCTACCCTCTCCTCCAGAGGCCATTCTGTCCTGAATCCCTATTGGCGGGAGGCGTGGGAAGGATGGGACCTGTCTGCGTACAAAGCCCCACATCTGTAAGTACCTAAAGTCATTTCCCCTTACCAGCCCAAATTTCTCCTCCAAGCCCCTCAAACTCGCAAAGCTCCCCTCCAGCAACATATCGCCCACCCTCCCCAACCCCGCCCGCCGCCATGTTCGAAACCCTCCATCCATGTTCCCGGGGGCGAATCGATGGTTATCACATATTGGAGCCCAGACAGACGCACCCACCCACCCCCACATGCCTCCTCCACTGGTCCCATATCCGCAGGGCCGCCCCCACTACCGGGCTGGTGGAGTACCTGGCTGGCGACAGCGGTAGGGGAGCCGTGACCAGGGCTGCCAAACTGGTGCCCCTGCAAGAAGCCGCCTCCACTCGCTCGCAGATAGACCCCGTACCCACCATCCACTTCCTTATCATGGCTATGTTAGCCGCCCAGTAGTAGTTGATCAGACTCGGCAATGCCAGTCCCCCCTCGCTGCGGCTCCTTTCAAGCATCGCCTTCTTCACCAGCGGGGATTTTCCCGCCCAGACAAAGCTCATGATGATTTTGCCGGTCCTTTTGAAGAAGGACCGTGGGATAAAGATTGGGAGGCACTGGAAGATGAACAGAAATCTAGGGAGGATTGTCATCTTTACAGTCTGCACCCTCCCCGCCAGTGACAGCGGGAGTGCATCTCATCTCTTCATTTGTTCCACCACCCTAGTCAAATTTAACTTATGCAACCTGCCCCAGTCTCGTGCCACCTGTATCCCCAAGTGCCGGAAACTTTTCTCCACCAGCCTAAATGGCAGTTCCTTCAGTCTATTCTCCTGGCCCCTTGCCTGCACCACAAACATCTCACTCTTGGCCATATTTAATTTGTACCCTGAAAACCGGCTGAACTTCCTCAATGTTTCCAGTATATTTTCCATCCCAGCCAGTGGGTCCGACACGTACAGGAGCAGGTCGTCCGCATAGAGAGAGACCCTATGTTCCACCCCCCCCGCCCCCCCAGTCATTCCCTTCCACCCCTTCGCAGCTCTCAACGCCATCGCCAACGGCTCTATGGCTAGCGCGAACAGCAACGGGGAGAGTGGGCACCCCCTGTCTGGTCCCGCGGTGTAGTCTGAAATAATCTGACATTATCCTGTTCGTCCTAACGCTAGCTTTTGGGGCCTGGTACAATAGTCTGACCCAATTAACCAGCCCCTCCCCGAACCCAAACCGTCCAAGCACCTCCCACAAATAGCCCCACTCCACCCGGTCGAAGGCCTTCTCAGCGTCCATTGCCACCACTACCCCCACCTCCTTGCCCGTCGGGGGCATCATGATCACATTAAGCAATCTTCTCAAGTTAGCTGTCAGCTGCCTGCCTTTCACAAACCCTGTCTGATTGTCCCCAATCACCTCCGGTATGCAGTCCTCAATTCTAATCGCCAGGAGCTTGGCATCCACATTGGTCAGGGAGATTGGCCTGTATGACCCGCAGGATTCCGGGTCCTTGTCCCGCTTCAGTATCAGCGAGATGGTGGCTTGCGACATTGTCGGTGGCAGGGTGTCTCTGTCCCTTGCCTCATTAAAAACCCTTGTCAGGACCGGTCCCACTATCTCCGAGAACTTCTTGTAAAACTCTACTGGGTATCCATCCGGTCCCGGGGCTTTCCCCAACTGCATGGCCTTTAGGCCCCCCAATACCTCCTCCGCTCTAATCGGGGCCCCCAGCCCATCCACTAGTCCCCTGCCTATTTCTGGGAAGGCTAGTCCATCCAGGAAACTTTTCATCTCCTCCGGCTCTTCCGGGGGTTCTGAAGTGTACAGCTTACTATAGAAGTCCCGAAATACCTTATTCAGTCCTGCCAGGTCCTCCACTCTGCTCTCCTCCCCATCAACCACTCTACATATTTCCCTGGTCGCCTCCCTCTCCCTGAGTTGCTGCGCTAGCAATCTACTGGCTTTCTCCCCATGCTCATACACCACTGCCCTCGCCTTCCTAAGTTGTTCCACGACCCTACTCGTGGATAGCACCCCCAGTTCCGCCTGCAATCTCCGTCTCTCCCTGAGTAGGTCCTTCCCCGGGGACCCCGCATGCTCGTCTATCCGGTGAATTTCCCTAACCAATCTGTCCATTTCTGCTCTGTTTGCCCTGACCCTGTGAGCCCAAATTGAGATCAGCTCCCCCCTCACTACTGCCTTCAGCGCCTCCCACAGGGTCGTTGCTGAAACCTCTCCCATATCGTTCACCTGCAAGTAATTTTGCATACACTTCCGAAGTCTCTCACATATCCCCCCCTCCGACAACAGTCCTACGTTTAACCTCCATTGCGGGCGTTGGTAATTCGCCCCCCCCCCCCCCCGACCTGCAGGTCCACCCAGTGCGGGGCATGGTCCGAGATAGTGATTGCCAAGTATTCCGTATTCTTTACCTCCCCTACACAGTCCCTGCTCACGATAAAAAAATCAATCCTAGAATATACTTTATGAACATGCGACTAAAACGAGTAGCCCCTTCCCGTCGGCTGTCTGGCTCTCCATGGGTCCATAGCCCCCATCTGCTCCAGGAACACTTTCAGCTCCCTTGCCATTGCTGGGAGTCTGCCCGTTCTGACACATGACCGGTCCAGCCCTGGGTCAAGGACAGTATTAAAGTCCCGTCCCCCCCCGTCCCCCGTCCCCCCCATTGCCAACTTACGCGAGTCCAGGGCCGGGATCTTCCCCAGCACTCTTTTGATAAAGTCAACGTCAAACAAAGAACAAAGAACAAAGAAATGTACAGCACAGGAACAGGCCCTTCGGCCCTCCAAGCCCGTGCCGACCATGCTGCCCGACTAAATTACAATCTTCTACACTTCCTGGGTCCGTATCCCTCTATTCCCATCCTATTCATGTATTTGTCAAGATGCCCCTTAAATGTCACTATCGTCCCTGCTTCCACCACCTCCTCCGGTAGCGAGTTACAGGCACCCACTATCCTCTGTGTAAAAAACTTGCCTCGTACATCTACTCTAAACCTTGCCCCTCTCACCTTAAACCTATGCCCCCTAGTAATTGACCCCTCGACCCTGGGGAAAAGCCTCTGACTATCCACTCTGTCTATGCCCCTCATAATTTTGTAGACCTCTATCAGGTCGTCCCAGTTCGGAGCATATATGTTCACCAGCACCACTCTTCTCCCCTCCAGCTTGCCCTTTACCATAAGGAATCTGCCCCCGCCGTCTGCGACTACGCCCTCCGCCTCAAATTGAACCCGCTTATTGATCATAATTGCTACCCCCCTGGACTTAGAATCCAAGTCCGAGTGGAAGACCTGGCTGATCAAGCCCTTCCTTAGCCTAGTCTGGTCAGACACTTTCAGATGTGTCTCCTGCAACATAATTACGTCCGCCTTTAGAGCCCGTAAATGCGTGAACACACGTGCCATTCCAAGTGATCAGCCTGGTTGGGGGGCACCCCCTCCACCTCCACCCCCCCCACCCCCGGGCCGGTCAGCCACAACCTTTCCTGGGCCCGCCCCCGGCCCATGTGCCGTGCCATTCCTGGCTCACCTCCTGGCTGCCTCCACCCCCGACCTCCTTTCCATTACCTACTTCAGATCCCCCCCCCCCCACGTCAGCAAAATAACTCCCTCCCCTAGCAACATCCCCCGATACCCCCACCCCTCCCATTCACTGGCTGTATTCTCTCCCCCCCCCCCCCCCCCCCCCCCAAAACTCCCTTGACTAGCCAATCTGCTAGCCCAGTGACTCATCGCTCCGGCGCCCCCTTGTCTCACTTCCATTGTTTCCCCGACCTCATCTCCCCACTCCCCAGCACACCATCCCCCACTCCGACCCACTGGAGCAGTCTCACTAAGATGGGAAAGATCAAACAAGATGTAAACATCAAACAGCACCGCGAGGCTGCTCCAGGTACAGTACAGTTCCAGCTGTGTACACAGATAAGTGTTAACCCACGTCCCTTTCTGAGCACCAAAAAAATATATATAAAACACCGCAATAACCCAGTACCCGTACATCCCCCATCCGAAACAAACATAAAAACCATAGACATAAATGAAATAAAAGCCCCCAACCAACATCTTTAATCCCCATTGCTGACTGGCCACCCTTTTGTTACAATACAGGCTCCAGCGCACTCAGAGAGCCCAACAAAAGATACCCACCACGACAGAAGAGGAAAAAAAGAGAGAAAAGAAACAACAGAAAAAAGGAAAAAGACCATTCGAAACGGGGGGGGGGGGGGGGGGGGGGGGGGGGGAGGGAAGAGAGAGAGATACCCTCCCCCCACAACCCCCACAGGCAAAAACTGCCCACAAAAAATACACCACAAGGCCCACAAAGTAGTAAACAGTCGACCTACAGTCCAGGCACAGTAGGCGTCCCTTCAACCACTAATTCTCAGACCCTAGCTTGCGTTCCTGGGTCCTTTTTTCGAGACCAGCCCCTGATCCCTCACAAAGTCCATCGCTTCTTCGGGCTCGGAGAAGTAGTGTTGGCCCTGATGCGTAACCCGGGAAGAGCAGACCAAACTTCACGTGCTTTTTGAACAACACCTCCTTAACTTGTTTAAAGGCTGCTCGCCGCCTGGCCACCTCCTGGCTTAGTTCCTGGTAAATGCGAAGGACACTGTTATTCCACGTGCTGCTCTTAGCGCTCTTTGCCCACTGCAGCACCCACTCCTTCTCCACAAACTTGTGGAACCTAATCACCCCGGACACACCTGTCTCGCCTGTACTCTGTGTGCCCCCTCTAGCTCCGGCGGTCGCGGACAGGCGTCAGCCCCCATCAGCTGCATCAACAGGTCCGCCACGAACGCTGCGGCATCAGCTCCCTCCGCCCCCTCCGGGAGGCCGATGATCCTCAGATTTTGTCTACGGGCTCTATTTTCCAGCTTCTCTACTCTGTCCAGCAGTCTTCTCTGTCTCTCCTTTAACCCGCCGACTTCTAGCGCAGCAATAGTCTGCGCGTCCGCCTGCTCCTCCAGCTCCTCCCCCAGCTCCTTAACTTTTTCATCCTGGGCATCCAGTCTCTGGTTCAGCTGATCCACTGCCTTCTGAAGTGGGTCCAAGTTATCCCGCTTCAACGACTCAAAACTGCTCTTTATCACCTGCGGCATGTTTTCCAGCGCCTGCTGGATCGCCGGTCCAAGGTCCGCAGGTCCGCCATCTTTGCTCCCGGGTCAGCTTCCCCTGCACCTTGCCTTTCTCCCTTCCTCTCCCGTTTGCGCTGCTTTCTGCTCTCCCGCAGTTCCATGCAGCTCTACGCGCTCCTTAGCCCCCCGTGGCCGTCCTTTCAGCGCTCCACAGCCCCGCAAAACCGGGGAACCAGGTCCTCAAATCCCACCAGAGTGAGAGCCGCCGAATGTGCGGCTCACTCACTCATTGCCGCCACCGGAAGTCTCTAAAAAAATCATTGTTGATTGTCATAAATACCCATCTGGCTCAGACGTCCTTACCTGGTCCGAGTCTGTATGCGACTCAGGATGCACAGCAACATGGCTGACTCTCAAATGCCTCTGAATATTTATTCAAATCTGATTTTCTTGCACTTTGGTCTTCAAGCGCTTCTTAAATGTTGAGGGTTCCCAGCTCTACCACACTTTCGGGCCCTTTACCCATCATGCCCTCTGGTGCTTGATCCCTCTACAAGGGGAAAGTTTCTGACTATTTACATAATTCTGTATCTCAAATCAGGTCTATCACCTAACCAGCCTCCCTTCATTTCCGAAACACTCCAGCCCAGGCAACCCAGACTTTAATGTGAATAAGACCTTACACCATATTCAAAGGCTTCGCTAGAAACCTGGACAATCTTCTCTGAACCCTTTCTAGTGCAATCACATCCTTCCTATAGCGTGGCAACAAAACTGCACATAGTACTCTAGCTGTAGCCTACTGAGTGCTTTATACAACTCCATCATAACCATAGTCTATGCCTCAGCCAATAAAAGCAAGTATCCCATCTGCCTTCTTACACCCCTTATCCACCAGTCTTCTTGCCTTCAGATATTTTTAGACATGCAGCCCAAATATTCCCATTATCCTCTGTACTTCATAGGGTCTAACCATTCATTGTGTATTTTCTGGCCTTGTTAAAACTCCCAAAATGCATCACCTCGCACTTTTCAGGGTTAAATTTCATTTGCCACTGTTCTGCCCAACTGACCAGCCCACCTCCATCGTCCTGTAATCTAAAGCTTTCCGCCTCGCTATTTTACCACACCACCAATTTTCCTGTTGCCTGCACACTTACTGATCATACGTCCCACATTCACAGTCAGATCATTAATGTATACTACAATCAGCAAGTACACCACCAGACACAGGCCTCCAGTCATAAAAACAACCTTCTACCAACACCTTCTGCCTCTTGCCACTGAGCCAATTTTGGATTCAATTTGCCAAACTGCCCTGGATCCTATGGGCTCTTATCTTCGTGATCAGTCTCCCATGCAGAACCTTGTCAAAAGCCTTATTGAAGTCCATGTTGATGACATCAAATGCACTGACCTCATCTACACACCTAGCCACATCCTAGAAAAATTCAAAAATGTGTCAGATGTAGGGCGCGATAGACAGCACGGTGGCAGCACTGCTGCCTCACGGCACGGAGGTCCCAGGTTCGATCCCGGCTCTGGGTCACTGTCCGTGTGGAGTTTGCACATTCTCCCCGTGTTTGCGTGGGTTTTACCCCCACAACCCAAAAATGTAAATGATAGGTGGATTGGCCACGCTAAATTGCCTCTTAATTGGAAAAAATGAATTGGGCACTCTAAATTATATTTCAAAAAGAAAGAAAAAAGATATAGGGCGCAATCGAACGGCCACGCTGCCCCCAAAAACCAGCTCGCTGTGGCACAGCATGGCCGTTAGAATTCGGGAGACCCCGCTCCTGGGATCTACCTGGCTTACAACGCCTCACAAGATCTAATGCGATTTTGCGAGATGTTGCGATTTAAATCCCGCCCATTGTGGATGGGATCACCTTTTGGCAGCTGCAGGTGGGTGCGCAGCCGGGGATCTTCCCATAGTGCATTAGGGCTTGGGGGATCGCTTCGGGGCTCCAGAGGTCAGGACGCCATTCTCTTACTATACTGGGGAGTTCTGGCAAGCGGAGCTCCTCAGTGTACAAAACGGGGTTATGTGCGGCATTGGCCGCTCGTTTCCCGCTGAGGCCCCCTATCTAACCCGGGTGCCGTTTTATAGTGTTGTGTTTCTCGGCGCTGTGAGTGCCAGGAAATGAGTAGCTAAACGTGCTCGCTATGGGACTTTGTTCCCCATGAGTTAAATCCCACCCATAGGATAAACCTTCTACTATACTGTCCATTCATGTTATAGTTCACTCACAGAATCCAAGTGACAACATTCATTTTCATGTGCATGCTATAGACTGGAGCTATGGATCGTGATGGTAGAGAGTCCAACTTTCTTTCCATCACATGAATCTCTCCTCCTACCGCCTGATATTAGTGTGTGACCGCCAGGCACTGTGATTTGTTTGTACACTGATTCATGAAAAAGGTTTAAAATCAACTACAACCCACAAATGAATAACACTTGCCTTCCTCTTGATGTGGTCCAGTAACTGAGGTTCTCCTTGTCTGAAGCGTGGGTGCTGAAACTCAATTATATCATCCAAATCTCGGGGCAGACCTACACCTATGTGAACCACTTTATGAAAGCCATCTGTAATAGAATATAAAGTCAAGAAAGAGTTAGAGGTAGGGACATCATCAATAAAAGTAGAATAGAACTTTATTTTACATACAAACACACAAATCAGGAGGAGTAGGCCATTCAGCTCCTCGAGCCTGCTCTGCCGTTAAATGTCATGGCTGATCTGATTGGAACTTCAACTCCACATTCCTGCCTACCGCCGATAACCTTTCATTAATCAAATCAAGAGTCTATTTAGCTCTGCCTTAAAAATATTCAAAGACTCTACTTTCACTGCCTTTTGAGGAGGAGCTCCACAGACTCATGGCCCTCAAAGATAAATCAATTCTCCTCATCTCCATCTTAGACTCCTGGTTCTAGATTCTCTGACAAGAGGGAACATCCTCGCCACATCTACCCTATCAATACCCCTCAGAACCTTACAGGTTTCGATCAAGTCACCTCTTACCTCTAGTGGATACAAACCTAACCTCTCCAACCTTTCCTCATAAGACAATCCACTCATTCGTGGAATTAATCCAGGAGTAAACCCTCTCTAAACTACTTCTAATACATTTACAGCTTTCTTTAAATAAGGAGCCCAATACTGTACACTATACTCAAGCTGTGATCTCACCAATGCCCTATACAACTGAAGCATAACCCTACTTTTGTAATCACTTCTCCTCACAATAAGTGATAACATTCTATTGGCTTTCCTAATTACTTGCCGTACTTGTATACTAGCCTTTTGTGATTCCTGCACTGGGACACCCAGATCCCTCTGTATTTCATGAGCACTGCAATCTCTCGCCATTTAAATAATCAGCTGCTTTTTTTATTCTTCCTGCCAAAATGGACCATTTCACATGTGCCCACATAATACTCCCATTTGCCAGCTTTTTGCCCACTCATAACATACATCCTTTTGTAGCCTCCTTACATCCTCTGCACAATTTACTTTCCATCCATCTTTGTGTTGTCAGCAAATTTAGCAACCATACCTTCAGTCCCTACATCCAAATTATTTATATAAATTGGAAAAGGTTGAGGCCCAGCATTGACCCCTGTGGCACACCGCTCATCAGATCTGCCAACTAGAAAAAGACCCATTAATGCCTATTCTGTTTCCTGTTAGCTGGCCGCTCTTTAATCCATGCCAATATATTACACCCTACATCATGAATTTTAGTTTTGCGCAATAACCTTTGATGTGGCACCTTATCAAATGCCTTCTGGGAATCCAAGTACAGTAGATCCACTGGTTGCCCTTTATCCACAGCACATGTGACTCCTTCAAAGAACTCCAAAAATTGGTTGAACATGATTTTCCTTTCACAAAACCATACTCACTCTGATTGATTGCCTTAAATTTTTCCAAGTGCCCTGCTATAAGATCTTTAATAATGGCTAACATTGGGGTGACACGGTGGCACAGTGGTTAGCAGTGCTGCCTCATGGCGCCGAGGACCCGGGTTCGATCCCGGTCCCGGGTCACTGTCCGTGCGGTGTTTGCACATTCTCCCCGTGTCTGTGTGGGTCTCAGCCCCACAACCCAAAAATGTGCAAGCGAGGTGGATTGGCCACGCTAAGTTGCTCCTTAATTGGAAAAAATGAATTGGATACTCTAAAAATTAAATTGCAAATTTCATTACATTAAAAACAGGTCAGCATTCTCTAGCTCTTTTGTTCCAGGCCTAGACTAACCCATGGCAAGGCATTTAGTTCGACTATCCAAGAAACAAACAAGTATGGAAAGGCTATTCAGACCAATCACCTGGGTCTTGCTGTGCCTATCTTGCTGTTCTCTCCAGCCATTTTCAACGCACCCTTCTCTTCTGGACATCTGTCAGGGCTGCCTTTCTTCTCAGTTGCCTTCACACAACCCTAGGTTTCTCTGCGACCTGAGCACTTTGACCTGAACGATCTGTGTTACACATTTTCTAGCCAGATCCCAATTTGTATGCCACTGACAAAAAAGGTGCAAGACCAAACAAGGAGGATTAACCTCCTTCTGTTGGTTCTGTGCCACTCAGCATAACTTCAAATAGGTTTCTTAAGCCAGCCAAGGCCTCATAGCTGCCATTTCTCTCTCTAGCACTTATTTTCTTGTCCTTGGTTTTGTTCCCTACATTCCCTCCCACGCTTCATTTTCACAGAATGGCAGAATTGTCACAGTGCAGAAGGAGACCATTCAGTCCACCCGCTTTTGCTTACTGCCCTGGTTGTGCTGCTATTCCCTCTTCAATTTCTCTTCTGATCAAAACCTTTTCCACGCTTCGGGCTGGATTTTCATCTTCAGGTAGTGGAGCTGGAAAATTTACCAGAAGGTGGTAGCTATATTCAGGTCCATCAACCTCAAAGAGTAGAGAGGCAGCAACAGGGGTTGCTGAGTGCCATGGTGATCTGTTTATTAGGCACTCTCTTCCGTGTTCCTGGACTTTATCCAAGTTCTAATAACAACAGCAAAAAACAAAGAACAGCATTCTGGCCCTCAACCCCAACCCTACACACTCCTCATACTTGGCATCCATGCCAACTCATGCATCTCCACTCACCCTTCATACCCTCCATGCCAACTACAGCACTTTCATGCCAATTCACCCACCATACTCTGTGCAGAAACAATAAACCCTAAAATAGTGTGTGTGTGTGTGTGCTATAACTTCAAACAGAATAAAACTCCTTTCATCACAGCCTGATAAACGTGTCAATCATCCAGACCCTTCAAAGTATCAATAACTGAAACTGCAAGCACATGAAATCTTGTGTAAATTAACATTGTGCAATGACAGAACAGCATAGATCCAAAAGCAAGAACTATCAATCATGCAATGTTTTCCTTGGGGCACAGCTGTTCCAACAGATTAATTAATTTCTGAGCTCTTAAACCACTTGATTCCTCACTTTTTCCATTATCTTTGCCTCCGGTTAGCTGCACCTCCACACCCAGTTATTGAAATATCTCCTTATGATACCATTCCAACCGATAGCTTCCTTTAGCCAAATTTTTTTTTCTTCAAGATTAAATATTTTTCAAACTGTCGGTAGCGAAACATTACTCGATATTTCCTTTTGCTAAATGAGACCTATTCTAGAGCAGTGAACTCTGGCTGCTCTAACATTGGTTCATTTCCTCAATCTCTATGTTGACAAACACAACACAAATAATCACTTGGTGGCCAGCACAACACAAATGGTCAACACACATGAATCGATCAAGAATCACCATCAGAGCCATTGTGTTACAATAACAGATCAAAAATCAATTTTTTTTAAAAATTACACAAGGTTTCTAGACTTTCTAGACTTGAGAGATTGTGTTCTGTGATTCCATTTAACAAACTGACAACTGCAAATCCTTAACCTACATTGTTTTATACCCTATCCAAAACAAATGCAATTCAGCACTCCAAATGTACTTACACATGTTGAGTTGCCTGACAAAGCTGGCCATATTGTTGTGTTTGAAGTACATGGGGAGGATTTCCTTAGCAAAACGCCTCTCATTGGACACCTGAAAACAGGTGCCATTCTGCAAAGGATAAAAACAGTAACCAGTCACACTCGCACAGCTCAAATGGATAAACTGGCCATTTACAAACACAAAAGTCAGCTAACAGGTTGGAGAAACACCAATTCAGAGAATTGAAATGGAAGTTTAAATTTCCCACGCTGCTGTGTCTCACACACCTGGTAAATTCCACAGGAATATGGAAACGCAACCCACAAGGTTCATAAAATACATTTTTCCCCCCGTTTTGGTTAGCCTATGAAACATGTACAACTTGGTCTATATGCAGATGTATTACATACACTGGTTTGTCCTGTTTAACATTGGTACACCAGAGAGTGATTGAAAGCGTGGCCCTGGTGCTATTACTTCATTGGGTGGATAAGTAACAAGATGAAGATCTGTTGATATTTGCTGGTTGAGACAGAGATTTTCTGTGGTCCGTGATATTCCCAAGAAGGCAACATATTTGGACACATCAAGTGCCCATGGTGGATTGCTACAGTCGAGTGACAACGCTGGAAATTATTTTTGGGATCAAGACAGTGGAATTAGTGCACAGTGCCATGCATGCCTGTGTGTCAGCGCCTGGCAGGTTTGGTTACGGCCCACACTATTTGGGAGTTCTGAGCTTACCACTTGTGGTGCTGCAGGCAAGGGTCAAGCCAAATAACACTCCCTCTAAAATAAGCAAAATAATGCTGGAATCGAAAACAAGAACATGGGATGCGGGTAAAACTCAGCAGGTCTGGCAGCATCGGCGAGTAGAGAAAGCAGAGTTAACACTTCAAGTCCTTTGGCTCTTTGTCAGAATTGCACACAGCAATCTCGTATGTACCACGTAGAGCCAGAAACGGGCTGTGTAGAAAGGAAAACTAGAGGGATGCCTTCCCTTACAGAATGTCAGATGTCATAACGATTTATCAAGTGCAACCTCCAAGTAGATTACTTTCTCACACAGGGCTATGCTCCACAGGATCTTCATCTTCATTTCCGTGGGGTGGACAGACAATCCAAAGGTTTGCCCATTTACCAGATGTGACACTATGAGAGTTTGAGGGTTGGGCGCCAGGCCTAGTTTGAGATGTCTGGTGAATTGTTTTCGTTAGCATGCAACATAAGGCCATAAGACATAGGAGCGGAAGTAAGGCCATTCGGCCCATCGAGTCCACTCCACCATTCAATCATGGCTGATTTCAACTCTCCTGCCAGTGGATCATAGAGTATGACCAAAAGGTACTGGGTGCTGTTCCTCAACATTCTTCCAGAGTGCCAAGATTCTATTTTTAATACAAAATAAGAGACCAGAGCTGGACAGACAGTTTCAAAGTACGATAAAATAATCTCTCACCTCTAGCTCTATGAAAGGAAAAAGCAGTTCTAAGTGACAAAGCATCCCTGCAGTACCAGATCCACGTGTAGACGGCGCTATGATTGGTAACTTGCATGTTCAAAATCCTGTCACATTCCTGCACTGTATTTCACACTCAAGTCAGCATTAGTTTGTGTGCAACTCTACTACAATACCACTAGGTGGAAATGCAAAGAAACATTTGCAGGCTTTCACGTCCAATGCTGATCCCAAGGTGGAGGAATCAGCAGCCGACTGTAAACGAATGCTGTCATGCCATACCTCAAGGTAACGGTTTCTTCATGCAGCTCCCCCCACCCCATTTTCTAATGATTTATTAGTTGGTTGTTGGGACCCTGTACAAACTATTCCCCAATTCATTCTCACCTCCAACTAGGGTGACCATATTTTCAAAAGTCAAAACTGGGACACACTGAAGGGTTTCAAGAAAAACTAAGTCCACAAAGACACACATACTTGGTGACCAAAGTCAGGAATCTAGAAGAGGGGCAATTGAAGGCAAATGACAAAATACCCTTGAATATGTGGAGTTTGTACGTTCTCCCAGTGTCTGTGTGGGTTTCCTCCCCCAGTCCAAAGATGTGCGGGTTAGGTGGATTTGCCATGCTGAATTTCCCCTTGGTTCCCAGGGATGTATAGGTCAGGTTATGGGGTTAGGGTGATAGGGCAGGATGGGCGGGTGAGTTGACCTAGGTCGGGTGCTCGAGGGGTCGGTGCAGACTTGATTGGCCTAATGGTCTCCTTCTGCACTGTAGGCATTCTATGATTTTATATCCAGCCAGAGTTGGCAACCTTACTAAAAACGATTGTCTCCCTCCATAAACCCACACAAGTGTGGGTTTCCAGAGATGCCGTGGCACTCAACAATTCGTCCCTCTCCATGTAGGCATGCTGTCATGGAAAGATGCACCAATTCGGCTTTATAAAAGAGGTTCCAGTGTGCATTAGGGCAACAAAATCAAAAAATAGGTCTGAAAGTGCAGAGGAAATTTTGGACAATGTCATTTATTGATTCCTTACATAGAGCTTTAAGAAAATATCTGCTGTGCAGATGCCATTCATGAAGTTAATAAATTACCTTTTAAACTCATTTAATTGTCCTTATTTTCTCTTCTCACATGTTTGCTTCTCTCAAATGCTATTTACTGGCCAGGAAAATGAAATGAAATGAAATGAAAATCGCTTAACACACCAAACTTAAAATTTGAGGTTTCTGCTGATACCACTGATTAGCTGGATATTAGAAAGTATTAAGAGAGCTTAGGGCTGACTTGATCTTTGCTCCTTTATTAATGGGAAGGCTCTGCATGAAATCCGAGCCAACATATTGCAACCTCAGCACAACAGGTTTGGGGGCAGAGCAGCTGGTGGAAGGACAGTAATCTCCCATTTTGCCTCTAGTAGTGCTCGCTGTCTCACAGGAAAATCCAGCACTACCTATCCAGCATTGTATCAGTGCGCTTCAGAACATTCCCTGTCGAGAGAAGGTCAGCAGGTCAGTTCAGTGGGCCAAGGTGTATGAGGAAGAGTGATCCCTGTTCATGAGCCACACAATCAGTCCCTAGTGTAGTAGTATGTCCATGTATACAGGTGCTCCAGGTTCAAATTCCACTACAAGACTCAATGGGCAAGGAGGGTGCATTCATAATGTGGTCAAACTGGTCTAGTATAACTTGCAAATCCTTTGACAAACGCCAATGGCGGACAGCAAGACTGGGGAGATTCCTGGTCAGTCATGTGATGAAAAGAAATTGGAGTGGAGTCCTGGATGGCCAGTGTGAATCAGATTGGTGCCAACAGCACAGCGCTGACAGTAACAATACCAGTTACTATCTCCTTGTCCAACTCATGATGGAGGTCATGGCACTGTGCATCAGACCTGTCTTCAGGCAGAGAACTTACATATATTGGCAACAATGCGGATTATTCCCTATGCAGTACACAACAAACTGTGCAATCCTGTTTGCAAAACACCATTATTTACTGTGCTATTATACACTGTACATAACATTCTTCACTCTTCATGTTGAAACTTACATACAAAACAGGTTTCAGTCTGTAGGTAGCACCATCCTGTACTGCAAACACGTTGCAGAGGGAATGCAAGAAAGAGAAATGCTTTGTCAACTCATGAATAAACTTAGAACAATGGTAAAACTATGATTTATAATAAATTCAAGCTTTGCATTGTCAGTCTTTACACTGTTAGAATAGATTCTTGCTGTGTCTTTTAAAAGAGAAAGTTTCACATTAAATGAAAGGAATATTAAATTGTGCCCGAATGCAACACACTAGAAATTATTGGTTCTGAATTTTTAGAATCGGTGGAAAGTGCATGGTTCTAAAACGAACATTCAAACAATGTTAAAGTGCACTTCCTTGAATCATTGACTTCTAGCCTTACAGAAGGAACTCATTCACTGTTTTCCCCCATTCAGCAAAGGCACCTCAGGGCGACTGTTGTTGCAGACAAGGAGTGGGTGGGTGCAGTTAAAGCATTTCTTGTTTTCTTCAATCCAATTGTCTACACTGTAAAACAGCCCCATCGCTTTGATATTGCGAGCTTACAAGAAGCCAGCACCCAAGAAAGAGGAAGGGGGGGGGGGGGAAGTCTGCTTAATGGCAAGCATTAATCCTTGATACTGAGCTTTTTACACAGTGTAGGGGACACATTTTAGTGGTCAGGTAAAGAGGAGGGGACTCAAGGGAAGAGAAAGCGTGAAGAGACGACATAAGGTGAAAACCCGGACAATTTGAGCAATTTGGAGAAACTGTTGGGGTGGCCCCAGCAAAGTTGGGACTTCCGGTCTCCGTACCCCACCCTATCCTAACTCACCTCAGCATCACCTTATAGTCCTCCAATTTTCTACTTCTTGGACTCTGGAGCCCACATACACTTTTTGGCCCCTCCCACTTACATACAGTTTCATGCAGAAAGTTATTTTCAATCCTGCCCCTACGTCCCACCAAATATATGAAAAACAATCGACACCATACCTTTCCTTTCTCACTAACCTCTTTCCTTATTCACTAACCTCTCAGATGGCCATTCCCCAATGGGATATATCTCTTCTCTACAGTGACTATTCAGGTACAATCTGCACCGACCCTCACCCCCCTCCTCATCTATGTTTACCCTTCCCACACTTTAAAAATGTTGTCATTACCTTCCGCTCTCTTTGCTCTCACATAGAAGTTCGCCCTTTACTCTCCTACCCTACCACCTCTCCTCGATACACCTGATGGGCCTTTCAAGCCAGAATAGACTCATTTGACGTTTTCTGACCTTCCTGCCTGCTCAAATATCTCCTTCCACAGACTGGGCCCCAGTTGTCCCTATGCCCTCTAACTTCACTTGAACTAATTACAATATTTGGTCTGGACCCCTCATTAACAAGCAACCTCCTCCTTCGCCTTCAGGTACCAAGCCTCAAGGAGGCATTGGTGACCATGGATTTCCATTGGAGTAGTCCATGATTTTGTGAAGTACTGCAGTGGTTTGCCATTGACTTCTGCGGTATGGCTGACCAGGGAGCTGTCCCACTCTTACAGCCTGCCTCAGGTGTATTGGAAGGATTTACAGGATGATAATCAACCAGCGTGACCATCAAGACCCGAGATGGTACTTGAGCCCGGAGCTTCTGGCCCAGTGGCAGGAACGCTATCATGGAGCCACAAGACCTTCTTTCCAATGCCGCAGAAGATTGTACTGCAATATTAGATTTTTTTTAAACCGGTCATTTAAACCGGGGTTCTTTAGACACTGCCCACCTCTTTGTGATCACTGTAATTCTCCATTGTTGATCGCCACAATATAATTGTGTTATGAAGTGTATCGACAAAAATGTTAATTTAAAGATCACGAATAAGAATGCCATTCTCAACGTCATTGTTGATCGCTGCTTCTGAGACACAGACCTTTGTAAAACAATCCAATGTAAATTGTATGGCATGCAGAGAGGAAAAAAAAAAGGAAAAAAAAAAAAAATCACAATTTTTATGTGGGACAGGTTCTACATGGGATAAATGAAATGAAAATCGCTTATTGTCACAAGTAGGCTTCAAATGAAGTTACTGTGAAAAGCCCCTGCCACTGTAAAACACTTCAGATTCAAGTTCTGGAAGCAATCAGGTCAGTCAGCCTCTGTGGAGAAGATAATGCTGGGTTAAGACTGGAAACATTAAGCCTACTTTCTTCTCTCCACAAATGCCTGACCGGCAGGCTATTTCCAACACTTTGTTTTTATTCAATATTTCCAACAAATTGTGCATTGTTTTTTACCTGTTATATCATGTATTATTGCAATAATAATCAAGTTGACTGCTACCGTACACAATCCTTTCATGTGTATAGGTACTTACTTTGATCAACAACTTGCTTTTCATCTGACAAAAAATCCCAAGGTGCTCAGTGGGAGTGGCAAACACAATTTGACAAAGACCTCCAAAAAGAGGAACAGGGTAGCTGACCAAAAGCTTAGCCAAAGTAGGATTTAAAGGAAGATAGGTAGATAGTGGGAGAGGGGTAAGGAGGGACTTCCAGATCTATGGCCTTGGCAGCTGAAGATGCATCCAGCAATGAAGGAATTTTAGATTTTGAATCAGGGATTTTGAAGAGGCCACAATTAGCAAAGCACAAATATCTGAGGGTTGTGGGGCTAAAGGGGATTACAGAGATAAGGAGAGGCAAGGCTGCGGAGGAACTTGAAAGCATGGACCTGAACTTTACGATCGAGGTATTGCTTAACTAGGAGCCAAATGTAGGTCAGCGAGCACAGGAACAATAGGTGAACAGTTCTTGGTGCAAGTGAAGACCCTGCAGCAGGATTTAGGATACCCTCAAGTTTACAGAATGAGAGAGACTGGCCAGATCACAAAGGCATTGCTGAAAGGTCACCAACCTAAAACGTTAGGCTGGATTTTCAATCCGGGGTCAGGAACCTGACACCCAGATCATTGCTCGGTCCCAACCCCACATGCAAAGCCCCTGATTGGCCTGGAGACAAGCTCGATATCCAATTAGGCACAGGGAGTGGCCTGGAGGCAAAACCACAGAATGGATGATGATTTTAAAGAGCAAACAGAAGCCATTACTTGGCTTGCCATTGCTTGAAGGTACGGAGATGCGGTTCAGTGGTTGCCTGGACAGGCATCCTCGGGGGCCCCATGCTTTTCTGTAGCCACCCTTGAGGCTTTGATAGATGGAATCTCCAAGAGGAGAATATGTTGTTTCCTCTGTTCTGAAGAAATCCCCCAAAATGGCATGGATGCAAGTGGCTATGGAGGTGAGCAGTCCAGGAGTCACAAAGAGGTGGCTGCAGTGCAAAATACACTTCAATGATTTGATACGGTCTGGAAAGGAGAATGGAAAGTGACACCTGTGTGGCAAACCTGTCACTCTATATAAATCAGCATACACACAAGCTAAGCAGACGGAGTTCTCCCTAACGTTGTCGGATCAAGCAGGCAGTTGCATCACTTAAGGCATTAGCAACCCTTGCCATTAGCAAAAGATATGAACATTTTGCACCTTCTTCCTGGTAAAACAATTCAGAGCTTTGACAAAGAGTCATCGGACTCGAAACATTAGCTCTTTTCTCTCCCTACAGATGCTGCCAGACTTGCTGAGATTTTCCAGCATTTTCTCTTTCGTTTCAGATTCCAGAATCCGCAGTAATTTGCTTTTAAAACTCAGACCCTCCTTTAATATTTAACAACCAAGCCTCCCAAGCTTGCTGTCAAGTAGAATTCAGAATATGTCACATGACCCCATGATTTTGCAATTTAACCCTAAATTAAAGACAGTCCCAACACATAACAATCTTACAAACGTCATATTTGCAGTATCAGCTCCACAATGATCTTGGCGGTTGCATGTACAGGGCTGCTATGAAGCCACAAAGCATCAGATCATTGCAGACACGAGTGCAAATCATCTGTGGCAAAGGCACTCCATCACTTGCAGGTAGCTAACTTTTGACCGGTACACCCAATGTCTTGGGTAGCAACTTCTTCCTCTTGTAGCCTTTCTCATCTGTGCTTCTTTCATTTCCCTCTGACCAGGAAGATGTGTCAGCTGAAGCCTCTCCTTACTACTTTATCCAATATCAAAATAGCCTGCTCCAATGCAAACTTTCATCTGCTGCTCATTGGTCACCAGAGCTTTTTCCACCAACTCCAATGATGTCCAGCAGTGTCACATCCCTCTCAAGAGTTCAACTGCTCATTGTTCAAAAACACAATCTTCAGCACTATCAATGACCAAGAACTCTGTTCCATTGGTTAAGCAGCTGAGTTTATCATTCATCTCTCATAACCACCTAGCCCTCATGGTTCCTCCCAGTGTTCCAAACAGCAACACATCAATGTGTCACTGATCTTCCATTTTCCATGCCTCTGAAATCGGTGTTGCTCTGATAGCTGCAAGTGCCATAACAAACTCAATAATGTCTAAATTGGAGGCATGCAGGTTGTCAGCTCTCTCCAACCCTCGCCAACATTGATCATGGTGATAAGGATCTAGTGATGCAATTCAAGATCACAAATTTCAAAGTGTGCCTGCCCTTACCCTTAAGGGCTTTTGAAAATCTAGCATATTCACTCTATTTCTCTCTCCACAGATACAGCCTACTGAGTAATTCCAGAATTTTCTGCTTTACATTCTTTTTTTTTTATTTTGTTTTTAATTTAGAGTACCCAATTTTTTTCCAATTAAGGGGCAATTGAGCGTGGCCAATCCACCTAACCTGCCATATCTTTGGGTTGTGGGGGCGAAACCCACGCAGACATGGGGAGATTGTTTACATGCAATTTCTTTAAAGCAATGCTCTTGGGCTAGTCACACAATCGCTGGGTATTGCATATTTTTCATGTCTCTCATTGTCTCCTATCTGTCCGTACCGCCATGATTCCTTCTATTTAATTGCACCCCGTTCCCATTCCTGGGTTGAACCGGTCCTGCACTGACGAGGTTGCACTTTTCCTGGGTGGATATATATTCCCCCTTCCTCTGCTGGAGCGGCTCCCCTCTCCGTCTCTCTCGCCGGCTTCCTTCACATGCGCGCGCCGCCGCCGCACGTGCATCAGTTTTGTATCAACAAATACTTGGGCTCCAGCCAATCAGCGGCGACGCCCGGGGAGCGCGCTCTAAAATAACCAGCCGCCCAATCGACGCGGGGCAGCATCCACTGCGCGGGCCAATCAGACAAGAGGGGCGCGGCGTTGGCGAGGGCCCACGTGGGGGTGGGGGTGGCGAGGCGACCTTCACCTTATCCTGTCCGTTTTCTCCCGCTTCAGGCAGCCCCCCCCCCCCCCCCCCCCCCCAATGCAGACCAACAATCAGTGAGTAAATAACAAGGCAATACTGGAGCTCGGAATATCCGACTGCTCCAAAATGCTGCCCTGCCTGCTGCATTTTCTACTGCCTCTGTGCAACTTACACTGCAATGAGCTTTCTCTCTTTTTTAACAAGTGCGACACAGGTTTGGGAGCCACTCAAGGCCTGGAGTGGAACGAGTGCCCCCCCCCCCCCCCACATACAATATTAACAAGAAACTAAATAAATATTTGTGAATACTGAACGCCAAAGATCGTTCCTTCTGTTTGCAATGATTCTTCCCATGCAGGGTTTGATGGATATAGATTGTTTTAAAATAAAGCTGCTGCGTTTAAAAGAATATCTGGGAAAATAAGACATCCCAAATAAAGAGAGAAAGTAGGTTTTCGATTTCAAAACCTGGAAAAATAATTCCGATTTATTCTCACATTCTGCTGCCATCGAGAAGAAACGTTCTAGTCTCCAGTTTCCGATTAAAAAAAACACTTTCTACTCTCTCTCCTGCCCCCCCCCCCCGGACATATTGTTGGTGGTAATTAAGAATGCAAGTTAAATATTAATCTGCACCAACAAGGGCAATGTTATGAATGCCGACATTAAATAAGCAGAAGCAACATACGCACTCAGTCTGGAGCCTGTCCCTCCCTCAATGTCTAATCCAGCTGACATTTCATTGCATTCCGGCACAGGGTAACTTTTTTCAAAAATTAAATATTTTGTTTCCGCCCCCCAATATATGATACATATATATATATATATATTCTGCATCGATTTCGAAAGCAACAATGAATGTGCGAAATCATCCAGTTATTATGGGGAGCTGATAAAACATTGTAACCTGATCCGTACTAAAGGCAATATTAACATGTTTCAGTATTACTTACTCGACTCCAGGAGATTAGATCATCTGTCCCTGGATCTTCCACCAAGGTCCATAACTTGGTCAAAAACGCAGGCACGTTGCAATTTTGCTTCATCTCTCAAAAATGTTAATTTTTGCAACAAAAAAAAGTTCCCAGTGCCACCCTCCCCCAGTAACGCCGTCCGTGCGCTCCTTTTCCCACTGAGGGGAATCTGCTCTGGTGACTGCGGTTGTTTACTTCCCACTCGCTGAATTCCCGGTTGTTGAATAGCGTTTGTTGCTGAAGTCCATGCTCGACTCAACCTGTGGGCGGGACCACTTGCTGCCGCTGTCAGTCCCGGAGAGGGCCGGAGAGGGGTGGAGCCAGCGCTGATCTGTCAGCTGTCACTTGGCTGGGATGGAGCTGTGCATGCGCAAGCCGGGCTGATATGGGCTGTCGGGTATGAGTGGTTTTAAGTTGGATACTTGTAAAGGGACTGGGATCAGCTTCATAAACTAAATTTGGACAAGGTGATGGAGCAAAGGAAAGGGGACTTCCGCAGATGGGGCGTGCTGCCGCTGTCATTGGCAGGGAGGGTACAGACTGTGAAAATGACAGTCCTCCCGAGATTGCTGTTTGTGTTTCAGTGCCTTCCAATCTTTTGTGTGTCATCATTCCACTCGTGTAAGAAAATGTGTATTAAATCAATTACACAAAGGCCACTGTGGTAAGGAGATAATCAGGAACTATTTTTGATGGCCAGGGCTAGATGCTGAAATCGAGAAGAAGGCGGGAATGGGTTTGTCTTGTACTAAAGTGTGGATCATTACCCCCATGGGAGTGATCAGAAGAGGCCTGGCAACGGATAAATGTTGATTATGCCGGAACGCTTAAAGGTCACATGTTTCCCACTCTAGTTGATGCTCACTCGAAATGGCCTGAAGATGCCATCATGAAGACAATGTCAACAGAGAAATAAGTTGACTTCCGGTGGCGGCCATGGGGTGAGCGATCGCACATTTGGTGGCTCCCGCTCAAGGCAGTATTTTTTGGTCTTTTCCTCGTCTAAACAGCAACATTTTTGATGGCAGGAGTAGCTGTAGAAGGTGTTACTTCTCTGGTGTGATTGGTGGATGGATCCACAAACTAGGAGTGAGGCGAGAAGAAAAGAGCTGTTGGAGCAGGAGAGTCTTCGTGGTGTGCCATTTGTTAAAATGGCAGAGGGCAAGGGAGCTGCTCTGCTCGCCCAGTGGTCAATGGAGCGGCTAGTGGAGTTTTTGAATGCAAAGTTCAACCAGCAGAGGAAGGAGGCCCTGGAAGACCTGGCCAAAGTGGTGAAGGTGATTAAAGCAAGGATAGAGAGAGTGGAGCAGAGGCTGGAGTCCCAGGGCCAGGCGATCCAGAAAGCAGAGGAGGCGGTGGGGGAGCACGAGGAGCAATTGGCCTCGTTGGTGGCCAAGGTGGGGTGATGCGGGAGACCCAGAAGAAGCTGAAGGAGAAGGTGGAGGATTTGGCGAACCGCTCCAGAAGACAAAATCTGAGGATTATGAGGATGCCCGAAGGCATCAAAGGAGCGGAGGCCGGCATGTACGTGGCCAAAATATTGGAGCAGTTGATGGGGGAGGGGGCCTTTGACCGGCTCCTGGAGGTCGACCGAGCGCACAGGGCGCTGATGAGGAAGCCGCAAGGCGGGAGAGCTGCCGAGGGTGTTCCCGATTGAGACTAGAGGGCAGGAGAGGAGTTATGGGGAGATGCCATTTAAGGTAATATGGGCGAGTTTTAGATATCTGGGCATTCAGGTGACGCGGGGTTGGGAGCTGTTGCACAAGCTGAACTTGACGTGGTTGATGGAGCAGATGAAGGGGGACTTTAAGAGGTGGGACGTGCTGCCAATGTCGCTGACGGGACGGCTGCAGACAGTACACTTGACGGTGCTGCCAAGCTTTCTGTTCGTGTTTCAGAACCTCCCAATCTTTATCCCAAAGGCGTTCTTCAAAAAGGTCAATGTGTTGATTGCTGGGTTTGTGTGCATGGCGAAGACCCCACAGATCAGGAGGGCTTTTTTGGAGCAGGGGCGAGATGGGGGAGGGGCACATTGGTGCAGTAGTTAGCACTGCTGCCTCATTGCACCGAGGATCCGGGTTTGATCCCGGCCCTGGGTCACTGTCCTTATGGATTTTGCACATTCTCTCCTTGTCTGCATGGTTTTACCCCCACAACCCAAAGATGTGCAGAGTAGATGAATTGGCCACACTAAATTGCCCCTTAATTGGAAAAAAAATTGAATTGGGTACTTTAAATTTATTTTTTTTAAACTACTACTGGGCGGCAAACAACGCTATGGTTAGGAAATGGGTAGTGGGGGAGAGGTCAGTGCGGTGGCCTCTTGTAAGGGGGAGGCTTAAGGGCGTTGTTAACATCGCCTCTGCCATTCTCGCCGGCCAGGCACTCCATGAGCCCAATGGTGGCGTCGGCCTTGAGGGTGTGGGGACAGTGGAGGCAGCATTTGAGACTGGAGGGTGCCTCGGTGAGGGCACCGATTTGTGACAACCATAAGTTTGCACTGGTGGTGGTGGTGGGGGGGGGGCGGGGGGGGCTTGGATACGAGGTTTCGAGGGTGGCGGCAGGGATTGAGCGATTCGGTGACTTGTTTATAGGGGGCAGATTCATGAAGTTCGAGGACCTAGGGGAAAGAGTTTGTGTTGCCCAAGGGGAATAGTTTTGGGTACCTGCAGGTCCAGGATTATGTGAGGACAGAGTGCTGTCCTTTCCTGGGCTACCGCCCCTGGGGTTTCAGGATAAGGTACTGTCAAAGGAGGAGATGGGGGAGGGGAAGGAGTCCAAGGTCTACTGGGAGCTGATGGATTGGGACGGGGTCCTGGTGGGGGACATAAAGCATAAGTGAGAGGAGGAGCTGGGAGGAGAAGTGGAGGCCAGGGTGTGGGCTCATGCCCTGCTGAGGATGAATGTGTCCTTGTCATATGCAAGCCAAAGCCTTATTCAGTTTAAGGTAATTCATAGAGAATATATTTTTTTAAATTTAGAGTACCCAATTATTTTTTTATCCAACTAAGGGGCAATTTAGCATGGCCAATCCACCTAGCCTGCACATCTTTGGGTTGTGGTGGTGAAACCCACGCAAACACGGGAAGAATGTGCAAACTCCACACGTAGAGTGACATGGGGCAGGGATCGAACCCGGGTCCTCAGCGTAGTGAGCCAGCAGTGCTAAATTCATAGAGCACATATGACGATATCACGGAAAAGTAGGTTGTTTGAGGGGGTAGAGGATAGGTATAGGCGGTGCGCGCGGAGGCTGTGAATCACATCCGCATGTTTTGGGCACATCCCAAACTAAAGGGGATCTGGCAGCGGTTTGTGGATCGGTAATGTCCAAGGTGCTGGGGGTGATGGTGGCCCCGAGTTCAGAGGTAGTGATATTCGGGGTGTCGGAAGACCTGGGAGTCCAGGGGGCGAGAGAGGCTGATGTCTTGGCCTTTGACTCCCTGATAGCCTGGAGACGGATCTTGCTTGGATGGAGGGACTCGGAGCCACCGAATGTGGGGGTGGGTAAGTGACCAGGCAGAATTCCTGTGGCTGGAGAAGGTCAAGTTTGTCCTGAGGAGGTCAGTTGATGGTTCACTCGGAGGTGGTAGACGTTCATTGACTTATTTAAGGAGGATTGAGGGTCAGCAAAGGGGGGGCAGATAGGAGGGTAAGGAGGTTAAAATGATGGGGCGTGGGGGGGGGGGGGGAGGGTGAAGTGGGTGCTCGTTATTTATAATATGGTATGATTTTTATTCTGCTTTGGTTTGTTTTTATGAAAATGCCAGAATAAAATATTTTTTAAGAACAGAGAAAACAGTTGAGAGATTGGGTGAAATCTTCAGCAGATGTGGCTACCCTGAACAACTTGTGATCGATAATGGACCGCAGTTAATTTTACAAGAGTTTGTACACGACCTGAAGGAGAACAAAATTCCACGCCTCATCACCCAATCACAAATGGGCTGGCAGAACGTTTTGTACAGACAATGAAATATTCGTTGAAGGTAACCAGAGAACAAGAACAAGGGGCAGAACTATGGCACAATGTTTAGCACCGCTGCCTCAGGGACCCAGGTTCGCATCTGACCTTGGGTGACTGTGTGGAGTTTGCACATTCTTCCCCTTTCTGCATAGATTTCCTCCGGGTGTTCCCCTTTTCTCCCACAGACCAAAGATGTGCAGGTTAGGTGGATTGGCCACGCTAAATTGCCCCTTAGAGTCCAAAGACGTGCACGTTACATGGATTGACCATGATCAATGCGTGGGGTTTTGGGAATAGGACGGGCAAATGGGACCACGTAGAGTGCTCTTTCGGAGGGTCAGTGCACAGTTAATGCACCGAATGGCCTCCTTCTGCACTGTAGGGATCCTATGGATTCATTTTCTAAACCTTTGAGGGTGGGGAGAGCACGGGGGTGGGGAGGGGAGCGGAGAACCAGTGGGGAGAAGGGAAACACACGCACATCACAATGGAAAGACTGAGAGGTAGGCCCTACGCCTAGGGGGGGGCACAGGCCCCTCCTACACGTAAAGAACCGGGGATGCAAAACATCCTACTCATCCTCTAAAATTAACAGTTTGACATGACTTTTCCCATCACCATAAACGTAAATAAAATGTTCTATTTGTAACTATGTACACCATTGTAAATAAGGAAACGTGATTATGAAGACTATGGTCACAGACACGGTGACAACCTGTGATATATGTGTTGTTGATGTGGTTGTTCTTTTTTTGTGTTTTATTAATTTATGTGTTATGTAAATTTTGATTTTAAGTTTTAAAATTCCAGTAAAAATACTTTTTAAAAGCAATTTCTGCTCACGTGAACTCAACAATCCAGGTTTCTCTGGCATTGCTTATGGTTAAATGTCTACTATGCATAGCAGTCGATTTGCTAAAACCACCCAGGACAAAAGAAATTGTCGAGACAAAGCAGCAGGATTGGGTAATACAGTGAGAGAACAAAGCAGAACATCGTGTTTTCCACAGGGTCAAGAAGTTCTGGAAAGTGAAAAGCGGACACCTACCACCAATTTAGCACAGACAGGACCAGTCTTCCACATCTTTCCTCAGGGTAGTGTCTTAAGCCCAACCATCTTCAGCTGCTTCACCAATGACCTCCCTTCCATCATAAGGTCAGAAGTGGGGATGTTTGCAAATGACTGCACAATGTTCAGCACCTTTCGCGACTCCTCATATAATGAAGCAGTCCATGTCCAAATGCAGCAAGACCTGGACAATACCCAGGCTTAGGCTGACAACTGGCAAGTTACATTCGCACCACACAAGTGCCAGGCAATGACCATCCCCTACAAGAGAGGATCTAACCACCACCCCTTGATATTCAATGGCATTACCATCGCTGAATCCCCACAATCAACATCTTTGGGGTTAACATTGATCAGAAATTGAACTGGACTAGCCATATTAATACTGTGGCTACCAGGGCAGGTCAAAGGCTAGGAATCCTACGGTGAGTAACTCACCTCCTGACCCCTGTCCACCATCTACAAGGCACAAGTCAGGAGTGTAATCAAAGACTCTCCACTTGTCTGGATGAGTGCAGCTCCAACAACACTCAAGAAGCTCAACACCATCCAGGACAAAGCAGCCCCCTTGATTGCTCTCTCTTCCATAAACATTCAAACCCTCCGCCACCGACAGTGGCAGTCGTGTGTACCATCTCCAAGATGCACTGCAGTAACTCACCAAGGTTCCTTAGACAGCACCTTCCAAACCCACAACCACTGCCATCTGGAAGGACAAGAGCAGCAGATCCCTGGGAGGCCCACCATCTGGAGGTTCCCCTCCAAGTAACTTACCATCCTGACTTGGAAATATATCGCCGTTCCTTCACTGTCGTTGGGTCAGAATCCTGGAACAGCACAGTGGGTGTACCTACACCTCAAGAACCGCAGCGGTTCAAGGAGGCAACTCACCACCACCTTCTGAAGGGCAACTATTGATGGGCAATAAATGCTGGCCTAACCAGCGAAGCCCACATCCCGAAAATGAATATAAACAAACCCGAGATGATATATAGTATGGAGGAGACATACAGATCAGCCTTTGGCAACAAGAACCAATCTGCCAGAGACAGAACCAACAGAGTCCAAATCAAGCTGTGCCACGGACCTTCCCGAGAACCTGATATTAATGGACCTAATTGGGGAAAGTAGTACCTCAGTTGAGAACCAGACAAAGGGTCAACTTCAGATCACTACGCTGACTCCTGTTAAGACCATCACGGACGACGTTGCCACCTCCGGGTGAGCCGTAACAGTGACCCTCTCAAGGCGAACTTGATTTTCTCCAAACAGAGAAAGCTAGCCATGTCCAATAGCCAGGTTTCCGACTTCGGGGGCTTTGAGTCCCTTCATGCTAATAGTGTCCGTCTCTGGGCTACCAGGGAAGCAAAGGCCAGAACGTCTGCCTCTTTCTCCTCCTGGATTCCCGGGTCTTCTGACACCCCGAAAATCGCCACCTCTGGACTCAGAGCCACCCTTGTTTTTAAGACCATGGACTTGACGTCCGCAAACCCCTGCCAAAATGCCCTAAGCTTTGGAAATGTCCAAAACATGTGGACATGGTTCGCCGTCCCCCACACATTTTGCATACCTGTCCTCCACCCCAAAGAATCTACTCATCCGGGCCACTGTCATGTGAGCCCGATGAACGACCTTGAATTGTATCAGGCTGAGCCTGGCACATGTTGCGGACGTGTTGACTCTACTCAATGCGTCCGCCCATAGACCATCCTCTATCTCTCCTCCCAGCTCCTCCTCCCACTTGCGCTTCAGCTCCTCGGTCTGCGTCTCCTCCGACCCCAAAAGCTCCTTATAAATGTCCGAGAGGCTCCCTTCTCCTACCCACCCTCTGGAAACTACCCTGTCCTGAATCCCCCTTCGCGGTAAGACCCGTTTACGAAGGGAGTCCCGCACCTGCAGATACCTGAATTTGTTTCCCCTCGCCAACCCAAACTTTTCCTCCAACGCTCTCACACTCGGAAAGTCCCCCTCTATGAACATATTCCCCATCCTCTCAATGCCCGCTCTCCGCCATAACCGGAACCCCCCCGTCCATACGCCCCGGGGCAGACTGGTGATTATCACAGATTGGGGCCCAGACCGATGCTCCCACTGCTCCCACATGCCACCTCCACTGGCCCCAAACTCTCAGGGCTGCCACCACCACGGGACTGGTGGAGTACCGTGCCAGCGGGAACGGCAGAGGTGCCGTTACCAACGCCCCCAAACTGTTGCCCTTACATGAAGCCGCCTCCCTGCGCACCCATGCCGACCCTTACATGAAGCCGCCTCCCTGCGCACCCATGCTGACCCTTACATGAAGCCGCCTCCATGCACACCCATGCCGACGACTAGGTCGCACATTTGATGGCTCCCGCCTGTGACGGACTTTTGCTCCTGGTTTTTTCCAGATTTTATTGGATAAATCGGTGAAGAGTGAGACAATGTGGAGAAATCCTCCTCCAGTGTATGGAGAATTGGACCAGAAGTGGACGTGTGAGAAGACAAAGTTCTACAAGGAAGACGCGGGCAGAGCTGGCAACGCAGGAAAGCATGGCGGAGAAGCAGGGCCGTGGGGAGACGGCACACTGGTCGACGGGGCAGCTGGTGAAGTTTTTTGAAAATTGCTTGGCCAAGCTTAAGAAGGACACACTGGACCCGATCAAAGCTTTGATTGATTAGGTGGTGCAGAATCAAGAAACCCCCAGATGTGTGATCCAGGAGGTGGAGAAAAAGGTGTCCGAGCATGAGGAATACCTAACTGTGCTGGAGACCAAGGTGGAGATACTGAATGACTACCAGAAAAGAATGCAGGAGAAGCAGGAGAACAGGTCCAGGAGGCAGAACCTGAGAATCGCGGCCTCCCTGAAGGCAGTGAGGGATCGGATGCGAAGGCCTATGTGACGCACAAGCTGGAGAAGTTGATGGGGGCTGAGGCATTCCTTCGGCCCCTGGAAGTGGATAAGGTGCACAGAGCCCTTGCGAAGAAGCCCTGAGCAAACGAGCCGTCGAGGGCAATGGTGGTACGTTTGCACCGATTCCTGGACAAGAAACACGTTCTGCGGTGGACCAAGAAAGAACGGAGCAGCAGGTGGGAGAATTGTGAGCTGCGCATTTGTCAAGACATGGGCGCGGATTTGGCCAAGAGGCGAGCTGGGTTGAATCGGGCAAAAACGGCCCTCTTTAAGAAGGGGGTGAAGTTCGGGTTGTTGTACCCAGTCCGTCTGTGGGTCACATATGAGGAAGGGGATTTTTACTTTGAAACACCAGACGGTGTATTGACTTTCATCAAGGAAAAAAACTGGATGGGAACTAAAGACACTGCATCCTTGGAGAGCATTGTAGTGGTGATCTGCTGAAAATCACTTTTGTGCTGGTCTGAATAAGTAGTGTTATGTGCAATAAGGGGCTGTTTCGATGGCTAAAGTTAACTTTGTCTTACTGGGAGCTGGTTGGAGGGGGGTGGTTTCTGTGGTTGTTTTTTCGGTGGTTGTTTTTTCTGATGTTTGTTCACTGGGGATTGTGATGCTTTGAGTATGTATGTCCAAGTGGGGGGAGAGGGGAGAGAACAACGGGGAGACAGACTGTTTGGTGGGAGCTATCAAGTCAGCTTGGTCAGCAGACTCACGGAAGCACAGTGGGGGGCGAGCAAGTGTTAAGCTGGAGCTTGTTATGGGGGGTTGGGTTTCTGGTGCTGTTACCAAGAGGGGAGGGGGCGGGGGAGCTGCTTTGCTGACAGGGGAGGAACAGTTACTAGGGGACTAATGGGAGGTCGGGGACGACGAATGCCCGAGGGGGGGCTTGAGGAGGCCGGGTGCGCGAGCTGGAGGCTAGCCTAAAAAGGGTGATGGCTGGGGGCGGGGGGGAAGAGCCCCCCCGACCAGGCTGATTACACGGAACGGTAGAGGGTCGAATGGGCCGGTCAAGAGGGCTCGCTTGTTTGCGCATTTGAGGGGGCTGAAGGCGGATGTGGCAATGTTACAAGAGACACACCTAAAGGCTATAGATCAGACTAGATTAAGAAAGGGGTGGGTTCACCAAGTATCTTGATCTTGATCAATAAACGAGTGGCATTCGAGGCAGGGAGAATCGTGTCAGACAAGGAGGGTAGGTACATAATGGTGAGTGGGAAGCTGGAGGGGGTGCGGGTGGTATTCATGAACGTATATTCTCCGAATTGGGACAATGTGGAATTTATGAGGCGCGTGTTAGATCCCAGACTTAGAGTCACACAACGTGATCATGGGAGGAGATTTTAATGCAGTCATTGATCCGGAATTGGACCGGTTAAAATCCAGGACAGGGAAGATGCCAGTCGCGGCAAAAGGAATTGAAGGGGTTTATGGAACAGATGGGGGGAGTAGACCCATGGAGGTTTGCACGGCCAAGGGCGAAGGAGTTTGCTTTTTTTCTCCCATGTCCACAAGGTATACTCTCGCATCGACTTTTTTATTCTGAGCAGGGCGCTAATAACGGGGGATGGTGGATACTGAGTACTCGGCAATCGCAGTTTCGGATCATGCCCCACATTGGGTGGATCTACGGGTTAGTTTGGAGAGAGGCTAGCGCCCGCTATGGAGGCTGAATGTGGGGTTGTTAGCGGACAAAGCGATCTGTGGGCGGGTGAACATGTCCATCCAAAACTAACTGGAAACAAATGATACGGGGAGGTCTCTGCAGCAACGGTCTGGGAAGCTTTGAAGGCAGTGGTCAGAGGATAATTAATCTCGATGTGGGCCCACAGAGAAAAGGCGGAACGGGCTGAGAGGGATAGGTGAGGTGAGGAGATACTCCAAGTGGACAGGAGATACTCGGAGGCCCTGGATGTGGGACTACTGAGGGAGCGGTGGAAATTACAGGTGGAATTTGGGCTGTTGATTACAGGGAGAGTGGTGGAACAGCTGAGGAAGGCAAGGGGGGCGATTTATGAGTATGGGGAAAAGGCAAAGCAGAATGTTAGCACACCAGCTCAGAAAAAGGGAGGCGGCCAGGGAGATAGGGAGAGTAAAGAGTAGAGGTGGGATTACGGTCCTGGACCCAGTGGGGGTGAATGAGGTGTCTAAGGACTTATACAGCAAATTATATGAGTCGGAACTCCCAGCTGGGGTGGAGGGGATGAGGCAGTTTTTGGGTGAGTTGAGGTTCCCGAGGGTGGATGAGGATCTGGTGGAAGGGCTGGGAGCCCCAATTGAAATTGAGGAAATAATTGAGGGGCTGGAGGGCATGCAGTCTGGCAAGCCCCGGGGCCGGACGGCTACCCGGTGGAATTCTATAAGAGGTTTTCCGAGATATTGAGCCCACTGCTGGTAAGGACATTTAATGAAGCAAGAGAGAAGGGGCCCTCCCCCCAACAATGTTGCAGGCCTCGATTACATTGATCCTGAAGCGGGAGAAGGATCCGGAGCAATGCGGGTCATCCAGTCCAATTTCTCTACTGAATGTAGATGCCAAACTGCTGGCTAAGATACTGGCCACAAGGATAGAGGATTTTGTGCCGGGGGTGATAGGGGAAGACCAGATGGGATTTGTAAAGGGCAGGCAACTAACGGCCAATGTTTGAAGGCTTTTAAATGTTATTATGATGCCCTCAGGAGGGGAGATGGAGGTGGTGGTAGTGATGGGTGCGGAGAAGGCCTTTGATCAGGTGGAATGGGATTACCTGTGGGAGGCGCTGGGAAGGTTTGGGTTTGGTGAGGGCTCCATTGACTGGATGCAGTTGCTCTATCAGGCACCTGTTGCGAGTGTGCGTACAAACCGGCTTGAGGTCGGGGTATTTTAAACTACACCGAGGGACGAGGCAAGGGTGCCCCCTCTCCCCGCTACTGTTTGCTCTGGCCATAGAGCCATTGGCCATGGCGTTAAGAGCCTCTAGGAACTGGAAAGGGCTGGTTCGGGGAGGGGATGAGTGGAGCACCGGGTCTCGCTTTACACAGATGACCTGCTCTTGTATATATCAGGGATGGGGGAAGTTATGCGGATCCTCGGGGAATTTGGTAGTTTTTCGGGGTATAAATTGAACATGGGGAAAAGCGATATGATTACGATCCAGGCAAGAGGGCAGGAGAAGAGACTGGGAGAGCTGCCGCTTAGAATGGTAGGCAGGAGCTTTCGATATCTGGGAATCCAAGTGGCCCGGGAATGGGAGGCACTGCACAAGTTAAACCTATCCTGGCTTGTATAACAAATGAAAGAGGACTTTAAGAGATGGGATATGCTCCCACTATCACTGGCGGGGAGGGTACAGACTGTGAAAATGACGGTCCTCCCCAGATTTCTGTTTGTCTTTCAGTGCCTCCCCATCTTCGGCCCGAGGGCCTTTTTCAAGCAGGTGAATAAGGTTATTTTGGGCTTGTGTGGGCAGGTAAAACCCCGCGAGTGAAGAAAGTGTTGCTGGAGCGCAGTCGGGGGGAGGGTGGGTTGGCACTGATGAACCTTTGCAATTACTATGGCTATGATAAGGAAGTGGGTAATGGGGGAGGGGTCGGTGTGGGAGCGGATGGAGGCGGCGTCATGTATAGACACAAGTTTGGGAGTGCTGATAATGGCTCCTCTTCCATTCTCACCGGCCCGATACCCCACAAGTCCGGTGGTGGTGGCAGCTGAGAGAATCTGGGGTCAGTGGAGGAGGTATAAGAGACTGGAGGGAGCATCGGTTTGGACCCCGATTTATAATAATCATCGGTTTGTACCGGGTAGGCTGGATGGTGAGTTCCGGAGATGGCAAAGGGCAGGAATGAAATGAAATGAAATGAAAATCGCTTATTGTCACAAGTAGGCTTCAAATGAAGTTACTGTGAAAAGCCCCTAGTCGCCACATTCCGGCGCCTGTTCGGGGAGGCTGTTATGGGAATTGAACCATGCTGCTAGCCCCTTTCAAAGCCAGCGATTTAGCCCTGTGCTAAACAGCCTCTAAATTAGGAGGATGGGGTATCTATTTATAGATGGGAGCTTCCCCTGCTTGTATCTGCAGGTGCGAGACTTCTTGAGAAGGCAGTTCTGGCCTTCCCGCTGCTGCCGCCACGGGGGATACAGGACAGAGTAGTCTCCAGTACCTAGGTGGGAGAGGGGAAGGTATCAGATATTTACCAGGAACTTTTGGAATCGGAGGAAACTCCGGTGGAGGATCTCAAAGGCAAGTGGGAAGACGAGCTAAGGAGAGAGATAGAGGCAGATGTGGGCGGATGCCCTAAGCAGGGTTACTACATCCTCATCATGTGCTAGGCTTAGCCTGATACAATTCAAGGTAGTCCACCAGGCACACATGACAGTGGCCTGGATGAGCAAGTTTTTTGGGATAGAGGACAGGTGTGCGAGGTGTGCGGGAAGCCCGGCAAATCATGTCCACATGTTTTGGGCATGCCCGAAGCTTAGAGGGTTTTGGCAGGGTTTCGCTAAGGCAATGTCCACGGTACTCAAAACACGGGTGGTGCCGAGTCCGGAAGTGGCGATCTTTGGAGTGTCGGAAGAGCCGGGAGTTCAGGGAGTGAAAGAGGCCGACGTCCTGGCCTTTGCCTCCCTGGTAGCCCGGAGACGGATCTTATTAATGTGGAGGGACTCGAAGCCCCCGAGTGTAGAGACCTGGGTTAGTGACATGGCTGGGTTTCGCAGTCTCGAGAAAATAAAGTTTGCAGTAAGAGTTAGGGTTCACCCGGAGGTGGCAGCCGTTCGTCGACTTTCTCGGGGAAAATTAAAATGTCAGCAGAAACAGAATTCCAAGGGGGGGGGAGAGGGCCGGATTGTTGTTTTATGTTTGGCATGTGTGAAGATTGTGATGGGGTGGAAATGTTTATTGTACCATGTTTATGTCGCTGTTATTGTTATTATTATAAAAATTTGCAAATACCCTAATAAAAATATTTCTAAAAACGAATCCATGGCATTTCTCGTGTGTTTCCTCATGAGCAGCCTTGCAATGGAACTGGGGCACGTTTAAGAGACCAATCACATGACGTCATCTTGGCCATTTGCATGGGGAAATAGGCAGTGTCACATTGCAGGCTGTAATGTTAACATCTTCTTAATAAAGCTCTTCATTTGTTTGAACCTCTGACGCCATCACTGTCTGTTAAAGGTAGTCTTCAAACAGATGGCTTTTACATCAAAGGAAAAGACTCAGAATCCAAGACCCTCTTCAGTCTTCTTTGTTTTAAGTTTCAGGAATGGCACTGACAAGGCTGGCATTTATTGCACATCCCTAATTACCCTGGAAGACTGTGGTCGACAACCTTGTTGAATCATTGTCATCCCATAATGCTGTTAACTAGGGAATTCCAGAATTTTGACCTATTGACAATGAAGGAACAGCAATATCCAAATCAGGATGATGTATGACCCAGAGAAGAATTTACAGATGATAAGTGTATAGAGATGTAGCCACAATCAAATTTGGTTGGCCAAGCCTTGCAAGTGTTACCTGAGCAGTCAAAACTGGGCAAGATTTGACCAAAAAGACCCAGCAGCCCTCGCAAAAATACTTGATGTCAGAGGCGATCTGCGCAGTGTATATTCTGTGGAAGCAAGAAGTCAAAACACTTGGTGCTGCCAAGCAGAAGTGCTATGACTGGCTTGTGAGACTTGCAGGCACCGACACAGATTAGAAGAGACACAAAACGATTGAGAACTGTGGGTAGTGAAACTGCAAGAACATCATTGGAAGAGGAATTGGGTGGTATTTTGAAGCAAATGGACGATGTGTATTTCATTAACAAGCCACCTATCTCGATCAAAAGGAACATTCCAGAATGCTCGCTGAAGTGTAAAACCTGAAGCACAAGAGCAATCAGTACTACTAGCCCTACAATCGACAGGAAGAAGTACAGAGGCAGAAGCAGCAGCTTGATCAACTAACTGACTGTGTCAGCTATGACGGATCACTTGTGGCGTTATTGTTTACAAAGGGAATTTTCAGCGACACTAATGGGAGTCATACAAACAGCAAATGGAGCCCCCTTTCCTAAAAAATATAGAAACAAGAAGGAGCAAATTGTTAGTAGCGCCAAAAAACTTGGTGCGTTGATAAAAACTTAACCAAAATTTTGGTTTCCCCAGGATTGCTACATGATTGCAGAGATATTTCTCTGTCTCCATTGAACGCTTTAATAGACATATAGTCTCAAGTATCACAGGGAGATTTGAAGCAAGTGCGGAGATGCAGTTCTCTTCCACGATTCACAGCACTGTGAGCTTCCAGACCTGTGTGCATTGTCTAGGAGTAGTGTCAAGTAGAAACATTCCACAAGAAGTGGAGAGCAAAATGGAGGCATTAGTGAAAAATCTAAAAGTACAAGCTAACTGTCCATGGGGGAAGAGAGGGCAGAAAGGAATTTAAATTAAAAGGTACATTTCACAAACTGGAACCTTGTGGGGAATTTTAACTGTTTTATTTTTTGCTGCGTTGGTATTACGGAGTGTTGGTTGCAGGCTCTCACAGTACCCCTGGGGACCAGAAGGAATTATCATCCCAACATTTCTTACCCCTTTAAAGGAATCAAGGCATGCTTTGATAGAAGCATAATATAAAACCCCTAATATAAATTGACAAAATGCCCAGTAGGAAGGGCACGAAGAAGAAACAAAAAATATGCTGCTTTATTACTGTTTTGATTTTGTTGGTGTCTGGGGTTGCCTTAATTTTCAAATGTTAAAACGGGGTCATATTGGAAAATGCTGGAGACAGTACTCACACCATTCACTTGCTAGTGGTGGATATTTAGACGAGTGAATAAAGTGACACGTTTATTATCTTTTGATCAATTTTGATTGTGAATTACTTTACCCATAAATACATGTTCGGAATAAATTTACCCCGAATAGGAAGTTCTGCCAGTCTGGTATTTTTCCACCTTCTGTGAGCAAGAGAGAGTTTGATGTGCAGCCTGCAGATTCTGTAGTAAGCAATTTATTGCCATTTTGGGTTAATTGTTAAACTGGGTTATACCAAGGTACTGAAAATATAATTTGATTTCAGAATCGTCTGCTTCACAATGAACACCATTTTGCTGAAATGTTACAAATTTAAAAAAAATAGATTATGCAGCACACCATGAACATGACTAGATTGCATCATTTGATTTGGATTTCTCGGGGACTTCGGGATCATCAATCTAGCCGGAATGTTGCAGATTGTGCTCATGGATTTTAAACATATGGGGTAGGCAGATTCCATCTTAGCTAATGATGAACATGCTGAGGTTTGGGAAAATATGTATTTAGCAGAAAGGAGTTGCACAGAATCAAGCAGTTACTGCTTAGGCAAATTTAATTACTGGAGTCGCAATTTTTAATATGTGTTCATGTTGTGCTCAAGAGAATATTGGTAAGGACTAAAGATAACAGAAATTAGTCCTATAAAATTATTCTTGTGAATACACAAGGAGGGATTGGTATAGTTAATCAATACAATGTCTTTTCATCTCAAGAACTTAGTTTGGAATCCAGTAATTCTTAGAAAAAAATGTCCTTTCTCCATTTTTCCCTTCTTCACTAACTGCAATGGTCTTCTGTGAAACAAAGTTGTCAATCGATCCCACATTAGCCTGTTCCATGACAAAACTATTGACAATTTTGTGCAAGTTAGCATTTTTCAAGCTAACTCAGCAAGGTCACAGGATGATGGCTAGGAAATAGAAATGATGAGCTGGTTTAGCTATCCTTAGAACAATATTTTATTATTTTGTTATTCAGATTTCTTCAAAATGCTCTCGTGGTGAGGACACCTCAATCAGATCTCAGCCTCAGATTAAAAATGTTTTCCAGCTATTATTACTGCAAGTCTTATTATGCCACACTGTCATGATTGGTACATTTGAATCCAAATATCCATTGTTCTCATAAAATCAGATTATATACTTTTGAACATAAGAAAAGAACCCATTCAAACCCTCTGTCTTCGCCAACGGAGCACCCTACCACCTCGGCCCAATCTCCCACCTTATCCCTGTAACCCCAGCTAACCTGCACATATTTGGAATATGGGAGGAACTAGAGCACCTGGAGGATACCTATGCAGCCACTGGAGAATGTGAAAACTTCACACAGGCAGTCACCCAAGGCTGGAATTGAACCTGGGCCTCAGGTGCAGTGAGGCAGCAGTGCTAACCACTGTGCCATCCTGGAGGTAGTAAGAACTAAATCTCTAGAACAAATATAGTACGCTGAGCCATCAGATATAGAAGCTGGATCAAACTAAGAAACCTCTGAATTGGCACCAAAAACATGTAGCTGGACATCAAGTGCGCATGCTAGGCCTATGACTTGCTCTCTGCTGCCGCATCTGGGGGGGGGGGGGGGGGGGGGGGAGACTTCATACAGCCTAATTTATTTCCATTTAAAAGGCAACTGCAGCCATTTGCGAGGGGCAGTTCTCCTGTGATTGGGACCACTGCCGGAACATCGCGACCAATCGCTAAGCTACCCGCCCATGATCCACCAGCTGGTCGGGACCCACACTTTGAAAAACACCAGTCTAGACTTTGGATAAATGTCCTCCTCTTCAATTACAGACTGCAGCATCTCAGGCAAATTGGCCAAACCTACCATATTTCTGGTCTTAATCCCCGTGATCAAAAGGGCAGAAAGGTAATGCAAGGCAAGTAAATAGGCAGTTTACTTATTGGACAGGATCTCACAACAGAATCTGCTGCAGAGCACTGGTCTGGAGACCAAGGCAGGACGAGCAACGCTAGTTCTGCACAGAGCAATAGCCTACTCAAAATGTTGTTCATTCAGCTAATCTATGAACTCGCACGCCTATTACAACCTGACTTCAATGCGCAGACCAATTGAAGTCTTGGTTAATCAGAAGCGAATTTCAAATTTGATTTTCAAACCCCTCCATCTTCTTGCTTCTTTCCATCTCGAACCTGCTCCAGCCCCCACATCAGGAATCTGTGCTTCTCCAATTTTCACATCTTTAATTCAACATGTGGAAAAAATATTAATTCCTTCTGCACAAGCCCTAACCTCGAATTAATTTATTAATTTTATTTTTTTAACTGACCTCTTGAGCTTTTGGGCACCTGCCCACATGTGGCTCAGTCTCAATTGATGTTTGGCAATGGAAATGACAAGTATGATGGGGTGGGAAAGAGCATTAGCTTAGGAGTCATAACGGAAGGGGAAATAAAGAACAAAATTAGAGAACATCACCCTCGGGCAGAGCAAAAAAGGTGACAAGTGCGAGAAGGGATGTGGTCAATGCAGGTTTGAGGGTGTTATACCTAAATGCATCCAGTATACGGAACAAGGTAAATGAGCTTGGTTGCACACATTTAAATTGGCCGGTACGATGTTGTGGGCATCACAGAGACATGGCTGCAAGGGTGTCATGGTTGGGATCTAAATATACAAGGATATGTGTCCTAACGAAAGGACAGGCAGATGGGCAAAGGGAGCAGGGTTGCATTGTAAGGAATGAAGTTGGGCAGCATGTGGCACAGTGGTTAGCACTGCTGCCTCACAGCACCGAGGTCCCAGGTGCGATCCTGGGTCACTGTCCGTGTGGAGTTTGCACATTCCCCGCACGTTTGTGTGGGTTCCACCCCCACAATCCAAAGATGTGGAGGGTAGGTGGATTGGCTATGCTAAATTGCCCCTTAATTGAAAAAATGAATTGGGTACCCTTTTTAAAAAAAAGTTATTTAAAAGTAGTGAGGAATGAAGTTAAATCCATAGCAAATGTGAGAATCAAGATCAGAAGGCATAGAATCTGAGTTGAGGAATCGCAAGGGTAAAAAATACCCTGATGGGAGTTATGTACAGGCCCCCGAGCAGTAGTCAGGATGTTGGGCAGAAAGTAAGAAATCATGTAAAAAAGGCAATATCACAATAATTATGGGAGACTTCAATATGCAGATGGACTGGGAAAATCAGGTTGGTAGTTGGTCCCAAGAAAAAGAAAGTTGTGGAATAAAGAATTTTTTTTTGGAGCAGCTTGTAGTAGAGCCCACAAGGGACCAGGCATTTCTGGATTTGGTGATATGTAATGAGGCAGACTGGATTAGGGATCTTTAGGTGAAGGAACCCAACAGTAACCAATATTTACCCTGTCGTTTGAAGGGAGACTGGAATCAGATGTAACGGTATTACAATTAAATAAGGGTAACTACAAAGATATGAGGGAGGAGTGGGCAAGAGTTGATTGGAAAAGGAGCCTAGCAGGGAAGACAGTGGAACAACAATGGCAGGAGTTTTGGGGGGTTATTCGGGAGGCACAACAGAAATTCATCCCAAGGAGGAGGAAACATGCTAAGAGGAGGACAAGGTATCCATGGTTGACGAGGGAAGTCAAGGACAGCATAAAAGTAAAACTATACACAAAGTGGCAAGGACTAGGGGGATGCCAGAGGATTGGGAATCCTTGAAAAGTGAGTAGAGGACAACTACAAAAGCAATATTGGAAGATGAAATAGGAGTGCAAGCTAGTTAGTAATATAAAAGGAAGATAGGAAGAGTTTTTTTTCCAATATATAAAAAAAGGAGAGGTGCAAAAATAGATATTGGACCACTGGAAAACATGGCTGGAGAAGTAATAATAGGAAACCAAAAAAATGGCAGATGAACTGGATAGTTACTTTGCATCAGTCTTCATGGTGGAAGACACCAGTGGGATGCCAGAGCTCCAGAATCAGGGGACAGAGGTAGCGTGCAGTGGCCATCACCAAGGAGAAGGTTCTGGGGAAACTGAAAATGGACAAGTCATCTGGACTGGATGGACTACACCAGAGGGTTCTAAAAGATAGCTCAGGAGATTGTGGCGGCATTGGTGGTGATCTTTCAGGAATCACTGGATTCAGGAGGCAGGAAGGGTCCCAGAGGATAACTCCAGTGTTTAAGAAGGGAGGCAGAAAATGGGAAACTATAGGCTGGTTAGCCTGACTTCATCATTGGTAAGATTTTAGAGTCAGTTAATAAGCTGGGATCACGGAGTACTTGGAAGTGCATGAGGAGGTAACAAGGAAGTTAGACAAAGGAGAACCAGTGGATGTGATGCATTTAGATTTCCAATAAGTTAAGAGCCCATGGTGTTCAGGGCAAGATCCTGGCATGGTTAGAGGATTGGCTGACTGGCAGAAGGCAGAGAGTGGGGATAAAGGGGTCTTTTTCAGGATGGCAGCTGGTGACTTGTTCTGTGCCTCAGGGGTGTGTGCTGGGACAACATTTCACAATATACATTAATGATCTGGAAGAAGGAACTGAAGGCACTGTTGCTAAGTTTGCAGATGATGCAAAGATCTGTGGAGGGACAGGTCGTATTGAGGAAGCAGCAAGGGGGCTGCAGAAGGATTTGGACAGGCTCGGAGAGTGGGCAATGAAGTGGCAGATGAAATACAATGCGGAAAAGTGCGAGGGTATGCACAGGAGGAATTTAGGCATAGATTATTTTCTAAATGGGGGAAGTGCTTAGGAAATCAGAAGCACAAACGAGAGTCCTTGTTCAAGATTCTCTTATGTGCAGGTTCAGTCGACAGTTAAGAAGGCAAATGCAATGTTAGCATTCATATCGAGAGGGCTAGAATACAAGACCAGGGATGTACTTCGGAGGCTGTACAAGGCTCTGGTCAGACCCCATTGGAGTATTGAGAGCAGTTTTGGGCCTTGTATCTAAAGGAAAGATATGCTGGGCTTGGAAAGGGTCCACAAGAATGATCCCTGGAACGAAGCAGCTTGTTGTACGAGGAACGGTTGAAGGATGAGGGAGAATCTTATTGAAACTTACAGGATGTGGATAGAGTGGATGTGGAGAGGCTGCTTCCAAAGCAGAGGGAACAATCTCAGACTAAAGGGACGATCCTTTAAAATAGAGAGGAGGTGGAATCTGTGGGACGCTTTGCCGCAGAAGGCTGTGGAGATCAAATCATTGTCTTTAAGACAGAGGTAGATAAGGGGACCAGGGGTTATGGGGAGAAGGCTGGAGAATGGGGATGAGAAAAATATCAGCCATGATTGAACAGCGGAGCAGACTCGTTGGGCGAGTGGCCTAAATCTGCTTCTATGTCTTATGGTCTAATGTTACACAAAACATCTCAAGGTGTTTTAGCACAGCCAATTGAAAGAACATTTCTTAAACATTGAAAAGGGAAGTAAGAACCTGATACATAAACAGCCAGGGCGAAGGGGGAAACACAAAGGCATCTGTAGAAATAGTACCACAAGGTCATGAAGTTATTCAAAGATGAATGTAATAAAAATTTTAGGAAACAAAATATATATGTGAGGAAAGTTTGACAGGCTAGAATCAAGTCTCGAGATGCCCATGTAAAGGCTGTAAAGAGGAAATAAAGGCATACAAAACTGGGAGTAAGCAGTCTTAGTGATTGATGGGAGAGCATCCCTGACTCCTAAGTCCAAACAAGTCAGCAAGGAGATGAGCGTAAAAAATATACAAAAATTTGTATATTTTTGTATATAAAAATACAAAAATTAGCTAAAAGTTTCATGAATCAAGTTTAGCCCTCACTAAACTATTTAAGATGACAAATTGCCCATAAAATCTAAATTTAGACCAAGTAGTATACATATTCTCATTACCCCCTCCTAGTTAACGGAGCCCTAAAAAGCAGCAAATATTGTCCAGTGTGATAAACCCAATAATCCGACTTTTAAAATGGCAAGGGCCTGCACCATTTCCATTACCATGAATTGGGGCAGCACGGTAGCATAGTCGTTAGCACAACTGCTTCACAGCTCCAGGGTCCCAGGGGGCGGGGGCGGCGGGGCGGTGCCCCCACGGTGGCCTGGCCTGCGATCGGGGCCCACCGATCCACGGGCGGGCCTGTGCCGTGGGGGCACTCGTTCCCTTCCGCCTTCACCACGGTCTCCACCATGGCGGAGCGGAAGAGACTCCCTCCACTGCACGGGAATGCCATCAGCGGCCGCTAACGCTCCCGCGCATGCGCCGCCCGGAGATGTCATTTCCGCGCCAGCTGGCGGGGCACCAAAGGCCTTTTCCACCAGCTGGTGGGGCGGAAATTCGTCCGGCACGGGCCGAGCGCCTTAAGGTTGGGGCTCGGCCCCCCAAGATGCAGAGCATTCCGCATCTTTGGGGCAGCGCGATGCCCGACAGATTTGCACCATTTTGGGCACCAGTCGGCGGACATCGCGCCGATACCGGAGAATTTCGCCCCATGTTACTCCTTTCTACAACTTGTATTGCTTCCTCTGCTGGTGAAAATGTTGAAGTAAGCTTTAGCTATACACCTCAGTTCTCCAAAATGCCCAATAGCTTATCTTGTCCTCAAATATCCACTTTTTCAGGTATTGCCAACTAGACAGCAATCATGGCTCTCCCTCAGTAGGAGCATATCTAATTATGACTTGGCAAAGGGGGGGGGGGGGGAAAGAGGGAGAAGAGAAGAGAAGGGAAGTGACAGGCTAGTCAGCATTCTTAAGCAAAAATTGCTCGTTTGTTATTGTTATAGGTCATAAAAATTGTGGATGCTGCAAGAGGTGTTTGAAATTGATGGGGAGCTATTTTAATATGTAAATATTCTAGATACAGAAATAATTCAAACATTGGGGTTGTTGTGACAATTGAAGTTTCCATTTATTGCTCATTTATCAATTTACTGCACACAAGCAGTTTTCTGCATCGGAGCTTGCAGCCCAAGCCAAAAATTTACATCCTGGAGGAGTTAACTATATAATGGAGTTTAGCAGATATATTTGGCCTATCCACAAACCTGGAGTAAGAGTGAAAAGTTCTATGCTACTTGCAAAAGCAATGGAGAAAGAAAATCAACTCACCTTCATTAATGGTGAAGGTATTAAGTGTAGGATCACGCATAACAAAATTAGTGCAAAGTTAGTCAGGATTTAATTCCATCCAAAAATATCTGGCGAGATGGCACAGACAGTAAACAGCAAGTGTGACAAATAAAAAATTTAAAAAAGGAACGATTAGACAGATTGGTAGCCAGTCTGGCTCTTTCTTCGTCCAATTATATAAGATATAATGACAAGGATTATTAATAGGCCCAGTGCACAAGTCCAATTTGTACACAATATGGTCATTACCAAGAAGCAAAGCTGTTTGTTAGGTTACAAAGCATTCAAAACAAGACATGGCTCAGAAATAAAGTGGGTGCTAGAACCATAATTAAATTGTGACACTAGAAACCTGACTGTAGGCAAGAAGTCGCAGATGTCTTCGTGCATTTTGATCTGATCAAACTGTCAATGTACTTGGGTTAGCTCACAGAAGCATGACAAGTGAGACTTTGAAGATGCAAAGAAATTATAGCTAGGTAACTTTCACAAGTTGAACTTTTGACCAAGAATCAATGGCATTAGTCTAATTTAATAGCATGAGATCCAGAATACTTACTTGACTAGCAATTGTATAGGTAGGCAAAGTACCAATGGCAAGAGAAATGCCTGTAATTTATACCATATTATGAAGCGCTTTGTGGTGTTATTTCTCAAAGTAGTGTTATTTTATGGATACAGAAAATTGCAATTAATACATCAGTATTCCTACTGTAGCCTTTTTTTAAAATTCACAAGCCAAAAAAAAAAAAAAAAAAAAATCAGGTTTCTCAAATTTATCCAGCCACCACAAAACATGGATCATTCCAAGGATTGAAAAAAAGGGTTGCACAAGGGTTTGTGTACCATCCTGTAAAATTGATCGCAGAAATGTAGCAAAATTTACAAGTGCTCGGAATTTTATATGGCAAGGCTTTACAATACCATTCATCATACCTTAATTTTTAGAATTGTTTACAGCTTACTTTACATTTGCAAGCATTGTTTAGTTGAACATTCCTAGAACTGAATTTAGAACTACTCGTATGCACCACTGCGATTCTGCCTACGACCAATGATGTAGATCACCAGCACAATCAAAATTATCGCTCCCAACACTGCTCCGACTACAATGGGTACGATGTAGTTCTCATTTGTTTTGCAGTCTTCAGCTGGATTTGAAGAAATTAGATAAAAGTTGGTGATGTCAGTAACCAAAGCAGAGGGAAAACCCCAAAGATCCTTTAAATCACAAGGCATATCCCCAAAAAGCCCATTTTAAATTGCTCAGTTAAGTTGAGCTGTACCCAAGATTCTATAAGAAATTCCCATTTTCGAAGTAATATTTTCAGAAAGGCAACTAGTCCCAATGCTTGAGCTTTGAAGTGCATTATTCAGTGCAGTAAGTTAGGAAAGTATGCCAGCTTATTGGTACACTTCAAAAAAGCATGGTTTAATACATCTTTTGCAAAGAATTGTTAATCTAAAAACAAGTCAAGCAAAAAATCTACTTCACACTAGTGTTTTAGATAAATAAAAAGTCAAACTCATTACTAAATCTGACTGCACTGAATACAAAAGTCATAGTTGTCCCCATTTGTGCAGTTCATGTTAGTGCTTTGGAATTGGTAGGTTAGCAAGCAAATGCCAAGATTGAACTTAAAGCAAGAATGCAAGAATGCAGTTAGAAGATTTGAATGCAACTGATCACAATTCATCTGGTGCATGCAAAAGCCTGTAATTGCAGAATAATCAGTATCTATTTCAATGGGTGTCAGGATTTGTTCAAATTTATGCACTTTTCAGATGTGCATTTCAAATTTGGAAACAGCTATACAAAACATGTCAAGCTAGTCAAGAATTAAAAGTTGCCTATAGATTTCCACAAATACCTTCCTGCCTTGCTGGTTTTAGCTGTCGCAGCCTCGTAACATGCAGTTTCCAAGTTTAAAAAAAAAAAAAAATTTTAGAGTACCCAATTCATTTTTTCCAATTAAGGGGCAATTTAGCATGGCCAATCCACCTAGCCTGCACATCTTGTGTTTGTGTGGGTTTCGGCCCCACAACCCAAACACAGGGAGAATGTGCAAATTCCATACTGACAGTGACCCAGAGCCGGGAGGCAGCAGTGCTAATGCTACCCTGAAGTTTCCAAGTTAATTAATTGTAGCAACTTAGCGTTTCCTGCTTTTCAATAATTAAAGGCACAAAGGGCCCTGGTCACTTTAAAACTAATTGGAACAATTACAGGAACAAAAGATTTGTGAAGTCACAAGCAGGTGTCACCATAAGGTGAAAAAAAGTAGGGATATCACAGGACTAGCAATCGACACCACCAGTATGAAATCTATTATACCTGGAAATAAAGCTAGTATGAGGCTCAAAGTATGGTTGACTTGTACTACACCACTCTACTGTACTGAGAATGGGCAATAAATGCATTATCCATATGTTAAAAACATGTTCAACCACGTGGAGATGAATGGGAAATTTACAGTTACAAAATGCAACCTTTACATTCCTCAGCCCCAAATAAAATGCTACATGAGCTTACAGGAAGTTTTTTTTTATTATAAAGCCAAGTGGAGTTAAACTTTACATACAAATGAGGCACAGGAATAAAAGAAACTTAGGAGAAACCTCTCCACGCTTTAATTTCAAAGATAAAAGTCAACTTTCAAAATTTCACAGTGTCGAGAGTGCAGTGTGAAAAACTCCAGATCCCCCAAATTAGAAAATTAGTGGTCAACATTAGATACTTTTGCACATGCCAATTAGAACAGAATGAGAATTCTTTCCACAATCCAAGGCACCCAACTGAAAAGTTCTCTATGCAGCATAGTATTTGCTAACTCTTATATACACACAAACTATTAACATTTATACAGTCTTCCACAATACAGCCAAACAAGCTACATGAGATCTTTGTAAATACATGTTCCATTTTAGATTTCATATTCATTAAGTTATTGGTAGAAATGTTGGTAGTGCTGGCAAATTAGTGATTGTGTTAGTTTCAAGGAGTAGTTAACGACAAACTTGCCAATTTAAAAAGTTACCTTTGAAGGAACACTGGCAGCAATGCCATGTCAGACAAATTTCTCAATGCCAGCAATACATACCAACATTTCATCTGTATCAAGTGTGGGTGCAAGTCCACTGCCTCCGAGACTTGGCAAGAGCGTAGTGCAATTGCAGAGGAGAAGTGCAGAGGCAAGCACTTGCACCCGTGACAGTGAACAGCAATTTAATCATATCACTTTGCATTGGGAGAATCAAAACCAATTTAGAGTGTTTGGTATCCAGCGTAGCTTTTTCTTCTACCAATCATATAAGCAATCACAACAATCACAATTAAGCCTGCCAGAGCTGCACCAACTACAACAGGGATAAGAATGCTGTCATCATCCAGAGAACACTCTTCAGCTGTGGATCAAAAAAAAAAAAAAATCAGATTAATCACCAATTATGACTCAAATAGAAAACCATACACTACAAATAAAAGTGTGGTGTAGTTAATTTTTCCTGAAAGTCATATCACTGGATGCCTCTGGACAAGTAGCCCGTTGTTAATTATGTCACTAATCCAATTACAGAATAATCATGTTAGTCTCAACATTAAGCAAGGAGTAGTAAATGGCTTAAGTTGGCCTTGCCAGAATTTCCAATAAAAACTATTTCTACAGGGACACCAATGAGACTACAAAAACAAATGTCAGGGTTACCAAGGGGTGGCAAACAGTTATAGATTGAACAGAGCAAAAAACAGATGTCTTAGTTTCAGGTCATAAAGTTTCAATTCCAGTTAGATCAGGAAAAGCAAAATGTTGCAAGATGTTATGACAAGTTGAACAAAAAAGATGGTACCATCTAGATATGGAGTTAGAATTATTTAACAAAGTTAGTTATTTACCTCTGGAGAAAGTTCCATTCTTCACCTGAAATGGTTGGACCCAAACGTTAAAGGCATTAATAACCAATTGGTCAGTGACCACTATGCTCTGCTCCTTGTGGCACATATACGAGCTTCCAACAAATGCCTGCCAAAACCTCAGATTGCTATTGTTGCTGTTAAGTGCAGTTCCTGCAACAACAAAAAAAAAGTAATGTCACTTGACAGCCAATTCAAAGGAAAAAGTGGAAGTCAAAAATCTTCATCCATCATTAACTGGGGCATTCAATTTTAGTGTGAATATGCAAAAAGTAAAAGCCACACCCTATCTGCACAATTTCTGGTAACCACTATATACCAACTAGAGCTCAGAAATTAACTAATATGAAATGAGGGATTCAAATTGGTTCAAAGTCTATTGGACCAAATATCCCACAACTTGGACCTAAGCCAGACAACATGCAAAACTCTTTAGGATCACAATTACAGTTAGCGTTTTGGAATGGTTGGGGAAGACAGATGATCCACTACTTCACATGGATTGAGTGTATGAAAGCTACAGTTACTGCATTCATTATCAGAGGAACCAGAAACAATTCAGTTTTTTTTAAGTTTTTAGTTTTTTTTTTTTAAACTAACTAGCAAAGCCATTTAGCTAGAAAAATGGATTTTATCCAAGTGTATTTGACAACTTGGAAAAAACACTGAAATGGCTGCAATTATTAAAACATAGTTCTATTCCAAGAGATACAAGATTTACACAGGAGGATCAGAAATGGCTAAATAGCTTTTAAAAAAGCATAGTCATCACCCTGGAGTACAGGTTCAATTCAACTCAGTCCTGAGAAAATACACTTTAGATGGAAAAAGAGCAATAGATTGAAGGCAGTAAAAATCTTCTAGTTACCAACAGCCAATACTTACGGGAACCATTTATAACCAAGCTTACGTTAGCCTTCACCTCCTTCAAGAAGAATTTTGATTGGTCCTAAAACAAAGAAATAAGCATTATTCTGGCATAGGGCACAATATAAAAAAGAATGGCCCAGAAAATCACATGGGATAAAGACATACAGACCAAGGTGGTCAATTTCAATTGGAGTCTGTCCCCAAATAACAAAACAGCTGTGGACATCAATAGGTCGTGTCCCCGAGCTAGGGAGAAGGCTGGTCAATAAACACTGTCCCAGATAATTAGCTCACCCAAATCTGTACAACGACACTGTTGACATGGGCTTCTAGACCCACAATACTAAATCCAGATCAGAAATGCTCACTCCAAAGTTAAAACGGACTTTCAGCCCTCCAAATTAACCCCTCGGATTGGCAATCATGCCATTTATTACCTCATCCTACATCCAGCTCAAATTTTCAAAGTTAAGAGCCCAAAATGGTGCTGTATAAAATAAAATTACATGTTGCATTGAAAGTACTATCCAACACTTACCACAATGAAATGAAACTGAATAGTTGTGTCCATATCTTCTAGAACCAGGGTTGCATCTTTATCCCCACATTGTCCACTTGCAGTAGAATTGGAATCAATATTAACCGAATGCGTCTGAGGAAGAAAAAGTGGTTAGCGATTGATTGGTAATGCAAACTGAGATAGAATGTAGGAAAATATAAATACCTTGTTCTCGGTATAGGTAATATTTAGCTGCAGTCCCATACTGGCAAGGAGACAAGGATCACTTCCATTCTTAATGGTATAGTTGCCCACTGCTGGTAGCTCTGGTGGAGGTTTAGTTGGGACAGGGGTTGGCACAATTGGGGTTGTCCGTGTTGTAATAGGTGCTACTGTGGTGGGCAAATCTGCCTTACAGAAGGATTCTTGAAAAAAGATTAATAGGTCAGTTTGCTCAAACACTAAGATTAGTTACTAGTCAGTTAGCACTGGCTAAGCATCTTCAAACATCCAGTTACGCAAGCTTGTCCTGCAAAGGGTAGTTTTCATTTCAATGAATGCTTGTTAATTTTCTACGGTTTAACACAATGAGATTTTAAGAACTGAACGCCAGTATGCCATCGACTATAAGCAATAGGAGAGGAAGTGCCCAATGCAATAATGAGAAATAACTGGCTAGAGAGTAGCCAACCAGGAGCAATGTAGAGGAAGAGAACAAAAAGTTTGGGACACAGCTTTTTTCAGTATAGTTTTGTGACTGTCCAGAGACCCCAGTGCTGTGGCTATGGGGCAGGGGTGAACAAAGTGGGAATCCAATCCATAATCAGCCAGCTATATAGTCAATGTACTTAATGTATGGCTTAAGTTTGCAGCACAAATTGTTTTATGTACAAGACAAAACTCCCATTTGATTAATCAATTACAATTTTTGTAAAGCTCAAGAGCAGTGTCAGGACCATTATAAACACTGGAATCTAACATATCAGCATGACCTAGTTTGGGTCCAGCTGAATAGTAAAGATAATTAAAAACAATGGAATATTTTCCTACCGTTTTTGCCAATTGTTCCATTTTCCACGAAGGCCTGAATGCTAACATTCCAAAAAACCATGACAACTGCTTCACTTGCAATAGCTTTAACACTTCTACATGTGTAAATTGTGTGAAGTGGTGTGGAATCCATTAGAGAATTCACAGCCACATGTTTTACACCTACAAGAAAAGGTAGAACAGATAATATCAGTCACTAGCAAGTACAGTGAAATGTCAAATAGTAATAATCTTTTATTGTCACAAGTAGGCTTACATTAACACTGCAATGAAGTTACTGTGAAAAGCCCCTAATCGCCACATTCCAGCACCTGTTCAGGTACACTGAGAATTCAGAATGTCCAATTCACCTAACATGCACGTCTTTCGGAACTTGTGGGAGGAAACCGGAGCACCGAGGAAACCCACGCAGACACGAGAACGTGCAGACACCACAGTGACCCAAGCCATGAATCGAACCTGGGACCCTGGCGCTGTAAAGCCAGTGCCACTCAAATTCTCTTATACCAAGGGAAAAAAGAAACTTGCCAAATGTTTATCAAGTGCATCCTACCTTCACCAAAGCTGTTCCCAGCTGCCCCAATTTTGTTGGAATGTGCCAAGAAGCCAATCCAGAGAGAAATAATCACCAAGAACAATGCCGCCACATTGAATTCATGGAACATTTCATCTCAATTTTATTACAGATCCAATGAAGTGGCAATTGAAAGGATGTAGAGACCTGGCTATTCCATAACATTAGTCTTGTGCAGTATAAAATGGCATAAATCTGAAAACATATACCCCAATGAGAATATGGTTAAGTAAACGGTTGCTCAATTTGAAAAAGGTATCAATCGAATGTGTGCTGCCCAAACCAAAAACTGTTTCTCTCAATGCACAGGCAGGCAGAGAGGGAACTCCATTGAAGTGTAGCGTGTAGGCTAGATAGAGCAGGCAAGGGAGCCCAAATCCCCTTAAGGGGGCATAGATTTAAGGCAAGATGTGTGGAGTCTGCACGTTCTCCCCAGGTCTGCATGGGTTTCCACCGGGTGCGCCGTTTCTTCCCACAGTCCAAAGATATGCAGGTTTGGTGGATTGGCCATGATAAATTGCCCTTAGTGACCAAAAAAGGTTAGATGGGGTTATTGGGTTACAGGGATAGGGTGGAAATGAGGGTTTAAGTGGGTCGGTGCAGACTCGATGGGCCGAATGGCCTCCTTCTGCACTGTATGTTCTATGTCTAGAGTGATTCAAGGGGAAATGTTTTCACCCAGAGCATGAAAGAAGTCTGAACACTGCCTGAAAAAGGATAATGGGAGCAGAAACCCTAATTTGATCAATTCTGGACAAGCATTTCAAATCACCACCTGCGCAAAACTGGTTATAAGGAGAAAAAAAGAAAAAAAAAATCAGCAGAGCTTTGTTTGTGGCATTGGATAGCCAGGCAACTCATTCTTCCAATAGTGCCATGCAATTGTGAGGTGACAAACTGGCAGATGATCTTTGTTTAGGATGACAATTCTCATGTCACCACAAATTCTGCATTTAACTTGGGTGCATGCTAGAACATAGGTTCAAATCTCAAGTCAGGCTTCAACCTACAACTCTATTCTGGCGAGCTGAGCTACCAACCAAATCTAATTTGGCTGACATCGCTAAACAATGATCAGCTTAGTACCTGCATTAACAAAGACATAACTGCACCTTTGCCTATGTTGATTAATAGATTGTGAAGCACATTAATGCTTTAGTGCCCCACACCTGCCTCAAGTGCAAAGTTGACTGAACAGGAAAAGAGCCCCAATTGATTTTTTCACAAAAACAAGGGCATCAGCAACAGATGAACACATCAACTCAGTTTAAGACATCTACTGACTGGGATTATTTTGAACTACATAGCTCAGCAATATACAGCTGAACTATTCCCCCTGGTTATCTTAAAACATAGCCACATGTCACTGCCACAATCGCCTTAATCTATACAAACAAGATAATAAATCCATACTCTTGTTTTTTGCTCCAGGAAAACGTTTTGCATCACTGGTGTTGTAAGTGAAAATCAGTACATCTCCTCTAAATTCTCCAGTAGAATGAGAGAAGTTTAAGCTCAAGGAGTGACCAGTTCCAAAGCCCATTTTCAACAAAGGAGCTGAATTGTTGCCACCACATATGCTTCCATTAGATGATACTGAATTTGGTAATGGAAAAGTTGCATTTTCCTGGATAAAGAAATGAGGAAAATGAAATGGATTAAATTTAGTTTAGATATCCAGTGACAAGTGCAAAAAAACTCTAGCTATATTGCATCCCCTTCCCAAGGATGTATTAACACCATTGGTTAGGGATAGCATAAAAGCTGCAAATTCTCATTAAAAAAACTAGAATACACCAAGTGGTTAACTAGTGAGGTTTTGATCAATCCATGATTTTCAACTTCAATTCAGTCATAACTAAACAAATATAGCCACTATTCATTCTGAATATTGGTATATGTAGATAATACTGAAATATAGTTGTATTCTTGTTCGAAGCCAGAACATAATGGCCTAAATGGCCTGCAACTGTTGTAAAATCCCAGGCAAAGTTCAGGCCAGTCTACAACAAAGTCAGCATCAGAGTAGAGCTTCCGCTCACCTAAAGTTGCTAGTTTGTCAGTCACAAATGGATCACGGAACGAACAACAGTCATTTTAACAAGCACTTGCTGTTTTTCCCGTTAGCACCTGCCTTCCACTTGGATGCATGTATGTTATGCAGCTTAGTCACAGATGAAAAACATGGGCATGGTTTAAAAACAGATCTTCCATAACTAGCAAAATTACTGCTCAACACTGGATCAGAACCTGGGCTTAGACAGGCAAACCATCGGGGATCAGTATAGCCTAGGGATAGTTTAAATATTAACCATTCAAATGTGGAGGATCATAGCCTCTCCAGCCCATCACTGAAACCCTAATCTACACTTCTGCCACCCTCTCATGCTCTAAAGTAGTTTGTGAAAGGGGCACTGTCAACACGTTATGGGTGAAAGATGGTATTTTATTACATATTGAAAATAGATGCTGCATTAAAGACAAAGCTTCTGCCAGGATTGAAGAAATCTATCTTGTTTACAACCTATGACTGAAAGTTCTAAATGGTAGTGCTGACTCAGCAAGCAAAGATGTGCTCAATTCTAGCATAAGAAACATAGTATATCTGTTATTTCTCCGAACTTTGAAGTTTCAATTTTAAGAAAACCATCTTGGATATCTAAATTGAAGACTGTATGCACAATATTATTTTAGTTTATATACCCCCAGTTCAAATCATTCCTATCTACTGTACTCTACTGGTGTCAAATCACATCTGAAATAGGACTACTTAAACAAATAGTTTGAACCCCATCAAAAAAAAGATTAAACATTTTTTGCCAGCAATTCAGGAACTTTACCTTTCCTGGCAGGCAGAACAATCTGCACATCACCTTACTACTTGCATTAACAAAGACATGACTGCATCTTTCCATATGCCACCTTGCAAGTAGTTACTCAGGCTAACAGAGCTACTTACACATGGTTTTCCTCAATACTGACCACACAGGAACCACAATTGTTTTATTAATGGTCATATTTTACACATGGTACCAGTCATATTGTACACAGTGCCAAGTGAAGATATCCTTCCCTTTGTCTTTCCCCCAAAAAAGGAGAATATGGTTTCAGGCCTCAATAGTCTCAAGTGACCACTGATTGCCAGTCTATTTGACAAACAGACCATTACAGCTGATAAAAATCAAACATTCACAATGCATCCCTGGAGAGTAACCAGGAGCCAAAACCTGGCTAAAATTTGCTCTAAGCCAGGATGTCAAGACCACATGGCAGCAGCTGAACTTGCACAGGTGAGAATAAACCGGCAAATCTCCTCGTCTGCATGATGTGCACAGTAAATCAACTGCATACCTACCGTTGTCCCATTTCCTTCATAAAGGATGGTGAAGTTGACAGACAGTACAGCATATATGCAAGTTTTGCTATCCTTGTCATGGACTTCAACCTCTACTGCTTCAGTAAGTGAAAGTCCTGAAAAATATTTGAAAAGTGCTCAGGAACAGCCATATAGACACTTTAGCCAATCTGCATAAATTCAGCTTGTAGATCATGACTGATAACAAAAGATTACTTTTGCAATCCTGTGCAACAGAAGTAATTGCTGGATGGGACTCCACTTGGGTTACACCACATCCACAAAAGCATCACTTACCGAGGGCAGTCAGGTTTGTAGAGTTATAATTACAATACAAAGAATGCTCACTACAAGAGGGGGTCAGAAACAGAATTAAGTCATTTGACAAAATGGACCGGCATTCCAAAGTAGTGAATATACTAAAGCCAAGGATGAACGATCCTTCTTCAGAATTCATACAATGTGTGGGGCGCCGGACAATAGGTCCACGATAGAATTAAAGGCATTTTCAGAATTTCATTTCTTTGACTTTGCCTTGGTAGTGATATCAAACAAGATGGTTTCATATAGATGGATTCTATCTATATGAAATGCTTCGGAGTCATATTTCATTCAGTTTCTCATCACTCCACAGATGTTGCCAACTCCAGGGGTTTTCTCCCAGGACTTATTTTCATCATCCACAGGGTTTTGCTTTTGTTCTACAAAATGCTTGATATTTAATCTAGTCTTAGTCACTTGCCATGTACACAATGCAGTACCCTTGTAAAATAAAAGGAACAGATGAAATGTCTGAACTGCCATAGCAGCACAAATCAAGATCACAACTTCCCTTCAGATGTCATGGGTACAACTGCAGATATAAGGGCAGCACAGTGACAGTGGTTAGCACTGCTGTCTCAGCACCAGGATCTAGGTTCAAATCCAACCTCGGGTGACTGAACACATTCTCCCCATGTCTGTGGGGGTTTCCTCTGGGTGCTCTAGTTTCATCCCAGTCTAAAGCTGTTCAGGTTAGGTGAATTGGCCAGGGCAGCACAGTGGTTAGCACTGCTGCCTATGGCACAGAGGACCTGGGTTCAATCTCAGCCCACTGTCTGTGGAGTTTGCACATTCTCCCAGAGTCTTTGTGGGCCTCACCACCACAACCCAAAGATGTGCAGGTTAGGTGGATTGGCCACACCAAATTGCCCTTGGACAACAAAATTGGGTACTCTAAATTTAAAAAAAGGTGGATTGGCCATGATCACTTGCCCCTTAAAGTGCCCAGGGTTCTGTAGTTAGGTTAAGGAGTGATTGGGTGGGGAAGTGGCTTAGGTAGAGTCCTCTTTCAGAGTCAGTGTAAACTCAATTGGCAGAATGGCCTCCTTCTGCACTTAGGTATTCTAGGATATTACACCACTTCTAGACTGTACAGTGCAGAAGGAGGCCATTTGGCACATCGAGTCTGCGCCGGCTCTTGGAAAGAGGTCCACACCTATCCCCATAACCCCACCCAACACTAAGGGCAATTTAGCATAGCCAATCCACCTAACCTGCACATGTTTGGACTGTGGGAGGAAACCAGTGGAAACCCTCTACCCAATTTTTAAAAAATAAATCAGAAAAATGTCTCCTTCTTTAAACCATTTAAATGATCAGACTCCTGGGCAGCAAGTTCCACAAATTCACCACCCTCTACGAGAAATAGCCCCTCCTCATCTCAGTTATAAATCTACCACCTCTTAACCTACATCTGTGACTTCCCATTCTAGTTTGCCCCACAACGGGTATATTACTAAAATCAGCTCCAAGTGTAAGAAAATTGGAAATAAAAGAGCTTGAATTAGAGGGAAAAAATACATAAACCCCAAAATGAAAGCAAAAGCTGAGCTTTTGAAACCCCAAAATCAGAAGCAAAAGTGGAAAAAAGATGCCCGCAGTCGGAACACTCGAGAAGACCTCGGTCTTCCGGAGAGGACAGATTTGTTGTTTATTTCAGGCTCCACGTTTGTGTCCACGCCTATAACGGGTTAAGTGAGCTGAAACATCCATTGCAAGCATTTCACTGGAAAAGAGGCAAAGTGCAAACCCACAGCCATTCTCAGTCGCTGCTTTCGCATTTACAGCGGCTCCGACCCCTTCTTAGAAAACTAGAAAACACTCGGGAGAGGTGGGGAAAAAAAGCTGTCAGGAAGCCTGTCAAGTCAGGCCCGGCGTGCTGCAAGCGGGCGGACGGACAGTCAGCACCCTCCCACCCAAGTAGGCTTTCCCCTTCACTAGGCCAGCGGGCGCCCGCACAGCTGCCCCGTTCAAAGACCACACGCATACCTGCGAGGAGCAGAAGGGCGAGGAGGACACCGCCGGGATGCTGCATGGCCACGGAGATGAGATGAGACGAGCCGGCGGGGGGGAGAGAAAAGTGGACGATGTCAGCTCCCTCACATCAAACACTACCGGACTCGACCCTCAGTTAAAGCTCGACAAAGCCGCACGTGATCCGCACCCTCACCCACCGTCCTTCGCCAATCAGCTGCCGCCTCGCCGCATCCCGCCGACCAATCAACTGGCTGCGCGGCGAAGCGGCCAATCGGCTGCGGATACGCCCTGCGAGCGGGGTCCGACTGACCAATTGGCTAGACCTCGCTCGAGGTCTAGCCAATTGCACACGGGTGTTTCGCCCCATTAGCCAATCAGGCCGTTGCCTATTAAACTAATGGGAGACAGGTATTTCCAACAAGCTGATGGTGAGCAGGGATTCCTTCCCAGGCAACACCCCAGCTCCTGCTGCCAACTCTGCAGACAAGCCACAGTGACTGGTTCTCCTTATCAGAGGCAGTTGTTTTTAACCTTTAACAAACAGGGAAAAATGTAATGTGGTTGTTTCCCTTGTGACATTGACACGTTGGACTCAGGCTGTCTGTCACCTGCTGTGTTGGTGATGCCAGCCTGATCACGAGTTAGGGCATTGAATCAGCTGGGGGATGCCATGTGATGTTGCTGTTAAAATAGTTGACTGCAGCTTCCTTCCCTGGGCGAAAAAAACGTAACACTTGTAAGTAAAAAATGTAACACAGTAAGTTTGATGTTAGATCCATTTAATTATTTTATTTTTAAATTTTGAATAAAAGTGCAGATCTGCTCACAGTTGATCTATCGAAACATAAAATATTAAACAGCAGCTGACATTTTTTTAAATAAATGTTTTATTAAAGCTTTTCCAACGAACGTTTTTTCATAACAAAGAATACAAATAAAAATAAACAAGATTATTAAACAAAACCAGGTGGGTGTTGTCATTATACAAAACTTACATTATATCAATGGTTCCTCCCCCCCCCCCCCCAGGATGCTGCTGCTGCTGACAATTACTGCTCCCCGAGAAAGACAAGGAAAGGTTGCCACCGCCAGGAAAACCCCATCAAGGGCCCTCTCAAGGCAAACTTTATTCGCTCCAGGATGAGGAACCCCGCCATATCGCTAACCCAGGTCTCCACACTCAGGGGTTTCGAGTCCCTCCACATTAACAAGATCTGTCTCCGGGCTACCAGGGAGGCAAAGGCCAGTACCTCGGCCTCTTTCACTTCCTGCACTCCCGATCCTCCGACACCCCAAATATCGCTACTGTTGGACTCGCCTTCACTCGAGTGTCCAAAATCCTAGACATCACCCTCGCAAATCCCTGCCAGAACTCTTTAGTCGCCGGGCATGCCCAAAACATATGGGCATAGTTCGCCGGACTCCCTGCACATCTCGGGCACCTGTCCTCCACCCAAAAAAACTTACTCATCCTTGCCGCCGTTGTATGTGCCCGATGCACCACCTTAAACTGAATTAAGCTGAGCCTGGCACATGATGAGGAGTTCGCCCTGCCCAGGGCGTCGGCCCACAAGCCCTCATCCAGCTCCTCACCCAGCCCCTCCTCCCACTTGCCCTTCAACTCCTCCACTGAGGCCTCTTCCATTTCCTGCAGCTCCTGATATTTGTCCGACACCTTCCTCTCCCCTACCCAGAAGCCAGACACCACCCTGTCCTGGATCCTACGCGGGGGCAGCAGCGGAAATGTCCCCACCTATTTTCTAAGAAAGTCTCGAACCTGGAGGTACCTGAACGTATTCCCTGGGGGCAGGCCGCACTTCCCCTCCAGCGCCTGCATGCTGGGGAAAGTCCCGTCGATAAACAGGTCCCCCATCCTCCTAATACCTGCCCTATACCAGCCTTGGAACCCCACATCCATCCTACCCGGAGCAAATCTATGGTTATTCTGTATCGGGGTCCACACAGAGGCCCCCTCCTCCTGCCTGTGTCTCCTCCACTGCCCCCAAATCCTCAGTGCCCCCGTCACCACCGGACTTGTGGTGTATCGCGCCACAGCGGAGCCATGACTAGTGCCTCTAGGCTGGTGCCTTTGCATGACGCCGCCTCCAGCCGCCCCCTCCTCCATCATCCACTTCCCAATCATGGCCACATTGGCCGCCCAATAATAGTTGCAGGAGTTCGGCAGAGCCAGTCCTCCCCCACACCCCCGGCTACGCTCCAAGAATGTCCTTTTAACTCGTGGGGTTTTATTCGCCCACACAAATCCCGTAACAACCCTATTCACCCGCTTAAAAAAGGACTTGGGGATGAAAATGGGGAGGCACTGAAAGACGAAGAGGAACCTGGGGAGGACCGTCATCTTCTGCACCCGTCCCGCCAGTAAAAGCATGAGCATATCCCACCTTTTAAACTCTCCCTCCATCTGCTTCACGAGCCGGGTTAAGTTGAGTCTGTGCAGGACATCCCAGTTCCTGGACACTTGTATCCCCAAGTACCGAAAGCTCCTCTCCACTATCTTGAGCGGAAGCTCCCTCAGTCTCTCCTCCTGGCCCCTAGCGTGGACCACAGCTCACTCTTCCCCATGTTCAATTTATACCCCGAGAAACTCCCAAAGTCCCTCAGGATCCTCATGACCCCCCCCCCATCCCCTCTAGCGGGTCCGAAATGTACAACAACAGCAGCTGACATTTGAGATACTGATTCATCTTATTTAAAAAAAAATTGCAGTAATCCTCCAAACTCTCAAACCAATTTTCAGTGTTCAATACTGTTGTGTTAGGTGCACTGGTCTAACACTGGCTGCAACTGGATGCAGTTTAGATCAGAAAGATACTCCAGAGCTTGAAGTTAGTTCAATCAGATTTATTGAACTAATAGCACAGTTAGTACAGTTCTCTGTGAGTTCGACTCTCTGCTAACTTAAGTGTGGTTACTCTGTCTGACTGAACCAGACTAGCTCTTAGCCACGTAGTGAAGGTTTGAGATTGTAACAACACCCTTGACTGATTCTCTAGATGTTCTTCAGTGGAAAGAGGCGGAGTGTGAGTGCCTCGTGTCTTTTATAGTCAGATCCCACCCGAGTGTCCTGCCTGCCTATTGGTCATGTCCTGTTCTCGGTGTCCATTAGCTGCTTGTCTGTATGTCATTATATGTGTGTGTGTGCCTGCATATCATGACATCTCCCCTTTTTTTAATGTTTGGATGACATATGTGAGCGTATGTACAAGAATAGGCCAATATTAACATATATACATGCAGTGGATGTGAACATATGTACATGTGAAAACAGCTGTCTAATGTGAGAACACAGAACGTAGCAAAGAGAACAAATGTTCATAAGTCCAGTCTCTGTGGCTTGCGTCTGATCCTGGTCGACCGCCGGAGAGGTGGTGGTGGGGATGACAGGGCCTTGATGGGCGGGATTGAAGATTGACTGGTGGCCTCGTGAGTCGAGGTATCAGGCGGTGGCAAAACAACAGAAGGAATCGGAGAAGAATGTGGTTGCAGGCAGGCAACATTGCGCAGTGCCCGTCTGTTTTGTCGCACAACAGAACCATCAGCCAGACGCACAACATACGAGCGGGGGGGGGGGGCAGCCAGTCGAACAACGACAGCTGGAGCTGACTAGCCTCCATCAGAGATCTTGACCCGAACAGTGTCTGACGGGGATAACACGGGCAAATCGGTGGCATGAGCACCATAGCCCTGATTTTGCCAGTCTCAGAGTTGCTGCACCTTCTGCAGCACCAGGTTGGGCACGTGTATGGCTGGAAGTGTCGTTCACAGGTCCTTGTTCATCAGGAGTTGAGCCGGTGACATGCCAGTGGACAGTGGGGTCGCCATGTACACAAGCAGCGGAAGGTGAATATCAGACGCAGAATCCGCAGCCTTGCACATGAGCTGCTTAACAATGTACACTCCTTTCTCAACTTTTCCGTTTGACTGCGGATAGTGTGGGCTGGAAGTGACGTGCTTGAACTGATACGACTGGGCAAACAGAGACTATTCATGGCTGCTAAAGCACGGGCCATTGTCACTCATGACAGTGAGTGGGATACCATGCCTGGAGAACATCTCCTTACAGGCCTTGATAACGGTCCGAGATGTGAGGTCTGAGAGCTTCACGACTTCAGGATAATTGGAAAAGTAATCAATGATTAACATGTAATCACGACCATTTGCATGAAAGAGGTTGATGCCAACCTTGGACCATGGAGAGATTTCGATTTCATGCTGCTGACGTGTCTCCTTACTCTGCGCTGGCTGGAAGCATTGACAGGTCGCACAGTTAAGGACCATGTTCGCGATGTCCTGGCTGATCCCGGGCCAGTAGACAGCCTGCTGGCTCTGCGTCTGCACTTTTCCACACCCAGATGGCCCTCATGGATTTGACGGAGCACCAAGCTCTGGAGACTGTGTGGAATTACAATCCGGTCCAGCTTGAGGAGAATACCATCAACCACCGTCAGGTTGTCCTTCACATTGAAAAATTGAGGGCACTGCCCTTTTTGCCAACCATTGGCTAGGTGTTGCATAACACGCTGCAAGAGGGGGTCTTTGGCTGACTCGTCACGGATCGAATCACCTTCTCATCAGATGCCGGGAGGGTGCTAGCACACAGCTGCACCTGTGACTCAACCTGTGACTCAATTTGCCGGATGACGTTCGGTGGTTCACTAGGCACGGTGATGGAGCGGGACAGTGTATCGGCAATGATGAGCTCCTTGCCAGGCGTGTAGACCAGGTCAAAGTCGTACCTTCTGAGTCTGCGAAGGATGCGCTGCAACCGAGGCGTCATGTCATTAAAGTCCTTGTGGATAATGTGGACCAGGGGCCTGTGATCCGCCTCGACTGTGAATGTCGGCAGGCCATAGACATAGTTGTGAAACTTGAGATTGCCAGTGAGAAGGCCCAGGCATTCCTTCTCGATTTGTGCATACCTTTGTTCGGTGGGCGTCATTGCCCTTGATGCTTAGGCAACCGATGCCCAGGATGAAGTGTCATCGCGTTGCAGCAGGACCGTACCGATGCCATCCTGGCTCGCATCTGTCGAGATTTTTGTTTCCCTGTCTGGGTCGAAAAATGCCAAAACGGGTGCAGCGGTGAGCTTGGCTTTCAGCTCCAAACACTCTGCCTGATGGGCCGCCTTCCACTCGAAGGCAGTGGACTTCTTCACTAGGTTTCATAAGGCCCGTGGTGTGTGAGGCCATGTTTGGGATGAACTTGCCCAGAAAATTGACCATGCCCAGGAAGCGCAATACCGCCTTCTTGCTTTCCGGGACCTTCATGGCTGCGATGGCCTTGACCTTGTCTGTGTCCGGGCGCACGCCCTGCTGAGAAATCTGGTTTCCTAGGAACTTGAGTGTCGACATGCCAAAGCAACATTTGGCCCTGTTCAGCTTCAGGCCATTGGCGTGGACACGGCGGAATACCTGCTCCTCAGGGGTTGTGGACCATATGATGACGTCGTCCATGAACACACGAACCCCTTCGATGCCCTCCATCATCTGCTCCATGATGCGATGAAATATCTCCGATGCCGAGACGATGCTGAACGCCATGTGATTATAGCAGTACCTGCCAAACGGTGTGTTGAAGGTGCAGAGCCTTCTGCTGGACTCATCCAGCTGGATTTGCCAAAATCCATGTGACGGATCTAACTTTATGAAAAACCGTGCATGTGCCATCTCACTGGTGAGCTCCTCCCGCTTCGGGATGGGGTAGTGTTCACGCATTATATTCTGGTCTCCAGAGCGGTTTTTAACCACCACCATCGAGCTGACCCAGTCAGTCGGTTCAGTTACCCTGGAAATCATCCCCTCCTACTGCAGCTCCTTGAGCTGTTCCTTCAGGCGCTCCTTCAGCGGAGCCAGGACCCGGCTTGGTGCATGGACCACTGGCTTGGCATCAGGTCGCAGTAGGATCTTGTACCGATATGGCAAAGTGCCCATCCCGTCAAACACATCTGGATACTGAGCGAGGATGTCGTCAATGCCAGCTTGAAGATCCACGTTGGAGGATGTTGTCGAATAAACTCGCTGCACCAGGTTTAGCTTTTTGCAGGCATGCGCACCCAGTAGGGATGCCCTGTCCGGCTTGACAATTTCAAACCTTAGCCGTGCATGGGTACTCCGGTTGGAGACGAGTAGATGGCAGGACCCCAGTGCCGTGATGGCATTACTGTTATAGTCCAGGAGCTGGCAGGCTGCTGGAAGGACCTTGCGGGGCTTCTTGATGCGTTTGAAGTCTGCCTGTGAGGAGGTTGGCAGAAGCACCTGTGTCCAGCTTGAACTGGATGGAGCAGCAGTTGACCTGCATCACCGCACGCCATTCGTCCTCCGAATCCACAGCGAGGATGGACTAAATGCGAGATGAGATAGGTGTGGCATGTTCACGTATGGTAATGATGCCCGCTTGGTAGACGGACTCCAGGCACTCGTCCTCTGGATCCATTGTACTGCCAGGATCAGAATCCTGTAATCGTCGTTGCACATTCTGGACGTGCCATCGTCGGTATTGGGAGCGATGGCCTCTGATTGGTGGTGCAGACATGCACAAGGCTGCATTGTGTCCAGGCTTCCCGCAGTTTAAACATCGCCTGCCTCTTGCAGGGCAGTGCCCCTTTAAGTGGGCATTGCCACAGTTCGGGCACGTCATGACGTCGGCATCGTGACGCGGTGTACGTCGTCGCACATGCTCAGTGCGGTCGGCAGACGTCTGTACCTGCGCAGTGTGGGTGTCGACCGCTTCGTTATCCCGTTCGCATCGCGCATGTGTGGGGCTCCAGGAAAAACGCGCGAGATGGCAGTTGTCTTCAATGCTGAGGCGTTGCATCCGGGAGATGGCTTGCACACTCACTGCCTCGTGGGAGGCAGGTTTCTCATCTTCAGCCGATTTCTATTGGGAATACCGATTTTTTGCGTGCTCATGCACTGTGCATGTTTCAATCGCGACTGGCAGGGTCATATGCTTGATTTTTAAGAGCTGCTCTCTCAGAGGATCAGAGTGAACTCCAAACACGATTTGGTCTCTGATCATGGAGTCAGCAATATCACCAAAGTTGCAGGACAGCGCTCATAGGCGGAGGCTAGTTAAGAAGGCATTGAAAGATTCATCTTGACCTTGAAGACGTCGTTTGAATATGTAGCGCTCGAAGATTTCATTGGTGTCCACTTCACAGTGACTATCGAACTTGTCCAGGATGGTCTGAAACTTTGTCTTGTCCTGGCCTTCGGTGAAGTTAAACGAGTTGAAGAGTTCGATGGCTTGATCATCTGCTGTTGAGAGGAGAAGCGTCATCTTTTTTGCATCAGACGCACCCTCAAGGTCTGAGGCTTCGGTGCACAGCAGAAACTTTTGCTTGAATATCCGCCAGTTGGCACTGAGATTGCTGGAGGTCCTGAGCTGGTGAGGAGTCTGAATCGTCTCCATGGTGCAGGGATACATTTGCTGGTCGTCACAGAACGGACTGAGGTAAGCCACCTTAAATTAGTAGTCTCCTGGTGTCATGTTGTGTTAGGGACACTGGTCTAACACTGGCTGCACCTGGATGCAGCTTAGATCAGAAAGATACTCCAGACCTTGAATTTAGTTCAATCAGGTTTTTTGAACTAATAGCAAAGTTAGTGTCATGATATCCACATCAGCATATTATGGTGCAATCACACACACACTGATGGACAGGCAGTTGGACCAACCAGCACACACATAACATCGTAGCCAATCACCAGTGAGAGCACATGTACTATAAAACAGGGAACACCACAGTTCCCGCTCATTCTACCAGGAGATAGCTCAGAGCACAGAGCTCACAAGGCGCCACTCAGACATAGACCATGTGCTGAGTGCCTCACTAAGATAGTGATAGGGCTGGGTCCACAGATTAGCTGGTGAAGCACGTACACAAGCAGGTAATCAGTTGTTACCGTTGATTAGACAATAAAACAGAGTTGTACCATCTACAGCCGTCTTGGATCATTTGTGCATCAGAACACCCAACACTAGATGATGCCAGTAGTGGGCGCAAACCAGCGACTGTGAGACCTACCTGCACCCTTTTAGAAATCCGCCATCCTGCTCCATGGAAAACATCAGCCCGCTACAGCTGCTCCGAATCGCTGGTAATCTCGGCGTAAACTGGAAGCTGTTTAAACAGCACTTCCAGCTCTGTCTCGAAGCCACAGACAGGGAGATCGCCCTCCTCCTCTCCACGGCGGGGCAACACGCCATCCACATCTATAACTCCCTGGCATTCGCGGAAGGCAGGGTCAAAACAAAATATAAGACGGTGCTTCTGAAGTTCGAGGAACACATCAGCGTGGAAGTCAATGAGAGCTTCGAGAGGTACCTATTCCAGCAGTGCCTGCAGGGTAAGGATGAGCCTTTCCAATCTTACTTAACACACCTCCGAATCCTCTTAGCGACCGCCATCGAGACCTGCGTCCTCCATGAGAACACGACCAGCCGGTACTCTCAAATCCAGGCGGCCGAAACGGCACGGCACGGGTCCCACAGGGCGGAGCGGGTCCAGTCGATTGAGTTCCTCCTGGCCCGCGGCCCGGACGAGGGCGGCCATTTTGCGCGCTTTCCGAGATCTCCCGCGCTTGTACGCGCCAAAAGAGGGGACATTGACGCAGAGGAACGTGATGTGCAGGCGCGCTCTACGCAAGCGCGCTCTACGCAGGACTGCGCATGCGCGGTGGCACAATGAACTCCATGACGTCACAACTTGCGGCAACAGTGGCTACGCCCACTTAAAGCACCAATGTCCGGCCAAAGTGTGACAATGTCTTCGATGTGGCAGGATGGGCCACTATGCTGCCTGCTGTCGAGCAGCTCAACCTGCCAACTCCCAACAATTCCGCCAGCCTCGCAGGGACGTGCGGGCGATTCAGCCCCCCTACACTGAGTCATATCCAGATAGTATGCAGACCAGCGATACCGAAGACAGGGAGCCCTTCCGCGTTGCGGTAATCCACAAGAACCGGATGTCCCAAAGTTGGAACCACCAGCCGCTGCCAGTGCACAGCACTGATCCGGGCGATGAGTGGTGTGCCACCCTAACGGTCAACCCGAATTCGTCGCCCACCTGAGAGACTTGACTTATGAGCCTGTTAGCACATTGGACTCACTGAATTATTTTACAGTACTGTTAACAACATTTTTTTTTTGTCGTTCATTGTTCCAGAAGTTTTCTCTCGTCGTTTGTTGATTGCATTTGTTCTGTTTTTGGTACAACGTCGTTTTTCTGTTGCACCTGACACCTTCCTTTGTATATAGTTTAGCCTCATGTAGATGTTGTAAATATTGCACACACATACTCAGATGCACTCAGTACAAATTTCTATTTATTATCATGTAGGCACATATCCTTTGTGAAAGGGGGGGATGTCATGATATCCACATCAGCATATCATGGTGCAATCACACACACACTGATGGACAGGTAGTTGGACCAACCAGCACACACTAAACAGGGAACACCACAGTTCCCTCTCATTCTACAAAAGAACAAAGAACAAAGAAAAGTACAGCACAGGAACAGGCCCTTCGGCCGTCCAAGCCCGTGCCGACCATGCTGCCCGACTAAACTACAATCTTCTACACTTCATGGGTCCGTATCGCTCTATTCCCATCCTATTCATGTATTTGTCAAGATGCCCCTTAAATGTCACTATCGTCCCTGCTTCCACCACCTCCTCTGGTAGCGAGTTCTCGGCACCCATTACTCTCTGTGTAAATTCCTTCTCTTTGGTGAATACTGATGCAAAGTATTCATTTAGTACCTCGCCCATTTCCTCTGGCTCCACACATTCTACCAGGAAATAGCTCAGAGCACAGAGCTCACAAGGCGCCACTCAGACATAGACCATGTGCTGAGTGCCTCACTAAGATAGTGATAGGGCTGGGTCCACAGGTTAGCTGGTGAAGCACGTACCCAAGCCAGTAGTTAGTTGTTACCGTTGATTAGACAATAAAACAAAGTTGTACCATCTACAGCTGTGTTGGATCATTTGTGCATCAGAACTCCCAACACGACAGTTAGCACAGTTCTCTGTGAGTTCGACTCTCTGCTAACTTAAGTGTGACTGTCTGACTGAACCAGACTAGCTCTTAGCCACGTGGTGAAGGTGTGAGATTGTAACAACACCCTTGACTGACTCTCTAGATGTTCATCAGCGGAAAGAGGCGGAGTGTGAGTGCCTCGTGTCTTTTATAGTCAGATCTCACCCCTGAGTGTCCTGCATGCTTATTGGTCATGTCCTGTTCTCTGTGTCCATTAGCTACTTGTCTGTATGTCATTATGTGTGTGTGTGTGTGTGCCTGCATATCATGACAAACACCAGTGAGGGTGATGATCAGACATGCGGCCTAACCAAGGTTTTATATAGCTGCAACATGATTTCCCAACTCTTGTACTCAGTGCCCCGGCTGGTGAGGGTAAGCATGCCATATGCCTTCTTAATCACCTTGGCCACCTGTGTTGCCACTTTTAGGGAACTGTGGACCTGCACGTCCAGATCCCTCTTTATGTTAATGTTCTTAAGGGTTCTGCCATTTACAATATAATTCATACCTAGATTTGATCCTCCAAAATGCATCACCTCACATTTGTCTGGATTAAAGTCCATCTGCCATTTCTGTGCCCAAGTCTCCAATGTACCTATATCCTGTTGGATCCTCTGACAATCGTTGGCACTATCAGCAACTCCGCCAATCTTCACGTCATCTGCAAACTTACTAATTAGACCACCCACATTGTCCTCCAGATAATTTATTTATACTGCAAACAACAGAGGTCCCAGTACTAATCCCTGTGGAACACCACTAGCTACAGATCTCCATTCAGAAAAACACTCTTCCACCGTGACTCTCTGTCTTCTATAATAAAGCCAGTTCTGTATCCATCTAGCCAGCCCTCTCTGAATCCCTGATTTTAGTTCTTGTACCAGTCTGCCATGTGGGACCTTGTTAACTGCCTTACTAAAATCCATTTAAACTACATCCACCGCCCTTCCCTCATCAATTTTCTTCGTCACCTCTTCAAAAAACTCAATCAAATTGGCGAGACATGACCTTCTCCATATAAAACCATGCTGCCTGTCACTATCTAGTCCATTTTCCTCCAAATGTGCATACATCTTGTCCCTCAGTATCTTTTCCAAAAGCTTCCCCACAACTGATGTCAGGCTCACCGGCCTATAATTTGCTGAATTGTCCCTGCTTCCTTTCTTAAACAAGGGAATAACATTGGTTATTCTCCAGTCCTCTGGAACCTCACCTATGGTCAAAGAGGACGTGAAGATATCTGTTAAGGCCCTAGCTATTTTTCCCCTTGCCTCCCACAGTAACCTGTGATAGATCCCATCTGGCCCTGGGGACTTGTATACTTTAATGCAATTTAAGATGCTCAACACTTCCTCCTTTGATATATTGCTGTTCTCAAGAGAGTTCACACACCTATCCCTGATCTCAATATTTGTCATGTTGGACTTCGGGTTGCGGCGATGACCAGGTAAGCCGCACGTTTCGGCACCTCCCGTTTCAACGGACCTTTGGGCTCTTATCGGGAGGCCAACGGAAATGTTTTGCGGCCAAACCCAGTGTGAGGTGACAAAGGAAGGAGTCCCCCCGGGTGTGGATAGAAAGGAGCGACAGTAGTGGCCAGATTGCGGAGGATCCTTTGGAGCAGCGGCAGAGAAGAGAAGGGAGAAGCAAGATGGCGGCCGAGGGAGCCCAGGTGGTATGGGGCTCGGAACAGCAGGAGTTCCTCCGACGATGTGTGGAAGAGCTCCAGAAAGAGGTGCTGGCTCCGATGTTACTGGCAATCGAGGGACTAAAGGAAACACAAAAGGTCCAGGCGATGGAGCTCTGTGGAGTGAAGGCAAGGCAGCCGAGAACGAAGACGAGATACAGGGCTTGGTGGTAAAAACGGAGACGCATGAGGCACTACACATGAGGTGCATAGAAAGGCTGGAAGCCCTGGAGAACAGCTCGAGGAGGAAGAACCTACAGATTTTAGGTCTCCCCGAAGGAACAGAGGGAGCTGATGCTGGGGCGTATGTGAGTACGATGCTCCATACTCTAATGGGAGCTGAGGCCCCAACGGGCCCCCTGGAAGTGGAGGGAGCGTACCGGGTCCTCGTGAGAAGACCAAAGGCAGGGGAAACACCAAGAACAACAGTGGTGAAGTTCCATCGCTACAGGGACAGGGAGATGGCCCTGAGCTGGGCTAAGAAGACACGGAGTAGCAAGTGGGAGAACGCGGTGATACGCGTGTATCAAGACTGGAGTGCGGAGGTGGCGAGAAGGAGGGCGAGTTTCAACCGGGCCAAGGCGGTGCTCCATAGGAAGAAAGTCAAATTTGGGATGCTGCAGCCGGCGAGATTGTGGGTCACACATCAGGGCAAACACCACTACTTCGAGACGGCAGAGGAGGCATGGACATTCATTCAGGAAGAGAAATTGGACTAGAATTGAGAAATAGATGCCAGGAGAGGGGTAGCGAGGTGGTGGCACAGAAATGTAAAGTGGGGAGAGGGGAGGGCTAATGTATAATAATGTTTGACGGGGAATTTTTCTCCCCCCCGATGTGAGGGACATGAAGAAATGTGGGCGCCGGTGGAAAAGGGGACAGGGAAGGGGAATGAGGGAACTGCGCCATTAGGGGCGGGGCCGAGAGGAAGGCGCGGGTATTTTCCCGTGCTATGGAAACTATGGCGGGAAAAAGGGCGCAGGAAGGAAGGGAGCCTCACACGCAGGGAGGTCAAAGGATGAACGGGGGAAGCCGAGGTCAGCCAGAGTTAGCTGACTTCCGGAAGCAATATGGGGGGAGTAATCAAGCTAGAGGGGGATCGGGGGGTGGGGGGGGATAACTGGGTTGCTGCTGCTGAGAGTAAGGGGGAGCTGATACGAGACGAGGTTTGCCGGGACGGGAGGGCGCCGTCTGGGGGACAGACGGGTGCGTGAGACCTGGGTGAGGAGATGGTTTAAAAAAGGGGATGGCTAGTCGACGAGGGGGAGGGGGTAAATGGCCCCCCAATCCGGCTGATCACGTGGAATGTGAGAGGTTTAAATGGGCCGATTAAGAGGGCAAGGGTGTTTGCGCACTTAAAGAGACTGAAGGCAGACGTAGTTATGCTCCAGGAGACGCACCTGAAATTGGCAGATCAGGTTAGACTAAGGAAAGGCTGGGTGGGACAGGGGGTTCCACTCGGAGTTGGATGCGAAAAACAGAGGGGTGGCAATATTGGTGGGGAAACGTATATCGTTCGAGGCTAAGACCATAGTGGTGGATAGTGGGGGCAGGTATGTGATGGTGAGTGGCAGATTGCAGGGTGAGGCAGTTGTGCTGGTGAACGTATATGCCCCGAACTGGGATGACGCGGGATTCATGAAGCGAATGCTGGGACGTATCCCGGACCTGGAGGTGGGAAACTTGTTAATGGGGGGGAACTTCAACACAGTCCTTGACCCAGGGCTGGACCGGTCCAGATCCAGGACCGGGAGAAGGCCGGCAGCGGCCAAGGTGCTTAAGGGATTCACGGAGCAAATGGGGGGAGTAGATCCGTGGAGTTTCGCCAGACCGATGGGTAAAGAATTTTCCTTTTTCTCCCACGTCCACAAGGTATATTCCCGGATAGACTTTTTTGTTTTGGGAAGGGCACTGATCCCGAAAGTGGCAGGAACGGAGTACTCGGCCATAGCCGTTTCAGATCACGCCCTGCATTGGGTGGAGCTGGAACTAGGAGAGGAAAGGGACCAGCGCCCACTCTGGCGATTAGACATGGGACTACTGGCGGACGAGGGGGTATGCGGAAGGGTGAGGGGATGTATCGAAAGATACCTGGAGGTCAATGACGATGGGGAGGTCCAGGTGGGAGTAGTATGGGAAGCACTGAAGGCGGTGGTTAGAGGAGAGCTGATTTCCATCAGAGCCCACAAAGGGAAGCAAAAGGGTAAAGAAAGAGAGAGATTAGTGGGGGAAATTTTGAGGGTGGATAGGAAGTTTGCGGAGGCCCCAGACAAAGGGCTATACAGGGAAAGACGAAGATTACAGACGGAGTTTGACCTGCTGACCACGGGAAAGGCAGAGACACAGTGGAGGAAGGCACAGGGGATACAATATGAATATGGGGAAAAGGCGAGCCGGCTGCTGGCCCAACAACTTCGGAAGAGGGGGGCGGCGAGAGAGATTGGAGGAGTTAGGGACGAAACGGGAAAGATGGAGCAGAGAGCAGGGAAAGTGAACGAGGTGTTCAAGACATTCTATGAGAGGCTGTACAAGTCCCAACCCCCGGAGGGGAAAGAAGGAATGATACACTTTTTGGACCAGCTAGAGTTCCCGAGGGTGGAGGGGCAGGAGGTGGCAGGTCTGGGGGCGCAGATTGAGGTGGATGAGGTGATCAAAGGAATTGGGAACATGCAAGCAGGGAAGGCCCCGGGACCAGATAGGTTCCCGGTGGAATTTTATAGGAAGTATATGGACCTGTTGGCCCCGCTTTTGGCGAGAACCTTTAATCAGGCTAAGGAAAGGGGGACATTACCCCCGACAATGTCGGAGGCGACGATATCGCTAATTCTGAAACGAGACAAAGACCCGCTGCAGTGCGGGTCATACAGGCCCATCTCCCTCCTAAACGTAGACGCCAAACTGCTGGCCAAAGTGATGGCGACAAGGAGAGAGGATTGTGTCCCAGGGGTGGTACATGACGACCAGACAGGGTTTGTTAAGGGGAGACAATTGAATGCCAATGTACGAAGGTTGCTGGGGGTGATGATGATGCCCCCACCGAAGGGGGAGGCAGAGATAGTGGTGGCGATGGATGCAGAGAAGGGATTCGATAGGGTGGAGTGGGACTATTTGTGGGAGGTGCTGAAGAGATTTGGGTTCGGGGAGGGGTTCATTAGATGGGTTAGACTCTTGTACGTGGCCCCGGTGCAAGCGTCGTTACAAACAGGCAAAGATCGGGATACTTTCGATTACATAGGGGTACAAGACAAGGGTGCCCCCTGTCCCCGTTACTGTTCGCGTTGGCAATTGAACCATTGGCCATAGCGCTGAGGGACTCTAAGAAGTGGAGGGGGGTGCTTAGAGGGGGAGAGGAACATCGAGTGTCACGATATGCAGACGATTTGCTGCTATATGTGGTGGACCCGGTAGAGGGGATGCTAGAGGTAATGCAGATACTCAGGGAGTTTGGAGAGTTCTCGGGATATAAATTAAATATGGGAAAGAGCAAACCTTTTGTGATGCACCCCGGGGAACAGGGCGGGTGGATAGATGCTCTGCCGCTGAGGAGAGTAGCAAGGAATTTTCGATACCTGGGGATCAGGTGGCCAGGAACTGGGGAACCCTACATAAACTTAACCTGACGCGATTGGTAGAGCAGACGGCGGAGGACTTTAAGAGGTGGGATATGGTGCCCCTGTCATTGGCGGGCAGAGTACAGGCGGTTAAAATGGTGGTCCTCCCGAGGTTTCTTTTCGTGTTTCAGTGCCTCCCCATCCTGATTACAAAGGCCTTCTTCAAAAAAATAGACAGGAGCATTATGAGCTTTGTGTGGGCGGGAAAGACCCCGAGGGTAAAGAGGGGGTTCCTGCAGCGCAGTAGGGACAGAGGGGGATTGGCACTGCCGAGTCTGAGTGACTACTATTAGGCCGCCAATGTGTCGATGGTCTGTAAGTGGATGAGGGAAGAAGAAGGTGCTGCGTGGAAAAGGTTGGAGATGGTGTCCTGTAAGGGAACGAGCCTAAAAGCGTTGGCGACGGCGCCGCTACCGTTCTCCCCGAAAAGGTACACCACAAACCCAGTGGTGGTGGCGACCTTGAAGATCTGGGGGCAGTGGAGACGACATAGGGGAGTGACGGGTGCCTCGGTGTGGTCCCCGATAAGGAATAACCACAGGTTCGTCCCGGGGAGGATAGATGGGGGATTTCAATGTTGGCAGCGAGCAGGAATTAGGAAGCTGAAGGACCTGTTTGTGGACAGGACGTTTGCGAGTTTGAGAGCATTGGAAGAAAAATATAAGTTGCCACCAGGGAATGCTTTCCGATACATGCAAGTGAGGGCATTTACGAGGCAACAGGTGAGGGAATTTCCGCGGCTCCCGACACAAGGGGTCCAGGATAGAGTGATTTCGGGGGCATGGGTTGGAGAAGGTAAAGTGTCCGAAATATCCAGGGAGATGAGAGACGAGGGGGAGGCGATGGTAGAGGAGCTGAAGGGAAAATGGGAAGTGGAGCTGGGGGAAGAGATTGAGGAGGGGCTGTGGGCAGATGCCCTAAGTAGGGTAAATTCCTTGTCCTTGTGTGCCAGGTTTAGCCTGATTCAATTTAAGGTTCTACACAGAGCGCATATGACGGGAGCAAGACTGAGCAGGTTTTTTGGGGTGGAGGACAATGTGGGAGGTGCTCGGGAAGCTCGGCGAACCACACTCACATGTTCTGGTCGTGTCCGGCACTGCATGAGTTCAGGGAGCGTGTGGCAAGAGTGATCTCAAAGGTGGTGGGCGTCCGGGTCAAACCAAGCTGGGGGTTGGCTATATTTGGGGTTGCAGAAGAACCGGGAGTGCAGGAGGCGAAAGAGGCCGACGTCTTGGCCTTTGCGTCCCTAGTAGCCCGTCGAAGGATTCTACTTATGTGGAAAGAAGCGAAGCCCCCGGGCGTGGAGGCCTGGATAAACGACATGGCAGGGTTCATAAGACTGGAACAAATAAAATATGCGTTAAGAGGATCGGCTCAGGGGTTCACCAGGCGGTGGCAACCGTTCCTTGACTATCTCGCGGAACGATAATGGAAAAACAAAAGACAGCAGCAGCAACCCAGGGGGGCGGATTATCCCGTGTTCTTGTTTTTTCTTAGTTAGTTGTTGATATTTGCTTTTTGTTTATTTCTTTTTCCATCTGTTGTTAGTTTTATATAATATTTAAATAACGTTTAATGTATATTCCTTTATTAAGTTGTAAAAACGGAAAATCTTTGTTTGAAAAACTTCAATAAAATATATTTTTTAAAAAAATATTTGTCATGTCCTTCTCCTTTGTGAATAATGATACAAAGTATTCATTAAGGATTTCACCCCTTCCTGTGGTTCCACGCATAACTTCCTTCTATTGTCCTTAAGTGCACCTACTCTTTCTCTTGCTACCCTCTTGCTCCTAATATATGCATATATATTCTCCTTGACCATGTTTGCTAAAGACATTTCATTGTCCCTTTTAGCCCTCCTAATTCCACGTTTAAGTTCCTTCCTACTTTCACTGTACTCCTCAAGGGCTTCATCAGTTTTTAGATGCCTAAACCTATCGTATGCTTCTTTTTTCCTTTTGACTAAGCTTACAATTTCCCTCATCATCCATGGTTCCCGAATCCTGCCATTTCTATCCTTCATTTTTGCGGGGACATGCCTTTCCGCACTTCAATCAACTGGCCTTTAAAAACCTCCCACATGTCAGATGTGGATTTGCCCTCAAATAGCCGCTCCAAATTCACATTCCCCAGTTCGTATCTAATTAGGATGTAATTGGCCCTCGCCCAATTAAGCACCCTCACCATTCTTGTCTTTATACATTTATGGAATTATGGTCGCTAAGCTCAAAATGCTCCCCCACTGAAACATCAATCACCTGGCCTGGCTCACTCTCCAATACCAAGTCTAGTATGGCCTCCTCCCTGTTTAAATTGTCAACATACTGTATCAAAAAGCCCTCCTGGACATATCTAACAAATTGCTGTCCATCCGAGCCCCTGGCTGTAAGGGATTCCCAGTCAATATGGGGGAAGTTAAAATCGCCCATCACAACTATCCTGTGTTTTTCTCACCTTTTCAATATCTGACTACACAACTGCTCCTCTGCCCTTTCGGGCTGTTGGGAGTTCTATTGTACACTTCCAACATTGTGATTTCACCCTTCTTATTCCTGAGCTCCACCCAAAATGCCTCACTACAAGATCCCTCCAATGTGTCTTCTCTCAACACAGCTGTGATTTGCTCCCTAATTAGCAATGGAACTCCCCACCTCTTTTGTTTCCCCTTCTTGCCATCTAAAACAACAATATCCCGGTACATTAAGTCCTGTCCCTCCTTTAACCATGTCTCCGTATTTGCAATTTCATCATCGTTCCATGCCGTAATCCAGGCTCTCAGGTCAGAAACCCATGCAGACACGGGGAGAACGTGTAAACTACACTCAGACAGTCACCCAAGCTGGGAATCGAACCCGGGTTCCTGGTACTGTGAGGCAACAGTGCTAACCACTGAACCACCATGCTGCCCGAGAACGTCTCTGGTGCAAATGGGAGCTGCCAGCTCCAACAATCCTGATCCCTTGAAGAGGCTGCCTCCATCCTCACCCACAAAGCCTCCATCTCCCTGCTCCAACCCCGCACCTTCTCCGCGTATAACAGATTCAGAAGGGGCAAGCCCCCGACTGTCACCCTCTCTGAAGTACCAAGCACTTAATCCTTTCCAGCTTACCTGCCTACAGAACGACAAAATGGACCTATCCACTCCAATAAAAATCGATTTTGGCAAAAAGACCAGCAAGCACTGAAATAAAAATAAAAACCGTGGCAAAATGTTCATCTTAAAGAACAAAGAAAGAACAAAGAAAAATTCCAGCACAGGAACAGACCCTTCGGCCCTCCAAGCCTGCGCCAATCCAGATCCTCTATCTAAAACTGTCGCCTATTTTCTAAGGATCTATATCCCGCTGCTCCCTGCCCATTCATGTATCTGTCTAGATACATCTTAAATGACGCTATCGTGCCCGCCTCTACCACCTCCGCCGGCAATGCGTTCCAGGCACCCACCACCCTCTGCGTAAAGACCTTTCCACGCACATCTCCCTTAAACTTTTCCCCTCTCACCTTGAACTCGTGACCCCTAGTAATTGTGTCCCCCACTCTGGGAAAAAGCTTCTTGCTATCCACCCTGTCGATACCTCTCATGACTTTGTAGACCTCAATGAGGTCCCCCCTCAACCTCCGTCTTTTTAATGAAAATAATCCTAATCTACTCAACCTCTCTTCATAGCTAGCACCTTCCATACCAGGCAACATCCTGGTGAACCTCCTCTGCAACTTCTCAAAAGCATCCACATCCTTTTGGTAATGTGGCAACCAGAACTGTACGCTGTATTCCAAATGTGGCCGAACCAAAGTCTTATACAACTGTAACATGACCTGCCAACTCTTGTACTCAATACCCCTTCCGATGAAGGAAAGCATGTCGTATGCCTTCTTGACCACTCTATCGACCTGTGCAGCCACCTTCAGGGTACAATGGACCTGAACACCCAGATCTCTCTGTCCATCAATTTTCCCCAGGGCTTTTTCATTTACCGTATAGTTCGCTCTTGAATTGATGTCTTCCAAAATGCATCACCTCCCATTTGCCCGGATTGAGCTCCATCTGCCATTCCGCCCACTCTCCAATCTATCTATATTCTGCTGTATTCTCTGACAGTCCCCTTCACTATCTGCTACTCCACCAATCTTAGTGTCATCTGCAAACTTGCCAATCAGACCACCTATACCTTCCTCCAGATCATTTATTTATTTCACAAACAACAGTGGTCCTAGCACGGATCCCTGTGGAACACCACTGGTCACAGTTCTCCATTTTGAGAAACTCCCTTCCACTACTACTCTCGGTCTCCTGTTGCCCAGCCAGTTCTTTGTCCATCTAGCTAGTACACACTGGACCCCATGAGACTTCACTTTCTCCATCAGCCTACCACGGGGAGCCTTATCAAATGCCTTACTGAAGTCCATGTATATGACATCTACAGCCCTTCCCTCATCAATCAACTTTGTCACTTCCTCAAAGAATTCTATTAAGTTGGTAAGACATGACCTTCCCTGCACAAAACCATGTTGCTTATCACTGATAAGTCCATTTTCTTATAAATGGGAATAGATCCTATGCCTCAGTATATTTTCCAGCAGCTTCCCTACCACTGATGTCAGGCTCACTGGTCTATAATTATCTGCTACCCTTCTTAAACAAGGGGACAACATTAGCAATTCTCCAGTCCTCCGGTACCTCACCCGTGTTCAAGGATGTTGCAAAGATTTCTGTTAAGGCCCCAGCTATTTCCTCACTCACTTCCCTCAGTAACCTGGGATAGATCCCATCCGGACCTGGGGACTTGTCCACCTTAATGCCTTTTAGAATACCCAACACATCCTCCCTCCTTATGCCGACTTGACCTAGAGTAATCAAACATCTATCCCTAACCTCAACATCCGTCATGTCCCTCTCCTCGGTGAATACCGATGCAAAGTATTCGTTAAGAATCTCACCCATTTTCTCTGACTCCACGCATAACTTTCTTCCTTTGTCCTTGAGTGGGCCAACCCTTTCTCTAGTTACCCTCTTGCTCCTTATATATGAATAAAAGGCTTTGGGATTTTCCTTAACCCTGTTTGCTAAAGATATTTCATGACCCCTTTTAGCCCTCTTGATTCCTCGTTTCAGATTGGTCCTACATTCCCGATATTCTTCCAAAGCTTCGTCTGTCTTCAGTCGCCTAGATCTTACCAGTGTTCAATTCTGGTCGCCACACTACCAGAAGGATGTGGAGGCTTTAGAGAGGGTGCAGAAGAGATTTACCAGAATGTTGCCTGGTATGGAGGGCATTAGCTATGAGGAGCGGTTGAATAAACTTGGTTTGTTCTCACTGGAACGAAGGAGGTTGAGGGGAGACCTGATAGAGGTCTACAAAATTATGAGGGGCATAGACAGAGTGGATAGTCAGAGGCTTTTCCCCAGGGTAGAGGGGTCAATTACTAGGGGGCATAGGTTTAAGGTGAGAGGGGCAAGGTTTAGAGTAGATGTACGAGGCAAGTTTTTTACGCAGAGGGTAGTGGGTGCCTGGAACTCACTAACGGAGGAGGTAGTGGAAGCAGGGACGATAGGGACATTTAAGGGGCATCTTGACAAATATATGAATAGGATGGGAATAGAAGGATACGGACCCAGGAAGTGTAGAAGATTGTAGTTTAGTCGGGCAGCATGGTCGGCACGGGCTTGGAGGGCCGAAGGGCCTGTTCCTGTGCTGTACATTTCTTTGTTCTTTGTTGTTCTTTGTACGTATGCTTCCTTTTTCCTCTTAGCTAGTCTCACAATTTCACATGTCATCCATGGTTCCCTAATCTTGCCATTTCTATCCCTCATTTTCACAGGGACATGTCTGTCCTGCACTCTAATCAACCTCTCTTTAAAAGCCTCCCACATATCAAATGTGGATTGACCTTCAAACAGCTGCTCCCAATCCACATTTCCAAGCTCCTGCCGAATTTTGGTATTGTTGGCCTTCCCCCAATTTAGCACTCCTCTCGTCTTTGTCCATGAGTATTCTAAAACCTACGGAATTGTGATCACTATTCCCAATGTAATCCCCTACTGAAACTTCAACCACCTGGCCGGGCTCATTCCCCAACACCAGGTCCAGTATGGCCCCTTCCCGAGTTGGACTATTTACATACTGCTCTAGAAAACCCTCCTGGATGCTCCTTACAAATTTTGCTCCATCTAGACCTCTGACACTAACTGTATCCCAGTCAATGTTGGGAAAATTAAAATCTCCTATCACCACCACCCTGTTGCTCATACATCTTTCCATAATCTGTTTACATATTTGTACCTCTAGCTCACACTCGCTGTTGGGAGGTCTGTAGTACAGCCCCAACATTGTGACTGCACCCTTCCTATTTCTGAGCTCTGCCCATATCGCCTCATTGCTCGAGTCCTCCATAGTGCCCTCCTTCAGCACAGCTGTGATATCCTCTCTGACCAGTAATGCAACTCCTTCACCCCTTTTACCTCCTTCTCTATCCCACCTGAAGCATCGATATCCTGGGATATTTAGTTGCCAATCATGCCCTTCCCTCAACCAAGTCTCAGTAATAGCAATAACATTATACTCCCAGGTACTAATCCAAGCCCTAAGTTCATCTGCCTTACCTACGACACTTCTTGCACTAAAACAAATGCACCTCAGACCACCAGTCCCTTTGCGTTCATCATCTGCTCCCTGCCCACTCTTCCCCTTAGTCACGCTGACTTCATGATCTAGTTCCTTACAGGCTTTAGTTACTACCTCCTTACTGTCCACTAACCTCCTCATTTGATTCCCACCCTCCTGCCATATTAGTTTAAACCCTCCCCAACAGCGTTAGCAAAAGCACCCCCAAGGACATTGGTTCCAGTCTGGCCTAGGTGTAGACCGTCCAATTTGTAGTAGTCCCACCTCCCCCAGAACCGGTCCCAATGTCCCAATAGATAATGGGAAACACATTAGAGAAGGGAAGGACACCGGAGCAAGCACAGATAATCTCATCAACACGAACACACTCCATACAGATGCAAATTGACAAGGGAGGGACACCGGAGCGAGCACAGATAATCTCATCAACACGGACACACACCATACAGATGCAAATTGACAAAGATGCATATTCTCAGTTTAAACCTGTCTGAGAGATCTAAATCAAAACTACCCTTTAACTATTATGTATGAGCAAATGTTCCCGCTCGAATTTGGATTCCTATAAAAATCCAGAGCGAATGTGTAATTGTTGAGATCAACGTGGACCAAGCCACTGTTTCTGAGCTGGCTGCGTGGGTCTCCCTGAAGGCTTCAGTAATTGTACAATAAAGAACAACGCTTTGAACCTTGCCTTGAAACTCGGCCTCTTGACTGCACTGGTACAAGGGATTTTTCCCTGCAACAAAATGACGCTGCGAGAGCAGGGTTTGATGTCTGACTTCTGACTGGTGGCCACGGTCTGGAAGCCGGGATCAAATTCAAACAAATCTGATAAAAACCCAGGGCAGTCAACAACGGGTACAAGTCTCCGTTCAAAGTAAGGTACCTTTAAGGGCTAGGATTTGTCCATTTAAATGTTGTCCTAGAGAATTGTATAATCTTGCCTAAGTTTTTATGAATTAGAACAGAGAATTTTTTTTGAGGAAAAGAGGACGCCGGACAGAGATACCCTGCGTTAAAGAGGAATAGGTCAAAACGACCACGTGGAAGAAGGTAAGTAAGACCTTATGTGAAACTTTTAATAGAAGAAATAGAGGACCAGAGGTAAAGATAACAGTTTTTGGGGTATTTTGATAACGGGAATAAGGAATTAAGACTAAGATAAGGATAAGAACCGCATGCAGAACTAATTGGTGTGACTAACCCAGGATTGTAAGTGAAACCGCTGTCTGTGCCAAGGCAATAGGACAAGGGAGTGCTTGACTCAAGGTGCCCTACCTTAAATCGAACGTTAAGAGGACGAATCTCCCACGCTAAGGTTGGGTGGTGAAGCGGGCACTGAGAGGCACAGGCACTCAGGGTGCAAGGCACGGACAGTGTAAATCGGGTAACAGCACAGACTCTGTATGACCAGAGAGGACCCGAACCCCCCATAACAGAGGTGAGGGAAGAACCAGGCTCAGCTGCTACACGTGGCGCCAGCCAGGGCATATGGCTAGATTCTGCAGGGGAGCACCATTCAGGGGGAGACCAGAGAATGGTGGACCCCGCTGTGACCACTGCCACAGGGCAGGGCACACCGAGGCAACGTGTTGGGGGAAACATGGGAGACCCCAAGACCACTACAGACCAACCCCGGAGGCGCAACATCCCCGGAATTCACAAGGGTGACTAGAGGGGACCCCAAACCCGGGAGATGGGAGACAGGAGAGGATTAGTGTAGCCACGCCCACAGAAGACCGTGAATCCCGACAGAAGCCGATGTCCACACACCCCACGCGTCGACCAACACCGTTCAAAATCTCACAACCCGTAGCTCCCATTCAAAGCAGTAAAGAGGGAGATAGGACATATCTGGAAGCCTTGGTGGGGGGTAGGACATGTTAGTGGATACGGGAGCAGCAATATCAATTACAAACCTGCCCTTGCCACTGACTAACAAAAGAATATACATAACCGGGGTAGGAGGAGAGAGAATGCCCGCCTATCTTAGCGAGACCACATTGGTAGAAGTCAACCACAAGTACATTCCAATGCAATTTTACGTATGTCAGAATAATGAGGGCACAATCATGGGGAATGACTTAATGCGGGAATACCAGGTGCTGATAGATTGTGGGATAGGGAAACTAATTTGGCCACAACCTGACGGTAGGAAGACCGAAATAGGGACATTAGCAAGCCACCTGGGGACGATCGGGGTAGCCCCCATTGTGGCCCAAGATTGGGATAAGGAAAGAGAAGGGTTCGGAGCCATCTGCGCTTCCATTCCCGAAGCCTGGGCTAGGATGAAATTAGATACCGGGCTAACCGACACAGAACCGATAAAAGTCCCAGGACCGGAACACAAGCCCCACCGGCAATACCCGATCAAGCGAGAAGCGCAAGCGACAGTGGTAGACATAGTCAAGGGTTTGGTAGAAAAGGGAATCCTCAGGGAAACCACCAGTACCACCAATTCCCCCACATGGCCAGTCATAAAACCTGATGGGAGCTACCGGCTCACCATCGATTACACAGGTTTGAACAAAGTGACACCTAAATTACACCCCATTGTGGCAAACCCCTTGACTATTTTAAACGGATTGGCACAAGACCACAAAATTTTCACGGTATTGGATATAGCAAATGGGTTCTGGTCCCTTCCACTGGACACAGAATCCCAACACAAATTCGCCTTCACTGTGGGAGAGAAACAGTACACATGGACTCGCCTCATACAGGGATTTCACAACAGCCCCGCCATATTTCACAGAACAATGAGCAATATCCTGAGTAAGGTGAAATTGCATGAGGACAATACGGTCCTCCAGTATGTGGACGATGTATTAATAGCGTCCAAAACAGAAGAAGGGCACAAAGCAGCCCTGTATTCAGTATTAAAAGGAGTGGCGAATGCCGGGCTGAGAGTCAGCCCACAAAAGGCACAAATTGCAAAACCTCAGGTCCTGTAAGTAGTACACCTAATTTCCCAGGGAATTAAAGAAATGCCTGAAGATCGCAAAACCGCGATTAAAAGGATGCCGTGACCAGTTACAGTAAGAGGGGTCCGGAAAGTTTCAGGACTATTCAATTACAGTAGGAGTTTTATCCCTGACTTCGCAAGAATCGCAGAGCCAATTCAGAGACTAGTGAAGGGAGGAAAGCCAGCCTTAGAAAGTATAAAGTGGGAACAGGAGCAAGAGACAGCATATACAGAGTTGAAAGCTAGGTTAGTTTCAGCCCCAGGGCTGGGACTGCCAGATGGAAGCAAGGAGTTCCACGTATTCTGTGATAACCAGGACGGCTTCTATTCGGCCGTGGTGGCACAGATTCACGGGGATAGGAAGAGACCCGTAGGGTATAATTCAACGGCTGAGGGACCAGTAGTCACCGGGATGCCCAGGTGCATAGCCGCCCTAGATTGTGCAGCATGGGCTGTGAGGATAAGTGAACCCATTGTCATGACAGGCGATATCATGTTACACACAAGACACACTGGTGGAAATGCTAAACACGGGCAAACTCAAAACAGTCTCGAATATAAGAAGGGCAAGGTGGGAGGCCACGCTCCTACCATCTAACAAGTCAGTCACCATCATTAGGGACATGGGAGAAAACCCCGCGGAAGGGATTTTAGCTATTGGGGAAGCGCACAGCTGAGGAGAAATTGACAAAGATAGCGAGGAAGAAAAGATTAGGGACGAACCCCTTCCAACAGCAGATCAGACCCTCTCTGTGGACGGGTCCCGCAAATATGTATCCGGATCACCAAGTACACCAATTTGCAGGGGACCAGAACCTGAAAACTCTAGAATCGGGACAGATCGACGGGAGTCAGTCCACTCAGGTAGCAGAATTAGTTGCCCTCACCCAAGCCTTGAGATTAGCAGCAGGGAAGACCGTAAATGTGTACACGGACAGCCAATACGCGTTCGGCGTGATCCACGACTACATGTCCGCATGGGGGAGAAGGGGGTTCATTACCACAGGAGGTACCCCCATTAAACATCAGCAGCAGATAAGGGCACTGCTAGCAGCTAGTGAGCAGCCTGAAGAGGCTGCAGTAATTAAAATAAAAGCCCACCAGCGGGAACCAGGAGGGAACACCCCGGGGTGGATTCATTTCAAAGGGAATCAAGCCGCAGACACAGCGGCACAGCAAGCCTTAGAAAACAGCTATATTAAAAGCCTGCCCCTTGCAGCGATAATGGTAGAACAGGAAGTAATTGATATACAGAAATTACACAGGGACATTCCCCAACAAGAACGAGATAGATGGGAGGAGTTGGGCGCAGTTAAAGGGACAGATGGGGTGTGGAGAAAAGATAACCGGGTATTGGCACCAGTATGCATCCAGACCACATTACTGGAACTACACCACAGACTCCCCCACACAGGCAGGGATGCAATGATACATAGCCTGGGGAGAGAGTGGTGGTGGAAAGGATTGGGACGGGATGTGGCTACATACTGCCGCATATGCACTGTATGTGCACAACACAACCCCGGGAAGCCCATAAAGGTAAAGGTGGGACACCAAACCAGACCGAAGGAACCCTGGGAACAGATACAAATGCATTTTATAGGACCATTGCCTCCCTCTCACGGGAAAACATACTGCCTGGTAATAGTAGATCAATTCACCAGGTGGGTGGAAGCATTCCCCACAACCAATTGCACAGCCCCAACGGTAGCCAGGATCTTGGCGGCAGAAGTCTTTCCCAGATGGGGGATGCCAATTCAGGTTGATTCGGACCAGGGAACACACTTCTCAAGAAAAGTTATGAAAAATATTTGCCAACTATTGGGAATAAAACAGAAATTTCACATCCCCTACCACCCACAAAGTTCTGGGATGGTGGAGAGGATGAATCGGACTCTAAAAATAACCATAGCGAACGCAATGCAATCCTCAGGTAGGAATTGGACAGAAGTACTACCTGCAGTTCTGATGAGGCTTAGGGCGACCACAAATCGAACTACCGGCTTGACTCCATACGAGCTGATGACCGGGCGAGCAATGCACTTACCCGAAAGCATTATTACAGGCGGGACAGATGTGGGCCCGATAAAGGATAAGATCCAACAATACATCCGAGACCTTAGCACCCAATTAAAGGGGATGCGCCGGTCCGTAATTTTAAATCAGGCACAGGTCGACACAAAGGAGGACCTCGAAATATCACCGGAGGTCCCAAAAGCCGGGAGCCGGGTCTTAACAAAAATGCTTTCTGCAAAACCAGGATTTGCCCCGAAATGGCACGGACCTCACAAGGTCATTATTAGCGGAGATACCTGTGCCTGTATAGATATAAGGGGACAGGGGACAGGGGATCTGGAAACACTGGACCCAATTGAAGCTATATGAAGACAAATTAATTAAAGATACTATTTTTCTTTTATATTTAAATTCCACAGGGACCAGGACCAGATCTACTATCAAGACGTTGAAACAAACAACTTTTAATTTAATTACCGGTTTATTTTCTGTATATACTATAATTATAAAAAATACTGTTGTAAAAAAAAAAACGATATGGGAATAGGGACACATTTGATGATAGCGATGACCATTGTAAATACGCTCCAACACAAGAGGGTTAGGGGAGCAGCACCACCAATCGTGGAAGAAAACCTATTCCTGAAAACACACATTCAGATCTATGGGAATAGGACCGCTTGTTACCCTTCAGCGCGATCAGTAAACTCCCTATTCATCACGACACCAGGGTGGCTCCCACAAGAGTTATTCACTCTCGACACATATGGGGCGCCCTGCAAGGAACATAGTGGGTACTTTAAACAAGGGATACAAGGGAGGTGTGTAGAGCTCACTGAGCCGGGAATTCCAGGGGGAGTGGGACCCCAACGGATAGACACACATGGGGACTACCCACAATGTTTTAAGGGAAAGGGATGGGGGTGCGTGCATGCCTTTGTCCCTAAAAACGATTTGTGTGCTGAGACACATTCTGCTCTCCAGGAGTGCCGGGTCCGGGAAGGACACTTCACCTGTGACTGCAAGCAACAAAAATGCATTGCAGCCACCGCGGGTAGGCTGCTCATGTGTGGCAAGTGCAACGGCACCCACGTAAGTATAAGCCTCGTGGACATACCCATTCCATTCTCACCAAGGGGTACAATCGAGTGGGCAGTCCCGGGGGAGGGAAGGTTCCACAACATGGAACCATGGGGTCCGGCGACCCAGGGGTAATGCATGTTATCGGGTTAAAGAGGGTTATGTGTTTTTATTTAAAAATATATACATGACGGCCACAGACAGGCCTCCAAGGTTCTTTGCCGTAGGGACAATCAGACCCCTCACGGTTCCATGAAGGGCATGTCCAGAAACGCATAGTGACCAGGACCAGCAGCGCAGAATTCTGCGCCGACTGGCAGGCCCCTATCACATTAGGATCTTCTTTGGGATATGGGTTTCTGGGGGCACTATCCCTAGGGGGCGCAGCAGGAGTGGTCAGTGTCAAGAATAGGAATTTCTTCATATGCGGACTGACCATCTCAGGGAACAGCACCCTACAAGCACTAGGGGCAATTGACGAAGAACTCGCGGAGCTCAGACTATACACACAGCAAACGAGATATGCAGTAGACTATCAGTTAGCCAGACAAGGAGGAGTATGCACCATCATCAAAGAAAAATGCATTACATATGTACATGACGAAACATTAAACATAACAGCAGCCATGTCCAGGATACAAAAGCAATTGGATAGCTTTAAACAGGGATTCGCAGGGACTGATGAGTGGTTAGGGTGGTTGTTTAACACAGTTTGGGGAGCATACATCATGAAAGGATTAATTTTAGTAGTAGCCATCCTGTTCACACTCTGCCTGGGCCTAACTTGTATTAAAATGATATGTGCGAATATTGTGTCGAGAACGCTACCCACTGCCCGTATCCAGATGCAAGAAGTTCACCACACCGTAGAGGAAAAGGAACAACAGCAAGGACGACATCTGCACAGGTCTCTATACCTCTGAAGATCGTCCATGGGGGGTCAGCCATGAATGGGACCCCCTGGACGAGAGGAGGGATTGAAGTAGGCCATTTTCCAAGACCATATTTCTATCTCATCTCATCAAACATTCTTCATTTATGAAACTGTTTTATTGGACTGATTGGCACCTTTTATAATATAATGTGCCCACAATGCAGAAGGGGACACCCGGATGGACATTCGTTTAAATCCCCTTCTGCACTGATGGAAGACACTTGTTCTGCCCAGCAACAGCACGAAGCTGCATCTTAAAACGGCCCCATGGCCAGGAGATCGGGATATCTGCGAGTCAAGACCCTGGCAGTGGGATATATGGCACAACTGTATTGCAAAGACTTTTGAAAGAATGAAATAATATATTAATAAAATGGCCAAGGCAGGCAAAGAAACCAGAATAGAAGGAATAAAAGAAATGTATAGATTAGATTAGCGTCCCCCACACACACAGCAGGACAAAGATGACATTAACACCTCATCTAGCAAACACCGAAACAAAAGCATAGCACAGGCACAGACATCGGAGGTCGATTTAGTTAAGGAGACACATCAGGGAGATAATGGGAAACACATTAGAGAAGGGAAGGACACCGGAGCAAGCACAGATAATCTCATCAACACGAACACACTCCATACAGATGCAAATTGACAAGGGAGGGACACTGGAGCGAGCACAGATAATCTCATCAACACGGACACACACCATACAGATGCAAATTGACAAAGATGCATATTCTCAGTTTAAACCTGTCTGAGAGATCTAAATCAAAACTACCCTTTAACTATTATGTATGAGCAAATGTTCCCGCTCGAATTTGGAATCCTATAAAAATCCAGAGCGAATGTGTAATTGTTGAGATCAATGTGGACCAAGCCACTGTTTCTGAGCTGGCTGCGTGGGTCTCCCTGAAGGCTTCAGTAATTGTACACTAAAGAACAACGCTTTGAACCTTGCCTTGAGACTCGGCCTCTTGACTGCACTGGTACAAGGGATTTTTTTCCCTACAGCACACCACAACAACTGGCTGTTCACCCTCTCCCTTCAGAATGTTCTGCAGCCGATCTGAGACATCCCTGACCCGTGCACCTGGGAGGCAACATACCATTCAGGTTCTGTGGACGAATACGTTTTCGTCCACAGAACCGCCTATCTACCCGCCTAACCACCTGCACCCGACTTGCCAATGATAGGGGCAGAATGCCCCACCTTGATAGATCTCAATCCTGAGCCACCTGCACTCCCAAATACCTAAACTGGGTTGTTGACACCCTCAAACAAACCATTGTTTGCAACAAACTACCCAGCCTTCAGAACAGCAACCACGATACCACCCTGCCATGGCAATCTCAGCAAGACGTGCCAGATCATCGACATGGATACAACCATTACATGTGAGAACACCACCCACCAGGTACGCGGTACATATTCGTGCAACTCGGCCAACGCTGTCTACCTCATGCGCTGCAGGAAAGGATGTCCCGAAGTGTGGTACAGTGGTGAGACCAGCAGACGCTGCGACAACGAATGAACAAACATCGCGCGACAATCACCAGGCAGGAATGTTCCCTTCCAGTCGGGGAACACTTCAGCAGTCAAGGGCATTCAGTCTCTGATCTCCGGGTGAGCGTTCTCCAAGGTAGCCTTCAGGACGCGCGAACACGCAGAATCGCCGAGCAGAAACTTATAGCCAAGTTCCGCACACACGAGTGCGGCCTCAACCGGGACCTGGGATTCATGTTGCATTGCATTCATCCCCCACCATCTAGCCTGGGCTTGCAAAATCCTACCACCTGACCTGGCTTGAGACAATTCACACCTCTTTAACCTGGGGATACCCCTATCTCTGGATCTGTAAAGACTTAATTACATGCAAATGCTCGCATTCTAAGCATTGTCTTGCATCTGTGAATTTGTCTATATATATATGCTTCTGGAACATACCTCTTCATTCACCTGAGGAAGGAGCAGTGCTCCGAAAGCTAGTGTTTGAAACAAACCTGTTGGACTTTAACCTGGTGTTGTAAGACTTCTTACTGTGCTCACCCCAGTCCAACGCTGGCATCTGCACATCCTGATAAACAGATAGAGCTGTACCCCGGATGCAGTAATACCCCCCAACAAGGAGGTGTTTGCAAGTGTGATGCATAGGCATGCAGCTGAAATGCTCCAAAATCATCTGCTGTGTGAAAGCTAATCAGCTCCATGATCAGCAACTAACAATTTTGCATTAAATAAGTCACCCATGCACAAATCCCGTAAGGGTGGTGTTGTGGTGTTATCACTGAACCAGTAATCCTGTGTCAGGGTAATGCTCTGGGGACCCTGGTTCAAATCCCAGCAAAAGGTGGAATTTTACCTCAATAAAAATCTGGAATTAAAAGTCTAATGATGACCATGAAAAGGCATTGTTGATTGTCGTTAAAAAACCACTTGGTTCACTCAAGCAATAATTACCATACTTTTATTTTCAATCATATGCAAAAGTACAGTTGTGGGTTCAGTGTCCCAAAAGGCACATGTTTAGAACAACTGTCAAGAGCATTTCTGTGCAGAGAGCAAAAACCAGTTGGAACAAGTTACAGCAAGGATACTTATAATAATAATCTTTATTGTCACAAGTAGACTTACATTGCAATGAAGTTACTGTGAAAAGCCCCGAGTCGCCACATTCCGGCACCTGTCCGGGTACACTTAGGGAGAATTCAGAATGTCCAAATTACCTAACAGCACGTCTTTCGGGACTTGTGGGAAGAAACCGGAGCTCCCGGAGGAAACCCATGCAGACACAGGGAGAATGTGCAGACTCCGCACAGACAATGACCCAAGCCGGGAATTGAACATGGGACTGTGCTGCTGTGAAGCAACAGGACTAACCACTGTGCTATCGTGCGGAGCCTTGCTCCACTCCTCATCATCCAGAATAAGACCCAATTCACCCTCCCAGTTCATTTTCACCTAATTCGACAGAGCCGACTTTGCTGATAGGATCTGTCCATAAATACACAAAATAGGCCCCCCACCAGACCCAGCCAAAGACAAAAGTCTCTTCAACAGTGAGGATGGTGGTGCCAAGGGAAAAGAGGGAAAGACCTTATGCAAAAAATCACAAATCTGAAAATATTTAAACAGATTAGAACCAGGGAATTGAAATTTTTCTGACAGCTCCTTAAAGCTGGCAAATCTTCCCTCCACAAACAAGTCCCCAAACCTCTCCAAACTCTTCCTTCCCATGACCTAAACGTCGAGTCCAAATCCGCTGGCAAAAATAGGTGATTATTGCAGATGGCGGCCAACAAACACATGGGGCTAAAATTTTAAATGCTGACTCAACTGCTTCCAGTTTCGCAGGGCGGCCACCACTACTGGATTTCAAGAAAACCTGACAAGAGAGAACGGCAGTGAGGCAGTTACTAATGCACCCAAACTAGAGCCCCTACAAGAACCCGCCTCTATTTCCCTCCCTATGAAACCCGATCACCTAGCCACCCCAATACTTTCCCAATATTGGCTGCCCAATAATAAAATAACAAATTAGGTAAAGCTAAACCACCTGACAGTCTATCTCTCTGGAGGAACACCTGTATGGATCCTTGGGGTCTTACCTGCCCAAAAGAAAGAGGAAAATGGGGGGATATAGAAAAATAAATAAAAATCCTGGGAGGACATTAATTTTGAATCAGACTAGCATAGTTTAATTTTTTTCAGAATCAAGTGAATGCACAGGGGAGGGATTTATAACAATGTTCCACATTGAAGTAGTGCTTTTTGTTCTAACTCAATTATTTCCTCTCTGAATTGGAACATTATTTAAATGTAGATGTTATTTTAAGACCTCAGTTCAGGTTGCAACAATTTCAAGTAATTTTGCTGCCTTGCACCCCCCTATCTAAACAAAAAATATCTTATGTGCACCGATATAGTTTGATGACACTGCATTGTTCCAAGGTAGCTTCACCAATAATCCAGGTCTGTTGCTGCACCAGTCTAGTTGAACCAACACTAGCAAAAGCTGAAGCCATGCTGCTCAGTTCATACCAACAGCAAGGTTTCTCTGGCACAACCCTCATAAAATAGAGGGAACACTAGATGATAAGATTTGATTATCAACTAACTTTCAGCGCTATAGCATAGTTTAATTTATGAAGCGAGGCCCAATCGTGGGCCACCCGGATACCCAGGTAACGAAATCTAGATCTGCCAAGGCGAAAAGGTAACATCCCCAGATTGGCTCCCCTCCCTGGGAAATTAACTGGGAAGTATTCGCTCTAACCCAAATTTAACTTTTAACCAGAGAGTGAGCCAAAATCTCTTTGTAGCTTCATTATCTCATTCTTAGTGGATATTGGGTCCATAACATAAAGAAGTAGATCATCTGCATGAAAGGGCACCCTACGTTCCCTCCCTCCCTGACCTATCCCCCTCCACTTAATGGAAGATGTTAACGCAATGGCCAGCGGTTCTAATGCTAAAGCAAATAGGAGCACAGACAATGGACATCCCTGCCTCGTACCTCTATGCTGCGGAAAATAGCCTGATTTCAAGGCATCCATGCAAACACTAGGAGTGGTGGCCCTATATAGTAAACAAATCCAGAATGTAAACATTTGCCCAAAACCAAACCTCCCAAGAAATTCCACCCTGTCAAACACTTTTTCAGCTTCCAGGTAAACAATCACCTCCGGTTTGGGCACTGGAGAGGAGGAAAGGACAATAGTTAATAGCTGACGAATATTGGCTGACAATTGCCAACCTTTGACAAAGCCTGTCTGGTCTTCTGAGATCACCTCTGTGAGGCAGAAATCCAACCACAGTTACAGCATTTCTGTGAGTAATTTAGCGTCAGCATTCAAAAGCGAAATAGGTTGAAATGACCCTCATTCCATAGGGTCCTTGTCCTTCTGAAGGATCAGGGAAAGAGAGGGCTGTGCAATTGTAACGGGCAATGAACCCTAGGACAAGGAGTCATTAAACATATCTAAGATTAGAGGAATAAATTGTACTGGAAACCTCTTATAAAACCCACTGAGGAATCCATCAGGGCCAGGAGCTTTACCCGTCTGCATCACCTAATGCATTTCATAATTTTCCTCAGAGACCAAAGGGAATTCAAACTCTCCCCCCTCTCCCTCTCCACTAACCCATCCAAAAACTCCGTCATGGCCGAACTCTCTGCCGGGTGCTCCAATCTACAAAGACCCCGATAAAATGTTTCAAAAACCACATTGACCTTGGGTGAGGTGGAAACTAAACTTCCACTTGAGTCCCTTATCTGCACAATCTCCCAGGAAGCTATCTGCCACCTCTGCTGATGAGCTAAAAGGCGTCTGGCCTTTTCCCCATGTTCATAAAATACACCCCTCGAACGTCGCAGCTGTCTCACCGCCTAACCTGTTGATAGTAATTCAAATTGTGTCGGTAACATTTTCCTGCTTGCCAGCAACGCTGAGGTTGGGGCAAGTGAGTACTGATGGTCCACCTCGAGGATGGAGGCCATCAGCCTCTGCCACTCCACCCCCGCAGTCCTTTCCATGTGTGCTTTGTAGGAAATTATCTTCCTACCTCTGTTAACCACCTTAAGGGCTTCCCACAACATAGAAGGTGAGATAAACTCTTATTAAAAGCAATATATTCCTCAATGGCGGTGGACATGCATTTGCAAAATCTTCTGCCCGCTGACAATGACGTATCCAATCTTCTTGGCGGATGTTGGGCGGAATCAGACTCTAGTACCAAATCCACAAAACGTGGGGTATGGTCTCAAATCACAATTGCTGAATACCCCGCCCTCTCCACCAAAGGGAGGAGCACATACCTACCATAAAAAAGCCAATATGTGGATGGGAATTATGTATTTAATTGTTGTTGATGCCCATTCAAAACAGTTCAACATGCGTTCAACAACTGCGTCAGCCACAGTCAACAAGCTGCAACATATTTTCGCAATACATAGCATACCAGAGGTTAGAGCATGTCAGATAATGGTACCACTTTCACAGCCGAGGAGTTTCAACTATTTCTCAAGTTCAATGGGCTCCAGCATGTACGAACGTCCCCCTACCACACTACTGCTAAAAGGTTTGCGAAATGAGCAGTCCAAACCTTTAAAGCCTCAAGAAGGAAACAGCCCAACTGACCACTGCTGCTCGGTTCAGCAGATTTCATACCCTCGTGGAGCACAACGCCACATGTCACCACTGGGATTCTTTGGCTGAATTGCTGATGGGTAGACACCCGAGGACCCGTCTTGACCTTGTTTTTCCAAATTTGTCAGGGAGGGTGGAGACTAAGCAAGCCTCACAGAAGGAGTACCATGAATCAGCCAAGGAAGACAGATTTTTTGAAACACAGGATTTAGTTTATTGTGGAACTTCGGAAGGGGAACTGGCTTTGATACCTGGGTGGGTTATTACAAGGAGTGGCCCAGTTTCCTATGTTGTTGACCTACTGAACCGTAAAGTACAGAAGCATGTAGATCACATAAGACAGGAAGCTGCCGTCTCCACAACTGTGTGTGGACCCAGCATTCCCTACTAGTGTACCAGCCACGGAAACAGTGGTGATAGAACCAAGGTTGTCCCAAAGGGAATCTGGTGTGTCAACAGAAGGAGCCGAGGAGAGTATCGGTATTGCCTCATCCTCAGGATCTGCGAATTTGCCTGCTCCTGACGTGAACTCTGATACTTCATATACGGAGAAACCGGTTGCAGAGTTGCGACACTCAGCAAGAGTCCAAAAGTGCTCTGATAGACAGACATTATGAACATTGTCTGTTGGCTCCCTTAATGTTAATTCTGCTTAACTTTACATTGTTGTGGCGGCACGGTGGTGCAGTGATTAGTATTGCTGCATACGGCGCTGAGGATCCAGGTTCAATCCCGGCTCTGGGTCATTGTCTATGTGAACAAACAAAGAACAAAGAAATGTACAGCACAGGAACAGGCCCTTCGGCCCTCCAAGCCCGTGCCAACCATGCTGCCCTACTAAACTACAATCTTCTACACTTCCTGGGTCCGTATCCCTCTATTCCCATCCTATTCATGTATTTGTCAAGATGGCCCTTAAATGTCACTATCGTCCCTGCTTCCACCACCTCCTCCGGTAGCAAGTTCCAGGCACCCACTACCCTCTGTGTAAAAAAACTTGCCTCGTACATCTACTCTAAACCTTGCCCCTCGCACCTTAAACCTGTGCCCCCGAGTAATTGACCCCTCTACCCTGCGGAAAAGCCTCTGACTATCCACTCTGTCTATGCCCCTCATAATTTTGTAGACCTCTATCAGGTCGCCCCTCAACCTCCGTTGTTCCAGTGAGAACAAACCGAGTTTATTCAACCGCTCCTCATAGTTAATGCCCTCCATACCAGGCAACATTCTGGTAAATCTCTTCTGCACCCTCTCTAAAGCCTCCACATCCTTCTGGTAGTGTGGCGACCAGAATTGAACACTATACTCCAAGTGTGGCCTAACTAAGGTTCTATGCAGCTGCAACATGACTTGCCAATTCTTATACTCAATGCCCCGGCCAATGAAGGCAAGCATGCCGTATGCCTTCTTGACTACCTTCTCCATCTGTGTTGCCCCTTTCAGTGACCTGTGGACCTGTACACCTAGATCTCTCTGACTTTCAATACTCTTGAGGGTTCTACCATTCACTGAAGTTTGCACATTCTCCCCATGTCTGCGTGGGTTTCATCCCCACAACCCAAAGATGTGCTGTGTTGGTGGATTGGCCACACTAAATTGCCTCTTAATTGGAAGAAAAATAATTGGGTACTCTAAATTAAAGAAAAACTTTACATAATTATATACATGAGGTTTTTCTGGTGAAATGGTGAGGGAACTGAAAGGGAGGAAGGAATGTGGTAGAGTGGCCCCTTTAATGGGTGACCCTTTGTGGGCCACATGACGCCCCTGGAGCCTATCGGGACAGAGTGCGCGAACCGGAGTCTTTCAGGTGGCAGGGCATGGACCCGGGTAATGGGGGATCATGACAGCAAGCCTGGGAGTCAGCAAACCTCTCCTGTGTTGGAGCTGTGTTGATCTGTAATGTAAAGTTCTTCCTTTTTTAACACAGATTTGTCATATTTGTTTTGCGCTACAAAAACTCCCTTCTCATAACCACAAGGATTGCAGCACAATTGAAAAGAGGGAAACTGTGCACAAACCACATTTCACATAATAGACTCAATATGGCTTTTGCTAGAACAAAATAACAGGCAATCCTCATTCTCGTACTCATCCTGCACACCCTTGCAGCAGAAAAGACCACAGCAAATAATCAACAACATAATCACAAAGGGGTAATGTAAGATTTTTATATTTCTTGGTTGCCGCAATGAGAAAAGGTATGGAGGTCACCACGCTCTGGATTCTTGGAAAACATGTTGAGGTTTATTAAGGGTGTTTGCTCATAGAATCAAGATGGCGATCTGCTCAAAGCCTGCGCAAACACTCTCCTGACGTCAGGTCACAAGAGACACAGAACCAGCAAGAATCTATTACCAGATACACAACATCTCTCCCTCTTTACTTAGTGCAATGATAACAATTGACATTTATACAATTGATCCCCACTATGTTATTTCATACATATATACAAATCAATATAACAGTCTCGGTGGTGGATGCAAATTCCTTTTTGGTTGAACACGGCATTCTTGAACTGCGATCTCCGAAGTGTCCTCATTCCTTTCTGTAGATGGTACTTCTGGAGTTGTTATTTCATTATCTGTCACTATAGCCATTGAAAATTCCTCAGAAACAGAATCTGAACTCATCACTATTCCTGTCTCTGTTCCAAATTATAGCTAGATTTTGAGAAGCTTCTGCAAACTCACTTCACGCTGCAAGTAATTGATCAGCCCGTACCAGCCTTCCCGAAAAGGTGCCGGAATGTGGCGACTCGGGGCTTTTCACAGTAACTTCATTTGAAGCCTACTTGTGACAATAAGCGATTTTCATTTCATTTCAGCATGACGTCACCAAACTCTTTCATCAGCCGTCTGTACGGTGTATGATATGGGACCTGACTGCTCGGATCATAGCTAGTACCCATTTCTTGCTGGTGATGTAACTCCTAGCTAGCACTCTCACCCTGGTTGAATACTCAGTCCGAGCAATGTGTGTTTGTTGTTGTAGTTTGAAGTATCATGTGGAGTTAATAAATCAACTATGTTTGTAGTTTCTTCTTAAACAACAGCATTGCCGGTGAACTTTGCATGCTACAATACACATTGTTCCAAAAAGATATTAGAAATTTGTTTATTCTTCTTGATAATGTCCCTAAGTTTGACCAATCCATTTATTGTTGGATGATATGGAGCTGACTTGATATGATGCATACTATTCACTTTCAAGTAATCCTTAAACTCCTTTGAAGTAAACTGCGCACCATTATCACTGACAATCTGCTGCGGTGTTCCAAAACTTGCGAATATGTTGTCTAGTTTCTCAATGGTCTGTTCAGTCCTTGTTGACTTCATTATCTCTTCTGGCCATTTTGAGTGCACGTGCACAATCACTAAGAACATGTGTCCCTCCAGTGGACCGGGATAATCGATGTGTATTCTCTTCCATGGCTGAGTCGGCCATTCCCATCGATGTAATGGTTGTAATGGTGGAGTGTCCTAGTTTTGCATAAGATTTGCATTGCCCAACTTTCTCTTCAATTTGAGCATCTAATCCTAGGCCCAAAAATAACTGCATGCCAATCCCTGTATCCTTACCACATTACGATGTTCCTCACGCAGTTGGTCAAGTTCTCCAATATGTAAGCATGGAGGAATAATCACACAGATATCCCATAATACAATTCCATTCTGTACTGTCAACTGGTGTCTTTGTGTGATGTAGGGTTTAAGGTCTGGATTTTTCTTATGAACATCTGACAGCATTTCATTTTGGACCAAGTACATCACCTTTCCTTTCACTGCATCGGCTCTTGTATATCTTTGAACTTGAGATGAAATCACAGGTACACTATCCATGAGTGAGAAGTACAAAATATTCCCTCAGGGTCATGCTTTACTTTGGCAATCATGATATAGCATCAGCATTTGAATGCTGCTCAGACTTACGATACTGGATTTTGTAATTGTGTGTCCAGAAGACCATAAGACATAGGAGCAGAATTAGGCCACTCGGCCCATGAGTCTGTTATGCCATTCAATCATGGCATATTCTCATCACCATTCTCCTGCCTTCTCCCCCATAACCCCTGAACCTATCTCTCTCTGTCTTAAAGAACCTCAATGATTTGGCCTCCACAGCCTTCAGCGGCAATGAGCTCTACAGATTCACCACCCTCTGGCTGAAGAAATTCCTCCTCATCTCAGTTTTAAAGGATTGTCCCTTTAGTCTGAGGCTGTGGCTTCGGGTTCTAGTTTTCCCTACTCGTGGAAACATCCTCTCCGCATCCACTCTATTTAGGCCTTTCAGTATCCTGTAAGTTTCAATAAGATCCCCCTCATCCTTCTAAAGTCCAGTGAGTACAGACCTAGAGTCCTCAACCGCTCCTCATATGACAAGCTCTTCATTCCAGGGATCATTCTTTTGAACCTCCTCTGGACCCTTTCCAAGGCTAGAACATCCTTCCTCAGATACAGGGCCTAAAACTGCTCTCAGGTCACAATACTCCAAAGCCTTTTGCAGCCTCAACACAATATCAATAACCACCATTTCAATCTCTTTGTACGACCCCCACAACAGAAAGACATCTCGAACATTATGAATGCAATTCCCTTTGTGCTCCACCTGTTGTTGTATGAAACCTGTGGCAGTGCAGCTGTGGAATTCTCCTCCGTGGTGAGGAGCTCAAAATACCGACCTCCTGAAAACAAACTAGCTGTGAAACTATCAGGCAAAAAGCATTGTTTATTCAAGCCATTTAACCAGGAGGCTGTACATTTGATGATGGGTGGAGCCATGTGAATATTGGAAGATGATTTTGATTGAAGGCATGTCAGAAGTGAAGATATGTAGCATTTGCAGCACAATGTGCCACAAGAAGGATTTACATAGTAGCTGAATATCAGGGCAGCCTGTGCAAATGTTGGAAAAATATTTTGAGAGGAAGAAGAAATGATAGGATGACAAAGATGCATTCTGGCAGCGTCCCCAAGAATGTGTTGGGAGAAACTGAAGGCTAATACTTTGTGAGGTTGGATTTTTCAAATGTGCTCGCTTCCATGACTGCGGTCAACCTAATTTATTTTAATTTTGGTTTCCTGATGGTATTTGCACCTGTATTGCTGTGGGTGGGGTTATGGGTAGAAAGTCTGGAGATGGGCAGATGACAGGCTAGAATCTTTAGGGGTGTATGGTTACCAGTCTTGGAATTACGACCGCCTACACAATTCTGAAGTCTGCTAAGTGCTGACATTGGGATAATACATTTGTGCGATGATGAAAAGTTGAACCAGATCTGACTTTTATTTGCCCAACTTTGGGCAAGGGCATTCACTATCTATCATCATTCCTCGCAGAAAATAGATCTGGTCGAGTGTTGTAAATTTCCTCCCTTTTCCCCAACCTCACTGCCTTTGCAGAATTGCCTTTGGAGAGGGAAATCCTATCCTTGCTACTTCTGAGAGTGAGATTTAGATGCAGAATTTGAACCATAAAGCATTTTTGCTTCTGGTCAAACCACTCAAAGACTGGAGCGCAAAATGTCGGCTGCCACTTCATTGCAGTTCTGAGATGCCGTCATCTAGCTGAGATGTTGTTCAATCTGACCTGCCCTTGGAAGGGGACAGGAGTGCTTCATTGTTTGAAAAGAGTAACAGCATAGTTCCAGTGATGTCATCCAAGTTGATAGACTCGGAAAGATGCAAAGTGAAAAGATTTGCCAGCCTAGATCCATACACCATTGCAAGATGGTGCACTACTGCAGAACAATAATTAAAATAGTTATTGAAAAGTCTGCCTCGATTTTAAGTGTATTGGAAAACAAAAGTGGGCCAGTGTTTTATTTTCTTTAGAACCTTGGTCCAGATCCTTTCTGGAGGACTATTTTCAGCTTTGTACACTGAACCTAAATTGTGTTGTAATATGTATTTAAGGGATAGCAGTATTTCATCACATTTAGGGAAATGTGCCATGTGATTCCACCGGAGTTTCACTTCAGATGGAATGGAACATGCACGTACAGCCCTGATGCCTTCAGAGTTTTGCAGCCATGTATTTATATTCACATGTGCCTGTTTTTAATAAATTAATGTGCAAACATACAGTGCAATCAAACAAAAAAGATTGGTGTCATCCAATCACTTTTAACAACAGATTCAATGACTCCTGTCCTTGCTAGTCTTTCAATCTGACCTGCCTTTGGCAGGGGACAGGAGTCTCAATCTTCTTTCAACTTTAGGCTTGTTGGCATGACTCTTGCTTTGAGACACTTGTGTGCGCTGTCTGGCTTGATTTTTACATGCATGCAACTTCCAGTCACAGAGCCTAGTGAATGTTTAAACATCTTCTCGTACTTCTTGAGAAGTTGTTGAAAATTGCTCTTTGAATCCACTAATTGGTTGACTGTTCCCATGTCAACCATGCTCTGCCAAATCGAGCAGGAAATCTTCCACGGAAAAAGTGAAGAGGCAACATTGCTGTCTGCCCATTTGCTTCTCCTTGCACCAGAATGTGTCCTTTTACTGGTACGGCCCTTTCAGTGTGTAGTGTTGGGTGTTCTGGTGTACAGATGAACCAACACGGTTGTATTTGGTACAACGCTGTTTTATTTCAACTTGTTATTTACAGTTCTGTCTTGATACTCTGCACGTGGTGACTCCCTGTGTGTGATGTTAATCAGGTCATGTCCTTGTCCTGGTCTCCAGATCTACTGGCCACCAGGTGTCGTGTTTCTTCTCTTATACTGTCTCTGTCCTTGACTATGATTGGTTGTCGTGTTGTGTGTGCTGGTTTGTCTGTTGGTGTGTTGATCATGATGTGTGTGTTTGAATATCATGACACAGTGTATGTCCTTAGGATCATATTTGATGGTTTTAAAGGCAGATGCTTCAACTTTTGATGAGAATTCTCTCATGTATTAGTGACACTGAGGTGCCTGTACCAGGCTCACGGACTCTCTTTGTCCAGTCCCGACCTCCTGTGCCTGTCGGGATGGACGGCCTACCATGCAGCCGAATTGCAATGAATTGAAGGCAGGCCCTTGCCAGGGCAAGTGCTCTGTCGAAAATCAGGATTTTCTCCTGCACCTCCACCATTCTCCCAAGGATACCTCAAAATGAGCTCCAAAGACCTACCCCACGGAGCTAAGATCCTCATCTAGAGCAGCATTGTCAATGGCAGCCATCATGCCGATATACACAGCACCACCGAAGCAAAGGCCCGCTCACTAGCAGCAATACTACGGCAAACTGGGCCCCACCTCAGCCAACTTTTGACCATCACGGTGAAAACAAGGATTATCTACTACTCAACTCATCACAAAACTCCAATCAGGATCAGTCAGGGACATGGTGCAAGACAAAAATCCCTCCCCCAAAAGAGACAATTATGAAATGTGCACGAGGATAAAATAAAGGATTGAAAGGTGAGCAGAGCCAGAGTTCACCAACACAAACCCCTCCAGTGCTCAACAGTTTATCTTGAACTCTAATGTTCTAGGTACTCAGCCTGTGTAAACCAATAGGTGAAATGTGGCGAGACACCACACTCTGAAAACAACTTCTGTGGATTCCTCATCAAATCTCCCCCCCTCAATGTTTGTTCCATTGTCAGCCAATTGGTCGCTCTGGAACTCTCACTTTCACACAAGAGTTTGCAAACACGCTGTCGAAAAACAAGTTTGGAATCTTCTCCCACAAAAAGGCTTTCTCACATAGGCCTTTACCAAGGATCCACATCCAGGATTTTAACCTCTTCTTTCAGTATTTCTCGGCTCTGGGTTACCATGTGCATTCAGGCTTCCACAGAATCTCTCAGGTACCTAGCTATGCAAACAGAACTTCACAGGTGGTGTTACGGTCTCATCAACCGTTTCATCTCGAATATCTGGCTTCTCGCTAGCCGACTTTAAATCTGCTTTGTGAAGCTGCCTTTTAAATTCAGAGCCCTTTCTCTGCTCTTTGCTTCAATTTCACCAAACAGAACCATGTCCCGATTTCTATTCTTTCTCCCAGGAAGACAGCTGTCAAAAGAATATTCTTTTGTCTCCACTCACTGGTTTCTGGGACTTGCTTTCTGTCCCTCTGCATTGTTCTGCCTGTTCTGGAAGTGCCTGCGGAATGCTCCTTGCCTCTGGGTTACCTGGTTCAAACTGAAAACTCAAGTGCTTTGGCTTATCAGTGTGAGCCTCTTCTGCTAAGTGATAGCTTAGTTTTGTTTACTCTGTAATTACTTTTATATCGTAAAAATGTAATTACAATGCTGGTAAAGCTGAAAGTGAAATGGAAACCTCTCGGCCTGCAGGCACCTTTGTTTAGCATACAGATAAACTGAAGTTATTAATCCATTCTTAGCACACAATTACAGAAATACAAACTAAACTTATTCCTTATTTCTAATACCTGATAAACAAACAAAGTGTTTTGACTATGGGTGGAACACATGGTCTCACTCTACGCAGATGATCTGCTGATGTACATATCGGGCCCGCTGGGGCGAATTGGAGGGATTATGGGGATATTGGAGGAATTTGGCCGGTTTTCGGGACACAAATTGAATATGGGTAAGAGCGAGGTCTCTGCGATCCAGGCGAGGGGGCAGAAGAGACTGAGTGAGGGGCCGTTCAAGGTGGTGGGAGGGAGCTTTCGATATTTGGGTATCTAGGTGGCGCGGGAGTGGGAGCAGCTGCATAAACTGAATTTGGGGCAGCTGGTAGAACAGATGAGAGGGGATTTTCGGAGGTGGGATGTGCTCCCGGCATTGGCAGTTAAAACGATGGCCCTTCAGAGGTTTTTGTTTGTTTTCCAGAGTCTCCCAATCTTTATTTCCACGGCATTCTTCAAAAAGATGAATGCAGAGATCTCGGCATTTGTTTGGGCAGGTAAAACCCCGCAGGTGAAAAAGTTGTTGCTGGAGCGGGGGCGTAGGGGCCTCCCGAATTTCATTAACTATTACTGGGCGGCGAATATTGCGATGGTCAGGAAGTGGGATGCTGGGGGAGGGGTCGCTAGGGGAATGGGCAGAGGCGGCCTCATGCAAGGGATCGAGAGATTTGGGGATCTCTTTATTGATGATGGTTTCCCGAGCGTGGAGGATCTGGAGGAGTTTGGGGTGCCAGGGGGAATGGGTTCCAGTATCTGCAGGTGAGGGATTTTGTGCGGAGGCAGGTTTCGACCTTCCCGTACCCGACGCCCCAGGGGCTACAGGATAAGGTGGTGTCGAGAACAGGAGTAGGAGAGGGGAAGGTCTCAGAGATCTATAAGGAGCTGATGGAGTTGGAGGGGGCCCCAAAAGGGGAGGTGAAGAGAAAATGGAAAGAAGAACTGGGTGGGGAGGCCAGATTATGGGAGGATGCCCTGAGGAGAGTTAATGCATCCCCATGTGCCAGGCTCAGCCTAATACAGTTTGAAGTAGTCCACAAGGCACACATGACTGTGACCCGGATGAGCAGGTTCTTTGAAGAGGTGGAGGATAGGTGTGGGTGCTGTGCAGAGGGTCCTGCGAACCATGTCCCTATGTTTTGGGCATGTGCAAGGCTGAGGAGTTTCTGGCAGGGGTTTTCTGACGTCATGTTAGAGGTATTACAAATGAGGGTGGTTCTGAGTCCAGAGGTGCTGATCTTCGGTGTGTCGGAAGACCCGGGAGCCCAGGGAGCCAAGAGGCCGACGCCCTGGCCTTTGCCTCCCTGGAGGCCCGGAGGCCGATCTTACGAGGGTGGAGGGACTCGGAGCTCCCGAAGTCTGGGGTGTGGGTTAGCAACATGGCAGGGTTTCTGAGACTTGAAAAAATTAAATTCGCTTGGAGGGGTTCGTTGCTGGGGTTTGCTTGACGGTGGCAGCCGTTCATTGACTTCTTTGAGAAAACTTAAGCTGTCAGCAGGGGGGGGGGGGGGGGTGAGGAAAGCGGCACTGTTTGTTGGATGGGGTTTGTGCAAAGTTGGGGGGGGGGCGCGGATGTTAGGTATATTGTTGTGGTTTTGTTTTTATTGAAATTTGATGTTTAAAATTGTTAAAATTATAAATGCCTCAATAAAATATTTTCTTAAAAAAAAAAAAAGTGTTTTTACTATCTCCATTTCATAACACCTCTACTGAAGACTTTGATATTGATTGCAAGTGACAGAGGCATTCTCAAGTAGCTGGGCAACCTTGCCTTGAAATACTTCACTTTATGCATTTCCAAGAGGTTTTGGATGTGTCTGCATGAAGCAGCCATTGTTTCAATATCTAATACTGAGCATTTTTAATATCTCTTCCTTAAACAGTTGTGTTTTGATGGGTGAAATGTCCGAGAGTGACTTGTTCGTTTCTCACCTTGTGGCCTTGCATTTTGAAGCAATTTGTTCTCAGTTCAAATTATAAAATTCCTAGTCAGTTGAAAGTGGAAAAATCATATTTCAAAACAATAAAGGGGCAAGGCCTTGTGACACACTATGACAAAATCAAAATACTGTGAACGTAGGAAATCGGAAATAAATAAAAAAAATGCTGGAAACATTCAGATCTGGCAGGATCAGGTTCTGCTGAAAGGTCATTGATCGGAAATAATAACTTTCTTTCCTCACAGATGCTGCCAGATCTGTTGAGTATTTCCAGCACTTTTTGCTGTTAAGACACTGTTTATATGACTTTAGGCAATTTACACTCATATTCTATTTGAATGCAGCAGTGCGCCACTGTGCCGCCCCAACGTAGTTTTAAGTTGTAAACAACTTCACCACTTTGTTGTAACGTTGAAGTGACTCAGTCCAAGCCCCAACACCTACAGATAAAGGACAGTGTCTCTAAAGTAGTATTTTTCAAACATTTTATTCCAGGGACCCATTTTTATCAAACGGCCGACCTTCGGGACCCAACCCGGCCGACCTTCGCAGCCCACGCCGGCCGACCTTCGTGGCCCCCACCAGCTGAGCTGCGCGACCCACCATTTTCTCTTACCTTGTTTGTTGCTGACAAAAATGGAGGAAATGGTTTTGGGCCCCTTTGGCCCCCCCGAACTTGAAAAAAAGAGGCTGCGACCATATTTTTAAAAATGCGGCAGCACTGCGCATGCGGGACCGACCGCCGGTGCGCATGCGCAGTACGGCCGAATATTTCTTTGTCTGCTCCGAGCCATTTTGAAGGCCACTCGCAGCCGGCATAATGAAAAGCCGGCTTCTGCGGCCGTTGCGTGCAGATTTGCGCGACCGGGAGCGCCGTGGCAAACGGCGACGCGACCCACCCGAGTTTGACAATGCCTGCTCTAAAGCAGTCACTGACGAGGATTTGATTTAATGAGGAACCTGCACCATTTTAGCAAATCCCAAAAAGGATAAGATAGCATACCACCTCTCCCCTGAGCAATGGGCAAGGAAGATACCATCATACATTCTTTGATCTTATCAGGAGGTGGCAAGAACAAACTTTAATGAGAGGGATGGTTCCACAAGTAATTGACACCTTAGAGGGCCAGTCAGAGGACTATGAGAAATTATATCAATACATGACCATCGCCCTCGAGAAACCAAGTAGAAACTGATTATGCCCGCCTGGACAAATATGCCCGCCTGGACAAATCACGCAATCAATTGGCCTTGCCTCATTCCGGTCAATCAGGAAACAATAACATTGATCATGCTGTAGGTTGTGGCTTGGAAAGGGTTAATAAAAGCTTTCAGTGAGAAAGGTGCACACCAAGTTTGAAAGTGAAGTTTGCAGAGCCTGCTGTCCAGTGAAGCAGAAAACCCAGAGGTTGAGGAGAGAACGGAAGCAGTGTCGCCTTGCGCCCGAAGCCGAACCAGATGCAAGAGCTGTAGCACATCCATCAATTCGCTGATCTGCTGAAAGTCTACGGAGTTACTTCACTAGACGGTCTCCCGGTGCGTCTTTGGTTAAGTTTCAAATGAATGAAATTGAATGAAGTTCAGATAATAGCGAGAACTTACAGCACCCCCACTCTATTACCATACATTTGGTCTGCCCAGTCCATGGTGATTAAGGTCCCCAACCATTACAGTTCCTTGCTACATGCATTTTAAATTTCCTGAAAGTGTTCCCCGGGGGGAGCCCAAACTTCTCCTCCAGCTCGCGAACTTCCCATCCACAAATAGGTCCCCGCTCCTTCTAATACCTACCCTGTGCCAGCTCAGAAATCCTCCGCCTCTGCGGGACAAACCGGTGGTTCCCCCAAATCGGGGACCACACCTCCCCCCTGTGACGTCTCCATTGCCCCCAAATCTTGAGGGTAGCCGCCACCACCGGGCTCGTGGTGTACCTCATTGGAGGAAGCGGCACCGTCACCAGCGCCTCCAGGGTCGTGCCCACACAGGACGCCATCTCCAGCCTCTTCCATGGCACCTCATCCCCCTCCATCACCCACTCTCGCACCATTGCCATGTTGGCGGCCCAATAATACCCACCGAGGTAAGGCAGCGCCAACCCCCCCCCCCCCCCCAATCCCTGCACCGCTCCAGGAACACCCTTCTCTCCCTCAGCGTCTTCTGCACCCACACAAACCCCATAATACTCCTGTTAACCCGCTGGAAGAAGGCCCTAGGGATCTGGATGGGGAGGCATTGGAATAGGAACAAAAACCTCAGGAGCACCGTCATTTTAACTGACTGCACTCTACCCGCCATGGAGAGTGGCATCACGTCCCACCTCTTAAACTCCTCCTCCAGCCTCGTGAAGTTAAGCTTATGTAGCTTAACTCCTAGCCACCTGGACCCCCAGGTACCTCCTAGCCACCTGGACCCCCAGGTACCTGAAACTCCTCTCCGCCATTGTTAGCGGAAGCTCACCAATCCCCCTCTCCTGGTCCCCCAGGTGCACGACGAACAACTCACTCTTCCCCATATTAAGCTTGTACCCGGAGAAATCTACAAACTCCCTAAGGATCCTCATCACCTCCGTCATTCCCCCCACCGGGTCCGCCACATATAGCAGCAAATCATCCGCATAGAGAGACACCCGATGCTCCTCCCACCCCAGCCCCCTCCAGTTCCTTGACTCCCTCAACGCCATGACCAGGGGTCCAATCGCCAGTGCAAAGAGCAGGGGGAACAGGGGACACCCCGCCTTAATTTTAAATTTCCTGATTTACACTCGGCTCAACATAGCAACTACTCTTAGTTGCTATGTTGCTTTTGTTTTCTGGCCTTGTTTCTTAATTCCGCCAAAACCTATACAGCGTATTAATTTCCTGACCCTTTCTCTATTGTTTTTAATTATTGGAGCAAATCCTCCTCCTTTTCTATTTTTCTTATCTCTTCCGAAGGTCAAGCAACGTGGAATATTTAATTCCCAACCTAGGTCACGCTTCAATCATGTCTTCATAATGGCTATTAGATAAAACATAAATTTAGAGTCATCAGTTTTGCTGTGAATCTTTTACACATTAGGAAAGTGAATCAGTCAGAGTTTCCGCCCGCCCACCCACCCCCACCACCTCGCATTTTTCACAGATCAGATGTCACCAATATTTACTATTGCCCTATAACTTGTTAAACCTCTTACCCACCCCACACATTCCATAGAATTCCTACAGTGCAGAAGGCCAGTTGACCCATCGAGTTTGCACCGACCGCTTGAAAGAGCACTCCTCCTCCCTAGCCCAGTAACCCCACCTAACCTTCGCATCTTTGGATATTAAGAATATGGCCATTTTAACTTTCCTGAAATCCTTTTTCACCATCCCAGTCTCTCCATTTCATTACCGCCCTTGTTATTCAATTTGCCAGGTCATTGGTCCCAGCCTGGGTTAAATGGAACCAGCCCCAAAGGGACAGCTCCCTCTTTTCCCAGGACTGGTGCTAGTGTCCTGTGAATCGAAAGCCCCACTTCCAGCCAAGCATTTAACCTTTTAATCTGGTTTGTCCCTGTGCTAACTTGTACATTGTTCAGTTAACAATCCATGGAATATCTGAGAGTCAGCATTTTAATTTCAACCCCAGCTTTGCAAACACACTCAGCAGGGCTTCATTCCTAGTTTTACATTGTCACTGATTCCATGACAACTGGATCCTCCCCCTTCCAGCTCTTCCCTAACTGTGAGATGCCCTTAACCCTGGCACCTATGAAGGTGTAGGGAAAGACATCAAAAGCGCAGGATCACTGCAGCACTAAATAAAAAAAAATGATTAACTTTTAAAAAAACATTTTAAACTTTTTTTTTTTATAAAGAGTACCCAATTCTTATTTTTTCTAATTAAGGGGCAGGTTAGTGTGGTCAATCCATCTACCCTACCCATCTTTTTGGGTTGTAGGGGTGAGACCGACGCAGACACGGGGAGAACGTGCAAATTCCACACACAGTGACCCGGGCCGGGATCAAGCCCGGGTCATTGGCGCTGTGAAGCAGCAGTGCTAAGCACTGCTCCACTGAAAAAGATTTACTTTTACATAACCTTTTCAGGACTTCTGCTCATCCCAAAGCACTTTGCAGATAATGGAATAGAGAAGAGGCTTCTCAGCTCACACTTTCAGGACCATTTGACTTGCTTTTCCCGAAGGTTCTGCTCCAAACTTCAGTCATGGCCAACCCTGGCATTAACATTCCCCAGAACGATGATTTTCCCCCCCTTCTTTTGGGATGGCTGTGAGGACTTCAAGGTCAGAATAGAATTTTTCACTGTGCAGAATTGGGCCATTAGCAGTGATGATGGTTGCAATATGGCTGTGGCTGAACTGCAGGTAAAGTGTCTCGTGCCTTTCATTTATACAATGGGGATTTCTGGCAGCGGCAGCCTTTCCTTTCCAGTAAGTGTATCTCCTTGCTTGCTCCTTCAGTTGCCCATCCCCAGGAAGGTAGATTTCACTGAGGGCAGCGATGTCAATTTGTAACCTTGATAACTCACGTGACAGTTGATCCCAAGGTATCTTAGTCTCCTAACATTCCAGGTTACTAAATTTTACGGTATTCTTTCTTTGAGCACAAAGATAGCCATCCCATGGGGTGTGGCTCCCAGCCAGTATAATGAGGCAGGGCCCATTTTAAGGCACCTTTTCTCGCCCCCCCCCCCCCTCCATTTTGGAGTGAGCAGAGGGTATCTTGAAGAAGAATGCTCAGTCACAGATGCTGCTGACCACTTCAGACCCAACAATCTTCATGCATCTATTTCCTGTGTGTAGGTTCTTGACTAGGGACTCCAAGCTTCACAAACCTGTCCACATTGGCAATCCTCAGAATTCGGCAGTTGGACCCCAGTAGAAGTCTGCGCATGACTTCATTTAACGGAGAACCTTGTGGGGGCCATTAATGTCCACACATCGTGACAGGTTGGTGGTCAGATTTTGCTGACATGCCAAACCACGATGTCCGGGATCACATTGTCACTACAGCCTTCTTCCACCATTACAGCCAGCATGACAGTCTTCCTTTGCCTGGTTTGCATGGGAATGTTTTTTTAAATAAATTTAGAATACCCACTTATTTTTTTTTTCCAATTAAGGGGCAATTTAGTGTGGACAATCCACCTAACCTGCACATCTTTTTTGGGCTGTGGGGGTGAAACCCACACAGACACTGGGAGAATGTGCAAACTCCACACGGACAGTGACCTAGGTCCGGAATTTGAACCCAGGTCCTCAGCACCGTAATCCCAGTGCTAACCACTGCACCACCGTGCTGCCCTTGCATGGGGATGTTTTGGTCACACCTTGTCCAATACACCACTCACCTTGCTGTCATGGGTGGGGCCTACCAGTGATCATTGAAACACACAAGCCTCTCCCCCACATCAAGGTGGCAATCCACAAAGTGATCAGTGCTATACCAATCTATGATTCAGTGAACTTGCTGCAGCCAGTCTGCACTTGTTGCTGCACTATGCATATTTGAAATCATATGAATTTCCCAGCAGTTCACCATCAAAACTGAAGCCAGTTCCTTCCAGCATCCACTTGCTTAGTTTAAGTTCCTTAACATTGTGAGGGATACAGAAGCACTAGGAAAAGCCAAGAGAATATTGCATTTTAACAGATCTGTTATCACAATAGGTTTAAGAGCGCTGAGTCTTTTTATTCTAGAAAGGCAAACGATTTTGGAAACATTTTGATCCAACTGTTTAAAATAATGAAAGCATTATATTGTTTCCAAATGGATAACATTTGAATGAGACAAATCATGGACAACCAGAACACAAGTGTTAAGATACATCATTACAGAACTAGATGTGAAGGTTTCTGATGAAAGGTCACTTACCTGATATGCTGTTTCTCTATCCAAAGATTCTGCCTAACTCAAGTATTTCCAGCTCTTATTTACGATTTCCAGCATCCTCAGTATTTTGCATTTTCTGTTGGGATATTTCTTACTTCAGGGAATTATTAATCTTTGGACAAGTTGACAACTCATTGCATAATGCTGCAAAACTCAAAAATTCCTTTTTCACTGGCGCTTGTTCCAGATGCTAGAACTCCCTTAACAGTACTGCACCCACACCAGGTGGATTGCAGTGTTCCAAAAGGGCGGGTCACTCAAGGCCAATAAAAGATGGGCATCGGTGATTTTGCCAGCGGTGTATACGCAACCCAAGAATGAAGTTTTTAAAAGTCAGAGTAAAATTGCTCAAAGTTGGTCCGATTACTTACTGAGACCATATAATCGTATCAAAGAACAACAAAGAAAAGTACAACACAGGAACAGGCCCTTCGGCCCTCCAGGCCTGCGCCGACCATGCTGCCAGTCTAAACTAAAATCTTCTACACTTCCGGGGTCCGTATCCCTCTATTCCCATCCTATTTATGTATTTGTCAAGATGCCCCTTAAACGTCACTATCGTCTCTGCTTCCACCACCTCCTCCGGCAGCGAGTTCCAGACATCCACTACCCTCTGTGTAAAAAAACTTGCCTCGTACATCTCCTCTAAACCTTGCCCCTCGCACCTTAAACCTGCGCCCCCTAGTAATTTACCCCTCTACCCTGGGAAAAAGCCTCTGACTATCCACTCTGTCTATGCCCCTCATAATTTTGTAGACCTCTATCAGGTTGCCCCTCAACCTTCTTCGTTCCAGTGAGAACAAACCAAGTTTATTCAACCTCTCCTCATAGTTAATGCCCTCCATACCAGGCAACATCCTGGTAAATCTCTTCTGCACCCTCTCTAAAGCCTCCACAGCCTTCTGGTAGTGTGACGACCAGAATTGAACACTATACTCCAAGTGTGGCCTAATTAAGGTTCTATACAGTTGCAACATGACTTGCCAATTTTTTCCTCAATGCCATGGCCAATGAAGGCAAGCATGCTGTATGCCTTCTTGACTACCTTCTCCACCTGTGTTGCCCCTTTCAGTGACCTGTGGACCTGTACGCCGAGATCTCTCTGACTGTCAATACTCGAAGGTTCTACCATTCACTGTATATTCCCTACCTGTATTAGACCTTCCAAAATGCATTACCTCACATTTGTCCAGATTAAACTCCATCTGCCATCTCTCCGCCCAAGTCTCCAAACGATCTAAATCCTGCTGTATCCTCTGACAGTCCTCATCACTATCCGCAATTCCACCAACCTTTACGTGCCCCGCAAACTTACTAATCAGACCAGTTACATTTTCCTCCAAATCATTTATATATACTACGAACAGCAAAGGTCCCAGCGGAACACCACTAGTCACAGCCGTCCAATTAGAAAAGCACCCTTCCATTGCTACTCTGTCTTCTATGACCTAGCCAGTTCTGTATCCATCTTGTCAGCTCACCTCTGATCCCATTTGACTTCACCTTTTGTACCATGAGGGACCTTGTCAAAGCCTTTTGTACCTGTCTGCCATAAGAGACCTTGTCAACTGTTATATATATTGGTGCAAAAACACAAACCAATCAGCTTGAGTTCAATTAAGATTGATCAGCGATATTACAACATTTAAAGTAAAACAAATAGTCCTGATTAATCCCGTAGATATTTGATAATATATAACACACATTGCAATATTGAACATGCTCCAGACTCTTCAGAGAGCTGGGGTTCATCAAGCTTTAAAAAGCAATGTTTTACAGGTGAACATGCAGTTTTCATTACAATGAAGTTTAGATAGGATGAAGCCAACTTTGTGCATCAACTGCATTCACTGTGCACTCAAATTGAAGTCTAGATCTCATCATTTAGTGCAACCTCCATTTACGAAAACAAAACGTTGTGGATGCTGAAAATCTGAAATAAGAACAGAAAATGCTGGAAATACTCCGGTCAGGCAGCATCTGTGGAAAAAGAGTGAATGTTTTAGGTCTGATGAAATGTCACAGACCTGAAGCGTTAACCGTTTCCCTCTCCACAGTTGCTGTCACACCTGCAAACACGGGGAGAACGTGCAAACTCCACACAGTGAATCAGAGTCAGGATCGAACCTGGGACCTCTGCACCATGAGGTAGCAATGCTAACCACTGCTCCACTGTGCTGCCTTAATGTAGAATATTTTTCAGTGTTTCTAATGGTCAGGGTTCTCCAGCAAGCAATTTATTTAGCATTTTGGCCAGCGAGCAAATGTGGAGGGAAAGGGAAGCATACGTTCAGTTTGAAAACACACAAAAGGCAGAAATTATAAAGAGGTAACGGTACTGCCCATAATAGAATAAGAATTTGTTGCTTAGACAACCCATACACAAATAGCACGGAGATACTAAGGCAGTCATAATTATGTAAGTCTGCAAAGCCATTTAACATGTACATTTCAAGTAGAATAAACAAAGCTTGTAGAAGAGATGAAGGGTGAAAAATTGGGAATGCAGGAAACAACTCAATGTGGCCTCAGCAAATATGCACATACATATAGTTGGGTAGATATAGCCCAAGATGACTGCATAACAAGAGACCTTTTTCACCCAAACTTTTGAGCGTTCTCAGGAAATATGAATTCAATTTGCCTCATAGGTGATGAAAGTTACAAGTCTGATCAACTTTCACAAGATTTTGTGATGGAAACAGATGATATAAATGGTTCATCTTTAATGTAATACTGTAGAACATTTAAATAAAATCCAACACGGTTATTAGTCAATGTATATTAAAGCTTCTCATTGAAAAACACTTGGGCTTGAATCAAGCAGAGTTTATTATTGCCAGACGAACATCCCTTTGGGACATTTGGTCATACGTAACTTGTAGCAAAAGTTAAAGTTCAAGCATATGATAGATCGAGAATCTGCTGAGGACTAAAGAAGCCCTCAATCCCCAATCTGGCTAAATCTCGTGTCTTCACCTCAAGAAACTTTTCAGGTTTGCCACGGTGATCCAACAGTCGAGTCTAGGTCTATTTTTTCATAAAATGAAAAAAATAACCCTGGGGTTAGCAAATTGTTAAAACAAAGTACAAGGTTATAGGCTATTCACTTTAAATTTGATAATAAATAATGCAGCTCAACTCTGTTTGCTCTTCAAAGTTTTAGAAATAGCCAAAATATGTAATCTTGTACCAGGGAATGCTCATTGGTTAAGCTACTGGTTTTTTTCCAGTTCTCCTGACAGCATCAACTCCAGTTGAGGTACACAGTCTTCAAGCAACAGTAATACCCTTGTACTACTACTGACAGGCTATTCAAACAAACAAGAGGAAAATCACAGCCAAACCCAATTCTGATTTCAAATAACAGCAACCAACCAGAAGTCACGATTCAGCAATCTGAATCCGGGCTTATTTTTTCTATCTCCAAAGTTTAAAACTTTACTCAAGTTAAAAAGTTAGTGATTGCAGATGGAGAACAATTGTCCAATTCTATTGAAACAAGGGAAAAGAAAGGGAAATTAATTATAAGGCTTATTACACAGGAACTATTTATTCAATATTTATTGAACACAAAAACCTTGAATATGGACCTCTTCCACTTTATGTAAGGGACAAATATGTACATATATAACAAGTTAAATTGTGCACCTGTTCCCAGCTCGTAATTACAAAGGCTTCCTGTTGTGCGTTAGATGTTTAATTTTCACATTCTTAAAAGAACTGAGCCATTTGGTTGACATTTTATCAGGTTCTCCTCCCTTTTCCTCCCGCGCCCCTGAAGTGAAAAAGGTTTAATAGTACAGGAAATAAGCAAAGTTTGATACAACCCAAGTTGACCATAAAGGTTGAAAAAAAAAAACAGCTTGCATTTTCTCACGATCTGCACCCTGATGTAATTTATGTCCTGTCGCAAGTCTTCAAATGTTGCTGTATTCTCAGTGGTTAAATCTATTACTGTTATGATAAATGAAAAATACAACATGGCAAATGCTTTGGAATTTTCCAGCAGGGGTCAAAATACAAAACAGACATCACTGCATTACACACAATATTTTATTACCCACATTCCACTTTTGGCACCTCCTTTAGTTGTCAAAAAACGATGGCAAAACAGAACAAAATCCACATTTGTAAAATAAAACATGTATAGATAATGTTCACAACTAAGGATTGATACCATTTACTCCTTGCAATTCTAAAATCAATGTTAAAATAAAACTTCCAGAAGTGGTGAGCAATTAGTCTTCTCTCAATGCAGAGTTTCAAGTGTGAACAGTAGAGGTGGGATGTCTAATGATGTCAAGAAGTTTGAAGACTCATGCACTTTTACAAGAAAATGAGAAAATAAAACAAGCTCTCCCTCCCAAAAAAAACATGGACGCAACTCAAAATGATTCAACATCGACATGGCTAATCAAGAAGATAAAACTGATGAGGTGCAGTTTTGCATTGCATCTGTTCTTCACAATTACCAAAAGTTAGTTTGAAAGATGGGGAGGGGTTGCATTTGCTTTTGGTGTCCACTGCTACCTCAAATATGTGGAAGTCCAACAGCATGAGCAGAGATTCACAAAGTACTCTCTGGATGGGCACATTTTCCTTCAGAGAAGTTCTCTCCCAGTTATTTCCGTAATGCCATCCTCCATATATTTCTAGGCAATACGAACTAAAAAACTCATTTACTGGGATCAATACTGTAGCGTTAAGCCATTGACCATCCGAGATTTGAAGTGCTTGATGAGGCTTTTCTTCATCTGAATGTCTATGCCACATAGTTGTATTGGTTGGTATTTTCTTTGTCTCTTTCCATGTAGTCCCTGTCAATTAATGACTCTATTCTTTTCTTTAGATCAGCAGGCTGAAAGAAAAACATGTAAAACATTTACATGGTGGAAAACAATTCGAGATACCCAAGGCGCACTTCAGCAACTCACCAAAGCTCCTTCAACAGTGCCTTCTAAACCCACGTCTAGCATCTAGAATGACAAGGCCAATAAGATACATGGGAATACCACCTGCAAGTTCCCCTCTAAGCCATACAGTTCCCTGTCAAAAAAATCAAAATCCTGGAACTTCCTTCCCAGCAGTTCTGTGGCTATACCTGCACCAGATGGCTTGCAGCAGGTTAAGAAGGCAGCTCAATACCACCTTCTCAATGGCAATAAGGGATGGGTAACAAATCAGACTTTGCCAACAATGCCCATATCCCATGAAAGGATAAAGAAATAATAACTATGGTTTATACATAGTGAATACTTAACTATTAATGAAGCCTTTGTCTTGCACTCATCAGGACAAATGCAAGAATGTTAAATTACAAGCAACCTCAACAGTGGGGAGACCACAGTTCCCTGCTGTTTTCTCCATGGCAACACCTCAGCCATCAGAGTCAACTTGCCAATCAGCACCCTTTTCTCCTGTAGTATAAATTGTTGCGATGGTTTGAAATTTGCCTTCTTGCACTTATCCTGATGAATGCAAGATGAAAAGTTTCAGTAACATGTCTCTCTTTTCAGCAATCAAGGACTATTTATACCATCAAGTAACTGAATAATTAACTGCAAATTCTGATTCGCTTTCAATTACTGGCCATTCGACTGGGAAATCCTGGTGGCCTACGTGGCAGGTGAGCACAAACAACTCCTCAAATTGATCGCCCTCCCAAACAAAGATTTGTACACCTTAGTATTTCTGAGAGATGACTACCCCTTTATCACCTCTGTAGGACTAGGGGGGCAGGGAGTATAAAGTCAGCAACAAGTTTTAGACTGCAAGTTATTGTATCTTATGCACAACAGTCTTTCCTGATGTAGATAATATGAATAACCAATACCTTGACTGGAAATTTCAACTGATTATACACTTCAGATACAAGGAGATTGTGGCTCAAAGTCTTTCTCATTTTCATGATTCGGACAATAGCAGCATCTATCTGATACTGTCTGTCCTGGAACACTCTCTCAGTAGTACTGGCCTGTTCTTCGACCTATCAGAAAGGACATAATGTTACAGTGGTGATATTTGAACTTGAATGAAAAAAATGCTAACACAGTAACTTAACACAGGGCAGCACAGTAGCACAAGTGGGCAGCACGGTAGCACAAATGGCTAGCACCGTGGCTTCACAGCGCCAGAGTCCCAGGTTCGATTCCCTGGCTGGGTCACTGTCTGTGTGGAGTCTGCACGTTCTCACCATGTCTGCATGTTTCCCCTCTGGGAGCTCCGGTTTCCTCCCAGAGTTCAAAGAAGTGCAGGTTAGGTGGATTGGCCATGCTAAATTGCCCTTGGTGTCCAAAAAGGTTAGGAGGGGTTATTGGGTTACGGGGATAGGTGGAAGTGAGGGTTTAAGTGGGTCGGTGCAGACTCGATGGGCCGAATGGCCTCCTTCTGCACCATATGTTCTATGTCCTATGTAATGCCAACATCACAAAACTAATTACTCTGGAATTCAACTGAATGTTTGAAATGGAAAGACAAGTCAGACATGTCAAATACGTTTCATGAATCTCCAGCAAGAGCAACTTGCATTTATATGGTGTATTAACATAGTAAATCATATAGATTGAAGCACATGGGGTTGGATGCGAAGGTTGAATGCAATTTGGTTCAGCCTCTTCATTGGCCAGGTACAGCAATGGAGTTGGTAGTTAGGAAATGGAACTGGTGGCAGAGAAATATTGGCCTTCAAATATTTAATGTAATGGTTCCATTCAGTTAAGTGCTCAATGTGAACATTTTGTTCGATTCCCAAGGAAGACTGGGTTTGTAAAATGGGTTAAGTGCAAATCTTTCAAATTATCCTGATGCCATTATTGGTTAAGACAGCTTGTGTCATTCCAGCTAGGAAGGTGCCAGGGCAACACAGTGGCGGCGCAGTGCTTAGTACTGCTGCCCCATGGCGCCGAGATCCCAGGTTCGATCCCTGCTCTGGGTCACTGTCCATGTGGAGTTTGCACATTCTCCGTGTTTGCGTGGGTTTCGCATCCACAACACAAAGATGTGCAGGGCAGGTGGATTGGCCCCGCTAAATTGCCGCTTAATTGGAAAAAAAATAATTGGGTACTCTAAATTTATTTTTTTTAAAAGCTAGGAAGGTGCTGAGTTCAATCCACAAGACGTAGTTTTACAGCCCCATCGCAGCAAGGGTGAGGCAGGAAAATGCAGCGAGCCATTCAAAAGTCCATCGACTTCGGCAGGCCCAGAGAAGTCCTGCCCACTGTCTACTGAGTTTGTGGATTTCAACTGCACCAGTGGCAGAATACTACAATTTGCACCAGCAGTGCAGAGTTAGAAGTGCAAAATAAAGGGGCTGTGTGAAATGGCCTTGCAAGCCACTTAAGGATGGCAATGCTGGTCCAGCCAGCGAAGCTCACATCCCATAAAAGAATTTTGAATAAACAGCTCTTGATAGTCATTGGTTTTATTTGCATATATCTTAAGAGGGAGAAGACATGAATATGAATTCAGTAAAGTATACAGATTGAAATAACGGATGGCAGTCTTGCTACTGTACATTGGTGTTGAGGAGAGCAAGGCAAAAAACAATGGCAAAATATGGGAGGGTAAAAATTGTCCAGCTGCCATGGTGGGATTTGAAACCATGTACTTCGACCATTAGCCAGGGCCTCTGGAATACGAGCCCCTTGATATTACCACTATGCCAGTCTCCAAATAAAATTAATCTAAAGTTAGGTAGTGGTCTGGACTGCAGGGAAGATGGTGGGTGGGGGTGTTGTGGCAGGCACCCATGGGGGGTGGCACTGAAGTGGGCGCCTGTGGGTGAGGGTGTGTTGGCAGGAGTACTGTGGCAGGCGCACATACTCTGACGAGCGCACGTGGGTGGGCGAGCTGTGGCAGCCGCGCATGTGTGGATGAGCTGTGTCGGGTATGCGGAGGTGCAGGCTTGGGCAGGTTATGGGAGGGATTAAGAGAGGGAGAGAGAAAGCCAAACAAAATGCAGTAGAATGGGACAGAAAACTAAGGATAGACACAATTCTCTGCCAAGAATAAGAGTCCTGATGGCTGAGTTGCCTGCACTATGCTAGGGTCAGGCACATCTCCTCAGAGTTGGGGAGGAACGAGAGTGGCAAAGAACGGATCCAGCTGTTGTGGTCCACCTGGGTGCGAATGACATAGGTGGAAATAAGAAAGTGGGTCTGCAAAAAGAGTACGAGCAACAATGGGTTAAATTAGAAAGCAGAAGCATAATCCCTGGATTACTATTGGAGCCATGAGGAAACTGGTAGATGGTAATTAAGAGCAGAGAATCAAATACAGGGCTCAAAATGTGATGTAGAAGGAGCGGATTTTGGTTTATGGGCACTGGCATCTGGACTGGGAAAAGAGATCATTTACCATTTTGACAGCTTTCACTTGACGAACCCTGGGACCAGGGTCCTGGCAAATCGCATAATTAGGACTGTAGTCAAATTAAATAGTGGGGGACGGCACGGTAGCGCAGTAGTGAACACTGCTGCTTCATGGCACCAAGGACCAGGTTAGATCCCGACACTGGATCATTGTCCAGTAGAGTTTGCACATTCTCCCCATGTTTGCGTGGGCCTCACCCCTACAATCCAAAGAGATGTGCAGGATAGGTGAATTGGCCCCACTCAATTGCCCCTTAATTGGAAAAAAAAATTGGATACTCTAAATTTATTTAAAAAAAATAAAAATAAAAGTAATAATGAGGGGGCAGGGTTCACGTGAAGGGAGATTTAGAAAGTTAATGGGAAAGGGCAAGATAACTGTGCAGGGTAGCAATATGGATAATGATAGCAAGAGAGTGTGGCAAGAAGGGGCAGGTGTACAAACGTAAGAATGCACCAGCAACTGGGTTAAAGTCAGGAAAAATAGAGAAAAAAAAGAGAATGAAAAGCTCTTTATCTGGATGCATGGAACATTTGTAACAACGCGACTGAATCAATAGTACAAATAGAAATAAATGGATATAAGTCAGAAAGAGATATGTTGCAAAGTGACCTAGACAAAAGGACAAGGAGGCAGCGTGGCTTCATAATAAAGGATGCACATTCTCCCCGTGTTGCGTGGGTCTCACCCCCACATCCCAAAGATGTGCAGGGTAGGTGGATTGGCCACGCTAAATTGCCCCTTAATTGGAAAAAAAATTGGGTACTTTAAATTAATTTTTTTTAATTAATAAAAGGATGTGATCAGCATGAGGGAGAAATAATCTTGGCTCGGAAAATCAAGATGTAGAATCAGTTTGGGTGGAGATGAAAAAATAGCAAGGGAACCGTTACTGCTGGGAGTAGTGACCACACTGTAGGACCACAAATAAATCAAGAAGGCACTGCAATAATCGTGGGACATTTCAATTATCACATAGATGGGGCAAATCAAATTGGCAGGAGCCTTGAGGAGGAGTTTGCTGTTCGTATTTGGGACATTTTTTTTTACAACATGTTCTGAAAGCAGACCAGTGAACAAGCTATTTTAGACCTTGTAATATGTAATGAGACAAGGCTAATTAATGATTTCATAGTAATGGATCCTCACATTCCGTTTGAAGTTCAGAAACCTGGGTATGAAACTAGTGTCTTCAACTTAAATAAAGACAATTGCAAGTATACGATAATAGAGTTGGCAACAGTAGACTGGGAAAATAAGTTAAATGAAAAAGACAATGGGTAAGCAGCGGCAAACATTTAAGGAGATATTTCGAAACTTTGAGAAGGTTGAACAATTCATGGCTAAGTAAGGATGGTATCAAATTGAAAGAAAAGGGCATACAATGGTAGGCTAGAAAATTGGGGAAATTTTAGAAACTAACTAAGGATGATCATCAACAAAACAATAAAGAGGGAGAAATTAGAATGAGTAAACTAGCAAGAAATATAAAAATGAACAGTAAGGAGGTTCTGCAAGTTTATAAAAGGGAAGGGAGTAGCTAAAGTAAACCGTGGTGCCTTACAAGCGAAGCCTAAGGGTTTAATATTGGGAAACAAGGAAATAGCAGATATGGAGTAAAATATTTTGCATCTATCTTCAGATTAGAAGACACAAAAAAAAGGGGGGGGGGGAAAAAGAGAGAGAGAGAGAGAGAGACGATAGAGAGAGAAAAAGAACTTAAAACAATCTAACGGGCCTACGGGTTGACTAGGTTCCTGAACATGATGTCCTCCATCCTAGAGCTTTAAAAGTGGCTCCACAGACAGTGAATGCATTGTTGCAATCTTTTAAAACGTCCTAGGTTCTGGAAAGGCCCCAGTGATGGTAAACCTGTAAATGTCACCCCTCTATTCAAGAAAAAACAGAGGCACTGAAAGCAACAACTATGGGCTAGTTAGCCTAATATGTCATTGACAAAATACCAGAATCCACTATTAAGGTAGTAGCAGGATATTTTGAAAATCATGATAAAACAATGTAAATGGAAATCATGTACAGACAATTTATTAGAGTTCTTTGAGGATGCAACAAGCAGGGTGGATAAAAGGCAACCAGTAGATGTAGTGTATTTGGATTTCCAAAAGGCGTCTGATAAGATGCATACAATTGAAAATGAGAAATGAAAATCGCTTATTGTCACAAGTAGGCTTTAGATGAAGTTACTGTGAAAAGCCCCTAGTCGTCACATTCCGGCGCCTGTTCGGAGAGGCTGGTACGGGAATTGAACCGTGCTGCTGGCCTGCCTTGGTCTGCTTTAAAAGCCAGGGATTTAGCCCAGTGTGCTAAACCAGCCCATAATTATAGCAGTAGGCCACATAAGGTCGTAAATAAAAAGTTTCTACACAAGATGATTTCATAGTGTTGGAGGTAATAACATACTAGCATGGATGGAGGACTGGCTATCTATCAAGAAACATAAGTCAGGGGCAGCACGGTGGCAGTGGTTAGCATTGCTGCCTCACGGCGCCGAGGTCCCAGGTTCGATCCCGGCTCTGGGTCACTGTCCGTGTGGAGTTTGCACATTCCCCCCGTGTCTGCGTGGGTTGCGCCCCTCGAACCCAAAAGATGTGCAGGGTAGGCGGCCACACTAAATTGCCCCTTAATTGGAAAAAATTAATTGGGTGCCCTAAATGTATTTTTAAAAAAGGAACACGAGTCAGGATAGACAAAGACATAGAATTTACAGTGCAGGAGGCCATTCGGCCTATCGAATCTGCACCAGCCCTTGAGAAGAGCACCCCACTTAAGCCCACACTTCCACCTCATACCCGTAACCCAGCAACCCCACCCAACCCCTTTGGACACGAAGGGCAATTTAACATGGTCAATCCACCTAACCTGCATGTCTTTGGACTGTGGAGGGAAACCAGAGTTCCCGGAGGAAAGCCACACAGACATGAGGAGAACGAGACCGGGAATTCCAAGCCGGATTCCAAGCCGGGAATTGAACCTGGACCCGTGAAGCGACAGTGCTAACCACTGTGTTACTGTGCTGCCCATATGTGGTCGCTTTCTGATTGACAAACTACAACTAGTGGAATGGCACAGGAATCAACGCTGGGGCTTCACTATTTAAAAACTATATTAGTGACTTGGATGAACGGACCCAGTGTATTGCAGCCAAGTACAAAGTTAAATAGGAAAGTTGTGAAGAGTTCACAAACAGCCTGTAAATGGATATAGATATGTTGGGTGTGTAAAGATTAGGCAGATGGAGTATAGTTTGAGGTTATCCACTTTTGCAGGAACAATAGGAAGGCAAATGAAGAGATTGCAAATGTTGGGAGGACTAATAAGGCAACGGAATACACAATGAATGGTCGGACGCTAGGAAGTACAGAGGTCAAGAACGACCTTGGGTTGCATTTCCAAAGATTGGTCGGCGGGATGCGGCAGCTGATTGCCGAAGGACTGTGGGAGAGGGCGCGGATCACGTGCGGCTTTGTCGAGCTTTAACTGAGGGTCGAGTCCGGTAGTGTTTGATGTGAGGGAGCTGACATCGTCCACTTTTCTCTCCCCCCGCCGGCTCTTCTCATCTCAGTGGCCATGCAGCACCCCGGCGGTGTCCGCCTCGCCCTCCTGCTCCTCGCAGGTATGAGTGTGGTCTTTGAACGGGGCAGCTGTGCGGGTGCCCGCTGGCCTAGTGAAGGGGAAAGCCTACTTGGGTGGGAGGGTGCTGATTGTCCGTCCGCCCGCAGCACGCCAGGCCTGACTTGACAGGCTTCCTGACAGCTTTTTTTCCCCACCTCTCCCGAGTGTTTTCTAGTTTTCTAAGAAGGGGTCGGAGCCGTTGTAAATGCGAAAGCAGCGACTGAGAATGGCTGTGGGTTTGCACTTTGTCCCTTTTCCAGTGAAATGCTTGCAATGGATGTTTCAGCTCACTTAACCCGAGTTAACCCGTTATAGGCGTGGACACAAACATGGAGCCTGAAATAAACAACAAATCTGTCCTCCCCGGAAGACCGAGGTCTTCTCGAGTGTTCCGACTGCGGGCATCTTTTTTCCACTTTTGCTTCTGATTTTGGGGTTTCAAAAGCTCAGCTTTTGCTTTCATTTTGGGGTTTATGTATTTTTTCCCTCTAATTCAAGCTCTTTTATTTCCAATTTTCTTACACTTGGAGCTGATTTTAGTAATATACCCCTTGTGGGGCAAACTAGAATGGGAAGTCACAGATGTAGGTTAAGAGGTGGTAGATTTATAACTGAGATGAGGAGGGGCTATTTCTCGTAGAGGGTGGTGAATTTGTGGAACTTGCTGCCCAGGAGTCTGATTTAAATGGTTTCAAGAAGGAGACATTTTTCTGATTTAAAAAAAAAATTGGGTAGAGGGATAGGGATGGGTTTCCTCTGGTTTCCTCCCACAGTCCAAAGATGTGCAGGTTAGGTGGATTGGCTATGCTAAATTGCCCTTAGTGTCCAAAATTGCCCTTAGTGTTGGGTGGGGTTATGGGGATAGGGTGGAGGTGTGGACCTTGGGTAGGGTGCTCTTTCCAAGAGCCGGTGCAGGCTCGATGTGCCAAATGGCCTCCTTCTGCACTGTAAATTCTAGATAAGAATAGGTAAGCAGGTGGATTTGAGACCAGGAAGATATCAGCCATGATCTCATTGAATGGGGGAACAGGCTCGAAGGCTAATGACTCGCTCCTATTTCTCACGCATTACAAAGTATTACAAGCACCATCAACATCCCTCACCTTGAGCAGTGCAAAAATTCACGAGAAGATTGCAACTTTAGTACAGTATTATATGCATTTTATCCGACAACACAATGAATTCTCAAGGAGCTAGAGGTCTTACATACCGTTTCTTTCATCTGGATCTGATTAATCTTGATCCTGAACAACTTATGTTTGAAATCATCATTACAGGTGAATTTGTCGTAATCTTCCACATCTTTGCTTTTTGGAGTCTTCGTCAGTACACGTGCTTTGCCACATGCCAAAGATTGCAATGTTCGTCGCAACTCTCCATCCTCTGATAGAAGAAATCTTTGAAATTATTGTTATGCAACCATTTGAGGTATCTTTATCCCTCCTGTTGCGAAGGTGCCAACTCTTACTTCGGTATGATGCCACAGGCACCCTCCAACATTTTGCCTAAATGGTCATTTTCATACATAGGTCCAGACAGGAAATGTAAAGCAGGTTTGTCAAAAATGAATGGTATCATAACTGATCTCATCTGATATCAAACTGCACGCACATCCAATTTTGCAAAATTCACTGGATATCGGGAGGAAGAAAACAACTGGTTGATCTTTTCTCTCCCCCTAGGTAACTCAGGGTTGCTCAGATTAATTGCTGACTTAATTAGCAGTCTCAGCTAAGATCATCTAACCAACATTGGTAAAGCTAATTCATTAATTTTAACACTTGAGGATTAAGAACATGAAACACAGATATATTACTCAATCATTTAACCATTTGATTTAGTTTCAGTTCAGAGCACAATTGACTATTTTGACTATAACTGAATGCAAATTTCTGAAACTTGCTTAACTAGGATTGTATTTCTCATCACATCTTTCAAACAAGAGCTTTCAAACATTTTGCACAGCACTATTGCTATGTAATTCAAGACCCAACTCATCAGTAAAATTTTACATTAAACTGTTGAAAATTCAAAGAACACAAACCTATTCCAGTCGCAGTTTTAATTTCTTCTAAACTGAATTCCTCCCCTTCATTAAACATGAGTAGTACCAGCGTTTGGAAAAGCGACACTTGAAGTTCTTTCTTACCCTGTCATAAAAGCAGATTCCATTTTTAAAAAATATTTCTTTAATCACAAGTTTGCAACAATTAACCCAAATTAAAACTGAATGGTTTAAATTTTGATTCTGAAAACTGGGGAATTCAATGCTGCAGTTTAGCATTTTAAAATGAAGGCATAAGTGTGACTTGGTTACTTAAACAGTTGTGCTCAAATGTAATCATTCAATGATTGTAACCAAAATAATACTCTTCTCAACAATGTTGCAGCTGGATTGATCTACCTCTGACAAATTACAATGCAATATGTTTAAATTAATTCATGCGTTCCCTCTTCTAAATTTTAGAACACTCAACCTGTCATGATTTCGAAAGACAATTGTATTATGGAAGCATTGCAAAAGGTTGCTTTCTTTGGTGTGTGAAGAACTAGAAATTAGGAAAATTTTATAGCATTTAATTTTTAAGAAACAATTTCTCTCAATTTTCTCCTGAAGATACAGTTTCTCGTTGGCATAAGATTACATCTTTTCAGAATTTTATCAAGTGGCACTGTAAGCTCAGACAGAAAATGTCACAAAGCAATGCAGTTTTGTCCTGACTGAATGTCGACACCTTTGCATTTCCACAAGAGGTTACTGGATAGTGATCAGGAGTGAAGACCATGGCTGATATTTTATTACCCAAATTCAGAACCGTTGAGGCCAATCTCAGAACAGGAAACCAGAACCTCATTGAGATTAGTTAACTAAGTACAAATTGCAGAATCATGTCCCCTCAACAAGGAAGCCAGGAAAGGAACATAAAAAGTATTATTAAATATTATCCATCATCACGCAGTCAGTACAAAAGTTTTGGTAGTCACGCAAGTGATCATACCACACTTGCACTGGATTTTTAATCCTTGAGTCCAGAATTTACAGTCTACTTAATCATTGAACACTTTGCTGGGATTTCTGGAAATTGGTTTTTGTTAGTTCTTAATTAGTTTCCTGGAGAAAATGTCTCAATGTTGGATTTGAACATTGTCTGGGGGACAAAGCAGGGTAAAGGAACTTGTTCAAACAATTGTAAACGCATTTCAAATATGACAGATTGTTCTGGCCAATAACTGACAAGATATTGCGCAGTAAGTAGTAACAGTTAAAGCTGCAAACAGAATATTCTAACCAACAATAACCTTGTGCAGGTGGCATGGTGGCATAGTGGCTAGCACTGCTGCCTCACAGCGCCGAGGACCAAGGTTTGATGCCGGCCCCAGGTCACTGTCTGTATGGAGTTTGCACATTCTGTGTCTGCGTGTGTCTCACCCCCACAACCCAAAGACGTGCAGGGTAGGTGGATTGACCACGCTAAATTGCCCCTTAATAGGAAAAAGAATAATTGGGTATTTTAAATTTTAAAAAGCAATAACGTTGTGCTTTTTTCCCTCTCAAAATGAGGATGAAACACTTCAATATAAGAAACTCTGTCAATCATTTGAATATTAGTCAGCTACGAAGTAAACCGACTCTTCCCTAACAATTCCCTATGATGAATTGCAGGTTTCGTTCTACTACACCTGTAGGACAAGAATCAACTTTCGGCACCAGCCATCCTGGTTGGCATTATTTGTTCACAAGGAACTGGATTAGGATTGTCCAAACAGATTTAATGGAGAATCCTTGGTGATAACTGAACAAACACCTACATTGCATCATTGTGAACTGGATTCCAATCCAGGATGCAGAGAAAATCCAGTGTCCAAATCTTTGCAGAAATGAACCATTTGTGAAACACCTTTCACATTTTCAGGACATCGTGAATTTATTTGGGAATTTAGTCGCTGAAGCAACAGTAGAAATGTGCACATAGCATGAACCCACAAACAGCAACAAGTTAAATGACCAGTTAATCTGTTTTGGCAGTCCTGAGAGGAATGTTGGTCAGGGCACTGGGAGAATACCTCTTCTCCTTCAAATAGCATCATGGGATCATTTTTTTTTTCTTAAATAATATTTTATTAAGGTATTTGAAATTTTTTCTAACAGTAACAAGAACAATGACATCAACATGGTAAATATTCCCCCCCCCCCCCCAGCCCAACCTTCACACACCTCAACCATACAACAACAATCCACACCCCCCGCCCCCCCCCCCGCCCCCCCCCACCTTGGAATACTGCATCTGCTGACGTTTTTAATTTTCCACGAGAAAGTCGACGAAAGGCTGCCACCTCTGGGAGAACCCTAACATTGACCCTCTTAAGGCAAACTTTATTTTCTCGAGACTGAGAAACCCAGCCACGCCACTAACCCAGGTCTCCACACTCGGGGGCTTCGAGTCGCTCCACATTAATAAGATCCGTCTCCGGGCTACCAGGGAGGCAAAGGCCAGGACGTCAGCCTCTTTCGTCCCCTGAACTCACGGATCTTCCGCCATTCCAAAGATCGCGACCTCCGCACTCAGCACCACCCGTGTTTTTAGCACCTTGGACATTGCCTTAACAAAACCCTGCCAAAACCCTCTAAGCTTCGGGCATGCCCAAAACATGTGGACATGATTTGCTGGGCTTCCCGCGCACCTATCCTCTACCCCGAAAAACTTGCTCATCCTAGCCACGGTCATGTGTGCCCGGTGGAGTACCTTAAATTGTATCAGGCTAAGCCTGGCGCACGATGAGGAGGTATTAACCCTGCTTAGGGCATCCGCCCACAGACCCGCCTCTATCTCTCCTCCTAGCCCGTCCTCCCACTTGCCCTTAAGCTCCTCCACCCGAGTTTCCTCTGCCTCCGAAAGCTCCTGGTAAATATCCGATACCTTCCCCTCTCCCACCCAGGTACGGGAAACTACTCTATCCTGTATCTCCCATGGCGGCAGCAGCGGAAAGGCCGGCACCTGTTTTCTCAGGAAGTCGCACACCTGCAAATAACTAAAACCATTCCCTGCTGGCAATTTAAATTTATCCTCCAAGGCTTTCAAGCTGGGAAATCTTGCATCTATAAATAGATCCCCCATCCTTCTAATTCCTGCCCTCTGCCAACTCCGGAACCCGCGATCTAGCCTACCCGGCACAAACCTGTGGTTGTTATAAATCGGGGTCCAAATCGATGCTCCCTCCACTCGCTTATATCTTCTCCACTGCCCCCAGATCCTCGGAGCCGCCACTACCACCAGACTTGTGGAGTATCGGGCCGGCGAGAACAGCAGAGGTGCCGTTACCAATGCTCCCAGACTGGTGTCTTTACATGACGCTGCCTCCATCCGCTCCCATGCCGACCACTCCCCCACTACCTACTTCTTGATCATGGCTATATTAGCCGCCCAGTAGTAATTGCAGATGTTCGGCAGCGCCAACCACCCTCCCCCCGACTGTGCTCGAGCAACACTTTCTTCACTCGTGGGGTTTTACTCGCCCACACAAAGTCCAAAACAATCTTATTCACCCAGTTGAATAACCTTAGGGATGAAGATGGGGAGGCACTGAAAGACAAACAGAAATCTGGGGAGGGCCATCATTTTCACGGTCTGTACCCTCCCCGCCAGTGACAGCAGGAGCATGTCCCATCTCTTAAAGTCCCCTTCCACTTGTTCTACCAACCGGGATAAATTTAACTTGTGTAGTGCCTCCAATTTCCGGGCCACCTGGATTCCCAGATATCGAAAACTCTTTCCTACCATTCTTAGCGGCAGCTCTCCCCAGTCTCTTCTCCTGCCCTCTTGCCTGGATCGCAAACATCTCGCTTTTCCCCATGTTCAATTTATACGTCGAAAAATTGCCAAATTCCCCCAAGATTCACATTACTTCCCCGATCCCCTCTAACGGGTCCGAAATGGACAAGAGCAGGTCATCTGCGTAGAGCGAGACCCGGTGCTCCTCCCCGAACCAGCCCTTTCCAGTTCCTGGAGGCTCTTAACGCCATGGCCAATGGCTCTATGGCCAGAGCAAACAGTAACGAGGAGAGAGGGCACCCTTGCCTCGTCCCTCGGTGTAGTTCAAAATACCCCGATCATGGGATCTTTTCAAGTCAACTGAACAGTCAAGACCTCAAAGTAAAGTGTCAGCTTAGGTTAAGTAATTAAGTTCTGGAGTACGGCTTGAATGCATGATATGCTGCTGTGTGAGAACTTCCACTCAGCCCGACACTGAATAATCACGCTTACAGCATGGTTCAACACATAGTAGTTTCAACAGTTGTAACTTGCCAAGGAACAACTTCATTAAAATATTTTATTTTACAGCTCTAAATATTATTGGAAATAATCAAGTCCAATCTTTGAAACGTACCTCTTTAAATTCTGCTTTCAGTACACAATGACCCAAAGTCGATTGCCATTGCAACTTTCTACCACTGTGCTTGCCCAGATAAAATGTCTTGAAAATCTCCTGAAGTTTCACCATCTAGAAAAAAAATACAAGCAGTAGGGTTTTTGATACTGGTTTAATACTAATTTTCAAGTCATTTCTGTTCTCCTAGATATGTATCAAGTGGCTCAATGCAGCTGAGTCAGCTTTTGGCTTCTATTTTTCTTTACTTGTTCATGGGATGTAGGCGTCGCTGGCTAGGCCAGCATTTATTGCGCACTGCTAATTGTCCTTGAGCAGGTAGTGGTGAACAGCCTTCTTGCAACACTGCAGTCTGTGTGGTGTAGGTACACCCACAGTATCTGCTGTTAGGGAGGGAGTCCCAGATTTTGATCCAGTGACAGTGAAGGAATGGAAATATATTTCCAAGTCAGGATGGTGAGTGGCTTGGGAGAGAACTTCCAGGTGATGCGGTTCCCATGTATCTGTTGCCCATGTCCTTCTTGATGGAATAGTTGTGAGTTTGGACGGTGCTGTCTAAGGAGTCTTGGTGAATTCCTGCCGTGCATCTTATAGATAGTACACACTGCAGCCACTGTGGTAGAGGGAATTAATGAAGGAGTATTTCTTTACACTCCACACTTGTGCCCTAGAAACAGTGGACAGGGTTTGTGGAATCAGGTATGTTATTCGCCGCAGGATTCCTCCAACCTGCTCTTGTCGCCACAGTATTTATATGGCTGGCCCAGTTCAGTTTCTGGTCAATGGTAACCCTGCCAGGATGTTGATAATGGGAGATTCATCAGTGGTAATGCCATTGAATGTCAAGGGCGATGGTTAGATTCTCTCCCTGGCACTTGCATGGCCTGAATGCTATTTGCCAAGTCAGCCCAAACTTGGATATTGTCCAGATTTTGCGGTATTTGGATATGGACTGCTTCAGTATCTGAGGAGTCACAAATGGTGAACATTGTGCAACCATCAGCGAACATCCCCACTTCTGACCTTATGATGGAATGCAGGTCATTGATGAAGCAGCCAAGATGGTAGGGCCCATTCAAATATGGGAACTTTTGGGGGCTACAATTTATCTGGAAAACCTAGCTAATGTTCGAGAACAAAGAACAAAGAAATGTACAGCACAGGAACAGGCCCTCCAAGCCTGTGCCGATCATGCTGCCCATCTGAAATAAAATCTTCTGCACTTCCGGGGTCCCTATCCCTCTATTCCCATCCTATTCATGTATTTGTCAAGATGCCCCTTAAACGTCACTATCGTCCCTGCTTCCACCATCTCCTCCGGCAGCGAGTTCCAGGCACCCACTACCCTCTGTGTTAAAAACCTTGCCTCGTACATCTCCTCTAAACCTTGCCCCTCGCACCTTAAACCTATGCCCCCCAGTAATTGACCCTCTACCCTGGGAAAAAGTCTCTGACTATCCACTCTGTCTATGCCCCTCATAATTTTGTAGACCTCTATCAGGTCACCTCTCAACCTCCGTCGTTACAGTAAGAACAAACCGAGTCCTCATAGCTAATCCCTCCATACCAGGCAACATCCTGGTAAATCTCTTCTGAACGCTCTCTAAAGCCTCCACATCCTTCTGGTAGTGTGGCGACCAGAATTGAACACTATACTCCAAGTGTGGCCTAACTAAGGTTCTATACAGCTGCAACAGGACTTGCCAATTCTTATACTTAAGGCCCCGGCCAATGAAGGCAAGCATGCCGTATGCCTTCTTGACTACCTTCTCCACCCGTGTTGCCCCTTTCAGTGACCTGTGGACCTGTACACCTAGATCTTTCTGACTGTCAATACTCTTGAGGGTTCTACCATTCACTGTATATTCCCTACCTGCATTAGATCTTCCAAAATGCATTAGCTCACATTTGTCCAGATTAAACTCCATCTGCCATCTCTCTGCCCAAGTCTCCAAACGATCTAAATCCTGCTGTATCCTCGGACAGTCCTCATTGCTATCCACAATTCCACTAACCTTTGTGTCGTCTGCAAACTTATTAATCAGACCAATTAAATTTTCCTTCAAATCATTTGTTATATACTACGAACAGCAAAGGTCCCAGCACTGATCCCTGTGGAACACCACTAGTCACAGCCCTCCAATCAGAAAAGCACCCTTCCATTGCTACTCTCTGCCTTCTATGTACTAGCCAGTTCTGTATCTATCTTGCCAGCTCACCCCTGATCCCATGAGACTTCACCTTTTGTACCAGTCTGCCGCTAGGGACCCTGTCAAAGGCCTTACTGAAGTCCATACAGACAATATCCACTGCCCTACCTGCATCAATCATCTTTGTGACCTCCTCGAAAAACTCCTATCAAGTTAGTGAGACACGATCTCCCTTCACAAAACCGTGTTGCCTCTCGCTAATACGTCCATTTGCTTCCAAATGGGAGTAGATCCTGTCTTGAAGAATTCTCTCCAGTAATTTCCCAACCACTGACGTAAGGCTCACCGGCGTGTAGTTCCCGGGATTATCCTTGCTACCCTTCTTAAAGAAAGGAATAACATTGGCTATTCTCCAGTCCTCCGGGACATCACCTTTAGACAGTGAGGATCCAAAGATTTCTGTCAAGGCCTCAGCAATTTCCTCTCTAGCCTCCTTCAGTATTCTGGGGTAGATCCCATCAGGCCCTGGGGACTTATCTGCCATAATATTTTTCAAGACGCCCAACACCTCGTCTTTTTGGATCTCAATGTGGCCCAGGCTGTCTACACACCCTTCTCCAGACTCAACATCCACCAATTCCTTCTCTTTGGTGAATACTGATGCAAAGTACTCATTTAGTACCTCGCCCATTTCCTCTGCCTCCACACATAGATTCCCTTGCCTATCCTCCAGTGGGCCAACCCTTTCCCTGGCTACCCTCTTGCTTTTTATGTACGTGTAAAAAGCCTTGGGATTTTCCTTAACCCTATTTGCCAATGACTTTTCGTGACCCCTTTTAGCCCCCCTGACACCTTGCTTAAGTTCCTTTCTACTTTCCTTATATTCCACACAGGCTTTGTCTGTTCCCAGCCTTTTAGCCCAGACAAATTGCTCCTTTTTCTTTTTGACGAGGCCTACAATATCTCTTGTATCCAAGGATCCCGAAATTTGCCGTATTTATCCTTCTTCCGCACAGGAACATGCGGGTCCTGAATTCCTTTCAACTGACATTTGAAAGCCTCCCACATGTCAGATGTTGATTTACCCTCAAACACCGCCCCCAATCTAGGTTCTTCAGTTCCTGCCTAATATTGTTATAATTAGCCTTCCCCCAATTTAGCACATTCACGCGAGGACCACTCTTATCCTTGTCCACCAGCACTTTAAAACTTACTGAATTGTGGTCAGTGTTCGCGAAATGCTCCCCTACTGAAACTTCTGCCACCTGGCCGGGTTCATTCCCCAATACCAGCTCCAGTATAACCCCTTCCCTAGTGGGACTATCTACATATTGTTTTAAGCCCTCCTGGATGCTCCTTACAAACACTGCCCCATCCAAGCCCCTAGCACTAAGTGAGTCCCAGTCAATATTGGGGAAGTTAAAGTCTCCCATCACAACAACCCTGGTTCTTTTACTCCTTTCCAAAATCGGTCTACCTATCTGCTCCTCTATCCCCTATCTTCTGGACTGCTATCGTTTGAGGCCCATTGGAAAGAGTGTGTTTACAGTCATTAGGTGCGAAAGTGATATAGCTCTTACATCTGCCAACATTTACTGCCTCTTTCTCAGAAGCAAAAATGGTCAATTGGACAATGTATAAGTTTGCTGTTTCAATTGAATGGTAATCCCTCCTCATATTGTGACCCTTGGAGCTACGTTAACACTTTGGTGGACCTGCACTTTCCAAGACCAATATATCACAGTATCAATGTCCACAAAGTATTCCAAATGTGATCCAATTCGGGCTTTGCATAGCTGCAGCAAAGCTCCCACTTTATATCTATCTCTCTAGTTATAAAGGCTCATATTCCATTAGCTCTTTTGATCGTTTTAATGTATCCAAACACTACATCGTTATGATCTGTGTACATGAAACACAATCTCTTTGAATCTCCACTGTCCCCAGTTTTTCACCATTAAAATAAACTCTAATTTATGCTTTTAAGGTGCAAAATACTGATAAATTGCCTGCAATGAAATACGTCAACTCCAGATTTACTCACTCAATTATTATTTGTAATTCTATGCTCCCATCTATACTACTTACTAAGCCACCAATCTATGTCAATGGCAAACTTGAATATGGCTTCTTGTGCAGTTAAGGAGGCAACACCACCAACACACTGACCTATGCAACTGTAGCCAGGTGAACTCCGCCTCATTTTTCTTCTGCGATCCTTGTGATGGAGCATTTGGTTTCTGCTAAACAATTCCATAATGCAGCCGAGACCAAACTGCACTGATACCTCACCAACTATGACACCGTATTTAAAAGTACCTTCCTAACTTAATATATTTTTTAAATTGCCAGTACATCAACTTTTATGGGTACAATCAATTTTCAAAGCAAACTTGCATGCAATTTTATTTTAAATTTAAAAAGTACCAAATTCTTTTTTTCCCCCCCAATTAAGGGGCAACTTAGCGTGGCCAATCCACCATCCCTGCACAACTTTTTGGGTTGTGGGGGGTGAGACCCACACAGACATGGGGAGAATGTGTAAACTCCACACAGACAGTGACCTGGGGCCAGGATCGAATCCAGATCCCCGTTGCCGTGAGGCAGCTGTGCTAACCATTGTGCCACCATGCCACCTGCATGCAAATTTCTGTGGTGAATTTAGCAGTCAAAATGTCAGCAGAAAGATAAAGACAGTAACAGTGAAATTTGAAATAGCAGCTTGAAAATTGAAAATGCAGAGATGAAATCTCCACAGGTAGGCATCAACTTCCCTCCTCTTTGATCTGCTTGCCCCCTCACTGATAACAAACATTTAATTAAACAAAAGTATTTTCTTGAGTTGCACCGAAGCCATATACCACCAACAGCACCTACCAAACTCATGTCCTCTACCAACTAGGAAGGACAAGGGTAGCAGATACATGGGAACACCACCACCTGAAAGTTCCCCTCCAAGTCTCACACACCGTCTCTTGGAACTAGACAGAACTATTCACGGTCACTGGGTTAAAATCTTAGAATTGTCTCCCTAACAGCACTGTGGGTGTAACTACACTACATGGACTGCAACAGTTCAAGAAAGCAGCTCACCACCACCTCCTTAAGGGCAATCAAGGATGGGCAATAAATGCTGGACTAGCCAACCATGCCTGCATCCTGTGAATGAATTATAAAAACAAGCTAAGATGAGCAATTACCCTGTCCAAAAGGTCTGTAAACATTGCTCTCAAAGCACCTGTTATCGGCCTTGGGTTTTCTCCAACAGGTGGGGGAGCTCTTAACAACAGATCTACTTGCCATGGAACTGGGACATTTGCAACTCTCCAAGGCAAAGAGGATCGATAAAGTGCTTAAATTGCAAATATAATCATGCGTGCAATGAGTAAACGGCAGGTAAACAAGGCATCATCCATGTAAAGAATCATTTCCTTTTTTCTTTAATGAATAAATCTTTTTATTCGCCATATTTCCATCATTTTCACCATACAATCTCCCCCCATCTTAATGTTCAATGGCAACCAACTCCCGAAAATGCATGATAAACAAACCCCAGGAATTGTTGAACCACTCCTTCGACCGACCGCCCCCCCCCCCCCCCCCCCCCCCAACTCAAACTTCACCTTCTCCAGGGTCAAACATTCCAGCAGGTCTCTCCACCAGGCCGAGGAGTGGAGAAGCTGACCTCCACCCCAAAAGAACCCGCCTCCGAGCAATCAGCAAGGTGAAGGCTAAAACGTCTGCCCCCGCTCCCGCCTGCAACTCAGACCAGTCCAATGCCCCGAAAATGGCTTCTAGGAGACCCGGCTTCAAGTCCATATGCAGCACCCCCAAGATGATGTTAAATACCTCCCTCTAATACCTCTCCAACTTTGGGTAGGACCACAACATATGCACATCGTTTGCGGGGCCCCTCCCACACAACTAACAGACATCCTCCACCCAGTTGAAGACCCAGTTCACCCTTGCTTTTGTGAGGTGTGCCCTCCACATGACCTTCAATTGAATCAGCCCCAACCTCGCGCTTGAGGTTGAGGCATTCACCCTCCGCAGCACTTGACACCACAGATCCTTTTTCATCACCTCCCTCTGCTCTTCCTCCCATTTAGGCTTAATCCTCTCCATGGACACCCCATCTCTTCCAAAATTTTCCCATATATCGCCAGTACCACTCCCATCTCCAACCTCCCCGCCCACAGTACCACTTCCAACAGCGAGGGGGCCAGCGCTATAGGGAAGGTCTGGAACTCCTTCCTCGCAAAGTCTCGGACGTGTAGGTACCAAAACCTTTTCTCATGCGCCAACCTTTTCTTCTCTCACAGCCCCTCCTACCTTGCAAATCGTCCCCCCAGGAAAAGATCCTTCACTGCCTTAATCTCCCTCTCCTCCCACCTCCGAAACCTCACATCCAGCCTCCCTGGCTCGAAGCTATGATTCCCCCTAATCTGCGCCCCCCCCCCCCCCCCCCCGCCTCAGCGTTCGCCACACAGTAATAATACAATAGGTTTGGGAGGCATAAAGAAGGATCATTCCAAAGTCGATGATTCCCTCAGGATTTTATTGCCGATATTTGTTTGCACTGTTAATAAACACACTAACCTCCAGGGGTAAATGAACTTCCATTGGTACATAAGTTGGCCAGTAGCCCATTGTGAGGATATTTACAGTTAGCTCAAGGTTGCCAGGTATATTTTGATTCTGCATGTACTGTGAAAAAACAGGAAAAAGCTTCAAATGGTTGGGCAAAACGTAAATCTCCTGAGGTCTTTTGAGATATCAAAAGCATATTATTTAAGTACAGCATCCCTATCCCTATCTTTGCTACAACCTCCAACACTTCAACCCTGAAGACCTCTGCATATCTCTCAAATTCTGACCATTCTAATTTCCTTTCCTTTGTCACTGGTGGTTGCGTCTTCAAATGTCAAGGCCCTAAACACTAGAAGTCCCTCCTTCAACCTTTCCACTTCCCCCTTAAGATACTCAGTCTATTGTTCCCTCGTGTGGTTTGATGTCAAATATTCTTTGATCACTCTCCTGTGAAGCAATTTTGGGCATTTTGCCATGTTGAAGCACCATATAAATGCAAGCTGTTGTGCTCCAAAAGTATCCAATTTATACAACATTGTTATAAGGATTCTGTGTTCAAAGGCCTCTTAGCTGTTCGCCTTATCATTTCAATTTTGGTTCTGTCCAAGGTAATGCTTGAATAAGGTGGGGAAGCAGGAACGTTTACTTTGCCCATGTACAAAATAATACTAGGAACTCTTGTAGTTGATTGAATTACATGAGAAATACATGAAGATAATTTGAAATGTATGGGAATCGACCTCACCATTTAAAAAAAAGTATACTTGTCAGTTTGTTAATGCATTCTTTAAACCAAACTCTTTTCTAAATTAGTGGATAATTTCCCCCCTACTTGCATCTTCTGCTGCATTCCATAGTCATTTGTTGCAAGCTTTAGAGCATAGGAGCCTGAATTGTAACATCAATTAATTGGGAGCATCACACATAAAATCTATTGCACAACTTTTAAGGTCCAGGGTGAGCTCTCATTTAAAGTACTGACACCAATGTGCTAATTAATCTGTGGTCGTAATAGTAATTGTTTTTGTACTATTAACAGGAAACTCAATCTCCACCCAACCTTAACACTTGTGCTTCTCCAGAATTTGTCCCAGGTGGCCATGCTAAATTGCCCCTTAGTGTCCAACGGTTAGTGGGGATAGGGCAGGGCAGTGGGCCGAGGTAGGGTGCTCTGGGCTAATGGCCTCCTCCTTCTGCACTGCAGAATCTATGATTCCAAGTTTATTTTTTTCAGATTAATTTTACGCAAATGTGTAACAAATGGATAAGAAATTCACATGTGCCAGACTATTGGGACTTTTCAGCAGGAGAGCGTCCCAAAACACAATATATTAAATATAAAATAAGCACACATTAGTCACAGTAAAGATTATTTGGGCCAATATGAATATGTAAGATTTATAAGTACATAGTTTAAAAATCAATTTCTGTAAGTAACCAACTCCCAATTCCACTCTTATTACTGCCAGAAAATGCAAACTTAGCATGATCTAGGTGAGTGATGATTGTAACGAAGAAAAAAAATGAGGGAAAGATTAAGGGGGAAACTTTAAAATTTAACAGAAAAAAAGGTGAAAAGGTAACAAAATGTTAAAAATAGCATCTTTCTGTGAATTTCGCCTCGGATCATAGAATATTAGTAATTCTGCTCATTGTGCATGCCCTTGGAAAGAGCTGACCAATTGAGTCCCACACCTAGTTTTCTCCCCATAACCCAGAAAATTAGTTCGCTTTAAATACATACTTCTGACATTTCCTGTGGAATTTGATTGCACCAACCTAGCAGGTAGTGCATTCCAGATCATAGACTTGTGTGTAAAACCATTTCTCATTTCCCTTCCAGTTCTTTTGCCAATTATTATTTTAAATCTGACTCCTGGTTATCGATCCACTTGCCAGAGGAATTAGATTTTTTTCTATTTGCTCTGTTAAAAGCCCCTATAATTTTACAACTCTGTTAGGTCTCCCCTTAATGCAGTATGGAGAACATTCCATTTCCTCTATTTCTATTTCCACCTAACTCAAAGCTCTCAACACAGCCATCATCCTGGTATACCTCCTCTATAATTTTCCCAATGCCTTGACATTCTTTGTGTGGTGCACAGAATTGTGCATAATATACCAGCCAAGGCCTCGCCAATGATTTTGCAAGGGGTCTATTGAGTGGTATCATGCCGTTTGTCCTCCAAATGTCACCTGTAATATTCTTTCTACAATTGAGTCAATGTCATGGACAAAGATGAAAGGAGAGTGTGTGAGGGAGTGAAAGAGAGAATTCTTAATACTGCAAGAAACTGAACTGAGGTAGCACCATACGTAGATTTTGAATAGATTGAAGGAAGTAAATAAGTGGACTAACTAATATTCTGATCAGAATCCCCTGTCTGAAGCCATTGGGGCAGCAAAATATATTAAGTAGCTTAAAAAGAAATTCCCAATATATTGCTAGCTATCACAAGAAACAATATTGCAATATTGAAACTACATATACATTTACCACTTGATTCACTAAAAACAAAATGTGATACCTGTTTAAACTGGATCATAATATCTTTTGAGAGCTCCATGTCTCTAAACATTCCTTCCAGTTTGCTGGTGAATGCAGCTCCACATTCTTAAAAACAAAACCATGGATATAACTATATGTTACTAACAGCTGAGCATTTCTGTTTTATTTCAAATTTCCAGCATCCACAGTACTTCGCCCTTATAGAGATGAGCACCTATTCTTTTAAGCGCATCTTTAATTTTATTTCATTCATGGCTCAGGAGAGGTTAGTAAAGTTTCCAGACCACGTAATAGAACGGAGAGTATGGAACAGAGCGTATAGAAGGTGGCAGGCATCTAACTTCAGACAGAACAAAAAAACGTGACAAGTATGAGGGGAGGTGGTCAATGCAGGACTGAGGGTGTTGCAGTTAAATGCATGCAGTATACGGAACAAGGGAAATGAGCTTGTTGTGCACAATGAAATTAGCCAGTACGATGTTGTGGGCATCACAGAGATGTGGCTGCAAGGGGATCAGGGCTGGGATCTGAATATCCAAAGAATTGTATCCTATCGAAAGGACAGGCAGGTGGGCAAAGGGGGAAGGGTTGCACTTTTAGTAAGGAATGAAGTTAACTGATAGCAAGATGTGATATTGGATCAGGAGGCACAGAATCTGTGTGGGTAGAGTTGAGGAATCGCAAAGGTGAAAAAACCCTGATGAGAGTTAAGTACAGGCCTCCCAGCAGTAGTCAGGATGTGGGGCAGAAAATAAATCAGGAGATAGAAAAGGCAAAGAAAGGCAATATTACAAATATCATGGGGAACTAATGTGCATGTAGACTGGGAAAATTAGGTTGATAGTGGATCCCAAGAAAATAATTTGTAGAATGTCTAAGAGAGTTTTTTTTGGAGTAGCTTGTACCCAGGCAATTCTGGATTTGGTGGTGTGTAATGAGGCAGACTTGATTAGGGAAGGTGAAAGAACACTTAGGGGGCAGTGACCACAATATGATAGAATTTACAATGCAGGAGCCCATTTCGCCCATTGAATCTGCACTGGCCCCTGGAAAGAGCACCCTACCCAAGTCCATGCCACCACCCTATCGTCGTAACCCTGCCTAATCTTTTGGATACCAAGAGGCAATTTAACATGGCCAATCCATCTAACCTGCACATCATTGGACTGTGGGAGGAAACCGGAGCACCCAGAGGAAACCCATGTAACGTTATTACAATTAAATAAAGGTAACTACAAAGACATGAGGGAAGAGCTGGCCAGAGTTGATTGGAAGGGCAGCCTAGCAGGGAAGACAGTGGAACAGTAATGGCAAGAGTTCTGGGGGGTTATTTGGGAGGCACAACAGAAATTCATCCCAAGTAGGAGGAAACATGCTAAGGGGGGGGTACAAGGCATCCATGGCTGACGAGGGAAGTCAAGGACAGTATAAAAGCAAAAGAAAAACCATACAAAGTGGCGAGTATTAGTGGGAAGCCACAGGATTGGGAAGCCTTTAAAAGAGAGCAGAGGACAACTAAAAAGGCAATAAGGGGGGAGAAGCTGAAATATGAAGGAAGCTAGCTAGTAATACAAAAGAAGATGAGAAGAGTTTTCAATATATACGGTAAGAGATAGGCAAGAATAGACATTGGACCACTGGAAAATGAGGCTGGAGAAGTAGTAATAGGAAACAAAGAAATGGCATTGGTTCCTTTGCATCGGTCTTCACGGTGGAAGTCAGCAGTGGGATACCAGAACTCCAGGAGGATCAGGGGGCAGTGGTGATCACGAAGGATAAGGTTCTGGGGAAACGCAACGGTCTGAAGGTGGATAAATCACCTGGACTGGATGGACTGCACCCCAGGGTTCTAAAGGAGATAGTGGAGGAGGTTGTGGAGACATTGGTGGCGATCTTTCATGAATCGCTGGAGGCAGACTAGGTCCCAGAGTACTAGAAAATGGCTAATGTAACACCCCCATTTAAGAAGGGAGGGAGGCGGACTTACGGTTGCGGCTATGCCTAGGTAGGTCGCACGTTCGGCAGCTCCCGCCGGGAACGGACTTTTGGGCTCTTCAGAGGGGCCCCAACAGCAATTGTTCAACGGCTTCCAGTGTGGGAAGGTGACAGCAAGGTCCCCCCGACATTATATGGATTGGACCAGGAGTGGAGTGGTTATAAAAGTGATCCAGGTGCAGCAAAATGTGCGAGGGAGGAAAAGCAAGATGGCAGCAGGTGGAGACCAAGCAGCGTGGGCGCAGTGGTCGCAGGAGTTTCTTAAACGCTGCTTTGAGGAGCTGAGGACAGAAATGCTGGCGCCAATGAACGCAGTGATTGAGAAGCTGGTGGAGACCCAGAAGGCCCAAGGGGCGGCGATCCGGGAGGTGCGGCAAAAGGCCTCGGAGAACGAGGACGATATCTTGAGCCTGGCGGTGAAGGTGGGGGCGCACGAGGCACTGCACAAGAGGTGGGCGGAAAAATTCGAGGACCTGGAGAATAGGTCGAGGAGGAAGCATCTTCGGATTCTGGGTCTCCCTGAAGGAGTGGAGGGGCCCAATGCCGGGGCATATATGAGCACGATGCTCAATTCGCAGATGGGCGCGAGAGCTTTCCCGAGGACCCTGGAGCTGGATGGGGCTCATCGGGTCTGGCAAGGAGACCCAAAGCCAACGAGCCGCCAAGGGCTGCAGTGGTGAGGTTCCGCCGTTTTATGGACAGAGTGTGTCCTGAGATGGGCCAAAAAAGAGCGGAGCAGCAGGTGGGAGAACACGGAGATCCGAATTTACCAGGAGTGGAGTGCGGAGGTGGCTAAAAAGAGGGCTGGTTGCAACCGGGCTAAGGCGGTGCTCCATCGGAAGTGGGTGAAGTTTGGGATGCTGCAGCCAGCGCGATTGTGGGTCACATTCCAAGATCGGCACCACTATTTTGAAACGCCTGATGAGGCATTGAACTTTATACAGACTGAAAAGTTGGACTCAAATTGCGGGTTTGTCGTTGGGGGGGGGGGGGGGGGGGGGGGGAAATGTTTATTGTGTTTGGGGAATGTTCTTTTTGTTTGAGTGCTGGGCGGGGGTGGGTGAATGGATTTGATGTGGGGGCTGTGGGAGAGTGTGGGCGTCGGTGTTGGAGGGGCAGGGCCCCACGGAGGAAGAAGGGGGGTGGAGGCCCGGGGATGGGGGTAAGGCTGCAAAAAGGAGCTGCGCCAGAGGGGGCGGGGCCGGCTCGGGAAAGCGCGGGCCTTTTCCCGTGTTAGGAAAGGATGGGGGGGGGTGCTGGAGAGGAGCGCACACTGACTGCCAAGGGGTGGGGGGATTCTCACACTGGGGGGGTCGATGGAATGGCGGGAGAGGCCGGGGTCAGGAGTCAGCTGATTTACGGGAGTGTCATGGGGGGAGCAAAATGGCTAGATGAGGATCTAGCGCAGGGGGGTTGCTGCTGCATTGGCCAAAGGGGAGCTGGAAGGAGAGGTAGTCGGGGCGGGGGTCCACCGCCTGGGGGACTGGAGGGTGCGGGAGGCATGGGCACGTGGCTGGCCCAGAAAAGGAGATGGCTAGTCCGAGGGGGGGGGGCGGTCCGGCTGATAACTTGCAATGTGAGGGGCCTGAACGGGCCGAGGGCCCGGGTGTTCGCGCACTTAAAGGGACTGAAGGCAGACGTGGTTATGCTCCAGGAGACACATTTGAAGGTGGCAGATCAGGTTAGGCTGAGAAAGGGATGGTTAGGGCAGGTCTTTCATTCAGGGCTGGATGCGAAGAACAGAGGGGTTGCAATACTGGTGGGGAAGCGGGTGTCGTTCGAGGCACTGAATATTGTAATGGATAATGGAGGTCGATACGTGATGGTGAGTGGTAGGTTGCAGGGGGTGCGGGTGGTACTGGTGAACGTATATGCCCTGAATTGGGATGATGCCGGATTTATGAAACGCATGCTGGGTCGGATTCCGGATCTGGAGGTAGGAAGCTTGATAATGGGGGGGGGGGGGGGAGAGAGAGAGAGTTTGGGGGGGGGGGGGAGAAGAGAAAACTTCAATACGGTGCTGGACCCAGCACTGGACCGTTCTAGGTCCAGGACGGGTAAGAGGCCGGCTGCGGCCAAGGTGCTCAGGGGGTTTATGGACAAGATGGGGAGAGTGGCTCCATGGAGGTTTGCCAGGCCGCAGGTCAGGGAATTTTCCTTCTTTTCCCACGTCCTTAGAGCCTACTCCCGGATGGATTTTTTCATTTTCAGTAGGGTGCTAATCCCGAAAGTGGAGGGAACAGAATATTCTGCCATAGCCATCTCGGACCACGCCCCGCATTGGGTGGAGCTGGAGTTGGGGGAGGAGGGACCAGCGCCCGCTGTGGCGCCTTGATGTGGGACTGTTGGCGGATGAGGGTGTGTGTGGGCGGGTGCATATTGAAAGATATTTGGAGTCCAACGACAACGGGGAGGTGCAGGTGGGGGGTAGTCTGGGAGACGTCTAAGGCGGTGGTCAGGGGAGAGCTAATCTCCATTAAGGCCCACAGGGAGAAGAGAGAGGGGCGGGAGAGGGAGAGGTTGGTGGGGGAGATTTTAAGGGTGGACAGGAGGTATGCAGAGGCCCCCCCCCCCCCCCCCCCCCCCCCCCCCCCCCCCCCCCCGAGGAGGGGCTACCTAGGGAGCGACGGAACCTCCAGGCGGAATTCGACCTGTTGACCACGGGGAAAGCAGAGGTACAGTGGAGGAAAGCGCAGGGGGCGACGTACGAGTATGGGGAGAAGTCAAGTCGGATGCTGGCACACCAGCTTTGTAAGAGGGAGGCAGCGGGGGAGATTGGTGGAGTTAAGGATAGAGGGGGGAATACGGTGTGGTGTGCGGTGAGAATAAACAAGGTATTTAGGGACTTCTATGGGGATCTGTACAGGTCTGAGCCCCCAGCGGGGGAGGAGGGGATGTGACGATTCCTAGATCAGCTGAGGTTCCCGAGGGTGGAGGAGGAGGAGGTGGCTGGTTTTGGGGCGCTGATTCGGCTGGAGGAGCTGGTTAAAGGATTGGGGAGCATGCAGGTGGGGAAGGCCCCGGGGCCGGATGGGTTCCCGGTTGAATTCTGCAGGAAATATGTGGACCTGCTGGGCCCGTTGCTAGTGAGGACTTTTAATAAGGCGAGGGAGGGGGGGACATTGCCCCCGACAATGTCCAGGGCGCTGATTTCTTTGATCTTGAAGTGGGACAAGGATCCATTGCAATGTGGGTCATATGGATCGATCTCGCTCCTCAATGTTGACGCTAATTTGCTGGCGAAGGTGCTGGCTAGGAGAATTGAGGACTGTGTCCCGGGGGTGATTCATGAGGACCAGACGGGATTTGTGAAGGGTAGGCAGCTAAATACAAATGTGTGGAGGCTCCTCAATGTGATTATGATGCCCTCGGTGGAGGGGGAAGCAGAGGCAGTGGCAGCTATGGATGCGGAGAAGGCCTTTGATCGGGTGGAGTGGGAGTATCTTTGGGAAGTGTTGCAGAGATTTGGGTTCGGGGAGGGGGGTTCATCAGTTGGGTCAGGCTGCTATATAGAGCCCCAGTGGCGAGTGTGGCTACGAACCGGCGGAGGTCGGAGTACTTTCAGCTGTACCGGGGGACGAGGCAGGGGTGCCACCTATCCCCCTTGTTGTTTGCACTGGCAATTGAACCGCTGGCCATGACACCGAGGGAGTCCAGGAAATGGAGGGGACTGGTCGGGGGGGGGGGGGGGGGGGGGGGGAGAGACACCGGGTGTCGTTGTATGCCAACGACCTGTTGTTGTATGTGGCAGATCCAGTGGAAGGGATGGCGGAGGTCATGAGGATCCTTAGGGAGTTTGGTGACTTTTCGGGGTATAAACTCAACGGAGGGAAGAGTGAGCTCTTTGTGGTGCATTCAGGGGACCAGGGAAGGGAGATAGACCAGCTACCGCTGACGAGGGCGGAAAGGAGCTTTCGGTACCTAGGGATCCAAGTAGCTAGGAGTTGGGGGGCCCTGCACAAGCTCAATTTGACGCGGTTGGTGAAGCAGATGGAGGATTTTAAAAGATGGGATATGCTGCCACTCTCACTAGCGGGTAGGGTGCAGTCGGTCAAAATGACGGTCCTCCCAAGGTTTCTCTTTGTGTTCCAGTGCCTTCCCATTATGATCCCCAAGGCCTTTTTCAAACGGGTAAGCAGGAGCATCATGGGATTTGTGTGGGCGAACAAGATCCCGAGGGTGAGGAGTGTGTTTCTGGAGCGTAGCAGGGACAGGGGGGGCTGGCGCTGCCGAATTTGTGTGGCTATTATTGGGCAGCCAATGTGACGATGATCCGTAAGTGGGTAATGGAGGGAGCGGGGGCGGCGTGGAAGAGGCTAGAGATGGCGTCCTGTGTGGGCTCGAGCCTGAGTTGCCGCTCTCGCCGACAAGGTTCACGACGAGTCCGGTGGTGGCGGCAACGCTGAAGATCTGGGGGGCAGTGGAGGCGACACAGGGGCGAGGTGGGAGCCTCGGTTTGGTCCCCGATTCGGGAGAATCATCAGTTCATCCCGAGAAGGATGGATTGGGGGGTTTCGGAGCTGGCATCGGGCAGGGATTAGAAGAATGGGGGACCTGTTCATCGATGGGACGTTTGCGAGCCTAGGGACGCTGGAGGAGAAGTTTGGGCTACCCCCAGGTACATGCAAGTGAGGGCGTTTGTGAGGTGGCAGGTGAGGGAATTCCCGCTGCTTCCGGCACGTGGGATTCAGGACAGGGTGATTTCGGGTGTATGGGTTGGAGAAGGCAAGGTTTCGGCGATTTACCAGGAGCTGAAGGAAGAGGAGGCGGCCTCGGTGGAGGAGTTAAAGGGCAAGTGGGAGGAGGAGCTTGGGGAGGAGATAGATGAGGGTCTGTGGGCTGATGCCCTGAGTAGGGTTAACTCTTCCTCCTCTTGCACCAGGCTCAGCCGAATACATTTCAAAGTTACTCACAGAGCGCATATGACAGGGGCGAGGTTGAGTAGGTTCTTTGGGGTGGAGGACAGATGCGGGAGGTGCTCGGGGAGCCCGGCAAATCACGTCCATATGTTCTGGTCGTGTCCGGCGCTGGATGGGTTTTGGAGGGGTTTTGTGAGGACTATGTCCAAGGTGGTGAACACCTGGGTCAAGCAGAGCTGGGGATTGTCATTATTTGGGGTATCGGACGAGCCAGGAGTGCAGGAGGCGAAAGAGGCTGGTATTCTGGCCTTTGCGTCCATGGTAGCCCGGCGGAGGATTTTGCTACTATGGAAAGATGCAAAGCCCCCTAGTGTGGAAGCTTGTATCAATGACATGGCAGGGTTCATCAAGCTGGAGAGGATAAAGTTTGCCTTGCGAGGGTCTGTGCAAGGGTTCCTCAGGCGGTGGTAACCGTTCCTAGACTATCGCACGGAGCGTTAGGAGGAGGTCAGCAGCAGCAGCAACCCAATGGCGGGGGTTCTTTTGGGGTGGCGTTTGGGTGAATGTGGGGGGGGGGTTTCCCTATTTGTGTTTTTAAATGTTATATGGGGGGTTATTGTATATGGGGGAAATCCAATGTATAATTTCTGATTGTTGTGTTCTTGTTGCTTTCTTTTTGTTTGGGGGGGGGGGGGGGGGGGGGGGTTGTTGAAAGTTTGTTGAAACATTTGAATAAATATATTTTTTTTTATAAAAGGGAGGCAGAAGACGGGAAATTATAGGTTGGTTAGCTGGACTTTGGTAATATTTTAAAGTTCATTATCAAAGATGAGATTGCGGAGTACTTAGAAGTGCATGATAACATAGGACTGAGTAAACACGGCTTCCTCAAGGGGAAGTCATGTCTGACATATCTGTTAAGAGTTCTTTGAGGTGGTAACAAGGAAGCTGGACAAAGGAGAACCAGTGGATGTGATCTATTTAGATTTCTAGAAGGCCTTTGACAAGGAGGCTGTTCAATACATTAAGAGCCCAGGTGTCAAGGGTACAATACTGGCATGGATAGAGGATTGGCTGACTGGCAGAAGATAGGGAGTGGGGATCAGGAGTTCTTTTTCAGAATGGCAGCCGGTGACTAGTGGTGTGCCTCAGGGGTTGGTGCTGGGACCACAACTTTTCACAATATACATTCAACGATCTGGAAGAAGGATCCTGCTAGGTTTGCAGATGATACAAAGATATAATAATTTAATTTTTAAAATAATCTTTATTGTCACAAGTCGGCTTACATCAACACTGCAATGAAGTTACTGTGAAAATCCCTTAGTTGCCACATTCCGGCGCCTGTTCGGGTACACGGAGGGAGAATTTAGAATGTCCACATTATCTAACAAGCACGTCTTTCGGGACATGTGGGAGGAAACCGGAGCACCCGAAGGAAACCCACACAGACAACGAGAGAAGGTACAAACTCCGCACAGTGACCCAAGCCGGGAATCGAACCTGGTGCTGTGAAGCAAGTGCCAACCACTGTGCTACCGTGCCACCCATATGCAGAGGGACAGTTAGTATTGAGCAAGCAGGGGGGCTGCAGAAGGACTTGGACATGCTAGGAGAGGGCCAAAGTGGCAGATGGAATACAATGTGGAAAAGTGCGAGGTTGTGCACTTTGGAAAGACGAATGGAGACATCGACTATTTTCGAAATGGGAAAATGCTTAGGAAATCAGAAGCACAAAGGGACTTGGGAGTCCTTTTGCAATATTCTCTTAAGGCTGACATGCAGGTTCAATCAGCAGTTAGGAAGGCAAATGCAATGTCCGCATTCATGTCAAGAGGGCTAGAATACAAGTGCAGAGATGTACGCAGAGATGTACTTCTGAGGCTGTATAAGACTCTGGTCAGACCCTATTTGGAGTACTCAGAGCGCTTTTGGGCCCTGTATCTAAGGAAGTACTGGCCTTGGAAAGGATCCAGAGGAGGTTCACAAGAATGATCCTTGGAATGAAAAGTTTGTCATATGAGGAGCGGTTGAGGACTCTGGGTCTATACTCATTTGAGTTTAGAAGGATGTATGGGGGAGGAATCTAATTGAAACTTACAGGATACTGCGAGGCTGGGATAGAGTGGACGTGGAAAGGATGCTTGCACTAGTCGGAAAAACTAGAACCAGAGGGCACAACCTCAGACTGACGGTATGATCCTTTAAAACAGAGATGAGGAGGAATTTCTTCAGCCAGAATGTGGTGAATCTGTGGAACTCTTTGCACCAGAAAGCTGTGGAGGCCAAATTACTTAGTGCCTTCAAGGCACTAAAAGATAAGTTCTTGGTTTCTAAGGAGACCAGAGGTTATGGGGAGAAGGCAGGAGAATGGGGATGAGAAAAATATCAGCCATGATTGAATGGCGAAGACTCAATGGGCCAAATGGCCTAATTCTGGTCAAAAAACAAAACAGAACAGAAACAGGCCCTTCGGCCCTCCAAGCCTGTACCGGTCATGATACCAACCTTTGCCAAAACCCTCAGCACTTCCTCTATACCCATCCTATCCATGTGTTTGTCAAGATGCCTTTTGAACGTCGTTAATGTATCTGCTTCCACACCTCCCCTGGCAACGTGTTCCAGGCACTCACCACCTTCTGCGCAAAAAAAATCTGCTTCGCACATCTCTTCTAAACTTTGCCCCACAGACCTTAAACCTGTGCTCCCTGGTGACTGACCCCTCCACCCTGGGAAAGAGTGCCTGCCCATCCACATCCCTCAATCTTGCAGAACTCTTTAGGTCACCCCTCAACCTCCGTCTTCCTAATGAAAACAGTCTTTCTAATGAAAACAGTCAGAGTCTATTCAGCCTCTCCACATAGCTAACACCCTCCAGACCAGGCAACATCCTGGTAAACCTCCTCTGCACCCTCTCCAAAGCCTCCCCATCCTTCTGGTAGTGTGGCAACCAGAATTGCGCGCAATATTCCAAGTGCGGCCATACCAAGGTTCTATACAACTGTAGAAGGACTTGCCAGTTTTTATACTCAACGCCCCGTCCAATGAAGGCAAGCATTCCGTATGCTTTCTTGACTACCTTGTCCACTAGTGTTGCCACCTTCAAAGATCTGTGGATTCGCATGCACAGATCTCTGACTTTCTATATCCCTGAGAGTTTTACCATTTATGGTATATTTCTCCTCTATGTTAGACCTACCAAAATGCATTACCTCACATTTGTCCGGATTAAACTCCATTTGCCATTTCTCTGCCCAGGTCTCCAACCTATCTATGTCCTGCTGTATCTTCTGACAATCCTCAACACTATCTGCCACTCCACCAACCTTGGTGTCATCCGTGAACTTACCAATCAGACCGGCAGCAGGAGACTTATTAACCGTAGTATATTTTAAAAGACCCAATACCTCCTCCTTTCTGATGTTAACATGATCCAGACTGTCCACACACTCTACCCAAGAATCGGCTTTCACAAAGTCCCTTTCTTTAGTGAACACCGATGCAAAGTATTCATTTCGTACCTTGCCCATTTCCTCTGGCTCAACACATACGATTCTCCCCACTGTCCTTAAGTGGCCCAAACCTTTCCCTGGCCACCCTCTTGCTTTTTACATATTAATAAAAAGCTTTGTCATTCACCTTAATCCTACTTGCCAAGAACTTTTCATGACCCCTCCTAATTTCCCTCTTCAATACCTTCCTACTTTCTTTACACTCATCCAGGGTTTTGACTGTTCCCACCCTTCTAGACCGTACATAAGACTCTTTTTCCTTTTGTCGAGGTTCACAATATTCCTCGTTATCCAAGGCTCCCTAAACTTCTCATACTTGTCCTTCATTCTCTCAGGAACCTGATCTTCCCGAATCCCAATCAACAGCCGCTTGAAAGACTCCCACATGTCCGATGTTGATTTATTATCCAACAGCCGCACCCAATCCAAATTCTTCAATTCCTGTCTAATGTTATTGTAATTTGCCTTTCCGCAGTTTAGCACCTTAACGCGAAGGTTACCCTCATCCCTGTCCAAGAGTACCCTAAAACTTATAGAATTGTGGGCACTACTCCCAAAATGTTCCCCTACTGAAACCTCAACCACCTGCCCAGGCTCATTCCCCAATACCAGATCCAGTACTGCCCCTTCCCTAGGTGGACTATCTACATATTGCATCAAGGAGGCTTCCTGGATACACCTTACGAACTCTGCCCCATCCAAACCCCTCGCACTAAGTGAGTGCCAGTCGATATGGGTAAATTAAAATCCCCTACCACAACAACCCTGTTACTTTTGCACCTTTCCAAACATTTATCTCTTGCTGGCAGCTGGGGGGCCTGTAATAAACGCCCTATTGCTTATAAAAGCAAAATTACTGCGGATGCTGGAATCTGAAATGAAAGAGACAATGCTGGAAAATCTCAGCAAGTCTGGCAGCATCTATAGGGAGAGAAAAGAGCTAAAGTTTCGAGTCCGATGACTCTTTGTCAAAGCTGAGAGATTTTCCAGCATTTTCTCTTTCGCCCTATTGCTTAGTCTTATTTGACAATACCTTGATAGGGATAACCAAATAGAACATACAGTGCAGAAGAAGGCCATTCAGCCCATCAAGTCTGCACCGGCTCTTGGAAAGAGCACACTACCCAAGGTCCACACCTCCACCCTATCCCCATAACACAGTAACCCCACCCAACACTAAGGGCAATTTTGGTCACTAAGGGCAATTTATCATGGCCAATCCACTAACCTGCACGTCTTTGGACTGTGGGAGGAAACCGGGGCACCCGGAGGAAACCCACGCAGACACGGGGAGAAAGTGCAGACTCCGCACAGACAGTGACCCAGCAGGGAATCGAACCTGGGACCCTGGCGCTGTGAAGCCACAGTGCTAATCACTTGTGCTGCCGTGCTACCCAAATGTGACAACTTACACAATAGATAATGGTTTTGCCTCAATTAAACTGGTTTTAGAACAATAATTCAGACAAAATTTACATAAACATCCCAACCGGCAGACATTGCTCTAAAATCGGGCCCTTTTCACAGAACAGAGACCATTAATTGGTAAAATGAATCCTTATTGGGAATAAATGGCAGTCATTTTCAGGCCTTTGACGTACGTTAAAATTAAAAGCTGCCTTTTTTGGGGAGTACAAGGTCACCCAAAGGAATGTTAAACCACATGACATTTAAAAGCTTTTACGTTATTAAACTGACTGCTGCACCCTAAGGTTCTGCATGTTTTAATAAAGTAATAGTGCGACAGGTAGTGAGCAGATACATGATAAATACAATTTGATGTATATTGAACTGTACTTATTGCCATTAAAACATTAACAATTTTAAAAAGATTTGTTTGTAGTAATATGCAAATAAATGTAAGCAAAAACCAAAGGGAAAAACTGTCTCAACTTGTGCTTATTTTGACGATTGCATCCAAAGAATATGGCTATCAATGGTTTAAATAGGTAGAACACCCTTTCAGAAGAGGCCAGAAGATCCAAGTGAGCAGTGGGAAGTCATAGCAATTATACCTCCACAATCCAGAGGCACCAGCTATTGCATCTTTATTGTTGTCCAAGCAGAGATCTAACTGAGCACAGGTCAAATATGCAAGGCTGTCACTGGGTTGTATTGCTAAATCTCTACATGGATAAACCCCAAGAATATTCTACCCATTCCAATCAAATTTTCAGACTCTTCACTTCAATATTTTTTCTAATTTCCTTTTTTCGGTTTTCTTCTTCCAATCAGCCATTTTGGAAGTGGGAAAACCTCCCTGTTAGCTTGAAGAATAGCACCTCATCTTTTGATTAGGTCTTTTTGCAGCCTTTGAGAATCAATACTGAATTCAACAATTTCTGACCAGAATATCTACCCCCATCTCCCACCCTTTTGTTTCCTTCTTGTTTCAGTTTTTCTCATTTTTGCTTTCAGCCAACAGAACATCTTCAAGGCACATCTTTTGTTTCTTTTCTTACCCAATGATCATTCCCTTTAGCCTTGGAAGATGAACTCGTCTGTCACTCAATCTCTCCTGTTTTCACTGTCACAGACTTTTCTTTTGGCTTTGTCCCACCCACTCTTTGCAAAAACCTGTGACATCTAACTTTTCAGGTTCTGATGAAAGGTCACAGACCTCAATTCTGTTTCTCCCTCCATTGTGTTGCCCAACCTGAGTATTTCCAGCAATTTTATTTTTTAAATTCAGATTTCCAACATCTGCAGTATTCTGCTTATTGATTAATGCGTGTGAGCTGACTGGCCAAAACTTGGCTGCAAATGCAAATTCGTCGGCCACAAATCAAAAGACTTGACGACTGGCAAGTTCATAAAACTGATACACTAGATATGTCTTTCATTAACTAAATAAGAGAGGGGTGCAAAAGGGGGAAAATTTGTACAGACTGTATAGTTGATTGTATGTTTCCCGGGGTGTTTATTCGCTGTAACCTGTTTTGATACATGTTTGTAATAAAAATACATTTTTTTAAAAAACTAAACGAGAAGAGCTGTTGGAGAAAATACTTGTGGGCAACCCCCAAAGCTCGTCAGCACTAAGTGACATAGTATTTAAAGGTTTAAAAATGGCAAATTACAATAGATATTTCAGTTAAAAGGGATGAGTGTTGGCAAGCATTTCAGATCAAGGCTGCTGGTCAATTTACATTGTATGTGGCACAATAAATATAAGTTTAGAAATCTTCAGGAACCTTGCAGGGTTAATGGAACTGGAGTTTACACAAGGCTGCGTGCAAGTAAAAAAGAAAAATATGCAAGTTGAAACTCATTAATGTTAGGATACCGATATTGCAACCAAGATCAGTATTTGTTGCCCATCCAGAGATGTCCATGAGATGGTGGTTAGTGCCCTTCTTCACTCACTCACTTTAATATTTTAAATAAAGTAACTGCACTTCTCCTCAAGACTTTGCTTTGAATTGTTTCCACCGTTTTCAAGGGAGAAATTAAGTTTGTGGGAAGCAGTTGATACCAAAAAAAGGTCCAAAACAAAATTAAAGGAAGTGGGCATTTCACGTGGGCAACCTGGATTGAAAAACAGTACGAAGTCTTACAACACCAGGTTAAAGTCCAACAGGTTTGTTTCAATGTCACTAGCTTTCGGAGCGCTGCTCCTTCCTCAGGTGAATGAAGAGGTCTGTTCCAGAAACACATATATAGACAAATTCAAAGATGCCAAACAATGCTAGGAATGCGAGCATTAGCAGGTGATTAAATCTTTACAGATCCAGAGATGGGGTAACCCCAGGTTAAAGAGGTGTGAATTGTATCGAGCCAGGACAGTTGGTAGGACCTCTTTAACCTGGGGTTACCCCATCTCTGGATCTGTAAAGATTTAATCACCTGCTAATGGTCGCATTCCTAGCATTGTTTGGCATCTTTGAATTTGTCTATATATGTGTTTCTGGAACAGACCTCTTCATTCACCTGAGGAAGGAGCAGCGCTCCGAAAGCTAGTGTTCACCCCAGTCCAACGCCGGCATCTCCACATCATGGATTGAAAAAGGAATACCAAACCAACAGAATTAATTTGTTTATCTGTCATATGCACATGAATTAGATCAAAAGTGACACAGTAACAAATGTGGATAACCAAATTAAAATGAGAGCAGCGTGGAGTGTAAAACATGGTTAGTCAGTAAACATAAAAAGGTTTATCCTTGTACTCAGACAAAGCCTCTTCATGTTGGTCCATGGGGTGGTCACAGCACAAGGTTTCAAATACCGTTTACAAGTAACTAAAGTAGAAGGTAATGAAACACCTTCAGCTATTCATTTTGGCAGATCTCTGCTTCAATATCAATTCCTTTTCGTTTCGGATTGTGACCTGTAAGGTTAGAGGTTTTTCTGGTTGCTAAAAATATTTTTGAAATGAATAGCTGCAAACAGAACTGAAAACAACAAAAATATATACATAAAACCTTAATACAACATATTTATTAATGGACAATGAACTGCAGTTCAAAGTTTTAATTAATGTAAACTCACCATGCTTTAATTTGGACAGCATCGATTTTTCTGCATCTACTGATGCACTCTTTCCTACCAATAGTCTCTTTGCTAAATCCTTTTTGTAAAAAGCCTCAAATACGTCTTTTCCTGTGATTTTTTTTTTAAGAAAGCAAAAGCGTATTAATAAAAACATATAAATAGAAAGGAGTCAACGGCCTCTCTCCCTTCATACTAGAATTTGGAATCCTAGTACACTCGTTCCTAGTTAACAAAATGCCCTCAATCATTTTATACTAATACACTTCTATACTAATGCAGTTTGATCAAATTATTGTAAGCAACACTTTCCAAAATGTTCAATTGCTTATTTTATAGGGATAAATGGAGATTTTGTACTAAATTAGAAGATCAGAACCAACTGATAATTAAGGTATAAGATTTCACATGTCAATTAAATTTGCAACATCAATGCCAAAGAGAATATTTTACATAAAATATATTTGAATCACTTCCCTCTCCTGTATCTTCAGCATCAATTTGCTTTCCTCCTGATGATATTCCTTGCTGGGTAGCAACTTCACAGCAATCACTCCCTGATACCTCACTACGTGACCAATCATCATGTACAGGTCCGTTTATAGAACCATACATGTTGGTAGACAATTCAATCACTTTGGGAAAGAGGAAGCAGTGGGCTGAAGGAAAGACATCACAACTTGACCAGTTGCATTCTCAACAGTTTTTCCAACAAGGACACTGTTGCAGGATCTTTATAACACCTTCAGCTATTCATTTTGGCAGATCTCTGCTTTAATAACAATTCCTTTTCATTTAGGGTTGTGACCTGTAAGGTTAGAGGTTTCTCTGGTTGCTTGGACTGCCTTGGTTGCGATTGTCATGGTCATGAAGCTCGCTAACTTCTGGTCTAAAGGGCTCTTTGATGCATCAGACTGCACAAGGAGTCAATAGGGAGGGAGGTGTGCAATAATTGTTACAACGTTATTTTTAAAATCAACATTCATTTCACACGTACCATAAATGAATCTAAATATGATCATAATTTTGTCCAGCATCTTTTCAAGTTCCTCGTCTGTAGCCTCTTTGTTGCCAGCTCGAAGCTTTGAATCTACATATTTGGCTGAAACAGAAAGGCATAATACTCAATGCTATTTTCAATCTTCAATATTAAGTTCCACTTTGAATCTGGAATTTTTTAAAATTTATTTTTTAAAATGTTTTTATTAAGAATTTTTCAATAACAATATTTTCCACCTTACAAACAACCCACAACCCCCCCCCCACCGCCGTAACAAAGAAAAGAAAGAGAACTCGCGTGGCAAGACTTGAACGTGGCAAGTCAATAAGATACAGAACTTTGGATTCTTCCCGTACATGTCAGTTTCCGGATCATTCATGTGCTTTCTTGCTCAAATGCCCCCCAGTAAACCCCCCCCCCCCCCCCCGCCACGAACGATGTCCCCCCCCGGGTTGCTGCTGCTGCTGTCCGACCTTCATCTAACGCTCCGCAAGATGGTCTAGGAACGGTTGCCACCGTCTGTAGAACCCCTGCGCAGACCCTCTCAAGGCAAACTTTATCCTTTCCAACTTGATAAACCCAGCCATATCATTTATCCAGGCCTCCACGCTGGGGGGCTTCGCCTCCTTCCACATTAGCAAGATCCTTCGCCGGGCTACTAGGGACGCAAAGGCCAGAATGCCGGCCTCTTTCGCCTCCTGCACTCCTGGCTCGTCCACTACTCCAAATAGTGCTAGCCCCAGGCTTGGCTTGACCCGGACTTTCACCACCTTAGATACTGTTCCCGCAACTGCCCTCCAGTGCCGGACATGACCAAAACATATGGACATGGTTCGCCGGACTTCCTGAGCACCTCCCACATCTGTCCTCAAACCCACACAAACACAGGGAGAATGTGCAAACTCCACACGGACAGTGACCCAGAGCTGGGATCAAACCTGGGACCTCGGCGCAGTGAGGCAATCGTGTTAACCTACTCAGCCTCGCCCCAGTCATATGCGCTCTATGAACCACCTTAAATTGTATCAGGCTAAGCCTGGCACACGAGGAAGAGGAATTAACCCTACTTAGGGCATCAGCCGATAACCCCTCCTCAATCTCCTCCCCCAACTCCTCCTCCCATTTACCCTTCAGCTCCTCTACCAGAGCCTCCCCCTCTTCTTTCATCTCCTGGTATATCGCCGACACCCTGCTCTCCCCGACCCATATGCCCGAAATCACCCTATCTTGAATCCCGTGCGCCGGGAGTAGCGGAAATTCCCTCACCTGCCGCCTCACAAACGCCCCCACTTGCATGTACCTGAAAGCGTTTCTCGGGGGTAGCCCAAACTTTTCCTCCAGCGCCCCTAAGGTCGCAAACGTCCCGTCAATGAACAGGTCCCCCATTCTTCTTTTTTTTTTAAAATAAATATATTTTATTGAAAATTTTTTCTAAACAACATTTTTCCCTCTTACAAAGCCAACGAAACGAAAACAAATCAGAAAATTTTAACAATACACAAGTAACAAAACCCCATTATCTATTGGCCTAAACTAAACTAAACCCCCCCCCCCCCCTTTCCCCCCTGGGCTGCTGCTGCTGGTCATCCATCTCCCCTCTAACGTTCCCCTAGGTAGTCGAGAAATGGCTGCCACCGCCTGGTGAACCCTTGAGCCGATCCTCTCAGGGCAAACTTTATCTGCTCCAGTTTAATAAACCCCGCCATATCATTTACCCAGGCCTCCAGTCCGGGGGGTTTCGCCTCCTTCCACATGAGTAGGATCCTGCGCCGGGCTACTAGGGACGCAAAGGCCACGACATCGGCCTCTTTCGCCTCCTGCACTCCCGGCTCTTCCGCAACTCCAAATAGAGCCAACCCCCAGCTTGGTTTGACCCGGGCCTTCACCACCTGCGAGATCACTCCCGTCACTCCCTTCCAATATCCTTCCAGTGCCGGGCACGCCCAAAACATGTGCGTGGTTTGCCGGGCTCCCGCCACATCTCCCACATTTGTTCTCCATTCCAAAGAACCTGCTCAATCTTGCCCCCGTTATGTGTGCTCGGTGTAGCACCTTAAATTGATTCAGACTAAGCCTGGCGCATGAGGAAGAGGAGTTTACCCTGCTTAGGGCATCAGCCCACATACCCTCTTCTATCTCCTCCCCCAATTCTTCTTCCCACTTTCCCCTTTAGTTCTCCCACCGACTCCTCCCCCTCTTCCCTCATCTTTCTGTAAATCTCTGACACCTTGCCCTCTCCGACCCACACCCCTGAAAGCACCCTGTCCTGTATCCCCTGTGTCGGGAGCAACGGAAATTCCCTCACCTGTTGTCTAATAAACGCCCTCACCTGCATATATCTCAAGAAATTTCCCCGGGGTAACTTATACTTTTCCTCCAATGCTCCCAAGCTCGCAAAAGTCCCCTCTATGAATAAATCTCCCACCTTCCTAATTCCCAACTGGTACCAGCTCTGAAATCCTCCATCCATTCTTTCTGGGGCGAACCTATGGTTGTTCCTGATAGGGGACCCCACCAGGGCTCCCCGCACCCCTCTCTGTCGCCTCCACTGTCCCCATATGTTCAGTGTTGCCGCCACCACCGGGTTCGTGGTATACTTTTTAGGAGAGAGCGGTAGCGGTGCCGTCACCAGCGCCTCTAAACTCGTCCCTTTACAGGACCTTCTCTCCAGTCTTTTCCACGCCGCTCCCTCACCCTCCATCATCCATCTACATATCATTGCCACATTGGCGGCCCAATAGTAATCTCCCAAGTTCGGTAGTACCAGTCCTCTGTCCCTACAGCGCTGAAGGAACCCCCTCCTTACTCTCGGAACTTTCCCTGCCCACACAAAGCTCGCAATGCTCCTATCTATTTTATTGAAAAAGGTCCTGGTGATTAATATAGGGAGACATTGAAATACAAATAAGAACCTCGGGAGGACCGTCATCTTAATTGCTTGCACCCTGCCCGCCAGCGATAAAGGCTGCATGTCCCACCTCTTGAAGTCCTCCTCCATTTGTTCTACCAGCCGTGTCAGATTAAGTCTGTGCAAGGTTCTCCAGCTCCTAGCGATCTGAATCCCCAGGTATCGGAAATTTCTTTCCACTTTCCTTAGCGGTAAGCCTTCTCTCTCTCTCTACTCTGGTCCCCTGGATGTATCACAAATAATTCACTCTTCCCCATGTTTAGCCTATACCCCGAGAATTCCCCGAACCTCCTCAAAATTCGCATAACCTCTATCATCCCCCCCGCTGGGTCCGACACGTATAACAATAGGTCATCCGCGTATAACGCGACTCGGTGTTCTTCTCCCCCTCTAATCACCCCTCTCCATTTCCTGGAGTCTCTCAACGCCATGGCCAGAGGTTCAATTGCCAACGCAAACAACAGTGGAGACAGCGGGCATCCCTGTCTTGTTCCCCTATATAATCGGAAATACTCCGATCGATGTCGACCTGTAACGACGCTTGCCGTTGGTGCCCCATAAAGAAGTCTAACCCCGCTAATAAACCCGTTTCCAAACCCAAACATCCTTAACACTTCCCATAAATACTCCCACTCCACCCTATCAAATGCCTTCTCTGCGTCCATTGCCGCCACTTTCTCTGCCTCCCCCTCCACTGGGGGCATCATTATCACCCCTAGTAGTCGTCGCACATTAACATTCAGTTGTCTCCCTTTTACGAACCCTGTCTGGTCTTCGTGCACCACCCCCGGGACACAGTCCTCTATCCTCGATGCGAGTACCTTTGCCAGCAATTTGGCGTCCACGTTCAATAGTGAAATAGGTCTATAGGACCCGCACTGCAACGGATCTTTGTCCCTCTTCAAAATTAGCGATATCGTCGCCTCCGACATCGTCGGGGGTAGAGTCCCCCCTTCCCTGGCCTCATTGAACGTCCTTGCCATCAACGGGGCCAACAAGTCCACATATTTTCTGTAGTATTCCACCGGGAACCCGTCTGGCCCCGGGGCCTTCCCTGCTTGCATGCTTCCCAGTCCCTTAATAACCTTGTCCACCTCAATCGGCGCCCCCAGGCCTGCCACCTCCCGCTCCTCCACTTTCGGGAACCTCAATTGGTCCAGGAACTGCCGCATCCCCTCCTCTCCCTCTGGGGGTTGAGACCTATACAGTCCCTCATAGAAGGTCTTGAACACCTCATTTATCTTTCCTGCCCTTCGCACAGTGTCTCCCCTTTCATCCCTAATTCCTCCTATCTCCCTCGCTGCTGCCCTCTTTCGCAGTTGGTGCGCCAACAGGCGACTAGCCTTTTCCCCGTATTCATATCTCCTCCCCTGTGCCTTCCTCCACAGTACCTCCGCCTTTCTGGTGGTCAGAAGGTCAAACTCGGTCTGGAGTCGTCTCCTCTCCCTGTACAGCTCCTCCTCCGGGGTCTCTGCAAATTCCCTGTCCACCTTAAAATCTCCCCCAGTAATCTATCCCTTTCCTTGGCCTCTGTTTTCCTTTTGTGAGCCCCAATAGAGATCAGCTCTCCTCTGACCGTCCCCCATTCTTCTAATCCCTACCCGATGCCAGCTCTGAAATCCCCCGTCCATCCTTCCTGGGACAAACCGATGATTGTCTGGAATTTGTTTTTGAGACGACAGCACAAAAACTAGCCATTAAACACAACTGGTTTATGCCAGTGTTTATGCTCTATACTAGTCTCACGAACCTGATCCACAAAACCTTTTTTTCCATCTCCATCATGTGCATGGCTAGCTTATACCTTTGTCATTTATCATTTGCCTTAACTACTTGTGGCAGCACGATCCAGATTCTGACCACTCTTTGGGCAAATAGCGTTTTTTCCTGAATTCCCTATTAAATTTAGTGACGACCGTACACATGTTTTCAACACAAACCCTTTCAAAATTTTAAAAGAATCTATCAAGTCATTCCTCATGCTTCACTTTTCTCTTTTGAAGATGCCAGTTTGACAACCACTACACCAAAAATGAACCTCCATGCTTGGTTTGGTATTTTTAATTGCCTTGTTAATCGATGTCACCATTTTTAATGATTTGTCTATCTGCACCCTTATATCCCTTTACCATTTAGATTATCCAAGGCTTCTTTATTCTTCCCAACAGAATGCTCCATCTCAAATTTATCCATGTTGAAATTAACCTACCAATTACACATCCATTCTGCGAAGTTTACTTATGTCATCTTTGATTTTGTCATATTGTTCCTGTGTGTCCAACCACATCCTTCAATTTGCTGACCTCAAATTTTGAAACTTTACTTCCAATTCGTAATGCAATTTTTTAAAATATACATTTAGAGTATCCAATTCATTTTTTTTCCAATTAAGGGGCAATTTACCGTGGCCAATCCACCTATCCTGCACATCTTTTTGGGTTGTGGGGCGAAACCCACACAAACACAGGGAGAATGTGCAAACTCCACACGGACAGTGACCCAGAGCTGGGATCAAACCTGGGACCTCGGCGAAGTGAGGCAATCGTGTTAACCACTTGCGCCACCGTGCCGCCCCATGAATGCAAATTTGGAACCATCAGTGGTTGGTCCGAGCATCAATCCCTGTGAAAACCACTCCCCACCTTTTGCAAGACTGCATTGTTAAACTTAGCCCCTACTTGGGTGGCACGGTGGTGAAGTGGTTAGCACTGCTGCCTCATGGCTCCGAGGACCTGGGCTCGATCCCAGCCCCAAGTTACTGTCCGTGTAGAGTTTGCACATTCACCCGTGTCTGTGTGGGCCTCACGGCCACAACCCAAAATATGTGCAGGGTAGGTGGATTAGCCATGCTACATTGCCCCTTAATAGGAAAAAAAAACAGCCCCTACTTTTCTTTCTCTAGCCACTGGTTAGGCATTTTCTGCTCGACTTGCTCTCACCTGGTCATACCATGCTGAACCCTACCATAGGGCTTTTGAAAACTCAGATCTATATCTACTGCATTATCAGTGTCTACTCTGTTGATGACAACTTTAAATTTTAAATATAATCTTTGATCAGATGGCAGTGGCTTTACATAGTGGTGTCCCATAAGCACCACAGCCCTCTGGCACTCCTTCAGGTAAGGCACCACTCAAATTCATAATTGTGCAAATATTACCAAACAATGTAATTCAAATAATACACAGCTGTTAAAGAAACACAGCCTATCAATCTTTCCTAATATATGTACTCGCTCACATAGATTGTGCTTTAACATACAAAAATGCCCCAGATTCCTCAGAGGTGATTCAGTGTCATGAACGCTCAACATTAGCAGACTATAATGTTTAAAAATGTGTTTTTAAATCAAAGAAAAATAGATGGTCGTGCAAAGGGAGTGCTGAACTCCGGGGGGGGGGGGGGGGAAAGAGAGAGAGAGAGAGAGAGAGAGAGAGAGAGAGAGAGAGAGAGAGAGAGAGAGAGAGAGAGAGAGAGAGAGAGAGAGAGGAGGAGAGAGGAGGAGAGAGAGCGAGCTAAGAAGTAGAACAAAGAGAATTGGAACTCTTACAGGAACCGGCCTCCTCTATTCTGTAGTAAATAATGGGGAGAAGTAAAATTCTGTGGGGAAAACAATCAATTAAATGTTTAAAGAGGTCCGTTTTAAGAACCTCAGGAATTCTGAGGTGTCAGGACTGCTGTGGCCTGAGGGAGAGAGGAATTAGTCTAGCTGGTGATAATGGCATCCAGAAAAACTCAGGCGGAGTGGAACAATTGCCAAAGGATGCTGGAGGTTTTGGCCTGATATATAGTGGGGAGCCTCTGCTGGAGAGTTAGGAGTGACTTTCAGACTGTCCCTTGAATGCTACTTATCTGCCAGAAACATGGTGTGAAACAAAATACACAAAATCACTACAGTGCAGAAGGAGGCCAATTCGGCCCATTGAGTCTGCACCAACCCTCTCTAAGGGTACCCTACCTAGGGTCAGACCGCCCTGTCCCTTTAACCCAGTAACCCACATAACCTAACCTCTAACCTTTTGGACACGAAGGGGCAATTGATCATGGCCAATCCATCTAACCTGCACATCTTTGGACCGTTGGAGGAAACCGGAGCACCCAGAGGGAACCCACGCAGACACAGGAAGAAAGTGCAAACTCCACACAGACAGACAACCGAGGGGGGAATGGAGCACCGGTCCCTGGAGTTGTGAGGCAGCAGTGCAAACCATTGAGCCACCATGTCGCCCATCTTCCTATTTTTAATTGATGTTCCATTTACCTATTAGTTACTATTTTGATTCTGTTGATTTTAATTTGTTTATTAAAAGTCTCAAGTAAAATTTTGACCTGCAGTTATTTCCATTGGATTGTTTAGGGAAATTGTTTAGGAAAATTGTCCTTTTCAAAAAAAGGTTATCCGTCTGTGTGGGGATCACAGCATTAGGCAAATGAAACCAAATCAAAGGAGATATTAGAAAGGCTGACAATAGATTTGATCAAAGAATTTTAAAGGGGGAAGAGAATGGTGACAGGGCAAAGAAGTTGAGGAAGGGAATTCCAGGGACATGGACTGATTGGTGGAAAGGGCGAACAAGTGACAGATAAAATTCAATGTAAATAACAGTGAAGTAAATCATTTTGGTAGGAAGAATGCTAAAAAGATATATTATACATAAATAATATCTAATATATAGGGTTCAATTCCAATGAGGATGCAGGAGCAGAGGCACCTGAGTGTATATGTGCATAAACCATGGTGGAGAAGTGGACACTGTGAACTGACCCTTCAAATAGCCAGCACATACACAACAGGCTAAATGACCTCCTTCGCCGCTGTAACTATTCTATAATTTTGTATTGGGCCCACAGCCAATGGTGGGATGAAGATGCACAAAAGATCAATGGCAGAAATCACTCGGGTTGTTCAGCAAAGGAGGCTACCGATTGGCCCCTAGCATCTGTTGGCTCCCTGAAAGAACTTAGTCCTATTCTTTTGCTATTATTGTTTTCAAATAGTTCTCAATTTCTCTTTTAGAAACTATTTTGAGTGATGTTTATACCAGAAACAACTGCCCATCTGAAACAACATTGTACCACAAAAGAAAACAAACACCTATCATAAGGATAAAAAAGACCAACAGAAACGTCCATTTCTGCATTCTAACATTTTGTATTATCAAGAGATCACACTAGCAGTGTAAAGATGCTCCAAAGTTGTAACTAGAAAGTGCAAAACGTAGTGAACATAAAAACACCAAACCCTGAAGACAATAAAACAGATTCTCAAACAAGTAAATTAACAGTCTTCCATATACGTGTTAAAGGCAAACAATAATTCAATTTCTAGTTCATACTTTCATTTCATTAGTGTAATCACCCTCATTTGCACATCTCTCTATTCCAGCCCATATCCTCAGAAGTCAAACTGCTTCTGTTACACACAGAACACATCAACTAACTTCAAAATTACAGCTGTTAGGAGTGGCACGGTGGCACAGCGGTTAGCGCTGCTGCCCACAGTGCTGAGGACCTGGGTTTGAATCCCAGCCCTGGGTCACTGTCCATGTGGAGTTTGCACATTCTCCCCGTGTCTGTGTGGGTTTCACCTCCACAACCCACAGATGTGCAGGGTAGGTAGATTGGCCATGCTAAATTGCCCCTTAATTGGAAAAAAATAATTAGGTACTCTAAATATTTTTTTAAAATAAAAATTACAGTTGTTTACCTCCACAAGCAGCATCACAGGATATGAAGTACATACTACAAATATCACACATGCGCACACTTCCTGAGTAACACCTTTGTCAAAGAACACTTACTTCCAATAACACTTTTGTCACAGTTTTTTAACATTGTCAAATCAACTATTCATTTAGCCAGTTTCTGATTAAGTCTTTTGGGCCAATCACAAGATAGAAAGCAATTTTGTACATGTTGCACAATCTACTATTCTGTTTCTGGCCACTCATCTCCCCTGTTTTCTTGTGGGTCTGTTGGTTTTCTAACAAGAACTAGCATTTCTGTCTTCTAAATGCTTATACTGTTTGAACTGCTGCATGCATTTCAAGTATTTTTAAAATTCTGGAAAACAAGCTTTAAACTTTTCTAAATCTTGGGATAGTGCCAGTGCGAAGAAACTGGAAGGAGAAATGAGGAAAGGAAGTGGATGGAGAGAGAAGAGATTGGAGAAAAAGCATGGGCAGATGATCACAAATATACTGCAACTCTTACCACACGAGCACAATGCAATAAAGATGCTCAGAAGTTAACAAATAAAAGTGAAAAACATAGGAAACATAAAAATACCAAATCCTGAAGATAATAAAACAGATTTGCAAACTAAAGCTACACAATCTTCCAGTGGGAGATGGATAATGAGTTGCGCAGTAGGACAAAAGAGGGTGCAACAGGGTGGGACAGAAAAGCAGAGTAGGTGCATTGAGTGGATGACAGATCTGGGAGATGGATACTCTAACTCACTATAATCTGCAGAACACAAAATCCACTGGCACAATAAAAATGAAATTAATTCATTCAATCACTTTAAATTAGTCATCTGAAATGTCATATTTAAGGTGACAAAACACATCTTCCAGCTTGAGTCACATGATACTCTTTTATAAAGTCCATGTTATATCATTCATTCAGCTGTTAAGCTAAAGCGGTATGTACATTTATGACTACAATATCTGGTGTCTCACTAGGTGAGATCAGAGTTTAATTGTTCTTGTATCAGAGGGTATCTCAACAGCAGCTGCTGCAGCAAACAAATGTCTTTGTTTCTTTACAATTTCTTTTCAAGCCTGACATTAAGTATGTCATGAAGGGTAAAACAGGGAATTCACACTAGATGTAACAGTTTTATGTAACAGTTTTATATTCTTTGTGATCTCTGGGACATTATTTTAGAAGGAGAAGAATTTTATCACATATTGCAGAATCATCAAATCCCGACAGTGCAGGAGGTCATTCAGCCCATCAGGTCTGCACTCACCCAAGGTTGGAATTGAACCCGGGTCCCTATCTACTATTTGCTATGGTGCAGCTGCATGCTCTCCTTCAAGGTAAAAATTAATAACTGTTGTGAAATAAAGGCAGGGTAGCAGTTTAACAAAGTGTTCATTAAAACTTTTCAAATTGTTATCCATACCTATTAGTTCAGCTGGCTTATTAGGTCGTTTGTTTATGAAGGTTTCAAAGGCTTCTTTCATTGCATTGACAAATTTTTCATTCTTCAGGAAGCAGACATCTACTACGTGATCCACTTTGTCCTTGAAATCTAACAGCTCTTGAACCATCGTTTTATCTTTTTCAGGATTAATTACTATTGTACTGCCAAAGGTCTGAGGAATAAAAAAATTAACCAACTTTAATCAAAATTCTGAGGAAGACTAACTGCAACTGGAAATACTTACATGACTACACCATTTAGCAATGAAACATATCTGGCTGCAGTCATCGGGATTTAAACAGTGTCCCTCCCAATGTTTCTTGCTTCAACATGTAAATTCTTGCCAGGGTACCACATCCCTTGCATCCCTTCAAAGCTTTGAAGTGACCATTCTTCAGACAATAAATCTGTTGAAATGTGGAAATTAAATCCTATTATCTCCTAGTGCTCATCGTTGGGCCCTTTTCAGCAAGGATCAGGGAACAACAATAAATAGCAGGGGCCTAGGGTGACTCAAGTAAAGCACTCTAATTGCTGAGATCTTCGAATAAGGCCAATGGAGCTGTATCTCTATGACTAAATCACAATGTATCCTCTGCTGACCTCTTTTAGTCAGGACTAACGGCTTCACACAGCTCCATGACTGTTATCAGTACAAACCCAGACAGACTCAGAAGACAGGATAAACTGGACTGGGTGAGCATGCCATTAAGTTATCTTTTATAAAACACATTTTCCAAATATGTACCCATATCCAGTACCAGCCTCCCCGAACAGGCGCCGGAATGTGGAGACTAGGAGCTTTTCACAGTAACTTCATTGAAGCCTACTTGTGACAATAAGTGATTTTCATTTCATTTCATATCCCTTCTGAAAGCTACTACAGATTCTGATGTCATCACTTGCTTGTAAGATATCTATATCCTAACAAGCTGTATAATAAAAAAATTCCCAACTTGTCCCTTCATTCGTTTCATAATCTTTACATTTATGTCCTCCAATTACCGAAACACAAACCAGGTCTAGTTTACAAAGGCTTTATCAAACAAAGGCTTTATCAAAACCGTTTATAAGTCTGAACACCATTAAATTTCACCTTGATCTTTCCTGATTCAGCAGAGAAAAATATTATCGTCTCATCACACAGCTGATTATGGAATTAATTATTTTGGAGTATTATATAGACAGATGGAACGGGACAGTATCTAAGGTATACTTGCAGTGCTAAGTAAAGGAGTTGAGACAAACAGGAAAGTTTAACAGAGAAATAACTGACTAGCTAAATGGTGCAGAATAAACTGGCACAGTAGCATTGGTTCCATTTTTCAAGGACTGTTACCAGCAGACCTGTAACAGACATCAACATGGCCTCACAGACAATGTTTAGGGATCTACATTAGACACTGACTAGGCACTAAGCATTCAGAAATTAAGTGGGTAAACTGTAGCCAATAATTACTGCGTCATTAAAAATTATTGAGTTGGCTAAGCTAGGCTGATGGAAGGGAATATAACTTACAAGAATGCAGAACATTCAGGAAAGGAAAGAGGAAAAAGGGAGGAGAGGGGAAAGGAAGAATGTACACCAATTACATTCTCCCTCCCAGCCATGTTCTCTGGTTGAATGAGCATACTCTCCACTGAAGCACCCTACTGAATCCATAGGTGAGTGCTGAATACATAGTCTCCCCATTACAAAGGCCAACAACCTCAACCCCCATAACATCATCCAACGGATCTGCTGCTGAAACCTCTCAGATGTCTTCTCCATCGCCAGATCCAACTGCTCCAAATTCCCTTGGCCAGCACCCCTTGCAAGGCTCTGCAAATCTCCCTCTCAAAACCTTCAGCTTAATCTCTATCACTTCCATTAAGAATCCCTTTAAAACCCACCAGTGACAAACCATTGTAGCCACCTAAATTGGCCAACTCCAGATTTAAAATGGCGAACGGCAAAGGCTGAAGGGAAATTCAGCCAACACAGGCAGAAACCAGCAGGTGCAGGTTTGCTGTGTATTTAACTCTGCAAAAGCCCAGACAGCATCGATACCAGCGACCATCAGCATAATAATGTAGCAGCCATCTACATACTAATGAGCAATCCCCAGGAACAATAGCAACATTTGGGACACACAAAACTAAGCCAGACTCCCCGGCGCCAGCAGGAGCCAACACAAAAGAGGTTAACGAACACCTCAAGACCGCCCATCGATCAGGGAACCGCTCCAGTATTGGAGAAATCGAACCAAGCGATTGGAACGAAGTCCAATCACCTACAACCAGGTACAAGGTCCGCCCCGAGAGGCGGGAAGCCCCTGGGGACTATAAAGTTAAGCCCCCAAGTTCAACTCGCTCTCTTCTTCCTGCCCGGGTCACCCAGCAACGCAAACCAACCTTGACCGGTGCAGTGACCGCCGAAAGAAGTAAGTCTCAAGTCAATGCTCGCTACGAGATAGGCGCTCCTAGCTACCAATCCGTACCAACTTCGAATCCCGCAGACTCAGAACCCGAACGAAAGGCCATTTGTTCCCCTGACCTGGTGGACCAGTCCGAAGTTAAGTATAGGCCTGTTAGTTATAGAAGTAGCTTAGACGTAGAATTTGTGCATGAGTAGCAATTACTGTGTATAATAAATGTGCTTTGATTTGAATCTTGCTAATCGGTGTATTGAGTTATTGATCATTACTTGGACATGAACCTCGTGGCGGTATCATAAAGATATCTGGCGACTCGAGAGCAAAGGGAATAAAACAGAGCAATTGAACCAACCGGAAAGTTAGCAACACCATTTAGATGCCCACTTTCTTCAGTTGATGGCCCACTTTTTGATTCTCTTTCCTGAAATGTTTGCTGGCATTAAAATCGTATTTCTTATTTTGGCTAACATACTACATAACTACTTTAGACACTTTTACCAAGACCATGAACAAACACACCATCCTAAAATCAACATTTATCATGCAACTCTTACATACATTAGATAATGCTGTGCATTAGATATTTAAGATAAGTGAATGAATACCTTAATGAACTGAATGCACCCCCTGGTACTCTTATCTATTTTTCACATTCTTATCTTCCATTGAGAGTCAACAAAGAGGATATTCCACTAGACTGGAAATGTTGAAATGCAATTACCGGTATTAAAAAAGGCAACCCAGCAGCTACTGAACCTGTGGTCTGACCTCAGTAATCAGAATGCCAACAGAAACAAAAATTGGAAGTAAGTATAATACGTGTAGCAAGTGTAAAATAACAGTTTTCGAAAGGTTAGATTGGGCTAGCTGCAGTTAGTTTTGAAAAGATTAAATCCCAAATGGTGAAGGGCGAAGGGGACAACATGACAGTACATCCTTGCAGCTAAAAGACATTTGATATTGCTCAAGAAACTCCTTTACAAACTAAAGTTAGTGAGTACAAGGGTAAAATGTGGATCACTAACTGCCATAAGAAACAATTAGCCAGTATGCTGGATCAGTGACCTGGTAATTTAAATCATAGAAGACTGCATTTTAAATATTTCCTCATGGGATTTTATTAACTGATGCTCGGAGTTGGAAAATTTACTGAAAGCCATCTGCATGTGCATGAAATAAAAGTTTTGTACTTTACAATGTTACTTCAATAGACATGCCACATTTGTTGAGATTTTTGTTTATAAATTTAGAGTACCCAATTTATTTTTTTCAATTAAGGGGCAATTTAGCATGGCCAATATACCTAGCCTGCACATCTTTTGGGTTGTGGGGGCGAAACCCACACAGTCACGGGGAGAATGTGCAAACTCCACACGGACAGTGACCCAGGGCCGGGATCGAACCTGGTACCTCGGCGCCGTGAAGCAGCAGGGATAACCCACTGCGCCACCGTGCTGCCCTCAGATTCCAAGTTAAGTAGGAAACATCGATTTATCTACTGGATATTTAAATGTTTCAACTTTTGCTTTGCCCAATTTTGTTTCTTAATGACCGGATTTAAAGTTTAGCCTGAGATATACCTATTAGATTATTGTTCACCTCATGAGAAAAGTAGCATTATTATTCATCCAATGAACATTACTCCCCATATGATGCACACAAGATCATCTTTCAGCTCACAGATGAAGTACGGGTTTGTCTGTGAAAGTGGACCTTTCCACCAGTATACAAAACGTTTTGACAGTACAGCTGCATTACACCAGACATAAAAGGGAGTGAGTGTAAGTATTAGGATTTACTCTTTTTTTGCTTATAGATACATGTCCCGGAAATAGAGTCTCAATACAAAGCCATTAGAACTCCAAAAGATAAAAAGCTAGACGGCATTGTGGACCTAGAGCAAAGTAAGATTTCAGAGAGAGATTGTCAGAATTTCCACCTAGGCTGTGAAACTGAAGAAAATGCAACATACAACACACTGTAAGCAGAAATAGGAGGATCTTGTATTCCATAGGTGAGTTGGAACTTGTCCCTAGGGAGGTGGATGCAAGAAAGGAATTGAAAGAGACTTATGGGGTGTTAGTTGACTAATCAGACATTGCATATGAATAGTGTGATGCCCCAATAAGCAAAAGCCAAACATTTTTACAGGCCTCACACCAGTGAGGAGGAGAAAAGGAAAATCCACAAAATCAAGAGAATGGCAGAATATGTAACTGAAAGGAATTGGAAGTACGCATCTGTTACTGGAAATAGGGAGCTTACAAATGGGAGTTGAGCAGTATTCAACAGAAAACATTGAAATACTTATCAGGGTTCTGGTGAAAAACCACAGTCTGAAATGTTGGGTGGGATTCTCCGGTCCCTCAGCTGCGTTTGTGTTGGTGGCTTGCCGTTGGCTGGCGGAAGGATTCTGTCAATGGGATTTCCAAATTGGAACCACCCTCCGCCGCCACAAAACCTGCTGGTGGGGGGCCAGCGGGAAAAGTGAATCCCGGTGACCGGAGAATTCTGACTGTTGACTCTGTTTCTCTTCTGAGATGCTGCCAGATCTGCTCAGTATTTCTAGCATTTTCTATTTTCACTTCAGAAAAATCAAGTTTAGCATTGCAAGCTCTAGCCAACAAATTAATTGGTGATTAGAAGCTAAATACAGCACTTTCAAAATACCTTCTAATTGTTCAATTTAATGGAGAAAATGGTGACGGCAACTTGCATTTTTTAAGTTCATATTTAGTGGAGGCTAACTACTACGCTAAGAACCAAACTTGATATACCTTTATATATTCAATCCAATGTTGCAGAAGAACCTGTACGCCACCTCGAACTCTACTAAAAAGCTGGTAAAGAAGAGAAAGATCTTGTATCCTGTTTTCATCCAAAAGACTGTTTAAACCTGCAGGGTTTTAAGAACAATTGTTTGTTTTGGGATGGGACAAAAATACAGAAACATCGCAAAATCAAAAATCCCATCATGGAATAAAGTAACTTGCGTAAATCTAAATTTTAACTTGTTACTGACGTTTGGTTGTCAAGTTCCAAGGAAAGAATGAACAAATGATTTTGATTAAAGCTCACTGGTGTGGAACTCGATATACTGTTACACACTTCTAATTAGTGTATAAAAATCCAGCTTACCTTTCTGAAGAATGGCTGGTAAATGTTCACCTAAAAGTTGTTTTTCCACTGTTGCTATTAGAGGCTTCCTAAAAAATACAGAATAAAAGAAAGCAAAAATAGTTAAGCACCTGCAAATTTCATTTTATTCAGTCTAAAATCTACTTCCTCGAGCCCAAGGAGAGTTGGGAGAGAGGCACATCAAAGATGTCTTAGTCATTAAAAAGGAAGCACGGCAGAGACACAGAAGGGCAAGCAGCAGGTATGGCATGAGAGAGAAAAAAAAAAAATCACAAAGTAACATAACACGAGAAGGGATTAATTTGACAGGAAAAATTTAAGTGAATCTACCCATGACTTAGAACAAGATTAAGTAATTCGGTTGAAAAATGTTTAATTGATTAATTCACAAATCTTAATGAAATAGATAAAGCAAAGTTGATAGATATGGCAGTGAAGTAGTATGCTGCAGCATGTGGGACTTAGTGAAGAGCACTGATTCTGGCCAACCACATCTGCAGTAATTGCAGGGCATCGAGGCGGGATAATTACCTGGACATTTTCATCCAGGAAGCAGTCACACCCCTTGGGGGGACAGCTGGAAAAGTGAATCCCGGTGCCCGGAGAATTTGTGCAGGTATACCGGTCACAGACAGGAGGGTGTGACTGCAAGTCAGGCAATTAAAGGGATCAGAGGTGGAAGCTGGAGCAGCCTCAGCCTCTTCCCTCATCCAACAGATTCTTTCTGTCGGCACTGATGAGGACAGTTCGTAAACTGGATGTGCAAACTGTCAAAGGAGGAAGTGAAAAGGAATATGGTAGTGAAACAGGACCGTCAGATCAGGCGAATGAATACCGTTCTCTGCATCTGCAACAGTGAGTTCTGACAGTTGTGTTGCCTGCCTGGTGCCAGGGCTCAACTTGTGTCTCAAGAAGAACTTGTATTGTGAGGGAGAGAATTCAAATGTCATGGTACATGAAGGAACCAACAGTATGCATAGAACAGTTCGGCTGAGACAGCATATAAGAAGCTAGGGTTGAAATTAAAAGCAAAATCTCAGATAATAAACTCTGGATTATTTGAACCACAGGGACAAAGGTTAACTGCATGGCAGAAAGAGTGGTAAGGAAGAAGTTTTGCAAAGGAATAGAGAGCATAATAAATTTAATATGGCATTATGTGACTAGGGAAAAAGAAAAATAATCAAGCTAAAGGCAGTCACCTGAATTTAAAAAGCATTCACAATCAAATAGATGAATTGATGACAGACAGAAATTAAGGTGTTTGATTTAATAACCATTCCAAAGACATGGGTGTGGATTGACCAAGGTTAGGAATTGAATATTTCAGGATCCTTGATCTTTACAAGAGGTCATCAAAATAGAAAAGGAAAAGAACCATGTGATGCAGGAATAACAGCTTTTCCGTGGACTCTGGTTTATAATCTGTCATTTATCACGATTGCCCGGCACAGGCTTGCCGAATCCATGATTTAATGTTTGGCGTTACGTCCCTAGGTGACTTCTGGATTAATATTGATGAGATTATGCTGGAAAAACAAGAAGAAATCCAGCGATGAGGGCGCAGTTAGATTCAGCAGGGATGGCGCTGCCTTTTCAATATGGCAACTTGATCCTCGGGAAGTCTCTGGACCTGGTGCTTACTGAGATGCACTTGGAGGCACAGAAAATGATGACTGCCAACATTATCAGAATTATTGATCAGAGCCTCGGCGTGCTGACAACAAGGCTTGACTGCTCATGAGACGGAGTTGCAGAATACCAATAAAAGTTTTGATGAGGCAGAAGAATCCGGAAATTCAGAAACGTTACTTCTTCAGCTGAGGTTCGCATTCAATCCTTGGAAAAGCAGAAATCCTCGAGTATTTGGAGAATCGAGGTCAGAGAAAGAATATCCAACTCGTTAGTCTGCCTGAGGGAGTGAAGGGCAAGCGCGATTAAGTTCTTTGAGAGCTAGGGCAGCACTGCCTCACAATGCTGAGGACCCGGATTCAATCCCGGCACTGGGTCACTGTCTATGTGGAGTTTGCACATTCTCCGTGTTTGTGTGGGTTTCAACCCCACGACTCAAAGATCGGCCACGCTAAATTGCCCCTTAATTGGAAGAAATGAATTGGGTACTCTAAATTTATTTCAAAAAACAAAGTTCTTTGAGATCTGGCTGCCATGTTTGCTTGGGCTGGATGTGAAAGCTGAGCATTTCAAACTGGAAAGGGCACACGGCATCCGGTCTTCGAGGTCAAGGGACAATCAACATTCCAGGCCTATAATCATTAGTTTCCACAATTTTAAAGATAGCCAGACAAAAGCTTTTCTTGACTTTGCAGAATTGGCTTCGGGCAATTAGTTTGTGGGTGGTGAACCCCTTGATGAACAAGCTCTCGGTCACTCGAAAATCCCCACTTTACAGGCTAGAGTTCTGGCATATGTGTGAAGAGGGCGGTTATTTGGGTGTGTGGAGACCTTTGCTTCCTAGGGATAGAGATTTTACTTTCTCAGCTCCACTTCAGCGTCACACCAGAATAGATTATTTTTTGTGCCTACCTAGGGTGATCCTAAATTTGCTCATCTCTTGTTCGATAGGGAGCATTGTAATTTCTGACAATGCCCCAGTCTTCCTGGGACATCTGTTTGAGGGCGCCCCCTCCACCCAGATCTAGGCTGTGGCGGTTTGCGGTCTCGCTATTTAGGGATACATCGTTTACTATCTATTTTAAGATGATTCGAGTTTGAGCTTTTCCTGCTCAGTTAACTCCATTTCTGATGTCACCCCCTCCATGTTATGGGAGTCTTCTCAAGCCTATGCTGGGGGGCTGGTTATTTCTTACATGGCCATCAAAAGGCTTAGAATTCTGGAGACCTTGAAAAGCTTCAACAGATCAGAGTGACAGAATTGTTGCCCTTCAGGCAGAAGTGAAAAGGTTGGTGGTGGTCCAGGAGAACTTAAGGGGGAAAGTCGAGGACCAGGAGAACAGGTCCCGACCACAAAATATCCAGATTGTGGGCCTGCCGGAAGGCAAGGACCCGTCGGACTACATCGCCCAAATGCTGGGCAACTTAGTCGGGAGAGACAGCTTCCCCTAACCTCCAGAGCTCAACGGGGCGCACAGGTCGCACCGAAAACAAAGTCCGGAGAGCAGCCAAGGCGATTACCGCAAAGCTCCACCGACATAAAGGCAGTGAGAGGATGCTATGGTGGCCGCGCCAGACAAAAGCAAGCACCTGGGAAGGACACAAAATCAGAATCTACCAGGACATTGGGGCCGATCTAGCAAAACGCAGGGCCAAGTTTAACCTGGTGAAATTGGCCCTGTACAAGATCGGTGTACGTTTCACTATGCTGTTCCCAGCTAGGCTCTGGGTCACGTACCAAAAAAAGGAACATCACTTTAATCCCCCAGAGGAAGCAGATGAATTTGTCAGAGCCAATAGCCTGGACAAGGCACAAGCACGGCAACGATGGGAGTTGTGCAGGGCAAAACTGTGAAAGAGCAGACTCATTGGACAGTAATGATGTTTGCACGGGACTGCACTGCCTCGTTCCGATAATAAAGGGAAGACTGACATCATAAACATCAACTCAAAGTTGAGTCGGCCTCAGACCCTCCACTTCCTCGGGCAACCCCACGATCCTGAGATTCTGCCGCCTCAACCTATTCTCCAGGTCCTCAACCTTAGTTATAATTCTCTTGTTTCTTTCCTCCACTCTCTGCAACTCAGCGTCCAGCGGGGCCAGCTGATCATTATGGCGCAACAGTCTCCTCCACTTCCTTCAACACCTCTCAAGAGGTCTTCCCCAATGCCTCCTTTATTGGGACCAAAGCATTATCCACCAACTTTGAGGGTCTGCAGCTTCTCCTTCCCTTGCCTCTCAAAATGTTTGTCTAACTGCCTTTCAAATCCAACAGCCATTACCACCATCAGCGTGTCCACCATAATAGGTGCAGCCCCACTCGATAAGCTTGCCTCAGCCATCTTCCATCCCGCAGGACTCCGCACTTGGCTCAATTCCTCAGACGGGCTACCGTTCACACCTCCAATATCCTTTTTTGAGTCTTTTGACATGGTGGCACAGTGGTTCGCATTGCTGCCTCACAGCTCCAGGGTCCTGGATTTGATTACAACCTCGGGTGATTGTGTGGAGTTTGCATTCTTCCCGTGTCTGCATCGGTTTACACTGGGTGCTTTGCTTTCCTGCCACAGTCCAAAGATGTCCAGGTGAGGTAGATTGGCTATGCTAAATTCCCCCTAGGTGGGATTGCAGGGATAGGGTAGGGAGTGGGTCTGTGTAGGGTGCTCTTTCAGAGGGCTGGTGCAGACTCGATGGGCTGAATGGCCTCATTCTGCACTGTAGGGATTCTATGACATCCTCACATAAAAGGCTCTCAAATGGGACGAGTCTGTCCAACAATTACCCCTGGGAACCGGGTGAAAAGGACCAAAAACCCAGGACTCTAGCAGGAGCTACCTTACGTGCGACTTCCTTCTAAATGCTGCCACCAAAAGTCCCCCGAAAAATAATCCTGACTGTCATACCAAGTATCAAACATTAGAAATTGCATTTGAGCCATCTTTCAACTAAACTTTGAATTGAAGTAGTGCAGAATTATGACAATTTACACGAGCTCCAGTCCAAAGCTTATATGTCAACTCCTCATCACCCAAGTCATAGTTTGCAGACATGTTCAAGCAATAATTAACATACTTGTATTTTCAATCATATGCAATACTACTGATGTGGGTTCAGTGTCCCAAAAGGCGTATGTTTAGGACAGCTGTCAAGAGCATTTCTGCGCAAAGAGCAAAAAACAGTTGGAGCAAGTTACAGCAAGGATACTTGAAGCCAAAACACAAGATTTGTGCATGAAACAGTTGGATTCTGTAATGTGTTGGCATTCTGAAAGGTCAAGAAAAAAATGAATCAACGGGTCTTACGAATCAAAACCTCTTGCAAAACTTAGGTTAGTTGGACAGTACATTATAAGATGCAATGACTACACGAAGTTCTTCAAAATTTGTACTTACTGTGTGCTCTGATCCAAGTAAGTGATAACCCGATCTGCTTCTTCCTCTAAACGCTTATTAACGTGGTGCAAATACTCTGGAACCTAAATGGAATAAAGATCAGTGCAACACAAAGTTACATATACAAGAATACCCCAGGTTTCATATGCACCTGTTTAGAAATGATTCAATTCGCTTCAGCATAAAGAGGAAAGGGGAATGGGGCGAGAAGTAGGACAAAAGTCCCTACTTGATTGCTATCATACAAACATTGGGGTAGAATGAAACTTAATTTAGCTGTTAATTCCCCCACCCTCCAGCCTGTTTACACTCACCAGTAAAGATCATGCATGAACAATAGATTGGATGAGCAAAGAGCATTCTCGGATCATTCACAAAATACCAAGAGGACAGGAGGGAATTGAAAAGCAGAAAATAGGCTAGAGATAAAGCAGGGGCTTGGGAACCTGAATTGTAGCTCCAGTATACAGGAGGTTGAGAGTAGTGAGGTCATGAGTAAGGTTTCAAAGTTGCAGGAGTGTACCGGTAGGCAGGAAGGTGGTTTAAAGTGTTTCTCCTTCAATGCCAGGAGCATCCGGAATAAGGTGGGTGAACAGGTTGGTACCTGGGACTTCGATGTTGTGGCCATTTCGGAGACATGGATAGAGCAGGGACAGGAATGGTTGTTGCAGGTGCTGGGGTTCAGATATTTCATTCGGCGCAGGAAAGGTGGTAAAAGAGGGGGAGGGGTGGCATTGTTAGTCAAGGACAGTATTACGGTGGCAGAAAGGACGTTTGAGGAGGACTCGTCGACTGAGGTAGTATGGGCAGAGGTTAGAAACCGGAAAGGAGAGGTCACCCAGTTAGGGGTTTTCTATAGGCCTCCGAAAAGTTCCAGAGATGTAGAAGAAAGGATTGCAAAGATGATTCTGGATAGGAGCGAAAGCAACAGGGTAGTTGTTATGGGGGACTTTAACTTTCCAAATATTGACTGGAATCGCTATAGTTTGAGTACTTTAGATGGGTCCATTTTTGTCCAATGTGTGCAGGAGGATTTCCTGACACAGTATGTAGATAGGCCACGAGAGGCAAGGCCATATTGGATTTGGTACTGGGTAATGAACCAGGACAGGTGTTAAGACTTGGAGGTAGGTGAGTATTTTGGTGATAGTGACCACAATTCGATTACTTTTACTTTAGTGATGGAAAGGGATAGGTATATACCGCAGGGCAAGAGTTATTTCTGGGGAAAAGGCAATTATGATGCGATGAGGCAAGACTTAGGATGCATCGGATGGAGAGGAAAACTGCAGGGGATGGGCACAATGGAAATGTGGAGCTTGTTCAAGGAACAGCTACTGCGTGTCCTTAATAAGTATGTACCTGTCAGGCAGGGAGGAAATAGTCGAGCAAGGGAACCGTGGTTTACTAAAGCAGTCGAAACACTTGTCAAGAGGAAGAACGAGGCTTATGTAAAGATGAGACATGAAGGTTCAGTTAGGGTACTCGAGAGTTACAAGTTAGCTAGGAAGGACCTAAAGAGAGAGCTAAGAAGAGCCAGGAGGGGACATGAGAAGTCTTTGGCAGGTAGGATCAAGGATAACCCTAAAGGTTTCTATAGATACGTTAGGAATAAAAGAATGACTAGGGTAAGAGTAGGGCCAGTCAAGGACAGTAGTGGCAAGTTGTGCGTGGAGCCGGAGGAGATAGGAAAGGTGCTAAATGAATACTTTTCGTCAGTATTCACACAGGAAAAATACATTGTTGTCGAGGAGAATACTGAGATTCAGGCAACGAGACTAGAAGGACTTGAGGTTCATAAGGAGGAGGTGTTAGCAATTCAGGAAAGTGTGAAAATAGATAAGTCTGCTGGGCCAGATGGGATTTATCCTAGGATTCTCTGGGAAGCCAAGGAGGAGATTGCTGAGCCTTTGGCTTTGATCTTTAAGTCATCTTTGTCTACAGGAATAGTGCCAGAAGACTGGAGGATAGCAAATGTTGTCCCCTTGTTCAAGAAGGGGAGTCGAGATAACCCCGGTAACTATAGACCAGTGAGCCTTACTTCTGTTGTGGGCAAAATCTTGGAAAGGTTTATAAGAGATAGGATGTATAATCATCTGGAAAGGAATAATTTGATTAGAGATAGTCAACAGGGTTTTGTGAAGGGTAGATCGTGCCTCACAAACCTTATTGAGTTCTTTGAGAAGGTGACCAAACAGGTGGATGAGGGTAAAGCAGTTGATGTGGTGTATATGGATTTCAGTAAAGCGTTCGATAAGGTTCCCCACATTATGCTACTGCAGAAAATACGGAGGCATGGGATTCAGGGTGATTTAGCAGTTTGGATCAGAAATTGGCTAGCTGGAAGAAGACAAAGGGTGGTGGTTGATGGGAAATGTTCAGACTGGAGTCCAGTTACTAGTGGTGTACCACCAGGATCTGTTTTGGGGCCACTGCTGTTTGTCATTTTTATAAATGACCTGGAGGAGGGCGTAGAAGGAGAGGTGAGTAAATTTGCAGATGACACTAAAGTCGCTGGAGTTGTGGACAGTGCAAACGGATGTTACAAGTTAGAGGGACATAGATAAGCTGCAGCGCTCGGCTGAGAGGTGGCAAATGGAGTTTAATGCAGAAAAGTGTGGGGTGATTCATTTTGGAAGGAATAACAGGAAGACAGAGTACTGGGCTAATGGTAAGATTCTTGGCAGTGTGGATGAGCAGAGAGATCTCGGTGTCCATGTACATAGATCCCTGAAAGTTGCCACCCAGGTTGAGAGGGTTGTTAAGAAGGCATACTGTGTGTTAGCTTTTGTTGGTAGAGGGATTGAGTTTCGGAGCCATGAGGTCATGTTGCAGCTGTACAAAACTCTGGTGCGGCCGCATTTGGAGTATTGCATGCAATTCTGGTCGCCGCATTATAGGAAGGATGTGGAAGCATTGGAAAGGGTGCAGAAGAGATTTACCAGAATGGTGCCTGGTATGGAGGGAAGATCTTATGAGGAAAGGCTGAGGGATGAGGCTGTTTTCGTTCGAGAGAAGAAGGTTAAGAGGTGACTTAATTGAGGCATACAAGATGATCAGAGGATTGGATAGGGTGGACAGTGAGAGCCTTCTTCCTTGGATGGTGATGTCTAGCACGAGGGGACATAGCTTTAAATTGAGGGGAGATAGATATAGGACAGATGTCAGAGGTAGGTTCTTTACTCAGAGAGTAGTAACGGCGTGGAATGCTCTGCCTGCAACAGCAGTGGACTCGCCAACACTAAGGACATTCAAATGGTCATTGGATAGACCTTTGGACAATAAGGGAATAGTGTAGATGGGCTTTAGAGTGGTTTCACAGGTCGGCGCAACATCGAGGGCTGAAGGGCCTGTACTGCGCTGTAATGTTCTATGTTCTATGCTTTGGCTTCAGATTCCTTTATACGCTTGGGTGGCAAGAATCTATCAAACTTAGGTGTTAAATGATAAATTGAGCTAGCACCTACTGATCCTTCTGCTAAACAGTTTCTTACTTGTATTACTGCGTGTGAAGACACGTTTCCCAGCTTCACAACTGGAGGGCATGGCTCTGATTTCAAGGTTCTGTCAAAAAGTTGATCTTTCTGCCCTATCAATTCCTTTCAAAATTACGAAATCAATAAACTCAGTCTTAATCGTTTTTTGCAATGCAAGCCTTGATCATGTAATCTCTCCAGAATTTGAAGAATTATCATACTGCTTGGAAGATTCACATATCTCTTCTTTTGTCACACTCGCTTTTCCATTACATCTTCAAGTGTAACTGCCAATTTTGCCAAATTACAACCGGTTTTGCATTATAAGCCAATCAGGATTTTGATTGACACTACCTAAACAGATTTAATTTGGTAACTTGACACCTGGCAGAGTAAACTTTCTTCACGAGGACAGTTTTGGAATATCTTTATTCAGTCGATTATTTCTCAATCAGGGAAATTAAATACCTGGCAAACTGCAATAAACACTTTTTTTCCCTCAGTCAAGGGAAGAATCCCATCGAGAGTTTTATTTTGAATTTTCCTTCCGTTGTTAGGATAAGAACAATTACAGGCCCATGTCCCTAAAAACATGTCTGTGGTGTGCTGATAATAACCTAATTAACGCAATGTTCTGCAGCTCTTTGGCAGTGTGTTTCATCAACATGCTACTTCAACAGATTTCCTCGAACTGGGCTGGCAAAGACAACCTGTTGTATACCTCTCTCTCTTGCATCAGTCTTTGACCTTCTGCAGCATACAGACGGTTAGTCTCTTCCAAAAATCTTTGTTCAAATGAATCTTGATATATCTAAAAGAAAAATAATAGATTTAACTGTTATAAATGAAAACAACTGGGTTAGCTACATCTGAAAAAATTCAAATCTTACCTGCAAATCTGATAGCATACTTAAGAGACTTCGAAGCAAACTACGATCAATAGCTTCCCCATTTCTTTCTCTCTCAATTAACAGAAGAATCCCATCAATAGTTTTATTTTGAACCTTCCGATCACTTATTACATGGGATCTGAATAATTCAAGGCCCATATCCCTACAAATGAAAACAGCTCACATGAATAAGGATTGTTAAAGATTACAATGGGATTACTAACAGATCTGGCGTGCTCAAATACCTCTGTTTTCAGGTCAAAGTTCATCTCTAACCTGCTCTTTCCAGATATTTATCATCCTGCTCTGCAGAAACTGATCACTGAAGTAATAAGTTTAACATTTTACAAAATCCATGTATTCTATATCCTTTTATTTATCCCAAATTTCTCATCCCTCTCCTGAAGATGTGAATCTAATGTCAGTTCATTTCCACAGGTATTGGCGTCCCTCTAGTAGCCCAACTAATAATTTTCATGTGTGGATCTACAATTAGCACTGGTAAATTACGGTCAGAGAGAAAATCATAGATGAACTCAATCCTATCCTCATCCAATAACGACACATACCTTCCTTGCAGTAATTAGTGATCAGGAGCAGAAACTTTGGTTGATATTCTTCCCAGTTCAAGGGTGCAGAGTCAATGTTGAACTACTCCTGTTGTACACAGTACTATCAGTTACATGGATTACAGCATTAACTTAGGACCTTCTAGCCTGGTTTAATTAAATACTGAGTAAATGGAGAGCCAGATCTTCATTTATGGACCATGGAATTACAGCAAGCATGGGGAAAAAATTACAATACCTTAACTTTAAAACTTGCAACACATTTAAAAGTCAGACCATGACAGTACTTCGTGCACTGCGAATTCTGGTTAATGGTTCAAAGTCAAGTGCTCCTTTAACACATTCATACCAATAATATGCATATCTGTAAACAATAATATAGGGTGGCACAGTGGTTAGCACTGCTGATGCAAGGCACCAAGGACTCGGGTTTGATCCCGGGCCACAGACCGTGTGGAATTTGCCTATTCTCCCCGTGTCTGCATGGGTTTTATCTCCACAACTCAAAGATGTGCAGGGTAGGTGGATTGACCACGCTAAATTGGGCCTTAATTGGAATCTTGTTAAAAAAACCATTATGAAACCAATAATATGCATATCTGAAACCTATCAATTACTTCATCTTCAATTTAACACAAACCCACTGAAGAAGTGTGGGTATTGTTAGGATACCAGACCCCAACATTCATTAGGATATCGAATGAGAACCCCAAACAATTTTTAATTTGTAAAATTGCGAAGAAAGGGTACTTCACCCCAAGAGTGATGACTCCGACCAATAGGTATCTTTCATGTTAAAACAAACTTTAATTTACACACAGAATTAACCACATTATCAAATAAACAGCTTTACAATTAACAGTCGAACAGTTCGTAAACAAAAGGAAACACTTGAACTTACTATGCCTGCCATTAATTACAATTAAGCAACTCAATACAGTTTAAATACATTTATAAATAAAGTTAACAAAACAGGTTTAGGTGCTCAGCTGTGCAGACATTTGGAGAGAGTTCCTTTCAAGAGACGAACCAGTACACCTGTTCAACTTAACAGCATGACAAAACTGCTGTTCAACTTAAAATCCTATATCAAACTGCTAAGCTCCTGACAAACCTGGCTCCTCCCATTAATTACATCATCTGTGACCCACCAAGTTCCATGACCGGCTTAGCTGGGACTGAACACCACTCCCCCTTAAATTATCTACTCTCCAGGGAATGTCCAGCCATCATTACATTCCATTGGCCCTCCAAATGGAAACAAGTCAATGGTTAACAACCATGGTGACCTCACTTTTACAACTTCTTAATTACAGCTTTAGCTAACCTAGGTTCTTCAATAATATTACTGCAACTAATATATACTTGAACCCAGGCTTTTAAAACCTTACTGCAACAGATATAAAATACAATATATATACCAATTTCATACATTCATAACAGTATGTAGAAGCAAACATGCAGGCATACAGTTCGATGATGATCCTACTCCACATACAGACATTCAAAATTATATAGAAAAAGTAATGGAGATGGATGCATCCTTCACAAAGTTTTATTTGAAAAGTTCCAGGCAGATTTTCACAAATAAACTTGAAAGTTTGCATCTCATCACACAAAGTGCAATCTAAAAACAATTACAGGACTTCCGGGTGCGGCGATGACCAGCTGAGTCGCACGTTTCGGCAGCTCCCGGTGAAACGGACTTTTGGGCTCTTGATAGGAGCCCCAACGGCAATTTTGACGGCTAAAAACACTGTGCGGTAAACCAGAAGGGAATCCCCCCTGGATACGGATGAGAAAAGGAGAAGAAAGTGGCCGGATTGCAGTGGATCCTTTAGAACAGCGGCAAGGAAGGCAAGCAAAAACCAAGATGGCGTCGGAAGGTGGCAGTTTAACATGGGGCCCTGAACAACAAGAGTTCTTGAAATGCTGTGTGGAAGAGATCAAAAAGGAAATGAAGAAAGAGCTGTTGGCCCCGATACTACAGGCGATCGAAGGGCTAAAGGAGGAACAAAAGACCCAGGAGCGGGAGCTTCGGGTCGTGAAGGCAAAGGCAGCCGAGAATGAGGACGACATACAGGGCCTGGTGGTGAAGACGGAGACGCAGGAGGCACATCAGAAACGATGTGTGGAAAGGTTGGAGGCACTGGAAAACAACGCAAGGAGGAACAACCTGAGGATTCTTGGTCTTCCTGAAGGTGTGGAGGGAGCGGACGTCAGGGCATATGTGAGCACGATGCTGCACTAGTTAATGGGAGCGGAGGCCCCAGCGGGTCCGTTGGAGGTGGAGGGAGCATACCGAGTGATGGCGCGAGGACCGAGAGCAGGAGAAATTCCCAGAGCCATAGTGGTGAGATTCCTCCGTTTTAAGGATAGAGAAATGGTCCTTAGATGGGCAAAGAAAACTCGGAGCAGTAAATGGGAGAACGCGGTGATCCGCGTTTATCAAGACTGGAGTGCGGAGGTGGCGAGAAGGAGGGCGAGCTTTAATCGGGCCAAGGCAGTGCTTCATAAAAAGAAGATAAAATTTGGAATGCTGCAACCGGCAAGACTGTGGGTCACATATCGAGGGAGGCACCACTATTTTGAGACGGCGGATGAAGCGTGGACTTTTATTGTGGAAGAAAAACTGGAATGAGTGGGTTATTAAAAAGAACGTTTGAACAAAGTGGTGGGGCGAATGTGGGGGGCAAAGAGGGGGGTTAAAAAGGGGGGAAAGAGGAGTTTTATGTACTAATCCTGCGATGTGGTAACTTTTCTCTCTCCCACAGGTGGTGATGGGGGGAGGAGGGGAGGTGGAGGAGATGGGGCGTTGGCCATTGGGGGCGGGGCCAAGGGAGAAGCGCGGGCTTGGTTCCCGCGCTATGATAATCATGGCAGGAATAGAGAAGCAGGAAGGAGGGGGCGTCGCACGGTGCGAGCCGAGGTCACGGGGGAAGCCGAGGTCGGCCAGAGTTTGCTGACTTCTGGGAGCAACATGGGGGGAGTAATTACGCTAGCGGGGGATCTAGCGGGGGGGGGGGGGAGTGGGAGGGGGGAATTACTGGGTTGCTGCTGCTGGGGAGAGGGGGGAGCTGGTATGGGGGAGGATGGGCGGGGGGGGGGGGGCACCGCCTGGGGGAGATACAGCTGCGTGGGAACCGGGTGAGGAGCTGGAAAAAGGTGATGGCTAATCGACAAGGTGGGGGGGGTAGGAAGCCCCCCAACTCGGCTGATCACGTGGAACGTGAGAGGGCTGAACGGGCCGATAAAGAGGGCACGGGTACTCGCACACCTTAAGAAACTTAAGGCAGATGTGGTTATGTTACAGGAAACGCACCTGAAACTGATAGACCAGGTTAGGCTACGCAAAGGATGGGTGGGGCAGGTGTTCCATTCGGGGCTAGATGCGAAAAACAGGGGGGTGGCTATATTAGTGGGGAAGCGGGTAATGTTCGAGGCAAAGACTATAGTGGCGGATAACGGGGGCAAATACGTGATGGTGAGTGGCAAACTACAGGGGGAGACAGTGGTTTTGGTAAACGTATATGCCCCGAACTGGGATGATGCCAATTTTATGAGGCGGATGCTAGGACGCATTCCGGACCTAGAGATGGGAAAGCTGATAATGGGGGGAGATTTTAATACGGTGTTGGAACCAGGGCTGGATAGGTCGAAGTCCAGGACTGGAAGGAGGCCGGCAGCAGCCAAGGTACTTAAAGATTTTATGGAGCAGATGGGAGGTGTAGACCCGTGGAGATTTAGCAGACCTAGGAGTAAGGAGTTCTCGTTTTTCTCCTATGTCCATAAAGTCTACTCGCGAATAGACTTTTTTGTGCTGGGTAGGGCATTGATCCCGAAGGTGAAGGGAACGGAGTATACGGCTATAGCCATTTCGGATCACGCTACACACTGGGTGGACTTGGAGATAGGGGAGGAAACAGGAGGGCGCCCACCCTGGAGAATGGACATGGGACTAATGGCAGATGAGAGGGTGTGTCTAAGGGTGAGGGGGTGCATTGAAAAGTACTTGGAACTCAATGATAATGGGGAGGTCCAGGTGGGAGTGGTCTGGGAGGCGTTGAAGGCGGTGGTTAGAGGGGAGCTGATATCAATAAGGGCACATAAAGGGAAGCAGGAGAGTAAGGAACGGGAGCGGTTGCTGCAAGAACTTTTGAGGGTGGACAGACAATATGCGGAAGCACCGGAGGAGGGACTGTACAGGGAAAGGCAAAGGCTACATGTAGAATTTGACTTGCTGACTACGGGCACTGCAGAGGCACAATGGAGGAAGGCACAGGGTGTACAGTACGAATATGGGGAGAAGGCGAGCAGGTTGCTGGCACACCAATTGAGGAAAAGGGGAGCAGCGAGGGAAATAGGGGGAGTGAGGGATGAGGAAGGAGAGATGGAGCGGGGAGCGGAGAGAGTGAATGGAGTGTTCAAGACATTTTATAAAAAATTATATGAAGCTCAACCCCCAGATGGGAGGGAGAGAATGATGGGCTTCTTGGATCGGCTGGAATTTCCCAAGGTGGAAGAGCAGGAAAGGGTGGGACTGGGAGCACAGATCGAGGTAGAAGAAGTGGTGAAAGGAATTAGGAGCATGCAGGTGGGAAAGGCCCCGGGACCGGATGGATTCCCAGTCGAATTCTATCGAAAATATGTGGACTTGCTCGCCCCGGTACTGACGAGGACCTTTAATGAGGCAAAGGAAAGGGGACAACTGCCCCCGACTATGTCTGAAGCAACGATATCGCTTCTCTTAAAGAAGGAAAAGGACCCGCATGACCTATTTCCCTCCTAAATGTAGATGCCAAGATCCTGGCCAAGGTAATGGCAATGAGAATAGAGGAATGTGTCCCGGGGGTGGTCCACGAGGACCAAACTGGGTTTGTGAAGGGGAGACAGCTGAACACGAATATACGGAGGTTGTTAGGGGTAATGATGATGGCCCCACCAGAGGGAGAAACGGAGATAGGAGTGGCGATGGATGCCGAGAAAGCATTTGATAGAGTGGAGTGGGATTATTTGTGGGAGGTGTTGAGGAGATTTGGTTTTGGAGAGGGGTATGTTAGATGGGTGCAGCTGTTGTATAGGGCCCCAGTGGCGAGCGTGGTCACGAATGGACGGGGATCTGCATATTTTCGGCTCCATAGAGGGACAAGGCAGGGATGCCTCTGTCCCCATTATTGTTTGCACTGGCGATTGAGCCCCTGGCGATAGCGTTGAGGGGTTCCAAGAAGTGGAGGGGAGTACTTAGGGGAGAAGAACACCGGGTATCTTTGTATGCGGACGATTTGCTACTATACGTGGCAGACCCGGCGGAGGGGATGCCAGAAATAATGCGGATACTTGGGGAGTTTGGGGATTTTTCAGGGTATAAATTGAACATGGGGAAAAGTGAGTTGTTTGTGGTGCATCCAGGGGAGCAGAGTAGAGAAATAGAGGACCTACCGTTGAGGAAGGTAACAAGGGACTTTCGTTACCTGGGGATCCAGATAGCTAAGAATTGGGGCACATTGCATAGGTTAAATTTAACGCGGTTGGTGGAACAGATGGAGGAGGATTTCAAGAGATGGGATATGGTATCCCTGTCACTGGCAGGGAGGGTGCAGGCGGTTAAGATGGTGGTCCTCCCGAGATTCCTCTTTGTGTTTCAGTGCCTCCCGGTGGTGATCACGAAGGCTTTTTAAAAAAGGATTGAAAAGAGCATCATGGGTTTTGTGTGGGCCGGGAAGACCCCGAGAGTGAGGAAGGGATTCTTACAGCGTAGCAGGGATAGGGGGGGGCTGGCACTACCGAGCCTAAGTGAGTATTATTGGGCCGCTAATATTTCAATGGTGAGTAAGTGGATGGGAGAGGAGGAGGGAGCGGCGTGGAAGAGATTAGAGAGGGCGTCCTGTAGGGGGACTAGCCTACAGGCTATGGTGACAGCCCCATTGCCGTTCTCACCGAGGAACTACACCACAAGCCCGGTGGTGGTGGCTACACTGAAGATTTGGGGACAGTGGAGACGGCATAGGGGAAAGACTGGAGCCTTGGGGGGGGTCCCCGATAAGAAACAACCATAGGTTTGCCCCGGGGGGAATGGATGGGGGATATGGAATGTGGCAAAGAGCCGGAATAACGCAACTGAAAGATCTGTTTGTGGATGGGAAGTTCGCGAGTCTGGGAGAGCTGACCGAGAAATATGGGTTGCCCCAAGGGAATGCATTCAGGTATATGCAACTGAGGGCTTTTGCGAGGCAACAGGTGAGGGAATTCCCGCAGCTCCCGACACAAGAGGTGCAGGACAGAGTGATCTCAAAGACATGGGTGGGGGATGGTAAGGTGTCAGATATATATAGGGAAATGAGGGACGAAGGGGAGACTATGGTAGATGAACTAAAAGGGAAACGGGAAGAGGAGCTGGGGGAGGAGATCGAGGAGGGGCTGTGGGCAGATGCCCTAAGCAGGGTAAACTCGTCGTCCTAGTGTGCCAGGCTAAGCCTGATTCAGTTTAAGGTATTACACAGGGCGCATATGACTGGAGCACGGCTCAGTAAATTTTTTGGGGTGGAGGATAGGTGTGTGAGGTGCTCGAGAAGCCCAGCGAATCATACCCATATGTTTTGGTCATGCCCGGCACTACAGGGGTTTTGGATGGGGGTGACAAAGGTGCTTTCAAAAGTAGTAGGAGTCCGGGTCGAACCAAGCTGGGGGTTGGCTATATTTGGGGTTGCACAAGAGCCGGGAGTGCAGGAGGCGAGAGAGGCCGATGTTTTGGCCTTTGCGTCCCTAGTAGCCCGGTGCAGGATATGGCTAATGTGGAAAGAAGCCAAGTCCCCGGGGGTGGAGACCTGGGTAAATGACATGGCGGGGTTTATAAAGCTAGAGCGGATTAAGTTCGTCCTAAGGGGGTCGGCTCAAGGGTTCACCAGGCGGTGGCAACCGTTCGTCGAATACCTCGCAGAAAGATAGACGGAATGGAAAAAAGAAGGCAGCAGCAGCAGCCCAGGATCGGGGGGGGTGGAGGGGGGGGGGGGGGGGGGGGGGGAAGAGGAACCAGAAGGACTCTCAGGGTTGTTAATATATACTGTATAGTATGTATAGGTCGTTGCTACAGATAATTATATATTGGACTGTTAAATTATATTTTTGGAGAGTGTTACTTGTGACAAGGCAGTTGCCAATTAGGGCTAGTTTTCATTTTTGTTATTTATTATTTATTCATTTTTTGTTTATAAAATAGGTCATTGTTATTTGTGTTGTTATAATATTGTGTAAAGGATGCACAATGTACTGTGTTGGTTGACCAAAAATTTTCAATAAAATATTTAATAAAAAAAAAACAATTACAGGTGCATTACAGTTTGCCTGAATACATGAAACAGGTTAGGGAAGGGGGGAAAAAGCCAGGTGACTTTTTGCTCCAGATCATTATCCAGTGTCCACCTGCCAAGTGTGTGTGGACATCAGACAATGACACAGTTTAATGTGTGATACCCTCCACAAAGAACCTGCCTAAACTCACTGTGCGGGCTCAAACACGAGATTAAGCACTTGTGCAAGGTATTAGAGCCTAGGACAAAAGGTATCTATAGATCTGCATTCCTGTCGGGAGTCAACACCTTGAGATAATAAGAGAAAACCAGAAACATTTCAGGCAGATTTTCTACATTAAACTGAAATTTCTGGTCCTCAAAGATTACAATACAAATATAAATTATTAAAGGCCAGCTGCTATTAGGAGACACTGAATATGGATTGTCAATAAGTGTGTAAACCTCTGTGCAACCAGAAATTCCAGAGTGTGAAATACCAACTGCTGTTCTTAACTTTGTCAAAGCATGTATTTGTATAATTATATAAGCCCGCAAATTGACTTTTTCCAGAAATACACAAAAGTCAAGAAAGGAATCAATAGCAAATGCTGGGATATTTGATTTGAGCAGCCACATTTTTTTTTTTTAAAAAAGAGGCATCAAACTGCCTGATATTTTTTTTATTGGCTCATTTTTGCCACAGCTGTGTTTCCTGGATTTAGGTTGGTACACCCTGCGTTCGTGCATGGTTAAGTCTGAATAATAAATCATCACCAATGGCTGAAATATTTATTGAAGGAACAGAAGTATATGTTAGATGCTTCGACTTTTTACTTTTGATTTATAATTCTAAATAACGCAACAGCTATTTTAAATAGCTTATGAACAAGAAAAATAACAAGCACTAAAGGCATTTACAATAAGAGGTGGATTGTTGACAGATGGATGCAATCAAATAGTAAATTTGACCTATTATCATGATAGAACATGGCACAAATTCCTGAAATTTTGAAGTCAGTTCTTGTGTCCCAATGTCTTTATCTATATTCCCCTTGCCGTTCCTGCCCCCTGTACCCGCTACTTCTACCCGAGCTCAATTACATCGTGCTTCCCTTCTTACTCATGTCAGATTTTGAATGTGACTCCAAGGACTTTGGGCCAAACCAATAAACTGCAGGCAATACACTACATGGAATGAGTCGAGACCATTACTGTGACTACTTTCCCTAATCATGTGCACAATGAACAATTCTAAAGGGCATCCCCAGGGCAGCAGTGGCGCAATGGTTAGCAGTGCTGCCTCACGGCGCTGAGGAACCGGGTTCGATCCCGGCTCTGGGTCACTGCCAGTGTGGTTGCACATTCTCCCTGTGTCTGCGTGGGTTTCACCCCCACAACCCAAAGATGTGCAGGGTAGGTGGACTAGCCACGCTAATATTGCCCCTTAATTGGACAAAAAGAAAATTGGGTACTCTAAAATTATTTTTTTTAATACATAAATAAAAACAAAAGGATATCCCCAGTCAAATCAAATTCCATCAAAGTAACATTTCCGGAGCCTAGGGTGTGCAAGCTATTTGATTGTGGAAGATATTACAGCTGACTCCAATTCTGCTCTCACATGACACCCACAGTTACTTACTTTCCAGCAGAGGTCCCCAGAGAGCAAAACGGATGAAACCGTGGCCAATTTACACATTAATTCAGGAACGTGGAGATCAATTGTGGTGCTCAGCCAAGACAATCTAAGTCAATGCAGACTCTGAATCAAACTTATCATGGTGGTCAGTATGGTTTTTAGGTACTGCATCTCAAAATTTTTACATTCTGGTACATGAACACAGAAAATATTAAAAACTTTGTCAACCCAGAATTAGGATCATAATAAGTTCCCATTAGGTATTAAAGGCAGCAGAAAAGAAATTCTGAAAACAATCACATTAACCTGTAGTGATACAATTATGGCGTACTTATACAGGAAGTCACCATAATGTCTGCAGGGCTCAAAGAAAGAATCATGACATTATTCCATTTCCAAATAGTTTGCAAGTTAAAGTTACTTTTAAAAACCTGGTCTCATTTTAGAATAAAAATTAAAACAACCAATTTAAAACAGATTTTTTTTATTTCCTTATAAGTATACAAAACTGTGACATAAACATCAAATTAACAACTTTTCCTTCTGTAATAAATTATATTTAAAATCTGTTATCTTTGCCATAATAAAGTGAATTGATTTTCTATGTTGCCCATCGCTGGAGGCTATTCACAAGAACGGATCATTGTTAACGTTACCGAGGCTTCTTTGACAGATCTATCAATGTTATTATGCTGTTGAACATGACACTGAACAGAAGGCAAGAACATTGCCACAAGATGGGATGAGGAAAATTACTCATCTGATATGCATCTCATATTTGTCATACAAGCAGCTAACATCTGCAAGCAGTTCACCTCCTCATGCATTTGAGAAAATGCAACATGGGATGCCTACAGAACAGATTGGAGCTAACTACATTTAAACTGGTTTAAAATAACAATATTCAGAGAAAAAGTAGCATTAATCTGAATTCTTTCAAATTATTGCAAACTCTACCTTGAAAAGCTGACGTTTCTCCATGTTCCATTAGCTATATTTACCCATGCTTTAAGTAAAAGGAAATTTACTTTTGAGCTGCCAATTTTGATCGAGTCAATACATCAGCTTTAACCCAATTCTAACATTCATTTGATGCAATTACAAATGTACAATCATAAATAGACCAATTAACACACAATTTTTAAAAACATACAAGTGTTCAAAACTTTCATTCACACATCGAGATATTTGAGAAGTTCAAACCTACACTATATTATAGACGGATCTATTTTCCCAATGGCTCAATGAGAAGCTAAGCCACAGTAAAGAAGAACAATTTCAAATTCCACACAAGCCTATCCCATGTTAACTGACCTAAAGCTTACTTAGCAATAGGTAAGCTACACAGAGCTTCAACTGCCCAAGGGTGAAACTTGGGCTGATGGTGGGTCAGGGTTAAAAGAGGGAATAGAAAATTCAACCTGGGTCCCTGCTTCACACTGTTGCTCAGTAATTCTGAAGGCATGAGAGCATTGGCTGGTGATAGCGTCAAGCTTCACAAGGTTTCGTCAAGGTTCACAAAAAAAATTGGTTTCTGGGTTAAATTCTTGCAGTGCTGCTGGTGCAAAGAGACAATATCGCTAGCAAGGAGCTAATGTCCTTAATGGGTGGAGAGGGAAAGTAAATATTGGAAAGAAGAGACTCATGACTTGTACATTAAAGCTGCAGCAGTGCGGGCAGCACGGTGGTGCAGTGGTTAGCACTGCTGCCTCATGGCACCGAGCTCCCAGGTTGAATCCCGGCCCTGGGTCACTGTCCATGTTGAGTTTGTACATTCTCCCCGTGTTTGCATGGGTTTCGCCCCACAATCCAAAGTTGTGCAGGGTAGGTAGATTGGTCACGCTAAATTGCTCCTTAATTGGAAACAATGAATTGGGTACTCTAAAAAAAATTTTTTTTACTGCAGGAGTGAGTTTTAATAAGATGATGAGACAGGGGAGCTGAGGCATATCACATTGCTCCTGGATCTACCATTCAATAAGATTAGGACTGATCTAACCCGACCCTGGCCTCATCTTCACTTTCCTGCCTGTTCCCCATAACATCCTATAGTTCAAGATTCAATTACTCATCTCCACAGGTCTCTGGGGTGGAAAATTCCAAAGATCTACAACACATTGAGGAAATCTCCCTCATCTCAAGTCTTAAATGAGAGATCATTTATTCTGAAATTATGTCCCCGAGTTTGACATTCCCACACAAGGGAAAATATCCTCTCAGCATTTATCCTGTCAAGCCCCTTCAGAATCTAATATGCTTCAATAAGATTCTCTCAGTCTTCTAAACTCCAAGCATAGGCCCAACCTGCTTAACCTTTCTCATAAAACCCCTTCAGTCCAGAAAATCAACCTAGTGAACATCCTTTGGTCTGTCTCCAATACAAGTATTTGCCTTCTTAAATAAAAGGACCAAACAAACAGTGTTCTGCATGGTCTCATCAATGCCTTGTACAGTTGCAGCAAGACTTCCCTACTTCTATACCCCATCCCCCTTGAAATAAATGGTAACATTTCATTTCCCTTCCTAATTACTTGCTGTATCTGCTTTGTTCTGTGCACAGGATATCCAGATCTATGTGCACTGCAGCATCCTCTCGCCATTTAAAATGTTTCGCTTTCAATCAAAGTGGATAACTTCACTTTCCCACATTAAACTCTATCTGCCAAACTTTAGTCGAAGTCACCTTGACTTTTTGTCCTGGTTACAACTGATAGTGGATAAGTTGGATAGTGAGCTCATTGTTAAAGCCCAAACCCAACATAAGCAGAGTTAATCTATTACAATTTACTTTCCAGATGCTGCATTCCATAGATGTAATGGTGAACAGGAGTTTCCTACAAATATTTTCCCCCCTCTCCTGTCTCAACTGCAAGGAAGGCCTTATGCTTCACTGAACTAATCACAGGGAATGGTCCAGATTGAAGTACTTTCATTTCCTGCAGTATTTTCTTCCTTTAGTTCCTTCAACGGACTATGCACAAGACCCACCAGCCTTGAAACTTGTGAATTGCAAACTCCTGTTGAATAATTCTATAAAACACAGCTACATTTACAGTAGATGGATACAACTCTTTGAAATGAAAACTTTGAGACATATGAATCTAGTTAAGTCTACATCAAAATAGATCATAGCAGTGAGTATTAACCTGGAGAATATATTGGGTTCATAGAGGCAATGAGCAAAATTAGAATTGAAACAAAAACTAACAGCAAAATGAAATGAAATTTTAGCTAAGCTAGTACAGTCAAAAATCTTGGAATTAACTAAAACAGAAATAAGCTGCAAAACATGGAGTCTTGAATTTAAACATTAATTTTGGCCCCATGAGTTTATTAATTTGCATATATTCCAAGCTGATTGGTGTCATCATTCACCAAAAATAGCCTTTTCCAAACTCAACCACAAATTCAAACAGAGCAAAATAACTTACAAGAAAAATAAGTGCAAATAGAGTTATGTTGCCCAAGTTTTATATAATTCATTACCACAAATGTTTCTTCAGACAGTTGAGTTAAAATGGATGAAATAGCTTTCCTCAGACTTGCTTGGGTTGTTGGGAAGATGTTTGGGGTGGGGTGGGGGTGTATTTTTACAGTTAAAACAGAATGACTCCATATTTCCCGTCACCAATTTGTGATGCATTACTGTACACATTTTTAAATTCAACTTAAACGCCCTTCCTGGAAAACAAATCTTTCATTGAAATAGATTCCCTTTTGTTAACAGGTGACATGTTAGCTAAATACTTTCCCCCCATATTATACAACTGAGGTACTGGGAGGAGCTCTGTTCATTGTGCAACCCAGGTTAATATGTCATTTTGAGGCAAAATGATTCCCAGTCAAACTAACCAAGGATTCCCCAGTTAGACACAGTTCCGTTGATGGAGTCCGCATTCCAGTACCTTATCCTACCATTAGGCAGTCAAATCCACAGAGTGTATCTCAAATGCACTTGGATTATATCGAAGTGATTAGTTAAACCCAAACCTGCCTCAACTGTATGCACATCAATTCAATTTCAACTATATATTGATCAGGATCTTGAAGCCCAGCTCACCGTCTCTTCCCTAATTTAAAGGTTGTAAGACCAGCTGTAGGGCCATTGCTGCTGACCTAGTTAACCTCATTAGTTTCCTTGTGAAAACCATCAATTCTATCAACTTACCAAATAGATGGAAGCATTGAATTTTGGAGAACATAAGTTCTGTCCAGAAACAAGAAGATACTCCTAATCATGATCTAGAAGATAAATAAACCAGTAAATAAATGAACATTTTAAAATCATTGCAAAATATTTGGATAAAATCACAACATCTTCAGTAACCTATATGCAGTAAATGGAGGAAACTGCTCACTGTGCCACAACTGAGGGCTAGTTTCTTTAAAATTAAACATTTGGAGTTGCTCCAATGATCCAGCAGCAAAATGTGCTGCCCCTGGGGTGCACAAAGTGTACATAATACAAGTTCCCAGGTTGAATCCATCAAGGGAAAGCAGTCAGTCATGATTCAGACATCTGATGTCTACCCTGTGACCAATTGTGGAAAGCAGAAATTGTCTGAGGGCAGTTGAGACCCAGGGCTAATGCTCACCATATTTGAGGACTAGCCATTTAACTGAAGTAATACAAAAGGTACTTTCAGGTGCAAAGTACATATGGTCCACATAGGTACCAACGACATAGGCAGGAAAAGGGATAGGGATGTAAGGCAGGAATTCAGGGAGCTAGGGTGGAAACTTAGATCTAGGACAAACAGAGTTATTATCTCTGGGTTGTTACCCGTGCCACATGATAGCGAGACGAGGAATAGGGAGAGGAGTTTTACATGAATAGGATGGGAGTAGAGGGATACGGACCCAGGAAGTGTAGAAGATTGTAGTTTAGTCGGGCAGCATGGTCGGCACGGGCTTGGAGGGCCGAAGAGCCTGTTCCTGTGCTGTTTCTTTGTTCTTTGTTGAACACGTGGCTACAGGGATGGTGCAGGAGGGAGGATTTCAGATTTCTGGATAATTGGGGCACATTCTGGGGTCGGTGGGACCTCTACAAATGGGATGGTCTACACCTGGACCAGAGGGGTACCAATATCCTGGGGGGGAAATTTGCTAATGCTCTTCGGGAGGGTTTAAACTAGTTCAGCAGGGGATTGGGAACCTGAATTGTAGCTCCAGTATACAGGAGGTTGAGAGTAGTGAGGTCATGAGTAAGGTTTCAAAGTTGCAGGAGTGTACCAGCAGGCAGGAAGGTGGTTTAAAGTGTGTCTTCTTCAATGCCGGGAGCATCCGGAATAAGGTGGGTGAACCTGCGGCATGGGTTGGTACCTGGGACTTCGATGTTGTGGCCTTTTCGGAGACATGGATAGAGCAGGGACAGGAATTGTTGTCGCAGGTGCCGGGGTTTAGATATTTCAGTAAGCTCAGGGAAGGTGGTAAAAGAGGGGGAGCGGTGGCATTGTTAGTCAAGGACAGTATTACAGTGGCAGAAAGGACGTTTGATGAGGACTCGTCTACTGAGGTAGTATGCGCTGAGGTCAGAAACAGGAAAGGAGAGGTCACCCTGTTCGGGGTTATCTATAGGCCTCCGAAAAGTTGCAGAGATGTAGAGGAAAGGATTGCAAAGATGATTCTGGATAGGAGCGAAAGCAACAGGGTAGATGTTATGGGGGACTTTAACTTTCCAAATATTGACTGGAAACGCTACAGTTAGAGTACTTTAGATGGGTCCGTTTTTGTCCGATGTGTGCAGGAGGATTTCCTGACACAGCCTGTAGATAGGCCAACGAGAGGCGACGCCATATTGGATTTGGTACTGGGTAATGAACCAGGACAGGTGTTAGATTTGGAGGTAGGTGAGCTCTTTGGTGATAGTGACCACAATTCAATTACATTTACTTTAGTGATGGAAAGGGATATGTATATACCGCAGGGCAAGGGTTATATCTGGGGGAAAGGCAATTATGATGCGATGAGGCAAGACATAGGATGCATTGGATGGAGAGGAAAACTGCAGGGGATAGGCACAATGGAAATGTGGAGCTTGTTCAAGGAACAGCTACTGCGTGTCCTTGATAAGTATGTACCTGTCAGGCAGGGAGGAAGTGGTCGAGCGAGGGAACCGTGGTTTACTAAAGCAGTCGAAACCCTTGTCAAGAGGAAGAAGGAGGGTTATGTGAAGATGAGACATGAAGGTTCAGTTAGGGCGCTCGAGAGTTACAAGTTAGCTAGGAAGGTTTTATGGGTTAGGTAGCACAGTGGGCTAAACAGCTGGCTTGTAATGCAGAACAATGCCAGCAGCGTGGGTTCAATTCCCGTACCAGCCTCCCCGAACAGGCGCCAGAATGTGGCGACTAGGGGCTTTTCACAGTAACTTCATTGAAGCCGGCTTGTGAAAATAAGCGATTATATCTGCAGAAAGTGCACCCAACTGGAGCTCCTCACAGACCGCATGGTTCGGTTGGAGCAGCAATTGGATGCACTTAGGAGCATGCAGGTGGCGGAAAGCGTCATAGATCGCAGTTATGTAAATGTGGTCACACCCAAGGTGCAGGCAGAGAAATGGGTGACCACCAGAAAGGGCAGGCAGTCAGTGCAGGAATCCCCTGTGGTTGTCCCCCTCTCGAACAGATATACCCCTTTGGATACTGTCGGGGGGGGGGGATAGCCTATCAGGGGAAAACAGCAGCAGCCAGAGCAGTGGCACCACGGCTGGCTCTGATGTTCAGAAGGGAGGGTCAAAGCGCAGAAGAGTAATAGTAATAGGGGACTCTATAGTCAGGGGCACAGATAGGCGCTTCTGTGGACGTGAAAGAGACTCCAGGATGGTATGTTGCCTCCCTGGTGCCAGGGTCCAGGATGTCTCCGAACGGGTAGAGGGCATCCTGAAGGGGGAGGGCAAACAGGCAGAGGTCGTTGTACATATTGGTACTAACGACATAGGCAGGAAGGGGCATGAGGTCCTGCAGCAGGAGTTCAGGGAGCTAGGCAGAAAGTTAAAAGACAGGACCTCGAGGGTTGTAATCTCGGGATTACTCCGTGCCACGTGCCAGTGAGGCTAGAAATAGGAAGATAGAGCAGCTAAACACGTGGCTAAACAGCTGGTGTTGGAGGGAGGGTTTCCATTATCTGGACCACTGGGAGCTCTTCTGGGGCAGGTGTGACCTGTATAAGAAGGACGGGTTGCATCTAAACCGGAGAGGCATAAATATCCTGGCCGCGAGGTTTGCTAGTGTCACACGGGAGGGTTTAAACTAGTATGGCAGGGGGGTGGGCACGGGAGCAATAGGTCAGAAGGTGAGAGCATTGAGGGAGAACTAGGGAATAGGGACAGTGTGGCTCTGAGGCAGAGCAGACAGGGAGAAGTTGCTGAACACAGCGGGTCTGGTGGCCTGAAGTGCATATGTTTTAATGCGAGGAGCATTACGGGTAAGGCAGATGAACTTAGAGCTTGGATTAGTACTTGGAACTATGATGTTGTTGCCATTACAGAGACCTGGTTGAGGGAAGGGCAGGATTGGCAGCTAAACGTTCCAGGATTTAGGTGTTTCAGGCGGGATAGAGGGGGATGTAAAAGGGGAGGTGGAGTTGCGCTACTTGTTCGGGAGAATATCACAGCTGTACTGCGACAGGACACCTCAGAGGGCAGTGAGGCTATATGGGTAGAGATCAGGAATAAGAAGGGTGCAGTCACAATGTTGGGGGTATACTACAGGCCTCCCAACAGCCAGCGGGAGATAGAGGAGCAGATAGGTAGACAGATTTTGGAAAAGAGTAAAAACAACAGGGTTGTGGTGATGGGAGACTTCAACTTCCCCAATATTGACTGGGACTCACTTAGTGCCAGGGGCTTAGACGGGGCGGAGTTTGTAAGGAGCATCCAGGAGGGCTTCTTAAAACAATATGTAGACAGTCCAACTAGGGAAGGGGCGGTACTGGACCTGGTATTGGGGAATGAGCCCGGCCAGGTGGTAGATGTTTCAGTAGGGGAGCATTTCGGTAACAGTGACCACAATTCAGTAAGTTTTAAAGTACTGGTGGACAAGGATAAGAGTGGTCCGAGGATGAATGTGCTAAATTGGGGGAAGGCTAGTTATAACAATATTAGGCGGGAACTGAAGAACATAGATTGGGGGCGGATGTTTGAGGGCAAATCAACATCTGACATGTGGGAGGCTTTCAAGTGGCAGTTGAAAGGAATACAGGACCGGCATGTTCCTGTGAGGAAGAAAGATAAATACGGCAATTTTCGGGAACCTTGGATGACGAGTGATATTGTAGGCCTCGTCAAAAAGAAAATGGAGGCATTTGTCAGGGCTAAAAGGCTGGGAACAGACGAAGCCTGCATAGAATATAAGGAAAGTAGGAAGGAACTTAAGCAAGGAGTCAGGAGGGCTAGAAGGGGTCACGAAAAGTCATTGGAAAATAGGGTTAAGGAAAATCCCAAGGCTTTTTACACGTACATAAAAAGCAAGAGGGTAGCCAGGGAAAGGGTTGGCCCACTGAAGGATAGGCAAGGGAATCTATGTGTGGAGCCAGAGGAAATGGGCGAGGTACTAAATGAATACTTTGCATCAGTATTCACCAAAGAGAAGGAATTGGTAGATGTTGAGTCTGGAGAAGGGGGTGTAGATAGCCTGGGTCACATTGTGATCCAAAAAGACGAGGTGTTGGGTGTCTTAAAAAATATTACGGTAGATAAGTCCCCAGGGCCTGATGGGATCAACCCCAGAATACTGAAGGAGGCTAGAGAGGAAATTGCAGAGGCCTTGACAGAAATCTTTGGATCCTCACTGTCTTCAGGGGATGTCCCGGAGGACTGGAGAATAGCCAATGTTGTTCCTCTATTTAAGAAGGGTAGCAAGGATAATCCCGGGAACTACAGGCCGGTGAGCCTTACTTCAGTGGTAGGGAAATTACTGGAGAGAATTCTTCGAGACAGGATCTACTCCTATTTGGAAGCAAATGGACGTATTAGTGAGAGGCAGCACGGTTTTGTGAAGGGGAGGTCGTGTCTCACTAACTTGATAGTGTTTTTCGAGGAGGTCACTAAGATGATTGATGCAGGTAGGGCAGTAGATGTTGTCTATATGGACTTCAGTAAGGCCTTTGACAAGGTCCCTCATGGTAGACTAGTACAAAAGGTGAAGTCACACGGGATCAGGGGTGAGCTGGCAAGGTGGATACAGAACTGGCTAGGCCATAGAAGGCAGAGAGTAGCAATGCAGGGATGCTTTTCTAATTGGAGGGCTGTGACCAGTGGTGTTCCACAGGGATCAGTGCTGGGACCTTTGCTCTTTGTAGTATATATAAATGATTTGGAGGAAAATGTAACTGGTCTGATTAGTAAGTTTGCAGACGACACAAAGGTTGGTGGAATTGCGGATAGCGATGAGGACTGTCCGAGGATACAGCAGGATTTAGATTGTCTGGAGACTTGGGCGGAGAGATGGCAGATGGAGTTTAATCCGGACAAATGTGAGGTAATGCATTTTGGAAGGTCTAATGCAGGTAGGGAATATACAGTAATGGTAGAACCCTCAAGAGTATTGAAAGTCAAAGAGATCTAGGAGTACAGGTACACAGGTCATTGAAAGGGGCAACACAGGTGGAGAAGGTAGTCAAGAAGGCATACGGCATGCTTGCCTTCATTGGCCGGGGCATTGAGTATAAGAATTGGCAAGTCATGTTGCAGCTGTATAGAACCTTAGTTAGGCCACACTTGGAGTATAGTGTTCAATTCTGGTCGCCACACTACCAGAAGGATGTGGACGCTTTAGAGAGGGTGCAGAAGAGATTTACCAGAATGTTGCCTGGTATGGAGGGCATTAGCTATGAGGAGCGGTTGAATAAACTCGGTTTGTTCTCACTGGAACGAAGGAGGTTGAAGGGAGACCTGATAGAGGTATACAAAATTATGAGGGGCATAGACAGAGTGGATAGTCAGAGGCTTTTCCCCAGGGTAGAGGGGTCAATTACTAGGGGGCATAGGTTTAAGGTGAGAGGGGCAAGGTTTAGAGTAGATGTACGAGGCAAGTTTTTTACGCAGAGGGTAGTGGGTGCCTGGAACTCGCTACCGGAGGAGGTAGTGGAAGCAGGGACGATAGGGACGTTTAAGGGGCATCTTGACAAATATATGAATAGGATGGGAATAGAAGGATACGGACCCAGGAAGTGTAGAAGATTGTAGTTTAGTCGGGCAGCATGGTCGGCACGGGCTTGGAGGTCAAAGGGCCTGTTCCTGTGCTGTACATTTCTTTGTTGACCTAAAGAGAGAGCTAAGAAGAGCCAGGAGGGGACATGAGAAGTCTTTGGCAGGTCGGATCAAGGATAACCCAAAAGCTTTCTATAGATATGTCAGGAATAAAAGAATGACTCGGGTAAGAGTAGGGCCAGTCAAGGACAGTAGTGGCAAGTTGTGCGTGGAGTCCGAGGAGATAGGAGAGGTGCTAAATGAATATTTTTCGTCAGTATTCACACAGGAAAAAGACATTGTTGTCGAGGAGAATACTGAGATTCAGACTACTAAACTAGAAGGGCTTGAGGTTCATAAGGAGGAGGTGTTAGCAATTCTGGAAAGTGTGAAAATAGATAAGTCCCCTGGGCCGGATGGGATTTATCCTAGGATTCTCTGGGAAGCGAGGGAGGAGATTGCTGAGCCTTTGGCTTTGATCTTTAAGTCATCTCTGTCTACAGGAATAGTGCCAGAAGACTGGAGGATAGCAAATGTTGTCCCCTTGTTCATGAAGGGGAGTAGAGACAACCCCGATAACTATAGACCAGTGAGCCTTACTTCTGTTGTGGGCAAAGTCTTGGAAAGGTTTATAAGAGATAGGATGTATAATCATCTGGAAAGGAATAATTTGATTAGAGATAGTCAACACTGTTTTGTGAAGGGTAGGTCGTGCCTCACAAACCTTATTGAGTTCTTGAGAAGGTGACCAAACAGGTGGATGAGGGTAAAGCAGTTGATGTAGTGCATATGGATTTCAGTAAAGCGTTCGATAAGGTTCCCCACATTATGCTACTGCAGAAAATACGGAGGCATGGGATTCAGGGTGATTTAGCAGTTTGGATCAGAAATTTGCTACCTGGAAGAAGACAAAGGGTGGTGGTTGATGGGAAATGTTCAGGCTGGAGTCCAGTTACTAGTAGTGTACCACAAGCATCTGTTTTGGGGCCACTGCTGTTTGTCATTTTTATAAATGACCTGGAGGAGGTCGTAGAAGGATGGGTGAGTAAATTTGCAGATGACACTAAAGTCGCTGGAGTTGTGGACAGTGCGGACGGATGTTACAAGTTAGAGGGACATAGATAAGCTGCAGCGCTCGGCTGAGAGGTGGCAAATGGAGTTTAATGCAGAAAAGTGTGGGGTGATTCATTTTGGAAGGAATAACAGGAAGACAGAGTACTGGGCTAATGGTAAGATTCTTGGCAGTGTGGATGAACAGAGAGATCTCGGTGTCCATATACATAGATCCCTGAAAGTTGCCACCCAGGTTGAGAGGGTTGTTAAGAAGGCGTACGGTGTGTTAGCTTTTATTGGTAGAGGGATTGAGTTTCGGAGCCATGAGGTCATGATGCAGCTGCACAAAACTCTGGTGCGGCCGCATTTGGAGTATTGCGTGCAATTCTGGTCGCCGCATTATAGGAAGGATGTGGAAGCATTGGAAAGGTGCAGAGGAGATTTACCAGAATGTTGTCTGGTATGGAGGGAAGGTCTTATGAGGGACTTGAGGCTGTTTTCGTTGGAGAGAAAGTTAAGAGGCGACTTAATTGAGGCATACAGGATGATCAGAGGATTAGATAGGGTGGACAGTGAGAGCCTTTTTCCTCGGATGGTGATGTCTAGCAGGAGGGGACATAGCTTTAAATTGAGGGGAGCTAGATATAAGACAGATATCAGAGGTAGGTTCTTTACTCAGAGAGTAGTAAGGGCGTGGAATGCCCTGCCTGCAACAGTAGTGGACTCGCCAACACTAAGGGCATTCAAATGGTCATTGGCATTCAAATGGTCATTGGATTGACATATGGACGATAAGGGAATAGTGTAGATGGGCTTTAGAGTGGTTTCACAGGTCGGCGCAACATCGAGGGCCGAAGGGCCTGTACTGCGCTGAATGTTCTATGTTCTATTAGATAAACAATCATTTTCCATAAAACACGTTTTTTGGGTTAGCTATCCCAAGTTAGCTAACATTAAGCTGGAGGGGTCAAGAATGAAAGGGATAAATGCACAAAAGCTGCACTGAAGGGGTCAGTATTAAGGAGTTTTTTCAAGTCGGGGCAGCAGGAGAGTTATAGAGGGAAACAAAGTGAGGACGGTGGTTGAAGGAGCACTACCAATGGCAAAGAAAACGAGCCTGCTTTTGACACAGGATTAGTTAAAACCATGAAGGGTCAAAGCCATAAAATTTGAAAATGCTGTGGGAAGCATGGATGTTTGGGAAGACCTGGGATGATTGAAAAGTTGGATTTTGAGTTTGAGTAAAAGTATTGGCATACTGGATGACTTTGAATATTACAAATGCTATAGACAGACAAGTCAGCCATGAGACACCTGGAGGAGCCAGGCACAAGGTTTGAAATACAAGCATTAGAATTTCAACTGCAGAAAAAGGGAAAGAAGAGAGATGTTATATCAGAAGTAGAAAAAGGTGTTAACGCTGACAGATTGAATGTAATGTTAGGACCCGAGTTTGAGGTCAAGCCAACCTCCAAGGTTCTGCAACCACGAGGTTAAGCCTGGTGGAGACTTCGGCTGGATACACACTGAAGTTTGCAGCAGCCAAAAGAAACAGCTTAAATTTGAAAATATCAAACTGCTGCAAATTTTGGTTTCAATATATGAAAGACTATTGTAGATTTACAATGAAAGCAGTGATGACAGCAATTTTTAAAATGTCGCGATCAAGTTATAATACTGTGGATCATGTGACTGGCATCAAGGTGGTTGGGTGCTGGAGATCAAAAGTGCGATGGGTTTTGCAAGAAATATTTATCAACGCTCGTCTAAGGAAGGGCAGGGATTTAGCACAACCCAGCAGAACAAGGAAAATGTAAGAAGCTGGTTAAGACCAAACCTCCAAGAATCTTGTGCCCAAGTTGTAGTCCCCAGATCTAACCTGTCACTTGGTTCAGCAGCTATCTTCAGTGGCCTCAAATCTGCTATCCAAATGCTGGAAACTGCCAGTCAAGCAACTGTATATTAAACTCGGCGTTGGGGAATGGAACATAGTCCTACCTTTTCAGATCGATTTTCAGCTCAGCCACGTAAGGTATAACATTGGGTAGCAGTGGGGGATCTCTACAAATGCTCTGACATGCCTGATTCCTCTCCAGAACCGCAATAAGAAATGTGCATTGTTCCTATTGATTTTCAAATTAAGCTGCCTTTCTATTTAGTGTTGAAGTGCACAGTAACAATCAGAAGTTGATTGAAAAATGCCCACAATCATTCATTTCCCAATGGCTCAATTTAAGCTTTAGAACCATGACTGCTGTCTTAGAAAACCAGAAAGATACCAGTCTTCATCCAAGGGATTCAAGAACTAATTACCTTCATGTCAGAAGTGAAGACAAAAATTGAAAAACGAGCAGAATCATTACTGCTTCCAGGTGAATTTCAACACAATACATAAGGTACATTTTTGAAAACAAACAGTTCTTCCTCAATATATATTCTTGCAAACTATTTTTTTTACTGAAATATGTACCTCAATGTAATTGTGACCATACTTACCATTTGTCTGCAATGGTCCTGCCAGCATTTATCTATTTTCTTTAGGAACAGGACACTATCTAAGGAATCTGTAAAGAAATGGTTAAAGAAAACTGAAAGTGCAAAGTTAGTTCTGCAATGCATCAAGGAAAGCAAATTTCTTTGGCATATATTCTACACCAAGGAAATATTTTAAAACTCATTAAAATAATTTATCTCCATTTGTTAGCCCCACTTAACTTTTTTCCCTTCCACTTAAGTCTCCACACAGCTTGATCATTGAAGCAAGAAGTTTAGTGAGCTCTGGTCTTTACAGAGAGCGTTCTTAAGGTGCATCTAGGATGAACCACCATTTTTGCTGTTGTTGAATCCCTATCCATATCACTAAATCAATCATATACGCAAATTTCTGAATCAAAATGTGTGCACGTGGGGGTCTGTGCAGAGGGAGAATAGCTAATACCTCATGTGTACAAGCTTGCAAGCTGTACAAAACACCCAGTAAATTGAACATTTCAGGAATTGGCAGTATCAATTTTAAGTCTGTGGAAACATTCTGAAGATATACTGCTGCTGCACTTGTAATTTAGTAACAGGGTTCAACAGTGTGCAAAAACATGTATATACACAAAGAATTAAACTTTAAATAGAAGTGCTGACGAAGGAATAAACCCAGAATGTTGTCAAATGCTGCACAACCAGTAAATTCCTCCTGAGATGTAGACAATGCTGTTTTGCAGGCACAATGATTTACAAATAGCACGGACATCCAAACAGAAAATTAGATGAACAACCAGATAATCTGTTAGTGGTGATGGCTGAAGCATGAATGTTGGCCAGGACCAAGAGAACGCCATGCTCTTCAAAAAGGTGGCATGTGGTGCTACACATCGACACCGTATGCTAATGTTTTGATGGCAGGGAGAATTCGAAACTTGGCTGAGCTCCAACTAGGTTTCCCCTCAGCAACCCACGGCTGAGGAAGAAAATCAATTACAGTATTCATTGCTTTAAAAGTAAACCGTTTTTCAACAATGTGATTTGTTGAACAAACTATAGTTTACAGAATTTTCCATGTGTTTTTCTCAACCATGTGGCTTTTCGGAAACAATGTCAGCCCCTAAGTTACAAGAATGAAACAGGAAGAAAAGCGTAGCCCTATTGAAGGTAATCAACTATTTTCAGATCGGTAAAATGGCTATTTTAACGTAAATATTAAAGCCCAGTTTTAACACCCATTTTAAAATAAGATTTCAGTACTCATATTCCGCGGTCCTTTTTTAAACGGGCCATGATCAGGAAGTGGGTGGTGGGGGAGGGTTGGCATGGGAGCGTATGGAGGCAGCTTTATGGAAGGGCACCAGCTTAGGGGCGTTAATAACAGCGCCTCTGCCGTTCCCGCCGGCACAGTACTCCACCAGCCCCGTGGTGGTGGCGGCCCCGAGAGTCTGGGGGGTAGTGGAGGAGGCATGTGAAGCAGAGGGAGCATCGGTTTGGTCTCCAATTTGTAATAATCACCGGTTTGCCCCCAGAGAGCAGGGACTGAGGGGATGGGGGATATGTTTATAGAGGGGAGCTTTCCTAGCTTGAGGGAGCTGGAGAAGACATTTGGATTGGTGAGGGAAACAAATTCAGGTACCTGCAGGTGCGGGACTTCCTACGCTGGCAGGTTTCAACCTTCCCGCTCCTACCACCAAGGGGGATACAGGAGTGTAGTTTCCAGAGGGTGGGTGGGAGACGGGACATTTGCAAGGAACTTATGGGGTCAGAGGAGACGCAGACTGGGGAGCTGAAACACAAGTGGGAAGAGGGGTTGAGAGGAGAGATAGAGGATGGTCTATGGGCGGACGTGTAGAGTCAACGCATCCACAACATGTGCCAGGCTCAGCCTGATACAACAATTCAAGGTCGTTCACCGGGCTCACATGAGTGGCCTGGATGAGCAGGTTCTTTCGGGTAGAAGATAGGTGTGCAAAGTGTGCAAGAGGGCCAGCAAACCATGTCCAAATGTTCTGGACATGTCCAAAGCTTAGGAGATTCTGGCAGGGGTTTGCAGATGTCATGTCCACGGTGTTAAAATCAAGGGTGGCACCAAGTCTGCACTGTCAATTCTATGATCTGAGTCCAGAGGTGGCGATTCTCAGGGTGTCAAAAATCCAGGAATCCAGGTGGAGAAAGAGGGAAACGTTCTGGCCTTTGCTTCCCTATTTGCCCGGAGATGGATGTTATTAGCTTGGAGGGACTCAAAACCCCCAAAGTCAGAGACCTGGCTATCGGACATGGCTAGCTTTCTCTGTTTGGAGAAAATCAAGTTGGCCTTGAGAGGGCCAATGTTAGGGTTCGCCCGGAGGTGGCAACCGTTCGTCGACTTCTTTGCCGAAAATTAATAGTCGGGGGGGGAATACCTCAATAAAATGTTTATTAAACAAAAACACTGCAATGAAGTTACGGTGAAAATGCCCTAGTCGCTACACTCCGGCAGCTGTTCGGGTACACAGAGGGAGAATTCAGAATGCCCAATTCACCGAACAAGCATGTCTTTCAGGACATGTGGGAGGAAAGCGGGGGCCCGGAGGAAACGCAGACAGATACGGGTGAGAACGTGCAGACTCCGCATACACAGTAACCTAGCCGGGAATTCACCTGGGCCCCTGGCGGTGAAGTAACAGTGGTAACCACTGTGCTACCATATCCTGGAATGTCTCCTGCTAAACAGATAGAGCTGTACCCCGGATGCAGTAATACCCCCCAATAAGTTGTTTGCAAGTGTGATTCATAGGCATGCAGCTGAAATGCTCCAAAATCATCTGCTGTGTGAAAACCCAACAACTAATCAGCTCCATGATCAACAACTAACAATTTTGCATTAAATAAGTCACCCATGCACAAATCCCATAAGGATGGTGTTGTGGTGTTATCACTGGACCAGTAATCCTGAGCCAGTGTAATGCTCTGGGGACCCTGGTTCAAATCCCAGCAAACGGTGGAATTTTACCTCAATAAAAATCTGGAATTAAAAGTCGAATGATGACCATGAAAAGCCATTACTGATTATTGCTTATTGTTGGTGGGTGTAAGTTTGGTGGAAAATGTGAAAAAGGAGAATAAAAATATTTTGAAAAAGCATACTTGACCTCACCTTCAGTCACCTGGCGACTATAAATGCATCTGTCCATAACAGTATCGGTAGGAGTGACCTTCTCACAGTCCTTGTGGCGACGAAGACCTGGCTTCACACTGCGAAAATCCCAAGTCATATTGCGTGGCGCTACCACCATGCTAAATGGGATAGCCTTCAAACGATCTAGCAACTCAAGACTGGGGTACTGTGGGCCATCAGCAGCAGATTTCTACTCAACCACAATCCGTAACCACCAAGCCAGGGGATCAAACCTCCTTAAATTATGAGTGCAGAGGGCAGCATGGTGGCACAGCGGTAGCATTGCTGCCTATGGCACTGAAGACCTGGGTTCTAACCCCAGCCGTGGGTCACTGTCCGTGTGGAGTTTGCACATTCTCCCTGTGTCTTCGTGGGTTTCACCCGCACAACCCAAAGATGTGCAAGTTAGGTGGATTGGCCACGCAAAATTGCCCCTTAATTGGAAAAAATAATTGGGTACTCTAAATTAAAAAAAATTTAAATTATGAATGCAGGAGCGCATGCCAGGAGCAACACCAGGCATACCTAAAAGTGAGCTGTCAACCTGGTGAAGCCACAACACAGAATTACTTGCATGTCAAACAGCATAAGCAGCAAGTAACAGACACCGTTAAGCAATTTCACAATCAATAGATCAGACCCAAGCTCTGCAGTCTTGCCACATCCAGTCATGAATGATGGGAAATTAAGCAATTCACTGGAAGCGATGGTTCCAAAAATATCCCATCCTCAATGATTGCAGTGCCCAGCACATAGTGCAAAATGCAAGGCTGAAGCATTTGCAGCCACCTTCAACCAGAAGTGGAAAGATGATTATCCATCTTGACCTCCTCCCGAGGTCCCCAGAATTACAGAAGCCAGTCTTCAGCCAATGCGATTCACTCCATGTGACATCAAGAAATGGCTGAAGGCACTGATACAGCAAAGGCAATAGGCCCTGACAATATTCCAGCAATAGGATTGAAGACTTGAGGTCTGGAACTTGTCCCACCCCAACCAAACTGTTCCCATACAGTTACAACACTGATATCTACTCAGCAATGTGGAAAATGATCCAATACACAAAAAGGAGGACAAATTCATCCCCCAGCCAATTACTGTCCCATCAGCCTACACTCGATCATCAGTAACGTGATGGAAGGGGTCATTAACAGTGCTATCAAGTGGCAATTACTTAACAATAGCCTGCTCATTGACGCTCAGTTCGGATTCCGTCACTCTCACCTCACCTCTGGCATTCAGCTTTTGTGCCCACATTTGAAGAAAGGCTGTAGGCTGTAGTCAGGAGCTGAATGACCTGATGGAATCCATATTCAAACACAGCAAGACCTGGACAATATTCAGTCTTGAGCTGACAAGTGGCAAGGAACATTCATGTCACACAAGTACCAGGCAATGATAATCTCCAACAAGAGAGAATTCATATACCAGTGACTTCCCCCCCCACAAAGTCACAGTTCTTCACAAATGCTGACAAATTGGTATCACTGCATCAGCTGAAGCCGTTGAATGGACTGTTAACCTCAATCAAATTGTAACGCCCTTCCACAGCCACACAAATAAAAAATGCTAGTTTCACTTAAACAGTTAGGACACCATACCTAGAAACTGAGTTTTCTCACAATAGCCTTTTCTCCCCCAACACCGAAGACAAAAGATACGTTTATTACACTTGTTTAATTTATTATATATGGAACTCGGTGAATTTGATTTTTATAGCAAATATAACTTTATCCAAACCTTTATTGATTAGATAAATTAAAGGATATTCTCTGAACTGGTGAATTTGAGCTTTGATATGATCCTCACAGACTTGTCTCAGCTGTTTGTATAAATTTGCCGATACTTTGTAAGAACAGAGGTTCTCCACCGCCTGAAACAGAAAAAAAGTAAATGTCACACAAGGAAAATGTGAACAGTAACTAACAGTCAATCATGCTAGCCAATAGAATACACTCCTTGCAGCTGCATAAATTTTGAGCGAGGTGAATTTTCATCCTTTGTGCTCTCCCAAAAGTGCAAACAAGAAGCAAGCCCTAAAATAGGTTCCCAACCAAACCACTTTTGCAGGCATCAACAGGCTACTTGACCATTTGCCTAAGAATCTAACTTAGATAATAAGAGTAGCCCATCATTCAATAAGATGGCTGATCATTTTGCTGCCTGTTCCCCATAACCTTTGATTCTCCAAGCGTTCAAGGAAATGTCTACCTCAGTCTTGAATACATTCATATGAATAGAGAATTGGTTAACTGACAGGACAAAGAAGTGTGGAATAAATGGGTCATTTCTAATATGGAAAACTGTTAACTAGTGGGTGCCACAGTGATTAGTACTGGAGCCTCAACTATTTACAACATATATTAACGATGTGATGAATGTTGAAAATTGTTGTACATGATATTTTGTGATACGATTATTATTAAAAACCCTGGGTTCAAATACATACAGGCAGTATGTCTGCTAAAGCTGTGATTAATGAGTGGTAACAGTCAGGTAATCATTGATGTTAACCATTTACGTAGATACAGAGAGATGGCTAATGGGACATGGTTTTGATTTTGGAGGTTGCCTGGTGTGTAGATAATTTAAGATGGATTGTACTTAGTCCTAGCTAAGTAGGCCATGGTACATCTTATGGATGCCTTCGAATCCCATCTTCGATGTTTCATCCACTGTTTCCCCCAAATTAGGATGCCTTATGTTTGGGATACAAAAATGATGTAATTAACGGGTGAGCCAGATCAGTCTGTAGCTTTGCCAGTTTTGCCATGGGGTTTGGAGTTGAACAGAGGAGTCCTGCGTTTGCTCTTGAAAGGGTCTCTCCAGGACTTCCGGGTGCGGCGATGACCAGCTAAGTCGCACGTTTCGGCAGCTCCCGGTGGAACGGACTTTTGGGCTCTTGATAGGAGCCCCATCGGCAATTTTAACGGCAAATAACACTGTGCGGTAATCCAGAAGGGAATCCCCCCTGGACACGGATGGAAAAAAGAGGAAAGTAGCCGGATTGCGGTGGATCCTCAAGAGCAGCGGCCAGGAAGGCAGGCACAAAGCAAGATGGCGCCGGAAGGAGGCAGTTTAATATGGGGCCCTGACCAACAAGAGTTCCTGCGGCGTTGCGTAGATGAACTCAAAAAGGAGATGAAGAAGGAGCTGTTGGCCCCGATATTACAAGCGATTGAGGGACTAAAGGAGGAGCAAAAGACCCAGGAACAGGAGCTTCGGGTCGTGAAGGCAAAGGCTGCTGAGAATGAGGACGACATACAGGGCCTGGTGGTGAAAACGGAGATCCACGAGGCACAACACAAAAGATGTGTGGAAAGGCTGGAGGTGCTGGAGAACAATGCGAGGAGGAAGAAGTTAAGGATTCTTGGTCTTCCCGAAGATGCAGAAAGGGTGGACGTCGGGGCATATGTGAGCACGATGCTGCATTCGTTAATGGGATCGGAGGCCCCGATGGGTCCGCTGGAGGTGGAGGGAGCCTATCGGGTTATGGCGCGAAGACCGAGGGCTGGAGAAATTCCTCGAGCAATAGTTGTGAGATTTCTCCGATACAAGGACAGAGAGATGGTCCTCAGATGGGCCAAGAAAACTCGGAACAGTAGGTGGGAGAATGCGGTGATCCGCGTGTATCAAGATTGGAGTGCGGAGGTGGCGAGAAGGAGGGCAAGCTTTAATCGGGCCAAGGCGGTGTTGCATAAAAGGAAGGTCAAATTCGGAATGTTGCAACCGGCAAGACTGTGGGTCACACATCTAGGGAAACACCAGTATTTCGAAACGGCAGACGAGGCGTGGACTTTTATTGTCGAGGAGAAGCTGGAGTGAGCGGGCCAGAAAAAGAACGTTTGGGACAAAAGTGGGGGGGTGAATTTGTGGGATGAAGGGGGGGAAAAGGGGGAAAGAGAGGACTTCCCAGGTTGTTAAACCTGCGACCCTGTAACTTCTCTCTCTTCCCCATGTCGTGGGGGAGGGGGTGAGCGAGGATGAGGAGCTGTGGGCGCCGGCCATTGGGGGCGGGGCCAAAAGGGGAAGCGGGGGCTTTGTTCCCGCGCTATGGTAATCATGGCGGGAACAGGGAAGCAGGAAGGAGGGGGCCTCGCACCGTGGGAGCCGAGGTCACGGGGGGGGAAGCCGAGGTTGGCCAGAGTTTGCTGACTTCTGGGAGCAACATGGGGGGTGCATATTACGCTAGCTTGGGATCTAGCGGGGGGGGGGGGGTTAACTGGGTTGCTGCTGCTGGGGAGAAGGGGGAGCTGGTATTGGGGGGGGGGGGCCACCTGGGGGGATACAGCTACGTGGGAACCGGGTGAGGAGCTGGATTGAAAAAGGAAATGGCTAGTCGTCAAGGAGGGGGGGGGGGGGGGGGGGGGGGTAAAGAGCCCCCCAACCCGGTTGATCACGTGGAATGTGAGAGAGGGCTGAACGGGCCGATTAAGAGGGCACGGGTACTCGAACACCTAAAGAAACTTAAGGCAGATGTGGTTATGCTTCAGGAGACGCATCTGAAGCTGACAGACCATGTTAGACTTCGCAAAGGATGGGTGGGGCAGGTGTTTCATTCAGGGCTAGATGCAAAAAACAGGGGGGTGGCCATACTAGTGGGGAAGCGGGTAATGTTTGAGGCAAAGACTAAAGTGGCTGATAGTGGGGGCAGATACATGATGGTGAGTGGCAAACTGCAAGGGGAGGCGGTGGTATTAGTGAACGTGTATGCCCCGAACTGGGATGATGCCAATTTCATGAGGCGTATGTTAGGACGAATCCCAGACCTACAAGTGGGGAAGTTGGTAATGGGTGGAGACTTTAATACGGTGCTGGACCCAGGGCTGGACAGATTGAGGTCCAGGACCGGAAGGAGGCCGGCTGCAGCTAGGGTGCTTAAGGATTTTATGGTGCAGATGGGAGGAGTAGATCCCTGGAGATTTAGTAGACCTCGGAGTAAGGAGTTTTCGTTTTTATCCTATGTACATAAAGTATTTTCACGAATCGATTTTTTTGTTTTGGGAAGGGCACTGATCCCAAAGGTGACGGGGACGGAGTACACGGCTATAGCCATCTCGGATCATGCTCCACACTGGGTGGTCCTGGAGATAGGGGAAGAAAAACAACAGCTTCCACCCTGGAGAATGGACATGGGATTATTGGCAGATGAGGGGGTGTGTTTAAGGGTGAGGGGGTGTATTGAAAGGTACTTGGAACTTAATGATAATGGGGAGGTACAGGTGGGAGTGGTCTGGGAGGCACTGAAGGCAGTGGTTAGAGGGGAGCTGATATCTATTAGGGCACATAAAGGAAAGCAGGAGGGTAGGGAAAGGGAGCGGTTGTTGAAAGAACTGCTGAGGGTGGACAGACAATACGCGGAGGCACCGGAGGAGGGACTCTACAGGGAAAGGCAAAGGCTACATGTAGAATTTGACTTGTTGACTACGGGTAAGCAGAGGCACAATGGAGGAAGGCACAGGGTGTTCAGTACGAATATGGGGAGAAGGCGAGTAGGCTGTTGGCCCACCAACTGAGGAAAAGGGGAGCAGCGAGGGAGATAGGGGGGGGTGAGAGATGAGGATGGAGCGGGGAGCGGAGAGAGTGAATGGAGTGTTCAAGGCATTTTATGAAAGATTATATGAAGCGCAGCCCCCAGACGGGAAGGAGAGAATGATGTGCTTTCTGGATCAGCTGGAATTTCCTAAGGTGGAGGAACAGGAGAGAGTGGGGCTGGGAGCACAGATTGAGACGGAGGAAGTAGTGAAAGGGATTGGAAGCATGCAGGCGGGGAAGGCCCCAGGACCAGACGGATTCCCAGTTGAATTCTATAAGAAATATTTGGACTTGCTGGCCCCGCTACTGATGAGAACCTTTAATGAGGCGAGGGAAAGGGGGCAGCTGCCCCCGACTATGTCAGAGGCAACGATATCACTCCTGCTAAAGAAGGAAAAAGAGCCGCTGCAACGCGGGTCATACAGGCCCATTTCCCTCCTGAATGTGGGTGCTAAGATTCTGGCCAAGGTAATGGCAATGAGGATAGAGGATTGTGTCCCGGGGGTGGTCCATGAGGACCAAACTGGGTTTGTGAAGGAGAGACAGCTAAATACAAATATACGGAGGCTGCTAGGGGTAATGATGATGCCCCACCAGAGGGGGAAGCGGAGATAGTGGTGGCGATGGATGCCGAGAAAGCATTTGATAGAGTGGAGTGGGATTATTTGTGGGAGGTGTTGAGGAGATTTGGCTTTGGGGACGGGTCAGGTGGGTACAGTTGCTGTATAGGGCCCCGATGGCGAGCGTGGTCACGAATGGACGGGGGTCTGACTATTTTCGGCTCCATAGAGGGACGAGGCAGGGATGTCCTCTGTCTCCGTTATTGTTTGCATTGGCGATTGAACCCCTGGCCATGGCACTGAGGGGTTCCAGGAAGTGGAGGGGAGTACTTAGGGGGGGGGGGGGGGGGGGGGGGGGAGAGAAGAACACCGGGTATCTCTGTATGCGGATGATTTGTTGCTATATGTGGCGGACCCGGCGGAGGGGATGCCAGAGGTAATGCGGATACTTGGGGAGTTTGGGGATTTTTCAGGGTATAAACTGAACATGGGGAAAAGTGAGTTATTTGTGGTGCATCCGGGGGAGCAGACCAGAGAGATAGAGGATTTACCGTTGAGGAAGGTAACAAGGGACTTCCGGTACCTGGGGATCCAGATAGCCAAGAATTGGGGTACATTACATAGGCTTAATTTAACACGGTTGGTGGAACAGATGGAGGAGGATTTCAAGAGATGGGACATGGTGTCCCTGTCATTGGCAGGTAGGGTGCAGGCGGTTAAAATGGTGGTCCTCCTGAGATTCCTTTTTGTGTTCCAGTGCCTCCCGGTGGTGATCACGAAGGCTTTTTTCAAAAGAATTGAGAAGAGCATTATGAGTTTTGTGTGGGCTGGGAAGACCCCGAGAGTGAGGCGGGGATTCTTGCAGCGTAGTAGGGACAGGGGGGAGCTGGCACTACCAAGCCTAAGTGAGTACTACTGGGCCGCCAATGTTTCAATGGTGTGTAAGTGGATGGGAGAAGGGGAGGGAGCGGCGTGGAAGAGATTGGAGAGGGCGTCCTGCAGGGGGACTAGCCTGCAAGCAATGGTGATGGCGCCGTTGCCGTTCTCACCAAAGAAATACAGCACAAGCCCGGTGGTGGTGGGTACATTGAAAATATGGGGGCAGTGGAGACGGCATAGGGGAGGGACGGGAGCTTCGGTGCGGTCCCCGATAAGAAACAATCATAGGTTCGTTCCGGGGAGAATGGATGGGGGATTTGGAGCATGGCAAAGAGCTGGGGTAGTACAATTAAGAGATCTATTTGTAGATGGGACATTTGCTAGTCTGGGAGCGCTGACGGAGAAATATGGGTTGCCCCAAGGGAATGCATTTCGGTATATGCAATTGAGGGCTTTTGTGAGGCAACAGGTGAGGGAATTCCCGCAGCTCCCGACGCAGGAAGTGCAGGATAGAGTGATCTCAGAGACATGGGTGGGGGACGGTAAGGTGGAGGACATATACAGGGAGATGAGGGACGAGGGGGAGATCATGGTAGATGAGCTGAAAGGGAAATGGGAAGAACTGGGGGAGGAGATTGAGGAGGTGCGGTGGGCTGATGCCCTACGTAGGGTAAACTCATCGTCCTCGTGTGCCAGGCTAAGCCTGATACAATTTAAGGTGCTACACGGGGCACATATGACTGGAGCACGGCTTAGTAAATTTTTTGGGGTAGAGGATAGGTGTGCGAGATGCTAGAGGCCCAGCGAATCACACCCACATGTTCTGGTCATGCCCGGCACTACAGGGGTTCTGGGTGGGGGTAGCAAAGGTGCTTTCGAAGGTGGTGGGGGTCCGGGTCGAACCAAGCTGTGGGTTGGCTATATTTGGGGTTGCAGAAGAGCAGGGAGTGCAGGAGGCGAGAGGCGCTGACGTGTTGGCCTTTGCGTCCCTTGTAGCCGGGCGCAGGATATTGTTAATGTGGAAGGAAGCCAAACCCCCGGGTGTGGAGACCTGGATAAACGATATGGCAGGGTTCATAAAGTTAGAACGGATTAAGTTCGTGTTAAGGGGTTCGGCTCAGGGGTTCACCAGGCGGTGGCAACCGTTCGTCGACTACCTCACAGAAAGATAGAGGGAATGGAAAAGAAGTAGATAACAGCAGCAACCCGGGGGGGGGGGGGGGGGGGAGAAGGAATCGGACGGACTCTCAGGGATGTTATTGTGTATGTATAGGTATTTGGTATATGTAATTGTATATTTGATTGTTGGATTGTATTTTTGGAGAGTATTTATTTTGGACAAGGCAGTTGCCATTTAGTTTTTGTTTTTGTTTATATATTACTTATTTATTTGTTTAAAACTGGCCACGGTTATTTATATTGCTTTATTGTTGTGTAAAAGAAACACTACGTATTGTTATGTTTGGCCAAAAAACTTGAATAAAATATTTTTTTTTTTTTTAAAAAGAAAGGGTCTCTCCAAAAGGTTCTCCACAAAGAGCAGTAAGTCAACTTGATTTGTTAACTTAAGTGGCATTTGAACTATATTGGATTGCTTGATTGAAATATATATATATATATATATATAAGAGTGATGTGCAGGGCATAAATTAAAGTGTTTCTGCTCATTTAAGAACAGTTTAACTGATAATTGTAAAGCTATTTCTTTCACGGTGGCACAAGGGTTGGCAAGCACTGCTACCTCCCAGTGCCAGGGACCCTGGTTCAATTCCAGCCTTGGGTGACTGCATGTGTGGAGTTTGTACATTCTCCCTGTGTTTGCGCGGATTTCCTCCGGGTGAACCGGTTTCCTCCCACAGTCCAAAGAAGTGCAGGTTAGGTGGATTGGCCATGATAAATCTGCCCCTTAGTGTCCAAAATGTTGGGTGGGTTTTCTGGGTTACGGGGCTAGGATGGGGACGCGTGCCGAGATAGGGTGCTCTTTCAGAGGGTCAGTGCAGACTTTATGGGCCTAACGGTTTCCCTCTGCACTGTAGGGATTCCACGTTAATGTGGTTAATTTTGTGCTTGTTTTAACATAAAAGACACCTACCGGTCAGTGTTATCACTCCTGGGATGAAATATCTTTTCCTCAGTTTTACAAATTGCAAAATGTTCTGATTTCTTGATCGGGATCCTCACAAAAATTGGGGTCTTGTCCGCTATCCTAACAATGACTTTGATGAATGTGTAAATTGTAGCCAAATTTGCTGACAATACAAAGGTAGGTGGGAGAGGCTACAATGGGATATAGATTAGTTTAATGAGTGAGCATCAGTTTGGCAGATGGAGTAGAATATGTGAAGATGTGAGAAGATCCACTTTGGTAGGAAGAATTGCAGAATACTATAGTGAAGCGGGATCTGGCTGTCCTTGGACATGAATCACAAAAGGTTAGCATGCAAGGTCAACCAGTAATTAGGAAGGCAAATGGGCTGATGGTCTCAATTGCAAGGGGGAATGGAGGAAAGAAGAAAGTAAGTCTTGTCACAACTGTACAAGGCGTTGCTAAGATCACACCTGATGTACTACATACAATTCTGATCTCCTTATTTAGGGAGAGATATACTTGCATTGTTCAGTTCAGAGAAAGTTCACTAGTTTGAATCCTGGAATTAAACAGTTATCTTAAGGTTAAGCAGGTTGGACCCATAATGACTTGAGTTTCGAAGAATGAGAGAGGATCTTATTAAAATATATACGGGTTTGGGGCAGCACGGTGGCACAGTGGTTAGCATTGCTGCCTCACAGCACCGAGGTCCCAGGTTCGATCCCAGCTCTGGGTCACTGTCCATGTGGAGTTTGCACATTCTCCCTGTGTTTGCGTGGGTTTCACCCCCACAACCCAAAGATGTGCAGGATAGGTGGATTGGCCACCATAAATTGCCCCTTAATTGTAAAAAATGAATTGGGTACTCTAAATTTATTTTTAAAATGAAAATATATATACACGTATGCGGTTTTGATGGAGCTTTACTGGGTTGATGCTGAGAGGGTGCTTCCCTTTATGACAAATCTAATACTGGCGGACACGTTTTAGAATATATGTGGTCATCCATTTAAGACAGAGATGACAAGGAATTCGATCAAAGGGTCACGAATCTTTGGATTTCTGTATCCGAGAGCAATGGAGACTGAGTCATTGAAAATATTTAAGGATAAGACAGGTTCTTGAACTATATGGAGGTCCAAGTTTATGAGGAACTGGAAGGAAAAGTGGAGGTGAGGCAAAGTCAGATTAGCCACAATTGCACTGAATGCAGAGCAAGGGGCAGCACAGTGGCAAGCACTACTGCCTCACTGCACTGAGGACCCAGGTTTGATGCCAGCCCCGGGCCACTGTTCATATGGCATTTGCGCATTCTCCCAATGTCTGTGTGGGTCTCACCCCCACAACCCAAAAAAAGATGTGCAGGTTAGGTGAATTGGCTATACTAAATTGCCCCTAAAATGAAAAGAAATAATTGGGTACTCGATTTATTTAATTTTTTTTTATTTTTTTTAAAAAGAATAGCAGAGCAAGTTTGAAAGACCATACACATAGAAAATAAAGCAGGAGGCCATTTGGCCCTTCAAGCCTGCTCTGCCATTCATTATGATCATGACTGAACGAGTTCATTATCCTGATCGCACCTTCCCCCATATCCCTTGATTCCTCTAGCCCTAATTGCTATACCAAATTCCTTCTTGAAATTACACAATGTTTTCACCTCAACTACGTTTTGTGATAGTGAATTCCACAGATTCGCCACTCTGGATGAAAAAAAATTCTCCTCACCTCAATGCTAAAAAGTTAACTCCTTATCCTCAAACTATGACCCATAGTTCTGGATTCTCCCACCATCAGGAACATTCTTTCTGAATCTACCATGTCTAATCCATTGCCTACTCCTGGTCCTATTTCCCATGTTCTTATCTTGCATTGCAAGGTTATCATCTTTTCCTTCACATCTATCATTCCAAAATGTTGAGTACCCCTGAATATTCTGTTCTCAGCACTAGTAATCTTGCAATAATGTCCTCTATAATGGCCAACGTTTCATACCAATTTTCTTCAATTTGCACTACCAATTAAGTGATCTTGTTCCGAACACTGCATGCTTCAGCCTTTACTTGTGTCTTTTTATCGTTTCTCCTGTGACCCCGTTTATTGGTGCACTCATGTTTTCATACACTGCAAAATGGGAGGGTCTCCCTCTGTCAGTGGCAGGTTGGGTACAGGCGATTAAAATGAATGTGTTGCCACGGTTCCTGTTTATTTTCCAATGCCTGCCAAAGGCATTTTTTAGAGTTTGAAGGGATGATTACCCTGTTCATATGGGGATGGAAGGTGGCCAGAATTAGAAAGGTGCTACTACAGAGGGGTTTTAGGTCTTCCGAACATGTACTATTACTGGGTGGCAAATGTGGAGGAGGCACGGATCTGGGTCAGATGGGTTGACTCCCAATGGGTCAGAATGGAGGAGAGTTTGTGTAGGGGTCAGGATTGAAGGCGCTAGCAACAGCGCCGCTCCCGACGGCCCTGGGGAGATACTCAGGGGGTCCAGTAGTAATAGCTTCGTTGAGAATTTGGAGGCAGCTTCGCCAGCACTTTGGGTTGGGGGCAGGGTCAAGGGAAATGCCAATTCAGTGGAACCATAGATTTGAGCCAGGGAAGTGGGATGGAAATTTTCAGAGATGGGAGGAGAAAGGAATTAGGGCACTAAGGAGGTGCTGACGACAGGGTACAGGCAAAGGGGGTAGTATCGGCTGTTTACGGTGCTATTTTGGAAGAGGAGAAGGCACCGCTGAAAGGAATCAAGGCAAAGTGGGAGTAAGAGTTGGCAGAGGATATGGAGGAGGGGTTCCGGTGTGAGGTGCTACAGGAGAGTGAACGGCGCCACCTCGTGCACGAGGCTAATACAGCTGAAGGTGGTATATAGAACACACTTCACAGGGCGAGGATGAGCCAGCTCTTTGGGGGGTAGAAGATTGTGTGAATGTTGCCCTGGGGGGGGGTTATGGATGTAATATTACCATATCACTAATCTGCATTTTGCCTGGTCCTTTCCCTTGAACTATGTGGATTTCTCCAACTTAGCCAACCCAGCTTACTTTAAAGCCTTAGATGCAACCTTAGTTATTAAATTTGCGAGAACACTGATACCAGCACGGTTCAAATGAAACCCCTCACAGCTCCCTCCTTCCCCAGTTCTGGTGCCATTGCCCCATGAACAGAAATAAAAACAGAAGCTTCCAGTGGCAGCCATGGAGTGGGTGATCACACACAGGGCAGCTCCAGCTGCAAGATTTGGTTTGAGCTCTTTTTACCCAAAAATGGGGTAATTGCAACAGGAAAGTGCAGGTGAAGGTGTGGAGGAGACGATCCCCATGAGTGGCATGTCTGTTAGTTACCAGGTCTGGCAGAAAAAGGTTAAAGACCTGACGAAGGAATTGGAGGAGACCTGTGGCACAGTAGCAATTGGGAAGTTGGCGAATGGGGAAGGGTTGTCCTAAGTTGCAAAACCCTAAATTGACACTAAAAGGTGGGATAACCTGCACTTGACACTGGCAGGGAGGGTGCAGGTTGTAAATATGAATGTCCTGCCAAGATTTCTATTTATCTTCCAGTCCCTCACAATCTTTCTCCCGAAGGCCTATCAAGGGTGGATATGATGATATCGGAGTTTGTTTGGGCAGGCAGGACGCCGAGGGTTAGTAGGGCCTTGTTGCAAATTCGGAGGTGGGATGGGGGACTGGCGCTCCCAAATTCGTCGCATTATTATTATTCGAGGGGGCAAATGCCGGAAGGATGAGACGATGGCAGGGGCAATGGTGGGGGCATCGCTGCACCCGGAATGGGGCTATATATGGGTGGTTGAGAGAAAAGGGAGCAACCTCGATAAAAGGAATTAAGCAGATGTGCAAGGAGGAGTTGGGGTGGGAGTTTGGAGTGAAGTAATGCACCGGGTTGAATTCAACCTCCTCCTGCACAAGGATGAGCCTGATACAGTTCAAGGTAGTGCATAGGGCCCCTATGACTCGGGTCAGTGGGTGACCCACTGAGTGGGTTCGTCCTATGAATGGCAGATGTGTGCGAAGTGTGGGAGGGGGCTGACGCACCAATCCCACATGTTTGGGGGTGTACAAAATTGGACAACTTCTGGGAGGTGATGTTCGAGAGACTGCTGGGGATTGTGGGTGTGAAGCTGACACTGGACCCTTTAGTGCAGATGGGAAAGGAGGCCGGTGTTGTGGCCTTTGCCTCAGAGTGCCCTGCGACGTATATTCTGAAATTGGAGGTTGGCTGCGACATTGGGGATCGCAGCGTGGCTGGGGGACATGTATGATTTGTTTGTCGTGGGGGGGGATCTATTTTTCTTACACAGGCCAAGACAGCACAGATTAGCAGGTAAATGCATAATTTCGGAGTTCTTTTCTGCTTTCACACATACTTTTCACGAGTGATCAGGAGACGGGACCTTGGCTGATTTTCTGCTAAATCCACTAAATTATAGGCTTCAATTTGACCCTGAAGAGCTATTGACACTGATGGAAATGTACTTTACCAATACTCAGCACCTTCAGAGGGGAGGGGAAAATTATTTTGTGTCCTCTCGGGAGATGGGTAATAATACATGTAAAAGATACAAAGTTGGCAGCAAAACGTAGCAAACTAAGAAGCATACAAATCATTGTCGGTGCCTTGGTTTTCAAAATCATCTAATGCCACTACATATAAAAAACCATGCTCTGTTCTATTACCTGATAAAGTTCCTCCAAATTGTATTTGATTGAGATGCTCTTCTGAATTGCTTCGACTGCTTCTTTCAGTTTTTGCCAAGTTTCATTGGTGTAATTATCAGGTAATTTAGGTTTATCTGCAATTGAAAATGCTACACTGTATTAGAGTTCACTGGAATACGGAATCAGGAAACTTAACATAGAAAATAGGAGTAGCTCATTTGGTCTTTTGGGCCTGCTCCACCATTCAATACGATCCTAGCAAATCCTCCAACTCAATCCATACTGCTGTTTTCTCTCCATACCCCTTGATGTCTTTAGAGTCAAGAACCCTATTTATTTCCTTATAAAATATATTCAGCGACTCAGCCTTCATAGCCTTCTGCAGTAGACAATTCCACAGGTTCACCACTGAGTGATAAGATTTCTCTTATCTCAGTCCTAAATGGCCTACGCTGCACCCAGAGACTGTGACCCCTTGTTCTAGATCTCCCCAGTCAGAGGAAACATTATCACTGCATCCTTATCAGAATTCCACATGTTTCAATTAGATCCACTCTTAATTCTTCTAAACTTCAATGAATACTGACCCATTCGACCCAATTACGACAATCTGGCCATCCCAAAAATCAGCCTGGTGAATGTTCATTACACTCGCTCTATATGTTCTTTATATCCTTTCTTAGATAATGTTATTACACCCTGGGCTAGTGCACGGTCAATTCCAGCCCCACTTGGCGCAGATTCACAACACAGGTGAAATCAGATTTATTAATACCCGTGACTTTGGTTGAGGTATATTGACCACAGTCATTAGGTTTGTAAAAAAATGTAAATGTATTTGCAGTAATTATAATAGACAGGGTAGCACGGTGGCGCAGTGGTTAACACTGCTGTCTCACGGCACCGAGGTCCCAGGTTCGATCCCGGCTCTGGGTCACTGTCTGTGTGGAGTTTGCACACGCTCTTCGTGTTTGCATGGGTTTCCCCCCCACAACACAAAGATGTGCAGGGTAGGTGGACTAGCCACGCTAAATTGGCGAAATTTTTTTTTAAAATTATGACAAAAAAAGATAATAGGCTATCTACTATCTGATTCCCAACCCCCCACTCTCATACACAAGAGAGGGAAAAGGATGGTTTGAGAGGTCAAAATATAGTAAAAGGATAAGGATTTTTGATTCAGATGAATGACCTCCAGTTAATTTCTTTCTCAGGTAGGCCTTCAGTTAATTACTCTATTTTCCTTCAGCTTGTAATGATCTTCACTGCAGTCTCACAGATACAGTAGGCAACCAGCAGCAGAGAGGGGGAGAAAACACAGCTCCTCTTCCTTCGGGTGTCTAGAGGGTTCTGCCAAGGTTATCTATTTTGTTCTGTAGATTCAGGATTATTTCAAGTTTACAGCAAGGATGTGTCAGGCACTCGCTGGTTGTAGAACAGTAAAGCAGTTCTTGCGGCGAGAGAGAGAGAGAGCGCGAGTTCCTTCCCCTTCCCAAGGTTTAAACATATCTGCCAAGCTCTCAGAAAGCATCACACAGCCGATCAATCAAACAGACTTCCCCCAAAGCTGGTTTCTAACATTTACTCTGTGCCGATGAGTCTGTTTCTCCTCTCCAAAATACAAAGCCTAGGAACGCACTGCCCTGACAAGCACTCTTCTGCTGAAATGCATCCCGATTATGGATCCACAGACTAAAAATAATAAAAGTAAAATAAAAGAAATGGGAAGGACACCAAAACAGCAATACACAATATTTCAGATGTAGTCTCATTGAGGCTCTGTACAGCTGCAATAAGACATCTTTGCACCTGTACTCTCACTTTTGAATGCAGACGCTAAATTACTCTCAATTTTGCTGGCATGGAGGTTGGAGCACTGCCTCCCCAGAAGTGATCTCAGAAAACCAGACAGGCTTCATCAAGGGTCAGCCAATGTGCATCGGCTGTTAAATATTGTCATTGCCCCCATTCAAATATTGTCCTTTTCCCCCCTCTCAAAAGTCGTAACCCAATGATTGTTTCCATGGACGCTGGAAAAACGTTTGATAGGGTGGAGTGGGGATCTCTCTTTGAGATTCTTGGGAAGTTTGGGTTTGGGCAAAACTTCAAATCCTGGATTTGTTTATTGTATAGGGCCCTACTGCTAGTGTTCACATGAATGCCTTGAGCTCGGGTTATTTTCCGTTGAATATGAAAACGAGGCAGGGATGTTCATCATCTCTGCTTCTATTTGCTTTAGCAATTGAACTGCTGGCCATGGCATAAAAATCTTCCTGAAAGTGTAAGGGGCTAAATAAGAGAGTGCGGGAGCATAGGAGTCTTTCTTTGCAGATGATCTGCTTCTTTATATGATCTGCTCCCGAGGAAGGAGCAGTGCTCCGAAAGCTAGTGATTTTAACCTGGTGTTGTAAGACTTCTCACTGTCTTTATATTTATATTACGGACTCAGTTTCCACTATGGATTAGACAATGAAGCTACATAGAAGTTTTGGCTCCTTCTCTGGGTGAAAGTTAAATTTGGATAAGAGCGAATGCTGTCCAGTTAACCCCCAGGGAGGGGGGCCGATCTGGGGATGTTGCCTTTTCGCCTGGCTAGATCTAGCTTTCATTATCTGGGAATCCGGGTGGCCCATGATTGGACCTCACTCCATAAATTAAATTATGCTAGCCTGGTGAATGGGGTCAAATCTGACTTGCAGAAGTGGGATAACCGTGCCAGATTCTTGACAGGCAGGGTTTGGACCATTAACAAGGAATATCCTCACAAGGTTTTAATTTCTTTTTAAGCGTCTTGCCACTTTTCTTCTCAAATTCTTCTTCGTCAGAGTTAACAAATTAATGTCTCCTTTTATTTGGGTGGGCAAGACCCAAGGATCCAAAGGGTGTTGCTCCAGAGAAATACACAGTCACGTGGTTTAGCTTTACCCAATTGTTATTTTTCTATTGGGCTGCCAATGTTGAGAAAGTACTGGGATGGCTAAGTGATCAGAGTTCTATATGGGGGCAAATGGAGGAGAGTTCTTGGAGGGGTTCTAGTTTGGGTGCTTTGTAACTGCTTTGTTTCCGTTCTCTGTCAGATTTTCTTCGAATCAACAGCCTGAAAATCTGGAAGCAGTTCAGACAGCATTTTAAATTTAGATCTAGGTCGTTGTTGGCCCCTATCTGCAGTATTCATCTCTTTGTGCCAGTGGGCTTCAACTCAACGTTTAGGTCATGGCAGGGAAGGGGTTTGGAGACCTATTCGTCAAGGAAAGGTTACCAGCTTTGAGGAGCTGTTCGGTAAAATTTCAATTTCCTGCGCCCAACTTGTTTTGATATTTCTAGATTCACAATTATTTGCAGAAGACTTTTCCTTTGGTGCCACTGCTCTCCCTGTTGGAGAGGATTTTTATGTTTGGCTGGGTCTGGTTGGGGGGGGTTTTTATTTCAGCTATCTACGGCCAGATCCTATCAGCGAAGTCAACTCCGTTGAATGAGGTGAAGGTGAAATGGGAGGTGTGAATTGGGTCCAAATCTGGATGAGGGGGTGTGGAGTGAGGCTCTTCGTAGGGTCAATTCCATGACTTCCTGTGCTCAGCTTAGTTTGGTCCTGTTCAAGTTGGCGCACAAGACTCGTCTGACCAAGGAAAGAATGAGCGAGTTTTTTGGGGGGAGAGAAACATATGTGAGCGGTGTTCTCGGGGACCAACTAACCATACTCAAATGTTTTGGTTGTGTCCCAACTTATTAAGCCTTTGGATCTCCTTCTTCAACACCAAGTCAGAGATTCTTAATGTTGAACTGCACCTTGTCCACTGGTGGCCATTTGCAGGGTATCAGATTCACTGGTGCTGCAGACCGCGGTGAAGGCGGACATCCACCTCGTTAACAGCCCGGAGGCAGGTTTAGCTTGGTGAGAGGTCTTCTATTCCACTTAGTGCCTTGTCCTGGTTGGGTGACCTCATGGAATTTCTACATTTGAAGAAGTTTAAGTACACCATAAAGGGGTCAGGAGAAGGGGTCTTTCTAAGATGGCAGCCATTCAATTCCTTTTTTTAAAGAGTTAGTCACTGTCAATTGTTATGGGGGTTTTACTTTAATGTCGGGGTGGCTTACGGTTGGATGCGTTCTTGATTGTTGATTGTGCTCTTTTTACATTTCAACTTGGAAGCATCTGATTTATATTATACTATTTTGTTACAATGAAAAGGTTTTCACTAAAAATATTTCTCCTGGCGGACTCCTCGTACTTCACCTTAAGTGGTATCACTTCATTTGAGTTTGTATACATACATGAATGCCAGCATGTTTGATGGCTGATGTACAAGGACACTCAGGTCTCTTTATACATCACTGCTTCCCAATCGATCACCATTTAAATAATACGCTGCCATTCTGTTCTTCCTACGAAAGTGGATAACTTCACACCACCACGTTATATTGCATCAGCCATGAATCTGACCATTCACTCAACTTGTCTAAGCAGCCTTTAAGCCTCTGGCAAGTTCAGCAAATTCTCTCAGAAATACGTTCAATTTTGAAGAGAGATGAAACAAATAAAAGTGCAAGGTTTCCACAAATAACAAAACTTGGCACTGCAGAAAATCTCTTGTCAATTAAGGAGCAAAACAGAGGGTCCCTTTATGTTGAATGATTATTCATTTTCAGTCACTCCCTCCCCATCCAATCTGTTCCATTGCATTTCTAACCATTTGAAAGGCATTCACGTTTGTTAAAGGACAGCACCTCAGCATGCGTAAACCTCCAGTCTTATTACACAAGAAATACGAGAAGACGACCGTATGGCCGGTTGAGCCTGCTCCGCCATTCAACGTCATGGCTGATCTTGGGCTTCAACTCCACTTTGCACCCATTTCCCACATCCCGAGTCCCATAGACTACAAAACTCTCTCTCAGCCGAAAACGCATTCAATGATGGAACATTTATAACCCTCTGGGGTAGGAAATTCCAAAGATTCACAACCCTAGGAGTGAATTTCTCCTAATCGCAGTCCGAAATAATTGGCCCCTTATCCCGAGACTGTGCCCCCATGTTTTCGATTCCCCAACCAGCAGAAACGATCTTTCACATTACAATATAGCACCAAGGTTCAAAAGAGGAAATGGCATAAAAATCAAGTAACTGCAGGACACCAAGTTTTAGGTTTTACAAGCCTGAACATTGTTCGAGGAACGAAAGAGTGAAGGTGGGAAGTATGGGAAGTCTTGCTTACAACTCATGGAATCATAAGAGTCCCCACAGTGCAGAAGGAGGCCACTCAGCCCATCGAGCCTGCACCCACCCAAGGGCAGCAGGGTGACACAGTGGTTAGTACTGCTGCCTCATGGCACCAAAGTCCCAGGTTCGATCCAGGCTCTGGGTCACTGTCCGTGCAGAGTTTGCACATTCTTACTGTGTTTGTGTGGGTTTCGCCCCCACAACCCAAAGATGTGTAGAGTAGGTGGATTGGCCACGCTAAATTGCCCCTTAATTGGAAAAAATTAATTGTGTACTCTAAATTTATATTTTAAAGAAGTCTGCACCAACCCTCCGAAAGAGCATCCTAACCTCGGCCCAATCCCCACCCTATATCCATCTAACCGTTGGATACTAAGGGGCAAAAAAGCATGGCCAATCCACCCAACCTGCACATCTTTGGACTGTGGAGGAAACCCACGCAGACACATGAAGAATGTGCAAACACCACAGCCACCCAAGGTCGGAATCTAACCCGGGTCCCTGGGGCTGTGAGGCAGCAATGTTTTTTTTTAGCAAACATTTCATTGAAGTATTTTTGGTATTGTAACAACAACAAAATAAACAATGTACATGAAACTATAAACATAGTGCAAAAGCCGTCTCCCTTCCTTACAGGTCTCACCTTTATTAACCCTCTACTCTAAGCTAAACTAAGCCCCCCCCCCCCGCCTTCTGCTTACGATTAATTTTCCTTGAAGTCGACGACGTCCAGTTGCCACCTCCGGGCGAACCCAACAGTGACCCTCTCAAAGCGAACTTGATTTTCTCCAAACAGAGAAAGTGAACCATGTCCGATAGCCAGGTTTCTGACTTCGGGGGCTTTGAGCCCCTCCAAGCTAACAGTATCCGTCTCCGGGATACCAAGGAAGCAAAGGCTATAACGTCTGCCGCTTTCTCCTCCTGGATTCCAGGGTCTTCCGACATCCCAAAAATCGCCGCCTCTGGAATCAGTGCAACCCTTGTTTTTAACACCGTGGGCATGACATCTGCAAACCCCTGCCAAAATCCCAAGCTTCGGACATGCCCAGAACATGTGGACATGGTTCGCTGGTCCACCCTCACATTTTGCACACCTGCCTTCCACCCCAAAGAATCGGCTCATCCGGGCCACTGTCATGTGAGCCCGATGAACAACCTTGAATTGTATCTGGCTGAGCCTGGCACATGTTGCGGACGCATTGACTCTACTCAACAGGTCCTCCTATAGACCATCCTGTATTTCTCCTTTTTTAAAATATTATATATTTTTTTCCTTTCTTAAATTTAGTGTACCCAATTCATTTTTTCCAATTATGGGGCAATTTAGCATGGTCAATCCACCTACCCTGCATATCTTTGGGTTGTGGGGGCGAAACCCACGCAAACACGGGGAGAATGTGCAAACTCCACACGGACAGTGACCCAGAGCCAGGATCGAACCTGGGACCTCGGTGCCGTGAGGCTGCAGGGCTAACCCACTGCACCACCATGCTGCCCTCCCTGTATCTCTCCTCCCAGCTCCTCCTCCCACTTGTGCTTCAGCTCCTTGGTCTGCGTCTCCTCCAACCCCTAAATTCCTTGTAAATGTCAGGATCGCTCCCTTCTCCTACCCACCTTCTGGAAACGACCCTGTCCTGAATCCCCCTTAGCGCTAGGAGCGGGAAGGTGGACACCTGGTTACGAAGGAAGTTCCACACCTGCAGATACCGGAATTAGTTTCCCCTCGCCAACCCAAACTTCTCTTCAAGCGCCCTCATACTCAGAAGGCTCCCTCTATAAACATATCCCCCTTCCTCTCAATCCCTGCTCTCTGCCATACCCGGAACCCCCCATCCATACTTCCCAGGGCAAACTGATGATGATGACGGATTGGGGACCAGACCAATGCTCCCTCTGCTCCCACATGTCTCCTCTATTGCCCCCAGACTCCCAGGGCCGCCACCACCACGGGGGTGGTGGAGTACCGTGCCGGCGGGAACAGCAGAGGCGCAGTTACCAACGCCCCCAGACTGGTGCCCTTGCATGAAGCCGCCTCCATGCGCTCCCATGCCGACCTCTCCCCCACCACCCACTTCCTGATCATGGCTATATTCGCCACCCAGTAATAGTTACTAAAATTTGGTAGCGCCAGCCTGCCCTCTCCCCGACTCCGCTCAAGCCTTACCTTCCTTACTCGCGGGGTCTTGCCTGCCCAAACGAAGCCAGTGATCACTTTGTTGACCCGTTTAAAAAAGGACTGCGGAATAAAGATGGGGAGACACTGAAATGCACACAGGAATCTCGGGAGGACCGTCATCTTTACCGTCTGCACCATTCCCAGCCAGTGATAACAGAGGTGCGTCCCATCTCCAAAAATCGTCCTTCATTTGGTCTACTAGTCGGGCCTGATTTAATTTATGCAGCCGGTTCCATTGCCACACCACTTGAATGGCAAGGTACCCAAAGCTTCCCCCTACTAATCTAAACGGCAGGTCCCCCAATCGCCTCTCTTGTCCCCTTACTTGGACCGCAAACATCTCCCCCTTTTCCCCATATTTAGCTTATACCCCGAAAACCGGCCAAATTCCCCTGGAATCCTCATGATTTCTTCCATCTCTTTTATTGGGTCCGATACATGCAGAAGCAGATTGTCTGCATAGAGCGAGACGCTGTGCTCCACCCCCCCCCCCGCCCCCACCCCCCACCCCAGCCCCTTCAGGCTCTCTGAGCAATTGCCAACGGCTCTATAGCTAGCGCGAACAACAGTGGGGAGAGGGGGCATCCCTGTCTCGTCCCCCGGTGCAATCTAAAATAGTCCGATGTTGTCCTATTCGTCCACACACTTGCCTCAGGAGCCTGATACAGCAACCTGACCCAGTCAATAAAGCCCCGACCAAATCCGAACCATCCCGGTACCTCCCACATATAATCCTATTCTACCCGATCAAAAGCCTTTTCTGCATCCATTGCGATCACTACCTCCACCTCCCTTCCTTCTGGGGGCATCATGATCACGTTAAACAACCTTCTTACATTGGCCACCAACTGCCTACACTTAACAAGCCCAGTCTGGTCCTCCCCAATAACTTCCGGAACACAATCCTCAATCCTGGAGGACAACATTTTGGCCAGCAATTTGGCATCTACATTCAACAGGGATATCGGCCTGTGGGACCCACACAGCTCCGGGTTCTTGTCCCGCTGCAGAATCAGCGAAATCGTGGCCTGTGACATCGTCAGGGGTAATCCCGCTTTCCCTTGTCTCATTGAACATCCTCATCAACACAGGCCCCAATATCCCAGAGAACATTTTATAAAACTCCACTGGGTACCCGTCCGGCCCAGGGGCTTTACCCAACTGCATGGCCTTCAGACCCTCCACTATCTCTTACAACCCGATTGGGGCCTCCAGCCCTTCTACCAGCTCCCTGTCCACCTTTGGGAAATTCAGCCCCTTCAAGAAGTGCCTCATCCCCTCCGGCCCCCTAAGGGGTTCCAACCTGTACAGCCTGCTGTAGAAGTCCCGAAACGCCTTATTCACCCCTGCTGAATCTCCAACCAAGTTCCCATCTCCGTCATTTACTTTCCCCCATCTCCCCGGCTTCCTCCCTCTTTCTAAGCTGCTGTGCAAGCATTCTGCTGGCCTTCTCTCTAGGCTCATAGATCACCCTCGCCTTTCTCAGCTGCTCCACCGCCCTCCCTGTGGTTAACAAGCCGAACTCCGCCTGTAGCCTCCGCCGTTCCCTTAAAAGCCCTGCCTCTGGGGTCTCTGCATACCTCCGATCGATCTGTAGTATCTCCTTCACCATTTGGTCCGTCTCTGCCCTGTCCACCTTCTCACCTTGGGCCCGTATCGAAATCAGCTCCCCTCTGACCACCATCTTCAGTGCTTCCCAGACCACCGCTGCTGAAATTTCCCCGTGTCGTTGACCTGCAGGTAGTTCTGAATACATTTCCTCAGTCGCTCGCACACCCCTTCGTCAGCCAAAAGTCCCACATCTGACCTCCAGTGCGGGCACTGGTTACTGTCTTTACTAACCTGCAGGTCAACCCAGTGCGGAGCATGGTCTGAGATTGTGATCGCCGAGTACCTCGTGACCACCACCCCTGCCAGTAAGGTCCTGCTCAAAAATAAAGAAATCAATCCGGGAGTACACTTTATGCACGTGTGAGTAGAAGGAGAACTCTTCACCCTCGGCTGCCCAAATCTCCAAAGATCCCCCGCCGCCGCCCCCCCCCCCCCAAATCGGCTCCATGAACCCTTTTAGTTCCTTTGCCATTGCTGGCACCCTGCCCGTTTTCAAGCTTGACCGGTCCAAGCCAGGGTCAATAACTGTGTTGAAGTCCCCTCCCATGATCAACCTGTGCAAATCCAGGTCCGGTATCTTCCCCAGCATCCTCTTTATAAACTCCACATCATCCCAATTTGGCGCATACACATTTACTAATACCACCTGCACCCCCTCCAGTTTCCCACTGACCATAACGTACCAACCTCCCACTCCAAGACTACTCTACCCGCCTCAAACACCACCCGCTTATTGATTAGGATCGCAACACCTCTAGTCTTTGAGTCTTGTCCCAAAGACCTGACTGACCCAGCGTTTCCTCAATCTAATCTGGTTTGTTACTCTAAGGTGTGTCTCCTGCAACATTACCACGTCTGCCTTCAGTCATCTAAGATGCGCGAACACATGTGCCTTCTTGACCAGCCCATTTAACCCTCGAACAATCCAGGTAATCAGCCTAGTTGGGGGGCTCGTTGTTGCCGCCCCCCCCCGATCAGCCATCCCCTTTTTTTGGGCCCGCCCCCAGCCCATGCTCCACGCCTCCACCAGTCCGCCCCCAACCTCCTCTCTGTCCCTTAGCCCAAGTCCCTCCCTCGTCAGCAGAACATTTACCCCCCCCAGTAACAACACCCTGTAACCCAACCCCTTTAATTAACGGAACATATGCACCCCCCACCCCACTGCGCTTCCGAGAGCTAGCCCACCCAGCTGGCTTGGTGGCCCCCATCCCTGGCGCTGGATAGTCTCCCACCTATTTGTTCCCTCACCACCCTCCCTCCCGCTCATATAAACATACTCCAACATCAAACAATCCCTACACAATTGCCCGACAGAAAAACACCAAGATCTAAACAAGCACACCTCCATCCTCCAACAGCGCAAATGAAAACCTTAACTCACTCAGCTCTACCGCTGGTCCCAAATCAATGCAAAAGACATTTCTAACAGCTTCCATAAATCGAAAAACAAGGAACTTTTTTTTTTTTTAAAAAGAACAGAAACACTAAAAACGAACTATGAACGTTGCAGCAAAGTTCAAAAGTTCCCAGCCCACCACCAGTTCTTTCCTTTTCGCAAAGTCCAGCGCGTCCTCCGGCGACTCGAAATAAAAGTGCTGTTCTTCGTGCGTGACCTAGAAACGGGCCAGATCCAACAGTCCAAACTTCACCTTTTTCTTAAAAGGATCGATCTAATCTGGTTGAAGCCTGCTCTTCCCCTGGCCACCTCCACACTCAGGTCTTAGTAAACCCGCAGAATACTGCTGTCCCACTTACAGCTCAGTGTCTGCTTGGCCCACTGTAGAATGCCCTCCTTATCCAAGTACCTGTGGAATCTCATTACTATTGCCCTCTTGGGGGGGGGGGGGGGGGGGGTCTCCCATTCACGGCTTCCTCGCAAGTTCTCTGTGAGCCCTGTCCACCTCCAAGGGCCGGGAAAATGTCCCATCCCCCAGCAGCTTCTCAAACATGTCTGCGATGTATGCCCCAGCGTCCGCTCCTTCGGATCCCTCCGGGAGCCCAACGATTCTCAGGTTCTGCCGGTGGGATCTATTCTCTAGGTCCTCCAGGAGCTTCTTCTGCTGGTCTCTCAGCATCCCCCCCTCCACTCCACTGCAGTTTGATATTCCTCCTGCTCAGCCTGCGCCTTCTCTACCTTCTGGATCGCCCGATCTTGGGCGTCCAATCTAAGCTCCAGCCGCTCAATTGACTCTTTTATCGGGTCCAAGCAGTCCCGTTTCTGCTTAGCAAAGCCTTCCTGAATAACTTTCCTCAGCTGCTCCATTGACCGCTGGGTCGACAAACCAGAGGTCCGGTCCTCCGCCATGCTGTCTCCTGCTGCAGCTTCAGCCCAAGCCTTCTCTGTCTTTCTGTTTCTGCCTTTACAAACACTCCTCGTCCTTCTCTCCATGCACCGATGTGGGAATTCAGTACACACTTGCCTCTATCATCAGTTTTACAATTCAAGTCCGGTAGAAAATTGGGGGAAAAGGTCCAAAAGTCCGACCAGAGCGGGAGCCACCAAATGTGCAACTTATTCCTTCATAGCCACCAACGGAAGTCTGAGGCAGTAATGTTAACCACTGTGCCACCATGCCTGTTAGGGGAGGATGAAAGGAGTAGAGAATGTTGGGATATCATTTTGGAGCAGTCAAGGTTATGCCAGATATGGTTCAGAAGAGAAGCGATTGGGGACAAAACTGATTTTTTTTTTCTTCCCTGTACAGTGAAGAGCTGATGACAATATGTCAGCACCACTCAGTCTTGATCATAGAATTTAGAGTGTAGAAGGAACCATTCAGCCCATTGTGTCTGCACCGGCCCTTGGAAAGAGCACACCACCTCAGCATTTACGATGGTATCGTCTCTCCTTATCTATTCAGAAGTCATTCTTGAAACTTAGCTCAGCAAAGTAGATAAACAGATGTTAAAAATCCCGATTAAAAATCCAAAATCACTTCTATGGAGAAGAATAGAATAAACTTTTTGCCTCCTGGGTTCGTTGTTGGTGAGTGCAAATTAAACCAGGGCTCGGTTTCAAACATAATCCATTTACGGGTGGCATGGCAGCACAGGGTTGGACTGCTACTTCACAGCGGCAGAGACCCGGTTTGATTCCCAGCTTGGGTCACTGTGTGCGGAAACTGCACATTCGCCCCATGTCTGCATGGATTCCCTCCGGGTGTTCCGATTTCCTCCCACAATTCCCGAAAGACATGCCTGTTAGGTGAATTGGATATTCAGAATTCTCCTTCAGAAATGAAATGAAAATCGCTTATTTGTCACAAGTAGGCTTCAAATGAAGTTACTGTGAAAAGCCCCGAGTCGCCACATTCTGGCGCCTGTTCGGGGAGTGTATCTGAACAGGCACCGGAGTGAGAGAACTGGGGATTTTCACAGTAACTTCATTGCAGTGTTAATGTTAGCCTACTTGTGACACAAATAAAGATTATTATTATTAGGTGAGACCCAAGATCATGATGGCTATGATACACATTCTCCCCATGTTTGAGTGGGTTTCGCCCCCACACTCCAAAGATGTGCAGGGTAGGTGGATTGGCCACGCTAAATTGCCCCTTAATTGGAAAAAATGAATTGGGTACACTAAATTTATTTTTTTAAAATGATGGCTATGATAAACCATAGAGCATGTCATCTTGCATTCTAAACCTTTGTTTTCTTTTTTTAATAAATTTTTACCCAATTTTCTTTTTCCAATTAAGGGGCAATTTAGCGTGGCCAATCCACCTAACCTGCACATCTTTTGGGTTGTGGGGTGAAACCCACACAGACACGGGGAGAATGTGCAAACTCCACACGGACATTGACTCAGGGCCGGGATTCAAACCCGGGTCCTCAGCACCGTAGTCCCAGTCATCACGTGCTGCCCCATCTTGCATCCTAACCTAAGTGATGTGTGTTTTGGGGCAGCAGGGAAGCTGTTGAAAAGAACAGAAGAGAAAGACTAAGCAAGAAACTTGGTGTTTGTTATAAGCACAACAAATCATACTCCATTAGCACAGCAAACCAAAGGGGCAATTTAGCTTGGTCAATCCACCTAACCGGTGCAACATTGGACTGTGGGAGGAAACCAGAGCACCCGGAGGAAATCCAGGCAGAGAGGGGGAGATGGCACAAACTCCACACCGTCACCCAAGGTCGGAATCGAACCCAGATCCCTGGCACTGTGAGGCAGCCGTGCTAATCACTGTGCCACGCATATTTTATTGCTGCAAAAAAAAAAAAAACTCATCTGGCAAGCTATTCTTTTTAAGTTTACTTTTTACTAGCACAAGGAGGCAAGAGATTCCTCAGTTAACGCTAGTCAATGAGCCATAATGCAAAATGTTCCATTGTGAACAGAGTACAGGATCATGGTTCGCTGTGATGGTTTTCAAAAAGCGTGCTGGCTTTCATTTATATAACCCCAAATGAAGTACTGCCACTTAAAATGAAGGACGAGGAGTCCGGGCTTTCCCTAAAGCCCCAGAAATCAGGGACTCGGGTAAAAAAAGATAATTGGAAAAAATAACATGCACTTCATTTTCCATCAGGTTTCAGGAGATGTTGGTTTTTTAAAAATGCAACATTTATGTGATTGCTGCTTTATATTTTCACTCAAGCAAAATAACTCTTTGGCAAGGCACTTGCTCAAGTCAAAAACAGCCACAGTTCATTCATGAAGGATTTGTTAGACATTTGCTGCATACCGCAAAAAATAAGTACAAAAGTCAATTCAATTTGACAGACAGGAAAAAAAAAACACTTTCCAGCACAGGAGGCTGGTTTCTCAAGCAACTGTCCATATGACATAATAATTCCAAAGATTACATCTGCACCCAGGTTTTAAGATCATGGAATGATTTAGCACAGAAAGGGACCATTTAGCCCAAGCCTGTGCCAATTCCAGTAGAGTCCTCCAATTCATTTCTCATAGACCTTATTTTTTCCTTTTCAAGTATTGGTCCAATTCTCTTTTGAAAAGTTACAGAATGTACATTGACCAACCTTCCAGGCAGCACATCCCAGATCACAACTTGCTGTGTAAAAACATTTTCATGTTGCTTCTGGCTCTTTTGGCGATCATCTTAAACCAGTGCCCTTTGGTTTTTCCTTCTTTATCAAAATCCTTTTAATTTTGAACTCCCCTGTTGAATTTCCCCTTAATTTTTTCTGCTCTTGGAAGAATCATAGCCTCTTAATGTAACTGAAGTCCCTGATTCATGGTACCGTTTTAGTAAATTTCTTCTTCATCCTCTCCAAAACCATCCTGCTTAATGTGTGGTGCCCAGAATTGACTACAATACCCGATCTGAGGCTGTGCCTGTGTTTTATAAGAGGTTCAGCACAAGTTTTACATATGCCTTTTTAACAGTCTTCTATTCAACCCATCATTTCTACAATCAACCAAAAGAGAAAAAAATAATCTGGTCATTTTAATCCCACTTTCCAGCACCTGGTCCATAGCCTTGCACGTTATAGCATTTCAGGTGCAGATCCAGACACCTTTTAAATGAATTGAGCATTTCAGGCCTCAACCACCAATTCAGGCAGTGAATTCCAGATGCCCACCACCCTTGGAATGAAAGAAGGTTTTCCTCACGCCCCTGTGATTTTTCTACCAATCGGCTTAAATACACCTCCTGGCAGCTCATTCTTCAGCTAGAGTAAACAGGACTTTCCTGTCTACCCTGAGCTCCTCATAATTTTGTACACCTCAATTAGGTCACCTCCTCAGCCTCATTTTTAAAAAAAGATAAACAACCCTAGCCGATCCATTTTTTTTCCTTATAACTGCAATTTTCAAGCTCTGGCAACATTTTTGTAAATCTCCTCTGCAATCTCTCTGGACAAATGATTCCCTTCCCATAATGTGGCCAACTCGAGTTTGATACAGTTCCAACATTACATCCCTACTTTTGCATTCAACGTCCCACCCAATAAAGCATTTTATATGCTTCCATAACCACCTGTCTTGCCACTTTCAGGGATCTGTGGGCATGTACACCAAGGTATCGCACTTACTCAATTCCTCTCAATGTCTCCAGTTTATTGATTATTCCCTTGTTTTATTTGCCCTCCCTAATTGCATTACATCACACTTCACCCGATTGAAATCCATGTGCCACTTTTCTTCCCACTCAACCAATATAATTCTGGAGTAAATAGCTATCCCTTTCAGTCAACTGCACAGCCCAATCTTTGTGTCATCTGCAAGTTTGTGAATTTTGCCTCCCACATTCAAGTCCAAATCATTAATATATGCAACCCCACATTTAAGTACAAATCCTTCACATACAACACTGCAAAACTGAGCCCTGTGAGATGCCACTGGACAACACTTTCCATTCACAAAAACATCCATCGATCACAATCTGTTGGTTCCTGTTGCTGAGCCAATTTTTGATCCAACTAGCTACCTTCCTCTGTATCCTATGGGATCTCACTTCTCTGACCAGTCAGCCATGTAGGACCTTCCCAAATGCCCTACTAAAATCCATGTGGACAACATCCACTGCACGACACTCATCAATTCTACTTTTTACTGCCTCAAATACACACTACCAGTGAGTTTATCTCCTTTTACATTACCTCTAAAATTGTAACATTTGGTGTATATTGCTACCTCCTTATTCTTTCTACCAAAATATATAATTCTACACTTTTGCATTAAATTTCATCTGCCAGGTGTCAGGCTATTTCACCAGTCTCAATATCTTCCTGATGTCTACCACTACCGTACTCATAGTTACAGCGTAGTATAAATGCCAATGGTTTCATGAAAATCCTATAGCTGCAGATTTGGGACAAATCTGCAGTCTCAAAAGCAAATATTTCATGCAATATTATTTCAAGCTTATATTTTTGCTTCCTCTGACAAACTACAAAATAATTTAAAATGATTATTTTCATGGCTGCATTCAAAATAATTTCATAAAGTAATTTGAAAAGCTTAATGTCTTCATTAGGAAAATATTTCATGTTGTAGTATTCCCCAATTTAGGTTGCAGGAGGGGCGCCACGATGACACAGTGGTTTGCACTGCTGTCTCACAGCGCTGAGGATCTGGGTTCTATCCCGGCCCTGGGTCACTGTCCATGTGGAATTTGCACATTCTCCCCATGTTTACGTGGGTCTCACCCCCACAACCCAAAGATGTGCCGAGTAGGTGGATTGGCCACGTTAAATTGCCCCATAATTGGAAAAAAATTAATTGGGTACTTTAAATTACAGGATTTAAAAAGCACTTTAATTGACATGTTTTAATGTCGTGCATAAAGAATGTTGCATGATATTTAACTCATCACCACAAACCATTCTTATAGTTATCACCAACAACAGAACTGTAAGCAATTACCGGTTTGTTGACATGGATATTTTTTAGTAGTGTGAACTGTGCAAAAATTGATGTTTCTTCTTTTCTTCCTCTAACTTCACCCAGATCCACTCTTAATAAATGCAGGTAGTCATATTTCAGGTGTAATTTCTGTCTACATTCTTGGATTAAAAATCAATGGGGTCCTTCAATTTTCCCATTCTATTAGCTGATGCTGCTACTCCAGGAATCCAAAGTCTGCCACATGCTGTGAACAGGAATTTCTGGTCCACAAAAACTGTTGCCAGCAGCATGCAGGAAAGTTTCAAAATCTTTGGACCAACAGGTAAAGGGAGAATCGAGGAAGAGCCGTGCTACCATGACTTTGGTTTTGGGGAGGGCAGGGTGGTGGCAATCAGAATAGTACAGTCAATCTGATATGGAAAGCTAAAGTAATGATTTTTTAACTTACAGATTTGCTTTCCAAGGTATATTCCCTTAAAAGGGAACGGTAGGGCAAACAAGTAATAATAATCTTTCTTGTCAAAAGTAGGCTTACATTAACACCGCAATGAAGTTACTGTGAAAAGCCCGAGTCACCACATATCCGGCACCTGTTCGGGTACACGGAGGGAGAATTTGGAATATCCAATTCACCTAACCGCACATCTTTCGGGATTTACGAGGAAACCCACGCAGACACGGGGAGAATGTGCAGACTCTGCTTAGGCAGTGACTCAAGCCGGGAATCGAATCTGGGACCCTGGAGCTGTGAAGCAACTGTGCTACCGTGCCCAGAGGTCCCTGGATGAAATAGGAGATAGAAATTAAGGAAGAAACGTGTGCTTCAGAAAATACAGTTGAAAACCTAGAGGAATACAGAGGTTCAGAGAGGAGATGAAAAACATGAGAGAAACGAAGAAGGATGAGAAAAGACTGACTGCCAACATAAAGGGAAATCCCAAAGTCTTCTACAGGGATATAAATAGTAAAACGGTGGTAAAACAGTGTAGTGCCGATTAGGGACCTAAAAGGGGATTTACACATGGAGGCAAGGGGTGTGGCTGAGGTATTAAATTAATACTGCATCCTTCTTTAACAAGGAAGTGGATGCTACACAGGACACGCTACAAGTCGAGGAAATTCTGTCCCTAGATGGGTTCAAAATTGAGAGTAGACTGTTGATACTGAAAGTTGATAAGGCAGTGGGACCGGATGAGAATGAAGTGAGAATGGAAATGGAGGTGCTGCTCGCTATAACCTTTCAGTCTTCTATTGCGTCAGGGGAGGTGCCAGAGGACTGAAGAATTGTAAATGGTACTCCCTTGTTCAAAAAAAGTTGCAAGAATAGCCCCAGCAATTACAGGGCAGTCAGTTCAACATCAGTAGTGAGCCAGCTTCTGGAAACAATTATTCAGGATAGTAGTCGTCACATGGAAAAATGTGGGTTCATTAGGAAGAGCCAGCGTGGATTTCTAAAGAGGAACAGTGTTTAACCAAGTTGCTGAAGTTTTATTTGAGGTAACAGAAAGGGTTGATGAGGGTAATCTGTTGATGTGTAAATGGACTTTCAAAAGGCATTCTATTCAGTGCCACAAAACAGGCTTTAGGAAAATTATAGCTTATAGAATAAAAAGGACAGTAACAATGTGGATACAAAATTGGCAAAATAATTGGAAACAGAGCAATGGTCAATCGATTTTTTTTTCCAGACTGGAGTAGTTTGCAGTGGTGTTCCCCAGATATTGGTATTGGGACCCTTGCTTTTCCAGATATTTATATATTACTGACCTAGATCTTGGGTGCAGGGGACAACTTCAAAGTTTGCGAATTACCCAAACATTGGAAGTATTGAAAGCTGTGAAGAGCAGTGCAGAACTTCAAAATTGTGTGAGGTGATGCATTTTGGTAGGAAGAACATAGAAAGGCATTATAAAATAAGGGGTAAAATTCTAAAAGGGGTACAGGACCTGGGTATATATGGTAATTGATCGTGGAAGATAGTAGGACAGGTGGAGGGAGCAGTGTATAATATTCTAGGTTTTATTAATGGGGCACAGAGTACAAGAGCAAGGAGGTCATATTGAATTTATGTGAAACACTAGTTAGACTTCAGATGGAATAGTGTACAAGTTATGGGAAGGATTTGAACACACTGGAGAGAGTGCAGAAGATGCTTACAATAGTGGTTCCAGAGATGAGAAACTTAAGTTACGAGGATAGTTTGAACGGTTAGGACTGTTCTCCTTGGAGAGGTCATTTGATAGAGATGTTCATTACCATGAGGGGGCTGGACAGAATAGATATGGAGAAACTATTCCTCTTCATCGAAGATTCAAGAGAAGCAAATGTGATAGAACATAGAACATAGAATGAGAGAACAAATTTCCACCAGTGTTTCAGGTCTGGAATGAAGTGCCTGGAAGTATGGTGGGAGCAGGTTCAATCGAGGCATTCAATAGGGCATTAGACGATTACTCAATTGAAACAATGTTCAGGGGTACAGGGGAAAAGCAGCAGAATGGCACTATGCCCTAATGCTTGTTTGGAGGGCCAGCACAAATACGATGGATGAAATGGCCTCCTGTTGTTGCGTAACAATTCTGTGTTTCTGAGATTCTGCCTAAGCCATACAGGGCACTAGTGAGACCACATCTGGGGTACTGGAAAGTATTGGTCACCTTAGTGAAGGACAAAAAGATTTGAGGCAAGAGTCAGATATCTCAAAGTTTGTCTCAGATTACTCTGGGGAGGGGCAGGTGTCAGCACACAACTTTGAGATGCTGTTCTAGAGGGACTGCTCCTTTATTAAAAAATAACTTCTCATGCTAAAAGATCCTTACATGTTGGCCATACATGAGCCATCAGATATAGTCAAATCTCATTTGCATGAATAATCTGCTATAATCGGTGGAATCTTTCACAAGCTCAGGACATCCAAGGTGCTTAACTGCCATTTAAATACTGGATTTATATCAAGACAATTCTGTCTTTATGTTCTACTTTCCTTGTGTAGAATAGAGGTATTACAGGTAGATAGTTCCAGAAAAATCTGGAATTAAAAGTCCAAAGATGTCCATGACACCATTGTCAATTGTTGTAAAAACCCATCTAGTTCACTAATGTCCTTTAAGGAAATCTGCCATCCTTAACTGGTCTGGCCAACATGTGATTCCATAGCCACAGCAATGTAGTTGACTCTTCTCTGCCCCCTAAAGGGCAATTAGGGATCGGCAATAAATGCTTGCCCAGCTAGTGACACCCACGTTCTATGAACGAATTTTAAAAAACATGTTGAACTGGTTATATATTGGAAGCACTAAGTGGTTTAGTTTGCTCTTGGAAGTAGAGCCTGTAGAGCTGCAGTGTCTTCTCCGAACCTGTACTTTGCAACATTCCCCCTGGAGAAAAGTCTCACTACCCAAGGAAATAAAAGATAATGGATAATTTGCTCAAGTTGCAAGCTATAATCTGCCTTAATTGTTGACCGAACTTGGAATGGCATAGCCTACAAGTGCAACATGCAAAAGGAATTACCACCAACAATTTTAAGCTTGTAGTTCTCGACCTGAGCTTAAGAGTTTCAACACTCAAGTGATGACAACTGTCTTATTCTGCATATTTAACATCTGCAGCATATATTTATACTAAATCAGCCAAGGTGGAGAATGAGAGAAGGATGCAATACTGACAGGAATTCTCAACCATTGAATACATTTGTTGGGGCGATGGGGGAGGTAGGATGCGCAAGATCCACCAGAGAACATTTCCACGGGGCCAATGATGATTTTTGAACCAAGAGGGGATAACACTGAAATATCGGGAAAAGAATCTTATAATAGTGAGCCACCCTATCCAGTAACCAAGGCTGTTACTTGCCTCAGTGCACTGTCACAAATAAAATATAAAGTCATACTTAAACCATTATAGTCTGATATTCTTACTTTACAATCTCCCACTGCTTCTATCAGTACATTTTAATCCAAGTAGTATATATGTGGCTAAAAATATTTCTGCTCAAAGAAATTTCCTAACCTTTACAGTGAGAACGCAGTCTGTTGGAAACCAAAGGTAAGTTCCCAAGCAAGAGCAATGTATTCAGTTAATTACCCAGAAGCCCATGGCTGCCTCTAGAAAGTGCACACTAAAAATTTTAATGCAAGTTCATTTCCACTCACACCAAACAAAGCTGCCAATACCAATTCAGTTGTCCTTACTCCCAATCAACACAGGCCAAAGATCAAACTGAGCAACACCTGATCCTGCACTCCAGTTTCCCACTAGGGAACACATTTAACAGTAATTTCAAGAAGACTGTCATCAGACAATGATATCGCAGACAACTCCTCATTCTGAGCAGGAATCATCATCCTTTTCTTTCTGGGAGCACCAATCCTGGTACAATTGAAATGATCACCATTAGGTACCTGCTACAGAATATTTTCAAGTTGAATTAGTGCTGAGCTTGACATTCAGGATCAAGAAGGAATGTCAATCTAACCTCAACATTTCAAAAAGGTATCCACTGCTCAAACTATTTAATGCAAGACACCTGACATGACAACTTCAGTATCCTAACTTCCATGTACTAAATGGGGCAATTCTCTGAGGTACAATGTGTGTCTTTTTTATGTACCCATTATTGGGACAAGGGCTGTGTTGGCCAACAGAAATGCTGACTAGCCACAGGTGTAGGTCCAGTGACACTTTATTTTTGCAACATCCAGAAATTTCGGAAGAGAATGCCTGGCATATGCTGACGAAGAGGTAGATGTAATTGATATGTATATTTACTGAACATCTACACCATTCAATAACCAAGATTGTAAAGGATTGAAGAAAAAAAACTTGTGTACTCCCATTTTACCAAAAGTGTGACAGTATTGATATTACATACTCCCGGATGATGTCCATTACTCATTTTTTCTTTACGAATTGGAAATACAATTAGCCATATCTAAATTTCCAATTAAAGGTAAAGTCGCCATAGTCCCAGATGACCTTCGGCTGCTTTCCCCTTTGAGGGGAGAACTGACTGATGGTGGTTTAACCCGAGGATCACCACACCTCAGGCAAGGGGCAGGGTTGAGAAGACGGCCTTCATGAATCATCCACATGCAGCTAACCAATTGGACAATACTCGACATGGAACCATAAATTGCATTTTCTTCCCCATTAGATATTCTCAAGAATGTTGAATGCTGTACTGTGCTTCCACATAACAGGTTGAGCAACAATACTTTGACTAACAGCTACAATAGAGATCTACTATTCAGAGAAACTTCTGTCCCTTGCCTGTAAATATATCTATATTTTAACTATACCTTGACAATTTTTCTCTTCTTCCAATACTTGCAAGCAGCACAGGTCAGAGAACATAGGTCCAGTAGTCCCTCGCCGATGAGGTCATTCCTCATGTATGCACACAGTGAGTGTTTGCAGGTTAATTGTACTTGGAACCAAAAAATCCTGGGAATATCTTTAATGTCTCTGAAATGTGCTGCCTTTACCATCATCTGCAACCTGACAGCTCAGAATATACACTTTATAAAAATGCAAAATCACAAGCCAGGGTGATCACAAGTTCAACAGACAAAATGTCTCAAAATAAACCAATCTCAACCAACCCTTCAATGTGAGTGCCACAATTGGTTCCAAAGATTCCATTCCATTTCAGCTATAAAGACCAAGATATTGCAGATCTGACTGACCCCAGTCGGTGCCGAATTGGCCGATCATGTAAAAATGGCAGATGTGTTTCTTAAGGACTCAACAATAATGGAATCCAGTCTAATATCCACCACGCCCCGCATTCAGAAGAAGCTGATGAGGGTAACTATTGTTTGGCATTACATTTTTAAATACAATCTATAATCACACTGCTGACTTTATAACACATGCTATTTTCATCTATAACATGCAAGTAAATAATCAGCAAATGTTTTAGAATAAATTCAACCTAAATATATTTTGAAAAAATTCTAGCAGCAGTACATGACCAATTTTTTGAGGATTATAAACAGCAAGCTCACATTTTTTAAACTGAACAGTTCAGAAGTAGAATACATATCTTTTATAAGGATACTAAAGGAGTTTAGAAACATAATCAAGGAAAACAACCATGGTTCCAAGTGAAGTTGTTCCCCATTCGAGGCAATGTTTAAAATCAGATTTCCTACATATGGAAGCAAAGTTTTAACTGAGGAAAACTTTTAGAAAAGCAGAGATTGTAATAAAACTTCTGTAGTTGCCTGTAAACTGATGAAAACGTGCGCAGAGCTTCACCTTGTCTTTTAGGGAACTTGTAGGCCAAAGAAAAAAAACGTTTTAGCATAATTAAAGGATTGATAAACAAAATCATAATAACTAAATTGTTTTGAAGGCTTCGAAATCTCCTTTCATAGGTGTTGAAGCTAAAGAACATGCACGTGGGCTTGCTGATTTTTAAGGAGCAGTTGTGATAGGCCAAGGAAACTGCTTTAAAACCAGAATTCCAACATTACAGAATGTGAATTTCCTCAATCTTATTTCAAAACATTAAGATCTCCTACTATTCTACGGTACCTTTGAAATTTTTAATAACTAATTTTTTGGCCGTCCCCGGCTTGCTGTTGGCGAAGGTGGTCGACTTGGTCAAGCCGTTGGCATGTCCCGTGAGTACGGAACAGCCGCTGATTTTCCTCTGCTGCTCCTCCGCCATCATCACATCGAGTCCAACAAAGTCCAGCGAGTCCTCGAACTTGACTCTCTTCTGAAGCTGGTGGTTGCAGCAAGTGGAGGAAGTGGAGGAGGAGGAGGAGGAAGACTTAGGGGCGGCGGAGGGGAAGAGCTGGGCTTGCTGAGGTGGTTGGTGCTGGTGCTCGAATTCGCCGGCCTCGGCTAACTTTCGCTTCCTCGGACTAACATCAGCCTGTTGTCGCACCTCCTGCGGTGAATTTTGTGAAGAGAGGCCCGTTCGAAACATGAAAACTTCAAGCCGACGCCGTCCTATTGTTTTTTTTTAAAAAACACACTCGCGCGCTCACACGCACCCGTGTCTCGAAAATTAAAAAAAATCGGGGAGGGGGGGAAGGGGGCGGGGAGGAAAAAAAAACAAAATTAGAACCGACTCCAAAACCCTCCGCAAAATTTCGGTCACTTGTTTTGTCAATAGAGTAAAATGGCGGCACTTCCGGCGCCCCGTTGCATACCGGGAGGGATCCCGGCCTCTGACGTCACTAGGGGGCTGGGCCACTCATTTACCCTCCAAATTCCCACACTTGAGGCCTTCAGCCAGTCAGAGAATCATGTTTTTGCAAGCATGGACAAATGTGACGCTTCCTAATTCATGAAGCATACTTGTAACAGGTGACATCTATGAAGGTGTCACCAGATTGAAATTCACATCCCTGCAATGTTCGACTGGGCCCGGTGATGGCGCAGTATCACATTGGTTAGCACTGTTGCTTCACAGCTCCAGGGTCCCAGGTTAGATTCCTGGCTTGGGTCACTGTCTGCATGGAGTCTGCACGTTCTCCCCGTGACTGCTTGAGTTTCCTCCGATTACCTCCCACAGTCCAAAGATGTGCAGGTTAGGTGGATTGGCCATGCTAAATTGCCCTTAGTGTCCAAAAAGGTTAGCTGGGGTAGTACAGGGATAGGGTGGAGGTGTGGGCTTAAATAGGGTGCTCTTTTCAAGTACTCCTACACTGTAAATTCTCTGATTCTTTGGAAGCACCAAAGGATCCAGGGGGAAAGGCCCTTTCGCAGGTGAGTCTGCTGAAAAGCTGACAAAAATGTCACATCCTTGGTTACATTGATTTGTACAGAATCTACTTCGTGGAAACAGGCCTCTCGGCCCAGCTGGTCAGTGCCTCTGTTTATACTCCACAAAGTCTCCTCACACCCATCTTCAGCTAACTCTCTGAGGTTCGTGGAGGATGTAAACTTAATGGAATTAATTTGGCATCCTGGATGAATGTGATCCTGGTGTGCCAATCCTCCAGGATTGGTCTGGAGTCTCTTGGAATTGAAGGTCACTCTCCAGGACACTGCTGTGCGCAATCCTGGAGAAATATCAGCGGGGCATTAAAAATATATATTTTGCATCATTTTATTTGAACATTTTTCTTCACCAGATGTAAAAATATTGAAAATGAGGAAAAAATAGGCTGTTTGGCGAACAGTCAAGTATCATCCAATTGGATAAGAGTCTTTTTGCATTCCGCCATCGGAGCCTGGTAGAACAGGTTTCGGTGAGTCTATCCGGGGTGAAAAGTTGGGGGAAGTAACCGAGGTTGGGGGGAGGAGTTTACAAGAGGAAGTGGAGGGGAGGAGTCTAGGAGGGGGGTGGGGGTGTCGACAATTCATGGGTGCATTCACGGTAGTCTTTCGGGGAGTCGATGGCATTGAATATTAGGGGGCGTTGGGGGGGTGGACTATATGTGTCAACGGTAACCAGGGGCGATTCCTGATTCCTTTTTTTTCCCTCCTTGGGACGTTTAGTTTTATTTGATGCTTATATTGTCAGGTGGGCTGTTATTTGGGGGGTGGTGGGAGGATGGGATCGTTGTTGTTGGTAGAGGGATTGACATTGTATTCGTTAGAGTGGTCAAGAAGGCGTATAGCATGCTTGCCTTCATCGGACGGGGTATTGAGTACAAGAGTCGGCAGGTCATGTTACAGTTGTACAGGACTTTGGTTAGGCCACATTTGGAATACTGCGTGCAGTTCTGGTCGCCACATTACCAGAAGGATGTGGATGCTTTAGAGAGGGTGCAGAGGAGGTTCACCAGGATGTTGCCTGGTATGGAGGGTGCTGGCTATGAAGAAAAGTTGAGTAGATTAGGATTGTTTTCGTTGGAAAGACGGAGGTTGAGGGGGGACCTGATTGAGGTCTACAAAATTATGAGAGGTATGGACAGGGTGGATAGCAACAAGCTTTTTCCAAGAGTGGGGGTGTCAATTGCAAGGGGTCACGATTTTAAGGTGACGGGGAAAGTTTAAGGGAGATGTGCGTGGAAAGTATTTTACGCAGAGGGTGGTGGGTGCCTGGAACGCTTTGCCAGCGGAGGTGGTAGAGGCGGGCACGATAGCATCAATCAAGATGCATCTCGACAGATATATGAACGGGCAGGGAACAGAGGGAAGTAGGTCCTTGGAAAATAGGCGACAGATTTAGATAAAGGATCTGGATCGGTGCAGGCTGGGAGGGCCGAAGGGCCTGTTCCTGTGCTGTAATTTTCTTTGTGCTTTGTTACCGTTTACTGTTTGTTGGTGGGGGGTAAATTCTGAAGAAAATGTGAAAATGGAGAATAAAAATATTTTTCATAAAAAGAGTCTTTTTGAATTCTAATTGGCGGAGGAGAGCAACACAGGCATGGATGTTTTGGTTGCCTAATAGCAAGAGTGAGGGGGGAAAGTTATGGTAATAGAATCTCCAGTAAGCATTTAATCACAGTTGGCAATCCCAATGTGATCAAATGGACAAAAGGATTGATACCTGTTTGTGTTTTAAACAGATCAACTATATGTGCATGGACAATATTGCACTATTGCATGCCAAGCCATAGCATCAGCTGATGTTATGCATACATTGTTTCAGCTTATTGATATTTTCCCCTGGCAGACCACTGTTGCAGAGCACTGTTTTAGGGTGCTGATTGTTCAATGAACAACAAATAATAAAAATGGCAAATCTACTGCTAGATCACTGCCACTACATGAGGCCTGAGATATTTCCCCCAACAGGCAGCTCAGCTATTCACTCTTAGAATAATAATCTTTATTGTCACAAGTAGGCTTACATTAACACTGCAATGAAGTTATTGTGAAAAAACCCTAGTCACCACACTACCGCTCCTCTTCAGGTACACGGAGGGAGAATTCAGAATGTTCAATTCTTTTTCTTTTTTAATAAATTCAGAGTACTCAATTATTATTTTTTTTCCCAATTAAGGGGCAATTTAGCGTGGCCAATCCACCAAACCTGCACATCTTTGGGTTGTGGGGATGAAACCCATGCAGACGGGGAGAATGTGCAAACTCCACACGGACAATGGCCCAGGGCCAGGATTCGAACTGGGGTCCTCAGTGCCGCAGTCCCAGTGTGATCCACTGCACCACATGCTGCCCCCAGGAATGTCCAATTCACCTAATAAGCACATCTTTCGGGATTTGTGGAGGAAATCGGAGCGCCCGTAGGAAACCCTCGCAGACACAGGGAGAACGTACAGACTCCGCACAGACAGTGGCCCAAGCCGGGAATCGAACCCGGGTCCCTTGCGCTGTGAAGCAACGGTGCTAACCACTGTGCTACAGTGCCGCCCTTGACTGTTGAATGTCTGAAACTCTTATTGAATTCTATTCAAAGCTTGTGTATGATTTCCAAGTACAAAAATGCCCTAATCCATAATGTTATAGATTCTTCAACTCATAGAATATACAGTGCAGAAGGAGGCCATTCGGCCCATCGAGTCTGCACCGACCCACTTATGCCCTCACTTCCACCCTATCCCCATAACCCAATAACCCCTCTAACCTTTTTGGTCACGAAGGGCAATTTATCACGGCCAATCCACCTCACATGCACGTCTTTGGACTGTGGGAGGAAACCGGAGCACCCGGAGGAAACCCACGCAGACATGGGGAAAACGTGCAGACTCTGCACAGACAGTGACCCAGTGGGGAATCAAACCTGGGACCCTGGCGCTGTGAAGCCACAGTGCTATCCACTTGCGCTACAGTGCTGCCCACGGTATAGTTATATATTGATATATAACTATAATATGGTACTGGGCCTCACCTAAATTGAAAAGATATTTAATAAAATAAACATGGCTTCTGAGTTTCAAGAGGATGCTGCAGCAGGCTGTACCACCACGTACATGCAGCAGAGCCTGGCTGGAATGGTCAGATGAGCTATCACCAGGAGCAAGAACAGTACCATGTAGGTGAGTTTAGTACTGTTTCTTGGATCTGAGTGCTCAATGATCAGCAACAGGGAAGACAAGTATTAGGGTCCTGAAGATGACTTAGAAGTCTTGGGGTGACCTTTCATCAATCTCTTCAAATGGTCCTCAAGGTTTGAAGGCCAGTAAGCATCCAATGTTGATATATTGACGAGCCTAAATGACTCTCTATCAGGAGTAACATGCACAAATGTTTGAGATGCCATGACCCTCATCAGGAGACCTGTATGGTATTGAATCTGTCCTGAATATTGGTACTGAGTGTCACGTTGGGTGTTCTGATGCACAAATGATCCAACATGGCTGTAGATGGTACAACTCTGCTTTATTATCTAAACAACTGTAACAACTAAGTGCTGGCTTGGGTACGTGCTTCACCAGCTAACCTGTGGACCCAGCCCTATCACTATCTTAGTGAGGCACTCAGCACATGGTCTATGTCTGAGTGGCACCTTGTGAGCTCTGTGCTCTGAGCTATCTCCTGGTAGAATGAGCGGGAACTGTGGTGTTCCCAGTTTTATAGTGCTCTCACTGGTGATTGGCTGCGATGTTATGTGTGTGCTGGTTGGTCCAACTGCCTGTCCATCAGTGTGTGTGTGATTGCACCATGATATGCTGATGCGGATATCATGACATCCCCTCCTTTCACAAAGGATATGTGCCTACATGCTAATAAATAGAAATGTGTACTGAGTGCATCTGAGTATGTGTGTGCAGTATTTACAACATGTACATGAGGCTAAACTATATACAGAGGAAGGTGTCAGGTGCAACAGAACAACGAGGTTGTACCAATAACAGAACAAATGCAATCAGCAAACGATGAGAGAAAACTTCTGGAACAATGAACGACAAGAAAAGAAACTCGTTAACAGTACTGTAAAACAATTCAGTGAGTCCAATGTGCTAACAGGCTCATAAGTCAAGTCTCTCAGGTGGGCGACGAATTCAGGTTGACCTCTAGGATGGCACACCACTCATTGCCCGGATCAATGCTGTGCACTGGCAGCGGCTGGTGGTTCCGACTTGGGGACATCCGGTTCTTGTGGATTGCCGCAACGCGGAAGGGCTCTCTGTCTTCGGTATCGCTAGTCTGCATACTATCTGGATATGACTCAGTGTAGGGGGGCTGAATCGCCCGCACGTCCCTGCGAGGCTGGCGGAATTGTTGGGAGTTGACATGTTGAGCTGCTCGACAGCAGGCAGCGTAGTGGCCCATCCTGCCACAGCGGAGGCATTGTCGCGCTTTGGCCGGACATTGCCGCTTTAAGTGGGCGGAGCCACAGTTGCCGCACGTTGTGACGTCATGGTGTTCGTTGCGCCACTGCGCATACGCGGTGCGGTCCTGCGTAGAGCGCGCCTGCGCATCACGACCCTCTGCGTCAACGTCCCCGCTTTTGGCGCGTACAAGCGTGGGAGGCCTGGGAAAGCGCGCAAAATGGCCGCCCTCGTCTGGGCCGCGGGCCGGGAGGAACTCGATCGACTGGACCTGCTCCGCCTCGTAGGACCCGTGCCGTGCCGTTTTGGCCGCCTGGATTTGGGAGTACCGGCTGGTCGCGTTCTCATGGAGGACGCAGGTCTCGATGGCAGTCGCTAGGGTGAGGCGTTTTATTTTAAGGAGCTGCTGGCGTAGGGTGTCCGAGATGACCCCAAAAACTATCTGATCCCGTATCATGGAGTCGGAGGTGGCCTCATAGCCGCAGGACTGCATGAGGATACGGAGGTGTGTCAAGTAAGATTGGAAAGGCTCATCCTTACCCTGCAGGCGCTGCTGGAATTGGTACCTCTTGAAGCTCTCATTGACGTCCACGCTGAAGTGTTCCTCGAACTTCAGAAGCACCGTCTTATATTTTGTTTTGTCCTCGTCTTCCACAAATGCCAGGGAGTTATAGATGTGGATGGCGTGTTGCCCCGCCGTGGAGAGGAGCAGGGCGATCTTCCTGGTGTCCGATGCAGTCTCCCTGTCTGTGGCTTCTAGGAAGAGCTGGAAGCGCTGTTTAAACAGCTTACTGTTTACGCCAAGATTTCCAGCGATTCGGAGCGGCTGCGGCGGGCTGATGTTTTCCATGGAGCAGGATGGCGGATTTCTGAAAGGGTGCAGGTAGGTCTCACAGTCGCTGGTTAGCTTCCATTACTGGTATCATGTCGTGTTGGGTGTTCTGATGCACAAATGATCCAACACGGCTGTAGATGGTACAACTCTGTTTTATTATCTAAACAACGGTAACAACTAACTGCTGGCTTGGGTACGTGCTTCACCAGCTGACCTGTGGACCCAGCCCTATCACTATCTTAGTGAGGCACTCAGACATGGTGTATGTCTGAGTGGCACGCTGTGAGCTCTGTGCTCTGAGCTATCTCCTGGTAGAATAAGCGGGAACTGTGGCGTTCCCTGTTTTATAGTGCGTGTGCTCTCACTGGTGATTGGCTGCGATGTTATGTGTGTGCTGGTTGGTCCAACTGCCTGTCCATCAGTGTGTGTGTGATTGCACCATGATATGTTGATGTGGATATCATGACACTGAGGATGACAGTGGACACTGCTGTGCCAACTGCCCTTTTTTCTGATACTCCAAGATAGTTATTCAGTGACTCCGTGTGAATGTAATATTTATCCAACATATTTTATTTAAAAGCAAATTACTGCGGATGCTGGAATCTGAAACTAAAACAGAAAATACTGGACAGGTCTGACAACATCTGTGAAGAAAAAAGGGAGCAAACGTTTCGAGTCTGGTTGACTTTTGTCAAAGCTAGCTATATTTTGTTGAACAGTTTTAGAGCAGGACCTCAGAAAACTGAGGACGTTGAGAACTCACAAGCCTGTGACTGAGATTTTCAGAGACTCTGCCTTTCCCACACCATCAAATCCTGCTTCACCTTTGACTTTTCTGACATTCTGAGAGTAATGTATGAAGGAGAAGAGAAGACACTGGAAGGAAAGGTCGGGGAAGAAGCAATTTCTCTTGTCCGTTCTGATGAGTTCCTTCAACTACATATGTACTTGCAAAAGAACGTGAGGCTTCAAAGAGGTGGCACTCACACTTACAGCCACTTCAAAAAGTATGAACCACATTCTTTGCAGGTCTCTAGTATCCAATCCAAAGAGAAATATTCCTCCTGCATCGTAACTCTGTCAGAAGGACTTGCTGGTCTAACTCCCAGAGATTTGATGCCCATTCCTTTGACTTGCCTGCCAAGTTTGTTGCCCAGGTTGCCTGACTTATGACTCTTTTAAACAACGGCATGTTTTATAGCTTGTTGGTGCACCAAGTGTCTACCCCTCCCAGGTGTTTTCTCGCCTCGCCACCCTTCCATCTCGCAGTCTCCCTGATCAACACCTCCTTCCCATTCCCATTCTCCATCACAATCCCCCAGATAGATCTCAGTCTGTCTTGTTCTAACCATTCATGGTGAATTCTGGGCATAATTCTGCCTCTTGCTCAGATTTCCAACTCCTGGATTAATTGAAATGCTGCAATCTATATTCAGAAAGCCTTCAAGCCATTCATATTGAAATTGTCTGATCCCACAATTTACAGTGCAGATGACACCACAGCCTCAAATCCCACTGCGTCTCAGCTCCAATGGCACAATGACACTGTTAGAATTTCTGGATCCTTTTTGAAGAAAAATATATTTTATTCCAAACGTAAACAATGACAACAAAACCACATTCCAACCGAACAGAGTTAACTGTTTGTACATTTTCCCCCCTTCAATCCCCCCCCCCCCCCCCCCCCCCCCCCCCCCCTCACGATGCACAGCTTATGAATGGTCTCCACCGTACCTCAAAGCCCTCTTCTGACCCCCTTAGGGCAAACTTAATCTTTTCCAATCAGGGAAACTTTACAGGTCTCCCAGTCAAGCCACAACCCCCAGTGGCGTATCTGGCGTCCAATTCAAAAGAGTCCGTCGCCAGGCAACTAGAGAGGCGAAGGCTGCCACATCGGCTCCCTTCTCCTGCAGCAGCTCCGGCACCTCTGAAATTCCAAATATCGCCACCATGGGGTCCGGCTTCACCTCGGCCCCCACTATTCTCAATAAGGTCCCAAACACCGCCTCCCAGAAACTCACCAACCTCTCGCAATCCCAACCCCCCCCCCACACGGTTCCCCGCATACTTCCTCAGGGCTAATGGCATCGGGGCTGTCACCAGGGCCCTCAGACTTCAGCCCCTACAGGACTCCTCCTTCAACCTGATCCACTCCGCCCCCTCCTCCCCCACCAATGCCTCACCATCTCCACATTCCATGCCCAATGGTAAAGAATCAGGTTCGTGAGAACCAACCCTCCTATCTGCCTTTGTATCGCCCTCGGTACCTTCCAGTCCACAAAAATTATGACACCAGCGCCTCCACCTTCCCAAAAAATAGGGAGGGACTGAAAAACAAACAGGAACCTTGGCAGTGCATTCATCCTTACCACATGCACCCACCCTGCCAACGTCAAGTGTAACGTATCCCACCTTTTAAAGTCCCCCTTAACCTCTTCCACTAACCCTGTTAAATTCCACCTATGCATTGTGGCCCACTCATGCATTACCTGAATTCCCAGATACCTAAACTGCTCCCTTGCCACCTTAAATGGTAGCCATGATGAAGGAGCAGCGCTCCGAAAGCTAGTGACATCGAAACAAACCTGTTGGACTTTAACCTGGTGTGGTAAGACTTCTTACTGTACCTTAAATGGTAGCGTCCCCAGGTTTGTCTCCCCACCCTGCCGCGTTCACCTCACTCTTCCCTACGTTCAATCTATAGCCGGAAAAAGCTCGAATCCCTCCAACAAGCCCATAATTCTGCCCATAACGGGTCCAACACAAACAACAATAGATTGTCCGCATACAGTGATGCCCTGCCCCCTACCCCCCTCACAATCCCTCGCCACTCAGTCGATGCCCGAAGGGCCATCGACGAGGGCTTGATCGCCAACGTAAATAACAACGGCGACAGCAGGCACCCCTACCTCATCTTCCTATGTAACTCAGAAACTACCTCCGGGACACACCCCTCCAACATACATGCCAACACCTTCATCAGGACTTTCACTTCATGCCCAACAAAATGGGCCTGAGTTGGAGAGAGTTCAGTTGCAGTTATGGCATGAAAGGGAATTAAAATGCAGGAAAAACAGAGAGAGATGGAAATGCAGCCAAAGCAAAAAGTGAAAGAAATAGAAATGGAAGTGATGAAGTTGGAAAATGAGAGAAAAGAATGAGAAAGAGAGAGAAAGAAGAACAAGAATGGAAGAGAGCCTTCCAGCTTAGGGTACTGGAAATGGGTGGGAAGCTGCCAGAACGTAGAGGGGAGCTTAGTGCTAGAATAGAACTCAGTGGCGATATGTTTAAATTTATACAGGCTCCCCCAAAATTTGGAGAGAAGGAAGTAGAAATGTTCTTTAGGGCTTTTCAGAAAATAGCAACCCAAATGGAGTGGCCAAAAACAAAGTGGACATTACCCCAACAGAGCAAATTGACGGGGCTGGCTTAGGAAATTTATGCTTCCCTGTCAGAGCGGGGGTCTAAGGATTATGAGATGGTAAAAAAAGCTATTCTGGATGCATACGAATTGGTTCCCAAAGCATATAGGCAAAAACTTTGGAATATAAGGAGACAACTGGGACAGACTTATGCAGAATTTGAAATTCGTCAAGCGTGTTTGTGGAGAACTCCGCGTGGATGGGGGGTCATTGCCAGAGGCCCGCCCAGCGATCCTCTGCTCCCGACCGGTCGAGTCCCCGACAGCATGGAACTAACCACCTTTCGCCATTCGGGAAGCTCGCATGGCGACTGCGGATTAAGTCCGCTGCCAGCCTGGTGGAGGGCGGGGAGATTGGACACCAGGGGGGGGGCCTTATAGGCAGCCGGGGGAAAGATCAGTGGGGTTAGATCTTCGGGAGCGCGGCCGATCGGGGGGGGGCCTACATTTTTCAGCTGCCTCCACGGTCCGAGTCCGCCATGGCGCTCGGCGCGTCCTCTGGAGTCCGCCACCGTGCGTATGCGCGAACTCAAAACCAGAAGTGCAGGGGCCAGTATCCGCAGCTAAAGCTGCGTGAATCACTGCCCCCTGCAGGTGAGTGAATTTGCTGATCTTTTTTAAAGGAAACTCCAGAGTGAAAAGCCAGCATTTTTACGCCAACGTAGTCCCATTTTGGTAGAATCCAGCCCTCGGTGTCACTATTGCATCAAGGTGGAACACGCTTGTTTAGCATGTTGGAAGTTGCAAGGACTTGTGGGGATTCATAGGGAGGATTCTGAAAAGGGAACATAAGTGGAAAACACTGCGGTGCAGGCTAGGGTTAACTGGATTTAGGAGACCTGGGGTAAACATTGCTGTGGGAGCAGGTGTGAGGAATGAGGCAAATGAGAGATATGCCGGTTTTGTGTCGGAGTGGACACAACTGATATAGCCAAACCCATTACAATTGTCAGGGACACAGGGCCTACTCAAATATTTGTGCTGGAGAAGGATTTGGTTTTCCCTCCAGAAAGCTCAGTGAAAGCTGAGGCATTAGTGAATGAGGATAGGTGGAAGTTGTATCAAAGTTCCATTATAAAAGGTGCAATTGGAGTGTGATTTGGTGTCAGGGTTAGGGATAGGGTAGTTGTTGGAGTGCTTAAAAAATTCCCAGTAGAAGGAGTAGGCTTACTTTTGAAGAATGCATTGGCGGGAGTGAATGTTGTGGCTTCGCCCATGGTTGCAGAGAGTCTGAGGGAAGTACTGCGGTTGCCCAAGAGATGCCAACGATAGGGCATATGGGAGTTAGAAAAACTCATTGGGCTGTAGACGAGTCAGAGAAAGAGATGCTGGCAGCTGTTGACCACATGTCAAATAAATGACAGTGGTGGTGAACCAGATCCAGAGTATTTTCAAACAGAAGGTGACCATAAGGATGAAGAGTCAGATGAGAGTAATGATAAATACTTGTTACCAAATAGACCCGTCACTCATTAACCTTGAACCATAGGCAAGTAGCTCTTCCAAAGTTAGTAAAAAGAGATAGCAGCCCGGAAGAGGAAAGTTAATTGAACTTTTCTGAACGTAATCTGTTACCGCCCTTTGCAGTAAACCCTTTGCCATTCCCATCAGATGAAAGAATTTCCCAGAGCAAGCTTCCTTTGAAGGAAAGTATACCTGATAGCCCAGCATCGGTTGTTCAGGGCGAGGACAGGAAGGAATGTGATGTGATACCAAGTGAGCAGCTGAACATAGAACATACGGTGCAGAAGGAGGCCATTTGGCCCATTAAGTCTGCACCGACCCACTTAAGCCTTCACTTCCACCCTATGCCCATAACTCAATAACCTCTCCTAGCCTTTTTGGACACTAACGGCAATTTAGAATGGCCAATCCACCTAACCTGCACATGTTTGGGCTGTGGAAGGAAACTGGAGCACCCGGAGGAACCCCACGCAGTCACGGGGAGAACGTGCAGACTCCGCACAGACAGTGACCCAGTGGGGAATCGAACCTGGGACCCTGGCGCTGTGAAGCCACAGTGCTATCCACTTGTCCTACCGTGTTGCCCATGGCATGGCTGGTTAATTCCCATCTTTTTGAAGGTTTATAGCGCCTCTTCGAGGTAACAGAAGTAGATAGCAAGCGAGGTTAAGTAATTGGCACTCAATCACTTTCAAGGGTTAAGGGGAAGGTGGATGGAGAATCTTGTAGTGGTTCTGCGACCACAGATGTTAGCAATCTGAAAAATGTTCAGAAAGCCAATAATGTACCATACTCTGATTCTGAAAGTAGCAAATCAAAATTAAAATCTAGAAAACACAAATCATGTCATTCTATAATATTAATGGGAGAAAAAGGTTGATTACAAAAACTCTGATGAGATGGTTAAGGTTGTCACCCAAGGAACGGGGCATTTGAATTCAACCAACCCTCAGCGGTACTTGTTGCTGGAGGTGGCTATACGAAGGACAAGAAGACAAGAGAGAATGTAAATCTGGTGGGGTTGAGAAGAGTCCATTGGTTAAAAGTGACCCCCTCCACCCATCCCCGGGCGGCATGGTGATGCAATGGTTAGCACTGCTGCCTCACGGCGCGGAGGACCTGGGTTCGATCCCAGCCCCGGGTCAATGTCCATGTGGAGTTTGCACATTCTCCCTGTGACTGCATGGGTCTCACCCCCACAGCCTAAAGATGTGCAGGATAGGTGGATTGGCCACGCTAAATTGCCCCTTAATTTAAAAACGAAATGAACCCAATAATTCTCTCAGCATTGACAACTGTAGTTTAGTTGTAGGAGATCCTCGAAATTTGGTTCACTGTTCATTGGATAATCAGGAAAGACTGATGGTATTAGATGAGAGACCGAAAGGGACAGATACAGTAAAGGTACTGAAAGAGCAGAGATGTGGGGGACACAAGAGGGCACTCTGTTAATTACCCATAGTGTGGACATCCGAAACATTGTGGTCCACGGAACGCGAAAGAGAATCTGGGAAATCAACAGCCATGTTGGAGGACGAATCGGTGCTGTCCGCTCTGGGCTTTTCCAAATCATTATCCATTCGCGTTTATCGAGACAGATCGCAAGATTATTCTGTTAGAGTTTGTTATTGCAACAGCTTGCTGTTAAATCTGTTGTCAAAACACATTCCTGGAAAAGATAATGGGCCGGATTCTCCATATCTGAGTGGGTTTTTTCCCTCTTTTTTATCAATTTAGAATAGCCAATTATTTTTCTTTTCCAATTAAGGGGGAATGTAGCGTGGTCAATCCACCTAACCAGCACATCTTTGGGTTGTGAGGGTGAAACCCACGCAGACATGGGGATGAGTCTAAGTGTTGATGCCAAAGGAGAATCCGTGGACTTTCACGTCAGAAAAACCGGCGCCAAACCCACACCGATTCCACTACCAGTGAGGGGCTAGCACCAGCGCCGGGTGGTAGATTCCCATGAAAAAGGATGTGGGATTCATCAGGTCCATGATCAACACTCTCAGGGCTGACAAGCTGCAGCGGCGCGTAAACAGTACACTCCACACACTCGCACAGATCAGAGCCGAAAAGATAGAACAGGTTGTTCTGGAGTACCCATACAGCTGACGGGTCAGCTGGGGCCAGAGTGCACCCAGCGGGGTGCCCCAGGGGCGCCAGCTATACGACCCAGGACACCAGATTTAAAGCGGGCTGTCAGTGGCATATGGCTGCGGTAATGGTACTGTGTACCCCTCCACCCGACCCCATAGCCCACCTCCTGGTCACCCCCCACTACTCCCCCCAGTCTTGGCAGAAGCCCCCCCGGCCAGTGGCACGGCTGTCGGTGAAGTATGGCAGTATTGAACACTGTCTGTACGCCCTCTCTCAGCAGCCACCACGCCAGGTTCACGACTTGTGAGAGCACATGTGGACCGCGCCATCGGGAACTCGGCCCATCGGAGGTGGAGCATCGTGGGTGGGCCCACTAATGATATGCAAATGGTGTTGCAACTACGCGCCTCCTGTTAATCACTGTTTCTCCCTTGTTAGATCCCTTTATTTTGTTTTGTTTTGGCTTTTATAATTTTTGTACTTAGACAAAACTCGCCTATGCCTTTAAGATGGACTTTACCTTGATTTTTTTTTAATACCTCCAGCAAGCTGTACTGTTGTTCTGACATCAATGATTTTTTAAAAATAAATTTAGAGTACCCAATTCATTTTTTTCCAATTAAGGGGCAATTTAGCGTGGCCAATCCACCTACGTTGCACATCTTTGGGTTGTGGGGGCTGATGTACCATCAATGACCACGAGACGAAAATGGTGAAACTATTGAGGCTTTATTGCACAAGATGTTGAGCCTCCTGCAGCTGGAACCAGAATGGGAGCAGTGCAGGAGAGCATATACTTTTATACGTCACCTGCTGGGAGGAGCCAGCAGGCTGGGATTTACCATGTTACCTGTAGTACAGTAGAAGTGCCGTAATACGCGTAGTATGTTACCAGTGGTGTTTACCACATTCACCCCCTGTTTAAAAAAAGTCCAGCGGGGGTGAAAAACAATGTTGCAGATTGAGTCTGTCGGAGGCTTTGACACTCTGCCGCGATCGCCTCAGTCCTGGTGGTGGTGTGGGTGCCGATGTCGTCACCTGCGATTCCGGGAGCATGTTGTCCGCTCCTTCGTCACCCCTTAGTGGATCCAGTGGGGGGACGGATACTGCTGGGGTGGGGGCTGCGGTGAGGTTCGCTGGTGGGAGGGTGGGCAGCGCAGGGGCGAGGAGGGCAACCAGAGGGGGAGGGGACGGTACCAGGTCGGGGGGTGGTGACGGTTGTGGGTGGGGGCCCAGCGGGTGCCAGGTCCCTGAGGGAGACTGTGTCCTGTCGCCCATCGGGGTGTGCCACGTAGATGTACTGTGGGTTCACATGGAGGAGGTGGACTTTCTCGACCAGGGGATCCAATTTATGACTCCTCACATGCTTCCGGAGGAGGACGGGCCTAGGAACTGTCAGCCATATTGGGAGCGAGACCCCAGAGGTGGACTTCCTAGGGAAGGCAAACACACGTTCGCGAGGGGTCTCATTAGTAGCAGTGCACAGGCCGTCCTGTTCTCCCTCTCCACCTGTCCGTTTCCCCGGGGGCTGTAGCTGGTCGTCCTGCTTGAGGTGATGCACTTGCTGAGCAGGAACTGACGCAGTTTGTCGCTCATGAAGGAGGATCCCCGATCGCTGTGGATGTAGGTGGGGAAATCGAACAGGGTGAAGATGCTGTGCAGGGCCTTGATGACCGTGGCAGAAGTCATGTTGGGGCATGGGATGGCGAATGGGAAACGGGAGTACTCATCAATTACATTGAGAAAGTACACGTTGTGGTCGGTGGAGGGGAGGGGCCCTTTGAAGTCCATGCTGAGGCGCTCAAAGGGGCGGGAGGCCTTCACCAGGTACGCTCTATCTGGCCGGTAGAAGTGCAGCTTGCACTCCGCGCAGACTGGGCATTCCTTGGTCACGGTCCTGACCTCCTCGATGGAGTAGGTCCTCGATCGCAGAGGTCATTGTGGAGGGCCCGGAGTCGGTCCACCTGTGCGCTGGCACATGTACCACGTGATAGGGCATCTGCGGGCTCATTGAGCTTCCCCGGGCGATACAAGATCTCATAGTTATAGGTGGAGAGCTCGATCCTCCACCTCAAGATCTTGTCATTCTTGATCTTGCCCCGCTGTGTATTGCTAAACATGAAGGCAATCGACCGTTGGTCAGTGAGGAGAGTGAATCTCCTGCCGGCCAGATAATGCCGCCAATGTCGCACAGCTTCCACAATGGCTTGGGCCTCCTTTTCGGCCGCGGAGTGCCGAATTTCGGAGGCATGGAGGGTGCGGGAAAAGAAAGCCACGGGCCTGCCCGCCTGGTTGAGGGTGGCGGCCAGAGCCACGCCGGATGCATCGCTCTCCACAAGAAAGGGGAGGGTCACGTCAACTGCGTGCATCGTGGCCTTGCCGATGTCTGCCTTGATGTGGTTGAAGGCCCGGCGGGCCTCAACCGTCAGGGGAAAAACTGTGGACTTGATGAGTGGGCGGGCCTTGTCCGCATAATTAGGGACCCACTGGGCGTAATATGAGAAAAACCCCAGGCATCGTTTGACGCCTTGGGGCAGTGGGGGAGGGGGAGTTCCAGGAGGGGGCGCATGCGGTCGGGGTCAGGCCCTAGGACTCCATTTTCCACGACATAGCCAAGGATGGCTAAGCGGTTGTGCAGAAAACGCATTTCTCCTTATTGCAGGTGAGGTTAAGGAGTTTAGTGGTATGGAGGAATTTTTGGAGGTTTGCGTCGTGGTCCTGCTGATCGTGGCCGCAGATGGTGACATTACCTAGGTACGGGAACGTGGCGCGCAGCCCGTCCTGGTCAACCATTCGGTCCATCTCTCGCTGGAAGACCGAGACCCCATTGGTGACGCTGAAGGGAACTCTAAGGAAGTGAAAGAGGCGGCCATCTGCTTCGAAGGCAGTGTATTGGCGGTCCTCCGGGCGGATGGGGAGCTGGTGGTAGGTGGACTTCAAGTCAACTGCGGAGAAGACTCGATACTGCGCAATCTGATTGACCATGTCAGATATGCGTGGGAGAGGGTACACATCGAGCTGTGTGTACCTATTGATGGTCTCACTGCAGTAATGACCATCCTGTGTTTCTCCCCAGTCTTGACTACCACCACTTGAGCTCTCCGGGGGCTCTTACTGGCCTCAATGACCCTCTCCCGCAGAAGCCGTTGGACTTCTGACCTGATGAAGGGTCTGTCCTGTGCACTGTACCATCTGCACCTCGTGGTGATGGGCTTACAGTCCGGGGTGAGGTTTGCAAAAAGTGAAGGCGGATCGACCTTAAGGGTCGTGAGGCCACAGACAGTGAGGGGGGACAGGGGTCTGCCGAATTTCAGAATAAGGCTTTGGAGGTGGCACTGAAAATAGAGACCTAGTAACAGGGCAGCGCAGAGATGGGGAGGACATAGAGTCTGAAGTTGCTGTATTCTACACCCTGAACGGAAAGGGTCGCGACGCAGTAACCCCGGATTTGCACGGAATGGGATCCGGAGGCCAGGGAGAATTTCTGGGTGACGGGGAGGACCGGGAGGGAGCATCGCCTTACTGTAGCAGGGTGGATGAAAGTCTCTGTGCTCCCGGAGTCAAAGAGGCAGGTCGTCGAGTGCCCGTTGATCTTTACCATCGTCTTAGCGGTCGCGAAGTTGCGGGGCCGAAACTGATCGAGGGTGATGGAGGCGAGCTGCGTAAGATGTTGGGAGTTGCTGGGCTGATCAGCGGTGGCGGAGGTATTGGCGGGCCGTGAACAGCCAGGCGAGCAAGGTTCCAGAGGCGCGGTCCAAGATGGCGCCGAAGATGGTGGCGCCCACGGGGCGTACATGGCGGATGACATTCAAGATGGTGGTGCCCACGGACCGCACGTGGCGAAGAAAATGGCGGCGCCACTGGATCGCATGTGGGGGGTGTAGCGATGTTGGGGCTGGAAACAGGAGCGACCGATTGGGCCTGGCAAACAGAGACAAAGTGGCCCTTCTTTCCACACCCATTGCAGGTCGCGCTCCGGGATGTTTGCTCTGGCCACAGAAATAACATTTGGGCCCTCAGGAGTTGGCTGGCTGCCGCGCGGCGCAGGCTTGCGGTGTACCCGAGTCGGCAGATGGTGGGGCCCACGATGCCCACGCGGGTGCCACGCGGTCGGAGGTGTGGGCATCCAGATTGCAGGAGGCCACTTCTAGGGAGTTAGCAAACAGTCTCTGTAAGGTCGAGCATACCCCCTTCCAATAACCGTTGGCGAACATAATTAGACCTAATGCCCGCGACATAAGCGTCTCTGATTAGTAGTTCGGTGTGTTGGACTGCCGAGACTGCCTGGCAGTCACAGTTCCTACCGAGTATCCGTAGAGCCCGCAAGAAATCGTCCTGAGACTGCCCCGGGAGTTGCCGTCTCGTGGACAGGAGCTGCCTGGCGTACACTTGATTCACAGTCTTGATGTACTGTCCTTTCAGTAGCACCATTGCTTCTGTGTAGGTGGGCACGTCCCGGATGAGGGGAAAAACTTGTGGGCTCCCCCATGAGTAGAGGATCGGAAGCTTCTGCAGGTCTGAGAGTGCTTCAGTGGCTGCTCCGAGGTATCCTTCAAAGCAGGCTCGCCAATGCTCCAAGGTGAACGTGATGTCGGCTGCGTGAGGGTTCAGCTCCAGGTGATCAGGCTTGGTTAAGATGTTCATCTCTAAAAACTTGTACAATAAATTGATGTACCATCAATGACCACGAGACGAAAATGGTGAAAGTATTGAGGCTTTATTGCACGAGGTTTTGAGCCTCCTGCAGCTGTAACCAGAATGGAGCAGCGCTGGAGAGCATACACTTTTATACGTCGCCTGCTGGGAGGAGCCAGCAGGCTGGGATTTACCGTGTTACCTGTAGTACAATGGCAGTACCGTAATATGTGTAGTGTGTTACCAGTGGTGTTTACCACAGGGGCGAAACCCACGTAAACACGGGGAGCATGTGCAAACTGCGCACAGATACTGACCCAGGGCCGGGATCGAACCTGGGACCTCTGCGCCGGGAGTCAGCAGTGCAAGCCACTACGCCACCATGCTGCCTTTCTCTGACATTAATTTTTTTTTTTAATAATATATTTTATTCAACTTTTTCGGCCAAACAAAACAGTACAAAGGCTTTTCCCCTTTTTACAACAGCAAAACAATATAAATAACCGTGACCGTCTTTTAACAAATAAATAAATAATATATAAACTAAATGGCAACTGCCATAACAAAAATAATAGCTCTCCCAAATAATAAAATCAGCAATTCAATATACATAACCAAGTACCAATATCTTTACAAAAACACCCCTGAGGACCCACCTGGGCCCCCCCCCTCCCCCCCTCCCCCCTGGGTTTCTGCTGTTACCTTCCCATTTCCTTTATCGTTCTGCGAGGTAGTTAATGAACGGTTGCCACCGCCTGGTGAACCCCTGAGCCGAACCCCTTAGTACAAACTTTATCCGTTCTAGTTTTATAAACCCTGCCATGTCGTTTATCCAGGTCTCCACGCCCGGAGGCTTGGCTTCCTTCCACATAAGCAATATCCTTCGCCGGGCTACTAGGGACGCAAAGGCCAAAACATCAACCTCTCTCGCCTCCTGCACTCCCGGCTCTTCTGCAACCCCGAATATAGCCAGCCCCCAGCCTGGCTCGACCCGGACCCCCACCACCTTTGAAAGCACCTTCGCCACCCCCACCCAGAACCCCTGCAGTGCTGGGCATGACCAAAACATGTGGGTGTGGTTTGCTGGGCTTCTCGAGCATCTCCCACACCTATCCTCTACCCCGAAAAATTTGCTGAGCCTTGCTCCGGTCATATGTGCCCTGTGCAAAACCTTAAATTGTATCAGGCAAAGCCTGGCGCACGAGGATGAAGAGTTTAACCTACGTAGGGCATCTGCCCACAGCCCCTCTTCAATCTCTTCCCCCAGCTCTTCCTCCCATTTTCCCTTCAGCTCATCCACCATGTTCTCCCCCTCATCTCTCATTTCCCTGACACCCTACCATCCCCCACCCATGTCCCTGAGATCACTCTATCCTGAATCACCTGCGTCGGGAGCTGCGGGAATTCCCTCACCTGTTGCCTCGCAAAAGCCCTCAGTTGCATGTATCGAAATTCATTCCCTTGGGGCAACCCATATTTTTCCGTCAGCGCTCCCAGACTCGCAAACGTCCCGTCCAGGAACAGATCCCTCAGTTGCACAATCCCAGCTCTCTGCCATGCTCAAAATCCCCCATCTATCCTCCCCGGGACAAACCTATGATTATTTCTTATCGGGGACCGCACCGAGGCTCCCGTCATTCCCCTATGCCGTCTCCAATGCCCCAAATTTTCAGTGTTGCCACCACCACTGGACTTGTGGTGTATTTTTTCAGGGAGAACGACAGGGGTGCCGTCACCAGTGCTTGTAGGCTGGTTCCTTTGCAGGACGCCATCTCCAATCTCTTCCACGCCGCTCCCTCCCCTTCTCCCATCCACTTACACACCATTGAAATATTGGCGGCCCAATAGTACTCACTTAAGCTCGGTAGTGCCAGTCCCCCCCTCTCCCTGCTACGCTGCAAGAACCCCCTCCTCACTCTCAGGGTCTTCCCAGCCCACACAAAACTCATGATGCTTTTCTCGATCTTCTTGAAAAAAGCCTTTGTGACCATCACCGGGAGGCACTGAAACACAAAAAGGAATCTCGGGAGGACTACCATTTTGACCGCCTGCACCCTCCCCACCAGTGACAGGGGCACCATGTCCCATCTCTTAAAATCCTCCTCCATCTGTTCCACCAATCGTGTTAAATTAAGCCTATGTAAGGTTCCCCAACTCCTGGCTATCTGGATCCCCAAGTACCGGAAATCCCTTGTTACCCTCCTCAGCGGTAAATCCTCTATTCCCCTGCTCTGCTCCCCCGGATGTACCACAAACAACTCACTCTTCCCCATGTTCAATTTGTACCCCGAGAATTCCCCAAACTCCCCGAGCGTCTGCATTATCTCAGGCATCCCCTCCACCGGGTCCGCAACATACAACAGTAAATCATCTGCATACAATGATACCCGGTGTTCTTCTCCTCCCCTGAGTACTCCCCTCCACTTCCTGGAGCCCCTCAGTGCTATGGCCAGGGGCTCAATTACCAATGCAAACAGCAATGGAGACAGGGGACACCCCTGCCTCGTCCCTCTATAAAGACGGAAGTAGTCAGACCTCTGTCTGTTCGTGATCACACTTGCCACCGGGGCCCTATATAGCAGCTGTACCCATCCATAGAACATAGAACAATACAGCGCAGTACAGGCCCTTCGGCCCACGATGTTGCACCGAAACAAAAGCCATCTAACCTACACTATGCCATTATCATCCATATGTTTATCCAATAAACTTTTAAATGCCCTCAATGTTGGCGAGTTCACTACTGTAGCAGGTAGGGCATTCCACGGCCTCACTACTCTTTGCGTAAAGAACCTACCTCTGACCTCTGTCCTATATCTATTACCCCTCAGTTTAAAGTTATGTCCCCTCGTGCCAGCCATATCCATCCGCAGGAGAAGGCTCTCACTGTCCACCCTATCCAACCCCCTGATCATTTTGTATGCCTCTATTAAGTCTCCTCTTAACCTTCTTCTCTCCAACGAAAACAACCTCAAGTCCATCAGCCTTTCCTCATAAGATTTTCCCTCCATACCAGGCAACATCCTGGTAAATCTCCTCTGCACCCGCTCCAAAGCCTCCACGTCCTTCCTATAATGCGGTGACCAGAACTGTACGCAATACTCCAAATGCGGCCGTACCAGAGTTCTGTACAGCTGCAACATGACCTCCCGACTCCGGAACTCAATCCCTCTACCAATAAAGGCCAACACTCCATAGGCCTTCTTCACAACCCTATCAACCTGGGTGGCAACTTTCAGGGATCTATGTACATGGACACCTAGATCCCTCTGCTCATCCACACTTTCAAGAACTTTACCATTAGCCAAATATTCCGCATTCCTGTTATTCCTTCCAAAGTGAATCACCTCACACTTCTCTACATTAAACTCCATTTGCCACCTCTCAGCCCAGCTCTGCAGCTTATCTATATCCCTCTGTAACCTGCTACTTCCTTCCACACTATCGACAACACCACCGACTTTAGTATCGTCTGCAAATTTACTCACCCACCCTTCTGCGCCTTCCTCTAGGCCATTGATAAAAATGACAACAGCAACGGCCCCAGAACAGATCCTTGTGGTACTCCACTTGTGACTGTACTCCATTCTGAACATTTCCCATCAACCACCACCCTCTGTCTTCTTTCAGCTAGCCAATTTCTGATCCACATCTCTAAATCACCCTCAATCCCCAGCCTCTGTATTTTTTGCAATAGCCTACCGTGGGGAACCTTATCAAACGCTTTGCTGAAATCCATATACACCACATCAACTGCTCTACCCTCGTCTACCTGTTCAGTCACCTTCTCAAGGAACTCAATAAGGTTTGTGAGGCATGACCTACCCTTCACAAAGCCATGCTGACTATCCCTGATCATATTATTCCTATCTAGATGATTATAAATCTTGTCTCTTATAATCCCCTCCAAGACTTTACCCACTACAGACGTGAGGCTCACCGGTCTATAGTTGCCGGGGCTGTCTCTGCTCCCCTTTTTGAACAAAGGGACCACATTTGCTGTCCTCCAGTCCTCTGGCACTATTCCTGTAGCCAATGATGACATAAAAATCAAAGCCAAAGGTCCAGCAATCTCTTCCCTGGCCTCCCAGAGAATCCTAGGATAAATCCCATCAGGTCCCGGGGACTTATCTATTTTCAGCCTGTCCAGAATTGCCAACACCTCTTCCCTACGTACCTCAATGCCATCTATTCTATTAGCCTGGGGCTCAGCATTCTCCTCCACAACATTACCTTTTTCCTGAGTGAATACTGACGAAAAATATTCATTTAGTATCTCGCCTATCTCTTCAGACCCCACACACAATTTCCCATCCCTATCCTTGACTGGTCCTACTCTTTCCCTAGTCATTCGCTTATTCCTGACATACCTATAGAAAGCTTTTGGGTTTTCCTTGATCCTTCCTGCCAAATACTTCTCATGTCCCCTCCTTGCTCGTCTTAGCTCTCTCTTTAGATCCTTCCTCGCTACCTTGTAACTATCCATCGCCCAACCGAAACTTCACACTTCATCTTCACATAGGCCTCCTTCTTCCTCTTAACAAGAGATTCCACTTCCTTGGTAAACCACGGTTCCCTCGCTCGACGCCTTCCTCCCTGTCTGACCGGTACATACTTATCAAGAACACGCAGTAGCTGATCCTTGAACAAGCCCCACTTATCCAGTGTGCCCAACACTTGCAGCCTACTTCTCCACCTTATCCCCCCCAAGTCACGTCTAATGGCATCATAATTGCCCTTCCCCCAGCTATAACTCTTGCCCTGCGGTGTATACTTATCCCTTTCCATCATTAACGTAAACGTCACCGAATTGTGGTCACTGTCCCCAAAGTGCTCTCCTACCTCCAAATCCAACACCTGGCCTGGTTCATTACCCAAAACCAAATCCAACGTGGCCTCGCCTCTTGTTGGCCTGTCAACATATTGTTTCAGGAAACCCTCCTGCACACACTGTACAAAAAACGACCCATCTATTGTACTCGAACTATATCTTTTCCAGTCAATATTTGGAAAGTTAAAGTCTCCCATAATAACTACCCTGTTACTTTCGCTCATATCCAGAATCATCTTCGCCATCCTTTCCTCTACATCCCTCGAACTATTAGGAGGCCTATAAAAAACTCCCAACAGGGTGACCTCTCCTTTCCTGTTTCTAACTTCAGCCCATACTACCTCGGAAGAAGAGTCCCCATCTAGCATCCTCTCCGCCACCGTAATACTGCTCTTGACTAGCAGCGCCACACCTCCCCCTCTTTTGCCTCCTTCTCTGAGCTTACTAAAACACCTAAACCCCGGAACCTGCAACATCCATTCCTGTCCCTGCTCTATCCATGTCTCCGAAATGGCCACAACATCGAAGTCCCAGGTACCAACCCATGCTGCCAGTTCCCCTACCTTGTTTCGTATACTCCTGGCATTGAAGTAGACACACTTCAAACCACCTACCTGAAACACTGGCCCCCTCCTGCGACGTCAAATCTGTGCTCCTGACCTCTATACTCTCATTCTCCCTTACCCTAAAACTACAATCCAGGTTCCCATGCCCCTGCTGCATTAGTTTAAACCCCCCCAAAGAGCACTAACAAATCTCCCCCCCAGGATATTTGTGCCCCTCAGGTTCAGATGTAGACCATCCTGTCTGTAGAGGTCCCACCTTCCCCAGAAAGAGCCCCAGTTATCCAGAAATCTGAATCCCTCCCGCCCGCACCATCCCTGTAGCCACGTGTTTAAATGCTCTCTCTCCCTATTCCTCATCTCACTATCACGTGGCACGGGCAACAACCCAGAGATAACAACTCTGTTTGTTCTACTTCTGAGCTTCCATCCTAGCTCCCTGAAAGCCTGCCTGACATCCTTGTCCCCTTTCCTACCTATGTCGTTAGTGCCAATGTGGACCACGACTTGGGGCTGCTCCCCCTCCCCCCTAAGGACCCGGAAAACACGATCCGAGACATCACGTACCCTTGCACCTGGGAGGCAACATACCAAACGTGAGTTTCTCACGCTCCCAAAAAATCTCCTATCTGTGCCCCTGACTATAGAGTCCCCAATTACTAATGCTCTGCTCCTCTCCCCCCTTCCCTTCTGAGCAACAGGGACAGACTCCGTGCCAGAGGCCCGTACCCCATGGCTTACCCCTGGAAAGTCCCCCCCCCCACAAGTATCCAAAGCGGTATACTTGTTTCTCAGGGGAACGACCGCAGGGGATCCCTGCACTGACTGCTTTTTCCCAGTCCCTCTTACAGTTACCCACCTATCTCCAATCTTTGGTGTAACTAATTCCCTGAAGCTGCTATCTATGACCCCTTCTGCCTCCCGAATGATCCGAAGTTCTTCCAACTCCAGCTCCAGTTCCCTAACTCGGTCTTGGAGGAGCTGGAGATGGCAGCACTTCCTGCAGGTAAAATCAGCAGGGACACTAACTGCATCCCTCACCTCAAACATCCTGCAGGAGGAACATTGCACTCCCTTCCCTGCCATTCCTCTAACTTACTACCAAGATCTGGCTAACAACTAAATTAAAGTTTTATAAAAAATAATAATAATATAATAAAATATGGTACTTACCTCAGACCAATGGGTTTTATTATTCGGGAAGAGGAGGAGGGCGGGTGGGAGACACTACACGTGTAGTGTCTCGGGTTTCCTCTCCACCAGAATTTATTGGTGAGGGTCTTCCCAGACGTCCGCGGGTCGACTTCCTGTTCCCGCCTAAAAAACTAATTAAAAAAAAAGAAAAATTCTCAGCTCCTGCTGAAATTGACTAACCAGCCAGCTCCACTCCCGCCAAAATTGACTGGCCTGCCCCTGCAAAGACAAGTGCTTTTAAAGGACAGACTTACCTCCCAGCAACCACTTCCGCAATGCTCCCGCTGAAACTGACTCACCAGCTGTTCTCACGCCAAAATCGACTGGCCTGCCCCTGCAAAGACAAGTGCTTTTAAAGGTTGACTTACCTCCCAGCAGCCACTTCCGCAATGCTCCCGCTGAAACTGACTCACCAGCTGTTCTCACGCCGAAATCGACTGGCCTGCCCCTGCAAAGACAAGTGCTTTTAAAGGACAGACTTACCTCCCAGCAACCACTTCCGCAATGCTCCCGCTGAAACTGACTCACCAGCTGTTCTCACGCCGAAATCGACTGGCCTGCCCCTGCAAAGACAAGTGCTTTTAAAGGAAAGACTTACCTCCCAGCAACCACTTCCGCAATGCTCCCGCTGAAACTGACTCACCAGCTGTTCTCACGCCAAAATCGACTGGCCTGCCCCTGCAAAGACAAGTGCTTTTAAAGGTTGACTTACCTCCCAGCAGCCACTTGCGCAATGCTCCCACTGAAACTGACTCACCAGCTGTTCTCACGCCGAAATCGACTGAACCCTTCACCAAAACCAAATCTCCTCAACACTTCCCACAGGTAGTCCCACTCCACCCTGTCAAATGCTTTCTTGGCATTCATCGCCACCACTATCTCCGCCTCCCCCTCTGGTGGGGGCATCATCATCACCCCTAGCATCCTCCGTATGTTCGTGTTCAGCTGTCTCCGCTTAACGAACCCAGTTTGATCCTCATGGACCACCCCCGGGACACAATCCTCTATCCTCGTCGCCATTACCTTGGCCAGGAGCTTAGCATCTACATTCAAAAGGGAAATGGGCATGTAGGACCCACACTGCAGCGGGTCTTTATCCTTCTTCAAAAGTAACGATATTGTCGCCTCCGACATAGTCGGGGGCAACTTCCCCCTTTCCCTGGCCTCATTAAAGGTTCTCGTCAAGAGCGGGACCAGTAGGTCTATATATTTCCTATAAAATTCCACCGGGAACGCATCCGGTCCCGGGGCCTTCCCCGCCTGCATGCTCCCAATCCCCTTTACCACCTCCTCCACATCCATCTGTGCTCCCAGTCCCGCCCTCTCCTGTTCCTCCACCTTCGGGAATTCCAGCTGATCCAGGAAATGCATCATTCCCTCCTTCCCTTCCGGGGGCTGAGCCTTATACAACCTCTCATAGAATGTCTTAAACACCCCATTCACTCTCTCCGCTCCCCGTTCCATCTCTCCCTCCTCATCCCTCACCCCACCTATCTCCCTCGCCGCTCCCCTCTTCCTCAATTGTTGGGCCAGTAACCGACTCGCCTTCTCTCCATACTCATACTGCACTCCCTGTGCCCTCCTCCACTGTTACATGAGTGCGGCCTCAACCGGGACCTGGGATTCATGTCGCATTACATTCATCCCCCACCATCTGGCCTGCAAAATCCTACCAACTGTCCTGGCTTGATACAATTCACACCTCTTTAACCTGGGGTTACCCCATCTCTGGATCTGTAAAGATTTAATCACCTGCTAATGCTCACATTCCGAGCATTGTCTGGCATCTTTGAATTTGTCTATATATGTGTTTCTGGAACAGACCTCTGCATTCACCTGAGGAAGGAGCAGCGCTCCGAAAGCTAGTGACATCGAAACAAACCTGTTGGACTTTAACCTGGTGTTGTAAGACTTCGTACTGTGCTCACCCCAGTCCAACACCGGCATCTCCACATCATGATTGCATAAAGACAGAGGGCTTGGTTATTTTTAAAACAAAACTTAATTATAACTACAATATTAAACTGTCTAACTTCGCACCCAAAAAGAACAGCTTACAATTGACACCATAAACATTACTACCCAGTTTCCCATCAAACAACAAGAAAAGAAACAGACAGATCTCAAATTATCTTACTGTGGGAGGATTGGGGACTCAGCATCGGGCAGAAGGCTCTCTCCAAAGTTTCTCCACCAACTGCCTCTCTAATGCTTTCAAAATGACTCTCTACCTTCCTTGGCTCCACCCAGAAATGACCTCATCTCCCCAAGCTGAAAAACAACTTACCTCTGCAGACTGCAAAGCACATTAACTGTACGTAAATAAGCCATCTCTGTTTGTACCTGTGTTAACTTTAGTGGATTGAGCCTGTACGGATGTTGTTTAATGGGAATAACATTTCCCATATCTGCATCATGTATAATTACTTTCATCCTTCCTAATTTATTCCCACATACAGTTCTATGTGTCTGTAATAACTCTTTTAGGTCATTTTGATGTTCCTCCGGAAGGCAACTCAACAATTTACCCCAATCTTCTGATACTTTCTCATTATTCAATTTAATCTGAGGAATGTCAAATTCAGAATCGCCTGGAACCCTACAATGGATAACACTTCCTCCTTCTTTCCTTCTCTATCAAAATACTGTTTGAGCATATTAACTTGACACACTCTGTGAGTTTTCCTTCTGTCTGGCGTACCTATCAAATAATTCACCTCACTCAATTTCCTTTCAATCTGATAAGGCCCACTAAATCTTGCTTTTAGTGGTTCACCTACCATTGGTAACAATACTAATACTTTCTCCCCACTAACAAAACTATAAGTTTTTGTTATCTGTTGTGACAATTTTAAATGTTTCCTAACCAACTCACCAGCCCTTGTTAATCTCTCCCTAAAGTTTGACACATAGTCCAACAAAGTAGTCTCCGACCGCTGACTCACCAATTTCTCTTTGATCAGTTGTCCTTCCACGTCATGACAAAAAATCAATTCAAATGGACTGAATTTAGTTGATTCATTAGGTGCATCCCTAATTTCAAATAGTACAAATAGAATTCCTGGGCAGGATTTGGGACAATCGCCATTCGCACCGGATTTTCGCACAACGCCGATCCGACGCCGTTCCGCCATTCTCCCAACCAGCGAAACGGCGTCATCAGAATCGCCTGAGGTGCTAAGACTTGCGATTCCCCGGGCCCCCTGCTATTCAGCGGCCCGAATGGGCCGAAGTCCCGATGGCGTGACCCCAGGTCACAAGTCGCGGTTCACTCCTGCAAAATAAAGTTGTCAGCCAGTCGTGCTGGCTGTCGATGCGGAGTGAGGAGTTGAGCGGCCGGCACTTTCGGAGGCGGCATGTTGTGGCGTCCATGGCTGGTGCTGGCTGGGTGTGGTGGTGGGGTGGGGGAGGGGGGGGGGGCGTTTGGGGAAGGGTGCCGCCATGCTTGGGGGGGAGGGGTGGAGTGGGGGGGGGAGAAGGTGGAGATGGGGAAGGAGGAGGGGGGAGAAGGAGGGGGAGGAGGAGGGGTGGAGGGGGAGGAGGAGGGGAGGAGGGGGAGGAGGGGGAAGGAGGGGTGAGGTGGAGGGGGCAAGAAGGAGGAGGGGGAAGGAGGAGGGGGAAGGAGGAGGGGGAAGAATGAGGGGCGGGAAGGAGGAGGGGGGAGAAGGAGGGGGAGGGGGAAAGGAAGAGAGGGGGCAGCAGGCACCCTGACCCCTGTCCACAGTATCCACCTGTAATGTTCTATGCAAGGTACATATGGACGACAAGGGAATAGTGTAGATGGGTTTTAGAGTGGGTTCATAGGTCGGCGCAACATCGAGGCCGGATGGCCTGTACTGTGCTGTAATGTTCTATCTTCTATGTAAGGAGGGGGGAGAAGAGGAGGGGGAGGAGGGAGGAGGAGGGGGAAGGAGGAGGGGGAGGTGGGGAGGGAGGAGGGGGGGAGGAGATGGGGGGAAGGGGGGGTGGGTGCAGTCATGTTCAGGGGGATGGGTGTCGGGGCAGAGGGACCTCCATGTTCCGGTCGGGGGGGGGGCAGGTTTTCCACGGGAGTGACATGCTAGCATGCCTGCCATGGCAGGATGGTGGCGAAGCCACGCCTGCAAGTTGAGGTCATGCTGATGGGCAAAGGTCACTGGCGCCGCCATCCTGCGCGGCCACACGCCTTGACCTTGGGTGCATCCAGCCCCCGCCCCCCCCCCCTCCACCCCCCCATACAGGTGCCGCAACACCCCGCTGACGGAGACCATCTCTGGAAAGGGTCAAGGTGACACACATGCCAGCCCCCGTGAGGGCATGGCCAGCCCACGGTGGCGCAATGAGGAGGGACGGGCAAAAGTGGGCGGTGGATGGATACTGTGGCAGGGGTCAGGGTGCCTGCGTGTCTGTAGCGACACCAGCCAACCGGGGCACACATGTATCCCATGGCACCTGGCTGTTGAGGTGTCAATGCGCCATCGTTAAACATGTTGTATCTCCTCACCCCCCTCCTGCAGATCGTAATGTTTGGGCACCAACCAGCGGTTTGCCGCCGTGGCAGGAGCTGCTGCCCTGCAGGTGGCCCTTTGGCAGCGTCGGCCCAGGCGGCTCAGAGCAGCTGCGGCAGTGGCGGCTGCAGCAGAGGGACTGGCTGCAGAGGGCCCCGTGCCACCCTCTCACGCTGCAGGCCCTCCCGCCTGACAGGTGCCGGAGGAGGCGGAGGGGGACGATGACCATCACATCGTTGGGGATGCACAGGACGAGGATACCGATCTTGATGGGGCACAGGGGGAGGAGGAAGAACATGTGGTGGTGCCAAGGCGCCAGAAGCGTCCCATGAGGTCTCGAGTGTACCGTCAGCTTCGAGGACCTGCCGGACAGGGCATGCAGGAGGAGACTCCGGATGAGTAGGGAGACCATCGCACATATATGCCACCTCATGGGGAGGACATGCTATCCCGGTGGCCGTCAACGTGACGGCTGCCCTCAACTTCTACGTGACGGGGTCGTTCCAGGCGCCGAGCGGGGACCTGTCAGGTATCTCCCAGGCATCGGTGCACCGGTGCATCCGAGCAGTCACCGACGCCCTGTATGCCATCGCCAACCGGTACATTCAGTTTCCAGAGGACTGCACACACCAGGATACCCAGGCAGCGGGATTCGCCTCCATTGCCAGGATACCAATGATCCAGTGGATGATTGATGGGGTGCACGTCGCCATGCGTCCACCATAGGAGAACAGGGACGTGTTCATGAACAGAAAGGGGACCTACTCCATGAACATTCAGGTGGTCTGCGACCACCACATGAAGATCATGCACGTGTGCGCCCAGTACCCCGGCAGTGTGCATGATGCCTTTATACTGGCGCAATCGTTCATCCCTGCCATGTTCGAGGAACACACACACACACACACACACACACACACCCCCGGCTGAGGGGCTGGTTGCTGGGCGACAGGGGTTACGCGTTGCGGTCGTGGCTGATGACGCCATCACGGAGGCCATAGACCAACGTGGAGACCCGCTACAATGAGGCCCATGCAGCAACCAGGGGTGTGTTGTTGATGTCGTGTTAGGTACACTGGTATAACACTGGTTGCAACTGTATGCAGCTTAGATCAAAAAGTTACCCCAGACCTTGAAGTTAGTTCAATCAGGTTTATTGAACTAATAGCACAGTTTGCACAGTTCTCTGTGAGTTCGACTCTCTGCTAATTTAAGTGTGGTTACTCTGTCTGACTGACAGAGTAACGTAGCTCTTAGCCACGTGTGGAGGTGTGAGATTGGAACAACACCCTTGACTGACTCTCTAGATGTTCATCAGTGGAAAGAGGTGACGTGTCAGTGCCTTGTGTCTTTTATAGTCAGATCCCACCCCTGAGTGTCCTGCCTGCTTATTGGTCATGTCCTGTTCTCTGTGTCTTCAGCTGTTTGTCTGTGCCTGCCTGTATATCATGATGTGTGTGTCTGTATATCATGATGTGTGTGCCTGTATATCATGATGTGCCTGCCTGTATATCATGATGTGTGTGTCTGTATATCATGACATCTTCGCTTTTAAAAAATATTTGGATGACATAAGTGAACGTATTTATAAGAATAGGCCAATATTAACATAGATACATGCTGTGGATGTGAACATATGTACGTGTGAAAACAGCTGTCTAATGCAAGAACACAGAACAAAGCAGACAGAACAAATGTTCATAAGTCCATTCTTGCGTCTGATCCTGGTCGACCGCCGGAGAGGTGGTGGTGGGGACGACAGTGCCTTGATGGGCAGGATTGAAGCCTGACTGGTGGCCTCGTGAGTCGAGGTATCAGGAGGTGGCAAAACAACAGAAGGAAACGGAGAAGAATGTGGTTGCGGGCAGGCAACTTTGCGCAGTGCCCGTCCGTTTTGTCGCACAACAGAACCATCAGCCAGACACACAACATACGAGCGGGGAGCAGCCTGTCTAACGACAGCTGGAGCTGACCAGCCTCCATCAGGGATCTTGACCCGAACAGTGTCTGACGGGGATAACACGGGCAAATCGGTGGCATGAGCATCATAGCCCTGTTTTTGCCGGTCTCGGAGTTGCTGCACCTTCTGCAGTACCGGGAGGTGATCCGGGTTGGCCACGTGTATGGCTGGAAGTGTCGTTTGCAGGCCCCCGTTCATCAGGAGTTGAGCCGGCGACATGCCAATGGACAGTGGGGTCGCCCTGTACGCAAGCAGCGCAAGGTGAATGTCAGATGCAGAATCTGCGGCCTTGTAGATGAGCTGCTTCACTATGTGCACCCCTTTCTCAACTTTTCCGTTTGACTGCGGATAGTGTGGGCTGGAAGTGACGTGTTTGAACTGATACGACTGGGCAAACAGAGACTATTCATGGCTGCTAAAGCACGGGCCATTGTCACTCATGACAGTGAGTGGGATACCATGCCTGGAGAAGGTCTCCTTACAGGCCTTGATGACGGTCCGAGATGTGAGGTCTGAGAGCTTCACGACTTCAGGGTAATTGGAAAAATAATAAATGATTAACACGTAATCATGACCATTTGCATGAAAGAGGTCGATGCCAACCTTGGACCACGGAGAGGTTTTGATTTCATGCTGCTGAAGTATCTCCTTACTCTGCGCTGGCTGGAAGCATTGATAGGTCGCACAGTTAAGGACCATGTTCGGAATGTCCTGGTTTATCCCAGGCCAGTAAACAGCCTGCCTGGCTCTGCATCTGCAATTTTCCACACCCAGGTGGCCTTCATGGATTTGACGGAGCACCAAGCTCTGGAGACTGTGTGGAATTACAATCCGGTCCAGTTTGAGGACAATACCATCAACCACCGTCAGGTCATCCTTTACATTGAAAAATTGAGGGCACTGCTCTTTCTGCAGCCATTGGCGAGGTGTTGCATAACACGCTGCAAGAGGAGGTCTTTGGCTGTCTCCTCACGTATACGAATCAGCTTCTCATCAGATGCCGGGAGGGTGCTAGCACACAGCTGCACCTGTGACTCAACCATGACTCAATGTGCCGGGTGACGTTCAGTGGTTCACTAGGCACGGTGATGGAGCGGGACAGTGTATTGGCAATGATGAGCTCCTTGCCAGGCGTGTAGACCAGGTCAAAGTCGTACCTTCTGAGTTTCAGGAGGATGCGCTGCAACCGAGGCGTCATGTCATTAAGGTCCTTGTGGAAAATGTGGACCAGGGGCCTGTGATCCGTCTCAACTGTGAATGACGGCAGGCCGGAGACATAGTCGTGAAACTTGAGAATGCCAGTGAGGAGGCCGAGGCATTCCTTCAGTATTTGTGCATACCTTTGTTCGGTGGGCGTCATTGCCCTTGGTGCGTAGGCAACCGGTGCCCAGGATGAAGTGTCATCGTGTTGCAGCAGGACCGCACCGATGCCATCCTGGCTCGCATCTGTCGAGATTTTTGTTTCCCTGTCTGGGTCGAAAAATGCCAATACGGGTGCAGTGGTGAGCTTGGCTTTCAGCTCCAACCACTCTGCCTGATGGGCCGCCTTCTACTCGAAGGCAGTGGGCTTCTTCACTAGGTTTCGTAGGCCCGTGGTGTGTGAGGCCATGTTTGGGATGAACTTGCCAGAAAATTGACCATGCCCAGGAAGCGCAATACCTCCTTCTTGTCTTCTGGAACCTTCATGGCTGCGATGGCCTTGACCTTGTCTGTGTCGGGGCACATGCCCTGCTGAGAGATCAGGTCTCCTAGGAACTTGATTGTCGACATGCCGAAGCAACGTTTGGCCCTGTTCAGCTTCAGGCCATTGGCGTGGACACGGTGGAATACTTGCTGGAGATGGGAAACATGCTCCTCAGGGGTCGTGGACCATATGATGACGTCGTCCACGTACACACGAACCCCTTCGATGCCCTCCATCATCTGCTCCATGATGCGATGAAAGACCTCCGATGCCAAGACGATGCCGAGCGGCATACGGTTATAGCATTACCTGCCAAACGGTGTGTTGAAGGTGCGGAGCCTTCTGCTGGACTCATCCAACTGGATTTGCCAGAATCCATGTGACGCATCTAACTTTGAGAAAAACCTTGCATGTGCCATCTCACTAGTGAGTTCCTCCCACTTCGGGATGGGGTAGTGTTCACGCATTATATTCTGGTTGAGATCCTTTGGATCAATGCAGATGCGCAGGTCTCCAGAGGGTTTTTCAACACACACCATCGAGCTGACCCAGTCAGTCAGTTCGGTTACCCTGGAAATGATTCCCTGCTCCCCTGCTGCTGCAGCTCCTTGAGCTGTTCCTTCAGGCGCTCCTTCAGCGGAGCCTGGACCCGATGTGGTGCGTGGACCGCTGGCTTTGCATCAGGTCGCAGTAGGATCTTGTACCGATATGGCAAAGTGCCCATCCCGTCAAACACATCTGGATACTGAGCGAGGATGTCGTCAATGCCAGCTTGAAGATCCACGTTGGAGGATGTTGTCGAATAAACCCGCTGCACCAGGTTTAGCTTTTTGCAGGCATGCGCACTCATTGGGATGCCCTGTCCGGCTTGACAATTTCAAACCTTAGCCGTGCATGGGTACTCCCGTTGGAGACGAGTAGATGGCAGGACCCCAGTGCCATGATGGCATTACCGTGATAGTCCAGGAGCTGGCAGGCTGCAGGAAGGACCTTGCGGGGCTTCTTGATGCGTTTGAAGTCTGCCTGTGAGAGGAGGTTGGCAGAAGCACCGTGTCCAGCTTGAACTGGATGGAGCAGCGGTTGACCTGCATCACCACACGCCATTCGTCCTCCGAAACCACAGCGAGGATGGACTGAATGCGAGATGAGTTAGGTGTGGCATGTTCACGTGTGGTAATGATGCCCGCTCGATAGGCGGACTCCAGGCACTCGTCCTCTGGATCCGTTGTACTGCGAGGATCAGAATCCTGTAATCGTCGTTGCACATTCTGGACGCGTTGCCGTCGGAATTGGGAGCGCTGGCCTCTGACTGGTGGTGCAGACCTGCACAAGGCTGCATAGTGTCTAGGCTTCCCGCAATTTAAACATCGCCTGCCTCTTGCAGGGCAGTGTCCCTTTAAGTGAGCGTTGCCGCAGTTTGGGCACGTCATGACGTCAGCATCGTGACGCGGTGTACGTCATCGCACATGTGCAGTGCGGTCAGCAGACGTCTGCACCTGTGCAGTGTGGGTGTCGGCCGCTTCGTTATCCCGTTCGCATTGCGCATGTGTGGGGCTCCGGGAAAACGCGTGAGATGGTCGCTGTCTTCAATGCTAAGGTGCTGCTTCTGGGAGATGGCCTGCACACTCTTAGCCTCGTGGGAGGCAAGTTTCTCATTTTCAGCCGATTTGTATAGGGAATAGCGATTTTTTTGCGTGCTCATGCACTGTACATGTTTCAATCGTGACTGACAGGGTCATATGCTTGATTTTTAAGAGCTGCTCTCTCAGAGGATCAGAGTGAACTCCAAACACGATTTGGTCTCTGATCATGGAGTCAGCAATATCACCAAAGTTGCAGGACAGCGCTAGCAGGCGGAGGTTAGTTAAGAAGGTGTTGAAAGATTGATCTTTACCTTGAAGATGTTGTTTGAATATGTAGCGCTCGAATATTTCATTGGTGCCCACTTCACAGTGACTATTGAACTTGTCCAAGATGCTTGTCCAAGATAGCCTGAAACTTTTTCTTGTCCTGACCTTCGGTGAAGTTAAACGAGTTGAAGAGTTTGATGGCTTGATCACCTGCTGTTGAGAGGAGAAGCGCGATATTTCTTGTGTCAGATGCACCCTCGAGGTCTGAGGCTGTAAAGTATAGCAGAAACTTTTGCTTGCATGTCCGCCAGTTGCCACTGAGATTGCCGGAGGTCCTGAGCTAGTGAGGAGCCTGAATCTTCACCATGATGCCGGGATACATTCGCTGGTCGTCACGGAACGAACTGAGGTAAGCCACCTTAAATTAGTAGTCTCCTGGTACCATGTCGTGTTAGGTATACTGGTATAACACTGGCTGCAACTGGATGCAGCTTAGATCAAAAAGATACTCCAGACCTTGAAGTTAGTTCAATCAGGTTTATTGAACTAATAGCACAGTTTGCACAGTTCTCTGTGAGTTCGACTCTCTGCTAACTTAAGTGTGGTTACTCTGTCTGACTGAACCAGACTAGCTCTTAGCCATGTATTGGAGGTGTGAGATTGTAACAACACCCTTAACTGACTATCTAGATGTTCATCAGTGGAAAGAGGCAGAGTGTGAGTGCCTTGTGTCTCTTATAGTCAGATCCCACCCCTGAGTGTCTTGTCTGCTTATTGGTCATGTCTTGTTCTCTGTGTCCATTAGCTGCTTGTCTGTGCCTGCCTGTCTATCATTATGTGTGTGTCTACATATCATGACAGTCGAGAGGTACTTTGGCTCTTGAAGATGCGATTCAGGTGCCTGGACCGCTCCGGAAGAGCCCTCCAGTACCATTCAGAGAGGGTCGGCCGAATAGGTGTTGTCTGCTGCGTCCTGCACAACATAGCCCAGCAGAAGGGCGATGCCCTGGAGGAGGAGGCACAGGGGGAGCCCGATGAGGGCGACGCATCTGTACATGAGGAGGAGGAGGAGGATGGGGAGGGGGGGTGGGGGCACAGACGCAACATGGGGGCTGGATATGGCCGGGAGGCTGCACAAAGCCACTGACTTGGCGAGCGAGCACGCAAGGCGTTGATCGCCGCATGTTTCACCAACTAGGGGGAGGGCATCACTGAGCAAGGCACTTGCACCACCGTTCCACCCAAATGCACCAACCAGCACCCCCCACCTCCCGCACCATCCGACAACCCTAGCTCCCACACCACCACTTTCACAGCACCTTACACCTGCGGCACAACGGGATGGTCTCACACAGTTGCTTGTGTCAGCGGGTGTGATCAGTGCCATGTTGAATGATGACAACCCGCTCTGCAATGAGCTGTGAGCTCCAGATCGTTAGACAATGTCTGACTCATGGCCACAGCTACACCCTCCACCTGGGTGGTCCCTGTATGCATCACGGATACTCCATCACATGGCTATGTGGGGTAGCTGCCGTCGGTGTTGATGCACTATCAATTACGACGAGACGAGAGTAGAGAGTAATCGAGGCTTTATTACGCAGAGCTGTGGAGCCTCCTGCAGCTGCTGCCGAAATGGCTGCAGCTCGGAGAGCACACACATTTATACTCCGCCTACTGGGCGGAGCCAGCAGGCAGGGACCTACCCCCCTACCTGTAGTACAGGGGCCTTACCGTAATACCCTTGTATGCAGTCTATACAATACAACAGTGGTGACTAGCACATTCGCCCCCTGTTAAAAATGAGTCCAGCGGGGGTGATGGGAAACTATTTACATACAGGTTGTTTAAAATTTAAGAAAGAGGTTACAAATTTAAACGATTGGGCGCCTTGATCTGTCGTTGCGAGCGGCGCAGTTCTGGTGGCGATTCAGGCGTCGGTGACTCCGGGAGCGTGTCGCCCTCATCTTCATCCCCGGGTGGGACCAAGGGGAGGACGGATCGTCCTGGAGCGGGGCTGTGGTGGGGTGCACCGGGGGAAGGGAGGATGGCGCCGGGGCAGAGGGGGGGGGTGGGTGTGGGGACCCAGCTGGCGCCAGGTCCCTGAGGGAGACTGTGTCTTGGCGGCTGTCAGGATTCGCTACGTAGGCGTACTGCGGGTTCGTGTTGAGTAGCTGTACCCCTTTCAACCAATGGGTCCACCTTGTGGAGCCGCACATGCTTGCGGAGGAGAACGAATTCTGGAGCTGCCAGCCATGTTGGGAGCGAAACTCCGGAGGTGGACTTCCTGGGGAAGGCAAAGAGACGTTCATGGGTGTTTCATTTGTCGCAGTGCACAGGAGCTACTGAATGGAGTGAAGGGCGTCGGGGACGGCCTCCTGCCAGCGGGAGGCTGGGAGATTTCTGGACCATAGGGCCAGCTGGACGGCCTTCCAGACCGTCCCTTTCTCCCACTCCACCTGCCCGTTACCCCAGGGGTTGTAGCTGGTTGTCCTGCTCGAGGCAATGCCCCTGTTGAGCAGGTACTAGCGCAGCTCATCGCTCATAAATGAGGATCCCCGGTCGCTGTGGACGTAGGCGGGGAAACCGAACAGAGCGAAGATGGTGTTGGAGGGCTTTGATGACAGTGGCAGACGTCATATCGGGGCATGGGATGGCGAAGGGGAATCTTGAATATTCGTCGACCACATTAAGAAAGTACGTGTTGCGGTTGGTGGAGGGGAGGGGCCCTTTGAAGTCCACGCTGAGGCGTTCAAAGGGGCGGGAGGCCTTCACCAGGAGCGCACGGTCAGGCCGGTAGAAGTGCGGTTTACACTCCGCGCAGACCTGGGCAGTCTCAGGTGATAGCCCTGACTTCCTCGATGGAGTGGGGCAGATTGCGGGCCTTAATGAAGTGGTAAAAGCGGGTGACCCCTGGGTGACAGAGATCGTCGTGCAGGGTCCGGAGTCGGTCCACTTGTGCGCTGGCACATGTATCTCGGGATAGGGCATCGGGGGGCTCGTTGAGCTTACCAGGGCAATACAAAATCTCGTAATTGTAGGTGGAGAGCTCGATCCTCCACCTCAAGATCTTATCATTTTTGATCTTACCCCGCTGTGTGTTGTTAAACATGAAGGCAACCGACTGTTGGTCAGTGAGGACAGTGAACCACCTGCCGGCCAGGTAATGCCTCCAATGCCACACGGCTTCAACGATAGCTTGGGCCTCCTTTTCGACAGAGGAGTGCCGAATTTCGGAGGCATGGAGGGTGCGGGAAAAGAATGCCATGGGCCTGCCTGCCTGGTTGAGGGTGGTGGCCAGAGCGACGTCTGATGCATTGCTCTCGACTTTGGAGGGGAGCGTCTCGTTGACCGCGTGCATCGCGGCCTTGGCGATGTCAGCCTTGATACGGTTGGAGGCCTGGTGAGTCTCGGCCATCAGGGGAAAAACTGTGGAGTGGATGAGTGGGCGGGCCTTGTCCGCATAGTTGGGACCCACTGGACGTAGTACGAGAAGAACCCCAGGCATCGTTTGAGGGCCTTGGGGCAGTGGGGAAGGGGGAGATCCATGAGGGGGCGCATGCGATCGGGGTCGGGCCCTAGAACTCCGTTCTGAACCACTTAGCCGAGGTTGACTAATCGGTTTGTGTTGAAACACACTTCTCCTTGGTGCAGGTTAGGTTGAGGAGTTTGGCGGTGTGGAGGAATTTGGAAAGGTTAGCGTTGTGGTCCTGCTGGTCGTGGCCGGAGATGGTGACATTATCCAGGTACCGGAAAGTGGCCCGCAGTCCGTACCAGTCAACCATTTGGTCCATCTCCCGTTGGATACCGAGACCCCGTTAGGGACAGCGAAGGGAACCCTAAGGCGGTGGTAAAGGCAGCCGTCCGCTTCAAACGCGTTGTACTGGCGGTCAGCCTTGCGAATGGGGAGCTGGTGGTAGGCAGATTTCAGGTTCACTGTCGAGAAGACCTGGTACTGTGCAATCTGATTGACCATATCAGATATGCATGGGAGGGGGTACACATCGAGCTGCGTGTACCGATTGATGGTCTGACTGTAGTCAACAACCATCCTGTTTTTCTCCCCAGTTTTCACCACTACCACTTGGGCTCTCCAGGAGCTGTTGCTGGCCTCAATGATACCTTCCCGCAGCAGCCGCTGGACCTCAGACCGAATGAAGGTCCTATCCTGGGCACTGTACCGTCTGCTCCTGGTGGCGATGGGTTTGCAATCCGGGGTGAGGTTCACAAACAAGGAAGGTGGGCCGTGGTCCTGCTGCTCGTGGCCGCAGATAGTGGGTTAGGGACCCACTGGGCATGGTAGGGGCCTGCCAAATTTCAGAGTTAAGCTCTCGAGGTTGCACTGGAAGTCCAGGCCGAGTAGCAAGGCAGAGCAGAGGTTGGGGAGGACATAGAGCCGGATGCCGCTGAACTCTACACCCTGGATGGTGAGGGTGGCGGTGCAATACCCGCGGATCGCCACGGAGTGGGATCCGGAGGCCAGGGAGATTCTCTGGTTGATGGGGTGTACTGCGAGGGAGCAGTGCCTTACCGTATCGGGGTGCATGAAGCTCTCAGTGCTCCCGGAGTCCAGAAGGCAGGATATCTTGTGCCCGTCGACCTTCACTGTCATCGACGCGGTTGCGAGGTTGTGCGGTCGGGACTGGTTGATCGTGACGGAGGCGAGACGCGGCTGGTCATCAGCGGTTGCAGGCGATGAGCGGCCCGATGAGGTACCCGACGAGCAGGGGTCCTGAGGCGGGGAAGATGGCGGCGTCCACGAGCCGCACGTGTCCTGAGGCAGGTAAGATGGCAGCGCCCACAGGCCGCACGTGTTGTGAGGCGAGCAAGATGGCGGCGCCCACGGGCCGCACGTGGTCTGAGGCGAGGAAGATGGCAGCGCCCGCGGGTCGCACATGGGGGATGCCGGGACAATAGCGGCGACCAAGCGGGCCTGGCACACAGCAGCGAAATGTCCTTTCTTCCCGCAGGCCTTGCACAGCGCGCTCCACGCCGGGCAGCGATGTCGGGGGTGTTTTGAGTGTCCGCAGAAGTAGCACTTGGGTCCCCCGGGGTTGGTTGGCTACCGCGCGGCGCAGGCCTGGGGTTGGCTGGGGTCCACAGTGGGGTGTCCGCTGGCGGGGTCCACGGTGCCCAGGAGGGGTGGGCCGTGTGGTCGGGGACATACGCCTGTATATTGCGTGGGTCGCCGTGAGGTCGAGGGTAGCCCCTTCTAAGAGGCGCTGGCGGAGGTAGGCCGACCCTATGTCCGTAACAAATGCGTCTCTAAGTAACAGGTCAGAATGTTCAGTGGCCGAAACGGCCTGGCAAACACAGTCTGTCACCAGGACGTGCAGGGCACGCCAGAAATCTTCCACAGACTCACCGGGGAGTTGCTGCCGCGTGGACAGGAGGTGCCTGGCGTAGATTTTGTTCGTCTGCTGAGTGTAGTTCTCCTTCAGTAGCGCCATGGCCTCAGCGTAGATCGGTGCGTTCTGGATGAGGGGAAAGATATCGGAGCTCAGCCGCGTGTAAAGGATCTGGAGCTTCTGTGCCTCTGAGGGTGGTTCTGTCGCAGATCCAATGTATGCTTCAAAGCAAGCTAGCCAATGTGCGAAGGCCGACTTGGCGTTGTCTGCTTGAGGGTGCAGCTGCAGGCGATCAGGCTTGATGCGGAGATCCATCGTTGTAAAATCTCTGTGTAATAAATTGATGCACTATCAATTACGACGAGACGAGAGTAGAGAGTAATCGAGGCTTTATCAAGCAGAGATGTGGAGCCTCCCGCAGCTGCTGCTGAAATGGCTGCAGCTCGGAGAGCCCACACATTTATACTCTGCCTACTGGGCGGAGCCAGCAGGCAGGGATCTACCCCCCTACCTGTAGTACAGGGGCCTTACCGTAATACCCTCGTATTATTATTATTGTTATTATTTGAGATGACTGATCAGCAAAGTCTCAGGTTTAATCCTTGGTCAGTTTTGAATTAGCTAATCTCAGCAGTGGGACTCGAGTTAGCTGCATGCTTGCAGAGTAGGGATAATTTTTAAAATCAGACAGCGTTCTTCCTATCGTAATCATTAATGGAATGATTTGTGGCTATCAAATAAGGACAGAATCAGGTTCAATTGTGACACCTTTCATAGTTGAAATGCATGTTTTCAATCCATTTCAATGCTCAAACAGAAATAATGATCGCTTGGTTGAGTTGCCAACTGCCACCTACAGCACTGTCAGTACCTTCAGTATAGGAGCAGGAGGAAGACCAATTGGAAACTAAAGAAAAATACTTTTAAAAAGAAATATATACCAAATAAAGTGCATATCTTACATCTTATGGATTAATTGCAATTCAGAATATCTTCTTTTGTTATTCTCTGTACGAATGGATTCTCCTTCTAATATTTCATATTCTATTACTATCCAACCAGTGTGCTGACGACATGCTTCCCTGCCGGTCTCTTGTTTTGTTGTATAACTAGGAGGTGCATCTTGTAATCTTCTCCCATGTGGTGATTGAACTAATACATTATAAGCCAAAGTGTTACAAACTTCATCAAAATCCATTAATTTTAAAATCACAACTAACATATACCTTACAATAATTTAGAGTTGAATTTTCTATGTAAATAATATAAATGTTCAACAAGCAGCCACTAATTTCAGATACTTACAAAAAGTTAACAGTTACAGCAGTGAAATATTGTAAGTGTTGTCATAACTCTTTTTATGTTACCTTCTCCGTTACTGAAACCATAGCAGCATGGTAGCATTTGTTGCTCTTTTTAGCCTTAGTTTATTAGCTCTGATTATGTCACCTTTGCTCACGAGTCGCCAGGTATCTTTCTGATACCGCCACATGGTTCAAGCTCAAGTTATGATTAATAAGTCAGCACACCGCTTAGTAAGATTGAAATCAACGGTCATTTATTATATACAACAAGTAATGTTTACACAATAATCCTACTATCCATATAGAAACCTATCACTACTGGCCAATACTTAACTTTAGGAAGAGCCCACCAGGTCAGGGAAACGAATGGCTTATCGAATCGGATCAGGCCCGCGGGATTCAAAAGGCTGATACAGGTCGATGGCTAGGAGTCTTTATTGGATAGCGATCGCTGGATTCAAACTTACAGTTGCTGGTTGATGTTCTTGCGAAGGTCTCGAGCAGGCGAAGAAGGGAGAGAGAGAGAGATCTGAACTTGGCCCCTCACTTTATAGGGCCCAGGGGCTTCCCGCCTCTTGGGGCAGCCCTTGACCCTGAGTCCCAAGTGATTGAACTTGTTCCCAATCACTGGGCTCGAAACGTCCAATTGCGAGGCGATTCCCCGATCGGGGGGTGGTCGTTCACCTGCCTTTGTTTCGGCCACTGCAGGCACCGACAGGTCTGGCCCGGTATTCAATTGCTAATATGTTGCAATTGTTCCCGGGGATAGTCGATTAAACTGCAGATGTCTGGGTTGATGGGCTGCTAATAGTCCTGAGTATAACTGCAGATGTCTGGGTTGATGGGCTGTTAATAGTCCTGAGTATCGATCTGGGCCGACTTCCCCAGAGCCGAATATGATATTCTGCCTGCAGCTGTCTGTTTGTGTCCTGTTGCCTGCTTTTCCCATCAGCCTTTTCGGTTAGCCATTTTAAATAGGGTTTTGGCCAAATTAATAGGGAATCAGCCATTTTAGGTGGCTACAGGCCCTCCTTGTGATCCTAACGTGAAGCGTGAAGGATCACATAAATGTTGTCCTTTTTGTTCCCTGACCGGGTGGGGGGGGTGGGGCACCTCTTACATGGCCACTACTCTGACCCTAGCTATGCACAAAAATTTACCTAAACAATTCTTGAGGGCGCTATGTCAGGCAGGGGCATGTATCTAAAAAAAATAAACTGGGAACCTCTAACTTTACCTAAACAACTCATCAAGCATGCATTATCCTATCTCTCTAAACATACAACAACAATCATAATATTCCATATATTCTTTCCTGGCTTGGCAGTCAAGCGCAGGATCATACATTTCCATACATTTCTTTTTATTTACAGGAAAACGCAAGTGCATGTTTCATTATTCATAGGTCGCGGGGGTCTGGGGTCTAGTCATAACCGAATATAGGGGATTGGATCCGATATACCGGGGTTCGAGCGCGGTACGCTCTCCTTTTCCACTTGCGGAGGCGCATGGTCTGTACTGCACAGCAGAGTATGGCCAATGCTAACAGTGCCTCAATGACGTACGATAGGGAGTACCAAGTTATGAACTTGGCACACCAGGATAATGCAGCGTGGCTGGTGACTGGGCCCTCGGTACTGCGGGGCAGTGAAACATTAACGGCAGGGGGGTTTGGGGTCCGCGTTCCCGCGCAACCAAATGTTCAGAAAAAGAGTGTTGAGCACGATGAAAGGAGTCCTCATGGCTGTCCTCTTTCTTTTCTTTCTCTGTGTTCTCTGTTTTTCTCCGGTCCTGGAGCTTCTGAAGTTCTGTAAAACAAGCATAGTATCTGTAACTACCTTGGTTTAATATCCGGTGTGTTAGTGTGTCTGTCCTTCTTGGGGCCAATTAAACCTTTATAATTGGTCACAATATGTGACTTCTCCCCCATTTTTTTTCCAAAACAAATGTTAGGACACGGCACACTTCCCAATGGTGGACCAGTGCTAAGTTTATCATCCAAATGTTCTAGGATGTAAATAGCATTTGGCAGCAACCCAAAGGTTGCCTAAATAAATAGAACTGTTTTTGAAAGGAAAAGGTCGAATGAGGTGCGTATGGGCCGTGACGGGTAAGATTTGGATGGAGTCCCCGGGTAGGACGGCTACCAATACCATATGTCCCCTACCCGAGCGTTTTTGACCAATGGGGGGGACCCCAGGCAGGGCGGGTCTCACGCCGTTTCTCCACTACCTGAGCAACCGACAAGAACGGACAAAAATGTAGTCATCATGGTGGGGTTGCTGTTCTGAATCTCCCGTCAAATCAGAAGAGCAGTTACGATCGGGCATCTGATACCCGAACAAGTATCAGCTGAAAAGCTAGTTCCGCTGAACAAGCGTCTGGTCTCGGTGGACCTCTGAGGCAAGTCCTCAGAGGTTTCGGCAGAATGGGCGTGTGGCCGCGGTGGGTGTCAGTGGGAAAAAGTTAAAAAGTTCAGGTGAATGGGTGTGTGGCGGTGAGAACATTCTCCTGTTGGGCGAACAACATTGAACAAACATACAAACAACGGAAAACATTCTGCAGGTTCCATCAGGAAGGACAACATTTTCACCAAGTGTCTCCTTTAAATCATCATGTGGACAGCTCAGTTCTCTGTTGCGAACAGGGTCGCAAAGGGGTTGGCGGCTTGGGAGTCAGACCCGAGGTCGTCACCTTCTCCCGGGTGCCAAACTCTGGAGTGAATTAGGGCGGAAAGGGCTGCGTGGTGTGAGTTGGGGTCGCTCTCGTCGTTGCGGACGAGTCTGCAGGAGTTGTCGTGGTGCCAATGAGTTGGGTCGAGTTGGGTGGGAACAAAGTCGGGGTCATCCGTGTGGTTCGGTGGTCGGTGGTGTGGTTTGTTTAAGAAAGTGATGAGGAAGGGATCACTGGAGTCGAAGTCGGAGTTGCTGGGTGTGGGACCAGGATAGTAGGGGGGCGTGCTGTGGCTGTCGTCAGAGTCACAGTCGCAGTCTGTGCTGCTGCAGTCTGTGGGCGTTCCGGGGCGGAGCGTAAAGTTTGTGGGTGGAGTCGGGGGCGAGTCCGTGTCTGGGCTGGACGTGGAAGGGGTGGGTGTGGTTACGTTGGCTGTGGGCGGGGGTTGGTCTGCCGCGTCAAGCATGACGTGGTGGGCGTGGTTCGACTGTGCTCCATGAACCTTTAGCTGGTTTATGTGAAACCAGCCAGTCTTACCATTTTGGTATTTGATTTTGTATACCGATGGGCTTACTTTATCCGTAATGGAGTACGGACCCGAGTATTTCGGAGACAGAAATGTGCTGGGGTTATACACAGACAACATCACTTGTTGTCCTATATTATACTCCGTTGCATGTACTGCCTTATCAAAACAGGCTTTGCTCTATTTTCTTTTAGTGCCCAGTTTAACAGCGGCTGCTAACTGAGCCGTTTTTACATTTGCGACTAATTGTTCAACGGCTTTCTCGTGGGTGAGGGCTGTAACTTCAGGGCTGGTCAGGTCTAAACCCAACAAGTACTCTGTCCCTTTCATGGGGCGTCCGGTCATGAGGGTGTGTGGGGTAAAACCTGTGGAGGTGGAAACAGTGTTACGCAAAAACATCAGCGCAAAGGGGAGGACCGAATCCCAGGTGGTGTTGTTCTGCTGGACCAATTTTCTAAGAGTGGTTTTTAGGGTCCGATTCATGCGCTCCACTATACCACTCGACTGAGGGTGGTACGCAATGTGAAATTTTTGGGTTATGCCAAATGTCGTGAGGACGTTCTGCATGACCCGTCCCGTCAAGTGAGAACCTTGGTCCGACTCAATACTGCGGGGGAGTCCCCATTTTGTAAAAATGTGGTGGGTTAGGATTTTGGCTGTGGTTTTCGCGGTGTTGGTGTGGGCTAGAAATGCTTCCACCCACTTTGTAAAAGTGTCTATGACCACCAGAACCTATTTATAGCCACTCCTGCAAGGGGGCAATGGACCGATAAAATCGATCTGGAGGTTAGTCCAGGGGCCGTTAACGGGTCGGGTGTGGCTGAGATGTGCCTTTTTGGCATATCTATCTGGGTTGTTCTGAGCGCAGATGAGGCAATTCTCAATGTAATGGGATACATCCTCTTTGAGATTTGGCCACCAACAAAGCTGTTTAAGATGGGCTGCGGTGGGTTCGATTCCCTGGTGTCCATGACCATCATGGAATAAACAGATCATTTGATTCCTATCCTGCTCAGGAACTACGTAAAGGGTGTCCTTTAACACCACACCGTCATGTGTGGTTATTGTATTTCTGTACCTCTCGTATGAGGCTGGAAACTTCCCTTTCACGATCTCAGTGAGAGCGCTATCCTGCTTCTGGGCCTCTACTAGATCTTCGATCCTAGTCTGCGCGACCTGAACTGCACTCACTGGCGCACTCACTGGGGCGCTCTTGGGGGGCTTCCAAAAATACCCATGCCTGGATCCTGCCTTAGCCAGTGAGTCGGCTTTTACATTTCCAGGGGGGGAGGAACGATGGTGGCTGCGGACTTTTATAATGCCAAAGGTCCGGTTCTTGGCTTTTTTCAGAATATGGCGGAGTAATGGGGCTGAGGGGAGGGGTTTCCCATCCGCGGAAGCAAATCCTCTCGTTTCCCAGAGGGGCAGAAATTCAGTGAGGCTGTTGCATACATATAGACTGTCTGAATCTCTGTCTGCTGGGCTGGGGAAGGAATCTGGGTGCTCTACAATGTATGCGATGGCCGCGAGCTCTGCTGCCTGCGCGCCTAAGTGTCCGGGTAATTTTAATGCGAGTTCCTCGAGGGCGCGTCCCTGCGCGTCCTCCCCAGAAATCCCACAACCTGTTATGCGTTGCCCATCCAGGATCGTGGAAGATCCATCCACATAAATCCTAATGGGATCACACGTGTCCGGGTGAGGGGGGTTCTGAGATGGAGTGGCTAGTTTTCTGGGGGGTGTTTTAGCTTTAAAGGGGCCTGTATTATGGTGTGGCGAGATGATTTCACACTCATGGGGGGTTCCGGGGTACTGTAGATTGTCCGCTAAGTATGTGTGTGTTTTGGTCCGTTTGACTGTGATGTCCCGTCCTTGTAAGAGAAGGGTCCACCTGGCAGCGCTGATTTGGCTGACGGTACCATCTTTAAGTCGTCCGTCTAGTAAAAGTTGGGTGGGGGTGTGCTCGGTCAAGATGGTGATGGGGTTGCTAGTATGTTGCAATTGTTCCCGGGGATAGCCGATTAAACTGCAGATGTCTGGGTTGATGGGCTGCTAATAGTCCTGAGTATAACTGCAGATGTCTGGGTTGATGGGCTGTTAATAGTCCTGAGTATCGATCTGGGCCGACTTCCCCAGAGCCGAATATGATATTCTGCCTGCAGCTGTCCGTTTGTGTCCTGTTGCCTGCTTTTCCCATCAGCCTTTTCGGTTAGCCATTTTAAATCGGGTTTTGGCCCAATTAATAAGGAATCAGCCATTTTAGGTGGCTACACATTGTGGATAGCACAATTGCTTCACAGCTCCAGGGTCCCAGGTCCGATTCCGCACTGTCTGTGCGGAGTCTGTACATCCTCCAAGTGTGCGTGGGTTTTGCTCCGGGTGCTCCGGTTTCCTCCCACAGTCCAAAGATGTGCAGGTTAGGTGGATTGGCCATGATAAATTGCCCTTAGTGTCCAAAATTGCCCTTAGTGTTGGATGGGGTTACTGGGTTATGGGGATAGGGTGGAGGTGTTGACCTTGGGTAGGTTGCTCTTTCCAAGAGCCGGTGCAAACTCGATGGGCCGAATGGCCTCCTTCTGCACTGTAAATTCTATGATAATCCATGTATGCAGTATACACAATACAACAGTGGTGACTACCACAGGTGTTCCGAGGACGATGGGGGGTTGGAGGGAGAGGGGTGGGGGAGGGGACACACACACACACAACACAACACAGACACATAGTCACACACACCCGGCCTCACCATTGTACCGAACTTCGACCCCAGCGCCACTCGGTCCCCTTCACGACCCCTCAGGCACCGGACATAGCACAGAGGCATCTAGGTTTGGTGTAACAATGACTTTAATCGTGACATTCACATACAAGTGCCCTAGCCCCTATAATTAAGCTGTATCCTGCACCCGTGCCAACTTACTATGTGTCAAACATCTTTGCCTTATGGGCCCTACCACTACGCCTTGGTGTTTCCCCAGATGGTACAGCAGGTGTGGTGGCGGACTGCTGAGACTCCTGCCCTGCGACTTGGCTCCCCGTCGGCCCGCGTTTCCTGGGGCGGCCCGGCTTGGATGGGCCAGGCTGCTCGGCAGGCGTGCTGGATGGCCTGGTGCCACCCTGTTCTGCCCGCTGCCCACCAGATGCACCAGGGATGGAACGGGGGGAGTCCGAGTGTTCCAGGACCTCCCTTGCATGAGTCATCGGAACGGGCCCTGGAACCTCCTCCTCCCTCGGGGTCCCTGGGCCTCACTATGGGACGGTGGTGCGAGCGGAGACAAGTAGCGTGGCACCGACACCTGGCACTGCCAGTCCTGGAGGCCCGCTGTGGCATCGACCATGGTCTGAACGTTCGCAGCGATGGAGCTCAGGGAGTGCGCCATCCCTGTCAGGGACTGTGCAACCTCCCTCTGGGCATGTGTGATGCCATCCAACACGTGCGCAAGGCCACCGATGCTCTCAGCGATGGCCTGCTGAGACTGGGCCATGGCCTGCTGAGACTGGGCCATGGCCTGCTGAGACTGGGCTATGGCCTGCTGAGACTGGGCCTTGGCCTGCTGAGACTTGGCCATGACCTGCTGAGACTCGGCCAGACCCCGGAGCGCGGCGGCAATGTCCAGCTGGCTCTCGGACATGGCTGCCTGTGAGAGGGCAGCCTCGTCCTGGGCCACGGATGACGCGTGCACATGAAGTCCCACGCCTTGCAGAACCTGACCCATGGCCGAAACCGTTGCCCCCATTGCCTCCACCGCAGACACCACCTGTGGTGCAGTGTCGGCTGGGTGGCAGCCATGACCGGCACCACTTTCTGCTCCTGGAAGCGGATGGACTCCTCCAACTGCGTCTGCAGATGCTGGAAGGCAGCCGTCATCCCGTTGTCCACTCCCTGGGTTTCCAAACGCATCGGGTCTGTGGGTGGGTCTGGTAAGTCCAGGAACCCGGGAACCATCTGGGAGGCAGCTGGGTGCTGGGGCTGGGCTGCCCTCTGACCGTCCAGCCCCTTGGCTGCTCCTACCTCCACCTGCTGTACCGGTTCGGCTGTGTGGTGCGCACCAGTCAGTGTCCCAGAAGCCCCATCACTAATGGGCCCAACCGAGGTGAGGGTATCTGCGATGGTGGAGGGTGTGGGTGACAGCTGTGATGCAAGGTCCATGTCCTCATCTGACCCCAGGTCTGGGGTCTCCTGGGTCGAGCCTTGGACCGATGGACGTTGTCCCTCCATATGAGGAGCCGTGTCTGGACTGTCCATCATCTGTTTGGCCATCCTCTGTGCATCACTGTCCACAGTCCCCGTCCTCTGTCCGTAACTGTCCTGGCTCTCAGTCCTCTCTTCGTCCGTCTCATGGCCGTCAGTGTCATGACTGTCCGTCCTGTGTTCGTCAGTGTCGTTTGTGTCGGTCCTCTGTGCGTCCGTCTCCTGTGGCCCGGCTTCGGAACAGGGCCCTCCTGTCCGTCTTCCTTCCTTTCCCTGGCGTGCGTCCCTGTGGGCGAATGGACGTAGACCTGGACGGCGGTGGCTTGACTGAGACGTTCCGTGACAAAAATTGACTATTTCCTGTTAAGATTTCATGTGTAAATATATTTACAATAACTGAATTTAGCTTCCTTGAATATTGTCAATGAAGTTGTGAGTAATTGAGCTACAAAGAGCTGTAAAGGAAGGTCTTTAATTCAATACCCTTCTCTGCTGATATTCTCATCAGGGAAGTAGTTGGCCTCTACAATTAGTTGAGGAACACATACTATATGCTTATGTGAAGGTTGGTGTTTAGCTGAGGAACATTATATTGCCACACATGAAGTATGGTAATTAGATGAGGAACACACTGCATTGTCAGACATGAAGATGTGTTTAGGAACACACTTTATATGGTAACACATAAAGATTGGTGTTTCGATGAGGAACACTCATCTAAGAATTACTCATAAAAATGATGCAAAGATGAGGAACAAATAATTGAGTCACAAATGAAGAATGGTACTGAGAAACTGATGATGCCCAAGAAATCATACCACAGCAAAAGCTAAGGATTTTCTGCTTGTTTCCAGTCTGATCCAGTGAACGCCATAGGCAGACGTGGAACAGCCTTGCCAGGACAATGCTGTAAAAAGGGGGGCATTTTAGAACGATCACAAGTGGAACAGAAAACAAAACTCTGCATTGATGTTTCGTTAACTCCTTGTCCCCCGTGATGACCATGCAGTGTTTTTTGAAAGAATGTTAATTTGCTTTTTGTATAAATTGGAGTTATTTGCTCCTCTACTGCCCTCTGGTTGTAACTCTGTTGAAAATACAGAGAAGAATCCAGTTTACAGTAATTGCTGCGATTTGTTATGTAGTTGCGACATGCCGTAAGGTGACACATTTCCTGTTGGGCCTCGTGTAGTTGGAGTTTCTGAGGCTGCACAATGTTTAAAAAGTGAGTCTTATTTTATATTGTTGTTTTTTTTACTTTTTAATGGTGCTAAGACACCCTATTTTTGTGGGTTTGAACTGGTCTCTTTATTACACTTGGTTTTAATGGTTATTTTCCCATCTGTGGAAATTATTTAGTGCAATGGGTTTAAAATAAAGCTCAGGATTTCTGGGCTGTCCTTTTTAACCGTACCTGTCGGACTTTATCGAGTTATTTCCTGCCTTCTTCCCAACAAATACATGCGAATAAGCGTTTAAGCTGCAAATATGTCTTGATACTTTATCTTGTTACCAGATCACGTATGGCGTAATTTACTGTCATTTTGTTTTAAAAGGATCACATTTCCCAATTTCAAGCAGTAATGCAAAAGTAAAATACTGCGGATCCGGCCTTAAATATGAAATTAAAAACACGATGCTGCAATACTTATATCTGGCAGCATCTGGAGAGAGCAAGTCGATTGCAGATCATTAGAATAATTAGTTTTAACGTTTCTTAATGAATTGATCTGAGAGTTTATTTTGGGTGTAGCAAAAGAGCCAATGAGTCCCAGCACAGCTAATGTTCTTTCGGGTAGCTAATGGCCATGGGAAGGTTGTTACTGAGCCTGCGTTAATGTGCTGGGCATGTGGAATTGTTCAGGGCTGCTCCTGCTGATTTTATCTGGTGACCCCTAAATGGTGTGTGGACAGTGTCAGGCATGACTGCGAAGTCGTTTGTGCTCAAACAATCTGCTGAAACTCATTGTCTAGCTCAGGAATGAAGAACAACCACTTGAATGAGCGACTGGATAGATGACACTGGTGGCTGTGGAACCTCAGTAAAGTCAGCATCCTTGGCAAAAGAGAGCAAACAAATTTGAAACGGTGTATTTGTTGTCCAAGTGCTTGTAATTATTTGGTGTGGAGTGTCTATTATGTTTTTGAAAACGTCAGTAGTGACAATGATTTATTTATCTTCTATCTTGACAGATTTGATGAAAAGGAAAATGTTTCAAACTGCATCCAGCTGAAAACATCGGTTATTAAAGGCATTAAGAATCAGTTGGTGGATCAGTTTCCAGTAATTGAGCCATGGTTAAACCAAATCATGCCAAAGAAGGACCCTGTAAAAATAGTAAAATGGTACAATTTAACTTGTTTGCATTCTAAATGTAAAGAAAATATTTCTCTCCTCCCTCTGCCATTCTGTTCAGGAGGTTGGTGATCCATGCAGTCCATACTTGCAGTCACTGTGCGGTTGGATTGTTTATGTTGCACCTGCCCATTCCATCCCATCTTCAATCACACTAACTGCCGTTTAACCCTTTCCAATATTTTCCAGAAACAACCGTCCCTTGTGACTCAAATAATGCTGTTATTTTCCTTATTTCTGTAATTCTTGTGCTAGTTCTCTCATTCTTTTTGTCCAATTCATTTTCACAGTAACACCGTAACTTAGAGCAATTCCAGCTTCCTACTTTCTTCATGTTTGAAGTCCAATTTTCATATTCCTATATTGATTCCACAAAAATGTAAACTTTTCCCAGCGGATTTCATCATTGCACAGAATTATCTTCACATTATTTCTAAATTTTGTTACAATGTTTGGCATCAAAATCATGGTTTGCAGTAGACTTGGCATTTTAGTATCAATATACTGAAGAAAATATTGCAAGACCACAAGATACGTTCAGGTGAAGAAGGTCCTGTGGTCCATTTGATTTCAGCCTTCCGAAATACCAACCAATCATCTCAGTACATGTTTTAAAAAAATAATCTTTATTGTCATAAGTAGGCTTACGTTAACACTGCAATGAAGTTATTGTGAAAAGCCCCTAGTCTCCACATTCCGGCGCCTGTTCGGGTACGCTGAGGGATAATTCAGAATGTCCAATTCACCTAACAAGCACGTCTTTCAGGACTTGACCCATGCAGACACAGGGAGAACGTGCAGACTCCGCACAGACAGTGACCCAAGCCGGGAATTGAACCTGGGACCCTGGTGCTATGTAGCAACAGTGCTACCCAACGTGGAGTTGTTTTTTTTAATGTATCCAGGCTCTCTGTTAAGGCATGGCTGATGGTAAATGCTGAGCTGCCTAAACTCCCAAAGGAAAGGTTGTACCAGCTGCCAATATTATTTTTGTAATTTGTATGTTATGAGGAAGTTTTCTGAAATCGGGAAGAGATGTCTCAACCAATTGGTGATTTTATATTAAAGTAAACATTTATTAAAATAATTATTAAAATTGCACTTAAACACAAAAAATGGCTTCACACAGACAGTTAACAGTATTTTAAAACAGTTCAAAAAAGAGCTTAAACTACACAGAGCTAACCTTTCCTTTTCTGATGGTAATAGTACTTAGAAATTTTAAAATCTATAGAATTCCAGTAACTTTACCACACAGTGCCTTGTTGGTCTTGGGGTGTTCTCTGATGGCGACAGCAAACTGGTTCTTCAGATCTGGCCTTGTCCACACAGTGTCTTTTAGCTATTACCAGCCACTTCACTCTCTGCTTGGAGATATTACCATCTTCCATGCAGTCTTCTGGGAGAGCTTACCAGCTGCCTCTTGATCTTCTGAGAGATTTTAGCAGCAACATCCTCACACAAGCTTCAATGGTTTCTTAAATGTGTTCCCTCCTTTTGATTTCTCTACCCTCTACTGTTTCACACAGTGTCTCAGTAGTTCCCTTTTCCCAGAACTGATCAAACTTATTTATTTCATTTTATAGTCCTTGTATTTTAAAAAGTATGGGCGGCATGTGACGCAGTGGTTAGCACTGGGACTGTGGTGCCGAGGACCCGGTTTCGAATCCCGGCCCTGGGTCACTGTCCATGTGGAGTTTGCACATTCTCCCCATGTCTGCGTGGGTTTCACCTCCACAACCCAAAGATGTGCAGGTTAGATGGATTGGCCACACTAAATTGCCCCTTAATTGGAAAAACAATAATTAGGTACTCTAAATTAAAAAAAAATTTTTTTTTAAAGTAAACTTACCGTATCTTTGCTTCACTTACTTAGAATTTTAAAACTTGTATATGTTCCCCATTGAACTAAAACAACCCACATCAAACAACTTTTTTTATTGCCTTATAATAATTCATATTAATCTTCCTCTTGGTTCCTTCTGTTCATTAACATATCAAAACCACTTCATCCTCATGTTCAGACCATTGCAGCCTTTTTCTTAATACAATTACACCAGTCCCCTGCTACAGAGGCAGCAGCGGGGGGTCGACGTTGCCGAACTTGTTTCGTTATTATTGGCCGGCGAATGTGGATAAGGTACGGCGGTGGTGGGAAGGAGAAAAGGTGTAGTGGGTTAGAATGGAGGAGGAATCTTGTAAGGGGTCTAGTTTGAGAGCTATGGTGACCGCAGCGTTGCCAATGGTGAGAATCATGCCGCTGTGAGAATCATGGGTTTGAACGGTGGGGGTGGGGGGGGGCGCAGTAGGGCTGGTCAAGGTGAGGGTCGGTATTTGGAGGAAGGGTTCGTAGTCTGGAGGAGCTAAGGGAGAGGGTACAGCTGCCGAGGAGGACTGAGTTCAGGTGTCTGCAGGTTCGGGACTTTGTGCGAAAGGTCTGGAGGGGTGTTCCCTCGGTTGCCGGGATACACCCTGCTGGAGCGACTGCTGCTTCCGGATGTGGAAGGGGAGGGAAGAATTGGGGATATATACAAGTGGCTGGGGGAAGCACGGAGGCGAGCAAGTGGTGAAGATCAAGGAGAATTGGGCGGGGAGATCGATTGGGGAGTATGGAATGAGCCACTGCGTAGGGTAAACGGGACCTCCTTTTGTGCAAGGATTTTTTTTCGAGATGTCTTCTGAAGGAAAAGCTGATTATTTTACAAACCTTTATGTAACATGGGCATGATTTTGTTTTCAATAGAATGATTATTTTCATGACGTGAGAGCCTGATATTTTATTTTCCTATTTTCAGCCATGAACATATAGAAATCCTGACTGTTAATGGAGAATTGTTGTTCTTCAGACAGAGGGAGGGACCTTTCTACCCCACCTTACGATTACTTCACAAATGTAGGTTAAGTGTATTTGAGGATTGTAAAGTCACAAATTATCTTTATCCAATTTTATTATCATTTTAAAAAAGCTGAAGCTTGAGTTGTATTATCATGAACAAATGGGTACTACATTACTTTCTACATGGTATTGCATTTTTATAACTTTGATTTTAAGGAATTCAGTCCTTTTAGAAGAGAATAATACGAGTCAGTACAACATTATTCATGGATTATTCTTTTTATAAATTTATTTAGAGTACCCAATTCATTTTTTCCAATTAAGTGGCAATTTAGCGTGGTCAATTCACGTACCCTGCACATCTTTTGGGTTGTGGGGGCAAAACCATGCAAACACGGGGAGAATGTGCAAACTCCACACGGACAGTGACCCAGAGCCGGATCGAACCTGGGACCTCGGTGCCGTGAGGCAGCAGCACTAACCACTGCGCCACTGTGCTGCCCTATTCATGGATTATTCTCAAAATGAAATTGTAATTTCAGAGTTAGGTCATCAGTTGGGTACACTAAAGATAGATAGTTTGAGACCACCTCCTTTGAGGTTGATTTTTCTATTTCATCGTAGATAGTGGTGGCAAGGCCAGCATTTATTGCCCATCCTTAATTGTCCTTGAGAATGTGGTGGTGAGCCCTCCTCCTTGATTTGCTGCAGTCTTTATGATGTTGTAGATACACCTATACTGCTGTCAGGGAGTGAGTTCCAAGATGTTGATCCAATGACAGTAAAGGAACAACAACATATTTCCAAGTCAGGATGGTGTATGATACAAAGAAGAACTTTCAGGCGATGGTGTTCCCATCGGCCTGTAGCCCTCGCCCTTTCCAGGTGCTCGAAGTTGCAGATTTGAAAGTTGCTGTCAAAAGAGCCTTGGTGAGTTCCTGCAGTTCATCTTGTAAATGGGCAGCACAGTGTCGCAGCGGTTAGACTGCTGCCTCACAGCGCCGAGGTCCCAGGTTCGGTCCTGGCTCTGGGTCACTTTGTGAGGAGTTTGCACATTCTCTCCATGTCTGCGTGGGTTTCGCCCCCGCAACCCAAAGATGTGCAGGGTTAGGTGGATTGGCTACACAAAATTGCCCCTTAATTGCAAAAAATTTATTGTGCACTCTAAATTTATAAATTAAAAAAAAATGGTACACACTGCTGTCACTGCACCAGTGGTGGACGGTGTGGGATGCAAATCCAGTGATGGTGACAAAGATTCTTGAGTGTTGTTGGAGCAGTACTCATCCAGGCATATGGGGAGTCTTCCCTCACACTCCAGACTTGTGACTTGTAGATGGTGGACAGGCTTTGAGGAATCAGGAGCTGAGTTACTCACACACAATTCCCTAAATCTGACCTGCTCTTGCAGCCATAGTATTTATGTGGCTGCTCCAGTTAACTTTCTGGTCAATGGTGAGAACCCCTCCCCCCAGCCTAGAAGATGCAATTGGTGGGAGGATTCACCTATGCTAATACTTTTGAATATCTTTGGTTAGTTGGTTGAATTCTCTTTTGTTGAAGATGACCATTGTCTGGCATTTGTGCAGCGGATGTTCATGAAGCATCCTTCTCCTGTTAGTTGCTTAAATGTCCACCACCGTTCACAATGGGATGTGTGGCAAGGCTACAGAGCTTTGATCTGATCTGTTGGCCGTGACTTGCCTGGCTCTGACTATAGCAGGGGTGTCCAAACTTTTCACGTGAGAGGCCACATTTCAACTTTTTTGTCACTCGTGGGGCCGACGAGCAGATTTTCAGGAAGATAATGCAATTCAGCCCTTCAAACCTGTTCTATCATTCTATTAGATCTTAGCAGATCTGTGCCACAATTTTCTTTACCTGCCTTTAATTCATATCCCATAACACCCTGTCATTTAAAAAAATTACAGCCTCAGTCTTGAAGGTGCCAAATGCCTCCCCAGCATCCACAGACTTTTTGGGGAATGAGTTCCAGCTTTCCACTACCCTTTGTGTGAAAATGTGCTTCCCGATTTCACTCCTGAATAGCCTAGCTCCAATTTTAAAATCATGCCCTGCTGTTCTGGATTCCCATGACAGAGAAATTAACTTCACAACCCGTCGAACCCTTTTGTTTTTAAATCTCTGCAATTATATATATTTGCATCCAATGGTATCCAATCAATTATCGCCAATTACAAGGTCAAAGCAGACAAAAATGGAAAAGCGCCATCTTAAATTGATACATAAGTTTTATTTGCCAAGTTCCTTTGGAATGAATTTATAGTAGATTAGCCTGGAGTACCCAATTATTTTTTCCAATTAAGGGCAATTTAGCATGGCCAATCCACCTAACCTGCACATCTTTGGGTTCCGGGGGTGAAACCCATGCAGATGGGGAGAATTTGCAAACTCTATTCAGACAGTGACCTGTGGCCGGGATCGAACCCGGATCCTCAGCGTCGTAGGCAGCTGTGCTCACCACTGCTCCACCATGCTGCCCCAAACTGGATTATTTTAAATAATATATGTGCAAACATGTCTTGAGGTATGTATTTCGTGACTATTAGTAATTGGGCTATAATGAAAATGTTTACTTTTGAAATATTTTGTGTAAATATAATGTTATCGATCTCCAATTCTTCATCACAGATCCCACTATCTTGCCACATCAACAGGTTGATAAAGGGGCCATCAAGTTTGTGCTCAGTGGGGCCAATATCATGTGCCCTGGTCTAACTTCCCCTGGAGCTAAGCTTCACCCAGCTGACACTGACACTATAGTTGTATCCTTGATGTGACTCATTTATTTGCCAGGATTGTTTTTCATCAAATAAAGAGCATTTATTTTTAACAGGAAGGCTGATTCTTACGGGTAAGTGTGTTGCAGATTGAATTTTTTATCTTATAATCTTCATAGCAATTTGCTATTTAATGTGATATGATATTAGTCTTTGAAGAAGTTGTAATATATGGGGTAATACTTAGAGTGAAATACGTCCCATAGGGTATGATGCGGTTGGCGAACGATTGAGTAAGATCATTCAACACATTTCGATATAGTTCTTTTCTGTTTAAACCTCCCCCACCCCCTCTTCCAGAATCCATTGACTTGCAGGAGCACTTTCAGCCCTCCATTACTTCACCCAAGTGAACATTATTTATATATCAACCTTGATGATGAGTGTTGACTCGTTATTGAATTTGAGAGTTAAAACAGAGCAGCCACATTTTGTCCTCATCTGATGCTCACTCATGCATTTTGCAGCATGTTCATTTGATAGCAATTGGAAGCCTGAAATCTAGTTGTTCTTTCTCTCGCTATCTCAGGTGCACTGAAGTCAGTTGTAGTGTAACTGCTGCCTGGCTGAGAGCAAGTAAACTTTATTAATTAATCAAAACGTTATAAATTAGGTGAAGCGATGCTGATATTGGACCCAGGAAATAAAATAGCCTTTTTAAAATCCCAAATGTGTATTTTACAAAACTGTATTTTACTATTGAAAAGAACAAGAAAAATTGCTTAATGCACAAAGTCAACATTTTCTTAAAAAATCTGAGGGCGGAACGGTGGTGTGGTGGTTAGCACTGCTGCCTCACGCTGCCGAGGACCCGGGTTTGATCCCGGGTCACTGTCCATGTGGAGTTTGCACATTCTCCCAGTGCCTGCGTGGGTCTCACCCCCACAACCAAAATTTGTGCAGGGTAGGTGAATTGGCCTCGCTAAATTGCTCTTTAATTGGGAAAAAAACAATTGGGTACTCTCAATTTGAAAAAAAAGTCTTGAAGTCTTACCTCTCCATGCATCTCCTGTCAACGTATTCCATTATAAATTCAGTCCCATTACTGATTTTTGGGTTGGGTGGAGAAGAGGGGTAATTACCTAAGAAAGTTGATGCTTCTTGTTATCTTCATCATTGATGCTTGCTGAAACATTGCTACATTCTTCTTTTCATTGATTTTCTTTCCTGCCCTACCTGGGCAGGACACATGTTCCTCATAGTTTGAGAATTAATCCATGGGGGAGTTCTGTTACAGAAATTAAGTCTTGAGTGAATTTAAACTTGGTTATTTGGGAATTGGGTATCCCCTTATTAGAAAAAGACAAATATTGACAAATGTATTTCATATAATTTTATTCAAACATTTTATTTTTCTATTTGAGAAAAAAATGTTTTATTCGTCATGGGATGTGGGTGTCATGTCGCTGGCTAGACCAGCATTTCTTAAGACTGTTCTTTTTTTCTGTCAGTTATTGTCGTATCAAAAGTTTGGAAAGTTTCCTTAACTGAATTTTCTTAAGGCTATAATGGCAGAAGGCAAGCAACATGCCCTCTCTGTGGGAGTTATGAAGATGCCAGCAGATAAAATGTAAATATTTCTTACCTACCTTTGGTGTTTTATGGTTTTAAGGAAAGTTGAATCATGCAGTGCCCTTTCATCCTTGGGATCCAGCTGCCAGGAAACAAAAGGGTGTCTTCAATTACACACACATCACAGTCTCACTTAGAAGCTGTAGGATGTCAACGTGGAACACCGTGAAGGGTGTTCTGCTGAGGTGAGAATTGAGTCATGGGGGACATAGGGGCTGTTTAGCACAGGGCTAAATCGCTGGCTTTGAAAGCAGACCAAGGCAGGCCAGCAGCACGGTTCAATTCCCGTACCAGCCTCCCCGAACAGGCGCCGGAATGTGGCGACTAGGGGCTTTTCACAGTAACTTCATTGAAGCCTACTCGTGACAAGCGATTTTCATTTCATTCATTTCGTTTCATTTTAACCTCTGGGTCAATTAGGAGATTTTAAACATATGAAGTCCTGATCCAAACCCTACCTCCAGTCTCAACAGTAAGTGGAGGTCAGGCGAACAACCAACCAATCCATTCCAGGTAAGAGACTGGCATATCAATAATGAGGTTGCATGTCTCGATTGTTATTCCTCATTTGAAATTTCAGACACCTTGACCAGTTTATTAATCAAACATTTTACCCAGGTATCTTTATTGATGAGGCGAATAAAGGACAACACAAGTGTAAAATTCAATCAAACTTATTGAATAAACAATAAAATCAGTTTATCCCAAAAGATTGCAAAACGGTTTCAAGATTCTTAATACCCCTGTTGATTAACTCAGTTACGCTGTTGGTCCAATTCTCTGCGTCTCAGTTTCCTCAGAGTCTTCGTTGCAAAGGTGGGTCTCAGATCCTGCTTCCTTCCGCCTCTGCTCAGATGTCTCAATTCCCACTGCAAGACCTCTTCGCAGCTGGAAGGTCCGGGGTTTGATTCTTGTATCCCTCCCAGTGCCCTTCCAGAATATTCTCCGGCTCCCAGCCATTGAGGTCATAGGGTGGGAGTGGCACCACCCTATGGAGTTACTAATGGCCACCCAGCAGAACATCGGGGTCCATTTCTTGGTGCATTGTTTGTGTGTGACCGTGTTTATTCAGAACAATCGATCTATGAATAGAGCTGATTATCTCTTGATGGGTGATTGATTTCCTCAACAATATGAATAGAGCCAATTGTCTCTTGATGGGTCAGGTCCAGACATGCCATGGCAGCTTGTCTGAGTTTGTGCACTGAAATTTGGCTAAGTTTGAATTCCCATCAGGCTTGATTTAAAATGTGCAATTTTTAAATTTAAACTGTGTCATGTGAGAGTACCGTTAAGAAATGGGTGTTTATAAATGGGTGTATATATAAATATCTGTAGTGAGAGTACCTTTAAGAAATGGGTGTTTATTACTGCAGTGATGTCAGAGAGTGGGTGGAGTTGGGCTGTCTGTCAGCCTTTTACTTTAGTTTTAGGCTGTTTGCTGCAAGGTGTGTTTTAGTTTCATTTTCAGTGTTGGAGCTGAAGCCAGACCAAGCAGGTGTACTGCTGTTCTCTCTGCCATCAAAAGACTATCTCTGGATCATTTGGTGAATTCAGAATTATAAATATTCTCGGTAGAGCAGTTAAGCCTGATGTCTTTCTGTTTTGAAGGTTTTGAAAGTCTTATGGATGTTAAAAGGACAGCTTAATCATTACTTAGTGTTGTATTCTTTGGGGGTTGTATTTGAATTGATGGTTGCTAAGATGTTCACTATTTCAAAAAGGTTAACTTGAGTTCATAGAATAAACATTGTTTTGCTTTAAAAATTACTTTTCCGTTTCTGCTGTACCATACCTGTAGAGTGGGCCATGTGCTCCCCATACCACAATCTATTAAAAGTTGTGGGTCAGGTGAACTCCATGATACACTTTGGGGTTCTCCAAATCCTTGCCCATAACAACTGTCCCATTTTATCGGGCCTAAAATTCAAGCCATTGCAGATTACCACACAAGTGAGGATTGTAGGATCCAGGAGCCTAGTGCCTTTTCACTTCCTCGCCTTCTGCATTGGGGGCGGACGGCACGGTGGCTTGGTGGTTAGCACTGCTGCCTCATGGCGTCAGGGACCCGGGATTGATCCCGGTCCTGGGTCACTGTCTGTGTGGAGTTTGCACATTCTTCCCATGTCTGTGTGGGTACCATCCCCACAACCTGAAGATGTGCATAGTCGGTTTAGTGGCCATGCTAAATTGCTTCTTAATTAGAAAAAACAACTTATTTTGAAGACTGGGGGTACAGATCTAACTGACGTTGCATCCTTGATTAAACTTCTCCCTGCCCAATTTGAAACCAGGTTAAAACTCCATAGTATGCCACCCTGATTCATGGGTAGCCCTTATCAAATTTACTCCCCCGCAGACTGTGGATTAGTAAAGTTAAGATCCAGCCGATGCTGTTGCAGTAGAGAAGGGGTCTCTGCATTCATATTTAAACATTACTCTTTGATCAATGAAATACATGAATAGGATGGGAATAGAGGGATACGCACCCCGGAAGTGTAGAAGATTTTAGTTTAGAAGGGCAGCATGGTCGGCACGGGCTTGGAGGGCCGAAGGGCCTGTTCCTGTGCTGTACTTTTCTTTGTTCTTTGTTCTCTGTTATCCCCAACAGCAAAGGGGATAACTGAAAGTTAGAGTGAAGAGATTTTAATTGCATCAATTGAAACTGGATTCATTATTGGAAGTCTGAAATGATTGAATAACACTGATCCATATTGTCCCATATTATTAGTTTCCTTTTTTTTAAAAGTAGCGTGGAAATTTTGAAAAGTCAGCACCGTTCAAAAAGTTTTCTATTCCACTTGATTATTCAGCCAGGGAGAATGGCTGTTGATTTAGAGTACATGCTGAGCTGACATAACAGGGTTATGATTTTTTTTTGTTCTTTCATGGGATTTGGGCATTGCTGGCAAGGACAGAATTTATTGCCCATCCCTAATTGCCTTGGTGTGCCGCTGCCTTGAGCTGCTGCAGTCTCTGTTGGTGTAGGTACACCCACAGTGCTTTTGAGAATGCAGTTCCAGGATTTTGACCCAGTGACAGTGAAGGAATGGCAGTGTTAGACCAAAGAACAATACAGCACAGGAACAGACCCTTCGGACCTCCAAGCCTGCGCCGACTATGGTACCTGCCTAAACTAAGACCGTATGCACTTATGGAGTCCGTATCCTTTCATTCCCACCCTATTCATATATTTGTCCAGATGCCCCTTAAATGCCGCTATCGTACCTGCTCCCACTACCTCCCCAGGTAGCGCGTTCCATATTTACCACACTTTGTGTAAAGAAAGTTGCCTTGCACATCTGTTCTAAACTTTTCCCCATGCATTTTAAACCTATGTCCCCAGTACTTGACCCTCCTTCTCTAGGAAAGAGCATCTGACTATCCGCTCTGTCCATGCCACTCATAATCTTGTCGACCTCTATCAGGTTACCTCTCAACCTCCGCTGTTCCAGTGAGAACAGACCAAGTTTATCTAACCTTTCCTCATAGATAATGCCCTCCATATCAGACAACCGCTTCTGTACGCTCCCCAAAGAATCCACGTCCTTCTAGTAGTGTAGCGACCAGAATTGTACACAATATTCCAAATGAGGCCTAACTAAGGTCCTGCACAGCTGCAACATGACTTGCCAATTTTTATATTCAATGCCCTGACCGATGGAGGCCAGCATGCCGTATACCTCGTTATCCACATGCGTTGCCACTTTCAGTGATCGGTGGACATGCATGCCCAAATCTCTCTGTCTGTCAATACTCGCAAGAGTTCTACCATTTACTGTGTAGTTCCTACATGCAATGGACCTTCCAAAATGCATTACCTCACACTTATCTGGATTAAACTCCATCTGCCATTTCTCCGACCAACATTCCAACCAGTTTATATTTTGCTGCATCCTCTAACAATCCTCTTCACTATCCACAACTGTACCAATTTTTGTGTCATTTGCGAACTTATTAATCAGACCAGCTACATTTTCTTCCAAATTGTTTATATGCACTACGAACACTGTGGAACACCGCCAGTCACAGCCGTCCATTCAGAAAAGCACCCTTCAACTGCTGCCCTCTGTCTTCTGTGTCCAATATTTTTTATTTATTTTAAAAAATTTATTTTTTCCAATTAAGGGGTAATTTGGCATGACCAATCCACCTACCCTGCACATCTTTGGGTTGTGGGGGCGAAACCCACGCAAACACGGGGAGAATGTGCAAACTCCACACGGACAGTGACCCAGAGCCGGGATCGAACCTGGGACCGTGGCGCTGTGAGGCAACAATGCTAGCCACTGTGCTGCCCCTTCTGTGTCCAATATTGATCCAAGTCACTGGTGTGTGGCTTGGTGGGGAACTTGCAGATGGTAACTTTTCTGTGCATCTGCTGTCCTTGTCCTTGGTGGTGCAGAGGTCTCGGATTTGGAAAGTGCTGTTGAAGGATCCTTGGTGAGTTACTGCAATGCATTTTGTGGATGGTGCACACTGCTGCCACTGCACATCGTTGATGAAGGGGTATCTACATGATTGAGTGCCAAATAAGTGGGCTGCTTTGTCCTGGATGGGCATCTAGAATGTTGTTGGAGCTGCACTCATCCAGTCAAGTGGAGAGTATTCCATCTTCTAGCTGGTGGACAGGCTTTGGGGAGTCAGAAGGTGAGTTACTCGTTGCAGAATTCCCAGCTTCTGACCTGTTCTTTTGTTTCCACATATTAATTGACAGCTGATAGTGTGTGTTTTTTTTTAAGACTGATTTCCAAAGCTTCCCATCAACACGGAGAAACAAACTGTAATGATCCCTCATTCCTTTGGAGAGACATGCCGTAGAATGCCACCAACGATAATGTTGACTAGCTTATATGCCCTCAAAGTTGATCAGATGAATTGTTAGTAGTTACGGGACAGGCTGATTAAAACTTTTTTTGGCTTGCCTAAGTCACTGCCCTTGATAAGTAATTCATTGTGTGTGACAGTTTGATTAATAAAATGCTTATAAATGCAGGAATTTGTATACATGTCATCCCAGGGGTTACCTGCTGAGGAAATCAGTGGTTTTCAGAATTTTGGTAGACTTGCGTTTCAGTGAAAACTACGGGCTAACTTGGGACGATTTGTAAACAGATCACTGAAAACGTCATTGAAGTTGATTTTTGATATCAATCATGACAGCATAATTAGTAATTCCACTGGCTGGTTGTTATGTGGGTTGGATTGAAAGCAACTGCTGCTCAAAATTATATATTTTTAATCTAGATTAAATAAATTTTGTTCATATACAAATAGTCATTCATTTTGATTTTGTTTACTTTGTGTCCGCAGTGAACAGGTCAACAAAGGTATTGGAATTGAAAACATGCATTACTTAAATGATGGTCTTTGGCACATGAAGACATACAAGTAACACAAATAGCAGCAATTTGAGAGATCTGCGAGAAGGGGGAAATGGACAGACCCAGCTGCAAGACACGCAGATGTTGGCAGTGTTGGAATTTAAGAGTTGTATTTTTTATTTTGCATTGTGTAAAACCCAACACTTTGAAGTGGGGGAAGAAAATTATTTTGTGTTGCATCTGTCATGAATTTATCTCGCCCTATTTAAACCTGTCCAAATTACAGAAGGATTGTAATCACATCAAAATATGCAGCAAAAACAATTGGCAACAACTTGACTTAAAATCAAGTATCACAATGTAGACTTATTTACCTTGTACAGTGGGTTTGTACAAACATGGTGCATAGTTAATTTCAAAATATGTTCATTAAATTAATACCCAAGATTATTCAATGTCCTCACATTTTTGTAATTCCACAAGTGGAGAGCCTGTTTAAATTTTTTGGCTTTATCTGGGTATTTCTCTTGTGCTGTGTGGTACATTCTTCACTCCAAGCAAACTGGTGTGTTACTTTACCCGCATGATATTTGATAGTGTAATATTAAAAGTAGTTGGAAAAATAAACATTTGTTAATATTTAAGATGAATGGATCTATACTTCAGCAAGCGGCAGAATAAACGTAGTTTAAGACTATGCAATGGATTCATTTAGTATACTGGGTAGAAAATCGCTCTAGATAATACACTGGCTCTCTCGTTTTAACTGAACTCATTAACTATCACTACTTGCTTGGGTTTAAAAATAAGGCGCTGAACCAATTTGCTCATGATGCTAGATCTGGATTTTTCTTCATCTGAATCATTGAGCAATCTTTTTTATTTTTCCATTCCCATTCACCTTTGTTCGGATTCCACTAAACTCTTGTTTTCTCAAATGATCCGCTGTGAACTTTCAACATTTCTTTCTTGTGGGATCTTTTGTATCCCTCAGAACAACCTTAAAACATTGTAAATATTATCTGACAAAAAGACACTGAGACGCATAAGGAGATATTAGGGCATTTGAGCAAAAGCTTGGGAAGTGGTAGGATTAAAGGAGTGCCTTTACGGGGAGTTGGTGGTGTAGCGTTTCAGGGAAGGAATTTCAGAGCTTGGGGCCTGGACAGCTGAAGTCATGGACACCAATGCTGGAGCAATTAAAATAGACCAGAACTAGAGGAGCTTAGAGACTTCAGAGGATTGTAATGATGGAGCAGATTACAGAAATATGTGCTCGGGCATGGAGGGATTTAAACACAACAATGAGAATTTTAACATTGGTTCCTGGTCAGGCAACGACTCAATGTAGATCAATAAGCACCGTTACAATGGATGAACAGGGGTTGGTGCGAGTTAGGATATAGGTAGCAGACTTTTGGAGTATCTGCACTATAGGCATTTCTCAAGTCAGCTTCAATTACCATCTTGTTCAAAAGTATACAAACCTATATATCTACATGTTTACTTAAAATTTGACACCAGCTAATCAATTAATTCTAAAGAAATAACTACGGTAGGAATCAGTTGAACCCTATTCATTGTTTTTATTTACTTAAGCCTTGTTCCGCCAATTTAAAATGACCGTCCTGTTTTCACTCCTGTGCTTATGCAGTTGCTTGTACTTAGACTTTCCCTTTTCCCTTTCTGTGTCTTAGTCATGTTCTGTCAATGCTGACTTTCCCATGCTGCCAACTGAGCTCTTTCTATTTTTAACTTGTAAGAGAACAGCTTCCATATCGACCCGACACATTTTTAAAATCAAGAATAAGTAGTCCTGTTCATTAAACATTTCTCATCTCCTTTTTAATTCCAACTAAACAACTATTATTGTACAATTTTAAAAATATAAATTTAGAGTACCCAATTCATTTTTCCAATTAAGGGGCAATTTAGCGTGGCCTATCCACCTATCCTGCCCATCTTTGGGTTGTGGGAGCGAAACCCATGCAAACACTGGGAGAATGTGCAAACTCCACACAAGACAGTGACCCAGAGCCGGGATCGAACCTGGGACCTCGGCACCGTGAGACAGCAGTGCGCCGTAACCACATCGCCATTGTGCTGCCCACTTATTGTATAAATTAAGGTCACGTGTCAACAAGTGGGGAAACTTCTTTGATAAATACCTGTGCACATAGAGACACTGGGGGGGGGGGGGGGGGGGGGAGGATTGTAGAGTAAGGTGCAATACAGTTGTAATATTTCACTTTGTGACTAAATCTAGAACTGCATAAAGATTGACTTCTGGTCTTCACGACTGACTATAAGAAGTTTAACATGTTAGCAGAGAATGATTGCCTGAAGGTAAAGGTTAGAAACAAAGAAAGTTTTTTAAAGATAGAGGATTACAATGAGTAGGTATTGTGAAGAATGGCTGAAAGCAAGTGTAAATTGCCAGGTTATGATGATCTATTGGATGCCGACAAGCCATGGTCAGACGTTGATTGTGAAAGATGGGCAGATATTCCATGGAAGAATATATCATGTGCTTTAATGGGCTGTAGCAAAGTTTTGAGAAATTCAATTTGAATTCCTTGTTCTGTGCTCACATTTAAATTACTGGTGTCCTAAGATATCGCATATTGAGAGGCTCCTGGTCTTAACTGGGGTTCAGTTCTCGAAGAGACTTTTGGAGCAGATGTTTGCTGCCTTAAAAATATTCCTGTGGAAGCAACCATTTTCAACAGCCTTGATTGCACAAATGGGACATTGCGTGGTGTCACAAAGGATGCAGAACTGAATGATTGAGGCACTTTGAGATCATCCAGATGCTGGGTGCAGGTGCCAGTACAAATGAAGAGTTACAAACAGAAGTAATGAGGATGAAAGTATTTTTAGCAGACCTGGATAACACCGAAGATGACCGGATTGGAGCAGTAATAAGTGAATGAACCCCAGGAATGCTTGGGGAACAGTTAATAAGAACATAAGAATTAGGAACAGGAGTAGGCCACCTGGCCCCTCGAGCCTGCTCCGCCATTTAATGAGATCATGGCTGATCTTTGTGGACTCAGCTCCACTCTCTGGCCCGTACACCATATCCCCAAATCCCTTTATTCTTTAGAAAGGCATCTATCTTTTTCTTAAAAACGTTTAAAGAAGGAGCCTCAACTGCTTCACTGGGCAAGGAATTCCAGAGATTCACAACCCTTTGGGTGAAGAGGTTCCTCCTACACTCCGTCCTAAATCTACCTCCCCTTATTTTGAGGCTATGCCCCCTAGTTCTGGTTCTGCTTTCCCCGACCAGTGGAAACAACCTGCCCGCATCTATCCTATCTATTCCCTTCATAATTTTATATGTCTCAATAAGATCCCCCTGCATCCTTCTAAACTCCAATGAGTACAGTCCCAGTCTACTCAACCTCTCGTCATAATCTAATCCCCTCAACTCTGGGATCAACCTAGTGAATCTCCTCTGCACTCCCTCCAGTGCCAATATGTCCTTTCTCAGGTAAGGAGACCAAAACTGAACACAATACTCCAGATGCAACCTCACCAACACCCTATACAATTGCAGCATAACCTCACTAGTCTTGAACTCCATCCCTCTAGCAATGAAAGACAAAACTCGATTAGCCTTCTTAATCACCTGTTGCACCTGCACACCAACTTTTTGTGACTCATGCACCAGCACACCCAGGTCCCTCTGCACAGCAGCATGTTTTAACATCTTACCGTTTAAATAATAATCCATTCTGCTGTTATTCCTCCCAAAATGGATAGCCTCATTGGCAACATTGAATTCCATCTGCCAGACCCTAGCCCATTCACCTAACCTATCCAAATCCTTCTGCAGACTTCCGGTATCCTCTGCACTTTTTGCTTTACCGCTCATCTTAGTGTCGTCTGCAAACTTTGACACATTGCACTTGGTCCCCAACTCCAAATCGTCTATGTAAATTGTGAACAACTGCGGGCCCAACACTGATCCTTGAGGGACCCCACTAGTTACAGGTTGCCAACCAGAGAAACACCCATTTATCCCCACTCTCTGCATTCTGTTAGTTAACCAATCCTCTACCCATGCTACCACTTTACCCTCAATGCCATGCATCTTTAGTTTATGCAGCAACCTTTTGTGTGGCACCTTGTCAAAAGCTTTCTGGAAATCCAGATATACCACATCCATTGGCTCCCCGTTATCTACTGCACTGGTAATGTCCTCAAAAAATTCTACCAAATTAGTCAGACACGACCTACCCTTTGTGAACCCATGCTGCGTCTGCCCAATGGGACAATTTCCCTCCAGGTGCCCCGCTATTTCCTCCTTAATGATAGATTCCAGCATTTTCCCTACAACCGAAGTTAAGCTTACCGGCCTATAATTACCCGCTTTCTGCCGACCTTTTTTAAACAGTGGTGTCACGTTTGCTACTTTCCTATCCTCTGGGACCACCCCAGAGTCTAGTGAATTTTGATAAATTATCACTAGTGCGTTTACAATTTCCCTAGCCATCTCTTTTAACACTCTGGGATGCATCCCATCAGGGCCAGGAGACTTGTCTACCTTTAGCCCCATTAGCTTGCCCAATACTGCCTCCTTGGTGATTACAATCATCTCAAGGTCCTCACCTATCATAGCCTTATTTCCATCAGTCACTGGCATGTTATTTGTGTCCTCCACTGTGAAGACTGACCCAAAAAACCTGTTCAGCTCCTCAGCCATTTCCCCGTCTCCTATTATTAAATCTCCCTTCTCATCTTCCAAAGGACCAATATTTACCTTAGCCATTCTTTTTTGTCTTATATATTTGTAGAAGCTTTTACTATCTGCTTTTATGTTCTGAGCCAGTTTACTTTCATAGTCTACCTTACTCTTCTTTGTGGCTTTTTTAGTAGCTTTCTGTTGCCCCCTAAAGACTTCCCAGTCCTCTAGTCTCCCACTAATTTTTGCCACTTTGTATGGTTTTTTTTGTGCTTTAGGTATGACTCAAAATATCAGTATGTGATGAACCGCCCAAAACTGAACATTAGGGTTCTTGAAGGTGATAGTAATTAGTCTGAAGGAATTGTAATAGTTGCAAGAAGCTTAATCTGATGACGAATATGTTAGTTGTGGATTCATTTAGCCATGATTCAATGGTGGAGCAGACTCGATGGGCCAAGAGGCCTAATTCTGCTCCTATGTCTTATGGGTTGCAGTTATAATCAGATCAGCCATGATTATATTAAATGGTGCAGCAGGCTCTGGGGTGGAGTAACCTGCTGCTAATTCGTAGGTTCATGTTGCAGTGAGTTTCCTGAGGCAAAGGTACCTGCAATAAATATGTAATCCACATGCACTTTTATGTAAATATATATAGTCACAACTAACTATGAGATGTTTGCAAGGCATCAGGGAACTTTGCTAACTTGACTCGGGAGGTAGGGGAGCTTGGGAGTGGGATGTTAGGTATTTAGTTGATTTGGTTATTTGCTGCCCTGTGGCTTCTTTTGTTTTGTAATTTTTGTGTTTGATGTTTAAATATATAAATGCCTCAATAAAACATTTTTAAAAACCAGCAATTGATTTGGGCTCTGCTGCTGTTAGGAGCATTGCTACCGTAGCCAAATCTGATTGATTTCCTAAATTTCCTAAGGGCAGCACGGTAGCCTTGTGGATAGCACAATTGCTTCACAGCTCCAGGGTCCCAGGTTCGATTCCGGCTTGGGTCACTGTCTGTGCGGAGTCTGCACATCCTCCCCGTGTGTGCGTGGGTTTCCTCCGGGTGCTCCGGTTTCCTCCCACAGTCCAAAGATGTGCAGGTTAGGTGGATTGGCCATGATAAATTGCCCTTAGTGTTCAAAATTGCCCTTAGTGTTGGGTGGGGTTACTGGGTTATGGGGACAGGGTGGAAGTGTTGACCTTGGGTATGGTGCTCTTTCCAGGAGCCGGTGCAGACTCGATGGGCCGAATGGCCTCCTTCTGCACTGTAAATTCTATGAAAATTCTATGAAATATGAAATTAGTGCAGTAAGAAACAGATTAAATTGTTGTTTAAACTCACGCCAGTTGCTATCCACATTACCATGAAATCTGAGACTCATTGGTGTCTTCGACTCCATGTAGTTCATTCGTGCAGTCTGCAAAATCTTCAAATCTCTGTGGACCCCGTGATAGGATTGTTTTTTTTCTGTGTTTAATACCATCCAGCCCTGGTAGCATGTAATGTTCCTGTCGGGTGGCCTGATATTACAAGAACATTTATAGCTATAAACTATTTATTAGCATTAACTGAGGGTCAAATATATACAAAACAGATTAATAATACCATGACCATGCACAAGCAACCTCTCTCGCAGCTCCCTCCTCAGTCTGAGGTCACCTGTTCATTGACATACTAATGAGACTCCTAATGGCCAGTCAGTGAATTACAACAAAACCATGGTATCACTGCAGTTGAAGTAGGCTCGAAGGACTGAATGGTGGCCTGTTTCTGCTTTCTCTGTTATTAAATATCCAATTTCGAAGATTGGTTGAGTTCAGACATGAAGGCGACTATAAAAGTTGTTCATATTATTAGATTTGTTTCCCACTGACTCATTTTTCCAGTTAAATTTTATTTTAAATAGAAAACATGAAACAAGTATTCCCAATACAAATACATAACATAAGAATCAGGGCAAGAAAGGACCATTTGCCGCCCCACAAGGCTAACATACCATGTTAATACCAATAATTTTATTTTAAATAGAAAACATGAAACAAGTTTTCCCAATACAAATACATAACATAAGAATCAGGTCAAGAAAGGACCATTAGCCTCCCCACAAGGCTAACGTACCATGTTAATACAAAGAAAACACATCACGAGATATCAAGGTCATCACCAGAAGTACCACCACCAGTGATAAGGCTGCAGCCATAGGATTTTTCTCTCGTACAGCTCAAAATATTCACTCAACGTATCTCAAATTCATACAGACAAATACATTTTTTAAACTACTGGTTCTATATACACAGTTTGAAAATTCCACATGTACATTGTTCAACTTCGTTGAAATCAGTCACAATGCTGAGATGAAAATTTGACACCTATTAATGTATAATGATGTGTTTCATGGTCCACGTCCAATAGTCATGAACTTGCTTACACGCTGCATTCAGCAATTATTTTGCAAATTCAAAATGTAGATTGGATGTAACTACCTTAAAATCATCTTAGGAGAAAATCTACTTTTGACAAAGTGTACCTCAAAATCATGTAAAGAAAATTGTTGCTCAGCACATTAGAATTTCTCATGGTGCCGAGGACTTGGGTTCGATCCTGGCCCCAGGTCACTGTCCAAGTGGCGCTTGCATTCTCCCCGTGTTTGCGTGGGTCTGACCCCCACAACCCAAAAATATATGCAGGGCAGGTGGATTGCCACGCTAAATTGCCCCTTAATTGGAAAAAAAGAATTGGGTACTCTGAAATTAAAAAAAACATATCAGAATTTATGTTTGAATCTCAATCCATAATAATGTAGATCAGGAAATATTCAACATTAAACTGACAGTCTCAAAAATCTAAGAAAATTATAAGCTAAAGTGCTGACAATCTCAGACAAGATTATATCCCATTTAATATTATTACTTTATATTGATAATTATATTAAAAATCTGTATGCATTTCCAATCTACAAACCCTACTGGGCAATTCTGTGAAAAGCTTTTCCATTATAAATTCCCATGTTCACATTTATGAGGAAAACTGCCAATATAAACTGGTCATGCTGCAATTGCACTCTTCCCTCTAACAATAGTGGAGGTGAAGTGTTCCCAGCTGCTTTATTTGCAATGCTGATAAATTGCTATGTGCCAATCAACTATACTTCTGTTCCCAAATTGCTATGTGCCAATCAACTATACTTCTGTTCCCAAATTGCCATCAGTTTTGCTATTTAACTATAAACATCAAATCAAACACCAAGAACATAATGGATGACTTTAAAATGAGGATTGAATTACATATTCATAGCTTGATTAGATATATTCCATTCTCTAGCCCTTTCACCTGAAGACTGTGCAGCACCACAAGAGTATTTTCCAAGTACACAGTTCCCGTCTCACACTGCTTCTTTCAAAACCTTGCTAGATTACCTAAACTATACATATATATTTAGGAGTTATCTTGGATTGAGGCCTTCCATCTCCAAGATCGTTTTGGATTGAGGCCTTCCATCTCCAATATCGTTTTGGATTGAGGCCTTCCATCTCCAAGATCGTTGGTGCTGTGCTCCAAGCTGGATGCCAACTTGACTTCATCCAGTTCCCTCTAGACTAACCCCCACCACTATTGCATTAGACACCACTACTGTTAAGAGAAGGAAAAGCAGATACAGAGTTTGGGGAGAGGCAAGGAAGTAACGAGGAGCAAGAGGACAAAATGTGGTATGGACAAAATGGAAAGGGCAGTAGGAGGAGGCAGAAATGCTTTTAATTTTTTTTTTGTGATTGTGCTTTGGGACTTTAAGTGTACAACGTTTGTTTTTGGGACTCCAATATTTTAGTGTATAGTGACTGTGTGAATGGGAGAATGCATTTCTCTGTGGTCTTATGCAGCTCACATATGACATGTGCACCAAGTCCTCAGCTCAAAAAGCTTGGACATCTCTGGTATCTAAACGAGCTAGATAATCATATCTGGAATTACAGACCTCTACGACATGGTCAGTAAATCTGCATGGCACATCTTTATAGCTGACACCCCAACGAAAGGTGTAGCCCTGAAAATTGTAGGAGGCACAACTTGATAGCATCTTTCATTTACTCCATTTGGAGGTCAAGCAGAGGAAAATTAAAATGTACAAGCTAGGTAAGTTGTGAAATGAATCTATTCCAGAAACATATAGTATATTCCTGTCAATATAACTCTTTGCTGCTAACGCTTTTATTTTTCAGCAAATTTCTGTGTTCGATGTGGGCAATGAAGTTGGGAAATTCCAGTTTTATACCTACTAATTTAAAAGCAGTTGCAGTGAAGTTCCTTCTTTGGTAAAACAATTTCCCACTCCGAAAAGTGCCTCTTACAGTGTGCAAATGTTTTACCTCCTGCAAAGGTGATTACTACCATCTCACTGGGATTACCACTTTACATCAAAACATCCTTTTGAAGCTACTGCGCAGCTGTTCCCTGTAGACAATTGGTCCAAATAGGCATTTCCTGAGGTCAAAGAAGTAAATTACTGTTGCTGAGGAAATTTTCTGCATTATACTGCTGTAGTTTTTGGTATGTTTTACTATATTAAATATGCTATATAAATGCAAGGTTTGGCATATGTTTGTAAAGCTCCAATTATTTCTCTTAAGTAATGACAATTTCAAGTTCAGGAAAAAACCTGCAGAAAATTACTTTTTTTCTGTTTTATATGTAGCAGTATTTTGATTAATCATTGTTATTTCACATAATTAGGTCCAAGTGGGATGTATAGTGTGCAATGTGTGATGATGAAGGTTTGACTCGGGTGTCACAGAATCACATTAACTGCAAAACCTATGTACATAATCCAAGTCCTGAGCAGTACTTCAATTGTAAAGTAATTAAATTGCAGATGTCATACTTTTGAAAATGGCAGTAAGTTTACACAGGGATAAATTGCAGGTGGAGGTAACTGAAGCACGTTTTCAGGCTCTAGCTTGAAATTATGCCTACCATGATGTTATTGAATGGTGGAGCAGGCCTCAAGGGGCTGATATGTTTGTTATGTTCATATGTACCAATATACAAGCACCACCCAACACTAGTAATTAAACTATTTGTCCTCAGCATTGCATTTTTAAAGAAGTATAAGATTGTGATTTCAAGGCACAGAACAGATTCACCTTAACAGAAAAATAAAACATTAAGTTACATTATACAACACCCAGTCTTAATAATGTAGTACAATATCCAAATGAGCATAAACAATACAATGAGAGATCTGCTCATATGCATGACTGAAATTTCTACTCAAACTAATACAGTTTAATGTTGGGTCATATGCTTCTTGTATGATACTCAGAATTAATCATTTCTACCACCAGTGACATGCCTATGATCATCCTTATATTATACAGCTCAAACTTAAGTCTGAAATGATAAATGATTGCACAATCATTCGGTGCTTTTTCAAGTTCACGTGAAGATGTGTCAAATGTTTCCAATGCTTACCAAAATATTTTATTGCCTCCTAGCAACATCTACTCTGCCATTCAGTAACTAAAACCTGTTGCTGTTTCGCACAGGGCTAATCGCTGGCTTTTAAAGCAAACCACGGCATGCCAGCAGCACGGTTCAATTCCCGTACCAGCCTCCCCGAACAGGCGCCGGAATGTGGCGACTAGGGGCTTTTCACAGTAACTTCATTTGAAGCCTACTTGTGACAATAAGCGATTTTCATTTCATTTCATGTTAACCCTGCAGGCAAACCTTAACTTGAGTATAATCATATTTGTTTTCAGACAAGTTTTTAGTTATTTTGTTTATGCTTGTTAACATTGAAGGCACATATTCAGTTAGAAACAAACTTTCTTTAGATTTTACAAAACCAGAAGAACATATTAAACAACAGAAGCATTTCCTTTATAGTTTTCATATTTCATGTCTCTAGTGCAGAAGCAAGTATTTAATCATTGTCTGAACCTACAGGTGGCATGAAAAGCAATGCATCATTAAATGTATGCCCATAAGGTCGAAGCCTGTAAACGCCATACATCAGGACATGCATATGATTAGGTGAATTCCCATCAAAAGTAATGGCCACATCAGAGCAGCATCCTTCCACAACTTCATTTGGATTCTTAGACATTGCCTCCACGACGAGGGTATTTATATTTTTTGAGTTGAACAGTTCTTTTCCTTCATCATCTTCTGCATTATCAGCCAAAACTCCCGTGTACTTCAGACATACTGCAAGTTCCTTGTCTTGAGACATCTTCCATAGTAAACTCCCCTTCTCTGGACACTTCGCAGAATCATCAAGAATCCGGTAGAGCCTTTCTAATGCTTCTATACTTAGGACCACACCTGAAGAGGATTCTACATATTCCAAATCGCCAGACTTGACTGTATGACCAACATAGAAAGGCTGTTCTGGATCTTTATTCAGCAAAAAGAACTTAAGGTTTTCAATAATTGCAAACGTAGTTGACTCCACCAAGAAAAACCAGTTATAATTATCTTTGTAGTTTTCATACGCATGCTGGAAGGCTTTTCTGGTCTGGATCCATTTATCCGCTGTAGCAAGGCTGACTGATTCGAAGATTTTTATAGTTTCCGGGCTGTAAAAGACAGCCTTATCACAATGTTTGCTCCACGTCTCCACCGCGGAGGCCCAATAGCCAATTTCTTTGGGTGTAACCATGATCAAACACAGAACACGGATCGTGAGGCTGAGCTCCAGACGCTTTGCCTCCGGAAGCTTCAATAGTTCTTCCTTGTTCGGAGCTTTCAGGTGGTGGTGTTCGTGGCTTCGCAGCCCCGATCCGCCGCGTATCTCAGTGTTGGCGAAGAGGGTAAAGACGAGACAAAACATTCCACCCAGCATCACACCCTTCACGAAAGAAGTGCCTTCTGTCATCATCTTTGCCTGTAATGTGGGGGAGAAAAATAAAGTCATTTGAAGCAGAATGTTTATTAGCATCAATTTACTTTTTTAAGAAAGCATTTTGGTTTGAACGCTGGTAGTCAGGCGGTGGGAGAGTGGAAACGGCTCCAGGCACCCGGAGCGGACAAGTCGCAGGGAAGGTGAAGCGACTCCGGCAGCGCTGGCCCGGGAGCCCAGCCACCGGCGGACGGAACATCCCTTCCTCAACCCCTCACCTCACAACCGGCTCACGATACCACCAGCCGCAAACACACATCAGCCTCCTCCGTCTCCGCTTCCGCGCGCAGCCGGATTTCCTGCTTCCGCCAAAATGAAAGATGGCCGCCGCCCCCGGCGCCGCCGCCATCATCGGAGTAGCAACGTTGGGTAATCAACAGTGCCAGTTCGCGCGACAGAACAGACTGCTATACTGTTTATGTTATTCATAACCAGTTGCGGAACTCATTGTTATGTGAATATATATCTCGGGGTCGTGACCGATGGGCCATCATCATCACCCCCCCCCCCCCGCGCGATGATACTGTGGTTGTTGGTTAGGCTACCTTTGAGGTTTGGTTTTAGTTACAGTGCCCCACCAAGAGGCTGTCAACCTCTCATTTTTCTTCGGTGATGTACCATCAATGACGGCAGGCGAGAGTCGGAACAGTAAACTGTGGCTTTAATAAGCTAAAAGGCACCTGCTGGCAGCCGGTCCCAGAATGAGGCAGGGCTGGAGGTTAGCTACTTTTATACTTGAGACCGAGGGGCGGAGCCAGCAGGGACAAACCCAGACATGTAACAAACAGTAAGGAGAGTAAGTACCATAAGTAAGAACAGTATGTACAATATAATACAGTGGTTCACCACATTCACCCCCTGTTAAAACCGAGTCCGGCCTTGTCCCGAGCACTGTATCATCTGCCCCTAGTGGCGACGGGCTTACAGTCCGGGGTGAGATTAGCAAAGAGCGGGGGTGGGGCGACCTTAGGGGTCGAGAGGCTACAGACGGTGAGAGGGGGCAGCGGTCCATCGAACTCCAAGGTAAGACTTTTGAGGTGGCATTGGAAATCTAGACCTAGTAGTAGGGCAGCGCAGAGTTGGGGGAGGACGTAGAGCGTGAAATTTCTGTACCCGACGCCCCGTGCTGTAAGGGTTGCGACACAGTACTCACGAACTTCCACGGAAAGTGATTCGGAAGCCAGGGAGATTTTCTGGATCGCGGGTAAAATTGGGAGGGAACAGCGCCGTACCATATCTGGGTGAATGAAACTCTGTGCTCCCGGAGTTGAAAAGGCAGGTCGTCTTGTGGCCGTTGATCCGGACAGCCATCATGGATTTAGTGAGGTGATGAGGTTGAGATTGGTCGAGGGTGATGGAGGCGAGCTTCGGAAGATGGGTGGGCTGATCGAGGGTAGCGGAGGCCGGCGTACGATCTGGTGGGCAGGGGCTCCGGGAGTCGGCGGGGTGATTCCAAGATGACGGCCCCCACGGGGCTCACGTGGCGGGTGGCGTTGAAGATGGCGGCCCCCACGTGGCGGATGGCGTCGAAGATGGCGGCCCGCACGATCATACGTGGCGGGTGGCGTCAAAGATGGTGGCCCCCACGGGTCGCACGTTGCGGATGACGTGGAAGATGGGGGCGGTCCCCGCGGGTTACACGCAGCGCTGTGGGTTTATAAACAGGTCGGGTCTGGCAGACTTTAGAGAAGTGGCCCTTTCTGCACCCGTTGTAGATTGCGCTCCTCGCTGGGCAGCGTTGTCTGGGTGCTTACCCTGGCCACAGAAGTAACATTTCGGGCCTCCGGAGTTGGCGTGTCGCTGTGTGGCACAGGCTTGCGGCGCCCCTGGGCCGGGTGATGGCGGCGCCCACGACGGTGCCGCGAGTCGGAGGTGTAGGCATCCATGTTATGGAAGGCCACTTCCAACGAGTCCGAGAGTTGTACCGTGTCTTAGAGGTCGAGTGTACCCACTTCTAGTAGGCGCTGGCGGATGTAATTAGATTTTATGCCTGTGACATTGGCGTCCCGGATCAGCAATTCGGTGTGCTTGACAGCCGATACCGCCTTACAACTGAAGTTCCGGCCGAGTACCCGCAAGGCGCGCAGAAATTCAGCTTGCGATTCTCCGGAGCGCTGTCGCCTCATGTCAAGGAGATGCCTAGCGTACACCTCGTTGACGTCCTTAACATGCTGCCCCTTCAACAGCGTTATCGCATCCACGAACGAGGTAGCGTTTCTGATAAGCAGGAAAACTTGCGGGCTCACCCGGGAGTTGAGGACTCGCAGCTTGTGGGTCTCAGCGACGGCGGCGGCAGAGGAATCAATGTAAGATTCGAAACAGCTTAGCCAGTGTTCAAACATGGCAGTGGCGTCGGCTGCTTGGGGGTCCAGCTCCAGGCGATCAGGCTTGAGTGATGGATCCATCTTAAAATTTTAGCTGATTAAATTGATGTACCATCAATGACGACAGACGAGAGTCGGAAGAGTAAACTGTGGCTTTAATCAGCTAAAAGACACCTGCTGGCAGCCGGTCCCAGAATGAGGCAGGGCTGGAGGTTAGCTACCTTTATACTTGAGACCGAGGGGCGGAGCCAGCAGGGACAAACCCAGACATGTAACAAACAGTAAGGAGAGTAAGTACCATAAGTAAGAACAGTATGTACAATATAATACAGTGGTTCACCACATTTGGTTTATTTAGCATTTGTTAGTTTAATTGACTATATTTTAGGGTGCCACATTCACTGTTGCACTGAAGTCAATGACAATGTATCATGTCTACCAGTCTACAGGGAGAATAAATAGCAAGAAACACATGTGCACAAGAAGCTCCAGCATTGAGTCTAAAGTGTGATTGTTTTTAAACTTATGGGCAGGATGACCGACTGGCCCAGAATTCAGCTTTCCATCCTGCGTCCCAGGGCTTCTCTGGACATTTTCTATCCCAGATTTGCCGAATTCTGTCTGAAATTCCACCCCCCGCCCTCCGTCCGGGTTCCAGCAAAACACCCAACTCCCCGCCCTCCGGGTTCCAGCAAAACACCCACCCCCAACTCCCATATGCCTTGTCAAGGCGTCCTGATTTTTTATCTCCAGAGTTGGTCAGCCTGCTTATTGGAACAAGAAGATATAACATGGTGGCAGCAGGGTTCTTGTGAGTAAAAAAACCCCAAACTTTTTAAATGAATGTATGCTGAATTAGATTGAAAAATAAACCCACACCAGAGCCAGTACGAAAAGCTGAGTGAATCATGTAAAAACAAAATGGCTACTGCAGCATTAAACACAGCTCCACCTCTCAATGAATTGGGAGGCTGATGATGTTGTAAGGGGCATTTGAGTTTCAGTTCAAACAAAAGTGCGGGATGACATTCAAGAGCTTTCTAAAAAGCTGGAGTGAAGAGGAAAGTCAGCCACATCCTTTTGTGGGGAGAGGAGGAATGGTTACTTTTGTAAGGGCCACGAAGAATCCAGCAAGAGTTTTAAGGATACAACATAATAACGTTTATTTACTATAACAATATATACATAACAGTAGCAGTAACTTCCCTTGCTACCTTCTTCCTGCTGGTTCCTAAACTGGCCAGCTTATTTATACTAGGGGTTTCTCCGCCCCCCTCATTGGGGAAGTTCATACTCCCATAGGATTGTGGGATAGTCATTAGTCCCCAGCCAATCGTAAGTAGGCAGGTTATAACATCCCTCCCCCCCAAAGTCCAAGGAATCCACCGAAGACCCTGGCGAAGGAAGGCGGCGAACTCGTTTGGCTGCAGGCCGGACGCCATTTGCACGCGGCGCTGGATCAGGCGGAGTGTAACGAGACGGAGACCGGCGCTTCCGTGATGAACGGCGCGGTTGTACATCCACGGCCTGTGGACCCGAGGATCCCCCCTCTGATGTATCCTGTGTCTCCATCTCGGAGTCAGAGTCTGCTGCCTCCGTCATGTCAGCGTCTCTATCTCTATTCGGTCCCGTAACGACCTGCGCAGGCTTCGAGTGAGGCACCAGTGGAAGATTTTGAGGACTACCTTCCCTAGTCTCTGGTCATTGCGGCTGTTGAAATGAGCTCCGGGGGCGGGGAATCTTTGGAACGGATAGTCTTCTGGACCGAACGTGGTCTACATGTTTGCGCTGGGGACGACCCTGGGCTTGCACCTGGTAAGAGATAGGGCCCGTTTGGCGAAAGATTACACCAGGAACCCATTGGGCACCACCAGCAAAATTCCGCACGAATACTGGGTCACCGGGCGCAAACTGCCGAATCGGACGATGCCGAGACAATCCCTGTCCCTGCCGTTCTTGTGTGCGGCGTACTTTTGCGCCAATGTCCGGGAAGACCATACTAAGGCGGGTGCGAAGTCTTCGGCCCATTAGAGGTTCTGCGGGAGCTACCCCAGTCACTGCATGGGGGGTGGTCCTGTACGTAAACAAAAAGCGAGCCAGTCTCGTGTCCATTGATCCGGAAGACTGCTTCTTTAGGCCTCTTTTGAATGTTTGCACTGCACGCTCTGCCAACCCATTTGAAGCCGGGTGGTAAGGGGCAGTGCGGATAGGGCGGATGCCGTTCATCTTTGTAAACCTAGCAAACTCCTCACTCGTGAATGGAGTGCCATTATCCGTGACCAGCACCTCGGGGAGGCCATGCGTACTAAATGATAAACGCATCTTTTCAATTGTTGCGCAGGACGTTGTCCCCTGCATCTTATGCACCTCCAGCCATTTGGACTGGGCGTCAATTAGTAGAAGGAACATGGATCCCTGAAAAGGGCCTGCGAAATCTGCATGTAAGCGTGCCCAAGGCCGCCCTGGCCATTCCCAGTGATGTAGGGGCGCGGCCGGCGGAAGCTTCTGATGCTCCTGGCAAATGGAGCAGTTTTGGGCCACCTTCTCAATGTCGGTGTCGAGGCCTGGCCACCAGACATAACTCTGGGCCAACATTTTCATCTTGGTCACGCCCGGATGCCCATTGTGCAAGTCTGATAATATCAGCTCCTGGCCTTTTTCCGGGACAATCACACGCGTCCCCCACAAGAGGATGCCGTCTTCCACGCTGAACTCTGACAGCTTGGAGGAAAATGCCCGCAACTCGCCTGGGAGCGGTCTATGCTGCCCACCATACAGGACTATGTGCCGAACCTTTGACAAGACTGGCTCCGTCTGGGTCCACTCACGGATCTGTGATGCCGTGACAGGCAAGGTGTCCATAAAATTTAGGGTTGCAACCACCTCACTGGTCCTGGGGGTCGACATGGGGCCGGTCGATAAAGGCAATCGGCTCAGTGCGTCGGCATTTGCTATCTGTGTACCTGGTTTGTGCTCCAGAGAATACTCACATGCGAGATTGTGTCTTTATATGGCGGGAAATAGTACCGGGCGCGGCCGCCTCACCCAGCGCAATCCGCGCCGCTGCCCAGCTCTCCCCCACAGCACACAGCCAGCAATATTCCCACCCAACTGGCACATCCCACTCCGGGGGCAAGCAGCTGGCACTATCCACCCGACACTCCAGCATTGGGGCCATGTGGGCGGGAAATCCTCTCCGCACTCTTTTTGTGGGTGGTGTGTTATTAGCCGGTGTGATGCGGCCTGGGTTTCCTCTCCCGGTGTCTCCGGGTTCCACATTGTAACCAGTTTCCCCGTGGGAACCGGGATAGACCGGGAGAGAGAGAGAGAGACACCGGAGGGAGAGAGGGGGATAGGGGCCGGGAAAAGAGTCAGGAGAAAGAGATTGGGAAAGTGGTCAGGAAGAGAGAGAGAGAGAGAGAGTGACTGGGAAAGGGTTCAGGGAGAGAGAGAGTGACTGGGAAAGGGGTCAGGGAGAGAGAGAGTGACTGGGAAAGCGGTCAGGGAGAGAGAGAGTGACTGGGAAAGGGGTCAGAGAAAGAGAGATTGACTGGAAAAGGGGTCAGGGAGAGTGACTGGGAAAGGGGTCAGGGAGGGAGAGAGAGATTGGGAAAGGGGTCGGGGGGAGAGAGAGATTGGGAAAGGGGTCAGGGAGAGAGAGTGAGATTGGAAAAGGGGTCAGGGAGAGAGTGAGTGGGAAAGGGGTCAGGGAGAGAGTGAGTGGGAAAGGGGTCAGGGAGAGAGTGAGTGGGAAAGGGGTCAGGGAGAGAGTGAGTGGGAAAGGGGTCAGGGAGAGAGTGAGTGGGGAAAAAAAAAGAAGAAAAAAAAAAAAGAGAATACTCATATGCAGCAAGCAACAAAGCCCAGCGCTGGATCCGTGCAGAAGCAATGGGCGGTATTGGCTTATCCTCTGGAAAGTCCCAGCAGGGGCTTATGATCAGTCACGATAGTGAAATGGCGGCCGTACACATACTGGTGGAAGCGTTTCACCGCGAAAACCACTGCCAGGCCCTCCTTCTCGATCTGCGCGTACTTTTTCTCCGCTGCAGTCAATGTGCGGGAGGCGAAAGCTATCGGTCGCTCGGCCCCGTTCTCCATCTTGTGGGACAGGACAGCCCCAATACCATACGGGGATGCATCACATGTGACGAGCAAAGGCTTTCCCGGATCAGAGTGGGTTAGTAACCCAGACGACGACAATTGTTGCTTTACCCGCCGGAAAGCGGTTTCTTGCGGCTGACCCCAAACCCAGGTGTGATTTTTCTTTAGCAGCAGGTGCAAGGGGGCCAGCGTAGTTGCCAGATTGGGGAGGAACTTCCCGTAATAGTTTACGAGACCGAGAAAAGAACGCAGATGCGAAGTGGCAGTCGGGGTGGGGGCATGTTGAATTGCACGCTCCTTCTCTGCGACGGGGTGCAGACCCTCGCGGTCCACCCGATAACCTAGGTAGACTACTTCTTTTGCCTGAAATACGCACTTTATGTGACGTAAACGGACTCCAGCCACCGAAAGGCGTCCAAGGACAGCCTCCAGATTTTCCAAATGCTCTTGCTCCGACGTCCCTGTAATCAACACGTCATCTAGGTAGACAGCCACACGTGGTAAACCTCTCAAAATGCCCTCCATAACACGTTGAAAAATTGCGCAGGCAGAGGATACTCCAAAGGGCAACCGTGTATATTCATACAGGCCCCGGTGTGTGTTAATTGTTACATATGGTCGGGAGGCAGGGTCCAGCTCCAACTGCAGGTAGGCGTGACTCATATCTAATTTTGTGAATGAGAGTCCACCTGCAAGTTTCGCGTAGAGATCCTCTATGCGAGGCATTGGGTATCGGTCGAGTCGGGAAACTGTATTCACTGTAAGTTTATAGTCGCCACACAAGCGAACTGTGGCATCTGGCTTCATTACTGGTACAATTGGTGCTGCCCAGTCAGCAAAACGGACGGGCCTGATAATACCCAAACTCTCCAAACGAGTGAGCTCCCCTTCTACCTTCTCGAGCAAAGCGTAAGGCACTGGGCGCGCCCGGAAATAGCGCGGCGTGGCTCCTGGTTCAACTTGGATACGGGCTACGGCCCCTTTTATTTTCCCCAAACCAGTCTGGAATACCTCTGGGTATCGTCCTAGCATCTCAGTCAACCCTCCAGAAACTGTTTGGAGGATGTGTGCCATTGCAACCGCAAATGGCGCAACCAGTCCCGACCCAACAGGCTGGGCCCATGGCCACGCACTACGATAAGTGGGAAACGCCCCTCCTGGCGTCCATAGACAACAGGGGTCATTGTAGTTCCTGCAATGTCCAGTGGTTCCCCCGTGTAGGTGGCCAACCTGGCCTGTGAGTCAGTTAATGTAAGGGTCTGTATACCCTGCTTGATGCGGTCGAATGTCCTCTGGGCGATCACGGAGACCGCTGCGCCAGTATCCAACTCCATCTCCAGCGGGTGGCCATTGACCCGTACGGTCACCTTAATGGGGGCCACACGGGGAGCTGCCACACAATGCAGCTGCAGGCAGTCGTCCTCCGTCTCCACGTCCTCAGGAGTGGTCGCCGCAGGTTCATCCACATGGAAGGTACGGCCTCTGGGCTGGTCCCAGTTACGGCCCCAGGGCTGGTCCCAGTTTCGGTCGGAACGATGGCGCCCCCAGGACCGCCGTCCGCGACGAGGTCGGCGCCTCCAAGTCTGACACGGACATGGCTCCTCATCCATTGGCTCTGGAGAAGGCTCCCTTCGGGGAGGAATGTCCGATGGCCACTGGCGTCGGTCCGGTCGTTGCCTCGCCCAAGGTACCGCAGGAGTGCGGGGGGACCTTTTTGGGCGGAAAGGGTTGCGCCCCAAGGCATGCACTTCCATTCCCTGTAGCTCCTGTACTCCTCGCTCTGCGCTCTCTCGGGACAAGACTATTTGTATTGCCTGTTGAAAAGTCAATGTTGGCTCCGCTAACAACTTTCTCTGGGTTGCTGCATTGTTAATACCGCAAACCAAACGGTCGCGTAACATTTCTGACAAGGTCTCACCATAGTCGCATTATTCCGCAATCCCGCGTAGCCTGGATTTAAAAAATCGGCAAGGGATTCTCCAGGGGTCCTCTCAGCGGTATTAAACCGGTAACGCTGGACTATCGTGGACGGGGTTGGGTTAAAGTGTTGCCCCACTATATTCACAAGTTCGTCAAACGTTTTGGTGTCCGGCGCAGCTGGGTACGTAAGGCTCCTAATCACCCCAAACGTATGCGGCCCGCAGGCGGTGAGCAATATGACCACCTGGCGCTCGTTTTCAGTGATATTGTTTGCCCGGAAATAGTAACGCATCCGTTGAGTGTACTGGTTCCAACCTGTATCCAACAAAAATCCAGGGAGGTGGCTTCAGCAGTGTAGACAGCTATTCACTTTTACCTGCGTCGCCAGTTTTGTAAGGGCCACGAAGAATCCAGCACGAGTTTTAAGGATACAAAATAACGTTTATTTACTATAACAATATATACATAACAGTAGCAGTAACTTCCCTTGCTACCTTCTCCTTCCTGCTGGTTCCTGAACTGGCCAGCTTATTTATACTAGGGGTTTCTCCGCCCCCCCTCATTGGGGAAGTTCATACTCCCATAGGATTGTGGGATAGTCATTAGTCCCCAGCCAATCGTAAGTAGGCAGGTTATAACAGTTACATTTGTTTAATAGCTGGGAGCTGAGTGAAGACAACAGATTGTTGATTGTTGTAAAAACTCATCTGATTCACTTATGTTCTTTAGGGAAGGAAATCTGCCTTCCTTACCGGCCTACATGTGACTCCAGATCCCAGCAATGTGGTTGAATATTAGTAGTAAGCCACTCAGTTGTGTCAAACGGCGACAAAGTCAATGAAGCGAGGAGGCAGGGAGCACAAAGTTTCACGTTATATGTATGATCTGCTATTCTACGAGTCTGCACAGGGTAAACTCCACCTTCTCATGCGTAGGGTTGAGTCAAAGCAGCTAAAGATGGTACACAGGGTGCACCTAATGAAATCTGGGATGTTTTTTTCTGGAGGTGCAGGATACGTGCGAGGGGTGTCAGGCCAACCACACCCACATGTTCTGGTCCTGCCCCAAACTCAACTGTTTCCAGACTGCCTTCTTCGAGGCCATGACCAGAGTAGTGGGAGTGAACATGGAGCCTTCAGTGGCCGTCTTCGGGGTATTAGAGCATCCAGAGCACTTTGTGGGGAGGAGGGGTCAATGCCCTGGCATTCACCTTCCTGATTCCCTGGCAGAGACTTCTGCTTGGATGTATGTTGGCAGCGCCACCCAAGGCCGTAGACTGGCTATCTGACCTATTGGAGTTTCTTTTTTTTTTAAATATGTTTTTATTAAGAATTTTTCAACAATATTTTCCACCTTACAAACAACCCCCCCCCCCCCCCCCGTAACAAAGAAAAGAAAGAGAACTCGCGTGGCAAGACATGAACATGGCAAGTCAATAAGATACAGAACTTTGTACATTGGATTCATCCCGTACATGTCAGTTTCCAGATAATTCATCATGTGTTTTCTTGCTCAAATGCCCCCCAAAGGAACCCCCCCTCCCCCTCCCCCCAGGTTGCTGCTGCTGCTGTCCGACCTTCATCTAACGCTCCGCGAGATGGTCTAGGAACGGTTGCCACCGTCTGTAGAATCCCTGCGCAGACCCTCTCAAGGCAAACTTTATCCTTTCCAACTTGATAAACCCAGCCATATCATTTATCCAGGCCTCCACGCTGGGGGGCTTCGCCTCCTTCCACATTAGCAAGATCCTTCGCCGGGCTACTACGGACGCAAAGGCCAGAATGCCGGCCTCTTTCGCCTCCTGCACTCCTGGCTCGTCCACTACTCCAAATAGTGCTAGCCCCAGGCTTGGCTTGACCCGGACTTTCACTGTTCCCGCAACTCCCCTCCAGAACCCGTCCAGTGCCGGGCATGACCAAAACATATAGACATGGTTTGCCGGACTTCCTGAGCACCTCGCACATCTGTCCTCCACCCCAAAGAACCTACTCAGCCTCGCCCCCGTCATATGCGCTCTATGAACCACCTTAAATTGTATCAGGCTAAGCCTGGCACACGAGGAAGAGGAATTAACCCTACTTAGGGCATCAGCCCATAGCCCCTCCTCAATCTCCTCCCCAAACTCCTCCCATTTACCCTTCAGCTCCTCTACCAAAGCCTCCCCCTCTTCTTTCAACTCCTGGTATATCGCTGACACCTTGCCCTCTCCGACCCATACGCCCAAAATCACCCTATCTTGAATCCCCTGTGCCGGGAGTAGCGGAAATTCCCTCACCTGCCGCCTCACAAATGCCCTCACTTGCATGTACCTGAAAGCGTTTCCCGGGGGTAGTCCAAACTTCTCCTCCAGCGCTCCTAAACTCGCAAACGTCCCGTCAATGAACAGGTCCCCCATTCTTCTAATCCCTGCCCGATGCCAGCTCTGAAACCCCCCGTCCATCCTTCCCGGGACAAACCGATGGTTGTCTCTGATCGGGGACCTCACCGAGGCTCCCGTCGCACCCCTGTGTCGTCTCCACTGCCCCCAGATCTTTAGCGTTGCCGCCACCACCGGGCTCGTGGTGTACCTTGTCGGCGAGAGCGGCAGCGGTGCCGTCACCAGCGCCCCCAGGCTCCTTCCTTTGCAGGACGCCATCTCCAACCTCTTCCACGCCGCCCCCTCTCCCTCCATCACCCACTTACGGATCATTGCCACGTTGGCTGCCCAACAGTAACCACCCAAATTCGGCAGCGCCAACCCTCCTCTATCTCTGCTACGCTCCAGGAACCCCCTCCTTACCCTCAGAGTCTTGCTCGCCCACACAAATCACATGAAGCTCCTGCTTACCCTCTTAAAGAAGGCCTTAGTAATCACAATTGGGAGGCATTGGAATACAAAAATAAATCTCGGGAGGACCACCATTTTAACCGACTGTACCCTACCCGCCAGCGAGAGTGGCAACATGTCCCACCTTTTAAAATCCTCCACCATCTGTTCCACCAGCCGCGTCAAATTAAGTTTGTGCAGTGCCCCCCAGCTCCTAACTGCCTGAATCCTCAAGTATCGAAATCTCCTTTCTGCCCTCCTCAACGGTAGGTCGTCTATCCCTCTTCCCTGGTCCCCCGGCTGGATCACAAAGAGCTCACTCTTTCCCACATTGAGCTTATAGCCCGAAAAGTCTCCAAACTCCCGTAGGATCTGCATTACCTCAACCATCCCCTCCACTGGATCTGTCACATACAGCAACAGGTTGTCTGCGTACAGCGACACTTGATGTTCCTCTCCCTCTCGAACCACCCCCTTCCATTTCCCCGACTCCCTTAACGCCATGGCCAAAGGTTCAATAGCTAATGCGAACAGCAGAGGGGACAGGGGGCACCCCTGCCTCGTCCCTCGATACAGCCGGAAATACTCCGACCTCTGCCGATTCGTGACCACACTCGCCACCGGGGCTTTCTACCCAACTAATAACCCTCCCCTGAACCCAAACCTCCTCAACACTTCCCAGAGATACTCCCACTCTACCCGATCAAAGGCCTTCTCCGCGACCATGGCTGTCACTATCTCCGCTTCTCCCTCCACCGATGGCATCATTATCACATTTAGGAGCCTTTGCACATTAGTGTTTAACTGCCTACCCTTTACGAATCCCGTCCGGTCCTCGTGAATCACCCCCGGGACACAGTCCTCAATCCTCATGGCCAACAGTTTTGCCAGCAACTTAGCATCTACGTTAAGGAGCGAGATCGGTCTATACGACCCACATTGCAGTGGGTCCTTATCCCGCTTCAAGATCAAAGAGATCGCCGCCTCCGACATTGTCGGGGGCAGGGTCCCCCCCTCCCTTGCTTCATTGAAGGTCCTTACCAGCAACAGGGCTAACAGGTCTACATACTTCCTATAAAATTCCACCGGGAACCCATCCGGCCCCGGGGCCTTCCCTGCCTGCATGCTCCCCAGTCCTTTAACCAGCTCCTCCACTCCAATTGGCGCCCCCAAACCAGCCACCTCCTGCTCCTCCGCCCTTGGGAACCTCAATTGGTCCAAGAATCGCCGCATCCCCTCTTTTCCCCCTGGGGGCTGGGACCTATACAGCTCCTCGTAAAAGGCCTTAAAAACCTCATTCACTTTCCCCGCACTCCGCACCGTAGTTCCCCTGCCATCTTTGATTCCGCCCATTTCCCTCGCTGCCATCCTCTTACGGAGCTGATGTGCCAGCATCCGACTCGCCTTCTCCCCATATTCATATATCGCCCCCTGTGCCTTCTTCCACTGTGCCTCTGCCTTCCCTGTGGTCAACAGGTCGAACTCCGTTTGGAGACTTCGTCTCTCCCTGAGTAGTCCCTCATCTGGAGCCTCTGCATAGCTCCTGTCCACTCTTAAAATCTCCCCCACTAACCTCTCCCTTTCCCTGCCCTCTCTCTTCAGCCTATGTGCCCTGATGGAGATTAACTCTCCCCTGACCACCGCCTTCAGCGCCTCCCATACTACTCCCACCTGCACCTCCCCGTTGTCGTAGGCCTCCAGATACCTTTCGATACACCCCCGCACACTTCCTCGTCTGCCAGCAGTCCCACATCCAACCTCCACAACGGGCGTTGGTCCCTCTCCTCCCCCAGCTCTAGCTCCACCCAATGCAGGGCATGGTCTGAAATGGCTATGGCCGAATACTCCGTTCCCTCCACTTTCAGGATCAATGCCCTGCCCAGAACAAAAAAATCTATCCGGGAGTAGGCCCTATGGACGTGGGAGAAAAAAGAAAATTCTCTGGCCAAAGGCCTGGCAAATCTCCACGGATCTACTCCCCCCATCTGGTCCATGAACCCCCTAAGCACCTTGGCCGCAGCCGGCCTCTTCCCCGTCCTAGATCTAGAGCGATCTACTGCTGGGTCCAGCACAGTATTAAAATCCCCCCCCATTATCAAGCTCCCTACCTCCAGGTCTGGAATACGCCCCAACATCCGTTTCATGAATCCAGCATCGTCCCAGTTCGGGGCATATACATTCACCAGTACCACCTCTGTCCCCTGCAACCTACCACTCACCATCACGTATCGGCCTCCCTTGTCCGCTACTATGTTCTTGGCCTCAAACGACACCCGCTTTCCCACCAGTATTGCCACCCCTCTATTCTTCGCATCCAGCCCCGAATGGAACACCTGTCCTACCCATCCCTTCCTTAACCTGACCTGATATGTCTCCTGAAGCATGGCCACGTCTGCCTTCAGTCCCTTTAGGTGCGCGAACACTTGGGCCCTCTTAACCGGCTCATTTAGGCCTCTCACATTCCACGTGATCAGCCGGATTGGGGGGTTACCCAACCCCCGCCGACTAGCCATCTCCTATCTTAGGCCAGTCCCATGCTCGTGCCTCCCGCACCCTCCAGGTCCCCCAGGCGGGGAACCCCCGTCCCGACCACTTCTTCCATTTTCAGTTCCCCCTCGGACAGTGCAGCAGCAACCCTAAAATCCCCCCCCCCGCTAGATCTACATCTAGCTCTTTTGCTCCCCCCATATTACTTCCGTGAGTCAGCTGACTTCTGCTGACCCCGGCTTCCCATTGATCTCCCCCGTGTGGGAGTCTCTCCTCCTCCTTACCTTCCTCCAACCCCCCCCCCTTTTTGGCGCGGGAAAAAGCCCGCTCTTTCCTGAGCCAGCCCCGCCCCCTGTGGCACAGCCCGTTGCGGCTCTTATCCCAGTTCCCTCATCCCCGAGTCTCACCTCCCTCCAGCACCGACGCCCACATTCCCCATCACCAGCATCTCGTCTACAGAAAAGAAAAAAGGGAAATTTTAACCAGAACTCTACCCACATCCCCATCCATCATCCCACCCATGAAGTATTCTTTGCCCATATTTACAACCCCATATACAACTGACATCTCTCCCCGCAACCACATCCCCTCAGTTCGAGTCCAGTTTGTCCGTCTGAATAAAGGTCCAAGCCTCTTCTGGCGTTTCAAAATAATGGTGTCGGTCCTGATAAGTGACCCACAGTCGCACAGGCTGCAGCACCGCCTTGGCCCGGTTGAAGCCAGCTCTCCTCCTTGCCACCTCCGCGCTCCAATCCTGGTAAACTCGGATCACCGCGTTCTCCCATCTACTGCTCCGCACCTTCTTGGCCCATCTCAGCACACTTTCTTTGTCCGCGAAGCGATGGAACCTTGCCACTATCGCCCTTGGAAGCTCTTCGGCCTTGGGTCTCCTCGCCAGGACCTGGTGGGCCCCTTCCAGCTTCAGGGGGCTCGGAGAGGCCTCCGCACCCATCAGCGAATGGAGCATCGTACTTGCGTACGCCCTGGCATCAGCTCCCTCCACTCCTTCGTGAAGACCCAGAATCCGGAGGTTCTTCCTCCTCGACCTGTTCGCCAGGACCTCAATTCTCTCGGCCCACCTCCTGTGCACCGCCTCGTGCGCCTCCATTTTTACCGCCAGGCCCAGGATCTCGTCCTCATTGGTATTCACTTTATCATTCACCTCACGAAGCTCCACCACCTGGGTCTTCTGGGTCTCCTTCAGCCCCTCGATCGCCAACAGCATTGGCGCCAGCACCTCCTTTTTCAGCTCCTCCACACATCGCTTGAGGAACTCCTGCTGGTCTGGCCCCCATGCTGCTCGCTCTCCGCCCTCCGCCATCTTGCTTTTCCCCCCTTGTTTTGGTCTCTGCTCCAGGGCCTCTTTTCTCGTCGTTCCACCGCTGATCTCGGCCATAAATCGTAAGGGGGGGGACCTTACTGCACCTTCCCACACGGGATTAATTCAAAAAAAGCTCCGTTGGGGCTCCTCTGGAGAGCCCGAAAGTCCGTTGTCGCGGGAGCTGCCAAAACGTGCGGCTTAGCTCCGTATTGCCGCAACCGGAAGTCCCTATTGGAGTTTCTAAAGCAAGAAAAAATAAAATTCTCCATCGGGGATCAGAGGAAGGGTTCCAATGCGCATGGAAACAATTCACTAGCTTCCTCAAATACCTGTTTTGGGGTGGGGAAGGGACTAAAGGAGAAACAACCAGAAAAGGACACGGATGCCCACTTATGGCAACTCAACAATGCTGCCATACGAAGTGCATAACCGCCGTGCCAAAGCTCTTCTCCTGACTTGCCACTTCTTGGTTGCGGTACTCGTTGGATATCTGCCGCTTCAGGCCACAAAGGGGTAGCCTGGAGTATATCTACACTGTAGCCATCTGGGATGGCCACTTTCAACTAGGTACAGAGAAACTCGCAAAGCCTAGCGGGTAAAATGGACAAGCCAAGACTCGGGCAGGCTCAGAGCCTGAAATGCATATTTGTAAGCAAGAAGTCCAGACGGTATCGAAACTCCATCCAATTAGCATTTTAATGGGGCCGATACCACTCCCTGTTCAAGGGAAACGCAAACAACGGGGTCAATGACCGCTTGGGACACGCCCAGCCATACAGATCCCCGCCCACTTATTGGCTAAGGAATCGAACAGAGTGATCAGGCATCACCCAATTAGGCCCAAATCGAAGGACCGCCCAAAAGAGTGCGAAAACCCCCCGAGTATAAGAAAAAGAGTTCGCCATATGTTCGCTCTCTCTTGGTCCTAGTACCCGGTCATGGCCATCTCCAAGTGCAGCAACACCAGAAGCAAGTACAAGTTCAACGCTCGCTACCAGACGGATGAGCCCAGCTGAGCAGCAGTTACTCCTTCGAACCCGATAGATCCAGAATCGAACAGCGGCCACTGTTTTTTGACCTAAGCCGGGTGCCCGAAGTTAAGTACAGGTTGTCTTAGTCGATAGGTGTAGTTAACTAGTAGTGTTCATGTTGCATGACTAATTGTGTGTAAATAAAGTACCCTTGACCTTTAACTAACTGGTGTTTGGCTCTTTGATCGATAGCTGGTTGAAACTTGTGGTGGTATCATTTGATACCTGGCGACTCTAAGCATTGGACATAGATAACACAGAAAGAAACGCAAATTCACTGATTGCCATAATTGGAACAGAGCCACTGAAAAGACAAAGTAAAAGAAAGCACAACAGTTATTGGCGACATCTGCCGGGACTCGACCCAGAAGTGATCGTGTCACGCCGAGAGAACCCACAAAAGCATTTGAATTAGAATCCAAATTGGCAAAGTAAAAGAAACCACAAGCGAAACCAGTATCAATCAAACCTCCAGAATTCGGAAGTGTGTAATTTGCATGCGTACTAACAAAGGGATATAAGGTAACCGCGATAGATTTTGTTGCGTGAAACTTTTGGGAGTTGCGTAAACCGGAAAATAGCTTGAGCCGTACCCGTGTTTGCACCACCGCTTTATTCCCCCTTGTTCCAAATTTCCGGTAAGAGACAGAAGTAATTGTAGGGATAGCCATGAAGGCAATGGAACGCCTTATGCATCCACAAGTACCAATAGATCAGAACAGTTTCCCGTATGGGAAGAAGCGATTAGGAGATACCTAAAGGGGAAAGGATGGCCCCTTTGGTCCGAATTTTGCGCGAATGAAGAGACAGATCCTGGCAGCATAGAACAGACTTGGTGGGACTACCTGACCGAGATCCATAAAAAGACTTTGACTAAGGTTCGTAAGCCGATGGCAATTGTGTCCTGTCTGGCACAATTGTGAGGCACAGAGGAGGTCATGAGGACGCTCCGCAAGCAGCCTGAGGAGAAGGAGAGAGGTAGAGAGGGAGATTTAAGTGAAAGCGAGAGATTAAATGTATAGCTCCGGGAGCAGTTAACGGCGAAGGACAAGGAAATGGATAATGTCAAGAGGGCACATCAATCCTGTCTCGCCCACCGTAGCAGCTTCCAAATCCAATGCGATAAGGCCTACCAGAACACACAATGTGCTGTATTGGTAAGAGAAGAGACAGAGAATCAGGTACAACAGTTAAGGAAACAGTGCGATGATCTAAAGGCAGCCCTCCTAGCACTCCACAGTTCCACCACGGAACAGAAGCAGAGTTCGTGGATCATGCCAAATGCAGGCAGCAAATTGCAAAGTTGCAATCCCTGCTATCGGTTCAAAATGGGTTTAGAGACACCTTTGGCCCACAGCTAGACTAGGAAGACGGCACCAATTGGCAGGAACTCAGTGACAATGCCCAACGGTACACAAGTGAGACAGAGAATCAAAATAGAGCCCCTCAGGCCCCGAAAAGAAAAGCACCCGCACCACCGACTGCGCAGGCAGCACCCAACCCAATGTACCCCATTACCATGCAGCGCAGGTTACCACGGAAGGCCAACCCGATTTTGGGTACACCACACCATTATCTATCACCCAGTTACGAGATGCCCGCGAGAAGATAGAGACTTTCCACCACACATCAGACCCACATCACTTTTTCAAGTTAGTGAAACAACAGACCCTCATGCACGGTTTAGACGAGCCGGAAGAGGTAAAGCTCATAGTTACGTGCTTAGACACCTCAGTTAGTTCAACCGTTCCCGACCCACAAAATGTAGGAGGAGGTAGCCTCCAAGAAATGAAAACGGCCATTTTAGAGGCCATAGGATACAACAGAGGAGATCCGGTAGACGGACTCAACTGGTGCAGGCAGAAAAAGGGAGAGCATCCAGCAGCGTTTGCTGGATGCCTTTGGATCCATTTTACTGCTGTATTTGGTGAGTTAGCCCGCGTCCATTTATCAGCAGACAATACAGTCAAATGGACCCGTACACCAGTATCCCATGCCACAGAGGCAGGACAGAAGGCATGTGCCAGTTACGACCCCTCAGACCCAGCACACATTGAAGTGTGGGTTCTAAAACGATTGTCCAGAGCTTGGGAACAGTCTATACAGAGAAAGACCGAGCACGAGAGAGTAGACGCCACAATGAATCCAGTAAGGGCACACCAAGACCCCGCATGGGTAAATGAAGGCGAAGTAGCGCACAGCACCCCAAGTCACAAGAATGTTATAATTGTGGACACGAGGGACATTACGCACGAGAATGCAATGCCCCCCCGAAGCAGCAAAGGAATCAGCACCCAAACGCCCCCCCAGAAATAATGCCAGACCCATCCATAGTGTTAGTGCCCGACCAGATAATTCGGCCATAAACGGCACCGATTGATGATGTTCGGGCTCCCCAACCTGGGTCTGCGATACCCCTTGGGATAAGTCCGGAAGACCGGTAGTTGCAGGTATAGTCCGGGGACACCCCGTAGAGTTCCTTTGGGACACAGGAGGGTGCCGAACCACGTTAAATGCCTCCATCATGTACCAGAAAGAGATATGGCCCACTAAGGACATCATTACCCTTAGTCGCTTTACAGGTCACCTCCAGCAGGGACACATCACAGCCCCTGTGGACGTACAGCTTGGTAATAGTAAAACAAAACACTTGGTCGTTTTAGTAGATTTACCCCAGGCAGCGGAACACATCATAGGCATAGGTTTCATGAGTACGCACGTTTAATTCGACGCAGTCAACAACTGTATATGGAAAATGGCTACGCGAGCCCCCGCCACGCTCACAGTAGGAGATTATGCCCATAGAATCAGCTCAGTAGGAGAGTACTGGTTTGATCCACAAACCATGACCACAGACAAAGTGGTTAGAGAGGTCTTGAAAAGACATAAGGCAGCATTTGCCCAGCACAAGTACAACTGTGGCAAAATCCCAGGTGTAGTAAACATGACAGGTCCCGATCCCAAGCCCCAGAAACAATACGGCTTCCCCTAGCAAGCCGACGGAGAGATAGCCAAGGAAATTCAAAGTTTATTGCATCAGGGTGTGATTCGACCCGTCGCATCGACTGATAATGCCCCGATTTGGCCAGTAAGAAAACCTGATGGTTCATGGCGACTGACCATCGACTGCAGAGAATTGAACAAAGTGACTCCTCTAGCAGCCCCCACTGTTGCCACGTGTCCCGAGACCATGTTGAGACAAGGACTCCAGTCAAAATCTTTTACGGTATTAGATATCAGTAATGGCTTTTGGTCCATACCACTGGACAAAGCATGCCAGTATAAATTTGCGTTCACTTTCCAGGGACAGCAGTACATGTGGACGTGCCTTCCACAACTCCCCCTCTATTTTTCAGAATTGGCAAACGGATTATCTAAATTTTCCCGCCCTGAATGCCTTGTTCAGTATGTGGACGACTTGCTCCTACAGACGGACACCAAGGAAGAGCACATCTCACTTCTTTCTGAATTATTACAACTGCTCACATCGATTGGATGCAAAATTAACCCCAAATCCTTCAGGAAAAATTCACATGTTTAGGTACGGTCATCACGCATGATTCCATTGTAAATTTGCCCTTTCCCCAAAACGTTACAGCACTCCGGTCATTTTTAGGACTGGTTGGATTTTGTAGGAACCACATAGACGGATTCGCCACAAAAGCAACCCTACTTTCTGAGCTCCTAAATAAGCAGGCCCCATGGAAATGGCTTCCACAGCACACGGATGCTGTGGATGCATTGAAACGCGCCCTCAGCACAGCCCCCGCTTTGTAAGCCTCAGATCCACACTCCCCATACGTGATAGAAGTAGCGACCACAGACCGAACCCTTTCGGCCATACTCCTGCAGGAAAGGCACGATCGTCTAGGACCCATAGCCTATGACTCACGAGTCTTAGATCCGGTGGAACAAGGATTTTCAGCCTGCGAGGCACCTATTAGCAGTTTTCTGGGTGGTACAGTACTTGTCGTACATAACTGGACTCAACCCAGTAACCATTTTGACCGAGCACACCCTGACACAGCTTTTATTGGACGGCAGACTAAAAGACGGCACAGTAAGCCAAATCCGAGCAGCGCGATGGACCCTACACCTACTCCTATAGGGACGCGACATCACTGTAAAATGGACAAAAACGCACACGTTTCTGGACAATAATTTGCACTATACAGGAACCCCACATGAGTGCGAGATCATAGCCCCCAAGCACAGCACAAGCTCCTTTGTTCCCAAGTCTGTACCAAGAAAGACAGGTATCGGACCCCAGTCCACAGACAAAGCACTGAGAATTTACTTAGATGGCTCCTCCACAGTCCTTGAGGGAAAAAGGATAACAGGCTGTGGTATTTATGTAGAAGAGGCACAGGGATGCACTTTAGAAGAGATAGGTTTAAAGTTGCCTGGACACATAGGTTCGCAGGCAGCCGAGTTAGCGGCCATTGCTTACATTGTCCAGCACCCCGATTCATTCCCGACCCCTGCAGACATATATTCGGACAGTTTGTACGTCTGCAACAGCCTAACGGAATTCCTACCCCTGTGGGAATCGAGAGGATTTATTTCTGATGGAAAACCTCTACCCACAGCTCAAACATATCCTTCAGACAGCTAAAGGCAGGAAATATGGCATTGTTAAAGTAAGAAGTCACCATCGTTCCTCCCCACCCGGTAATGTGAAAGCTGACGCCCTAGCGAAGTCAGGCTCACGACATGGTCACTTTTGGCAACCCCCCCCCCGAGAGTGCCCCAGTACACACAGGTCAGGTCTCACAGACCAACATCCAAGACTTAGCCCAGGCACAGAAAGAAGACGAAGCATGAACAGAAATTTTAAAAGGAAACTTCCCAGCTCCCTACAAAAAGTTTAGGAATTCTTTGACGGTCCATGAGGGAATCGTTTTAAAAGATGGAATTTATGTAGTCCCTAGGAATGAGAAAATTTGTAAGTTCCATGACGGACATGGACACCAAGGGATTGAATCCAGCCTTGCCCACCTCAGACCTCTGCTGGTGGCCTGATTTGAAAACCGACATATCTCATTACGTCGAAAACTGTTTAATTTGTGCTCAAAACAACCCCGATAGGTATGCGAAAAAAGCCCAGCTATGCCACACCTGCCCTGTAAATGGTCCGTGGACAAAACTTCAATTTGATTATATTGGCCCCCCCCCCCCCTCCCACAGAAATGGATTCAAGTATGTGTTAGTGGTGATACCCTAGCGAAGTGTTCCCTTCGAGAACAAATACAGCCAAGTCAACGGCAAAGATCTTAACAGAGCAAATTTTTACGACACGGACTCTCCCGTCGTATTGAGTCGCACCAAGGTTCCCACTTTACGGGCAGTGTCATGAAAAATGTGATGCCGATATTTGGGATTAAACAAAAGTTCCACATTGCCTATCACCCGCAGTCCAGCGGCATTGTGGAGCACATGTATTTGTTCTCGAGGGGAACGCTTCGACCCATTTCGTAAATGTGTCTATCACCACTAACACATACTTGTCTCCATTTCTGCAGGGGGGGGAGGGGACCAATATAATCTAATTGTGCTCCCATTCGCACTGATGTTTATTAGGAACACAGTGTCAAGCTCAACAGGATATACCCCATACCCTCATGACCAGACGACCCATGAAGGGTACCGAATACTTAATAGGACTTGATTTGGCCAGCCCCGCAGTCACCGCCCTGACCCATGAGAATGCAGTCCAGCACATGTTAGAAAATATTAAAGCAGCACAGCTCGCTGCAGCTGTTCGACTAGGCCCTAAACGAAAGCAGAGTAAGGCCTGCTTTGATAAAAAAGTACATCCGACAGAGTATACAGTCGGACAGCAAGTAATGATCACCTTATATAACCCCAGCTCATTTCTCTCCCCAAAATTTGCAGGACCCTCTTCAATCTCAAACAAAGTAAGCCCCTCAGTTTATAAAATCACGTATCCAGACGGAAAATCTGGATGGTTCCATGGAAATCAACGTAAGGTTTATGGAACGCAGTGCAGCCTCTTGCACCACCTCTCATTGGCGATGGCAGACAATGAGGCCCCGCCCATTGACAACCCAAGTACCTCCTCCCCCAGCAGTAGCACGTCCACACATGACCTTGACCACGCCCCCACCCAGAATCAAATTTCACCCTGACGCTTGATTTGGCTGCTAGCGACAGCACAACTGAAGCCCCTGAGAGACCCGAACAAAGATCCCACATACCAGGCCCCAGTCACTACAGGCCCAGAGACCCCGGCTACGACACATTCAGCATCTTTGAAACGATTTGATTGCCCACAACGGAACCTGACCCACCACCCAACGATAGCGACAGCCCCCTTGTAACCTCCCAACGGAACATGAAACACTGGCATCGTGATAATTCCTGTCGTCTGACAAGGAATGATGAAATGGACCCCACATTGGCACAAGTCGCGTTAGCACGCAAACTCCATGAGCGAGTTTGGCACCCGGGTGATGGTGACAACTCCGAGTCTGATTCCCACCATGGTAACCCCTTTAAAAATCTATTTGGAATGGAACCTTGAGGTGTCCAGATGATGAGTCAGGAACCGATTGAGATTTACGGTATTCTGTACTCTGATGGAACCTGCCCGCTTTTATGTTTAGTTTGTGCTTAAATATTGTTCGTTCTCTCTTGTACGATTTTGTGTGTCATCCTCACGGACACTTTCTTGATGCAGTCATATCTACTCTTCCGACGCCACATGGCAGTTAAAGAAACACGTTTGTCTGGAGCCCATATATTTACAAATTTATAAAAATTTATATTTATATAATCACATATCCAAACGGAAAACCGCTCTTGGAAGGTCACTCAGGCAGTGGAGTAACAGCACTTATCCCCGTCTTGCCTTGGGACCCCCTATACATTTGGTCAGCCAAGCTCAGGTAGTGGAGTAACGGCACTGATCACTGCCCTACCCGGGGATCCCACCCGTTTATGCCCTGCCGCGGTTCACAAACACCGCCCCGTTTGGATAATTGTTTTCGAAACTCTTTTGCTGCTCTTTTCTAGTACTGTGGTTTAAAGAATGCTTTTTGCCACAACTTTTGCCCTTTCCGGCAACCCTTCGATTGCTATCCCCCACATACTATTTACATGTCAGAAACACATGGTTGGAAAAACAAGTTTGCAGAGGACGGAGCAATTGTCTGCCCACTCAGTCCATCGACCACAGGCTGCGAGAGTGCTCGCACTGTGACACAGACATTTTTTTCCCGCATGTCTTGTCTCCGCAAATGGTTGGTTAAAAAAAATGAGGGAGTCACATATGGTGACAATTGTAATGGGAAATTGACGTTAAGGAGAAACAGACAAACGAGATGTTAAGCGGCAAGATAGTGACAGACACTATGCTTGTTCCCCTAGGAAGACACGAAGATACTCAAAGGCAAAGGAAAACCTAAATAAAATGAAGACGACCCTGATAATCGGCATCATGATCGTCGCTGGAACAGTACAGTTGCGCGCGTTACCTACCTCCCACGCCACACAAGCCCCGAACACCCAACACAACCAACCCGGACACTACGCCACACATAGACCCAGCCATCAATACCCTCACATGGTGTGAGAATCTCGTTAAGTGGCATTCCCTGTCATACATAATGGAAGCCTTACTAGCGATAGCCATATTGTGGTGTCATCCAGACAATTAATTGCGAAAATGGAGGAAAGCCTCCCGCCCTCCAGTATACACATCTAGAACCCCTTTCCGCAGACTCCAGCAAACCCCACACTCTGAACCTTTCTCTTTAAAAAATTCCGCGGTTGTTGTTTTAGTTAATAAAGCTTACTTTGTATGAATGCTAGTAAGAAGAAATGTGATGCTATCGGATTTTTGTATTGTAAGATAAATTCTTTGATTGTTAAATAGCAGCATGAGTGTAGTCTAGTTAGAGACAGTTAGAGGTTCCCTTGTTGAATAGCAGCATGAGTGTAGTCTAGTGAGAGGTTCCCTTGTTGAATAGCAGCATGAGTGTAGTCTAGTTAGAGGTTCCCTTTTTAGGCATTCGAAGTTCACCATGGTATCTCTTTGCAAAAATAAAATAAACCCTCCCTCGGAAAGAAAGCAAATCTCTCGCAATTGCGAAACTGCGAATCGATTTCATGTGGCGAAATCTCAACGTTGCAGTCAAAATAAAATCCCCCCGAATTTAAAAACATTTCGGGGGAGGATGGGACTGACTTTTAAACATTACCAACGGATCCTCCCTTGTCGACTGCGCTTCTTGCCACTGAGCTTTTAAAAAAAAAAAGATTCGGGAAGAATTCGCTCGCATCGCCGCCCGCATTCAAAATGACGCAGGAGCGGAGCACATGCCGACCCGACCTTCGGCTCGCACAAAAGTGATGGCTCTCGGCCCGCAGACTGAGTGACGGCCGGGCCGACCAATGGGCGGTGAGCGAAGTGCGGTGTCCCATTGTGACAGCACAATGCGTCGTCGTCAACCCCACAGGATCCGCCAATCGATGGGCAGGAGGACAGGCGTTCACGCCCCTTCCCCCCTTGGACCCTCCCCCCCCCGGTTTCAAGTTCGGTTGAGGTGCGGGCTGGTTTTTTTTTTTCCCCGGCGCCCTTTTTTCCTCGCGGCTTTGGTTTGTTCGTCAGTAGCAGCGGCCTGAGATCGTGAGGTAAAAAAATCAAATTGACGGGGGAAAAAAAACAACACGATTGGAGTCGAAATAGCCAAAGCATCTTTTCCTGCCTTGCGTGCAAAAGTGTTAAAGAAAATACGCATCGAAGATAGGGGCCTTAACGTAGGGGGAAAAAATTGAGCGGGAGGCGGAATTCTTTCTCTTTCTCTCTCGTGTTCCAGTTAAAATTTCCGGAGCTTCAGATTTTTCTTTTGTTGAATCCCCAGAATCATGCAAGATCACATCCAGAAATCCAGCGGCAGGAACCGCAACGACAACAGCAGCCCGCGTAAGAGAGAATACCGCCAGGATGGAGGCTCGGGGCCCGGCGGCAGCGCCGCCAACAACCACCATCACCAGGCCTCCCGACGTGGCGAGCCGCCCGAGCCCGGCATCACAGTCGACATGACCAATTTCCGCAAGCCCGGCGAGAAGACCTACACGCAGCGCTGCCGCCTATTTGTCGGCAACCTGCCCAACGACGTGTCCGACGTCGAGTTCAAGAAGATGTTCGACAAGTACGGCGAGCCGTCCGAGATCTTCATCAACAAGGATAAAGGGTTCGGCTTCATCAGGCTGGTGAGTTTGCCGCTCCGAGCTCGGGGTCTTTGTTCTCCCCGCGCCGCCCCTCCCCGCGCTCACTTTTCCCCGCAATCACCGGCCACCGCCACTGAATCTTGACCCCCTCTCTCCCCCTACTCCATCCGTGCAAATCCACACGGCAGTGGATATTGGCGGCCAACTCCGATTGATTTTGACGCATTGTTGTATCTTGTGGCTGCAAAGGGTGTCGGTGCACATTAGCATAAGGGAAAACTTTAACCTCTTGTGCTATAATGTTTCCCTTTATTTTACAGTGTCAGCTGACATTTAAAAAAAAAATCACACATTTTCAGCATTGGTAAATTTGTACCAATCAAAAACAAAAGGTTTTGGTTCATTCTTATACCCTGTGCATGGAAAAAGCAAAATCAGTTTACTTGAGTGATATTGGGGAAATTACAAGCTTGGATTTGTCACTCCAGCGGAATTTCCTTGAATTTACACTACTTTATTCACAGCTGAAAAGCTGGGGCAGTGTTGATCGCTCGAGTGTATCACAGAATTTACAGTGCAGAAGGAGGCCATTCGGCCCATCAAGTCTGCATAATAATAATCGCTTATTGCCACAAGTAGGTTTCAAGAAAGTTACTGTGAAAAGCCCCTAGTCGCCAAATTCCGGCACCTGTTTGGGGATGCCGTTACGGGAATTTAACCTGCGCTGCTGGTGGTCTTCTGCATTACAAGCCAGCTGTTTAGCCCACTGTGCTAAACCAGCCCCGAAGGGCATCGGCCCTCGGACAGAGCACCCTACTTAAGCCCACTCCTCCACCCTATCCCAGTTACCTACCTAACCTTTTGGACACAAAGGGGCAATTTAGCATGGTCAATCCACCTAACCTGCACATTTTGGACTGCGGGAGGAAACCGGAGCACCCGGTGGAAACCCAAGGAGGCGAAAGTGCAAACTCCACACAGTCAGTCACCTGGAACCCTGAAGCTGTGAGGCTGCAGTAATAACCCCTTGTGCCATCCCCTATGAACTTTTGTTTTTGATAATTATAAATCTTATGCCTTTATTTGTAAACTGAAATACGTTGTTTGATTAAGACGTGAAACCAACACCCAATTTTCCAATTGTCTGGTTTGAAGATGTTTGGGCCACAATTATTCCCTCCAGGAAAATTGCTACCTGTTTGTAAGGTCTTGTGATGTACAAATTAGTTTGCAGGTTTTTCTATGCAAGTCGCTTGCTTTTTCAGTCATTCATTGTATATTGGGAACTTGAGATCTGATCAAACGTTTACTGCACATTTTCTTCTCATAAGAGGATTTTGTCTCCAATATTGACCAACTCAACAAATGAATGCTGCTCATAACAAGTGCACATTACGAGCAGTGAATGACAATCTTTAATAAGGCAGTGGAATTCTGGACCGCCAGTGCCCCAACATCCTACTCCTTAATTCACCTCTTTCCTCTTGTAAAAAGTAGCTGTTTGTGTATGAACACTTCAGGATAACCTTCTGGATCAGGAAAAATTGAATTGTAGTTTAAGATTCAGAGTTCCCAAATACTGCTTTTTAAAGCATCAAAAGCAATTTAAATAAATAAATTTAGAACATCCAATTCATTTTTTTCCAATCAAGGTGCAATTTAGCATGGCCAATCCACCGACCCTGCACATTTTTTTTGGGTTGTGGGGGTGAAACCTACGCAAACACTGGGAGAATGTGCAAACTCCACACGGACAGTGGCCCAGAGCTGGGATCGAACCTGGGACATTAGCGCCGTGAGGCCGCAGTGCTAAACACCGTGCTGCCCTCTAAAGCTATTTTTTCAGGTGGTTATTTTTTTCTGCATTAGAAATTGGTTAAATATATTTCTCAACCTTATTTTGTTTTCGCCAGACATCCTGACATGAGCCTTCTACCTCATGAAGATAAATTGTTTATTAGATCATGATATCTTTTCAAGTTGGTCCAGGTAAATTGTAATTGGGGATCATTGCCAGCGTGTGAAATACTTTAGAAATATATTTTTAAGCTGATTTTCTACCCCTTCTTATCCTAGAGACGTTTAACAATTAAAAAGAGGTGAATTAAGATTCCGTAAAGGGTATTTGTACTCCGAAATTATTCGCTATCGCTACTTTATAGGTCAACAACTTGGTGAATTGCTAATCCATAAAGAACAGAAATATTAGAAGAGGAAGTGGTATGGTATACTTAATGCCTAGATAATTTAATTGGTTAACAATGTATTAATTTAATTTTTTTTAGAGTAACCAATTATTTTTTCCCAATTAAGGTGCAATTTAACGTGACCAATCCACCTACCATGCACATCTTTGGGTTGTGGGGATCAAGCCCATGGGGTGAATGTGCAAACTCAGGACAATGACCCAGGGCCGGGATTGAGCCCGGGCCCTCAGCGTCTTAGGCAGGAGTGCTGAGCACTGTGCCATCGTGCTACCCATTTAAATTGAAAATAAGTAATAATTATTATTATCACAAGTAGGCTTACATTAACACTGCAATGTCTTTTTAATCTGTGTGGGAAATTACAGCTAGATGCAATTATTTGGTGTCTGCCCGCATTTCCCAGCAAGGTTTGCGAGGTAGTTACTAGGAATGGACCACCAGGAAGTCCATCTTTAAGCGGGTGAACAAGATCATCTTGAGATTTGTATGGGCAAATAAGACCCCGCGAGTAAAGAGACTGTATCTAGAGCGCAATTGGGTTGGGGGGGGGGGCGCTGGCACTGCCGAATTTATGCAGCTACTATTGGGTGGCTAACAAAGCCATGATTAGGAAATGGGTGCTGGGGGAGGGGTCGACGTGGGAGTGGTTAGAGGCGTCCTCATGCAAAGGCACCAGCTTAGGGGCACTTGTAACGTCACCTCTGCCGTTCTCGCGGCGCGCTACTCCTCAAGCCCGGTGGTGGCGGCGGCGGCATTAAGGATCTGGGGTCAGTGGAGAAGACATGGGGGTGGAGGGAGCCTCAGTTTGGACCCCGATACGTAACGAGGCAATACGGGCAAGATAGACGGAGGGTTTCAAAGCTAGCATAGGGCAGATATTAAAAGGATGGGGGACCTGTTCATAGATGGGACTTTTACCAGCTTGAAAGTGCTGGAGGAGAAATTCAATTTGCCCCTTTAAATGCCTTCAGGTACGCGCCTTTCTTAAAAAACAGACTGACATTTCCGTTGCTACCCCAACGCAGGATACAAGACTGGGTGGTCTCCGGCACCTGGGTAGGGGAGGGGAAGGTGTCGGACATCTACCAGGAACTACAGGAGGCGGAGGAAGCCCCAGTGGGGGAACTTAAGGGCAAGGAGCTAGACGGGGAGCTGGATGCGGGCCTGTGGGTGGAAGCCCTAAACAGGGTTAATTCTTCATCATCATGTGCCAGGCTTAGCTTAATCCAGTTTAAGGTGGTCCACCGGGCACACATGACGGGCAACCAGAATGAGCAAGTTCTTTGGGGTTGAGGATAGGTGTGCGGCAAGCCCAGCAGACCATGTCCATATGTTCTGGGCATGCCCGGCTCTTAAGGGAATCCGGCAGGGATTTGCTAAGGCAATGTCCAAGATCTTAGACACGCGACGTGGGTGGTGCCGAGTTCAGAGATAGCAATCTTTTGTGTGTCAGGCAATCCAGGAGTTCAGGAAGCGAAAAAGGCCGACTTATTAGCCTTTGCCTCCCCGGTAGCCCGGAGACGATCCGGGGATCCTTTTATTGTGGAAGGACTCGAACCCCCCCCGAGTGTGGAGACCTGGATTGGTGACATGGCTGTTTTTCTTAGTCTCGAGAAAATAAAGTTTGCCTTGAGAGGGTCCAGGGTCCATGACGGGGTTCTCTCGGAGGTGGCAACCGTTCCTCGACTTTCGAGGAGAGCACTAAATGTCAGCAGCTCTTTTTTCTGTATATAATGTTAACGATTATCTTGTGTTAAATGTTGCTAACGGTTATGCAAAAATTATGTTTCGATAAAAATATTTTTTAAAGAAATGCATGGACCACCAGGGTGGCATGTGGCACAGTGGTTAGCACTGCAGTCTACGGTGCTGAGGACCCAGGTGCGAATCCTGGCCCTGGGTCACTGTCCGTGTGGAGTTTGCACGTTCTCCCTGTGTCTGCAAAGATATGTAGGTCCAGTGAAAAAAAAATAATTGGGTACTCTAAATTTATATGTTAAATGTAATATACTTGGATTTCCAAAGGCTTTGATAACAAAAGGTTAACACTCAATATACTGAAACAATCTATCAATATGTAGCAACACTTCGATAACATTCAGGCTTTGCCTGGCAAGTACCATTTGTGCCTCAGATGTGTAAACCAACCATTTCCTCATGACATTGAACTGCATTAATGTCACTAAATTCCTAGAGGCTACTGGAATCAGCCACACAAACACTCGCTGCAGGAGCAGATCGAAGGCTGAGAATTCTGCAGCAAGTAGTTCATGACTCCCCAAAGCCTGTCAACTGTCTACAAGATGCATGTCAGAAGTGTGATGGAATACACACAGTTGGATGGGTGAATGTGGCTCCAAAAACACTCCCAGAACCACGACACCATGCAGGATGAAGCAACACGCATGCTCAACACCCTATACATCTTAAATATCCCAGACAGCACCATCTGTGGCATGTGGTAAGAGACCCAATAGGAGGGAAGAGCCTACTTGACATCGTCCTCACAAATCTACCCGTCGAGGATGTACCTGACCATAATGTCATTGATAGGAGTGACCACTACTAGGTCCTTATGAAGTCCCACCATCGTGTTGAGGATGCCCTTCATTGTATTCGGCACTATGACCGAGCTGTGCGGTAGATTTCCAATGGACCTTGCAGCTCAAAACTTGACATTCATGAGGCACTGTGGGTGATCGACAGAATAGTTTTGTACCAAATCTGTAACTTCATGGACTGGAATATTTCCCACAGTGTTTAACATCAAGCCGGGTGATCACAATGAAGAATACAGCAGGGCATGCCGGGAGGAGTGCGAGGCAAATGAGGTCAACAGAATGAAGCTACACTAGACTACTTGCATGCCAAAGTGTGCAAGCAACTTCAATAGAGTTAGGCGGTCCCATAACCAGTGGATCAGATCTGAGCTGTAGTCCTGCCACGTCCCATTGTGAATGGTGGTGGGCGATTCAATCAACTCGCTGGAGGAGCAGACTCCACAAATATCCCCATTCTCAATGGTGGGGGATCCCAACATGTTGGTTCAAAAGACAAGGCGGAACCATTTGCAGCCATCTTTAGTCAGAGATGCTGGTTAAGTGGTCCATCTCTGCGTCCTTTGGAGGTCCACAGAATCACACGCTAATTCCAGTCACTCCCTGTTCTATTAAGAAATGGCTGAAGACATTCGATGCTGCAAAGGCCATGGGCCCTGACAATATTCCGGCAGTAGTATTAGAAACACGTGCTTCAGAACAAACCATGCTGCGAACCAATCCATTTCAACACTGGCATCTACCTGGCAATGTGGAAAATTGCCCAGGTCTGTCTTGTCCATTGAAAGGGGGACAAAAGCCCTGCTAATTACTGCCCAATTAGTCTACTCTCCTCGATCCTCATTAACAAAGTGATTAAAAGGGTCGTTTATGAAGCAGCTCAGCAATAGTCTGCTCGCTGGCGCTGAGTTTTGGTTCATCCAGAGCCACTCAGCTCTTGACCTCATTACAGCCTTCGTCCAAACGACAAAAGAGCTGAACTCGTGCGCGGAGAAAAATTGGCTATGATATCAAAGGAGCATTTGACTGGTTGTGGCATCAAGGAGCCCCAGCAAGATTGAAGTCAATGGGAATCGGTGTGGAAAACCCCAATGGTTGACATACCGAGCAACAAGGAAGGTTGGTTGTTGGAGATCAATCATTTTGTGCTGGGAAAATACATCAGGAGCTCCTTGGGGTAGTGTCAATTCTGCTGCTTCAGTAATGTTCTTCCTTCCATCATTAAGGTCGCAAGTGGGGCTGATTTCAAAATTTTCAGCATTTGTGATTCCCCGGATACTGGAGCATGCTGGTCTATATGCAGCAAGATCTGAGCGACAACCACCATGGGCTGATAAATGGCAAATAACATGTGTGCCACAAGTGCCAGGAAATGGCAATCACGAGAGAATCTAATAATTTCTTGGCATTCAATGACATTGCCATCGCCAAATCCCTCACTTCACTATTAATGTGCTGAGGGGAGACTGGACCAGCCATATAAATACTATGGTGACAAGAGCGGGTCACTCCAATAGTGGCTAGGATACTGGAAAGAAGACACAATAGTTTATTTTTTTTAAACTTGTGTGGACAGGATACCTTGCTCCAGAAGTGATTTTGCAAAGAAATAGGGATATATGGTATGTTAAAATGAACTTTATTAACAGTCTCAGAAAAACTTTAACATCACATCAGAGAATAGCTAACAAATATGTCTCAAAACAATGCTAATCAATACAGTGAATACAATAACCCTTAAACAGCTATCTTAGTTCCCACTCCAACAAAACACCTCCGTTCTAAATCCACGGTCAGCACTCAGGAATACGTTCTTCACAGATATGTTCTCAGAGACTGTTTTAAAGGAAAACCTGTCAGAACCATGCAGAAACTCTAGCCGTATTTCTTCAGAAGCTGCATCGGCTTATTTCAGTTTACTTTCTAACCACACACTTCTGAACTGCCTGGAATGAAGCTGCTAGTCCATCTACAGACATCTCTTTTAACTGAACTTTTGCTCCCATCTCCTATTAACATTCTGCAAAATGTCTGATACCATGGTTCCTAGTAATTACATGTTACCAAGCTGAAATCTAATTAGCTCCACAAGGAATCTCCTTAATCCAAACAGCATTCCATTAGCCCAAGCTTTTTCCAATGCTTTAATTACATCCGTGGCTCCCAAAATCTTTCAACCTCGGATTCTTTAAAATCACTGCTAATTCATGCTTTTAACCCTTATTGCACCAAATGCCTATCATACGATATATCTAAAATTCCTAGTTTTGTCCCACCATGCAGGAAAAAACAATCCCTTGAATGGCAGCGCATCCACTGTGTTAACACTGACTTCCACCACCAATGACTCAGTGGCAACACTGTGTGTATATATGCACCATACCCTGCAGCAACCCGTTAAAAGTCTTGACAGCACCGTCCAAACCCATGACCTCAATTACACCACCTGCAATTTCCCCTCTAAGCCGCCCACCATCTGAACTTGGATCTATATTATTGTTCCTTCACTATCGCTGAATCAAATTCCTAGAATTCCCTAATAGCACAGTGGGTTTACCTACAGCATATGGACTACAGAGGTTTAATAGGTCGGCTGATCTCTTCCAGCTTCTTGAGGGGCCATTCTCGATGGGAAACCAATCCTTGCCTGGCTGGTGATGCCCACATTCTGTGACCGTCTTTTAAAAAGGGCTCATGGAGTTTGATAATATATTGACGTAAGGAAGCTAGAAGTTGGGGTGAATGGTATATTTTTAAGTTGGTAGGCTGCAATTTTGCGAGTGCTGTGTGGATCAGCATTGGGCCTTCGCTTATATGCAAAATATGTTGATGACTTAGGTGAAAGTAGAATAATGTGTCTAAATTCGTTAATGATGAGCTAGATAAATATAAGCTGAGTAGGGCACAGGCTGCAGGGAGATATACAGGTTAAGTGAGTGGGCATTAAGATGACATGGAGAGGAAGGTTAAGTTCGAACTGAGTGGAAGCTCGGAGGGGTTCTAGAAGTCATGGGCACTATTTATTATGCACTTTCAAGAACTGGCTAACATCGAACATTAGTTGGGGTGGGGGGGGGAGGGGGGCTGTGTATATTAAGGATGACTGGGTAATCCCTGATTCCTTTTTGTCATTTGTTTATGTAAACATGCGGACTGATGTTTGGGGGTTGGTGGGAGGATGGGATCGTTGTTTTTGTTATGGGGATTGACATATCTGTTGCTGATTATTGTTTATTGTTGGTGGGTGTAAATTCGGGAGAAAATGTGAAACAGGAGGAGAATAAAAATATTTATAAAAAAAAAAGATGACAAATAGAGCATAAAGTAGGGAAGTCAGAGATGATTCACTATGGTCATAAGAATAGAAAAGCTAGGGTGGCGCAGTGGTTAACACTGCTGCATCATGGCACCGAGGACCTGGATTTGATCGCGCCCCCATGTCACTGTCCGTGTGGAGTTTGCACCCATGTCTGTGTGGTCTCATCCTCACAGCCCAAGATGTGCAATGTGGGTGAATCGACCAAGCTAAATTGCCCCTTAGTTCGGGGAAAAAATAATTTGATCTCTAAATTAAAAAAAAAAGAATAGAAAAGCAGAATATTCAAAGGTGTGACACTTGTAAATGTTGTCGTTCAGAAAGGCTTGGATGTACTTGTACAAGGAACCACAAGGTTAGCATGCGGGTAGAGCAAACATTTAGGAAGGCAAATTGCATATCTGCCTTTATTGCAAGGGAGATGGAGTACAAGAATAACGAGTGATACAATTGTGTAGGGCTTTGGTGAGACTGCACATGGACTGTTGTACACCTTTTTGGTTTTCTTATTTAAACAAGGATATATTGCATTGGAATGTTATTGTAAAGGTTCACTAGATTTGTTCCTGGAATGAGAGGATTATCCTCTGATAGGCTGAGTAGATTGAATTTGTATTCTCTTGTGCTTCGAAGAATGCGAGGTGGTCTTGAACCAGATTCAGAAGCAGCTGGACTGGATAGTTTCCCATAGCAGGGAAGATCAACTATGATTGTACAGAATGGTGGAGCAGGCAATAGCTGGTGGTGATTTGATAAGCGGCTTTTGAATTAATTAATTTGTTGGACAGAATAGAAGTGGACTAAATGTTACCACTTGTGGGAGAATTTAAAACTAGGGCCATAAATACAAGGTAGTTACTAAATTTAATGATATCAGTTTTTTACTTGGTGAATTCTTACTCTAAATATTGACAAATAGTTTGCATACTTTCAACAGAAAATTAGACAAGTACAGGAGAATGTAGGGAATTGAAGTAAAAAATTCACCACTATTCTTAGAATTCCCCCGATACCAAAAAGGGTCAATATGACATTCTAAATGGTGAACAGGGATTCTCACTCCCTGTCAATCTATATTTTCAAGTTATCCCCCGGTATAACCTATATCTTCATAGAAATTTTTTATCTATTTACCACTTAGTAGCATCGATCCTGGGTCCCGCGTTGCTAAGTAAGTAAAATCAACTTTGAAGTAACCACTGTTACAGGTTATAAAAGTTTTAAGTTATTTTATTATATTTTTTCTTTTAAAAAGATGCAATCACTGTCTTTACAGAAAAGTAATAAGATCTTGCTTCTGGATTCTCCTGGTTGGTTGAAAAGACCTTCAGGTCTACCGCGACAATTTATTTCTTTAGCTTTTGGTCTTCCTCCGATGGATTCGCTGTTCCACTCGGTTTCTGTGCTCTATCCTTCCCATGACCGAGGGCAGCTATGAGAGCTGACTCTGCTGGCTGTCCCCGATTTCGGGTTTATATTCCCCTTCTAGAAGTTATTAAGTTTATATGACATTATCGTAAAGTAACTTTATTTTACTCTTGATTGTACAAGGTACCTTTAATCTGAATTATTTCTAACACGATTATGTATTCATATTGAGCATGACTTCAGCTCATCGAACTCTGATTATATTGTTTCCCTTGTGATGTTCAAAAGTGCTTTGAATCCCAGAGGTGTGTTACATCTGGTTCCTGTCACTTCTAAAGTTGTTTTATTACCAAATAGTGCCCCCAGCTCAGAACTCTGACTCCGATTTGGGGCTAACGTGTGTTCCTGTGGACACGTTTTCTCCAGCTTCTCATATTCACCTGGTGTCAGCAGAATTTCACACCTAAACATTTGTCACCCAATTCAACTGAAGATCTGAGCAATTCCTTTTTAGCTGCTTACTAAAATAATTAACTTCAAAGAAGGTGCAAAATATTGCTTTTTTCCATATAACTAAAAGTTTAATGTGCTGTGACTTAAAAGACATGCATCAGTTTTACAGCTTGAATAGTCACAAGCTGTTTTCTTAACCCTGTTTGATAACGGCTATCTGCATTTTAAAACCTTCTTTTGCAGCTGCTGTTAACCCTTCGTGGGATTTTTCCCTACATTTTCTCATGTACCTTATCCAGGTATTGCCAGACGTCCATGTTTCAAATGACATATTTTCCCATTTTTACTTTACAGAATAGAAAGACATGTTAAAACACAGATGCAATGCAGAGTGTAAATATCAGCTCTGATGTTGGGCCAAATGTTCTTTGTGCTGTTATACTTTATGTAATTTTTGATTCTCTGTAACTCCTTCAGCCGATATAAGGAAAAGTTGTGCACTCGGCCTGCACTATGACTGCCGACATATGATCAGATCCCTCAAACCATGAACAGTCAATAAAAGGGGTACTGGTGGGTGCATGCCATTTTGCCCCTGGGCCAGTTTAACTGTAACTTTAACCACTATATTATATTTTTCTAAATAAACAAATACAATATATTTCAACAAGTGATCAACTTGTGAAAGCTTTGTGCAATGAAATTCTAGCTTGGCTAGCTCCAGATAATTGGACTCATTCCTGGCATCCATGTTTCAAACCCCAAGTGAAGTGATGATTCTTTTGCTTAATAATTTTATTGATTTTTGCCAATGGTGAAACTCCAGTTAAGACAACTGGGGGGGGAATATTTGCCTTTCTCTTCCAGGCATCTTGTGTTCACTACTTGAATAGGTAATTTATATTAAAATTGCAATGTGTTTCCAAGGAAAGCTGGATCTCCAAGCATCTCTCACTTTAACTAATTGCTGATACTGCATCTATGCATGCGCAGAACGTGCTCCCCCTTGATGCTGTGGCACAAATAAATGTGTTCTTGTGAGAAGAGTATTTATGAGTTAACTTTATTTTCAAATTGGTTACTGTTGATTGTGAACCACTTCATAATGAAAACCTGTTCAAAGCAGCAATTTAATAAGTAATTTTTAGTCGGTCTTATCCCCACAAGCCAAAGATGTGCAGGGTAGGTGGGTTGGCCACGCTAAAGTGCCCTTTAATTGGAAAAAAATAATGGGTACTCTAAATTTATTTTAAAAAGTGAATTTTAGTCATTTTGGATCATGTTCCAGTCATATTGGAATAAACTCTTGAGCTGCCTCTTGTTGCAATATTTGTACCCCTTTTATTGACTGTTCATGGTTTGCAGAAAATTACCAGTCTCTGGCTAATGTCTTCAAGTACTGTGCAAGAGGCCCCTGGGCCAATGGTTGTGTGGTATTGGATGCACAACCCAGACTCTTACGCAGCAAAATAGTTATGCCAGAACTATTCATTCCCTCGGTTCTTTTCTAGCATTGTTTGTTTATGCCTGACCCAAAAGTCTTGTCAGCTTCAATTGAGCCGCCATTCATACTCTCGAGGAAAGTTCTAGATTGATCTTGTTCGTTTTGTGATTTCACAATGATGGTTGGGGTCTTTTGGGCTCTTTTTATATGTCTATTTATTGGGATTTTCAATTGTTTACAAAAAATTTGCATAAAACAAAACCAGAAAGATAGCTATCGGTATTATAGGTATGAACTCTACAAAAAAGCCAGATATGATCTAAAGAAATCCATCAAAGATGCCAAAAGATATTACCGGACCAAGCTCGAGTACCAGGCCAGCCACACACATCCCTGCCGTCTATGGCAAGGTCTGCAAGACCTAACGGGCTACAAGATGAAGGCATGTAAAATCATCGGCTCCAACTCACCCCTCCCTGATGAGCTCAACACATTCTATGCCCGCTTTGAGCAAGAGGTCAGCAAAAGCGAGCACTCCACCCCAGAAGCCGCGGATGAACCGTATCTGAGATCACCACTGCCGACGTCCGAGCAGCCTTTTCGAAGGTCAACCCACGGAAAGCCACTGGCCCGGACGGGGTACCTATCTGCTTCAAGAAGACGACCATCATCCCTGTACCAAAATAAAGTCAAGCAGCGTGCCTTAATGACTATCGTCCAGTGGCTCTTGACATCCATCACCATGAAGTGCTTCGAAAGGTTAGTCATGGCACGAATCATCTCCAGCCTCCCGGATGCATTGATCCACTACAGTTCGCCTACCGCTGCAACAGGTCCACAGCAGACGCCATCTCCATGGCCCTGCACTCTACCTGGAACACCTAGATAACAAAGACACCTATGTCAGACTCCTATTTTTCGACGACTGCTCCGCCTTCAACACCACCATTCCTACGAAACTAATCTCCAAACTCCGTGGCCTTGGCCTCGGCTCCTCCCTCTACGACTGGATCCTGAACTTTCTAACCCACAGGCCACAATCAGTAAAGATAGGCACCAACACCACCTCCACGATCATCCTCAACATCGGTGCCCCACAAGGCTGTGTCCTCAGCCCCCTACTATACTCCTTATACACCTATGACTGGCCAAATTCCCCTCCAACTCGATTTTCAAATATGCTGATGACACCACCGTAGTGGGTCGGATTTCAAACAATGACGAGACGAGCACAGGAATGAGATAGAGAATCTGGTGAACTGGTGCAACGACAATAATCTCTCCCTCAATGTCAACAAAACAAAGGAGATTGTCATCGACTTCAGGAAGCGCAGTGGAGAACATGCCCCTGTCTACATCAATGGGAATGAAGTAGAAAGGGTCGAGAGCTTCAAGTTTTTAGGTGTACAGATCACCAACAGCCTGTCCTGGTCCCCCCATGCCGACACTAGGTAAGAAAGCCCACCAACGACTCTACTTTCTCAGAAGACTAAGGAAATTTGGCATGTCAGCTACGACCCTCACCAACTTCTACAGATGCACCATAGAAAGCATTCTTTCTGGTTGTACCACAGCTTGGTATGGAGCCTGCTCTGCCCAAGACCGCAGGAAACTACAAAAGGCCTTGAATGTAGCCCAGTCCATCACGCAAACCAGCGTGATTTGCGAAGGTCCATTGATTCTATCTATAATTCCCGCTGCCTCAGAAAGGCAGCCAGCATAATTAAGGACCCCACGCACCCCGGACATACTCTCTTCCACCTTCTTCCGTCAGGAAAAAGATAGCAAAGTTTGAGGTCACGTACCAACTGACTCAAGAACAGCTTCTTCCCTACTGCCGTCAGACTTTTGAATGGGCCTACCTTGTATTTAGTTGATCTTTTCTCTGCACCTTGCTAAATCTGTAACATATTCTGCAGTCTCTCCTTCCATCCCTATGTACGGTATGCATTGTTTGTGCAGCATGCAAGAAACAATACTTTTCACTGTATACTAATACATGTGACAATAATAACTCAAATCAAATCACAATGATGGTGGGGCTCTTTTTATATGTCTACTTATTAGGATTTTCAATTGTTTACGAAAAATTTGCATCAAACAAAACAAAACCAGAAAGATACCTATAGGTATTATTCTACAGCAGAGCAAGATTCCCGAGACATGGCAGCCAGTTCTCTAACCTGGCTGGGAACATTGCCACCTCACCATAAACACCAGACACAACCGGACTGTAAAAAAAGATATAAAATAGATGTGCCCGAGGATAAAGTCAAAGTTTAAAAGATGAGAAGTGCTCCCAGAAACGCAGCTGCTCCGGTGCTCTCATCTTGTGTTCCAATCTCCTGTGCTCTTATAGTTTTGCTCAATTTGTATTGTATCCCCAAAAGGGCAATCAACCCTTTAAAACTGACCTGCAAGTCAGGTCCAGACTATCTATATATACAACTGTATCATAACTTCCTCATTGTTGTATTTAATACTGATGTGGAGATGCCGGCGATGGACTGGGGTGAGCACAGTAAGAAGTCTTGCAACACCAGGTTAAAGCCCCAACCGGTTTGTTTCAAACCTGTGATGATCCCTCTCTCCGTCTGGGCCTGTAGACTTAATTACCTGCAAAGACTTGCATTCAAAGTATCGTTTTGCATCTTTGACTCTATATAGATAGGTTTCTGGAACCCACTCTTCATTCACCTGAAGAAGGAGCAGTGCTCCGAAAGCTAGTGATTCGAAACAAACCTGTCAGACTTTAACCTGATGTTGTAAGACTTCTTACTGTACTGAATACTGATATTGGATTCATAGAATCACTGCAGTGCGGAAGGCCCATTTTGTCTGCACCGACCCTCCGAAAGCACCCCACCTGGGCCCAATCCCCTGTCCATTTCCCTAAATCCTTAATCCCACTTAGGGGCAATTTAGCATAGCCAATCCACCTATTCTACACATTTTTGGATTATCAAACTTCCTATTCCCCCTATTTGCAGTAATAGAATCGTGCAGGCAAGGTATATGATTGAAGATTTTCCTCGTGAAGATCTGGGTTCTGCTGCAAAAAGGAAATAGTTAACCTGTAAGTAGATATATAGCCAGAACCCCAAAAGCACAAAATGAGGCCATCCAGCCCAGGCCAACTCCATTTAACTGTTAGATGCTATGAGGCAATTTAGCATGGCTAATCCACCCAACCACATTGTTGTACTGTGGGAGGAAAGCCATGCAGATATGGGGAGAAATGTGCAACTCCACACAGAAGACAGTCACCCAAGGTCAGAATCGAACCCAGGTCCCCGGTGCTGCAGGTAGCAGTGCTAACCATTCCACCATGCTGCCTGATTTGAAATATCTTGCCTTCCAAAATATTTCCCATTTAGCTCTTAGTGGTTTAGCCAGGAATATGTTGATCTGAGGATGCTGCTGTGTCATTGCGGGAAAAGATGAGGTGACTTGTCTTTGATTTTTTTAAATTAACATTCAAATTCATAAGGTAAGCATAAAAGCTGACTTGTTGCTTTTTCAGTTTTAAAGTGGCACAAATTCAGAGGCTAGAGTTCATATATTTGGAGGGCATTGGCGGCCTGGTCGTGGGATTGTATTTTGGTGAACAATATTTTAACTGACTGAAAATTCATGTCAACTCATTTTGATTGCAGGAAACTAGAACCCTGGCTGAAATTGCAAAGGCGGAACTTGATGATACTACACTAAGAGGGAGGCAGATAAGAATTCGATTTGCAACACATGGTGCGGCTCTCACTGTGAAGAACCTACCTCAGTTTGTATCAAATGAGCTGTTGGATGAGGCGTTCTCTATCTTTGGACCAGTGGAGAGAGCAGTGGTGATTGTGGATGACCGTGGAAAACCAACTGGCAAAGGCATCGTAGAATTTGCAGCAAAACCTGCAGCACGCAAGGCTCTGGACAGATGCACAGATGGTGCATTCTTATTGACAGCGTGAGTAATGAGAATAAAAATACATTGTCAGGGTGGGGGGAGGTAGCAGGCAAGAATCTTTTCTGTAGAACTTTTTTTCCCTGTTTCATCTCCATGGACATCATTAAGTCGATTGTTGTAAAGTAGAAGTGAGTGGAAATCCCATCTGCTGTAGTGTTAAGCCCAGAACAGGAGGCACGAGGTTACATTCCTGGCTTTGTTAAGCTGATCTCATTTGGTGACCGATAATTGACCTAAGTGCTTGAGAGTTAGGGAGGTGTAAATCTGTCTGGATACAGTTTTAGAAATTGGATGTGTAGAAAATGGTACCAGAGGAATTGAGAACCCAGACTCGATGTTGCTGTCTTGTTTTTCATTAAAACAAAAAAATCCAATTAAGGGGCAATTTTAAAATGGCCAATCCACCTGTCCTGCCCGTCTTTGGGTTGTGGGGATGTGACCCATACACTGACAATGTGTAAACTACTCATGGATAGTGACCCGGGGCCGGGATCGAACCCGGGTCCTCGGCGCTGTGAGGCAGCAGTGCTATCCACTGTGCCGCCCCATGTTGCTGTCTTGTTGTTTAAGTCAGGGTGGTTCTGCCGAGGCACATTTTGTAATCCAAAGATTCCTAACTTTCGTTGAGCACTGTTGGAAATTAATTTCTTCTGTAAACGCCACCTCTCGCCATTTTCTAAAACTATATTAAACATTTTATTTTCATGGCTAACAATGGCATATTGTTGAAGCCCAATCATATACTCCAAAGCTTTGCAGTAAAAAAAAATCCTCACCACCCCCAAACCATGAAGATTTGACTCATAGCACTGCACCCTCAGCTAAAGGTATTACTGCACAAAAATTGGCTTGTTCTTCAGCGACAAGCAGATGTTAATCTGCTGATTTTATAGTCAATTTTTGTCTTGATTTCTAGTGTTAAAATATGAACATCTGGTGCCAGTTGCATGATGGAATAAGATCGTTTTTTTTGGCAGGCCTGGAAATGTGTTCAATCATTAATACACAATCTGAATTTCAGTAATTGGTGCTGCAATGTCTTGTTAGTTACTTATCTTAATATCCTGTATCAAACTTATTGAATCATTGTGTTTTTCCATTTTTAGATTTCCAAGACCTGTGACTGTTGAACCTTTTGATCAATGTGATGATGAAGATGGACTTCAAGAGAAACTGGTCCAGAAAAATCAACATTATCACAAGTATGTATTGTATTGGCTGGAAATTATTTTCAAACATGCTCTCATTTCTGATATCTACCTATTTAAACTTTCTGTAAAGTGAGCCATTCTAGAATCATCTAAAAGTATGCTTGCATTGATAAGAACACTTGATGAAATTTTGATGCATGGATAAAATAGAAAGCCAACATAGTGTTTGCGTGGAAGTGCCAAATGAAATTGAAGGCACAGGTTTAATTCCTCGAACTGGCCGTGTTTTTTGTGTGTCAGGGAAATTAAGTACTATCCGTGGTATTATTTTGTATGTTGTACAAGAGCAGCATGTTGCTTTAAATACCATTTTATTACTTTTGTTTGCCATTTGATCACAAAATAAAAGCCCAATTGAGTTGTCACATTTATTGTGGGATAGCCCAAAAAATAGTACTGAAAGTTATAGTAAGGCGGGACGTGTGACAAAGACCCCTGTAAAACTTTTAACATTGTCAAAATTAAATTACTTCCTAGCTGAATACGTTCATGCAATGTGTGGTGAAACATGGGATCCATCTTGTTTTCATTAAACTCCTTCCACAGAGTGAGTTCTTTGTCAAAAACAGGGAGGTGGGGAGCTCATGTGGGCTGGTATTTTTCATGAGTTGGTGTCAAAATGGTCTCTGGAACAAGCCACCCCTATTCTGCTAGGCGAGTGTAAATTATAAGGGCTAAGTAAATTAATCCTGACCTATAGTTTATGGCCATGATTTGTTTTCTCTGTCATAGGCATGTTAACTTGAGCATTGCAGTGAAATTGCTACATAGCTAATACTTGGCAACCTGACTAGATTAAACTATTTTATTAGCCACATCAATGTTATTTTGGCAAGTAAGAATTTTTCATTGTTTAGCGCATAAATATTTATACTGCTTCTTTGTATGTAGTGAGTGTAATTGGTTACTTTGGCTTCTTGCCTCAATTATGCTTGTCTGCAACTGTTGTGATTTTTAAGGGAACGGGAACAGCCACCCAGATTTGCCCAGCATGGGTCATTTGAGTATGAATATGCCATGAGGTGGAAGGCTCTTCTTGAAATGGAGAAACAGCAGCAGGAGCAAGTTGATAGAAACGTGAAGGAAGCACGAGAGAAGCTGGAAGTAGAACTGGAGGCTGCACGTCATGAACATCAAGTCATGTTGATGAGACAAGGTGGGTTGAGAAGATCACAATTCTTTTTTTCTTTTGTGGCATGTGTGAAGGTGTTGATTGTTACCGGATGGAGATCATGAATTTGAACTGTGAATTTCCTTCTATTTCCACCACCCTTCCCTTGTCGTCCTGCTTCCTTTCTCTTTCTTTCCTTTTCTCTCACCAATGCTAGTTATAAACCCTTTACCATCTCTGTTTATATTTCAGTTGATCCATAAGGTAAATTATTGAACGGAAAATTTTATATAGGCTGTATCACTGGACAGGGGGCCATTTGGATCATTGCGCCTGTGCCAGCTCTTTGGGAAGTGTTAACCAATTAGTCCTACTCCCCGCAGTTCAGCCATAATTCTGTACTTTTCCCCCTGGTAAGTGGTTATGCAGTTTGTTTTTGGAACATTACTGCATTTACTTCATTGGTGACGGTGGTTAGCACTGCTGCCTCATCGCGCCAGGGACCAGGATTCAATTCTGTCCTTGGGTTACTGTCTGTGTGGAGTTTGTACATTCTCCCTGCGTCTCTGACAATTTCCTCCCACTGTCCAAAGATGTGCAGGTTAGGTGGATTGGCCATGCTAAAAGAAATGCCCCTTAATTTCTAAAGATTTCCAGTTTGGGACTAGGGTGAGTGAGTGTGCTTAGGTAGAGCACTCTTTCAGAGGGTTGGTGCAAATCCGATGGGCCGAAGGACCTCCCTCTACTGTAGGGATTCTATTGACCCTTTTTAGGCGGTGCATTCCAGATGGAAAGACTTTTAAAAATAAATTTAAGAGTACCCAATTCTTTTTTTCCAATTAAGGGGCAATTTAGTGTGGCCAATTCACCTACACTGCACATCTTTGGCTTGTGGGGGTGAGACCCAGGGAGACACGGGGAGAATGTTCAAACTCGTGACCCCGGCCCGAGATGGGACTCGGGTCCTCAGCGCCATAGGGAGCAGTGCTCACCACTGCGCTGCCCGAGATGAAAAGACTTGATGTGTTTTTTTTCATGTCACCTCTGGTTCTTTAACTCTCTCCTAGTTGCTGACTCTTCTGCCATTCCTTATTTAATCTTTTGAAGCCCTTTTGTGATTTTGAACTTTCCGTTTAAATCTTCCCATCTCTTTGTAGGACATAATCCGACTGTTGCAGTCTCTCCACGTAACTAATTTCTCATCCCTGTTACAGTTCTAATAAATCTCCTCTGCACCCTCACTTAGGCCATGTATCCTTCCTAAAGTGTGATGCTCAGAAGTGGCCATAATGCTGTCGTTGGGGATTGACCAGTGTTATATATATATATTTTTTAAAAAGTCAACTAATCTTGCTTTTGTAGTCTTGTGTTTTCATAAAGTCAAGAATCCTGTGTGCTGCTTTAAAAAAAATTCTCAGTTTGTCCTGTCAATTTGTTTTGTACACACCTATGGGTCTCTGTTCTTGCACTGTCTTGAAATTGTGTGATTTAGTTTATATTGCCATGGATTAAATTTTTTTTGTGGAGAATGGGCATCAAGCCGAGGCTATATGCCATACGTGAATGTTGCGCTCCAATAATGCAAATCTAAACGAGTGTGGCTGCATTCAATTGTGTTCTGGACACGTTACAATCACCCATTTTGGAAATTCTCTAGTTGGTGTACCAAGGTAAAGTTGCAAATCTGTTCATTTAAAACTGCAAACGCAACTGTATCTTCCAGAATTTGCAATGTATGGTACTTAGTATATGCATGAAATTTTGGTTCAGTTCAAATATTTCAATTACTTTTTATCACTAGATTTAATGAGACGCCAAGAGGAATTGAGGCGCATGGAAGAATTGCATAATCAGGAACTGCAGAAGCGTAAACAAATGGAACTGAGGTAAAGAACATTTATTTTTTTCTGCACTAAAAATGTAAATGCCCAAACCAAATTTCTGCAGACTGCATATTCTAACAGATAGCGGATATCATATTAAGCATATTGCACATGTTCTGAAACTTCGATTTCTTTTATATCTGATGGACTGGATTTTATTTACTTGCTGAATTGTGACTGGTTGATACAAGACCGCTGTAGGGATCTGAAGTTAAGAATTAGTTGTTAATGTGGGATGAGGGTAGGAAATAGCAGCCAGTTTCTTCAGTCTCAAAAGATGTGTTCCAGCATGTCATACAATTTTCAGGAATTCTATCGTGAATCAGTGTTTTTTTGTGGCTAGTCTTTTCATGATTGAGTGGTGATACTTGAAGCAGTTACCATGCAGAAATGGGGTCTGTCTTGTCCAAATTTGCTTTGGCTACGCCTTGCTAGAATATTAATTTCTCTGGCCTGTTTGAATTAGCTAAAATTGATTGAATATTGGGTACTGAAGATTGCATGCATAATCTGGGCAAGAGGAAGGCAGAGTGAATATTAATAGAAGTGATAGTTTAATTTATTCAGGGTGCTTCTTCACACTTTTACATCTATTGAGTGATGCACTGCATTCAAGTAGGTGGATACTGCTGAACTTTAGATACCTGATGTTGATCATTGAATTGACAGTAATCAGTAAGTCAAACTATTAATCTTCATCAACATGTTTTTAAGTAGGAGTTGTTAATTAGAATTAATAGGCGGTTTGAATAAGGCAGCTCTGAATTAAGAATAGATTGGATCCTGATTTATTGTCAGAGCAAATAATTTCTTGCCGTACCTTGGTGTTTGGACATTTGTAGAGGTCAATCTCAGGACATGGAGTGACAGTTTAATATATTTCTGTTCCAAAAGCTTTGTCTCAAAGTATCACAGGATCCCAAATGTGACACCCTTATTCATAAAAGGGGGAGCAGGTAACCCAGAAGATCGAAGGCGTGTTTGTTTTGAGTACACTTTGATGGAAATAGATTATGATAAAGGTGAAAAGATAGAGCATGAACTGGTCAAGAACAATGAATCTGTGTTTCATAAATGCTACACATGACTGATTTTAATCAAATTATTTTGTGGAATTGTTCTTAATGAAGAGAATGCTGTGGATTTCAGGTGAATGGATTTTAAGATGTTGGGTAATTATTGCGGGGTGACCCAAGAATAAGCTAGAATAATTTCACGTACCTTTTTTAGAGGCATAGAAATGAGTAAGCCATTCAGTCCCTTGAGCTTGTTCTGTCATTCAGCTTATATAAGGCTGATCTATATCTTAACTGTTCACTTGCCGTGGCTGCCCTTCAATAAGACCTTTCTTATTGACATTCACTGAATGTTAAATTGTCTATTGAACTAGCGCAGAAATTTTTGCAGGGAGAGGGAAGTTCTAGATTTTCCCATAAGCATCTGAGCTAGCATCAGCTTTCACTATAGAGGATGCAAGTAACATCCCAGAAATAGCTGTGAATTAGGGAAGGGAAGGAGGAAGTCTAAAAAAATTAGGGACGTGATATTGAGCAAATTGTCAAGTCTATGGGCTGACAAACCCCATGGACTTCACCCAAGGTCTTGAAAGAAGTGGTTAATGAGATGGCGATTACAAAGTTGGGGAGAGACAAGGTCCCAGAGATTCAAAAACCAGGATGAGAAATTTAAAGTTAAGACTTTGCCTTTGCATGAGCCAATGTAGGGCAGCACGCACAGGTGATAGGTGAACAGGAATTGCGGAAAATGAAGACAGGCAGCAGAATTTTGGATGACCCCCAATTTACAGAGGATAGAAGTGGGAAACCAGAAGGAGTGTGTTTAAATAATCAAGCCTAGAGGTAGCGAAGTCACGGATTATTGTTTCAGTAGCAGGTGATCTGCAAAGTTGAGCAATGTTATGGAGGTGGAAAGAGGCAGTCTGAATGGCACGATTGTATGGTCATAAGCTGACCTCCGCATCAAATGTGACATCAAGATTGTGAGCAGGCAGTCCCTGTCCGTGGAGTTTGCACATTCTCCCTGTATCTGCGTGGGTTTCACCCCCACAACCCAAAGATGTGCAGGGTAGGTGGATTGGCCACGCTAAATTGCCCCTTAATTGGAAAAAATGAATTGGGTACTCTAAATTTATATTCAAAAAAGTTGTGAACAGGCTGGATATTATTTCGACCCGGGAATTTTTCTATGTTAACTGTTAGACTGTCTTGTCTATAATTCCCTAGTTTCCCTCCGTCACCATTCTTAAATAGCAGATTAATGTGCAATTTTCCAATCTAAAGAATGGTCTTGAATTGAGAGAACTTTGGCAGATTGTAGGAGTCGGTTAAACGGGAATCTTGTAGGAAATTATTCATGTTGGTGGAGGGTGCATATGGGGAAATGGCACAGAAAATAAGTTTGAGGCTGGCATAGATCAGCCATGATCGTATTGAATGGAGGGGCAGATTTGAAGGGCCTGGTGGCCTACTCATATTTCTTGTGTTCAGATATGTTCACTGAAGTGAAGTTTGAGCTAATACTTTTGGGGTGCATGAAAGGGAATGATAAATACTGTTCCAGAGTCTAATATTTGTGAAGGAATAGGTATCTAGGAGAGCAGATGCATCTTGGCGGAGATGCAGTTGAAAATGGCCACAAAATAAACGCTTTTCGGTAGGGGACAGAACACGGAAAGACAAGAAAGGAATCTGTACAAGGAGTTTTGTGTGCATTTCTAGATGTGTTATTGGATGGCGGATATGTTTACAGTTTAAATATTGTGATTGAGGAGTTCTGGAAAGGGTGGGAATAGAGAACTTTCTGTTGGTTTAGTGAAATAGTTAGAATTTTATTGGGCAATCATTAATCAATGTGGCATAGACTGCAGTTTATTTCTGCAAGATTTATTTACCATAGGTGTCCAATGATTTAGAGTAGTGATTCTCAAACAAAGGCCCACAGACCCTCGGAAACTGTGGAGACTTAGACGGAGTCCGTTAAACAATTAAAACATTCTCATTGAGGGGTGCTGTGGTCTAAAGGACACAATGTCTTTAAATAAAGACAGATTTTTAAACATTAAAATGCCCTTTACAAGCAGTACTTTCATTTGAAGTATTATATAATTTAAATGGGGTGGCCTGTGCGCAATAATCCATTTATTGTACTGTTGGAATTCTATTTGTTCATGGGATGAGGATGTCGCTGGCGAGGCTGGCATTTATTTCCTACCCATAATTGCCCTTTAAAGTGTTCTCCAAAAAGGTTTGAGATCGACTTGGGTGGAGGCTATGACTCATTTTATAAGAGAATTGAACGTGCGTTCATAAAAGGTATGGGGAAAATACAGAACTAGGAGTGGACTCCAGAACAGCACAGGAACAGGCCCCTCGGCCTTCAGGCCTGCGCTGATCATGTGTCCTTTCTGGACCAACCACTTGTATCCCTCTATACCCCATCTGTTCATGTGTCTATCTAGACAAGTCTTAAAGGTGACTAACGTATCTGTCTCATCCACCTCACTTGGCAGTGCATTCCAGGCCGCCGCCGCCCTCTGGGGGGGGGGAAAAAACTTCTCCTGCACCTCTCCACTGAACCTATCCCCTCTCACCTTGAACTTGTGCCTCCTTGTAATTGTCATTTCCACCCTGGGAAAAGCCTCCAACTGTTCATCCTATTATACCCCTCATAATTTTATAAACTTCTATCAGGCTGCCCCTCAACCTCCGTCTTTCGAGGGAGAACAATCCCAGTTTATTCAATCTCTCCTCATAGCTAATACCCTCCATAGCAGGCAACATCCTGGTAAACATTTTCTGTACTTTCTCCAAAGCCACTATGCCCTTCTGGTAGTGCAGTGACCAGAATTGGACACAGTATTCTGAATGTGGCCTAACAAAAGTTCTATATCACTGTAACATAATTTGCGAACCTCTATGCTTTATGCCTCGTCTGATGAAGGCAAGCATGCCATATGAATTCTTTACTACCATTTCCACCTGTGCTGCCAGTTTTAAGGATCTGTGGACCTGCACGCCCAGATCTCTCCCTGTCTCTATGCTCCTGATGGTTCTGCCATTTATTTTATAGCTCCCACCTGAATTGGATCTACCAAAACACATCACCTCTCATTTGACTGGGTTAAATTCCATCTGCCATTTTTCCAGCCAATTTTGCAGCCTATCTCGATTCTGCTGTATTCTCTGACAATCTTCATCACCATCTGCAACTCCAGCGATCTTGATATCATCTGCAAACTTGAAGTGTCAGCACAAGCATGAGTTTGATGAATTTCATTGTTATGGTTCTCCGGAATCTACCATGAACCAAAATGCAAAACTGCTTGAGATCCCATTTGGGAAAATATATTCCAATTTTACATATAGATGAACTGTTAAATATTAAACTTGAGAAGACTTTGGGCGACACGGTAGCATAGTGGTTAGCACAATTGCTTCACAGCTCCAGGGTCCAAGGGTCGATTCCCAGCTTGGGTCACTGCCTGTGTGGAGTCTGCACGTTCTCCCCGTATCTGCGTGGGTTTCCACCGGGTGCTCCGGTTTCCTCCCACATCCAAAGATGTGCAGGTTCGGTGGATTGGCCATGCTAAATTGCCCTTGGTGTTGAAAAAGGTTAGATGGGATTACTGGGTTTCGGGGATAGGTTGGAGGACTGGGTTTAGATAGGGTGCCCTTTCCCAGGGCCGGTGCAGACTTGATGGGCCGAATGGCCTGCTGCACTGTAAATTCTATGCTTCTATGAATTGTCTTGGCTTCTTTAATTCTAATTGGTTCTACTGTCGTAGACAAGATGAGGAACGCAGAAGACGCGAGGAAGAAATGTTGTTGCGTCAACGTGAAAAAGAAGAAATGATGAGAAGACAGCAGGAGGGATTCCGAGGGAACTTTGGTGAAAATGTAAGTGTTCTGGAATATTAATACCTTTTATGAGCAATGGGTGACCTGAAAGCACATTCATACATTAATATATTTGTGGCAAAGAATCGGATTTTTAAATAACACTGTATTGATTTTAAAAAACAGGTAAACTTGAATGTTTTCACAATGTATCACCTGAGCAAATACATTATAGGAGCAGCAAGCTTTGCAGTATGTTGAATCAACACTAATGTAAAATGAGTTGTGTCTTTTTAAGTCATTACATTATTTTGAGTGCGGCTCACTGACACTATAAATAACTGGTTAACCACACTTGTCTGCAGGCCTTGCCATATGAGCTAGAGTAGAATGTTTATAGGTGGCTTGTGTATTTTTACTGAAACATTGCAAAAGATTTTACACTGAATGGCGGTAGTCACATTCTTCCAAAGTTTGGAATTCTGGCATGAATTCCTTATGGTTCTGAATTTCAATATTTTCACCCACTAGTTGCAGATGAGCAATAACCAAGGATGTAAAGCACGCATACAGACCAAAAATGTACCTAATGCTGTTCATATGTGCATGTGCCCATAAATAGACACTGGGAGAATGTGCAAACTCCACATGGATGTGCTGGGATCAAACCCGGGTCCTCTGTGCCGTGAGTCAGCGGTGCTAACCACTGCACCACCATGCTGCCCCGTACCAATTTACCAATTAACGCCTTGATTTAATTTACAGTAAAATGCTGCCATTTGTGCCTGCCTGGTTCACGTTGTCATTGCCCGCATTTGTTCTCTGCTCACGTGATGTATTTATCCGCAGTTTCTTCATGCTGAGGCACCCACTCTTTTGCCATCATGAATTGCCACTTTTGAGGGCGGCATGGCGGCACAGTGGTTAACACTGCTGCCTCACAGCGCCGAGGACCCAGGTTCGATCCCAGCCCTGGGTCACTGTCCATGTGGAGTTGGCACATTCTCTGCTTGTGTGCGTGAATCTCACCCCCACAACCCAAAGGTGTGCAGGGTCGGTGGATTGGCCACTCTTGAGGTCTAAATTGCCCCTTAATTGGAAATAAAATGAATTGCATACTCTAAATTTATAAAAACAAAACACACACAAAAATTAATTGGCACTTCCCACCCCGATTAGAGGGGCTGCCGACATGTCGGGGCTGAAGAGCCTCTCTTTAAAAATCTATGAGCATTTCTGGAACCCATGGCGTGCATGGCTGGGACCTTTAACTGAACTGAGGGGCATGTTCCGAGACTCCCACATCTGTTGTATACAGGTATTCCATCACAGTGCTGCCCTTGCATGGCTAGAACCTATCGAATTGAGTTTTATTGAAAAAGCATGTTCCCAGTTTGAGGTTTTGTGGGAATGGAACCGTCATAAATGGCAGGAGTTGACTGTAATGCATAGCCACCATTTAGATTAGTGCTGAACTATATCTTTATCTCACTGAAGTGGGTCTGAATTTGAGTAAATGATAACCAGAGTTGTAGGCTTCCTATGAACTTCATTTTTCTTCATGAGTAGCTTTTGGGACTTTGTATTGACCGTTTGATGACCTAATATGTTTTAGCTGAACTCAACCAGAGCAACAGCAGCGGCACCATTATTGGTGTTGAATCTCCCATACAGGGAAAAGCAGCTACGTTTCCTCCTTATTGTTATCCAACAATTGTTGGTGAAAATGCATGACTGGTTGCAATATGGTGCCTGTCTGATCCTCTAACTGAACACTTATTTGATGCACATGATCAGAGCTCTTGGATAAACGTGACTCTGGCTGCTTGAGTGAAATACCAGAGATAATTGGAAGTCATGGACATGTAATACAGGCAAATCATTTTATGAACTGGAGGAAAGAACTTTGGCTGAGCGTCTTTTCATTGGATATATGCAATTTTATTTTAAGAGAGAAAATATGAGGATGGAAGAAATTGCCCAAAGGAGTGGAATGGCTATGCCAGGTAAGATGCAAAGTGAGCTTCAGAATGGAGTGCTGTGAAGGTAATTTTTTTTATTTTGGTTTAAAAAAAATTTTTTTTCATGGGATGTGGACGCCGCTGGCTAGGCCAACATTGGTTGTCCATTCTTAATTGCCCTTGAGCTGCCGCCTTGAACTGCTACAGTCCATATGGTGTAGGTGTACCCATAGCGGCGTTGGGGAGTTCCAGGATGTTTGACTTGGTGATGGTGAAGGAAAGACTGTATAATTACAGGCTAGCTAGTAGCTTGGAGGGGAGCTTGCAGAATGCATTTGCTGTCTTTGTGCTTCTAGGTGAGGAGGATAATTTGTTGATGGTGGTGTGCATATTACTTCAATGTTACTTATGGAAAGGAGTCAGATAGTTAAATTAACATTTAGTTGTTACCTCTGTCAATTATACAAAATGGCTCATTGTTCTTCTTGGCATTTTTCAAATACAATGTTGAAAAGACATCTCAATCGGCGTATTCTGTAGGCCATACGAATCCGAGCTGGGCCTCCACTGTTTAACAATCTATCTGTGTTAATGATTCCGATGAAGGGACCAAGTGTATTTTCGCCAAATTTGCCGGCAAATCGTAGGAAAGTAAGTTCGGAGAAGGATACGAGGAACATAGGTTAAGTGATTGGGATGTGGGAATATTTGAGGTTGACCGCTTTGGCGGAAAGAATAGAAAACAATATTATTTAAATTGAGAGCCCGGAGAATGCGGTAGTGATCTGGAGTCGTTGTACATGAATCGTAAAATTAGCATGCAGGTACAGCGAGTAATTAGAAGGTAAATTAAATGTTGGTCTTACAAAGGAGATGGAGTGCAAAAGTAAGGAAGTCTTGGTACAACTGTACAGGGAATTGGTGTGACTACACCTCGTGTGTTGTGCACAGATTTGGTCGTCTCAAGGATTATACTTGTATTGGAAAAAGTTCAGAGAAGGTTCACTAGGCTGGTGCAGGGATGAACCTTTGATGAAAGGTTGGGTCTATACTGATTTAGTGGAGAAGAATGTGAGATGATCTCATTGGAACAGATGAGGTTCTGTGAGGCTTCTATGGGGAGATGCTGAGGGGATGTTTCTCTTTGTGGGAGAAATCTGGAACATTGGCGCAATTTCAAAATAAATGTCTCCATTAAGACTTGGGTGGGGAGGAATTTCTTTTGAGAGTAAGCAGTGGAGGCTAGGAATATATTCAGGGTAGAGTTTAGACAGACTTGATCTACACAGGGAGTCTAGTGTTATGGGAGCTGGCAGGAAAGTGGATTTACAGCCACAATCAGATTAGCTATAATCTCATTTGGGGACATGTTCAAGGAGTTGAATGGCTGACATCTTATCATCTTTTGGTCTTGGCTCATCCAACTGGTGCGAAGGATATCAAGGGGCAAATTTGGAGGCAATTAGAGGTGCTAGAACTGTAGAGTCGTGATAATGGTGGACTTCAATGATCCTGATATAGATTAAGATGGTGTAAATGGCAGAGGGGGAGCAGAGTTTAAAATGTGTTCAAGTTCTTTCTAAATCAGCATATTTCTGGTGTAACAGGGAAGGCATCGCTAGATCTGATTCTTGGAAGTGAGATACGCTAAGCAGTCAACAGTGGACTATAGTATCATAAGATTTTGATTAAGGGGCAGCATGGTGGTGTAGTGGTTTCGCACTAGCTTTCCCAGCATCTATGTGATGTACTCAGTCGGGTTTCCGCCCTCTGGTAGTCTGACAATCCTTAAGTTCTTGCGGTGAGATCTGACCTTCCACCTTCCCCATGACCGTTTTTCTGGGTCGTCACCAACTTTGCAACTTCTGCTTCAAATGAGGCAATGTGATTTCTGTGATGGCTTTCTCCGGTTCCTGCACTGTTGTCTCCTGGGTCTCTGTTCTTTTTGAAGGGAGCCAGCGTGATTTCTATGGCTGACATGAGGTCTTCCCTGTGTTTTTGGAGCTTGTGTAAGGAGCTCCATCCACTCCCGTCGGTGGGTTGGCCGGAGTTTGCGCTGGCAATCCCTCTCGGTCTGCCGTATCCGGCTCCACTTCATGTGTCTGTGGTCTGGACCCTCCTCTCCTGACTCTTGTAGCTTTTTCTATTTTTCCAGCTCTGTAACTTTGAGGGCATTTCCTTGGGTGGTTAGTTTAGGGTAAGGGTTGTTTTGTTTTATGCCTGATTTTCCGGTTGAAAGGGCCTAATTTGACCTTTTGTGCGACTGTTCAGCACATTGGTCCTCACGACCTCTGGTGGTGACAATCTAAATGTCGACGTTCATAAGGGAAGTAAAGAGGGATAAGAGGAGAGTATGAGAAGGGACTAGCAACGGAAATGTTTTGTATACGTAAATAGTAAAAGCGTGGCAAGAGTAAAGATGGACTAATAAGAAACCAAAAAGGAGGCCATGCATGGAATGGAGGCAGAGGAGTGACTGAGATATTAAATGAGTACAGCCAGCCTGACTGGGTAGGTACTATACTGCTAATTGGAATGACACTTATTCTTGGCTCAAGAATGCAAGATTTAAAAAAAAATGTTGAATCAAATTGTGTGTTAAAACATGAATTGTATGCTAATCGCTGTTTAGTGTCTTTTTGAGCTGTGGTTTTTGGCTTGATTATGCCGTCTTCAGGTAATTTGATTGTAAGTTCATACTCCCATTTGACTCAAAGGAAGAATTTTAACTTGATACTCAATTTTTCTATTTAATGTAGCCCTCTTGGGCTTCTCGTCAGTGTTGAATCAAAAGTAAAGCTAAAATTGAAAGGCATTAAACATCACACACTTGATCATGTATGAATTTTGATGGCATTTTAATTTTCATTATTTAGAATATCATAGCTTCTCAAAAGTTGCCACTGTAGCAGCATATTTTGTTTTGGAATAGCAACCTGGTGAATATCAACAGTAACTTATACGTAATGACTTTTTATTCAAAAAACGTAAAGCCATGAAGATGAATTGGGCAGGATCTTTTTCTCCCCATGCTCATCCTTTCAAGTTTGTATTTAAAAACATTTCAAAGATAATCCACTTTTTTGTGTGGATCCTTCAGATTATTGGAGGGATTGTTTTTGTTTGGCAAGGCATTACTTAATTTTAAAAAACTAAATGTTTCCTGTTTGCATTCATTTCAGTGGGACTAACTGCAGCTGATTTTACAAATCTGAAAGCAGGTATGAAATTTAGAATTTATAAAGATTTCATTGAGATTGCTGTTTTTTGGTGGAATTTGCATTGGTGTAATTTCCAATATTTACTTTGTGGAACACACCCAAAATATAGGTGTATGATTGTATTGCATGTAGGGAAAAAGCCTTGAAATGGCAAAGCAGTCTAAAATTTCCAGTAGGAATGGGGACCCCGCTGTTTATTTGATGGGTACAGAGTTGTTGGAGCGCTAATCCGTATTTGTTTTGGGAGTAAGTACTTGACTGGATGAATGGCGAATGGCCAATAACTGTTCGCCTATATTTTACCAAAATATTATACTTATCAGCCTCTGCAAACCAAGTTCCGCAGCCACTTATGGGAATGAACAGACCAACTGTGAATACTAGTGCACCACCTCCACAAGGACCACCTGGAAGCCTGGGAAACCAAATGGCAGAAAACAATATGGGAATGGTAATGTATTAACAATATATTAAATAGGTTAGACTAGCCTTGGGATGTAAATCTCGGGTAACAAAATAGTGAATTTGAAGTTATAAACATTGTTTTTCCTAATCTTTGGCAAGATAGTGTGAGGCTGGGAGAGACTGTAATTATGTGTTGAAATTGTTTAGAAGTTTGGTTTCATTTTTGTAAAGTTCTGACATATAATACACATGGTGCAGGGTCCTTCTTTGGGTGCCTCTCTAACTGAGATATAAAAATTATGCTGTTAATCCCCCCCCCCCCCCCCACCCGTTCCAACATGGCAGCTAAGTCCTTGAGATGAAAATGTGAAGTATTTCATTAATCAATGTCTTTAAAGCATGCAATGGCAGAATATCTTTGCCTTATCCCTTTTATAATCAAGTTGTTGGAGGTTTCCAAATTCTACAATGTTTCGTACACTGGATGCCATATAAACTAAACCTGGATAGTCAACATTCCTCTCACTTGGGTGTATCTTGCACAGTAACTTTTTTTGGGGTTAGTCGAGTTTGAGGTTGACAAACACAATTCAGCAGTAGTAGAGCTATAAGCTTTTAAATCTTTATAAAAAGTCCATCATGATAGGAAATTGTCACAAAACTGGATCTGCTCCCATGGTGTTAGTTTTCCATTGTCCTGATTTAGTTGGTGACAGTAATGATCTTGAATATACTGGAATGAGTTGTGAAATATGCAAGTTTTCAATTTGCCAGTTACTTTCAACTTGCCAATTACTTTCAAAGTGGTGAGTTTTAATTTAGAAAGTATAGGACCTCTTACTTTGAATGCATTTTCGTGGCAGCAGCTTAGGTGCTGATTTTAAAAAAAGTTTTATTTTAATATTTATTAACATCTCTGATCAGACTACCAAGCTCCTAATTGATCTCAATTTACCTCTTTACCTCCACTTGCTTTCTGGAGTAGATCAGGATGAATTATGACAAGTTCCCTACCGGACCAACTTCTGCATAACTGGTTAACACAGGAGGTTCAGTAAAAGAATGAACTGGGTTTACAGACAGTGGTCAAAATGAGATGCAGGAATGGATAGAAAAGTGCAAGAAAACCTAAAGGGGAAGGTATGAATGCAGACTTCTGGAAATTCTGAGGAAGAGACTTAACAGTTTAATTGAGTGAAAGTCAACATCTCAAAAAAAAGCTTCTGGGGAACTATTCTTAAATTGAGTTTTGTACTCCATTTATTTGATTTTGTGTAGACTTGTCTGTTTAAGGCTCCACAGTTATATTGAGAGCAAGTTATTTCTCCTGTAATCTTAATGATGCAGTGTGTTTCAGTTATTGTACATACTCTTGCTTAAAGTCTGTAATTGTGACTTATGGATATATCTTAACACCGTAAAAATATTGTGTACACTTTCTGTCAACTCTTTCCATTATATTTGTGTCCAGATTTGTAAAATTTGACTTTTTAAAAAAAAAACTTATCAGGTTGAAATTACACATTCCACTAGTGGAGGTGTTGGCGCTCCATCACTGGAAGGAAGATGTAATTGCATTGTGCTAAGTTTATATGGGCAGTTCCATTATGAATGTAAAAATAGGAATTTATAATGGAAAGTGATAAGAGCAGAATATATAAAATGGAGCCTGATTCACATCTGTGCACCCAAGTCCAACTTATCCCACTTCACCTAAAGACTAGATTTGATCTTGACTGTGTCCAGTGCTACGGGAAGCTGATTAGTATAGTAAAAACATAATTGGCAAAGCAGGTGCTAATGCTTGATTTTCCGACTTTGCAAAAATAGTACCATTTATGTTCTTAAACAGAGGATGTGCCAAACTATTTACTAATGTGTATATAGTGAATAAAGGCAAAGATTCTGTACTGGAATGAAGGACACAGATGGAACATGGATATCTGTATCAGTTTTGATGGTGCTATTGTAATAGTGTTTGTGTCAATGCACCGCTGTGTTAACAAGTGAAAATAAAACATTTTAGAAGCTTGAAAGCTTGTTTGGCCCAACAGTCAATTTTTAAAGAAAATCCCACCTACTTGACTTCTCACCAGATCACTCAATCCATTGTCTCCAATAGCTCCTCATCTGTCCATAAGTCCAGTTTTTACCTCATTGGAATCATACGGTAACTTCTCTAGGTTATTTGTAGCTTATTCTCCACTGTAAATTGGTTTTGTGAATTTCTGTAAACTTGTGAAACTACAGACTGTACTTTAAAAGAAAAATCGATTAACAAATCCTGAAGTGACAGAGTTGCATTTTGTATTTTTTTTTTGTCAAGAGGTTGTGTGCTTTCTCATTCTGGAAATCATTATTTTGAATAGAAACATATGAAACAAGAGGACTATTGATTAATTCACCACCAGTCTTAAGTATGTTATTAAAATGTAACTTAAATTTATTGACTACTATTATTTCAAAATTAGTTGGTCGCATTCAAAATAGATTAGCTACAGGAAATAATGGGTTGACTGGAAGGTTTCCTGCAAATATGCTTTCAGTTCAGGCCAATCGAGTAATCCTTTGATTGTAGCATGCTCCTTGTGTACATTGTGGGGTGAACAGAGTGGAGCTTAAGACAGGTGATTCCTTGAGCTATGAAGCAATTCTGTGCAGTTAATTTGTAGGCTGCATATCTTGGGGGTGAAATATGAAAGTTATCCAGGCTTCATCTTTTAAAAAAAAAAAAAAAAATTTTATCGAGAACCCAATTATTTTTAACCAATTAAGGGGCAATTTAGTGTGGCTAATCCACATACCCTGAACATTTTTGGGTTGTGGGATGTGACCCATGCAGACACGAGGAGAATGTGCAAACTCCACACGGACAGCGACCTAGGGCCGGGATCGAACGCAGGTCTTCAGTGCCGTAGCTAAGAACTTGCATTATTGGTGATATTATCCCAAAATGGTGATTATTTAAGTTATTGTAGAAAAGTGTTATTGCAGCAATAGTATAGTAAATCACTGAGTATTTATTGTCACAAATATCCTGATAGTATTGTAGGTGACTGCTGCCAGAAGTCCTGATCCATAAAGTGCTTTTCTGCAGAAAAGATGGAGCGCCCCAATGACTGCTATTTGCTTTGTGGGGGCAAGTATTGTTTAGTCAGGTGGTGTAGAACTATAGACAAAAGTGCTTTGTTTAAAATATAAGTTTACATTCCAAGTCTTAAACATGCAGAATTCCAACAATATTTTAAAATGCTAGCTGTTACTCTAGAAATCAAATATCTATTCTTTCTTAGTTTGCTTTGACATGGCGATAAATCCTGTGCATTCTGAATGTTGCACATGTCTCGGAGGACATAGATTTAGGTTACTGTGAAATGATTTGTTAAAATGCTACTTCCAATGGTGAAAACCTTTGTTTCAAAAGGAGATGGAATAGATACTAAGATGTGAAATTGGTTTAATCCATCCTTTGTTTTTAATGCAAGCCAGTGTTTTGTTGGTATGAAAATAAGGATCCCATATGAACATTTAATTATGTTCCAATAATTGCTCAAATCTAATTTTAAATGCCAAAACTTGCAGTAATTTTAAGTTTATGTTGCTGTATTACTGATAGAATATTTTGAATTGATCATTAGATACCTGGAATTGCAGCATTTGCTTTTGAGCTACTGGGTGAATGATTTGAACTGTTTTTCTTGCATTGCAAACATTAGTGTTACTTTTAATTTTCTGAAAATACTGAGATGGTTCTTTAGGTGTCAGTTGGCTGCTGATTTCTTGCATAGTTACCATTCATGTGTGGACTGAGATGACAAATTAAATAATTTAGGGGGAGGAAGGAAAGAGATAGCACAGTTGTGTTTGACCCAGACTTCGCCCATCACACTCTTCTGGCAGGGTTGTCTATTTTTCCCACATTCTTTATTCAGGTCCCTAAATGTAGTTATAAATTATCGTTCACGTAGGGATGATAAATAATCAAAGACAAATTATGTTCCCTTTGAAGAAGCAAAGATCATGGCGAGATTCTCTGGCGTCCCCGTAGCGTGTTTCTTGAGGGCTCGCTGACGATGGATCTTCTGGTCCGGCTGCAGTATTGGGATTTCCCATTGAATCCACCTCGCGCCGCTGGAAAACCCGCGGCAGGGGCGCACAGTCAGCGAGACCACAAGATCCTGCCAGCATGAACAGCAGAAGATCGCGTCGGATATGTGAACCTGTGACGCTGTTCAACAAATACTCAATGTTGAAGTGAGATGCAGATTTGGTAGGTCAGTAGGTGACTAGTTACGTTTTGTTGCAAGTTATGTAATACAATTAGCTCTGAAGGTAATTGGTGGGTTTATCTGCATAAAATGCTCCATCTCTTTCCTCTCAATGGTTGACCATGAAAGCACACTTCAAAAGGATATGTACATTGTAGTTGCTTTTTAAAATGGAAGGATGAACTTGTTTTCCTTAAAATTGATGATTGATATCGACTGTATGTAATATATACTTCAATAGATTGATGAAAATTTGGAAAGTGGAGCTTGTATTCCTGCTTATTTATCTGTTTATTTGAGCTGATGTGCTGAAGGCCAGGTGGAGTACAAACCTAATCTAATTTAGATTTGTGTTTAAATTTTTGCTGAGCCTCCTGCCCCAGAGAACAACGTAACTGTGAAGTTGTACAGTGTTGATCTTTCTGCAGAATTGTAATTTCAAGTTTTTTTTTTTTTTTTTTTTTCTTTTTCCCCCCCCCTCAACTGCTGGATATTCGGTGGTTGACTTTCTCCCCACTTTCCATTCCATTTTCCCATAATCCAGTATTGCTCAGGCCACTAGTGCCCCTATTTCTATGCTGGCGCTAGCTGGTGTCTTGTTTTCTTGTCAACCTTGTGTTCAAATGGCCATTATTGTGTGCTCTGAACAATGAGTGTTAGCATTATTCCTTTGCGTAGGGCTTTGCAGCTAATACCTTGCCCATCATGTTTTAACTTGGACTGCATACATGATTATCAATCAATTTTTCTCCCCCTTTCGTGTCCCCTTTAACCAAGGGCACCAGAGCTGGAATCTTTGCTCTGGGCAAGATCAGCGATTCCAGTTGGCAACTTTTTAGGTCTGCATTACTCTGGGTTGTGTCTTTTATACTACTGAGAGCATTTCTCAAATTTCATGATAGATCTAATAATGGCTGAAGTTGATTCTATTCTGGTTAAGATGTTTTTTAAAAACTGACACATTAGAAGGGGTGGGGAAGTAAATTAATTAAGTCACATTGAAGCATTCATGATCAGGAAGGTGAATTATATGTTTATGATTAATTATAAAATGTTTGGAATATTTAAAGTGGAAATGTCAGCTGGAGGCATCCTGCACCTATTTGCATATTTGGCACAACTTGTAATCATAGAATTTATGAAACCAAAGTTGATTATTTTTTTGACGAGTAGGGGTAAAGAGGAATGCAAGATTGTATTGCCCTTGAGTGTGATTAACAGCAAGTATTTTTGTTTGTATTTTGCATCAGCAGAACTTTGCTGTTTAAAGCTTGAACATCTTGGTCCATTCTTCTGCTGTAGTCCATATTCATTGTGTATTTATCATGATACACTGAAAGCGAATTGTGCAAGCAATTGGAGGACTAGTTTAGCCGATTCATCAATTTTCTCCCCCCCCCCCCCCTCCCTTTCTGATATTTACTCCTACTGTAGTATTGTTTTATGGAAGTGTCCACTCTGCCAACTGCAGGCTGTTTGAGAAGTGAGGCATTAAAGTCAAACTTTTCTGTGCACTATAAAGCGGGTCATGCATACCAATTGAACAATCTGCTGATTGCACAAAACAGAAATCGAACCTGGAACCTGTTGGTGTATCTCAACTTGTATGCTATTCTGATGACAGTGCACTGAGGTCACAAAATGCCCTTGGAGCACGTTTCATTCTATAAGAGTGCTGCATTATCACAAAAGGGTATTTGTGTGTAGGGCCATGATTGTTGACTGACTGGAGTTTGGAAGAGTAGGTGGCTTTTTTATTTTAATTCTGTTTTCATTTAGCAAACATTTGGAATTAACTGTCAGATTTAATAATTACTGTGTACGGATGGCAAGAGGAAGGTATGAATTTGTTTCCCTAAGTTTGCTGATGCCTTAAGAGTCTAATATGATTACCCCTTTCCCTTTTTTTATCGGTACTTCTGGACTCTGCTGACTTTCATCGTTCCAATGGGGGATTCTCAACCTGCCTAATGTTAAATCTACGTGGGACTTGCAATGAACACTAATGTCCAATCATACATATTTTAACTAAATTTATAGCCTAATGATCGATTTGTTCCTGGAAATATGGATGGTCAAGCAAATAACATGGGCGGACAGATGGTTGGCAGCCCTGCTGGGTTTCCCCGTGGAAATCAAGGAGAGTATGGTTCAGCCAAACGTCGTAGATACTAATTACAGACCTGAAAAATACTGTAGCCTTTAGCCATTCCACTTAAAATTGCCTCGAGTATTTTTGCAGATTGTATCATTGTAATGAGCTTTAGTACATAAGGTCTTTAGTAATTTACTGTTTCGAATATTCTTTTAACTTCCTGTTGGATGTATTTGGTAAATGTGCATGATATGTTTCGGTAATTACAATGTACATGTAATGCACAAGCTGCAAAGAATTTGGACACAAACTCTCATTGAGATGTTACTATTTTGATATTTGTTTAGCTATTCTAGCAACATTCTTCTGGAACAATTTCGTATTTTGTGATTTTTGTTTTTTTAAAGTGATTACAGACAGTAAAATTGGAATCTCAAATGGCTTGTGTGTTTTTATTTTCAATTGCTGAAGGCTTTATGCTGATGTGTTTGGTATTTTGAATATAGCAGGGAGGAAAAATGTAGGATATCGGTGGGTTTGCATTTGAGTTTATGTTGGAATGTGGAATGGGTGTAAGTTTTTGACATGCATTAGCTGGATTTGAGGTTTAATGCTGTGTTCGTTTTTAAGGATATGGCTTATTTGTTTTTGGTAGTTCAAAATATTTGAAACCATTGAGTTCATCTAACAGCAGTGACTTGTATTTGTAGAATGGGACATTTGAGCCCAAGATTCAGCGTCCCAAGAAAACATGCCTAATTTGCAGGAAAAGTAAATCAAATATAAACCCACCGTTTGAGCTTTGTTTGTCTTAACCTGCCTGGTATTCCTTCCAGTACACACTTCAAAATGCCAATAAAGTTCTCAGCAATCTTTCTATTGTAATGTATTCATTTACTACCCCAATTCTATCTTCTATTGTATTATTGCTCATTTCTGAGCAGCATCTGTTTTTTAAAAGTTTGTAATCCCAGATTTTGGTTATTTAGCATTTTTAAATGGAGGGTAATGAGTTGGTAGGAATGTGGAGTTTCTAATTCAAGGAGTTTTGGTGGAACAGCGGATTCTAAAGTTTAAAAGAAAAATCCACAGGATTTAAGCAACGTAATGGTTTTATTTGGTGCATGTCTGAGATCTTGTTAAACATGGAAATTCTGTTTCTTTATCATTCAAAGTACAAATCACAGTAACCAGGCAACTAGTAGATGCCTTTATTGTGGTCCAATATTCAGTTGCCCAATTGTTGAATTAGTTCATTCACTCCACAACCAAATAAGTAAACCTTGATGGCACTGCCAAAATATTTGCTTTTGAAAATGAATATTTTAAGTTGTGTTTTTCTTCCTTGCTGCCCCTTACCCATTTTATAATGGCGCTGACTGACGATGGTTTGTGGGTCACAACACTCTGGTAAAATGGCATTTGCGAGAGCCAAGGTGATGATCTCTAATTTAGAACAGGCTTTAAATTGAATTGGGAGCCTTTCTCTTGTATGACCTGGTAATGTTGGGCCATTGAAGCCATGTTTGAAGAAAGTTATCATAAAATAGTAGGAAAAAGATCAATGTGTTTTGGAAACTGATGTTTTGAATAAATATAAAATGGAATATAATTGGAATGGGCACTTAAAGGAAATAAGCTGGCAGGACCTCAGGGACCGAGTAGGGGAGTGGGACTAACTTCATTGCTTTTTTGGGAGTAGGCATGGACTTGATGAGTCGAATGGTCTTCTTTGCCATAAATAACTCTAGCCTCTACGACTAAAAGTTAAAGAACATGTTAGTACAAAGCAATATTAGGCTTGGTTCAAGGCAAATGGTTGGATTGTTATTTTTGAGGACGACCAGGGCAAGAAAAGACAATTTGTCCCATCAAGTTAATTTCATCCAGAGTTCATGTATGTTTTTACTTAATATTCTCTTTACCAGCCATTTTTTAAAACTCCATGAATTTTCTTTAATTTCCCCTCAAAAATGATCCGGCTCCTGTGATTTCAGTTAACTAGTTATCAGAATTTCACATATATGTCCATGGTCCTGACCAAAGCTTTTAAGTCTTCATCTTTGGTTGAGGCTTTTGAACTTGTGACTTGCTATCATAATCTACATGTTTAATGCTAGCTCTATCTGTGTTTTTGATTATTTTGAATATCTACATCATGCTTTTCCCCCTTGAATCTTATTCCTAACTTGCTTTGTACAGAAAATTTCCGACTTACAGCTATTTTTTCCATTTCCTTTTTGAAGTGGGATGACTAAAACTGCTTGCTGTTCTGCTAAGTTGGCTTCATGCTGTAACTTGTTTTGACTTGCTCAGTGTACCTTAGTACCTAATTTATTTGACTGCATCATACTGGCTTCTTTTATTATGTGATTGTAACTCCTTTTCTTATTTTCATCATTAGTCAAAGTTATTTATATTGTATTCTTATTTATTTTACCTTTTAACATCATACTCTTGCATCCAGTCCTTTTTAAATCCAACTTGTGTGACCAGAAAATTTGGTAATACTATAGGCATTTAGTTCCATAGTCACAAATTGTGACTACTAGTGGTGCGAAATAATTCTTGCAGACTACTTTCTGTTCATCACCTTGTCTTTTGTTGGTGAATCAAATGTCAGCCAAACAATTTGTCAACTAAGCTATGAGCCTTAATCCCTACTAATTTCACATGATTTGTTTTGTTTTGAAAATCAAAGTAAACTACTGGCTACCTCTCACTCACTATATCTTGGATTTCTTGTATCTTTGCCAGCCGTTCCTAAAATTGTGCTGTCTGATACCAGTGATGTCCATTCATTGCAACCTGTGGGATGCCCTCAGGCACTTGTTTAATTCAACCTGAATAGCTCGTGAAGACATACTCATAGTTGTTTGAAGCATAATCCTCAGAACTGGATTTGCTGATGTCCACACCTTTATTAACTTCAACCAGAACCTCACTGATATCTACTAACTAGGAATTGAAAAAATCTTCCAAGCCATTGATGTAGTTTTTCATACTTAACAAACTTCTGTGATATGGGTGAACTATTACGGGAGTTTATTTGGGGTGGCATGGTGACGCAGTGGTTAGCACTGCTGCCTCACGGCACCGATGACCTGGGTTCGATCCTGGCCCTGGGTTACTGTCCGTGTGGAGTTTGCACATTCTCCCCATGTCTGCGTGGGTCACCCCCACAACCAAAAAGATGTGCAGGGTAGGTGAATTTACCCCTCAATTAGGGAAAAAAATGAATTGGGTACTCTAAATTTATTTTTAAAGAAACTATTTGGGAGTTTGTCTAGGTAGTGTGTGTGCATGTATACCACAACTGATGTGAAGAATTGAATCAACATATCTCCCCTCGAGTGGCCTGCACGGTAGGAATTCTATGCCTCTATGTTGCTCAATTGTGATTTTTGGCTGTCCTACGGTTTTCTGGAATCCAATGGGGAGTGCACCAGCAACTGCTTTCATGATCACTGTGTCTAGAGCAGGGACAGCCAAATGTGGCTGTTCTACAGATAAAGTGGGAAGTTGTTGAGGCTGGGAAAATTATCTGGATCATACTGAGCCGTTGCATCTAGCGGCGCAACTAACCTTGTCCGGCCTGATATCTGTGATTCAGCGACGCACCCGCACATCCTCCCCGTGTGTGCGTGGGTTTCCTCCGGGTGCACCGGTTTCCTCCCACAGTCCAAAGATGTGCAGGTTAGGTGGATTGGCCATGATAAATTGCCCTTAGTGTCCAAAATTGCCCTTGGTTTTGGGTGGGGTTACTGGGTTATGGGGCTAGGGTGGAGGTGTTGACCTTGGGTAGGGTGCTCTTTCCAAGAGCCGGTGCAGACTCGATGGGCCGAATGGCCTCCTTCTGCACTGTAAATTCTATGATTCTATGACTGCTGCTTGCATGTGCAGAATGCCGTCTTGCATTAGATCGTTTGCCTGGCGCCATCTTGTCTGTGCAAGTCTATGCTGATGGACTGGGGTGAGAGGGGGACCGATAGCACAGATGCAACAGCGATGTGGAGAGGCTGCGAATTGGTGGCAGGGCTCTGATGACTACTCTCCATTTCAGCACTCTCACATCTAGCCACGGTGAAAACCCAGGTAGGGAGGAGGATGGAGTAGGAGGTGATGAATGATTGCAGAGGGAGGGTTTGAGTGTGTGGGGATAGGAGGAAGGATATGAGTAAGTTCATGGGAGCTGTGAGGAGGGAGGACACGTAAGTTTGCCCAGTAATAAAAATGTGTCTGTAAAGGTTGTCCCATGTTCTGTGGCTCTCAAATGCCTTGAGTTGTCACATGTGGCTCCCAAGGTTCAGAACCGTTGGTCATCCCTGGTCTACGGGAAGGAAGTATTACTCTATAACGGTAGGAAATTAGATGGAACAATTGGCATTTGGAGAACAATTGTGCATTAGTGACCACAGCATAAATTCACTGAAATGAGGAAAGGCTAACGGGCCTGGAAAATACTAAATTAATGAGATTGGATAGGATCTGGCTCAAAATAAAGGGGCAGAAATTGCAGCATATCAGTAAATCAGTAAAAATATAATGGATTGTGGCCAGAATTGCTATAAAAAGGAGTGCATCACAAGAAGGATTAAGTAGAGATTAAACAAAACCAATTTGAAAGGATGATGTGTGGTGAAATAATAAATATGGCAAATAATGGGGAGGTGAAAAGGGAGATTATAGTGCAAAGAGGAAATATTGGATTTTGCATAATTTAAGAAGTATAAATAATGGCTGAAGGGGAGATTAGAGTTGTAGGTGAAGGGGTGATGTTAGTTTTATTTGCATCAGGTTTACAAATAGTGAAGGTGAAATTTGCTAGAAGCTATGGAACAATTAATAGAAATGCGTGGAAAAGAAATTTGTTCGAAATTGCAGTTAAGGTGGAAAAGTCACTGGGCCCTGATGCCAGACATTCGAGGCTGTTGCAATTGTTTTGTAAACAACTACATTGATTTTTCAGTTTTTTAAATTTGCAATTATACTGAGAAGGATAGCCTCTTTATTTAAGACAGAAAGGAAGGGCATGTTAGATGACTATTACGGGCAAATTCTCAAGAACAAAGAATTTGAGGCCAAATTAATGAGCACTTGGATAAAAGGTTGGGATAATTACAGCCAGCCAATGTGAACTTGGTAGAGTTGAATTCCGTTTGACAAACTTAATAGTTTAATTTAATGGCGTGACTTCCTATAGATATATTGAGTGTCATATGTCGACCAGCTAAATTTTGTGAATTATCTGTTCGAGGGCTTGACTTGTGGTATGAGAGGAAATGAAGCAATGTGGATGTAAAGGGTTGAAGAGTAGCTTGAATTGAAAATGGATTGGTCATAAACAGTGTATCACAGAGGCTAGTGCTGGGTGTTCTTGTTTAAAGACCTCAATATAAATAGATGATTTGGTTAGGTAATATGAGATTTGCTAATGACCTCTGAAGTCTGTGCAGCAACGTGCATCACTCAGTTTTGGTAAAATGCCAGCTGAGTGGTAGATATAATTTTGAGGAACCATGAGTAATTATTTTGAGGAAAAATGAGGATTGAAATTATTAATTAAATGAAAATGCTGCAGGGTTTGGAGGAACAGACAGACCTATGGTGCAAGCTTCAAAGTTATGGTTTGATTAAACCATAAACACTCCATTAGGATTCTGGATTTATTGCTGATATACTATTCAGTGGTTTGGCTGCTATATTATGTTGGATGCAGTTTGGGAGCCCCCATTATAGAAAAGACCGATGGATATTCTCACGTTTATTGGGTAATCTCAGCAGAAGCAAAATTTCATTTTAAGGCTGGACCTTATTAGTACTTGAATGGCAGTTTGCCTACAAGCATAACCTAGTTTCAGTCAGCTCACAGATTGGTGGATAGGTTAGAAGAAAATGTGTCTGCGGGACCACCATCAGCTTAGCACACATGCTCCTTTCTGCCCCACAAAATTGTAAACCAACTGGCTCAACCAAAGGGGTGTTGATACTTGGAAAGGCATAGGATTCATTCAGTACTGGAGATTGCGGCAGCCACAGTCATTTCCCCATTATACTTGGTGCACTACCCATGAAGAGAGGGTCGGTTAGCTCAGTTGGCTGGATGACTGGTTTGTGTCACAAGAAGGATCTCCGAAATCATATTTAAAAGCTGTGCAGTACCCCTGCACTGGAGAGTGGACAATGTTGAATGTGTACAGGCACAAGAAAAGGGGAAATACAGATTGGAGGGATTTGGAATTATGTGGCTATTCCAGTGGAAGATGGAAAACAGGGAAAATTGAAGAGATTTTTGAAATTTAGAAACGTTCTGTTAAATTGAATAGACCTATCATCTCTGGTTGGTGATCCAGCATTGAGGGTCATATATTTAAAATTCCCTGTGAGCAAGTTGGGAGAAATTTCTTTCCATCCTTTTTTCCATATCATGATTTACCACCGAAAGAAGTTAAGGTAAAGACCGTTGCATTTTGAAGACAATATGTGAAATGTTTTGTGGAGAAAAATAGTGGATGGAAAAAGAATAGGGAAATGAGTAGTTTTGAATTGCTCTAGGGCAGATAGTCCAGATAAAATGGGTTGAATGACTTCCTTTTGTACCATAAGTCTGTGTAACACTATTGTATAAAATCAATTGAAATTTCAATAAACTTCTTCGCTCTCTTTGAACTTTCTGCAGTGTGGTTCTACAAGTTTTTATTCCCTTTGAATGGTTTGTGCTTCATTTTTCATACATTGATTGAAAGTAGTGACTTTATGAACCCAATCCTCTTGTTTTTTTCCCATGTCTCATTTAAAAGTATGTTTATTTATTTTTAGTTTTGTTTTTGTTCAGGAAAACCTTTGTTTCCTAACTTGTTTTCACTTTTGTTCGGCTTTTAAGTAGGGTTTCTGAGACCCTTCTTGTGACTTAAATCTTTTTTTGGTATTGTGCCACTGTTTCACATTTGCCATGACTGACAAAAAAATCTACTTTAAGAATTGCTATATCTAAAGTCATCACCAGTCTCTGGGATAAGTGGGCATGAGGGATAGATGAATGAAAATAAAAATCAGTGTCAGGCTGGTTCTGAATGATTTCATCACGTACAGCCTGTTACTAGACTGGAACCTGTTGAAGGATTGGTGTGTACCATTCCACTGGAGCTGATCAGCAGACTGGCATGTTTTATCTTGTTTTTTCTAACCCCTACCCTATGTTTAGTGGTCTCCAGGTAGCAGCTAATTTGCTACCTGAAGACCACTAGTTTTTGTTTCAATCTTAGTCACCATTTGCCACAACTGTTTTTACGTTTATCAATAATGTATGCACTACATCCATTGTACCTCTTTGTGTAATGTTTTATGAAGTACACTGAGAGACGCCCAAGTCCCAGAGGGCCATAGGTTGCTATCCCCAGTGCTGACTGGTGGTGATTTAACCTAAGGGTTAAATCACCACACCAGAGCTGAGGGGCAACCGTTGCGGTAATTGAACTCATGCAGTTGGCATTGCTCTGCATCACAAACCAGCCGCCCAGCCAACTGAGCTAATTGACCCTCTCTTCATGGATAACCTCAACCGGTATGGGAATTGATCCCGAACTGTTGCCGTCACTCCACATCACAAATCATCCGTCCAGCCAAATCCGCCGGCATGGGAATCGAACCTACACTGTTGGCGTCGCTCCGCATCACGAACCAGCCGTCAAACCAACTGAGCTAACTGACCCCATGTTTTATACCCTACTGATAACAGGCTAGTCTCTGTTAGCCATCTTTGAAATAATCAGTCCTTCATTCCTGATATGCTTGTTTGTATAAAACCCATTCAAAATATTGCCTCTGAACATTTGTTTTTGTGTCGTAATTCTGCCATTGTTGGCACTTTATTTTCTTATTTTATTTATCTGCCATGTCTATTCTTGCTGCAAGAAATAGATATTACCAGTTTGGTTCATCCCCTGCCCAGACCGTGCCCAAATATCCTGGGAATCTGAAATTCTTTCAACCCCCAAGTCCTTCCCTTTACATAGAAAGCAAATTTGAAGGGATTTTATAGAGGCATAATCAGACAGGATGTTGAGATAAAGAATGTGAAGTTGAGCATGACCAGGAAGGCCTTAAAAAGGTAGAGAGTGAAGTGGATGATGTTTAGGGGGAAGAATTCAATAATGTGAATCCTGAAGACACTGCTGCAATATATTGGGGGAGTGGGGGCTGCAGAAGACCATGCAAAAGAAAACAGAATTATTTTTAGAGCTATTAGGAGTGATGGGTGAGTGGGAGTTGATGCAGAATAGGACATGGGTAGGAGAGTAGACATGCAGTGGTGTCTGTCATTTATAAAGTGGAAGCAGTGAAACATTAAACACAAACAATTGATTGAAGAGAGGGTTACATTTTCACCAACATTTTGGTGGTGCCCTTGGCTACTTTACAAAGTCTCTGATTTAGTCATGTTCATAGATGCTGATTACTTTGGTAAAATGCTGAGCACTGTTCATCTTTTAAGATTTCCCCTCCCAACGATTAGCTGATTCCTCGATACTATTTTCAATCTGGGTGACCCCATTCTGCAACATCTCTCCTTCATATATTGTAAGCACAGCAGTTCCTTGTTCAGTGTTGAACCAAATAAGTAACATTTCATGTGTCTATATTCCTTTGAACCTGTACATTTCTGAAATCTACTTGCATATCATGGTCTTAGCAAATTTACTTATTTTGCGTTGCTGCTGAACTTGACGTCGGACTAAATTCCCATCCCTCCTTTTTTCAGTAAATTTGACTTTTTCATGTGGCCTTTTTGCCATTGTAAGCAGTCTCATCTACAAATTGATTACTATGTACTTACTGAATTAACTGGCTATCTATTTACATTCTTGGGCGAAGCAATTTCCTGATTGCTGGTTTGGATCCCAAAATGATGTTCACCACAGTGATCGTAAAGCAGTTCTGATCTTGGAAGATACATTATTGGTATAAACTTAAGCCTGCTTCTGTTTCCAAGTGTAACTCCTACATAATTTGAACTGTGTAATACATATAGAAAGTGTGTTTTAACCAGAAGGCTCGACTTGGTTGAAGAAAACCTGGAAATTTACGACCACATTCATACTGAATTACACAAATATTCGTGACAGGAAATCCTGGTTGTTTTTTCTTCTATAAGTTTAATTCTAAATGCTGTAGGACTTCTCATTATCTCCAGTTAAGTTGCTTACCAGTAACTTTGTGTGGAGGAAGGGCAAATGGGAATACATCCTTAAGAAATGTTAAATACGATCAAAACTTTAACTAAACTTTATACCTTTTATTTGAAAGGCATTTGTCTTTTCTGTTTCCAGCGTACCATATATGTATGTATGTATGTGTGTGTGCATATAATAAACATAAAGATTAAAATTGGAGAATACAGATGTCAATTGTCAACTTCCATCTGCTGGATATTGGAGATTCAATTGTGGGATGGGAACGGGAAAAGCTTTAGTTGACTACGTTAATTTTGAAGTTCGTTATTTGTGACTGGAGTAAATTGACCTTGAAGCCCAGAATTGTGCTCCATCCAGAAGGCTGTGTGCATAGTCGTCTGTTGGAATATAGAGCATGTGCTGAAATATGGCCAAATTGACATCCTATGCAGATGTATTTAATATTGAGCAAGTTTTTAGTACACATGGGCTTCAAAGAAAAATCCTTTCATGACAAGGCAATTGTATACCTCTGAAAACTGAATCCAGTGTGCACAAAGGTAAATCTAATTTGCTTCATTATTTTAAAGCTTTTTCTCCATCACTTCTTAAATTGTATAAAAACAAATATCCCCAAATGAGATAATTTCAGGGTTCCGATGTTTGTCTCTAGGCATGCTAAATTAGTAGCTCCTGTTGGCAATTTGATGTTACTTAAATGTCTTGAAGGAAATTCTGGATGGTTTTGGGTGTGTAGAATTTTTAAAATAAAGCACCTTTTTAAACTATATTTGGACATTCCTTTCAATGTAGCAGGGTTTTCAATTTGTATGCTTTTTCAGCTTGTGAGCATATTAGTTCAGACAGGGACAGGAATAAAATGTAATATCTCTAATTCCTCTAGGCAAGTTTTTAGTAAAAATCTTGCTTATGCCCACTATGGAAGTGATACAAGCTATTTTAAGATAGTGAACAGATTTCAAAGAAGAAATATTTAATGTTTTTATGACGGCAAACCTTGGTGTTGATATATTTAACAGTGATCCTAACTTTGTATTATTTGGCAGTTTTGAATATTTTTGAGCACATATTGCAGAGTAAACAGTTAGCTACTGGAAAGGAAGACTTTTCAATATCTAATAAAGTAAGCTACTAATAAATATTAGCTGTCTTAATTGAAATGGAGGATTACATACAACCCTGCAGTGATAAAAAGTCCGAGTGCAAATTTCAAAAGGGATTCTATTTGAAAATAGTGAGTTTAGGAATAACTTGCAGGAAACATGTAAAGCAGCAAAAAGGCTTTGTTCTTGGTTGTTCTGTGACACTTCATACTTTTGTTTGCGTTTATTACATTTTGTTTCATCTTCTAATTTATTACTTGTTTTTGACAGTCCTTGGATGTCAGCTGTGGCACAGTAGTAGTACTGGTCCGAATCAGAATGTTAGGCTCAAGTCCCATTCCAGTGGCTTGAGCACAAAATCTAGACTGACTGTCAGTGCAATACTGAAGGAGTACTGTGGTGTCGGAAGTGTTAGCTTTCACAGATGCTAAACAGTCATCGGTCCAGATGGATTTAAATGACCAATAGCAATATGCTGAAGAAGAGTTGGGGAGTTTTCCCCAGTGAGCTCGCTAATATTTGTCTACATAAACACTGCAAAAACAGATGACTTGGTCATTAACACATTGCTGTTTGTAGGATTTTGCTGTGTGCAAATAGGCTGCAGCATTTCTGATACTACCAACAGTGACTGCACATCTAAAGTTTTTGGCTGCAAAGTGCTTTGGGACATGCAGAGATTGTAAAAGGCAATATATAAATACAAATCTTCCTTGCCATTCTGAACTGTAACCTCTACTGAATTTGGTATTTTTTCTACTTTTTTCCCACCCCCTCTCAATTTTGTATCTTGGTCTCAATTGTTGGAATATGGTTCCATGAACATCATCAGGGCTATTGCTGTGCACACCTGACCAGAAAGTACATGAATGTTCAGTTATTTCTCTACTTTTTTCCTCCAGGTCACACTTCTGAACCAGAAAGTAAAGCAAAAACAATCAAATACAATTTTTTCAACTTTTAAACACCTTTTTGAGCTACAACAAGAAATATCTAAATGAATCTTCTCAACATTGCAGTAATTAGTTTTCAACAAAAAGAAACTTTGCCATAAATCTCTGCTCTTTACAGTCACTTCTATATACCCGATTTTGTACCTTCGGCTAGAAGACCGAGCTCCCAGGCTCTGAGCTTGCGTCTCCTATTTGCAGCATGTGGCAGTTTTAAGGTCGCCATTTTTATCCCTGTAAAATTTCAATTTTTTAGAAAAATCTTGCTCATCGCTGCAATAGATTGATGTAGTATATAATTGCTTCAAGAAAGTCACGCTTATTTTTGGAATATTCTGGACTGTAACCAATAGATATTGTTTATTCTCCGTATCAATCTGATCTTGACCACCCTTAATAATTAATGTAAGCACATGCACCGATAATGATGAATAAGACTATACCCTATGAATACAGTGTATAATATTGATCCCCGTAATATCAATATATGGCCAAAAACTACAACCCACTGAAGATGTCTGAGCGGCTGTATTACTACACTCTCAATGCAAAACCCAGTGTACAATCTGCTTTGCATGAGAAATGAGAGAAAAGCTTTGGCTTTATGATAGCATTCTCACATTGAGTCAGAAGTACAGGGTTCAAGTCCAAATCCAGGCAGTCTGAGCAAGTGACGACCGAAGCTCCAACTCTGATTTCTTGATTGATATCTAGTGGAATATTCATGTTCAGTGCTTTTGATTGTCGAAGCTCATAAAGCCATCCTTCCACATTGGACGAGTGATCACCTTTTTGAAAAGATGTTACAGTCCTGGATGGAGTAGATGCATTGCTTAGCCTTTTGAGACTTTGACCAGTCTTCAAATCCGTTCACTACTGCACACTTCAGGTGAAAGTGTTAATGTATGAATACAACTGAAGATGCTCATTATTGATTAATACATTGTCCGTGACAATGTTGCTATTTAAAAAAAAAAAAAAAAAAAATTCAAGAATATTTATGGAGACTGTATGTACCTCCACTGGATGTGACAAAAGATCTTAGTGCAAGAAAATCTTTGATGGTATGCCACTGAATATTTTGAACCGTTCATTACCTCGCAACTAATGGGAGAAATGAGACATGCGCATATCTCAAACTAATTCTTTATCGTGCGTACATTAGTTTCTCATCAAATGCACCATATTGCTACAAATGCAAATTTATAACTAACATTGAAAATATATTAACTTGTGCTAAACATAACAATGAGTTCATAACTTCTGTGTTTCAACTTGCAAAGCAAAACTTTTCATTTGATCACAGGCATTCACTTTTACAGGAACATCAGCCTCCACTTGTCATTTATTTGTTCATTCATTGGATGTGGATGCCACCACAGCCAACATTTATTGTACACCCTTGAAGGTGCAATGCAGAGTGAACTATGTTGTAGGACTGGAGTTGCATGTTGGCCGGACCAGGTAAGGGTGACAGGTTTTCTTCCCTAAACAAGATTGAAGCAGTTGATTTTTTTTTTTTGATCGTTTCATGGTCAGCATTGCTGGTGCTAGCTTTTTAATTTGGATTTAATTGAATTTTAATTCTCCAACTTACATTTGTCTTTTGCATTAAACCTAGGCCCATCTGCTATTGGATGCGCATAAAATTTGCCATGTCATTATTTAAAGAAGGGCAACTGACAACACCACTTTTTTTGCGTTCTTGTTGTTTGGCCGATGCTCGTGCGAATTGGCTGTAGTGTTACCCTATTTTACAAGTGTATTTCATTAGCTAAAGTGGTTTGGCATACTGTATTCGTGATGGGTAGTGCGCAAGTAGAAGATCGTGCTTTGCTATATCTGATTTTCCTGGAAATTGTTATGCGTAGAGTTTGATTTGCTATCTGACTGCATTCTTGATTCCATGTCTTCCGTGGTCATCTTTGGAACATGCCGACCCTTGAGATGACTTTTATCTTTAACATTTTCCCACCCAGCACTGTCAAAATAAATCTCCCTCTTTGTTTTGCCTGTTGAACCCTGACTCTGCCAGCAGAGATCGCCAACTTTCTCCACATTTCCTGCTAGAATGTCAGTTCACTTTGAATCAATTTGGATTAGATTTGTTTATTGTCACGTGAACCGAGGTACAGTGAAAACTATTTTTCTGCGAGCAGCTCAACAATTTCCGTGTGCATCATCGTCATCCTATTGTAAACTCGCTGTCGCAAAGATCCTCTGAGTTAGGTCTCGTGAATTTCCTCAGGCGTTCCCTCTCTAAACCCGCTCCGCTTCAACATTACACTTTTGAGCTGATGAAATTGTAAAAGTTGGTGATGATTATGGTGGCCAAGATTGGAGGCAGAATACAGCAAACTCCTTAAATTTCTGTTTTGTTTTTGAGAACATTTCACTATCGTCATGTTTGCATCAGCCATTGCTGAGCATGCAGTACTATGCTCCGACAGGTATTGAATTCTGAGCTCTATGACACTTAAGTATTTTTAACATTACTCTGACTTGCTATGAATGTTTGGTAAAGGTTTTTTTTATTGGCATTATACATATTGGCTATTAAACTTGAGCTACCAGCTACTTTCATACTTTATTATATTTTATAAAGGGTTAATGTTGGACACCGATGCTGAAGTGTAGTTTGTAGGGGCTAACCTAGCAACTAATGAGAAATAAGTTGCATGGAAAAATTTAAGTCACAACAGGGCCCACTGTTTCCATACCACCTGAAAGAGCTTCATGCCACTTTCCTGTTCTTGGCCTTGTAGGTTATGGTACCTCAATTGTATATCCTGGTGTTAAAAATGTGTTGTGTTTCTCCATCCTTTGAGGCAGTGATTTCCAGGTTCCGAGATAGCCTCTATGCTCTTGTATTCTGTGCCTTGGGCAATAAATCCTCTTGTGAGTTTGTGATTATCTTATCTGCCTGTCCTGATATCAGTGTTCCTTTTAAATGGCAGGATTCTGAAAAGTACATTATGTGATCTCTTGTTCTGTTCTCCAAATGCTTTACCATGCATTTCCCTGAAAGTTATTCCATTTGCCACACTGCTGCCCACCTGACCACTCATTGATATCTTCCTGCAGTCTACAGGTTTTTCCATCACCATCAAATACATGGCCACTTTTCATATAATCTTCAAATTTTTTAATCATGCCCTCCATATAAGTCTGAACCATTGACCTAGACCATGAATAGCAGGGGATCAATTACTAAGTCCTGGGAGTTGCACTGGAAATAGCCTTCCAGTTACAAAAATACCTGTTGTCATAACCATTTGCTTCCAGCTACTGAGTCAATTTTGGTTCCAACATACCACTTTGCCATGAGGGATCTTATCAAGACCCATGTAGTCTACATTAACCCTCCTTGTTACTCAAATTCAATCCAGTTAATCAGACAATACCTTCAAGAAATTCATGCTGTCATTGATTAATCCATGCTTCTCTAAATGAAGATTAGTACCATGTTTCAGAATTTCTTTCACCTACTGAGTTTGGGCTGACTGGCTTGTAATTACTCACATTATCCTTTCTTCCCTTTCTATATAATGGTACAACATTAGCACTCTGGCATCTTGCTGGAGAGGGTTGGAATAAGATGACTAAAGCCTCTGCTGTTGATTCCCATAGCCATTTCATCCAGGCCTGGTGATTCATCCAGCCTCAAGAATGCTAAGCACCGTAATGTTTTCTGCCTCAATATGTTTATCCCATTTAGTATTTCATACTCGTTAACTACTATGTCTGCTTTCCCCTCTGTGAAAACAAGACGTGATGTGTTCATGGGCAGCACGGTAGCATAGTGGTTATCAAAAATGTTTCACAGCTCCAGGGTCCCAGGTTCGATTCCCGGCTTGGAGCACTGTCTGTTTGGAGTCTACACGTTCTCCCTGTGTCTGCGTGGGTTTCCTCCGGGTGCTCCGGTTTCCTCCCACAGTTAGGTGGATTGGCCATGCTAAATTGCCCTTAGTGTTAGGTGGGGTTACTGGGTTATGGGGATAGGGTGGAGGTGTGGGCTTGGGTAGGGTGCTCTTTCCAAGAGCTGGTGCAGACTCGATGGGCCGAATGGCCTCCCGCACTGTAAATTCTATGATTGTTTTTTTTTGTAAATTTTTTATTTAAAACAGATTTGTAACATTTACAGAGAAAAAAGAAGGCCATATACAAAAGCCTTAACATATTGAAAACGAACAGTGGGAAAGAATAAACATATTAATAAGGCACTTCCCCTATCAGCTGTTTGCCCATGCTCCACGTGTTCAACTAAACTAATGTGGCTCTACCCCCCCCCCCCCCCCCTGTGGCTCTAACCCCCCCCCCCGGCTGCTGCTGCTGTCGGGTTCCTACGCTGTTCCCTGCAAGTGACTTTCTCCCCTGGGGGTCCCTGATCCCCCCCCCCGGCCCACTTAAGTCTTCTCTGCCCTCCTTCCCGGCTGCCCCCCCCCCCCCCCCCCGACGCTTGACCTGCCAGGTCCGCCCTGCGCTTGGCCCTAGCCCGCCCCTTCTCCTACTCTCCCTGGTGCCCCCTGATCTACGCTAGCTACGCTGACCCCTGCCCTTGGCGCCTGACTGTCACCCGCCCAAGTGCTCGGGCCCTCCCCACACACACCAAGGACCCATTAACCTGATTGTATCTCACTGTGCCCTTTCAAGTCCCTTAACCAACCCCGCGCCCATCCCCCCATCAGAGGCCCCGATCTCCCGCCAAAAGATTCCAAGTTCCAGGCCCCCCCTTGCAGGGCCCCCCTCTCCCCCACCCCCTCGTTGCAATCTCCCCAAATCACCCTAAGCAGTGCGCCCTCCAGCCCCCGCTCTCTGTCCAGGCTGAAAACAATCTTAAATAAAACATTACAGTACAGGATAATTTAACAGACCGCCGCAACACAAAAGCTCTGTGAGCCCAGAGTCCTTTAGTTCAAGTCCAGCTTCTTTTAATAAAAGTCCATTCCTAGTCAAAACAAGCTAGGTTAACAGACCACCGCCACTGTAGAGCACTGAAAAAAACTAAGTGCCCGTTAGTTCAAGTCCAGCTTCTCTTTAATGAAGGCCCAAACCTGTTCTGGTGTCTCGAAGTAGTGATGGAGTTCCTCAAATGTAACCCAAAGCTTTGCAGGATACAGCATTCCAAACCTCACCTTTTTGTAGAGGGCTGCCTTTACCTTGATGAATCCTGCACGCCTCTTGGCCAGCTCCATTCCCAAGTCCTGGTGGATGCGCACCTCGCAGTTCTCCCATCTGCTACTCCTCTCCGCCTTGGCCCATCGCAGCACACGATCCCTGTCGGCAAGCCGGTGAAAGCGAACCACCAAGGCCCTCGGTCGGTCGCCCGTCCTGGGCTTCCTTGCGGGGGCTCTATGCGCCCCATCCAACTCCAAGGGTCGGGGGAAGGCCTCCGGCCCCATCAGCGCCCCGAGCATACCCATCACGTATGCACCCGCATCCGATCCCTCACAGCCCTCTGGGAGGCCAACGATCCTCAGGTTCTGCCTCCTGGCTCTATTCCCCAGCTCTTCAAGCTGCTACTGCATCCTCCTCTGGCGGGAGTTCAGCTCCTCCACCTCGTGCTCCAGCTCCGTTACCGTGTCCGCCTGGCTGGAGAGCTTCACCTTGACCTCCCTTAGCGCCTTCTCTTGGACCGCCTGCGCCTCGACCATTCGGTCCATCACCACCCTCATCGGGTCCAATGTGTCCCTCTTCAGTTCGGTGAAGCAGTTCCTAAAAAACTCCCATCTGTTGCTCCCTTGGCCAGTAAGCCTCCGCTCCCTGGTCCCTGCCATCCGCCATGCTTCGCCGCCCGGTCTGGGGTCCCCGCTGCTCCTGCTTCGATCTTTGCCGCGCCACTCGACCACTTCTGGTCCAACTGTTCATATCCCGGGGGTATGAACCTCTTCCAAACCTCTTCCTTTCGTCCTGTTCAAACCTCTTCCTTTCGTCTCCGCCGATTCAGGTGGTCAGGTCCCGAAAAAAATCCTGTGAAACAGGTCCGTTTGCCCATCGCGGGCGGGAGCGATCCGACCTGCGACCTGCTTCCTTGAGGGCGCCACCGGATGTCGTAAATTCTATGATTAAGAACCATGCCCATGTCTTGTGCTTCCATGTGCAAGTTACCTGTTCGATCTCTATAATTGGCAGTCTATCCTCGGTTATCCTCTTGCTCTTGAGATATTTATAAATCATTTTCAACTTTCCTTGATTTTACTTATCAATATAATTTCATGCCCTCTCTTTGCTTAACTATCTTTCTCTATCATGCTGCATAGTGTGGGATTTTGTATTGCTAATTGTACAGCCTCGTTGATTTGCCAATTTGGTCATGAATTGGGACAGATTTCTGGGTCAATAATGCAACTGATGGAAAACTATTAGAAGACCATCTAACTTAACAGCAAACAAATTTGCATGAAACTTTCTTTCTTGCGATTAAACTTTGTAATGCCTCAGTGGTAAACTAGATGGCAAGTACAAGAACCAAGGGAAATAAAAAGCCAGCCAACACTGCAAACACTTTAACATTCAGAAAGCTGCTTCCCAGCTGAAAAAAACACATTAGGTATGTTCTACATCATCAATCCACATCTTTCTGACAAATTAATGATATTTATCCAACCATTTAAACATGCAACATTTTTATCTGTTGCATTCCAAATGTGAGGTGAGCCAATGGATGTCTTGTACCATGAGAACTCTTAACTCACTGGAGTGATAAGAGAAGCTGTTAAGTTTTCCTACATGGACTTCATTATATTTTTAAAAATAATACAGGAGTACTTGTATTCAAAATGGTGACTGAGGAGGTTCATGTCTCCATGCTGATGGTTCCTAGTTACCTCTTTATAGCATGCTTATTTTTAAAGGGGAATTAAGTCAAATTACACGCTAGGTACATCATCAGAAGAGCTGGTTTTTAAAAAGAAAATCAACAAGAACATAGCAGAAGATGTATTTTGCTTTCCCCAAAAAGCAAAATGATGTCGGGTACACCTTGCAGAAATGGATTGCAGGGCTTCAGATTGTTAAAATAACACTAAATTGTCATTACAGTGCTGTGATCTACAGTTAATATAGTTTATTAAGAACAAGAAAATAATTTGCTTATGCCAGGTGATGTTTGCAATGTGATGGAATAACCAGAATGTAGATGACGCTGTTTATTTTTTCCATAATTTACAACATTTAATACAAACTAATCCACTTAATCTTGCAATTTTACTTATTGACATGCAAATTTTAATGTTATTTCATGACAAGTCTGCACTGGAAGATGTATATTTCAAATAAGCTTTATTTCGTCATCCCCTCCTGTTTGATCCTTGATCAAAAAATCAGGCAGCTAACATGGCTCCAGTTATCAGTGCTGATATATAACCGACAACTGGGTAAAGTTTAAATGTGCAGTGAGAGTATCACTGGCACGAGAGTATAATACGTATTCATCTTTGAATGTTGTGCTTGCCCAGGTGAGTGCTATTATTGTTGAACCCTTTTTCTATTTTAGGCATCCATTTGAACATTCTTCCAGGTTTGTTCCAAAGTAAATCTGCTGCAGTCGAAGCTGTGTACACTTTTAATGTGGCATGTTGACACCTCTGAGTGCTCAATTTGGATATTTTTACATTGAATCCAGGTTCACCAGCAAATAGATGAGGTTGCTTTAAATCTTACAACTCTTACTGCCATTAATGAGAAGGGACTTTCAGCCCACCAGCTAAATTTGAAATTTAGCCGGGGAGGAACGCCACTGATCTACTGTACCATCCACTTCATTCTCTCTTCCCTTGGTCTCCAGAGGAAGCAGCTTTTAGTATTTTTCTTTCAAGATGTTCATTTGTGGAAATGTTTCGAAAGTTCCTACTGGAATGAATTGTGCTTGAACTGAAACTTGTATCTTTACCCTTGGCCAACTCACAGAAGCAGAAATAGTAACATTTAATCAAGTTAGTCAGGAAGGCAGTGTCGGTAATGCCTGTAGCTCCTCTCACCTGATCCTTTTACCAGACAATGTTTCTCAGAAAATGAAAAATCAGGGCTTCGGGTAGTGTTCTTGAGCAAATAGAATCTCACTAGGAATGCATCAGAATCTCACTAGGAATGCATCACTAAATAATTAGCTCATGATCCAGCAATAGTTGCTCTTGGAATGGTTTTCAATCCCTGCTAACCATCACTGAGACAAATGAATATGAAATACACTGGAGGATACCACAGGCATTAAATAATGGATAAAATTTGGTGCCAAATCAAATTCCCCCAAAATGCATTTAGTGCATTGAATACGCTGCACCCTGTTATGGGTATTGACCATCTATCCTAACCTTCCCAAGCAATGAAATTTAATGGATATCCAGGATGCACCTGGTTGCCATTTTTAATATGGATTTATTTTTCTTCAGTCAGGTTCAACGGTTGCATCACTTAAAAGAAATTGCTATTTTTGTTATGCATTTCTTTTCTGCCTGATTTAAAAAGATAAATAAATTTGGAGTACCCAATTATTTTTTCTAATTTAAGAGACAATTTAGTGTGGATAATCCACCTAACCTGCACATCTTTGGGTTGTGGGGGTGAAAACCACGCAGGCAGTTGGAGAATGCACACTATATACACGCGCGCACACACAAAATGACCCGGGGCCAGGATCGAATCAGAGTCCTCAGCGCTGTAGGCAGCAGTGCTAACCACTGTGCCACCTTTTGTCTTCCACCTGATACCCTCTTTTGCAATGCTTTCTTTGGGGCGCAGCGGCTGACTGCTTGCCAGAACATTTTAGCATAATTTATTGAGCACAATCTGCTCAACCACAAACTGCTTCATTTTTGATGCCCTGGTGTCCATTAAATCAATTTCTCTCTCTCTTTGACTGTTAACCTGGTATGCCTCTTAGTTCTACTGCCTAAATTGAAACTAGGGGCGAGGGAATGGAGTCCTGAGGTTAGCTTTTTCTTTTCTTCGGTGGCTAGCACTATTGTGTAGGAGGTGAGACTTCCCCCATGATTTGTCAGGAGGTGATGATTGACAACTGACCGGTGGAGGCCAGCTCTTTTCAAAATTCATTGGACTCTGGAATGGTTCCTGCAGACTGGAGGGTAGCTAATATAACCCTGCTATTCAAAAATGGAGGTAGCGAGAAAACCGAGAACTATAGACCAGTGAGCCTAACGTCAGGAGTAGGGAAGTTGCTAGAGTCCATTATCAAGGATTTCATAGCACAAAATCTGAAAAGCAATGATATAATCAGACAATGTCAGCATGGATTTATGAAAGGGAAATCATGCTTGACAAATCTACTGGAATTATTTGAAGATATAACTCTTAAAGAGTTGACCAGGCAGACCTGGTGGATGTGGTTTATGTAGAATTTCAGAAGGCTTTCAACAATGTCTCACAAAGCAGGTTAGCTGTAAAGTTCAAGCGCATGGGATTGCGGGTAATGTCTTGAGATGGATAGAAAGTTGGTTAGAAGACGGGAAGTAAAGGGTTAGCACTGATGTCTCACATCGCCGAGTTTGAACCCGGCCCTGGGTCACTGTCCGTGTGGGGCTTGTACATTCTTCCCGTGTCTGCGTGGGCCCCACCCCCAACAAGATGTGCAGAGTAGGTGGATTGACCATGCTAAATTGCCCCTTAATTGGGGGAACAAAAAGAATTGGGCACCTAAAATTTATTTAAAAAGACAAGAAGCAAAACGTTGGATTAAATGGGGCCTATTCTGGTTGGCAGGCAGCTACTAGTGGGGTACCGTAGGGTTCTGTGCTAGGACCCCAACTGTCCATATTATATATTCATGATTTGGACGAGAGAACTAAATGTAATATCTCCGTATTTGCAGATGATGCAAAGTTGGGTGGGAGGGCGAACTATGAGGAGGATGCAGAGATGCTTCAACGGGATTTGGACAGGCTGAGTGAGTGGGCATATTCATGGCAGACGTGAGGTTATCCACTTGAGTAGCAAAAATAGGACACAGATTATTACTTGGGCCTAAATTGAGAGAGGTGGATACTCAGTGAGACCTTGATGTCCTTGTGCAGTCAATGAAAGTGCGCAGCTCCAGCAGGCAGCAAAGAAGGCAAACGGTATTTTGGTCTTCGGAGCGAGAGAATTTGAGTGCAGGAATAGAGATATTTTACTACAGTAGGGCATTGGTGTGCAGTTTGGGAAGGATGTTCTTGCTTTGAAGGGGGTGCAGCAAAGGCTGATTCCTGAGATGGCAGGACTGTCATATGAGGAGAGATGTAAGTTGGTTAGGATTATATTCATTGGAGTTTAGAAGAGTGAGGGGGAATCACATAGAAACTTATAAAATTCTAACAGGATGGACCGGGTAGATTCAGAAATAATGTACACGATGGTGGGGGAATCCAGAACCAGGGCTCATAGTTTGAGGATAAGGGGTAAACCTCCTGGGACTGAGGTGAGGAGTAAAATCTTCATCCAGAGAGTGGTGGATCTGTGGAATTCACTGTCACAAAAAGTATTTGAGGTGAAAACATTGTAATTTCAAGAAAGGATTAGATATAGCTCTTGGGGTTAAAGGGATCAAAGGATATGGGGCGGAAGGCGGGATCAGGGTATTGAACTTGCCATGATCATAATGATGGAAGAGAAGGCTCGAATGGCTGGGTCCTGCTATTCTCTATGTATGTTTCTATTTACAAGAACATAGGATCAGGAGAAGGCCATTCAGCCCCTCGAGCCTGTCCTGCCATTTAATGAGATCACTGTTGATCTGTGGCATAACTCCATTTCCCTGCCTTTGGCCCTTTTATTAAAAAAAAAATCCATCTCAAGATTTAAAATTAACAGTTGTTCCAGCTTCAGCTGCTGTTTGTGGAAGAGAGTTCCAAACCTCTACTGTCCTTAACAACTCTCCTGAACTGTTTAGCCCAAATACTTAGACTAGGCCCTCTAGTTTTATAATCTCCAAGCAGTGGAAATAATTCATCTTTACCTGCCATGTCTTTCTCTGTTAATATCTTAATACTTCGATCAGATCACATCTTAACCCAAGTTCTAGCGAAAACATGTCATCTCTCTTCGTAACCTTAATAAACACACTCCCTCTGAGGCCAAAATATCCTTCCTACGGTGTGATGACCAAAACTACTCTCAGTACTCAAGTGGGGCCTAACCAGGGTTTTGTATATCTGCAGCCTAATTTCTGTCTTTATATTCCAATCCTCTGCACATAAAGGCCATTAATCTTCTCGATTATTTTCTGCACTTGTTCGTAGCATCTGACAGATCTACGCACCTGAACCTCCCAAGTCTCTTTGGACAACCACTGCACGTAACCTTTTTCCACTTAGAAAGTACTCCGCTCTATCCTTTTTTGGTCCAAAATGGATAACCTCATACTTGCTTATGTTAAATTCCATCTGTCACACTTTTGCCCATTCACCGAATCTGTCAATATCTCCATGCAATTTTATGCTTGCATCTGGGCTCTACAGTGCCATCTAATTTTGTACATCCATTGTACATCAATTTGGATATGATTTTCGATGGCATTATCCAATTCATTAATAAATAGTGTGAATAATTGAGGCCCAATGCAGGTCCTTGTGGTACACTACTAGTCACCTGCTAATTAGAGTAAATGGCCACACTCTGGCCTGCCACTCAACCAATTTCTTAGCCATGTCAATAATTTTCCCTCAACTTAAAAAAAAATATATAATCTTTATTGTCACAAGTAGGCTTACATTAACACTGCAATGAAGTTACTGTGAAAAGCCCCTAGTAGCTGCATTCCAGCGCCTGTTCGAGTAGACGGAGGGAGAATTCAGAATGTCCAAATTACCTAACAGCATGTCTTTCGGGATTTGTGGGAGGAAACCAGAGCACCCGGAGGAAACCCACACCTACGCAGCGAGAACGTGCAGACTCCGCACGAACAGTGACCCAAGCCAGGAATCGAACCTGGGACCCTGGCGCTGTGAAGCAACAGTGCTAACCACTGTGCTATCGTGCTGCCCAGAACTCTGTGGGCTTCCACCTTACTTAACAGTCTCTTATGTGGGACTTTGTCAAATACCTTCTGCAAGTGCATATAAATAACATCCATAGATATTCCCCTCTCTACTACCTTGGTCACTTCAAAAAATTCGTAAGATTAGTCCGGCATGACCCTCCCTTCATGAATCTATGCTGGCACTCCCTGATGAAACAGAATTTTGAGAGGTGTTCAGTTAGCCCATTCATGATTACAGACTCCAGCAATTTCCCCACCACAGATGTTAGGCTAACTGCTCTTTAATTCCCTGGTTTCCCCCTTTTCATCCTTTTTAAAAAAAAAAAAAAAAAATTTTAAAAAAAGAATTTATTTTTCCTTTTCTGAGTTACCAAACCAGGGCTCCGAGTGTGGGTCAGGGGCGAACCCCTAATCCAGCTCCTCGCCTGCTCCAAAAAACTAATTCAAATTGAATCCAATTCATGGTCCCCACAAGAGAGACATACCAGATCTGAACCAAAGGCTCAATCTACAGACACTTGATCTTAGCCAAAAGGCTGAGAAGCGATTTTCCCCCCCTTTTCATCCTTAAAGGGTAGAGTGACATATGATTTTCCAATCTGAGGGACTACACCTGAATCTAGGCAAATCTGAAAGATTATAGTTAGGGCATCTACAATGCGCTCCCTTATTTCTTTTAATGCCGGTTGTTGGAAATAGTTAGGTCCTGGGGATTTGTCACTTCCTGGTTCCATTAATTTCCTAGTTACTGATACTTTACCAACATTAATTGTATTAAGTGCCAGTCCGCAATTGACTTAATGTTTTGGGGACTTATGGCAAATTATCCTCCTTTTCAACTGTAAATACTGAAGCAAAGTAATTGTTCATATTGTCAGTAACAACAGAAAAATGGCAGACAAGATCTCCACAGCTTTGGCGCCTTGGGAAGGTGGGTAGGCCTTTCACGATGTTGGCCTAGGTGCACTGGCAGCTGTGCAGCCTTGGCAGAGTATGTGTGTGTGTGTGTTCGTCCGCCCTCCCGCTGGAACCAACTTTCCTCTGTTCTCTCTTATCTCCCAAAATGCCCTCTTCCTGCTCAAGTTTTATGATTGCATTTGATGTTATAACTGGACTGGAAGAATCCAGAATGGCGTCCTAGAACAAAACCGTGCTTTTTAAACTAGTGTCCCAGGGCCGCTAATTAGTTTTAACAACAGAGAATTTAAAAAAAATTAAACATGGAAAAACTACATTATTATACAATACAATACTCCTTTACTTCCCTTTTGCTTAACAATTGTGCACAAGTTTTAAGACTAACAGATTACAAAGTACATCTTAAGCTACAATGATCCCATGAACAAACAGTCCCTTTTAAGCACATAGATTGGTTGTGGTTAAATACACACAGTGCTCTGAACTCAAGTTAGTGTCTGTGGGTTCCTCATTCTATAAGCATTATAGAAGCACAGAATGGAACCAATCCCCACACATACAAATACTTTCAACCAGCATGAATTTAACGATAGATTTTACCCTTCCACGCACAAACTTTAGAACACATTTGAAACTATATCTTATTTCTAATGTTTAGCAATATAAATATAAATCCCTTAAAACTACCGTTTTTGTATCATCAGCTTGTCTATAAGACACACATCCAGTTCTGTTGATCCTATTCCCACTAAACCGCACACTCAAACTTCTTTCCTGCTTCCTATGTCAGTTGATAATGTTAATGGTCCACCTCGGGTACTGTCTCCCTCTTTCACATCTAAAATAACCAAGCCTTGATCCCTCCATCCTTTCAAAGTTCTTGAACATGTCGCTGCCTCCCTGATCCATGTTCTTTTTCTCAGAGCTCCATGGTTGAATCCCTCCATTGGGATTCAGCCCATATAAAAGGACAAATGACACTTTGCGATTGTGACAAAGATTAACTATTCATCTTTGTCCTTGCCCTCTCTACAATCTTTTGGGTTGAAAGAAGGCTCTGTGCAGATGGTCAGTTGTGGTGGAGTGGCCTGGTTTGACTTGGATGTGTCAGATGCAACTTGACGGTGTTAAATGTATTGGTCATCTCACTAATGCTCTCTTTCCTTGATTGATTCATTGGCTAGCACTGGACCTACGAATGAATAGCCGAGGAGATGAGTTGCTGTGTTGGAGCCATTGCTGCTCTCAGGAGTTTTGGAGAGGGTTGGGCCAGCAAAAGCAGGTGGTCTCCTTGGCCTGGGGTCTTTTGGTAGCAGGATATTAAAGAATCTCTGCCAATGGGTTGTGACTATCCAGGATGGGCGAGCTTCCTAAAAGTCTGTATTTGCTTCATTTCAATTCTCAATATACCATTGATGCCTGGTACAGAAGACGATCTGGAGGACAGTTGTACCACTAATTTAGACATATTGATCATAAGTACTTCTGCGGGGGAGGGACCATGAAGGTCGAAGTGTTTTTTTTTTCATAATTTATTCTGTGGCTGTAATGTTGGTGCCACACTGTAGTGACGTGGGCTGTGATTACCTTGTAACTCTTGATTATGTATGAGCAGTTGCGCCCGCAGTGAATTTCTGTAAGGCCAATAAAGTGTGTTGAATGAATTCAATTATTGATCACCATTGTTGTCCATTTGGTATGATTTCACTTGCCTGGTTCCATTCTTATCTACCTAATCATAATCAGGGAGTCCCCTCCAATGGCTTATTTTCCTGCTCCTGTACAATTCACTTCTAATGTTGCCCAAGGAATTATGCTTGGCCCCCATCTATTTTGATCTCCATTCGTCTACTCGGTGACTTCATCTGAGAACAGATCAGTTTCCACACGTATGCTGACAACATCCGTCTTTACCCCATCACCACCTCTCTCGATCCCTCCACTGTCAAAATTGGCAGACTGCTTGTCCTACATCCAGCATTGGGTGAGCAGAAATTGTCTTTTAAGTACCGAAAGACCAGTGCCATTGCCGTGCACTTGTTGCTGACTTCATCCCTTTCCTGGCAAGGGATGAGGCTAAACAAAACTGTTTGCAAAACCCTGGCATAATTCCTGACCTCGTCATAAGCTTCTGACCACGTATCCAAATTCTCATGAAGGCTGCCTGTTTCTACCTTCATAGTCAGCTGAATCTTTTATCCATGTTTTTGTTAGCCCAGGACTGGAATTCAAAACAGTCCATTAGGGGAAACATCCTCTCAGCGTTTACCCTGTCAAACCCCTTAAGAATCCTATATGTTTCAATGAAATCACCTTTCATTCTTCTAAATTCCAATGAGTGAAGTCCCAACCTGTTTAATCTTTGCTCATAAGACAATCTTTTCATACTGGGGACCATCCTAGTGAACCTTCTCTGAACTGCATCCAATTAAATATATATTTCCTTAAATAAGGGGACCAAAACTGCTCTTGGTACCCAGATGTGGTTTCACCAATACCGTGTATTGTTAGATCATTATTCCTGAGCAGATGCACATGCAGAGGATTAGCAGTTGTCATGATTTGTCATCGTGACTAACGGTGCTCTTGTCCTATGTATCTCATAGGCTTTTGAACGGCAAATATTAAAAACAGACCTAGCTCTAAAACTACATTAACATCAGTACCAATGCAGTTGCAATAGTTGCGCTATATGAACGTATATATCAGAATGCTCAATATATTCATTAACCCTGTGAGAAAGACATGCGGACTATGTTTCGGGCAACCACTTGCCAATATGAAACTGACCTACAAATGCAGACTGCAGGAACTCGCCAAGGCTCCTGAGCATCTTCCAAACCCACGACCGCCATCACCTGGAAGGACGAGGGCAGCAGATACCTGGGAACACCACCACCAAGTCACTCACCATCCTGACTTGGAAACGTATTGCCATTCCTTCATTTTTGCTGGGTCAAAATCCTGGAACTTCCTCCCTAATAGCACAGTACTGACACGTTGGGGACTGCAGCCATCCAAGAAGGCAGCTCACCACTACCTCAAGGGTAACTAGGGGTGGGCCTAGCCAGTGAAGTCCACATCCCATAAATTCATTTAAAAAAACACATTAGGTGAATGCCTTTCTGCCTGAAGATCATTGAAGATTGAATAACTGCATTAATGAATGTGGAAATGTGACTTGTGAAATTATTGACTTGGCACTGAGGGTTGGGTTTTACATTTTATATTCCTATTTGTAATTCTGTTATCTTCTATGGACACTAATTGGTAAATTCCTTTATTCATACTAAAAAGGTTTGATATATAATTGTTTTATGCTATTAAGGCTTTTAGGCATAAAACCATTCACAGCATTTTCAAGCAATGGAGCAATTGAATATAATTAGAATCATAGAAATTCCAGATGGAAACAAAACCTTTTGACCCATTTTGCCCTCTTATTTCCATTAATTCCCAACTCTTTCTCCATATCCTTTTTTTTGTGTTATAATTGTTTAATTTGTTCTCTGTTCAGAATAGAATTATTTTTGTTTTGTTTGGTATGGAATTAATCTGAGAAATGTCCCTCGGAAGGTGCCCAAAACATTTTACAGAAGGTGCACTTAATCACTTGCGTCAGTTTTGTGTTGCCAAATCATGCATCAAACTATCTTATTGAATGAGCTCCTGGCACAAATTTAATAGATTTAAGATTTCATATTACTGATGTTGTTTTCTTCCCTTCCAAGAGAATGGCCTCTGTTCATTAGGGTGAAGCAATTGAGCTGCTGTTGGAGCACATCACTGGTTTATAACTGAATGTTGCTTAATTGCATGGGGAAATCTAATTTTTAAAAACTTGTTTGAAGGATCATATTCAATAATTATATCTTCTGTTTCATGGAAGTATTGTCTACAATATTCAAAGATGCTGTTCTTGGGCATTTTGCATATTATAGTCTTAACCTTGTGTACAGTATAAACTGTATAATGTGCTTACACACCTGGGGACCCCAGTGGAATTTCTTAGAACTACATTTCCCTTACTGTGCTGATATTTTGACTCTAGCTTCCCCACTTCTGTCAGAACCATGTCTCTTTTTTGGTGGTCCCAAAGTGACCATTCCCTCGTTCTCTCAGAGATGCAATCTGTCATTTCCCGATGCTCTAGAACCTCTTTATCCCCATTCCCTACCCACTTACTATTACTAATCAGCATGGCCTCTAGAATTGCCACATGCAGTTGCTACAGCTTAGTTAAAACAGAACTTCAATGTAATTGTATTCACTGAGTTTAACCGTTTCTGTTCAGGTGTGGAAATAATCATATTTGAAGGCCATTTAAGTACTTCAAACATTTTTATTACAGAAAGCCTCGGGCAATAGCGTTTGATAACTTAAACATTGTGTTATACTCTCCACTTAAATGCTATGGGTGATTTGGTAATCAACCAATCAAGTTAAAGATGTATAAATCAAAAGAAAAGTGGGCAATGCCAAACGTGATTCCAAACAACCAATAATAATGATCAGTCAAAAGAACATTTCACTACAAGGTGATCCCAAGAAATTGCTCAACACTTTTTTGATTCTTTCTCCCTTGTTCCCTTGCCACAATCTATTCCTGAAAAACTAGGTTCTCCTACATCGATGCTGCAGCAGGATCTGTTGTGCTGGTTCATTGCCAGTTTTTATGGTTTTGTCGTTCTTATTTCTTTTCCTTAACATAAATCAAACCTAATGGAATTCTGACATTTGTGGGACGGCATGGTGGCGCAGTGGTTAGCGCTGCTGCCTTACGGCCCTGGGACACTATCCGTTTGGAGTTTGCACATTCTTTGCGTGGGTCTCACCCCCACAAGCCAAAACAATATGCAGGGTAGGTGAATTGGCCACGCTAAATTTTCCATAATTATAAACCAGAAGAATTGGATACTCTAAATTTATATTAAAAAAGAATTCTGACATTGTGTCAGATTTACAGTCCTTTGTGACAGTTGTATAAAATTGGTGTTTTCCCTAATGCTCAGCCATTTAACCATAGTTTCTCTCACCAAAGTTACACCGATGCACTGATTTATAATATGAGAGTGCCTTGATTGCTCTGCAGTGAAGAATGTGGCAATAAGAGATGGGGTACATCACTGTAAACAAATGATGTGGGGAAGGGTTCATCTTGAAAGGTGATGACCAATTACTGAGTTATGAAGAACATGGGAACAGCAGCAAAATGAAGTGCCCACCTGATTTTGAGTAATCGGAGAACCACTACTCCCCACTGTTAACCGACGTAATGTTATTCCTAAACGTTTTGCCCAAAATCTTGAGCAATCCCATCAAAAACACCTCAATCTCATTTAACAATTTCAGCCCAGCAATTTCTCAAATATTGGAGGCCAAACATGGCATTTAAATCTTATCGTGAAAGTGCTTTTTGATATATTTTATCTGTAGCTAAGCTGGTGATCCAAGTGTAGTCCCTGCTGTTATTTGGAACCAGTCCATGAGTGGGAGCTGCAAACTACAATTCCTGTGCTGTTACCCGGGCAGTTACCTGATGTATTTCTGTCATAGGAGGATGAATCTGAGATCTTGCTGGATGACCTGTTTTTGCTGTTGAGGCAACAGGATCATATGAATACCTTCCTCCATGGATACTTGTAAGGCCACAGATCTGTCAGAATGCAGACAAAATATGTAATCCCATGTACAAGCACTAATGTAAATGTCGCCAGAGGACCAGAGGCTGCACATCCAAGTGCGGACTGGTGTTTATTTAACCTGTGAAGGCGAGGCCTTTATGAATAACTTCAGCCGGTATGGGAATTGAATCCGTACTGTAAATACAGCACAGACATGAGCAGAAGACATTTCGGTTTCTGCCATTTAATAATGCGCTGCTTTGTCTCTTTGGCCTGAATTTTCAAGAACCCCCACCATCCAGCGAGTTCCCAGTGACTCCCAACAGGCCCAATACCATTTGATGCTGAAATGAGCATTAATTGGCACAAGGCGGGACTTCACCGGGAGGAAGTCGCGCCTTGGCGAGCTGCCAGTCAATCCGATTGGCCGCCAGTTCTCCAGACCCTCAGGAAGAAAGTTGCAGTGGCCAGAAAAGGCATTACAAGGAACCGACTGGAACCAAGTCCCGGGAACTGGAAGAGCAGTAAATGGCAGGGGTCCCAAGGTAGAGAAGGTATGGGTGGGTGTGGGGGGGGGGCGGTGCGGGGGTGATTTTCTTTTTTAAAGTTAGATTAGCCAATTCATTTTTTCCAATTAAGGGACAATTTAGCGTTGCCAATCCACCTACCCTGTGCATCTTTTGGGTTGTGGGGGCGAAACCTGGGGAGAATGTGCAAATTCCACATGGACAGTGACCCAGAGCCAGGATTGAACCTGGGACCTTGGTGCCGTGATGCAGCAGTGCTAACCACTGTGCCCCTGTGCTGCCCCCTGAGGGGGGTGAGTAAGGTTTCTGGAGATAGGTTGTGATGGGGGAGAGAGTGCACCCAGTCAGAAGGAGGCTTGTGATGGAGACACACACACACAGCCCCTGCCCCTTTCCACCAGAGATTGAACTCTGTATTTGGGTTTTCCCCACCCCGATCTGTCATCGCCTGCTAGCCTAAAAATTGATGTTGGGTGGGAAAAGGCCTTTAAGTGGCCACTTAAGGGTCACAATTGGGCCAAACATATGTTTCCTGTCTGAGGCCTGCTTGCCCCAGCGTAGAGTTGGGGCTGGTTCCGGCCAGGCCGAATTCTGTAAACTTTGGCCGTGGACTTATAAAATTATTTTCATATTACAAACTCGGCAGTAATTAAGTGAGTAGTTGAACAACAAAAGTTAAACAACGAAACTAAAATAATTTCTCTACATGTAAAGTAAGATGCTGCCTCGGAATAGAATAGGACACTTAGCACCTCCAGCATGGCATGCCAATGAATGAGGCCTTGGGTTAAAACCCACCTAACTCCACATACCTGCTTTCCCTATCTCCCTTAATACCTTTTAGGTAACAAAACCAATCTCATTTAAAATTAACAATTGATCTAGCATTAACTGTGGTTTGCAGAAGCAAGTTTCAAATTTCCGTCACCCCTTTGCATGTAGAAATGTTTCCTGATTTTTGTTCCTGAAAGGTCTGACTTTTAGAATGTGCCCCGTAGGCTAAAGCCAGTAAGAATTGTTAATGTCTGCTGACTGCATTTCTTTCCTTTGAACATGTGTATCTTTAACAGTTACATTGATCAATTTGTTTGAAGGTTTAAATTCCAGGGATTACAACCCTAGTTTGTGTTTTAACCCTTGAAGTCAATGTGTTATTTTGGTAAATCTTTCCTATTACTGCATCGTAACTTGCATGCCTTTATAATCTAGAGGAGAGGAATGCAAAGCCCAGATTTACATTCACCTTTCTGTACCAGTTCATTTTGTTTTTGTACTTCCAGAAGGCATTTGATAAGTGCACAAAGAATTGTGAGAGACAGAGCTGGAGTAAGATTTCTCATCTCTGTTCTAAATGGGAGACCTCGGGCGCATGTCTCCCAATTGTGGCGGGTTTTTCAGGGAGTTTCTTGCCGGCAAGTTCCCCACTGCTATTCAGTGACACTTGGTCACTTTTTTGGCTCCGGGGAGTTTCTCACCGGTTTAGCCCACGCTTAGAATTTTTTTGTAGCGCTGCAGAGCTGAACTCCAAGATTGGGCTGCCATTTTGAATGGGTGCCCCGACCTGTAAGTGAGCTTGTGGGTCACCCATACCTCCCACCAATGGACAATGGCACCCCTACTCACAGGCACTACCTCACAACCCACAAATGAGAATACCCTGCTATGGAGTCTCCAGGGCCACCTGCTCTCTTCCATGACCCCCGAAGCGTCACCCCCTCCAAGGCTCCTACTTGCTTGCCCTGCACGCCCCTCCCCTTTAACCCCTCTTCCATCCTCCTTTCATGAGCAAGGCCACCGTGGGCCCTGACCCTTGGCAGTGGCACCTGGGCAACATGGCACTGCCACCCTGGCCGTGCTCCAGCCAGCTTGGCAATCCCCCTGTGCACCTAGGCAGTACCACTGTGGCAGTGCCAAGGTGCCCACATTCTACATGACCACTGTGCACTGACCCTGACCACCCAAAGGTGTTCAGTGGCTAGGAGAATCCCCGGGTGCCATTCTGACTGGTTCATGTTCTTGTGGACCAGCACTGATCGGTGCCTAGTTGCAATCTTCACGGGGAGGCTGGTGTATCCCGGGTACGTAGACCGTAAATAGGTATAAGACATACTTCCTGTGAGTGTCGTTTGGCCCCGCCCCTTTTGGGCTGAGTTTCAAATCCGATGTCTCATGGGACATTCCTGTGAGGAGTGGAGGCTGCCGGGGAAGCCCGCAGGAGGGCTTTCCTGGGATTCTCCAGCCACGTGCTCTCTCACGAGAGCAACAGTGGTAGAGAATCGCCCCCCTCTTTGTTTTTAAACTGTGTCCCCTAGTTTTAGCTCGCTCATAAAAGTGGAAACATCCTTCCAGCATCAACCCTATGACGTCCCCTCAGGATCTTGTATGTTTCAATAAGGTCACCTCTTATTCTAAGCCCTAACGTATAGGTCCAACCTGTTCAATCTTTTCTCATGAGATAACCCTTTCCCTGAATCAGTTGAATGAATCTTCTCTAAGCTGCGAATGCAATTTTATTCTTCGTAAGTAGAGCCCAAAACTGTCCACAGTGCATCAGATGAGGTCTCCCCAATGCCCTCTACAGCTCTAGCAAAACTTCCCTACTTCTATATTCCATTCCCCATTGCAATAAATATTCCATTTGCCATTCTAATTAACTGCTGTACTTGCATACTAACTGTACCAGGACACCCAGTTCTGCAATCTCTTGCCATTTAAATAATATACTGCTTTTCTATTCTTGTGGCTAAAGTGGACAAGTTCATGTTTTTCACATATATTGTGTGCCAATTTTTTGCCAACTCAGTCAACCTATTTATATCCCTTTGTTGACTCTTTACACTTGACAACCTGCTTTCCTACCTAACTCTGTCATCAGCACATTTAGCTGGGATACATTCAGTCCCTTCATCCAAGTTATTGATGCAGTTTATAAATAGTTGAGGCTGCAGCACTGATCTCTGTGGCACTCCACCAGTCGAGTCCTGCTAAACTGAAAAGAACCCATTTGTCCCGACTGTCTGCTTCTGCTTCCTGTTTTAGCTGACAAAGAACATTACAGTACAGGAATAGTCCCTTCGGCCCACCAAGCCTGCGCTCATCTAGATTCCTTACTTAGCCCAATTACTTATTGCCCAAACAATTTGTGTCCCTCCATTCCCCACCCATTCATGTGCCTATCAAGATACATCTTAAATGTTGCTATTGTGCCTACCTCCTCCACCTCCACTGGCAAGGCATTTCAGGCACCCCACACCCTCTGTGTGAAAAACCTTCCCTGCACATTTCCCCTAAACTATCCCCCTCTCACCCTGAAGCTGTGCCCCCTTGTAATTGAGTCTTCCACCCTGGGGAAAAAGCTGAGTATTCACCCTGTCTGTACCTCCCAGAATTTTATAGACCTCAATCAGGTCGATAAAATTTTTAACCTTTGAGGTCATTCACTAATCTTGTCTCATTGCATAATACCAGATCCAGAACAAATCCGGTTAAGAATGAAGGCATATTGTGCATGTGTGTAAATGCATGTAATACAAAATGCCACAGATGCAGAAGAAGCCATGCCGGAATATGATGTCACAGTGATGACAGAGACATGGTTCAGAAAAGCAGGACAGGGCACTAAATAATCCTGAATGCAAAGGTGTTCAGAAAAATAATTAAAGCAAAGAGAGGAGGAGGGCAACAGATTTGATTAAGGATCATATTCGTGTTGCAATGAGAAGCTTTCCTGAAGGTGTTAAGCACATAATCAATTTGCTTACAGGTTAAAAAAAAAACCCAATAAAGATTCTATTACGCCACTGTTTGCACTCTTGATCAACAACTATTGGGAAAAAATATAGAGGAGCAAATTTGCAGGGAAATAAAGAAATGCACGATCTATACAGTTGGGATAACGGAGGACATCGGTTATCTGAATGTAGACTGGAAGCATAATAGTGTAGTGAGTGCTTAGAGTTTGTGAAGCATGTTCAGGAAAACGTTCTTGTCTGATATATTTCCAGACCAATAAAGAAGGAAGCATCGCTGGAGTTGATACCCGGAAATGAGGCGGGCTAAGTGAATTAAAAGTCAGGAGTGGAGCATTTGGGAACAATGATCACAGCTAACCTAAACTTAAACACACAAGATTACATTTACACAGTTAAAAATAGCCTGATAGAACCTTTCCTCCAAAAACATTCCCTACTTGTTTCTACTTGCAAATCCCTTTAGGCAACAATCCCTTTATAGCTATTTCCACAAAGCAAACACAAGGTATGTTATGTGACTTAGTCTCACTCACTGTAGAAATTCAAGAAACTTTAAAGCAAGATCCTGCTTTCTGGAAACCAAATACTTTTCTGGGTTGGCAGAAGGATGCTACTTTTTTTTCCTTTTCACAGCTCTCGCATGGCTACTCCCAACGTAGCTCTCTCATTTCTCCTTAAGTAGTTTTTTTTGCGCTTTCAGCTTTATTCCTTTGTCCTTATCATTCTTTGAAACTCACCTTTCCCAGATTATAAAAACATTTTGCGCTCTCTACTACCCCCACTTTCAGGTAAAATAAAAGTTAATAACCTTGCCATATTTAGTTACGACCTTTTCCAAGCTGTAACCACCACTTTTACTTCCTGTTGAAATGTAACAATTGAACACAACAAACCTTCTTTATCCCCTAATGCAAATTTTTACTCATGGCTTTATTGTATAAAATTTAACTTGGTCATATTTACTTCCAAGTGCCTGCCTTTCACACCTAGACTTTGTTGCCCTAAGCGGTGCATACAAATTGTCTTCAGTTTAATTAAATTAATCACTCATGCATACAAACATGTAATCATAAGCCTTCTTCCCAGAATAAACCCACAAAATATTGAAAATCATATATTTCTTCACAATTGACATGCCAAAGCTACAAAGGCTTGGTGTAGTCCCAAAAGGATGTAAGGGAAGGCAACCAAAGCCAGAGCCCTTTGATGAAAGACGTAAAATAAGATGACGCTGAGAATGGGGGTGTATATACTAAAGAATCATGTACTAAATGATCTGTTTGAGCTACAGGTGGAAAAATACTCTTCACTGTACCTCGGTACACGTGACAATAAATAAATCCAATGACAGATGTCAGGTTGATAATACAGTGAGAACCAGGCTAAAATGTAGAAGGTTTGGAGGGGAGCTGAGAAAGGAAGAGATTAGCAGCTACATTGAAAGGAATCCAAAGATCTTTTGGAACATTAAGAATAGGTGTGGGACCAATTAAGGATCAAAAAGGGCACCTACACGAAGGCACAGGCACTAAATGAGTATTGACAATTCCCTCAGACAATGTCTATTCCATTTCACACACTGGTCTCACCTCGTCACCTGCCTCCCAAAACCACAATAGGGTTTTCCCAGTTTTGATAATCAATGGATCAACCTCCACAATTTCTGCCACACCTCCAGTGTACTGGGACCACCAAACACACTTTCCCCATCCCACTCCTTTATGCATCTTTTCTCCCCCGCACGATACTCTCGTCTGCTCCTAGTGGGAGATGCAACGCTTTCCCTTGTAGTTCTTCTCACCATTTAAAGCGTTAAGAACACCCATTGGGGGGAAACACGGCAATTTACTTGTATTTTAACTTAGTATGCTGTATTGGCTGGAGATCACACACAAACACACAATGCCTGCTTTGTTCAGTATGACCCCGAGCTTCTCGTTGCCTGTCATTTTAATTCTTCAACTTGCACCCACAAGAACCTTTCTAACCTTGTCCTGTTGCAGTTTTCTAATGAAGCTCAACATAAAGTGGAACTGATCCCCTTATTTTAACGAGTTTATATACGTCTGAACTCTACATTAGTTCAACCAGTCTCTATTGTTCCTCTCTGCTGTTTTTTGACTGCAACTAGTCAGATCTGTCCAAACACATCGCTTTGTTTCTTATTCTGTTACCACTCCTTTTGGCCATGCATCATGAAACCCTGTGTCACGGAATCTCTCCTAACCTCCACCTTATCATAGACCTTCCTTTTGTTCTTCCCACCTTCCTCCTTTCACTTAAAACCCATTACTTTTCTCAGTTCCGATGCAAGATCACTAACATGAAACATTAACTCTATTTTTCTCTCCACAGATGTTTCCAGGCCGGTTGAGTATTTCCAGCTTGTTTTGTTTGTATTTCAGATTTCCAGCATCCGTAGTATCTTTTTGTACTAAATGATGTTTTTATCAAGGAAGAAGATGCTGCCAGAGTCACAGTGAAAGTAGAGATAGTTGAGACGCTGGATGAGGAGCTACAAGAAAGGCAGGCAATACTTATAATAAGTCACCAGGGCCAGATGGCATGCATCTAATGATTCTGAGGGAAGTAAGGCTGGAAATTTGGAGGCACTGGCTTTAATTTTCCACTTCTTCGAAACAAGGTGATGCCCAAAGGACTGAAGAATTGTAAATGTGCACCCTTGTTCAAAAAAGGATGCATGAATAACCCCAACAACTGCAGGCCAGTGAGTTTAACCTTGGATAATGAGAAACATTTATAAATGTTAATCTGGGGCAACTAAACCGGCACGGTAGCACAGTGGTTAGCACTGTTGCTTCACAGCGCCAGGGTCCCAGGTTTGATTCCCAGCTTGGGTCACAGTCTGCAGATTCTGCATGTTCTCCCCATGTCTGTGTTTGTTTCCTCCCACAAAGTCCTGAAAGACGTGCTTGTTAGGTGAATTGGCTATTCAGAATTCTCTGTGTACCAGAACAGGCGTTGTAGTGTGGTGGCTAGGGGATTTTCACAGTAACTTCATTGCAGTGTTAATGTAAGCCTACTTGTGACACTAATAAAGATTATTATTAACCTGGCAAAATGGGGATTAATTAAGGAACCCAGCACAGATGTGTTGGCAAATCCTGTTGATCCAACTTGATTGAGTTTTACTGCACTCCTCTCTCTCTCTCTCTCTCTCTCTCTCTGGTCCAACCCTGACTTTGTCATCAAACCGGCTGACAAGGATGGGACTGTTGTCTGACAACAACAGTGAGTCTCAACAACTGAGCTTTGACAGAGTCATTGGACTCGAAACATGAGCTCCTTTCTCTCCCTGCAGATGCTGCCAGACTTGCTGAGATTTTCCAGCATTTTCTCTTTCATGTTGTTTTCTGACCTATACCTCGCAGAGGCTGAACGCCAACTCTCAGAAACATCCCCCTGGACCATGACCCCACCACCGAGCGTCAAGCATTGTTTCCAGGACTGATCCACTGACTTCATCTCCTCTGGCGTTCTTCCCTCCATAGATCCAGCAGAGCGGAGCCACTGATTGGCTGTTGTGGGGAATATTTGCATCAGTGCATTGCGGTCACTGTATCCAGAAGGTGGTTTGTGGAGGAGCTGTTGTCAAGTGACCGCTAAACCCCAAACACTTATTGTTTCCCTCCCTACCTCCTCCTCTAACCAAAAAAACCCCAATCGTGTAAGGATCCCAGCTGAATAAAGATCAAGAGGGACACTCGAGGGCAGGTAGAAGTAGAAAGAAGTGATTGGCTTGTGACTGGTAAGTAGTTTTTCTTTTCCCTGAGGTGTGTTGATACGGTAGGTTTTTCTCTTTCTATTTTTTTTTTTATCGTGTGATTGGTAACAATTTTTCTTTGTTTTTCCTTTTTCATTTATCTATTATTTGATATTATCGTTGGACTAAGTTAAGCTTAAGATTAAAAATGGCAGGAGATCTCCGACCCGTGTTATGCTCCTCTTGCTCAATGTGGGAGCTTAGGGACGTGGCTGATGTCCCTGGCCCGTTCACGTGCGGGGAGTGTGTCCAGCTGCAGCTCTTGTTAGACCGCATGATGGCTCTGGTGCTGCAGATAGACTCACTTTGGGGCATCCGTGATGCTGAGGAGATCATGGATAGCATGTTTAGCGAATTGGTCGCACCACAGATTAGGATTGCTGAGGGAGAATGGGAATGGTGACCAAAAGGCAGAGAAAAAGCAGGAAGGCAGTGCAGGTGTCCCCTGCGGTCATCTCCCTCCAAAACAGGTATACTGTTTTGGATACTGTTGGGGGAGATGGCTCACCAGGGGAAGGCAGCATTAGCCAGGTTCATGGCACCGTGGCTGGCTCTGCTGTACAGAAGGGTGGGATAAAGAGTGGAAGGGCTATAGTCATAGGGGATTCAATTATAAGTGGAGTAGATAGGCGGTTCTGTGGTCGAAAACGAGACTCCCGAATGGTATGTTGCCTCCCAGGTGCACGGGTCAGAGATGTCTCAGATCGGCTGCAGAACATTCTGAAGGGGGAGGGTGAACAGCCAGTTGTTGTGGTGCATATAGGCACCAATGATACAGGTAAAAAAAGGGATGAGGTCCTACAAGCAGAATTTAGGGAGTTAGGAGCCAAGTTTAAAAAGTCGGACCTCCGAGGTAGTAATCTCAGGATTGCTACCAGTGCCATGTGGTAGTCAGAGTAGAAATGAAAGAATAAGCAGGATGAATGCGTGGCTTGAGAGATGGTGCAGGAGGGAGGGGTTCAGATTTTTGGGACATTGGGACCGGTTCTGGGGAGGTGGGACTACTACAAATTGGACGGTCTACACTGGGGCTGGACTGGAACCAATGTCCTTGGGGTGCTTTTGCTAATTGGGGAGGGTTTAAACTAATGTGGCAGGGGAATGGGAACCAAATGAGGAGGTTAGTGGACAGTAAAGAGGTAGTAACTAAAGCCTGTAAGGAACTCGATCATGAAGTCAGCGTGACCCTGGGGAAGAGTAGGCAGGAAGCAGATGATGAACGCAAAGGGCTGGTGGTCTGAGGTGCATTTGTTTTAATGCAAGAAGTGTAGTAGGTAAGGCAGATGAACTTGAGGCTTGGATTAGTACTGGGTGTATGATATTGCTATTACTGAGATTTGGTTGAGGGGAGGGCATGATTGGCAACTAAATATCCCAGGATATCGATGCTTCAGGTGGGATAGAGAGGGAGGTAAAAGGGGTGGAGGAGTTGCATTACTGTTCAGAGAAGATATCACAGCTGTGCTGAAGGAGGGCACTATGGAGGACTCGAGCAGTGAGGCGATATGGGCAGAGCTCAGGAATAGGAAGGGTGCAGTCACAATGTTGGGGCTGTACTACAGACCTCCCAACAGCGAGCATGAGATAGAGATACAAATATGTAAACAGATTATGAAAAGATGTAGGAGCAACAGGGTGGTGGTGATAGGCGATTTTAATTTTCCCAACATTGACTGGGATACACTTAATGTCAGCGGTCTAGATGGAGCAGAATTTGTAAGAGCATCCAGGAGGGTTTTCTAGAGCAGTATGTAAATAGTCCAACTTGGGAAGGGGCCATACTGGACTTGGTGTTGGGGAATGAGCCTGGCCAGGTGGTTGAAGTTTCAGTCGGGGATTACTTTGGGAATAGTGATCACAATTCCGTAAGTTTTAGAATACTCATGGACAAAGACGAGAGTGGTCCTAAAGGAAGAGTGCTAAATTGGGGAAAGGCCAACTATACCAAAATTCGGCAGGAGCTGGGCAATGTGGATTGGGAGCAGCTGTTTGAAGATAAATCCACATTTAATATGTGGGAGGCTTTTAAAGAGAGGTTGATTAGAGTGCAGGACAGACATGTCCCTGTGAAAATGAGGGATAGAAATGGCAAGATTAGGGAACCATGGATGACATGTGAAATTGTGAGACTAGCTAAGAGGAAAAAGGAAGCATACATCAGGTCTAGGCGACTGAAAACAGACAAAGCTTTGGAAGAGGATCTGGATCGGCGGAGACTTGGAGGGCTGAAGGGCCTGTTCCTGTGCTATAATTTTTCTTTGTTCTTTGTTCTTCCAACATCCTAATCCCCCAACCCTGGGCAGCCTGCTTCTACCTCTTTCCCAAAATCCACAAACGAGACTGTCCCAGTAGACCCATCGTGTCAGCCTGTTCCTGCCCCACCGAACTAATTTCTTCCTATCTTGACTCCTTAACTTCCTTTTTAAAAAAATTTTTTTATTCTCCCTTTTCGCATTTTCTCCCAAATTTACACCCACCAACAATAAACAATAATCAGTAACAAATATGTCAATCCTCATATCAATAACAACGATCCCATCCTCCCACCAAACCTCAAACATTAGCCCGCATGTTCACACAAACAAATTACAAAAAGGAATTAGGGATCACCCATAGTCGCCATTAACATACACAGCCCCCCTCCCCCCAACTCTCCCACCCACACAACCCCCCCCCCCCCCCCCCCCCCCAAACTCGTGTTCGATGTTATCCAGTTCTTGAAAGTGCACAATAATGCCCATGAATTGTAGAACCCCTCCATCCTTCCCCTCAGTTCAAACTTAACCTTCTCAAGAGTCAAGAATTCCAACAGGTCCCCCCGCCACGCCAGGGCACAGGGTGGAGAGGTTGCTCTCCAACTTAGCAGGATCCGCCTTCGGGCGATGAGCGAGGCGAAGGCTACAACATCTGCCTCGGCACCCGTTTCCAACCCTGGCGGGTCCGACACCCGAAATATGGCCTCCCGGGGGCCCAGGTCCAGTTTCACGTGCACCACTTTAGAAATTACCCAAAAAACCTCCATCCAGTAATCCTCTAGCTTTGGACAGGACCAAACCCCCCCCCAGCAACGTTCACACACATCTTCGCCTTCACAGAATCGGCTCTTTCTTGCCCTCTTGTGGTGTGCTCTCTATACCACCTTCAGCTGTATCAGCCCCAACCTCGCGCACGAGGTGGAGGCATTCACACTCTGGAGCACCTCACACCAGAACCCCTCTATATCCTCTCCCAACTTTTCCTCCCACTTTGCTTTGATCCCTTCCAGTGGTGTCTTCTCTTCAAAAATATCTCCGGAAACCGCTGACACTACCCCTTTCTCCAGTCCTTCTGGCTTCAGCACCTCCTCCAGCAATGTGGAGGCCGGCTCCACCGGGAAACTCTGTATCTCCTTTCTGGCAAAATCTCGAGCCTGCATGTATTTCAACATTTCCCCCTGCTCCAACCCATACTTTGCTTCCAGCTCCTTCAATCCTGCAAACCGACCCCTACGAAACAAATCTTTTAGTGTCTTAATCCCCTTCTCTTCCCATTTCCGAAAATTTCCATCCCACGTCCCTGCCTCAAATCTGTGTTTCCCCCGAATCGGCATTTCCCTGGACCCTGCCCCCAACCCAAAGTGTTGGCAAAACTGCCTCCAAATTCTCAATGAAGCTATTATTACCAGACTACTCTCTCTTCTTGTCCAGTCCCTTCCCGCCTACAATCGTGATTCCTCCGATACCCTACACCATGTCAACAACTTCCAGTTCCCCAGCCCTAACAGCTTCCTCTTTACCGTGGATGTCCAATTCCTCTACACCTCCAGTCCCACCAGGATGGTCTGAGGGCTCTCCGCTTCAACAGAGGCCTGAACTATCCCCGTCCACCACCACACTCCTCCATCTGGCTGAATTTGTCCTCACTCAACAATTTCTCCTTTAACAAGTCTCATTTCCTCCAAAGCAAAGATGCAACAATGAGTACCCACATGGGTCCCAGTTTTGCCTGTCTATTTCAATTTCTGGGATAGACTGTCCACTAATATCCATTACAAACCTGCCGACTCCCACAGCTACCCTGACTTCACCCCCCCCCCCCCCCCCCCCACCTGCCCCTTGCACCCCTTTCAATCTGGTCCATTGCATTTGCTGCTCCCAGTGCGGTCTACTCTACATTGGAGAGACTAAACACAGACTGGGTGACCACTTTACAGGACACCTCCGGTCCGTCTGCAAGCAGGACCCAGATTTTCCTGTTGCCTGCCATTTCAACTCACTGTCCTGCTCTCCCATCCACATGTCCATCCTTGGCCTGCTGTAATGTTCCAGTGAAGTACAGCGCCAACTGGAGGAACAGCACCTCATCTTCCGATTAAAGACGTTGCAGCCTTCCAGACTTAACATTGAGTTCAACAATTTCAGACTGTGAACTCGCTCTTCCACCTTCATCCTATTTTTATTTCCATCCCTTTATTTTCAAGTCTTCCATTGATCTATTTTTCCCTCACTATTCTTCCTCCTCTCCCACCCCACTTGGGCCATCTGTTCCTGGTTGCCCTTTGACACACTGCTCGCCTTTGTTTTGCCATGCACACATTCTCATCTCTTTGTGCCACTATCAGCACCCTTCTTGGTCCTAATCACCTCATTTACATTACTTTTCTCTTTCTGTCCACGAGATCTTTGTAAGTCTCCACCTATCGCCGGCCCCTGTCCAGTCCCACTGCTCCACGCCCCCCACAACAGTATAAATCTGACCCTATTCCCAGTTCTCTCCAGCTTTGACAAAGAGTCATCCAGACCATAAATGTTAGCTCCCTTCTCCACAGATGCTGCCAGACCTACTGTGATTGTCCAGTATTTTCTGTTTTTGTTTCAGATTCCAACATCTGCAGTAATTTGCTTTTATATTATGATGGTAGAGGATAACATGGGTGATGTGGTGCATATGCATTTACAAAAGGCATTAGTTGGATTTCTACAAGGAAGCTATCATAAACCTTTTATGAAACACTGGTTCCGCCTCAACTTGGAGTATTTTGCCCAAATCTGGGCACTACAGGTGGGAAAGATAAGAAGGCATCAGGAAGGTGTAGAATTGATTTATGATTCCAGCAAGAGGGAATTCAGTAACATGAGGTGAAGGACTGCTGAACTCTCCTAACGTGGTCCTTGCAAAGGACAAGGTGCCGGAATTATTCTGCTCATCAGAGGAGGAGCAGGAGATGGAAGAGGGAGATGCAGACCAGCTAGGCGCCCAGATTGTGCAGGGGAATGGCTGCACTGGCACAGTATTTGATGGTCTCAATGGGATGGCATTGCCAGCAGGAAACATCTGATTCAGGCACGTTTTGCTTGAACACTTCTAACCCAGCAGGACTCCATGCTCTGAAGTTTGCTTTGAGCTGCCTGAGAACACTTCCAATTGAAGATACAACCTTGAATAGATTCACTCTTACTGCCAATGCATGATGCGCAACATCACTTCAGAAGCCAGTTCCCCCACAAACAGCATTCATTTTTTTCACAAGTTCATCCCAACTCCTGAATTTTGATGGCAGCTCATGTGTCTGGAATTGTCAAGATTTAAGGTATTAACAAAAAGTAACAGTGTAGATTAAAAAGTGAAATAGACGCCAGTAAACCACTCTGTGCTCTTATGCACATGGTGCGTTTTGCTCTTCATGGCAGTGCACCACTTGTGGTCTTGGGTGAGGTGGCGGCAACCTGCTTGTGACGAGGGTTGCCTGGGATTGTCGTCCTTGTTGTGGAGGTGTCAGTAGGTGCCAGAATCTAGTAATAACACAATGCAGGGATAGCCTCCATCACAGGGCCTTGCTACGTAAATGGTCCCGGAGTCAGAGGGGCAAACTGGCTGCTGATGATGGTGTCTTGAAAGGGGAAACTCCCTTATCCTTCTCAGTGTCTGCTTTAGCCCTTTGATGATGTCTTGGATGACTGGATAGGACCACCAGCTAGGGAGCAACTGTTATCCATTACATGTATCTGCATCATTAGTGCACTGACTGGACCAGGCATGCATTCTTTGCACTTCAGTGTGCTGCTCCTGGATCCAAAAGAGAGCTGCTGCATATGGCTCTCCATGAGGTTAACCACTGTCTCAAGCGTGTGTGTTAAAAGCCCTGAGCCATGGTGGCACACATGAGTTTAATTAGCTCTTCCATTCTCAGCCAATGTTCCATACTGCCTCAGAGTATCTGACAGGGGTGCACATCTCGTTGCTAATCAAAGTAGCGCCTCCTTGCTCGTGATTCTCTTGGCCCTGCATTTGCACCCTGTGTCTGTCCTCCATCATCTGAGGGGGTTTGCTTGCAGCTCCCGCTGCCTCTTTTACCACCTCCTCACTTGTACCGTGTTCTTCACCCCATGCCACCCTTTCCAACCACGTGCAAGAACCCCCCCAACTGAGCTATCTGTGCTGGCAGAAGGTGTGCTTTTATGATGTGATGGTGCTGGCTTGGTTACTTTAGATGTTTGAGAGCCCCAGTGATGCACATTACTAAAGTGCTCTCCCTCCATGACAGTTTCTGGGAGAAAAGGAGAGATCAAAAGAAATAGCCTACGATAGCAGAAGCCTTGGTTGTGATGAGGCTTCCCAATATAGTTGCATCTTGTGTTCTGTGACCTTGTCTTTGCAATGATTCATACAGAACTGCTGGTGACTGAACGAGAGTGATGATTTGTTGATGTACACGTGGTAAGGTAACAATCCGAATGCTGTACAGACTAAGTTACTGATTGAGTTACATAGACTCTCCTGTATCTACCCCTATGTGCAACTGTCCTGGTGTACACCTTACAACCTTCTGGCGAGAGCTGAATGTCACATGACTAATGCCTGACGGCATCTGCTGGTGGGAAGTCACATTGCTGAGTGTACACAATATTATTCACAGCCATATCACCACATCACCTTTTGGAGATGTTGATCTTTATAATCAAAGATGATTAATATTTTGTGACTTATGTATAAACAGATTTAACTAATGCATCCATAGACATGATATATTTGCTATGTGTGTGTTCCTTGTGCACAGCTCATTGTGCCTCCCTCACAGGATCACCCCGCTGGTCGTCTGGGCTCTTATCAGCTTTTTTGGCATGGCTTGCATGCCGGTCTCTTCTTATCCTTTTGACGCAATGCTTTTCGAAGGCATGTATCCTTGTTGCCCGCACCTGCATCGCCAGCCTTTTCTTTTTTTGTGTCCTTCCACGACGCTCTTTGTTGCTGCTGCGTCGTTGAGTATTCTCTGGCTCTGGCTTGTAGGCCAGATCATCATGTTCTCTCTTGCTGTCAACATTGGGATTCACTGCCTCTTCCACTCCCTTTCTCTTCCTCTTTTTTGCTTTGCTTATCATTTTGAGTGTGTTTCTTTTTGCATTTGGGTTCTTGTGCCAACGTGCTTCTGAGGGACTGTGTGGCCACAACCAAGCCTGGGCCCTTGATTGGGGGGGGGGGGGGGGGGGGGGGGTTTGCAGAGCCTTGCACTTTGGTGCCTGGATTGGAGCCACATCTATAAAGTTGGGTGTCTTCCCTTCCTCGCGTGTTTGAGCCCCGAGTGATGATTCCTCATCATTCAAAACCATGTGTTCCCTGGTCCTGACGATCCAGGCGATGGGTCATCCTGGTTTGCAATATTATGTATATTCGCGCATCCTGGTCTTGCACTATTATGTACGTGTCATCTGTTGTCGCAGAACTGCATGTCGATTTAGCTATCAGCTCGTCTAATTCATCTTTCGGTGGAGAGCCCTCGAGCATCGGGGAGTTGAATACCGGAACCATTTCAGAGGCCTGAGATGATTCACCACATGCCTCTGGAACCATTTTCTCCCAAGATTGGTATTATGCCTTCTGTTATTGGTTTATTCGCGTCTTGGTCCTCCGAGGTATCAGCGACTGGAATCTCACTTTCCATCTCGCCGTGCGCCATCTCATAACTTTCGCATTTCTTGGTGACCTGCACAGTGACCACCCCATCATTCCTGCCAAACCACCGGATCAGCGTTTCACAGGCTTCTTCATCTAGTTTGCCATCACTCCTGCGAAACAAGCTTACCAACATTTCATATTCGTCTTCATCTGGCACACCCTTCAAATCTTTACTTTCTGCATTGTCTTCATATATTCATCATAGTATTTGTCATCAGAGTCTGTATAATCTGCAAAGACTTCTCCTGTAAAATACAACATTGCATACGTAATTATGTGTTCGTGCAGGAGGCAACCGATTTGAAAGTCAGCATCAAGTTTTGCTGCAGAAGCTTTATTTAATATTCCAGGCTGTGGAACCTCAGGAGGTCTGAAGAACTTGAAGAATGAGTCATTTGGTACTGTATTCGTAACTTTTGTGAGTACTCTGACCTTTATGCTTCTGCTTTTTAATTGTTTACTGTGTAGCATTTTTTCCTTCTAGTCGATCTGGCAGCCTGAGCATCCCGTGATTTCTGATTCGTCAAAGAATGAAGATTCAAGCTTGTCAGGCTGTGATTCCAGCTGGTATACTTTTGTAATTACCTCATTTGTAAACAACTCATTCGGCTCGAACCTAAACTCCAGAGTGAAGCTCATCGGCAGTACGCACCCTGAACATTTAATATTCACATCTTGTAGATGCTTTAATACGGGCTCATTATGCTCCTGTATCATGCCACTGAGTAAATACACCTTGAAGACGGTTAACCAGAAGTCTGAAATACCTTTTGGCTCTTCCGTTTATCTGATTTGTCGTCGTCCTCCTGGACTTCTGCTTGTCCCATCGAATGACTGCACCAGTATATCTCACTGAGATTTGTAGAATTCAGCTGGCCACTCGCTGACTGGAACATACAGCCGCTCAACTAGGTTGAGGGCCTCACATGCACCCGCTCCTGTGATGGACTCGGTTTTCATGTCCACAATGGAAAATGGTAACATATACGTTGTGCCGTGCACGCTCAACTCAAGCTCACATTCACCCAGTATCTCAATCTTTTCCCTTCCATGGTGTGTCGGCAGTCCCAGTCGATCAACAGCTTTCGACTGCGTTCAGACTGCAAAGCGGACAGGCTGAGAAGGTTGGCCCTCATTCCCATGTCGAGGTCGCAGTGTACTAAAGAGCCATTAGGGCAGCACGGTGGCGCAGTGGCTAGTGCTGCTGCCTCTCAGCGCCGAGGTCCCAGGTTCGGTCCTGGCTCTGGATGACTGACTGTGTGGAGTTTGCACATTCTCCCAGTGTTTGCATGCGTTCCGCCCCCACAGCCCAAAGATGTGCAGGGTAGGTGAATTGGCCACACTAAATTGCCCCTTAATTGGAAAAATGAATCGGGTACTCTAAAATAAAAATAAAAACTAATGAGCCGTTTATCCACACCAGAGTTTTCCATCTGGTTTTGATGGCATGAGGTTTGTTCTTGCGTCGTGATTTTTGGTAATTCTACATGGGCCGGACTCTTCTGGTCCTTGGTTCAAATGAGATTGAAGAACTGTTTGTCTGGATGTATCTTAACAACCATGTTGACTGATCTCATTTGGTCCACTGTAGGATGCAAAAAATATTGTTTCGTAAAATGATTTACACGGCCACACCTGGAAAATACTTTTCCAAAGACTGGACATTGCCGTGGGCCATGTCGGTTGCCACATTTCTGGCACAAGATGGTGGCTTCTGTTGGGCGCTTAAAATGGCCCGCACTGAGACCATGTTTCTTATTGACCTGCGTTACAGTGCTGATGGCGATTGGCGTCCTCTTCCCTGTTGGCGCCAACATGTTTCAGAGAGAGTGTACTGATTTGCTGTGCAGCCAACTCACTCGCATGACAAATCTTCTCCAATTTCAGGACTTACTCCCGTAACAACCTTTCACGGAGCTTATCATTCGTTATGCCAAATACTATTTGGTTGTGTATCATCGATGATTTTAGTTCACTGAAATTGCCCTCAGCCTCAAGTTGGTTACAAAACTGTCAAAAGATTCGCCTGGTTTCTGGGTACGCATACGAAAAATGTATCTTTCAAATGTTTTATTTTGGAGAGCAATGTCGATCGAAGTACTTGGATCACCTCATCGTATCTCTTGCTCTCCTCTTCACTATCAAAAGCAAATATTTTATAGATTTTGATTGCTTGTGGACCTGACACCGTGAGCAGCAACGCAATTTGCCTTTCAATGGCTGTGCCTGCAGGCCAAGAGCTGAGACATAGAGTTTAAGCATCTGTTTGAAAATGCGCCAGTTTTTGTCTAGGTTACTCGCGACTCAAAGCTGGTGGGGCGCCTTTAAACCGACCATCTCGAACTTCAATGTCATCTGTTGCGTTGAGTCCCCAATGGGCACAGTTCACCAGGTCGGTGGAAGAACTTCTCTTTTTCTTTTTCTTTTTCGTTCTTCGGCCGGTTTCACTTTGTCTTTTCTGCTTCTACCTTCAAATCTTCAACACACTTGATACCATGTTGTGTTCTGTGACCTTGTCTTTGCAATGATTCATACAGAACTGCTGGTGACTTAACTAGACTGATGATTTATTGATGTACACATGGTAAGGCAACAATCAGAATGTGATACAGACTAAGTTACTGATTGAGTTACGTAGACTCTCCTGGAACTAGGGCAGCATGGTAGCACAGTGGTTAGCACTGTTGCGTCACAGCGCTAGGGTCCCAGGTTCGATTCGTGGCTTGGGTCATGTCTGTGTGGAGTCTGCACATTCTCCCTGTGTCTGTGTGTTTCCTCTGGGTTCCCTCTGGGTGCGCCAGTTTCCTCCCACAAGACATTTTGAATTCTCCTTCTGTGTAACCACACAGGTGCCAAATGTGGCGACTCGGGGCTTTTCACAGCAACTTCATTGCAGTGTTCATGTAAGCCTACTTGTGACAATAAAGATTATTATGATTATTCACGTAACACAGTGGTTAGCACTGTTTCTTCACAATCCCTAGACCCCAGGTTCGATTCCTGGCTTGGGTCACTGTCTGTGCGGAGTCTGCACGTTCTCCCCGTGTCTGCGTGGGTTTCCTCCGGGTGCGCCAGTTTCCTCCCACAAGTCCCGAAAGACGTGCTGTTAGGTAATTTGGACATTCTGAATTCTTCCTCTGTGTCCCCGAATAGGCGCCGGGATGTGGCGACTAGGGGCTTTTCACAGTAACTTCATTGCAGTAAGCCTACTTGTGACAATAAAGATTATTATTATTATGTGCAAATGTCCTGGTGTACGCCTTACGACCGGATATCAAATGATTGATGTCTGACACCACCTGCTGGTGGGAAGTCGCATTACTGAGTTTATACACTATTATTCACAGGCATATCACCGCACATCTTTGACATGCTAAGCAAGTGAACTGAACTAGCCATTTAAATACAGTGGCTACAAGGCCAAGAGGTCTGGGATCGAGTAAATCATCCCCTAACTCCCCAAAGCCTGTCCACCAGGCACAATTGTTCATCGTTAATAGAATTTACAGTGCAGAAGGAGAATTTACAGTGCAGATGGAGGCCATTTGGCCTATCAAGCCTGCATGGGCCTTTGGAAAGACTACCCTACTTAAGCCCACGTCTCCACCTTATCCCAGTAACCCCACCTAACCTTTTGGACAATAAGGAGCAATTTAGCAGTGTCAATCCACCTAACCCACACCTCTTTGGACAAGTAAGGATTGTGATGGAATACCCTCTCCACTTGTCTGGATGAGTGCAGCTCCAACAACACAAGAAGCTTGACATCATCCAGGAAAAAGTAGCCTGCTTGAGTGGCACCACATCCACAGACATTTATTCCCAGCATCACCGATGAACAGTGGCAGAAGTGTACTATCCACAACATGCATTGCAGGAACTCACCAAGCCTCCTTAGACAGCACCTTCCAAACCCACAACCACCACCATTTGTGGTAAGGGTAGCAGATACCTGGGAACACTACCACGTGGAAATTCCCCTGCAAACCACTCACCATCCTGACTTAGAATATATCGCCGTTGCTTCACTGTTGCTGGGTCAAAATCCTGGAACTCCTTCCTGAATATCGGGTACACCTTCAGCACTTGGACTGCAGTGATTTAAGAAGGCAGCTCATCACCACCATCTAAAGAGCAGTTAAGGATGGGCAATAAATGCTGGCCTAGCTAGTGAAATTAACATTCCATAAAGGAAAAAATATGATGTCAAACAGGGAGGCACTCCACTCCTTTCATCTGTGAATCATTCTCTTCCAGCTTTTCCTGGTGTCTGTTGCCCATTTTTGGCAAACCAGTCTGGCAATTTCACAACCTCCCTGGATGCAACCCCCATCCAAATGCGAGTTATGTATCCTTTCCCGTGATAAACCAGTGAGAGAAGTCACTGCTGGCCTCTCTGACCAATGTTCAGTCGCTCATTTATATAAGGAGGTGCATGCATCAGGGCTATCAAATTCTCAATAGCACTGGGGCTTGCTGAGGTGTCAATAAGAACCCTGGGCGCACATTTCTCCCGTGTTCACTAATGCCCTACCCTGGGTGCCAGGCCTCTGCCTTTGCTGGTGTTTGTATGCTATTTTAAAACAGCTGCCAGTAATGGCTGCTGTAATGTCTTTAAGGGGGGTCTGAGTCCTGCCTCCTGCACCTGCCACTGCTAACTGGCTGCCGAACACCCTTCAAACCAATTAACAGCTGACATCAGTGAAAATCCCAAACTATGACTACTTGCCCCCACATCCGCTGCCCCACTCACTGGCCCAGTGTTTGGCACTTGGAAATGGTTTTGACATCGGCTGTTCGACCCCATAGTTGGAATTCTGCCCATCATATTCTCACATCTTTTTGCGCCTGCAGCTCACTAATACTATTTAACATGCTCCATGGGTTCACATGGATGCATTGTAATCCTAATTTAGACTGAATTGTATTCCCACTTATACTGGCCCAACCTAGTACCTTGCTATTTGTTACTCGAGTGTTATCTATCTCAATTTTTATGCACCTTGTTTTCTTTTCCAGGTTACAATTTGGTTCCTGTACCCCTGCCAACTTAGTTTAAACCCTCCCCAGGAATGCTACCAAACCACTTCAGAAGAACACTGCTCCCTGCTGTGTTGAAATATCTATCCAGTCTGTACAGGTTCTACAGTTGTAACTTTACCGGAATCTAAAGCACTTCCTCCTGTACCATGTCTCCATCTATACTGATGGCACGGCATCAGGTTTTGCTCGCTGGATTCTTTCCTAGCAATCTCTAATCTTTCTTCAGAAGGCAACACGGTGGCGCAGTGGTTAGCCCTGCTGCCTCACGGTGCTGAGGACCCCTGAGTTCAATCCTGGCCCCGGGTCACTGTCCGTGTGGAGTTTGCACATTCTCCCCATGCCTGCGTGGGTCTCACCCCCCACAATCCAAAAAGATGTGCAGGGTAGGTGGATTGGTCACACTAAATTGTCCCTTAATTCCTAAAAAAAAAAGAATTGGGTGCTCTAAATTTTTTTTAAAAATCATCTTCAGCACTTCATTACACTTACCTATGTCGTTGCCATTGATATGGGTCAAGATCGCTGGCTGTTCATTCTCCCTCTTTTTTTTTTTATAAATATTTTATTGAAAATTTTTGGTCAACCAACACAGTACATTGTGCATCCTTTACACAACATTATAACAATACAGATAACAATGAATTTTTTATATAAACAAAAAATAAATAAATATTAAATAACAAAAATGAAAACTAGCCCTAATTGGCAACTGCCTTGTCACAGGCTACACCCCCCCCCCCCCCCCCCCCCCCCAAATCCTGGGCCGCTGTTGCTGCCTTCTTTTTTCCCCCATCTATCTTTCCGCAAGATATTCGACGAACGGTTGCCACCGCCTGGTGAACCCTTGAGCCGACCCCCTTAGGACGAACTTAATCCGCTCTAGCTTTATGAACCCCGCCATGTCATTTATCCAGGTCTCCACCCCTGGGGGCTTAGCTTCTTTCCACATTAGCAATATCCTGCGCCGGGCTACTAGGGACGCAAAGGCCAAAACATCGGCCTCTCTCGCCTCCTGCACTCCCGGCTCTTGTGCAACCCCAAATATAGCCAACCCCCAGCTTGGTTCGACCCGGACTCCTACTACTTTTGAAAGCGCCTTTGTCACCCCCACCCAAAACCCCTGTAGTGCCGGGCATGACCAAAACATATGGGTATGATTCGCTGGGCTTCTCGAGCACCTCGCACACCTATCCTCCACCCCAAAAAATTTACTGAGCCGTGTTCCAGTCATATGTGCCCTGTGTAATACCTTAAACTGAATCAGGCTTAGCCTGGCACACGAGGACGACGAGTTTACCCTGTTTAGGGCATCTGCCCACAGCCCCTCCTCGATCTCCTCCCCTAGCTCTTCTTCCCATTTCCCTTTTAGTTCATCCACCATAGTCTCCCCTTCGTCCCTCATTTCCCTATATATATCCGACACCTTACCATCCCCCACCCATTTCTTTGAGATGACTCTGTCCTGCACCTCTTGTGTCGGGAGCTGCGGGAATTCCCTCACCTGTTGCCTCGCAAAAGCCCTCAATTGCATGTACCTGAATGCATTCCCTTGGGGCAACCCATATTTCTCGGTCAGCGCTCCCAGACTTGCGAACTTCCCATCCACAAATAGATCTTTCAGTTGCGTTATTCCTGCTCTTTGCCACATTCCATATCCCCCATCCATTCCCCCCGGGGCAAACCTATGGTTGTTTCTTATCGGGGACCCCCCCAGTGCTCCGGTCTTTCCCCTATGTCGTCTCCACTGTCCCCAAATCTTCAGTGTAGCTACCACCACCGGGCTTGTGGTGTAGTTCCTCGGTGAGAACGGCAATGGGGCTGTCACCATAGCCTGCAGGCTGGTCCCCCTACAGGACGCCCTCTCTAATCTCTTCCACGCCGCTCCCTCCTCCTCTCCCATCCACTTACTCACCATTGAAATATTAGCGGCCCAATAGTACTCACTTAGGCTCGGTGGTGCCAGCCCCCCCCTATCCCTACTACGCTGTAAGAATCCCTTCCTCACTCTCGGAGTCTTCCCGGCCCAAACAAAACCCATGATGCTCTTTTCTATCCTTTTTAAAAAAAGCCTTCGTGATCACCACCGGGAGGCACTGAAACACAAAGAGGAATCTCGGGAGGACCACCATCTTAACCGCCTGCACCCTCCCTGCCATTGACAGGGCTACCATATCCCATCTCTTGAAATCTTCCTCCATCTGTTCCACCAACCGCGTTAAATTTAGCCTGTGCAATGTGCCCCAATTCTTAGCTATCTGGATCCCCAGGTAACGAAAGTCTCTTGTTACCTTCCTCAACGGTAGGTCTTCTATTTCTCTACTCTGCTCCCCTGGATGCACCACAAACAGCTCACTCTTCCCCATGTTCAATTTATACCCTGAAAAATCCCCAAACTCCCCAAGTATCCGCATTATTTCTGGCATCCCCTCCGCCGGATCCGCCACATATAGTAGCAAATCATCCGCATATAAAGATACCCGGTGTTCTTCTCCTCCCCTAAGTATTCCCCTCCATCTCTTGGAACCCCTCAGCGCTATCGCCAGGGGCTCAATCGCCAGTGCAAACAGTAATGGGGACAGAGGACATCCCTGCCTTGTCCCTCTATGGAGCCGAAAATATGCCGATCCCCGTCCATTCGTGACCACACTCGCCACTGGGGCCCTATACAATAGCTGCACCCATCTAACATACCCCTCTCCAAAACCAAATCTCCTCAACACCTCCCACAAATAATCCCATTCCACTCTATCAAATGCTTTCTCGGCATCCATCGCCACTACTATCTCCGTTTCACCCTCTGGTGGGGCCATCATCATTACCCCTAACAGCCTCCGTATATTCGTGTTCAGCTGTCTCCCCTTCACAAACCCTGTTTGGTCCTCGTGAACCACCCCCGGGACACATTCCTCTATTCTCATTGCCATTACCTTGGCCAGGACCTTGGCATCCACATTTAGGAGGGAAATTGGTCTGTAGGACCCGCATTGTAGCGGGTCCTTTTCCTTCTTTAAGAGAAGCGATATCGTTGCTTCAGACATAGTCGGGGGCAGTTGTCCCCTTTCCTTTGCCTCGTTAAAGGTCCTCGTCAGTACCGGGGCGAGCAAGTCCAAATATTTTCTGTAAAATTCAACTGGGAATCCGTCCGGTCCCGGGGCCTTTCCCGTCTGCATGTTCCTAATTCCTTTCACCACTTCTTCTACCTTGATCTGTGCTCCCAGTCCCACCCTTTCCTGCTCTTTCACCTTGGGAATTTCCAGCCGATCCAAAAAGTCCATCATTCTCTCCCTCCCATCCGGGGGTTGAGCTTCATATAATTTTTTATAAAATGTCTTGAACACTTCATTCACTCTCTCCGCTCCCCGCTCCATCTCTCCTTCCTCATCCCTCACTCCCCCTATTTCCCTCGCTGCTCCCCTTTTCCTCAATTGGTGTGCCAGCAATCTGCTCGCCTTCTCCCCATATTCATATTGTACACCCTGCGCCTTCCTCCATTGTGCCTCTGCAGTGCCTGTAGTCAGCAAGTCAAATTCCACATGCAGCCTTTGCCTTTCCCTGTACAATCCCTCCTCCGGTGCTTCCGCATATTGTCTGTCCACCCTCAAAAGTTCTTGCAGCAACCGCTCCCGTTCCTTACTCTCCTGCTTCCCTTTATGTGCCCTTATTGATATCAGCTCCCCCCTAACCACCGCCTTCAATGCCTCCCAGACCACTCCCACCTGAACCTCCCCATTGTCATTGAGTTCCAAGTACTTTTCAATACATCCCCTCACCCTTAGGCACACCCCCTCATCCGCCATTAGTCCCATGTCCATTCTCCAGGGTGGGCGCCCTCCTGTTTCCTCCCCTATCTCCAAGTCTACCCAGTGTGGGGCATGATCCGAAATGGCTATAGCCGTATATTCCGTTCCCCTCACCTTCGGGATCAATGCCCTACCCAACACAAAAAAGTCTATGCGCGAATAGACTTTATGGACATAGGAGAAAAACGAGAACTCCTTACTCCTAGGTCTACTGAATCTCCACGGGTCCACACCTCCCATCTGCTCCATAAAATCCTTAAGCACCTTGGCTGCTGCCGGCCTCCTACCAGTCCTGGACTTCGACCTATCCAGCCCTGGTTCCAACACCGTGTTAAAGTCTCCCCCCATTATCAGCTTTCCCGTCTCTAGGTCCGGGATGCGTCCTAGCATTCGCCTCATAAAGTTGGCATCATCCCAGTTCGGGGCATACACGTTTACCAAAACCACCATCTCTCCCTGTAATTTGCCACTCACCATCACGTATCTGCCCCCGTTATCCGCCACTATAGTCTTTGCCTCGAACATTACCCGCTTCCCCACTAATATAGCCACCCCCCTGTTTTTCGCATCCAGCCCCGAATGGAACACCTGCCCCACCCATCCTTTGCGCAGCCTAACCTGGTCTATCAGTTTCAGGTGCGTTTCCTGTAACATAACCACATCTGCTTTAAGTTTCTTAAGGTGTGCGAGTACTCGTGCCCTCTATCGGCCCGTTGAGCCCTCTCACGTTCCACGTGATCAGCCGAGTTGGGGGGCTTCCCACCCCCCCCCCCTTGCCGGTTAGCCATCATCTTTTTCCAGCTTCTCACCCAGTTCCCACGCAGCTGTATCTCCCCCAGGCGGTGCCCCCCCGCCCATCCTCTCCCGTACCCACTCCCCCCTTTCCCCAGCAGCAGCAACTCAGTAATTCCCCCCCCGCTAGACCCCCCGCTAGCGTAATTACTCCCCCCATGTTGCTCCCAGAAGTCAGCAAACTCTGGCTGACCTCGGCTTCCCCCCGTGACCACGGCTCGCACCGTGCGACGCCCCCTCCTTCCTGCTTCTCTATTCCCGCCATAATTATCATAGCGCGGGAACCAAGCCCGCGCTTCTCCCTCGGCCCCGCCTCCCATGGCCAACGCCCCATCTCCTCTCCCTCCCCACCTCCCCCCATCACCACCTGTGGGAGAAAGAAAAGTTACCATACCGCAGGATTAGAACATAAAACCCCTCTTCGCCCCCCACATTCGCCCCACCTCTTTGTCCAAACGTTCTTTTTCATAATCCACTCATTCCAGTTTTTCTTCTACAATAAAAGTCCACGCTTCATCCGCCGTCTCAAAGTAGTGGTGCCTCCCTTGATATGTGACCCACAGTCTTGCCGGTTGCAGCATTCCAAATTTTATCTTCCTTTTATGAAGTACCCGCCTTGGCCCGATTAAAGCTCGCCCTCCTTCTCGCCACCTCCGCACTCCAGTCTTGATAAACGCGGATCACCGCGTTCTCCCATTTACTGCACCGAGTTTTCTTCGCCCATCTAAGGACCATTTCTCTATCCTTAAAACGGAGGAATCTCACCACTATGGCTCTGGGAGTTTCCTGCTCTCGATCCTCGCACCATAACTCGGTACGCTCCCTCCACCTCCAACGGACCCGTCGGGGCCTCCGCTCCCATTAACGAGTGCAGCATCGTGCTCACATATGCCCCGACGTCTGCCCCCTCCACACCTTCAGGAAGGCCAAGAATCCTCAGGTTGTTCCTCCTTGCGTTGTTTTCCAGTGCCTCCAACCTCTCCACACATCGTTTCTGATGTGCCTCCTGTATCTCCGACTTCACCACCAGGCCCTGTATATCGTTCTCATTCTCGGCTGCTTTCGCCTTCACGACCCGAAGCTCCTGCTCCTGGGTCTTTTGTTCCTCCTTTAGCCCTTCGATCGCCTGTCGTATCGGGGCCAACAACTCTTTCTTCATTTCCTTTTTTATCTCCTCCACGCAACATTTCAAGAACTCTTGTTGTTCAGGGCCCCATATGAAACTGCCACCTTCCGACGCCATCTTGGTTTTTGCTTGCCTTCCTTGCCGCTGTTCTAAAGGATCCGCTGCAATCCGGCCACTTTCCTCTCCTTTTTCCATCCGTGTCCAGGGGGAACACCCTTCTGGTTTACCGCACGGTGTTTTTAGCCGTTAAAATTGCCGTTGGGGCTCCTATCGAGAGCCCAAAAGTCCGTTCCACCGGGAGCTGCCGAAACGTGCGACTCAGCTGGTCATCGCCGCACCCGGAACTGCGTTCATTCTCCCTCTTGAGCCACTCAATTATATCATCCTAGCATCAGGGAGACAGCATGTCATCCTATATTCAAGTCTGCGGTTGCAGAAAATTCCCCTGTGGGAATCCCTTCTCACTATTGATTTCCCAATTTTCCTCCTACCCTCGTTTACAGCTGACCCAGCCATAGTGCTGAAAACTTGGCTCCGGCTGCACTCCCGAGTGAACATAGAACATATACAGTGCAGAAGGAGGCCATTCAGCCCATCGAGTCTGCGCTGATCCACTTAAGCCCCCACTTCCACCCTATCCCCATAACCCAATCACCTTTTTGGTCACTAAGGGCAATTTATCATGGCCAATCCACCTAACCTGCGCGTCTTTGGACTGTGGGAGGAAACCGGAGCACCCGGAGGAAACCCAGACAGACATAGGAAGAACGTGCAGACTCCGCACAGACAGTGACCCAGTGGGGAATCCAACCTGGGACCCTGGCGCTGTGAAGCACTTGTGGTGCCCATCAGTATTTCACTATTTTCATTAGTAATTAGAACTGAATACCAGTTGGAGAGTGACATACATTCTGGGGACTCTTGCACTACCTGCTTGAGCAACAAAGGCAATAGTAATATCAACCAATCACCTAGTTGTTACCTTGTGATATTACTCCTTGATTTAATTTTTCTCCCATATATATGTGGCTGCTGCTGTGCTCCATGTACCCAGACCCCTGTCTGCTCTGTGCTCCGTGTATCCAGAACTCTGCCTCCTGTTGCTGCTCTGCTCTGTGCTCCATGTATCCAGAACCTTGTCTCCTGTTGCTGCTCTGCTCTGCTCTGTGCTCCATGTATCCAGAACCTTGTCTCCTGTTGCTGCTTTGCTCTGTGCTCCATGTATCCAGAACATTGTCTCCTGTTGCTGCTCTGTGCTCCGTGTATTCAGAACCTTGTCTCCTGTTGCTGCTCTGTGCTCCATGTATCCAGAACCTTGTCTCCTGTTGCTGCTCTGTGCTCCATGTATCCAGAACCTTGTCTCCTGTTGCTGCTCTGCTCTGTGCTCCGTGTATCCAGAACCTGGTCTCCTGTTGTTGCTCTGCTCTGTGCTCCGTGTACCCAGACCCTTGTCTCCTATTGCTGCTCTGCTCTGTGCTCCATGTATCCAGAACCTTGTCTCCTGTTGCTGCTCTGCTCTGTGCTCCGTGTATTCAGAACCTTGTCTCCTGTTGCTGCTCTGCTCTGTGCTCCATGTATCCAGAACCTTGTCTCCTGTTGCTGCTCTGCTCTGTGCTCCGTGTATCCAGAACCTTGTCTCCTGTTGCTGCTCTGTGCTCCGTGTATCCAGAGCCTTGTCTCCTGTTGCTGCTCTGCTCTGTGCTCCGAGTATCCAGAACTCTGCCTCCTGTTGCTGCTCTGCTCTGTGCTCCGAGTATCCAGAACTCTGCCTCCTGTTGCTGCTCTGCTCTGCGCTGAGTGTACCCAGACCCCTGCCTCCTGCTGCAGCTGCTGCTGTGCTCTGTGTTCAGTGTACCCAGACCTCTGTTTGCTGTTGCTGCTCTGCTCTGTGCTCAGCGTACCCAGGCCCCTGTCTCCTGTTGCTGCTCTGATGTGTTCTTAGTGTACCCAGGTCCCTGTTTGCTGTTGCTGCTCGGCTCTGCTTTGCTTACCCAGACCCCTGCCTCCTACTGCAGCCACTGCTCTGCTCTGTTCTCAGTGTACCCTGTCTCCTGCTCTACCCAGTCTCCTGCTCTGCCCAGGCCCCTGTCTCCTCTTTTTGCTGTTGCTTCTGCTCCTGCTGCTGCTTTTCTTTGTACTTCAGTACCCAGCCCCCTGTCTCCCGCTTTGTTTATTGCTCCTGTTGCTGCCGCCATTTAGCTTCTTTCTACTGTTGTATGTAATTTATTCTTTACAAGAACGTACATTGTATTTCTGCTCATTTCAAAGGACAGGACTTGAGCTGCTTTACATTTCCAATGAGGGAATAAGCAAGCTCCAAGATGCAAATAATTACATCTGTAACTTCAATTACTTACCCATCCGACCACCCACCCCACAACAAAGAAACGCACTAGAAAAAAAATTAACCGAAATCAAACAACTTTGCAAGAACGTGCTGGTCACACTAGACATGTTAAAAGTTGACGAAATTAGTCTGCATTCGGCGACACTGCTCAATGGCTAGCACTGCTGCCTCACGCTGCCGAGGAGCTGGGTTCGATCCCGGGTCACTGTCCATATGGAGTTTGCACATTCTCCCCGTGTCTGTGTGTATCACCCCCCACACCCAAAGATGTGCAGGGTGGGTGGATTGGCCACGCTAAATTGCCCCTGAATTGGAATTTTTAAAAAGTAGTCTGCAGTCATGGTGCAAGCATTGAAGCTATTTTATTCAATCTCATCCACTAGCTCCACTTCCGTCCAAAGGGCCAAAGAGGATCAAAGGATGTGGGGGAAAGCGGGATTAGGCTATTGAGTTGGATGACCAGCCATGATCATACTGAATGATGGAGCAGGCTTGAAGAGCTGAATGGCCTCTTCCTGCTCCTATTTTCTATGTTTCTATGTCCAACATCTGTAACTTTCAACTTCACCCTCCAGCTGCCCAAGTAATATCTAGCAAGTTAAAACCAAAAGCTTACATGCAGTTGTTTGATTATTTGGTAGCAATTGAGGCAGATAAAACCATAATTGCAATTTTTCTTTATCGTTATAAGTGGTCAGTTTCTTCTTGTCCCCACCCCAAGGAAATTAGTGTTTTTGATCCCAATGTATAAATCAGCAGGTATCAGTGTTTTGGGATTGTGGTGTGATCAGGAATTAGGACTTCAGGCCTGGGAGATCAGCGTGAGTCAAACCATCAATAATGATGACCAAGAGCAAGCAAGCATTTGTGTTAGGTAAAACAGCAAGGATCAGCACTTTTTGAATCCCATTGTTAAGATGGATTAATGCAATTTATGTAAAAATCACTTAAAAATTCATGTTGCGCCCATAGCACATGAAACCAACAGGAAAATGAATAAATGCACACTTGAGTAAAAATGTAATTCAATTGACTGCGTGTTCAAATTAATTAACAAAATCGATATAAGTTAATTTATGTGCTCACTTATAATGGTGGTGATAGTGGTGGCTTTCTGCATTGGTCTAATTTGGAGGATATTGGATTGGGCTCCCAATTTACACTTGCTGACGCCCATTGTTTTTCTTCTTGCATCTCTGTGTGTTACATATAATGCCCCGATTACATTAGTGCTACCTGGTGGTGGCTGAAATAATTATTTCCAAGTATCCAAGATGAGATAATTTGGTATAGGTTTGGTCTCTGAAATTGGTACAGGCTTGTACAACCTTTTCACATGGCACAGGCCTATACAACCTTTTCACATGGGGGGGGGGGGGGGGGGGAGGGATGTTTCAATTTTTTTTTTCTCACTCCTCCAATGGGGTCTGAACAATTTTCAGAAAGATTAGGTTGGTTAAACATGAATTTCAAAAATAGCTGCCTTAATGAAAACAGCTTGTTGAGCAAAAAAAAAAATGGCGAAGCAACCAATTGATAATGAAAGAAAATGGTAATTTTAAGATGACCATTAGAGTGTGAGAGGATGTGTGTGCATGGCTGGCTCACTCCTGTCTCAAGGTGCTCACTCACCCTAATCCACTATGTGAGTGCCTGTTGGTGCGTGGGGGGTGGGGGAGCGTGGTGGTAAAAGGTGAAATGAGAACAGTGGAACTGGGAGTACCCCTCACTCGCACGTGCGTGTTTACCATTTGTCTTCTGAGAATACCTTTAAGAAATCGGTGTTTAAGAAATGCAGCTTTAAGAAATGGGTGTTTATCAGTTATGTCAGAGTGTGGGTGGAGCTGGGCTGTCTGTCAGCTTTTTACTTTCGTTTTAGGCTGTTGGGTGCAGGGTGTGTTGTAGTTTCGTTTTCAGTGGAGCTGAAGCCAGCCAAAGCAGGTGGACTGTTGATCTCTTTGCCATGAAAAGACTATCTCTTGATCATTTGGTGAATTCAGAATTATAAATGTTCTCCATAGTGAATGTAAACCTAATATGCTTCTGTTAAAAGGTGTTTCTCTTGTCTTCTGAATGTTGTTTGGGATGGTATTAAAGATTACTTTGTGTTGTATTCTTTGGGGGTTGTATTTGAATTAATGGTTGCTAAGATGTTCGCTATGTTTTAAAAAGGTTAACTTAAGTTCATAGAATTGTTTTGCTTTAAAAAATACTGTTCGATTTCTGCTGTACCACACCTGTAGATTGGGCCATGTGCTCCCCATACCACAATCTATTAAAGGTTGTGGGTCAGGTGAACTCCATGATACACTTTGGGATTCTCTAAACCCTGGCCCATAACAAATTGGGGGCTCGTCCAGGGTAAAAGTCTTATCTATTGATTGGCTTAGTGAACTTAAAGACAGTGAGGGGTGAGCATACTGTGGTTGCTTATCAGGTGTGGTATTCTAGTTTAAGTGGAGAATGTGTTGTGGACAATGGCTCTTTCAGAGGCTCTGAAGTGTTTGGGGGTGGAGAAGGTCACACGCAATACCTTACGGACAGAGACTAAAAGCAGACTGTTAGATTTGGCAAAAACATTGCAGTTAACATTACCTGACAAAATGTGAAAAGATGAGGTAATTATGGCGGTGGCTAAGCATTTCAAGTTGCCTGAGATACAGTTTGACTCATTGGAAATGGCAAAAATTCAGTTACAAATTAAACAAATGGAACATGAGAGAATTAAAGCAGCTTGAATACAAAAGAGGAAAAAGAAAGAGAGAGAGAGGAAAAAGAAGAGAGAAGAAAGAGAATGGGAGATACAGATCAGGGAAAAAGATAAAGAGAGAGAGTTTGAACTTCAGAAAATGGCCATGAAACATGACAGTCCGTTAAAATTGGCAAACGTAAAGGGAAACGTACAGTTGGATGATAGTGATGAGGATAGTGAAAAAGTGCGTCAAAGTCGAAGGCTTGGTCGGGATCTATTTAAATATGTCCAAGCATTGCCAAAGTTTGACGAGAAGGAGGTGGAAACCTTTTTGATTTCATTTGAGAAGGTGGCTAAACAAATGAAATGGCCACAGGACATGTGGGTATTACTGACTCAAACAAAGCTGCCAGGTAGGGCTAGTGAAGTGTTTGCATCACTATCGGAGGAGGTATCTGGGACGTATGAGGAGGTGAAAAACTCCATCTTAGGTGCATATGAACTAATGCCTGAAGCCTACAGACAAAGGTTTAGAAATTTAAGGAAAGAATTTGGTCAAACATACATGGAGTTTGAAAGGCTCAAACAGAGTAATTTTGATAGGTGGATAAGGGCTTTGAAAATAGACCAAACGCATGAAGCTCTGAGAAATTATGCTTTTGAAGGAGTTTAAAAATTCAATTCCTGATGTAGTGAGAACTCATGTGGAAGAGCAGAGTGTTAAAACTGCATGATTAGCAGCAGAAATGGCAGATGATTATGAATTAATTCATAAATCAAAACTTGGTTTCCGCCATCAGTTTCAGCCTGTGAAAGATAGAAACTGGGGACGTGAGAAATATTCAAGTGGTAGAGGCAAAGGTGATCTGATGGGAGATAATAAGGAGAGTGTACCTCTGATTAAAAAAGAAATCTAGGAGAGTGGAAAAGAAATGAAAAGTTTCAAATGTTTTCCCTGTAATAAACTAGGCCATGTAAAATCACAGTGTTGGTGGTTGAAGAAAAGCATTGGGAAGGCTGATGTAAAACAGGATAAGACAGTGGGGTTTGTGAAAGTGGTAAAGGAAAGCCCAAGTGAAGCAAAGGAGATGCAAAAGATTGTACAGCCTGATCAAAGAGGTGATTGATAAGAAGGTGCCAAATCTCTAAAGAATTTACTTGTGTGGGTAAAGTTTACTCGTGTATCAGGAGGAGCAGGTAAAGAAGTCACAATTTTAAGGGATCCTGTAGCTAGTCAATCTTTAATGGTAAGAGATGAGGAGTTATGTAGTTTGGGAAGAATGTTGCCAGAAAAGGTGGTGATATGTGGAATTCCGGGTGAGGAGTAGTGGTGTTCAATTATATAAGTTAAGGTTGGAAAGTCCAGTGAAGAGTGGTGAAGTGGTAGTAGGAGTAATAGAGAAATTATCTTGTCCAGGAATACAGTTTATCTTGGGTAATGATATAGCTGGATCGCAGGTGGGAGTGATGCCTACTGTGGTTGATAAGCCAGTGGAAAATCAGACAACTGAAGTGTTGAAGGATGAATATCCTGGGGTTTTTCCGGGTTGTGTAGTAACAAGGTCGCAAAATCACAGGTTAAGACGAGAGGAGAAATCAAAGAGTGAAGATGACGTTGAAGTGCAATTATCAGAAACGATTTTTGATCAGATGGTTGGAGAAGAACAGGTGGCGGATATTTTTATTCAGGAAAATTGGCAGAGTTACAACAGAAAGATGTAGAAATAAAATGGATGTATCAGAAAGCGTACACGGAAGAGGAATCTGAGTGTATACCAGAGTGTTATTACCGTAAAAGTGATGTCTTGATGAGAAAATGGAGACCTTTACATGTGCAGGCGGATGAAAAGTGGGCAGAAGTTCACCAAGTAGTATTGCCAGTCGGGTATAGAAAGGAGGTGTGTGTTGTACATGAGGTACCAGTGGGAGGTCATTTGGGAATCCGGAAAACTCAAGCTAAAATCGAGAAACATATTTATTGGCCTGGACTACATAAAGATGAAGTTAAATTTTGTCAATCATGTCACACATGTCAAGTGATAGGGAAACCTCAAGCAGTGATAAAATCAGCGCCCTTAATACCCATTCCAGCATTTGAGGAACCTTTTACAAGGGTCCTAATTGATTGCGCAGGACCGTTTCCGAAAACAAAAAGTGGGAATCAATATCTTTTGACGATGTGTCTACTAGGTTTCCAAAGGACATTCCAGTACGTAATATTACAGCTAAAAAGATTGTGGAGGAGTTACTTAAATTCTTTACTAGTTAAGGACTACCCACAGAAATACAATCGGATCAAGGATCAAATTTTACTTCAAGGTTATTCAAAGAAGTTATGGATAGCTTAGGAATAAAACAATTTAAATCAACTGCGTACCATCCAGAATCGCAGGGAGCATTAGAAAGATTGCATCAGACATTAAAGACAATGTTGAGGGCTTATTGTCAAGATTATCCAGAGTATTGGGATAAAGGAATTCCATTCGTACTGTTTGCAATTAGGGATGCACCTAATGAGTCAACCAAATTTAGTCCTTTTGAACTAATTTTTGGTCATGAGGTAAGAGGACCACTTAAATTGATTAAGGAAAAATTGGTGAGTGAGAAATCGGAAATTACGTTATTGGATTACGTGTCAAATTTTAGGGAACGATTAAATAAAGCAGGTGAATTGGCGAGACAACATTTAACGGTTGCACAAAATGTGATGAAACGGGTAGCTGACAAGAAATCCAAAGTTCGTAGTTTTGCCAGTGGGGATCAAGTTTTGGTGTTGTTACCAGTGGTAGATGAACCTTTAAAAGCAAGATTTTGTGGACCTTATCAGATTGAAAGGAAATTAAGTGAGGTGAATTATGTGGTAAAACACCAGATAGAAGGAAGACTCACCGAGTGTGTCATGTGAATATGCTTAGAAGGTACTTTGAAAGGGAAGGAGAGAAAAAGGAGGAGGTTTTAATGATTCCAACTCAAAGTGACAAACCAAATCCAGATGACTGTGAATTTGACGTACCTCAAATTAAATTGGAAAACGAGGATGTTCTTAAAAATTGGGATAAATTGTTGATTTAGCTGCCGGAGGAAAAACAAACTGACCTGAAAGAGTTATTGATATCCTGTGGGCAAGTTTGTAGAGAGAAATTGGGAAGTACTAAAATGGCTATACATGATGTAGATGTGGGAAATGCTGTTCCAATCAAACAACATCCATATCGACTTAACCCTTTAAAATTGGCACAGGTTGACAAAGAGATTGAGAGTATGCTTAAAAATGGCATAATTGAAGTGGGGGTTGCAGCCAATGGAGCTCACCCATACTGATGGTACCAAAACCAGACGGTACCCAACGGTTGTGTGTGGACTATAGAAAGGTTAATGCAGTTGCAAGAACGGACTCTTATCCTATCTCCCGTTTGGAGGATTGCATTGAGAAAGTGGGACAATCAGCTTTTATTTCTAAACTGGATTTACTTAAAGGTTACTGGCAAGTACCTTTATCCGAAAGGCCGAAGGAGATTTCAGCTTTTGTGACTCCAGATGGTATATACCAATTCAAAGTTATGCCATTTGGCATGAAAAACGCACCACCCACATTTCAACAGTTAACTAACAAAGTTGTTTCAGGATTACCCAATTGTGCGGTATACGACAATCTGGTAATTTTCACCCAGACATGGAAAGAACATTTAAAACATCTGATGGAGTTATTCAATCGACTTCAGGAGGCGGGTTTGGTGATAAACCTAGCCAAAAGTGAATTTGGAAAAGCCCAAGTCACTTTACTTGGCCATACAATCGGACAGGGTCGAATGGTCACACAGGATGTGAAACCAACAGTTATTGAGGAGTTTCCGATACCCTCAAGATGAAGGGAAATAATGCGATTTCTTGGCATGAGTGGATTTGATCGAACATTTGTGCAAAGGTTTTGTAGCGTGAATTCTCCACTGATGGACTTGCTGAAGAAACGTCACACATTTCAGTGGACAGCGGAGTTTCAACAGGCATTTGACTGCCTGACAGCTGTGATAACCAATGCTCCTGTGTTGGAGAATTACAAAGGACTCTGCGATCAGATTGAACTAAAGTATCAGACTTTCAAGAGAAATGCCGAGGCGTAGAGTAATGGACTGATTGTGCAGAGACCTTCTTGTTCAAAGAGACCGTCAATTGAGAAGGATTCCCGTTGGAGGAAGAAGAACAAAGAAAAAATGGACTATATACCTGTTTGCGCGTGTTTTTTGAAACAAAAAAGTATATTTACTGTGTGCATTTCTTTAAAGGATAGTGAATAGGTGAAAAATGAAACCATCTTGAAGTTAATGGTTTATTATTTTTTTCTTGGGGGGAGGTGTCATGTGAGTACCTTTAAGAAGTTGGTGTTTAAGAAATGTACCTTTAAGAAATGGGTGTTTATCAGTGATGTCAGTGTGTGGGTGGAGCTGGGATGTCTGTCAGCTTTTTACTTTCGTTTTAGGCTGTTTGCTGCATGGTGTGTTTTAGTTTAGTTTTCAGTGTTGGAGCTGAAGCCAGAAAAAGCAGGTGTACTGTTGATCTCTCTGCCATGAAAAGACTATCTCTTGATCATTTGGTGAATTGAGAATTATAAATGTTCTCCGTAGTGAATGTAAACCTAATGTGCTTCTGTTAAAAGGTGTTTCTCTTGTCTTCTGGATGTTTGGGAAGTTATTAAGGATTACTTCGTGTAGTATTCTTTGGGGGTTGTATTTGAATTAATGGTTGCTAAGATGTTCACTATGTTTTAAAAAGGTTAACTTGAGTTCATAGAATAAACATTGTTTTGCTTTAAAAAATACTGTTCGATTCCTGCTGTACCATAGCTGTAGAATGGGTCGTGTGCTCCCCATACCACAATCTATTAAAAGTTGTGGGTCAGGTGAACTCCATGATACACTTTGGGGTTCTTTAAACCCGGGCCCTTAACAAATTCTCATATATTCATATTTTTTGTCGTCTGTTCTTTTTCTTTACTTTTACTTTAATAAATTTTCCTTGTTAATTGTTTACACCACGACTGGTCTGATTCCTCACTGGGTTGTACATTGTTCTTCATATTATTCCAAACAAATATACATCACCAACAGCCAGTGTTTCAAGTTATCCTTCGGGGTTTTGAGACACACTCGCAGGTAATGTTCGCGGGCTTCTTAACACATAGACTGATAATAGGCAAATAACTTCATTGTCACACAAGTGGCAGGCAGAGAGAAAATCTAACCATGTCCTTTTGATATTCATTGACAAGTTATCCTGCCGTCAGTATCCTGGGGTTTAACGTTTACCAGAACCTCTGCTGGGCCAGCAATTTAAATATTGTTACTGAAAGAGAGAATTAGAGGCCAGGAATTCTGCAAGTAATTCACCTCCAGACTCCTAAAGACCTGTCCCCCATCTGTGAGGCACAAATTAGGAGTGTAATGCAATACTCCCCACTTGTCTGGGTGAGTGCAGCCCCAGTAACAATCGAGAAGCTCTACACCATCCAGAACAAAGCAGTGTGCTTGGCCACCACCTTAAACATTCAGTCACTCTTCCACTTGTGCACAGCAGCAGTGTGTACTGTCTGCAAGATAACTGCAGCAACTCACCAAGGCTCCTTTGGCAGTACTTTGCACATCCACCTAGCAGGACAAAGACAGCAGACGAATGGGAACACCATTGACTATAGGTTCCCCACCAAGTCACACACCAGGAATGAATTTAAAGAAAATTGTGGTCCCGGTGATGAGGGTGACAAAAAGAATATAAATGGTTTGAATGAAATATATGTATTTTTCAAAATCTAAAAATGTACTTCTAAAGTCTGGTGCTGGTCTCCACAGTACAAGTGAAGGCTGGTGAGGGGAAATCTCAAAGATAAATGAGATAAGGCAGCAATTATTTTAGAGTTCTGGTAATGTAGAGCTTAAGAGGTAGGCAAAATCAATACAAAACATTAGACAGATATGATGTTGCAGCGCATGATTGTGGAAGAAACACGATGGAAGTACTTGCTACATCACAGTAAGCTGATTTGAGACGTTGCAATACATAATACATTGTGGATCTTTCGTAATATTGATTATGGGCACATGAAAAATATATGAAGAAATGGATGAGATATAATACATAATTCTCATATATTGGAAAATGTCATTGAAAACTACTTTTTTGTATAATTGTAGTTAAGGAAATTGGATTTGAAATAAGTTAATATGAAATGGTGTATTAGAATGTATGTTGTATATGAAAGATGAACATAATCTAAGTTAGAATAGCTATTTTAATTGAGGTGTATTATGCCGATAGATGTAAATATCAAATCTATTTGTCAGTTCCTACAATGCTGGAAGATGGTGAATATTGGGGGTGTTTTGTGAGAGGGAAAATACAAACACTGGAAATGGGGCTACTGCAACAAAGTTGATGAAATTGGAACCTGGGTAGGCTGCAGCAGCAGATAAGACTACAGACGTGGAAACAGTCAGAAGTATAGCAGGTCAGTCAAGGCGGTAAGAGAGAGACAGACAGCTGGAGCTGAAATTGAACATTGGAAACTGATGGCTGAAGGAGAGGGATATCACTGGGAAGTCTGCAATGACCAAAGTTCCTTGGTATTTTTCAGCTCTGGTGGAAATGAATGTTGGAATAGATGAGGATCAGAAGACAAATATTCCTTCACACCCAGGGAGTTATGTTTCAGAAAGAGGATTTGTGTTTCTGCCTCCTCAACTTGCCACTTAATACACTTTCTAAAGTAAAAAAAATAAGTCTTGAGCAAGTTGTCACTCATGGTCAGTACAAATTCTACAACTCATAAAAGTGCATCAATTGCTGTTCATGGAAGGGAGTTCCACACTAATGCCAATCTTTGTGTGCAGAGTGTTTCCTAATTTCACTCCTGAATGGTTTAGTTTTGCCAGTTAATATCTTGTACTCTAGAGCGGCACAGTGGCGCAGAGGTTAGTACCACTGAGGACCCGTGTTTGATCCCGGCCCCGGGTCACTCCGTGTGGAGTTTGCACATTCTCCCCGTGTTTGCGTGGGTCCCATCCCACAACCCAAAGATGTGCATGTTAGGTGGATTGGCGATGCTAAATTGCCCCTTAATTGGAAAAATAAAAGAATTGAGTACTAATTTTAAAAAGAAATCGTGTAAGCTTTGATCAAATCGCCCCACAACCTTCTAAACTGGAAATACAGCCTGTTATTTCTTGTAATTTACCCCTTGTAAACAATAGAATTACATCTTTCTGTATTTGTGGGCTTTTATTGAGTGGATGTAAGTGACAGGGCATCATCTTTATTAGAAGAAGCTGGTAATGATCTGCCGAATGGGCCACCTATCACCTTCATTTGAGAAGGAACATTTGAACAGGAATAAACCATTTTTCTTGTTGAGGCTTCTCCGCCATTCAGTTGGATACTAGCTGATCATCTACCTCAACACCACGTTCCTGCGCTATTCCCATATCCTTTAATGTCATTAGTATCCAGAAATCTATCATTTTCTGTCTCCCCACATGCTCAACCCCTCGGCTAGAGAATTCCGAAGAGTTCCTTTGAGTAAAGAAATTCCTCATCTCAGTCTTAAATGACCGCCTTATTCTGAGACTGCCCTCTGGTTCTAAACTCACCAGCTAGGGGAAATGTCCTATCTACATGTACTGTATCACGACCTGTAAGAATTTTCTAGCTTTCAATGATATTACCTCTCATTTTTTTTGAAACTAGAAAATACAGGCACAGTTTCCTCAATCAACCCCATAAAATAATCCTGCCATCCCAGGGATCAATCCCCTTGTGACAAAGACTAACATACCATTTGCCTTCCTAATTCCTTGCTGCACTTGCATGCTAGCTTTTGGTGACTCATGAACAAGACCACCCAGCTCCCTTTGGCCATCAACACTTTCCAACATCCCGCCTTTTGAAATGTACTCTGCCTTTCTGCTTTTTTTCAACCAAAGTGGATAACTTATACACGTATTCCATTTGCCATGTTCCTGTCCATGCACTTCGCCTGTCCAAGTCTCTTTGGAATTTCCTTGCATCTTCCTCACAACTCCCACTTAGTTTTTTGACATCATCAAGTTTGGAAATATGACATTTGTCCCCTAATCCAAATAATTTATACAGATTGTGAAGAGCTATGGCCCCAGCACAGATCCTTGCATTGCCCTACTATTAACAACGTGTCATCCTGCAAATGACCTGTTTATTCCTACTCTGTTTTCTGTCTGTTAACCAACTCTGAATCCAAACCATCCAATCCGCCAATCCCATGTGCTCTAATTTTGTTTACTGACCTGTGTGGGACATTATTAAAATCCTTCTGAAAACCCATATACACCACACCCTCTGGTTCTCCTTTATTTATGCTACAGGTGACATCCTCAAAGATCTCCAACAGGTTTGTCAAACATGATCTTCCTTTCATAAATCCATGTTGACTGCCCAATAACATCCTTATTTTCCAAGTGTCTAGTTATCACATCCTTTATAATAGATTCTAACATTTCTCCTACTAATGTCAAACCATGTCTGTCTCTTGTCTTTGTGTCTCTCTCCCTCGCTCTCATTCCCTTTTTAAATAGTGGGGTTACTTTTCCAGTATCTGGAATTTTGAAAGATAACCCACAATGCATCCACTATCTCTATAGCCGCCACCTTCAATATTCTGGGGTGTCGCTCAACGGGTCCAAGGGATTTATCGACTCAGTTCAATTTTTCAAGTACTGCCTCTTTATTAACACTAATTCCTTTCAGTTTCTCATTTCCACAAGCTCCTCGGTTCCCGAGTATTTCGGGGAGATTTTTCTCTATCCCTCTGTTAAGACAGACACAAAGTAATTGTTTCGTTTCTTCCTGTACTCTATATTCTCCTATAATAGACCCACATTTGTCCTTGCTAATATTTTCCTTTTCACATACCTAAATAGAGTTTTACAGTCCATCTTTATGTTTCTTGCTAGCTTGCATTCCTATGTTCTTTTCCCTTTTTCAGTTTCTTGGTCCTCCTTTTCTGGATTCTAAATTTCTCCCAATTTTTGCAATTGCTACTTTTTCTAGCAACTTTATAAACTACTTCCTTTGATCTAATACTAATCTTTAATTTATTTTGTTAGGTACATTTGGTTCACCTTTCCTGTTGTTTTTTTGTGTCTTAGAGGTTGTGTATTTGCTGTAAATCATCTTTAGTATTTTTTTTCCCAATCCCCCATAACCAACTTCACCATAAAATTTACAGTGCAGAAGGAGGCCATTCAGCCCATCGAGTCTGCACCGGCCCTTGGAAAAGAGCACCCTATTTAAGCCCACATCTCCACCCTATCCCCACACCTCCATCCTATCCCCACCTAACCATTTCTGGACACTAAGCGCAATTTGGCATGGCCAGTCCACCTAACATGCACATCTTTGGACTGGGAGGAAACCGAAGCGCCTGGAGGAACCCCAAGCAGACACGGGGAGAACATGCAGATTCCACACAGACGGTGTCTTTCATACCGTCATAATTTCTTTTGTTCAGATTTAAGACCCTAATTTCAGAATGAACGATATCACTTTCAAACTTAATGTAAAATTATTTTATATTATGGTTACTATTTACTAACTTTCTTTACAACAAAGTTATTAATTAGCCTTTTCTCATTACATAATACAATTCTAAAATAGCCTGATCTCTAGTTAGTTCTTCTTGGTACTTTTACAGAAACCCATCTCATATGTACTTCAGGAATCAATCCTCCACACCATTGGTGCTAATCAGGTTTACCAAGTCTAGGTGAAAATTGAAGTTGCCCCTCACTACTGAATTTGCCATGTTACATCCAGCTCTAATATCCTAACATATACTGTACCCAATGTTACCACTGCAATTTGGTGGCTTATAAACAACTCTCACAATGTTTGCTCCCCCTTGATGTTTGTTAGTACCACAAAACTGATTCTGCATCAAAGATCTTTTCTTACTGATATACTGATTTTGTCCCTTATTAACTGCACTACCACACCTCCTTTTCCTTATAGCCTAAATGACAAATATCCTTGAATATTAAGCTCCCAGTCTTCGACACCTTGTAACCTCGTCTCTGTTGGCAATTAAATCATACCCATTTGTCTCTATTGGTGCCTTCAAAACTTCTATCTTATTATGAATGCTGTGTACATACGGATAGAGCGCCCTTACATTTGTCTCATTAACATTCTGCATTCTCAATCTATTTTATACTTGCCTTTGCTTCATCTGATGTTGCTTACTACTTCCTTATTTCCTATTACCAATTTTGCTTCCCTCCAACCTGAGCTGCCTCTCAGGTTCTCAATTCCCTGCCAATCTAGTTTAGGCCCACCCCAACAGTACTGAGGATGTTAGACCCAATCCTCCCTAAGATGAATCCCGTCCATCTTATACAGGTCCCATCTACTAAGGTACAACCCATCCACCTGCTCCAGTACCACTACCAATATCTCAGAAATCTGATGCCGTCCCTCCTGCAGGACTTTCAATCACGTTTTCAATTCTTCTATGTCAGTGTGCACTAGCACATAGCACTGGGAGTAATCCTGAGATTAGTGCTTTGAGATCCTGCTTTTTAATTTCTTTCCTAACTCTTAAAATCTGTTTTCAGGACCTCATCCCTCTTCCTATCTATGTTGTTGGTACCAATGTGCACCAAGACCTCTGGCTATTATCATGTGAGTGTCCCTTTTAAGAAAGGTTTGGTCTTACCACATGACCTGTAGCACGGCTTCAGTGATGTCATTTGTGGGTGGAGCTGGGCTGTGGCTGTCGGGTGACAGGGGTTTTTAAGTGTTTGGGTTTCAGTTTTGGCTTGTTGCTTTGGACTGCAGAAGAGAAGCAGTGTTTCCCTGTTTTCATTTTAAAGCTGTTCTAGGGAACTGAAAACACGTTGGGTGTGGCAAACTTCCTTGGTAACTTTAAAGATAGAGTTGCTTTCTGGAAGCAGTTTTTGAATCTGCTGGTTGGAGGCTGGATCTCAGTGAAAGGACCAGTCCCATTCAATGAGATTATAGTGTGCTGGACCACACCCTTGAAATGGGTTTTGGTTTATTGGATTTTGTATTGAATTGGAACAGCTACTTATGGGGATTCATTAAGAGTTATATACAGCGATTACTGTAGCTGTTGTGTTTTCTTTATGTTTGTAATTGATAAAGTCTTGCTGTGTTTTACATATGTTAACTACATTCTTATAATAAACTTTGTTTTGATAAAAAGCTCCTAGGAAGTCTGATGAATCACACCTGAAATGAAGGCTCTTGTACTCATCCTAGTCAAATTCAATATCAAAGTTATAGGTCAGGTGAACTTCATAATACACTTTGGAGTTTCTAAGCCCTGGCCCATAACACCATGTACCCTCCCCTAGAAGAATGTCCTGCAACTGCTCTGACATCGTTGACCCTGCCACCAAGGAGGCAACACACATCTTTGCCACTATTGCTCTTCCACTCTTCTTTCTTCTGTCCTGTGCAGCTGACCCACCTGTGATACTACTTACTTGGCTCTTGCCTGCACTCCTCTGCATTCCCCTTGCCAGTATCCAAAATAGGACACTAGTTAGTGAGATCCATTCAGGACACCCTCACCTGCCTGATTCCCTTAGACTGCCTGGTCATCACTCATTCCCTGTCTGCCTGCATACCTCTATCCTACGGTGTAACTATTTCCCTAAAAGTGCTGTCCAAATAGTTCTCTGCATTGCAGATGTACCACAATGACTCCAGCCATTGCTCGAGTTATAAAACCCAAAACTTGAGCTTCTGCAGCTGGTGGCGCTTCCTACAAATGTGTTTATTTTGGACACATGGTGCGTCTATGACTTCCCACATTCCACAGGATGTACATTCCACTCAGCTAAGCTGCCATGTCATACCTTAACTTTTACAATATTACAGGTAGAACAACTTACTTACAGTCACTCGCCAAGCAGCTTCATCTGTGCTGAAGTAAGAACCAAGTACTGGTGCCAGAAAAAGATCAGAAAAGATAGAAGCACTTCCTTGCCCTCTTCACTGAACTCCCTCACCAAACTCCCAGCTTCTCAGTCTCTGTAAAGTTACTCTCTGTGCAAGTTGCACTGAGAGCCCTGCTGAGACTTGGATGAGCCAGCTCTACGAGAAATCAGACTAAGCTAGTTAGCCAATTAACTAAATACAGCTGCTCTCTAGTAGAGAGCTTGTTTGTCACTGCAACGTAAACAGTAAATTTTAGTTAAATGATAAATACAAACAAAATTGAAATAAACATCCCTCACTCACCAAACTTCCAGCTGCTCATTCTGTGAAGCCAGACTCTGTCGGTCTTTTATCTGTGAACATCAGCATAAATGAAGTAGCAGCCTGTAACTGGCAATGCAAAATAACATTGGATCATTTGTTACATTAGCTACTGCCATCTTGGTATGTACCTTCAGATGGGATGCCACTTTTAACATGTAAATTGGGGTCCATGACATGTGAAGGATACTGATTGCAGTTTTGAAGTAGAGTGGTAGGCCAATGTTCTGCCCATTTGTAACAGCATTGAGCAGCTTAATCGGCAGGCGTGAAGAGATATGTAGAGGCTTTAAAAAAAGCTTTGAATTAGTCTTGTATCTTTATGGAGCCAGGAGGAGCAGAAATGTTTCTCCTGGCTCAACAAAAGTGTTTTGGCCTTCTGGTGGCTTATGCTTTGCGTCCTTGGCATTGCCTGCTCACTACTGTTCCTCGGACTGGACTGACAACCAGCTCTGTATCAGGACAGATGATTTTATTCTCTCCCCAACTATTGAGCTTCATTGACATGCCAGTTTGGTGTGGTTAGCTTGCCAGATCTACATCAATAAGATTTGAGTCTCAAAGCCGCACAGCCAACAATGAGTGCCTGGCAGATTAGCCCTACCCATTGACTTCCCATTTTGCACTCATGTGAAAGTCAATCCCAAGATCTCATTGAGCTTCTACTCTTGGACTCCAAAAATATGTCAACCGCCAAGGCTATAGCAAGCAACCCTAGTCTTCTATCAGTGTCATCCTATTACATTACTGTGGCTGAACAGTGTAGGTATCTTAGAATGTTTGAGAATAAATGAATGAAATCAATGGAAAGAAAATTCTGGTGAGATGTGTATCACGAGCAGCTGATACACGAGCATCAGTAGTGATGGATTACATTTTACCCTGTTTACTTAAAATTTGTTCTTTTGGTTGCCATCCTTTATATGTTTTAACTGTTACCATAGCTTTGCCGTTGCCAGTTATGATTGTTAATTTTTAAAAGTTCATTCCCAGGATCACTTCAAGCATTGTCTTTTGAACGAGGAATCCCATATTTCTCAGTTCAGGCGGTTTCCACATATGCTTTATTGTCATCTGATCTGCACCAGCTGTAATGTTGCACAACTAGATTTCCTATTGCAAGGAAAATAAAGTAAGGTCATTAGCAGAGTCTAAAATAGCATGGACAATGTGTGTCAGCAGGCTATTTGACTTTAAAACCATTGTAGATCAGTTCAAGTCCAATCCTAGACTCCGCTGATATTCACAATGCATTTCCATAAGCGTTTGTGTACAGCAATCAGGAGGAGGAACCCTAATTTGTTTCCAAAGACAATGAGGTGGCACGGTGGCAAAATGGTTAGCATTGCTACTTCAGTGCCAGGGACCTGTGGCCTTGGGTTACTGTGTGGAGTTTGCACTTTCTCCCCGCGTCTGCGTGGGTTTTGTCCGGGTGCTCTGGTTTACTCCCACAGTCCAAAGATGTGCAGGTTAGGTGGTTTGTCCATGCTATATAACTCTTTGGTGTCCAAAGATGTGCAGGTTTGTTGGGGTTACAGGGATAGGATGGGCAAGTGGGTCAAGGTAGGGTCCAGAGGGTCATTGCAGACTCGGTGGGCCGAATAGGCTCTTTCTGCACTGTACAAATTCTATGGTTCTAAGCTAGTTATTGGTGAAATCAGCTAACTCAGTTTGCTGAGAGTTCCATGGTCTGTGTAACTTTCCATCATATGATGTCATTCATTGGGAGAAGCAGGATTAATTGAATGATCAGAAATGTATTTCTTTGCTGTACAAGTCAGAAATATTTTCACTGATACAAAAATAGCAATGACACAAAAACTGCAATAATTTGTCTTTCCTCGACTGGTTATAATACATTCATCAAGAAATTGCTATTGCCTGGCCTATTCTTCTTATTAAGTTTTAACTCTTGTTTATGTTTGTTGGTATTAGCTGTAAAACATGTTGAGATTTACCTTGCTGATCATGTGTTGCAATAGCAATCCTGTTCTGTACGAGAGGATCACAGATCCAAACTTCTGTCATTGCCATGAAACCATTGCGGGAATTGTTTTGTAGCACTTAACTTGATATAAAATGGAGGATTGATACAATGATATTATCGAGCAGATATGTCACAAACATGTAAATGTTTTACAGTTGCCTGGCTGTCAAGTGTTAGAAATGAAACCATCAAAATGTCTCATCACCCAGAGCACTGAATTTTGCTGCAACATTTCATTAGGTACAGGCTGCAACAGGTAGGCCTATTCCAGGCATCACTATTCCTCCAGACTAGTTTTTCATGTGTGGGTCGCGACCCGTGGGTGGGTATCGGGAAGGCCGCAGAGTGATCATTGTGGTGCTCCTGCAGTGGTCCCGATTGTGGAGGAATTGCCCAATGGCCGCTATCGATATTTCTATTAAGAATGGTGGCTGCTGCTGCCACCGCCTTTTAAATGAGAAGGAAGCGAGGCTGTATGTGGTCTTCCGGCCATAAGCGGCAGCAGAGAGCAGGTCACGTGCCCTGCATGTGCACTTGACGTCAAGCGCCCTGTATGTACGTGCTTTTGGCGCCAAATCATGGAGGAGAACTTTTTCTAGCTGCTGGCGAGCGAGGCAAGAGGACTCTGAAGATGAATCATTTTCTGACAAGAAAGAGACGGCCAGAGACACAGATGGGCAGAATGCCTACTGGCCAAGATCTCTCATCTGAATTTGCTGGAGATGGAGTTCTCTCCCTCTCTCTCTCTCTCTCTCTCTCTCTCTCTCCATCCCTCTCTCCATCTCTCTCTCTCGCTCGCACCATCTCTCTCTCGCTCCATCTCTCTCGCTCTCTTGCTCCACCTCTCTCTCCATCTCTCTCTCTCGCTTGCACCATCTCTCTCTCGCTCCATCTTTCTCTCTCTCCATCTCTCTCGCTCCATCGCACTCTCTTGCTTCACCTCTCCCTCTCTCGCTCCACCTCTCTCTCTCGCTTCACCTCTCTCTCTTTCTCTCTCTCTCTCTCTCTCGCTCCACCTCTCTCTCTCTCTCTCTCTCTCTCTCTCTCTCTCCCTCTCTCCACCTCAACACCCCGGCTTAAACCTCTCTTTCCTACACTGGCGTCAGCATCAACATCCTATCGAGCCTAAATGCTCCCTCAACTGGTTTCATATCCTGACAGTCGACAGCAGCACCGAGTTCCCCGCATACATCCCTGGGGACGAACAGCAACAGGGCCCTCAAACTAGAACCCCTGCAGGACTCCTCCTCCAACCTAATTCACCACCCCCTCACCTTTTCCACGTTCATTGCATCAGGCTCGAGAGTGTCAACCCCCCTTCCTGTCTCTGCCTTTGGAGAAGATCCCTCTTCACCCTCGGTACCTTCCCCACCCATATGAGCTTCGCAATCAGTGCTTCCACCCTCCGGAAGAAGGCCTTAGCAAGAAAGATCGGAGGGACTGAAAGACAAACCGGAACCTTGGCAGCGCATTCATCCTTACCACCTGCACTCTCCCTTGCAATGTCAAGTGCAAAGTATCTCACCTTTTAAAATCCACCTTGCCTCCTCCACTAATGCTGTCAAGTTCCACCTATGCATCGTGGCCCGCTCATGCGTCACCTGAACGCCTAAATATCTGAACAGCTCTCTTGCCACCTTAAACGGCAGTGCCCCCAAATTTGTCCGTGCCCCACCGCACCCGATAATTTCAATGTGTGCTACAAGCTCATTTACCTTATTTCATATACTGTGCGCATTTAGGTACAACACCCTCCGTCCTGTGTTGACCGCCTCTCTTCTCATAGTTATTCCCTTATCTGCTTTGCCTGAAGTTAGATTCCTGCCGCTTTCCATACTCTGTTCTATTATTTGTTCTGGAAACTTTACTAACCTCTCCTGAGCCCTTGGCCCCATTAACTAGTTTAAAGTCCTGATCATTAACCTGCTCTCCTATTTTCTCCTTTAACTTTGTTTCTAATTTTTAATGCAACTGGACCCCCTCACTATTTAGTTTAAAGCCCTAAGTGAGATTGTGAGGAACAAAAGCAAGCTCCCCTTCCACATTAAAAGTAAGCTTGTGTCACAAAGGTTGGCCAGCGTGGGTCCTGAAGGTCGACCGGTTGGCAAAAGTTGGTCCCGGGGGGGAATAAAAGTTTTTAAAAAAAACACTGCACTAGACTATGCAACTGGTGAACAATAGGATGGCTGGTCCAGTGGCAACTTCAGTTCCCAATAACTTTCAGGGATCAATGCATCCTGGTCCTTTGGGTATCTGACGAAGCATGCTGTCTATTCTATCCACTTACCACCAGAACTGTTGCCTGTATTTTGGAGGGGTAAGAATTGCCTGCTTCCAGGCAACTCCATGGATGATGGCTATTGCAGATTCCAGCGGAGCTGTTAGTTTATCCATTGATACCTGTAGCAGAGAAAGTTATTCCCCTCCATCGTTCCAAATGAGGAAAGTAGGCCATAAAGTCACACTTGTTAGTTGCCCCACATCCTAGGAATGTGACCCCCCCCCCCAGTATGTTGATCTTTAAGTGTCCTTCTTTTCACATGAGCCTGCATGAGGTTTGCAACCCACAACAGCCATGAACACTTATCTCCTCAATCTCCACTTGGAAGCTGGCACATGTGCACCCACTCAGCTGACTTTCTAATTCCCTGAGAATTACTTGATGTCACATTCTTACTAACACTATCTATGTTATCCCAGCTGGAAGTATCTGAGCTTAACAACATGGAGTCAAAAAGCAAATTGTGTTGTGGCAGAAGAATTCGCACCAGGATATTGATCCAGAACCTCATGGCCTTGACCTTCTCCCCCCCCCCCCCCCCCCCCCCCCCCCCCGCCCCCCCCGGCTGCTGTGATGGTCCATATGAAAAGAAAGTGCAAGATAATAATGGGTGGGCAGAGACTAAGAAGGGATTGGAATCTTATTTTCATGGCGGCTGTTGTGGTGCACAGTCACAAGACTGGCAGTGTGACCTTGCTACCTTTCATGGTGATGGGCAAAGGAAATTGAGTTTAGTTATTTATTAGGACTATTCATTGTAAAGTGAAGAGAGTTTGTACTAGGACTCTAGCACTTTGCAGCTGGGGTTTTGGCAGGTAGCAGTCAGAGGCAGGAACCCTAATATAGTGTGACTATGGTTTACAGTGCTCATCTGTAACAATATTAAGTCTTGTTTTTGTCATAGGTAATGTAACGTGACAGATTAATTTGAACCTGCAGAGCCCTCATCATTGAAGTTGCCTCGAACTAGTCAATTTTTAACCCCCCGAAAGAAGTACATGCTACAGTTCTGATGGCATTGATGGATAGAATAGACAGTACGCAGCCTTAGATATTTGATGAATGCGATCGAGTCTCTGAGAAGTTGTAGAAAAGGACAACCTGGATGATACGAATCTTAGATCTTTGTAGTTTAAAACAAAAATTTATCCCTGGGTTACGGGCATCGCTGGCGAGGCCAACATTTGTCATCGATGTCTAAGCAGCTGAGTTTCTTAGGAGGCCGTTTTAGAGGGTAGTGAATTGTGTGTCTGGAGTCTCCCATTCCAGATTGGGTAAGGATGTCAGATTTCCTTCCCTAAAGAACATAAGTGAACCAGATTGTTTTTTTATGACTTTATGAATTGCAGATGTATTTAATTAACTGAATTTAAATTCCCCAGCTGCAATTATGGGATTTGATCTCACATCCGATCATTAGTTCAGGCCACTCCCATAAAGAAGTTGTGAACTTGAACAAGTTCAAGATTAGAGGGCTGCTCACGGGTTTGATCCCAGCCCCGGGTCAGTGTCCGTGTGGAGAGTGCATATTCTCCGCGTGTCTGCGTGGGTCTCACCCCCACAGTCCAAAGATGTGCAGGGTAGGTGGATTGGTCACGCTAAATTGACCCTTAATTTGAATCTTGTTTTTAAAAAAGTTCAAGCTTGGAGGACAGGTGAGTAAAGCTTTTAAAAGTAACGGATTGGCTACTGTTTGATTACAGGTTATTTGAAATAGATCACAGTGGTAGGTCTGGAGGCAAGGAGTTAGATCACATACCAGAAGAATTTATCTTTATACAGAGTCACCCATGTTTGGAAATAAATTGCTGAGGCACGGGGCTAGGAGGTGGATTAGGAGCTGGGACTGGAAGAAAAATTACAGATTGTCACATTGGCGCAACATCCCTTTCACATTCCCACCTCCGAGGGACTTTGCCACGATGGGCGGGCAGCTAATTATGCTCTATTAATGACCCACTTGGCAGAACAGGCTTGAGGGATGGAATGGTCTACTCCGATTCTTCATTTGAATGAAAAGAGGTGACACTGTTGGGGTCTTTCTGACAGAGGGTGGGCTGCCAATGAGGGCAAAGCCTGGTCAATATCTTTTTGGTTGTCTCCTGGCAGCAGGGCGAGCGGTGGGAGCGGGTGCACAGGTGACGTACACCTGCTTTAATTCTCTCCCCCACCCACCCTGCACCATCCCGCCAGAGCTGAGGGGGGAGGAGTAGCACGCCACAAGCGCCATCAGCATTTTGTGGAGACATTCCCCCAACCCCGACAAAATGGCCTGATAACTAGCCAAATTAAATTTTTTACAACTCCCAAGATTGCCTCCATTTTGAAGCGCCCTTGTGTTTCTCCTGACTGCATCAGCAGCACCCACTTCACTTGATGGGACTGCCACTGGACATTGCTGTAGGTTGTCCTTGGACTGCTGATTTTCTGGTCCATCCACCGTCCCTAATTGAACTGCACTCACCGAGGCAGTGGCTTAATTGCCTGCCTCTGTGAAGATTGTTACCAAGGTCCAGCAAAAGCCACTTATGGGTTCCCCAAGTATTTAGGGAGGAACCTGACAAATTTCTAAAGAGAACTGTTACTAGATATAAGTTTATGTTAGTGTTGCACAAAGCCACAGACTACTGTAATCTTCATAGAATCAGTTTTTTTGGCCCACTGTGGCCACGCCAGCCATCAAGCAGCTGTTGTAACCTATTGGGTAGCTTACCCCATGGATCTTGGGGAGTATGAGCTCCCTCAATAAGGGCATGGGGCAATCATTGACCTTTTATGTTGTATAAATACATCCGGCCAGTTTGGCTCCGGCTCGAGAGCAGATCAGTAGCGAAGTACTGGTGCTGTGTAAATATTAGTGTAAATAAAGTTTTGTTTGACTTGCAAACTCATGTTGGACTCTTTGCGGCCCTCACAAAAACACCTATCTACTATAATATCATTTTCCAGCACTTGGCACATAGCCTTGTGTGCTATGGCATTTCAAGTGCTCATGTAAATAATACTTAAATATTGCGAGGGTTCCCGCCTCGCCCACCCTTTCTGGCAGGGAGTTCCAGATTCCAAACATTCTCCAGATGAAAAAGCTTTTCCTCACATCCCCTCTAAACCTCCTGCCCTTACCTTAAATCTATGCCCCATAGTTATTGACCACTCCGTGAAGGGGAAAGGTTCCTTCCTATCCGCCTTATCTATGCCCCTCATAATTTTATTCCCCCCTCAGCTTTCTCTGCTCCAAGGAAAACAACCCCACCTCATCCAGTCTTTCTTGATAACTGAAACGTTCCAGCCCAGGCAACATCCTGGTGAATCTCCTCTGCACCCTCTCCAGTGCAATCGCTTCCTTTCTATAATGTGGTGACCAGAACTGCACACAGTATTCCAGATGTGGCCTAACCAGTTAGGTTGATTCCATGAGGGAGTCAGAAGAATTTACCTTTATTTTCTCTCCAGAGGTGATATGATTATTGACTAATAAGATGAAATGTAACATTGCACCATTAACTAACTAGTGGGATAGGCTTGATGGGTCTAATTGTCTATTGTCCTTTTGTGTGCTTACATGTACCAATGATTCCATGCTCTTGGGGATGCTCTTAACTGATAAAGATGCTGTTACCTCCATTCCATGGTGGGGCATGTGTTTCCCATGGATGCAAACTTTGCCATCTTTTTGATGGTGAAAGGATTTACTGCTCTGGCAAATTTCTCCAATGGTGGCTTTTAAGGAGTTGATGGCGACTTCCGGGTGCGGCAATGCGGAGCTGAGCCGCACGATTCGGCAGCTCCCGCTACCACGGACTTTCGGGCTTGCTAGAAGAGCCCCAACTGAACTTTTTTTGAAACTAACCGGTGGGGAAGGTAAGAGGGAGGTCCCCCCTCCAACCTGTATGAAACGGACTCGAAGCGTAACGGCCACAAAAGTGGCATTGGAGCAACGGGAAAAACAGACAAAATGGCGACGGCTAGAGACAAAGGTGAGCTGCTGGAGCAGCGGGAAGGACCGGGGAAGAAAGATAGAATGGTGGCGGCCAGAGACAA